>NC_083099.1:33838550-35183688 GCF_949774975.1 Lagenorhynchus albirostris
CCGTGAGACGTGGTGAGGGCGCGGGAGTCCCAGGAGTCCTGAAAAGCCCACTAGCGTTTAGCCACTGCTTTGAGTAGGGCTCCCTGGGAAATGCTGCACGCCTGCCTGGCATTTGTGGATGCAATTCCTGGACCTTGCCTTCAGCTTGGCGCTCAGTGTCGTGTTCCTTCTGGGTAAAGGCGGCTCTGGGATGCCCCAGGAATGGAAGCGGAAACCCACCGCCGCGCTCAAGAGAAGTCCACTTTCCTTCCAAAGACATTCCAGCATGCAAGAATGGACTGACAGAGCACTGTATTTCAGGCAGCTTTCACGCTGAACGATCCTTCTTTCCCGTTGGGAGGTACTACAGTTCTCTGAGGGTCCCGGTCTCAGAGTTGCACACAGCCCACGTGCGTGTAGTTTCTCAGGAACCAAAGGGGACCCAAGGAGGACGGTGGCACCTTCTCTGAATAATTTTGTAGCCAGGGAGTTGGTTGTGCGCTGTGCGAATGGCATGAACTCTTAAAGGTGCTAGGTATCAGATCTAGGTGCTCCCTGAACCTGCCAAAAGCCTAGCAGTGTTCGGGGGGGAAACTGTCCATTTTCCAGACTGCATCAAAGGTCGAGTTACAGCTTGCCAGGAAGAGCCGGTAGGTAAGTACACCCAAGGATGAACACTACGCACCATGCCTCCCATGGCTCCTCAGCGTCAGCAGTGGGAGCCCCCGGCATGCCACCTAGGACCTTCTACACCTCTGTTCAGGGGCACTTTTGAATGTCGTGGCTATCTAGCTCTACAGCAAAGAGGAGACTTTGTCGCTTCTCAGTCTGCATTCAAAGAGGTCATCCGGAGGACTTTGACAGCGGAAAGGTGCTCAGGGGGCCAAGAAGAGTTTCGGTACACAGTGTTCTTCCAAGGGACGTGGTGAGGCAGCGGGGACCCTAGGAAAGGCATACTAACTTCAATGCACTACTCGCCTAAGGTTTCCTGGAAAACCTCTGCACGCGTCAATTCGTGGAGGGACTACCTGGACCTCACTTGGGTCGTTGTGGAACAGTAGAGTGTTCCGTTGATGGATAGAGGGTGACCGGAGGCCTCCTGCACGGCGTAGTAAACAGAGTGTCTCTCTAGGCAAACTCCCTTTCCCCGCACATAGCCATTCTACTTGTGAAGAGAACACGAGGAACCGCACTGTTTCTCAGGACACTTTGAGGCCGCACTTTCAGCTCTCCCGCCGGGAAACTAATGCTCTTGGCTTTATTTAGGTAACCAATATCAAAGTTGAACCCAGCACATGCACTTGTAGTTTCTGACCAACAAAAAGAGACTCAAGCAGCACCCTGGACCTTCGCTGATAAGACTTTGGCACCAGGGTAGTCCTGCGTGGGCTGAATGGCCTCAACGACGTAATTCCCGGGGATGGGCCAAACTGTCCTTGTGTCTTACAAAACCTGGGGTAGCGTTCAGGGGCACATTGTACGTTTGTCAGGCTGCCTCTGAAGTCGACCTTCTGCTTGGCAGAGACAGAGAGAGAGAGAGACAGAGAGAGAGAGAGAGAGAGACAGAGAGACAGAGAGACAGAGAGACAGAGAGACAGAGAGGCGGCAGGGAGGTGTTCCCAGCATGAACCGTAAACACAGTGTTTCTTCATAGCAGCAGTGGTTCAGCCGTGGGGATCATTGGCATAACACCGAAGACCTGCTAGGCCTGTGTTCGGGAGGACTTTTGAAAGCTCGGCAGTCTAGACGGGCAGCGAAGGGAGCAGAGGGTCGCCTTTCATTCTTCTTGCAGAGAAACGATCCGAAGGGCCCAGGTACCTGTATTTGGTTGGGTCCCCTGAGAATTGGGTACACGTTGGGTACACAGTGTTTCTCCATGCGAGGTGGTGAGGACCCAGGAGTCCTAGGAGTCCTGAACCAGCACCCTAGCGTCAAGCCACTGCTTTGACTAAGGCTTCTGGGCAAATGCTGCATGCCTGCAGGCCCTGTGGATGCCGTTCCCGGACCTTGTTTGGATCTTCGTGACCAGCGTGGTCTGCCCTTTATGCGAAGGGGGCTCTGGCACGCCTCAGGCAAGGAAGTGGAAAGAGCTTTCTTCTTTCTTGCCTAGCACCCTTTCCTTTGAGACACGTTCCAGCATGCAAGGGAAGACTAGCGGAACACTGTGTTTCGGCACCTTGGAGGCTACGAGGATTCTTCGTTCAACTAGGGACAATCCAACGTTTCTCCTAAGGTCCCGGCATCAAAGTTGAACGCAGCCCCACGTACGTGTAGTTCCTCAAGCACCAGAAGAGACACAAGAAGCACTGTGGTACCTTCTCAGAATAATATCTTGCACAGGGAGATGAGCACTGTCCGAGTGACATAGGCGTTTTAAGGCGCCAGCTAGATCTGGGTGTCCTTGAACCTGCCAAAAGACTAGCAGGCTTCAGGAGGAAACCGTTCATTTCCCGGACGGCATCTAAAGTCGAGTTTCTGCTGGGCAGGGAGAGACGGCAGGTATGTAAGCGGAGAATGAACAGTCAGCACAGAGCTTGTTACATTGCAGCTCAGGGTCAGCCCTGAGAGCCCCTGGCATCACACCGAAGACTTTGCAGAACTCGGGTCGGGGCACAGTTGACAGACTTGCCAACCTCTCTATCCAACGAAGGCAACAGTTTGCTGCCTTTCACACTGCGTTCCAAGAGATGATCCGGAGGTACCTGGGTCGCCGAACGGTGCTCAGTCGGTCAACAGGAGTCATTGGGTGCACAGTGTTCCTCCAAAGGGACATGGTGGGGCAGAGGGAGTCCTGGGAGAAGCATTCCAGCGTTAATGCGCTGCTTTCCCTAAGGGTTCATGGAAATCGTTTGTACACGTCAAGTCGTGCGTTGGAAACGCTGACATTACGTTGAGCCTGGGGGACAGGTCTGGCTTTCCCGTTAGGTGAACAAGGGCTGCTGGAGGCCTCCTGTAACGAGTAGGAAACTGTCTGTTAGCCTGGGAAACCTGCCGTTCAATCACTCAGCATTACCACTGTGAAGAGGGCTCGGGCAACAACGCTGTTTTTCACTTAAATCTGAGGCCGCAAGTGTCCTGCTTTCCCGTTGGGAAAATAATGCTTTTCTCATTAGGCCCCTCGGTCAGACTTGACGCAGCACACGTACGTGTAGCTTCTGACCGGCGAAAAGAGACTCAAGGAGCACCCTGGACCTTCCCTGATAAAACTTTGGCACACAGGGAGCTGAAAGGCGTGACCGACGGAATTCCTTAGGTGAGGCCAAAAAGTGTCCTTTTATCCTACCAGAGCTCAGGCAGTGTTGCAGGGGCAACAAGTCCGTTTGTCAGGCTGCGCCTAAAGTCGACGGTCTGCTTGGCAAGCGAGGGCAGCTTCGTGTTCCCAGTGCGAACGCTAAGCAGGGGGTGTTTGCATTGCCGTCCTGGTTCAGCAGCGGGGACCGCTTGCGGTCCACCGAAGACCTGCCAGACCCGTGTTCGGGAGGACTTTTGAAAGATGGGCAATCCAACGGCGCAACAAAGAGAGCAGTGTTTTGCCTTGAATTCACTCTCCGTTCCAAGAGACGATGCGAAGGGCCTAGGTGCCTGTACGTCGGTAGGTCGCCTAAGACGTGACAACCGGTACACACGGTGTTGCCGTGAGACGTGGTGAGGGTGCGGGAGTCCCAGGAGTCCTGAAAAGCCCACTAGCGTTTAGCCACTGCTTTGAGTAGGGCTCCCTGGGAAATGCTGCACGCCTGCCTGGCATTTGTGGATGCAATTCCTGGACCTTGCCTTCAGCTTGGCGCTCAGTGTCGTGTTCCTTCTGGGTAAAGGCGGCTCTGGGATGCCCCAGGAATGGAAGCGGAAACCCACCGCCGCGCTCAAGAGAAGTCCACTTTCCTTCCAAAGACGTTCCAGCATGCAAGAATGGACTGACAGAGCACTGTATTTCAGGCAGCTTTCACGCTGAACGATCCTTCTTTCCCGTTGGGAGGTACTACAGTTCTCTAAGGGTCCCGGTCTCAGAGTTGCACACAGCCCACGTGCGTGTAGTTTCTCAGGAACCAAAGGGGACCCAAGGAGGACGGTGGCACCTTCTCTGAATAATTTTGTAGCCAGGGAGTTGGTTGTGCGCTGTGCGAATGGCATGAACTCTTAAAGGTGCTAGGTATCAGATCTAGGTGCTCCCTGAACCTGCCAAAAGCCTAGCAGTGTTCGGGGGGGAAACTGTCCATTTTCCAGACTGCATCAAAGGTCGAGTTACAGCTTGCCAGGAAGAGCCGGTAGGTAAGTACACCCAAGGATGAACACTACGCACCATGCCTCCCATGGCTCCTCAGCGTCAGCAGTGGGAGCCCCTGGCATGCCACCTAGGACCTTCTACACCTCTGTTCAGGGGCACTTTTGAATGTCGTGGCTATCTAGCTCTACAGCAAAGAGGAGACTTTGTCGCTTCTCAGTCTGCATTCAAAGAGGTCATCCGGAGGACTTTGACAGCGGAAAGGTGCTCAGGGGGCCAAGAAGAGTTTCGGTACACAGTGTTCTTCCAAGGGACGTGGTGAGGCAGCGGGGACCCTAGGAAAGGCATACTAACTTCAATGCACTACTCGCCTAAGGTTTCCTGGAAAACCTCTGCACGCGTCAATTCGTGGAGGGACTACCTGGACCTCACTTGGGTCGTTGTGGAACAGTAGAGTGTTCCGTTGATGGATAGAGGGTGACCGGAGGCCTCCTGCACGGCGTAGTAAACAGAGTGTCTCTCTAGGCAAACTCCCTTTCCCCGCACATAGCCATTCTACTTGTGAAGAGAACACGAGGAACCGCACTGTTTCTCAGGACACTTTGAGGCCGCACTTTCAGCTCTCCCGCTGGGAAACTAATGCTCTTGGCTTTATTTAGGTAACCAATATCAAAGTTGAACCCAGCACATGCACTTGTAGTTTCTGACCAACAAAAAGAGACTCAAGCAGCACCCTGGACCTTCGCTGATAAGACTTTGGCACCAGGGTAGTCCTGCGTGGGCTGAATGGCCTCAACGACGTAATTCCCGGGGATGGGCCAAACTGTCCTTGTGTCTTACAAAACCTGGGGTAGCGTTCAGGGGCACATTGTACGTTTGTCAGGCTGCCTCTGAAGTCGACCTTCTGCTTGGCAGAGACAGAGAGAGAGAGACAGAGAGAGAGAGAGAGAGAGACAGAGAGACAGAGAGACAGAGAGACAGAGAGACAGAGAGGCGGCAGGGAGGTGTTCCCAGCATGAACCGTAAACACAGTGTTTCTTCATAGCAGCAGTGGTTCAGCCGTGGGGATCATTGGCATAACACCGAAGACCTGCTAGGCCTGTGTTCGGGAGGACTTTTGAAAGCTCGGCAGTCTAGACGGGCAGCGAAGGGAGCAGAGGGTCGCCTTTCATTCTTCTTGCAGAGAAACGATCCGAAGGGCCCAGGTACCTGTATTTGGTTGGGTCCCCTGAGAACTGGGTACACGTTGGGTACACAGTGTTTCTCCATGCGAGGTGGTGAGGACCCAGGAGTCCTAGGAGTCCTGAACCAGCACCCTAGCGTCAAGCCACTGCTTTGACTAAGGCTTCTGGGCAAATGCTGCATGCCTGCAGGCCCTGTGGATGCCGTTCCCGGACCTTGTTTGGATCTTCGTGACCAGCATGGTCTGCCCTTTATGCGAAGGGGCCTCTGGCACGCCTCAGGCAAGGAAGTGGAAAGAGCTTTCTTCTTTCTTGCCTAGCACCCTTTCCTTTGAGACACGTTCCAGCATGCAAGGGAAGACTAGCGGAACGCTGTGTTTCGGCACCTTGGAGGCTACGAGGATTCTTCGTTCAACTAGGGACAATCCAACGTTTCTCCTAAGGTCCCGGCATCAAAGTTGAACGCAGCCCCACGTACGTGTAGTTCCTCAAGCACCAGAAGAGACACAAGAAGCACTGTGGTACCTTCTCAGAATAATATCTTGCGCAGGGAGATGAGCACTGTCCGAGTGACATAGGCGTTTTAAGGCGCCAGCTAGATCTGGGTGTCCTTGAACCTGCCAAAAGACTAGCAGGCTTCAGGAGGAAACCGTTCATTTCCCGGACGGCATCTAAAGTCGAGTTTCTGCTGGGCAGGGAGAGACGGCAGGTATGTAAGCGGAGAATGAACAGTCAGCACAGAGCTTGTTACATTGCAGCTCAGGGTCAGCCCTGAGAGCCCCTGGCATCACACCGAAGACTTTGCAGAACTCGGGTCGGGGCACAGTTGACAGACTTGCCAACCTCTCTATCCAACGAAGGCAACAGTTTGCTGCCTTTCACACTGCGTTCCAAGAGATGATCCGGAGGTACCTGGGTCGCCGAACGGTGCTCAGTCGGTCAACAGGAGTCATTGGGTGCACAGTGTTCCTCCAAAGGGACATGGTGGGGCAGAGGGAGTCCTGGGAGAAGCATTCCAGCGTTAATGCGCTGCTTTCCCTAAGGGTTCATGGAAATCGTTTGTACACGTCAAGTCGTGCGTTGGAAACGCTGACATTACGTTGAGCCTGGGGGACAGGTCTGGATTTCCCGTTAGGTGAACAAGGGCTGCTGGAGGCCTCCTGTAACGAGTAGGAAACTGTCTGTTAGCCTGGGAAACCTGCCGTTCAATCACTCGGCATTACCACTGTGAAGAGGGCTCGGGCAACAACGCTGTTTTTCACTTAAATCTGAGGCCGCAAGTGTCCTGCTTTCCCGTTGGGAAAATAATGCTTTTCTCATTAGGCCCCTCGGTCAGACTTGACGCAGCACACGTACGTGTAGCTTCTGACCGGCGAAAAGAGACTCAAGGAGCACCCTGGACCTTCCCTGATAAAACTTTGGCACACAGGGAGCTGAAAGGCGTGACCGACGGAATTCCTTAGGTGAGGCCAAAAAGTGTCCTTTTATCCTACCAGAGCTCAGGCAGTGTTGCAGGGGCAACAAGTCCGTTTGTCAGGCTGCGCCTAAAGTCGACGGTCTGCTTGGCAAGCGAGGGCAGCTTCGTGTTCCCAGTGCGAACGCTAAGCAGGGGGTGTTTGCATTGCCGTCCTGGTTCAGCAGCAGGGACCGCTTGCGGTCCACCGAAGACCTGCCAGACCCGTGTTCGGGAGGACTTTTGAAAGATGGGCAATCCAACGGCGCAACAAAGAGAGCAGTGTTTTGCCTTGAATTCACTCTCCGTTCCAAGAGACGATGCGAAGGGCCTAGGTGCCTGTACGTCGGTAGGTCGCCTAAGACGTGACAACCGGTACACACGGTGTTGCCGTGAGACGTGGTGAGGGCGCGGGAGTCCCAGGAGTCCTGAAAAGCCCACTAGCGTTTAGCCACTGCTTTGAGTAGGGCTCCCTGGGAAATGCTGCACGCCTGCCTGGCATTTGTGGATGCAATTCCTGGACCTTGCCTTCAGCTTGGCGCTCAGTGTCGTGTTCCTTCTGGGTAAAGGCGGCTCTGGGATGCCCCAGGAATGGAAGCGGAAACCCACCGCCGCGCTCAAGAGAAGTCCACTTTCCTTCCAAAGACGTTCCAGCATGCAAGAATGGACTGACAGAGCACTGTATTTCAGGCAGCTTTCACGCTGAACGATCCTTCTTTCCCGTTGGGAGGTACTACAGTTCTCTGAGGGTCCCGGTCTCAGAGTTGCACACAGCCCACGTGCGTGTAGTTTCTCAGGAACCAAAGGGGACCCAAGGAGGACGGTGGCACCTTCTCTGAATAATTTTGTAGCCAGGGAGTTGGTTGTGCGCTGTGCGAATGGCATGAACTCTTAAAGGTGCTAGGTATCAGATCTAGGTGCTCCCTGAACCTGCCAAAAGCCTAGCAGTGTTCGGGGGGGAAACTGTCCATTTTCCAGACTGCATCAAAGGTCGAGTTACAGCTTGCCAGGAAGAGCCGGTAGGTAAGTACACCCAAGGATGAACACTACGCACCATGCCTCCCATGGCTCCTCAGCGTCAGCAGTGGGAGCCCCCGGCATGCCACCTAGGACCTTCTACACCTCTGTTCAGGGGCACTTTTGAATGTCGTGGCTATCTAGCTCTACAGCAAAGAGGAGACTTTGTCGCTTCTCAGTCTGCATTCAAAGAGGTCATCCGGAGGACTTTGACAGCGGAAAGGTGCTCAGGGGGCCAAGAAGAGTTTCGGTACACAGTGTTCTTCCAAGGGACGTGGTGAGGCAGCGGGGACCCTAGGAAAGGCATACTAACTTCAATGCACTACTCGCCTAAGGTTTCCTGGAAAACCTCTGCACGCGTCAATTCGTGGAGGGACTACCTGGACCTCACTTGGGTCGTTGTGGAACAGTAGAGTGTTCCGTTGATGGATAGAGGGTGACCGGAGGCCTCCTGCACGGCGTAGTAAACAGAGTGTCTCTCTAGGCAAACTCCCTTTCCCCGCACATAGCCATTCTACTTGTGAAGAGAACACGAGGAACCGCACTGTTTCTCAGGACACTTTGAGGCCGCACTTTCAGCTCTCCCGCCGGGAAACTAATGCTCTTGGCTTTATTTAGGTAACCAATATCAAAGTTGAACCCAGCACATGCACTTGTAGTTTCTGACCAACAAAAAGAGACTCAAGCAGCACCCTGGACCTTCGCTGATAAGACTTTGGCACCAGGGTAGTCCTGCGTGGGCTGAATGGCCTCAACGACGTAATTCCCGGGGATGGGCCAAACTGTCCTTGTGTCTTACAAAACCTGGGGTAGCGTTCAGGGGCACATTGTACGTTTGTCAGGCTGCCTCTGAAGTCGACCTTCTGCTTGGCAGAGACAGAGAGAGAGAGACAGAGAGAGAGAGAGAGAGAGAGAGACAGAGAGACAGAGAGACAGAGAGACAGAGAGACAGAGAGGCGGCAGGGAGGTGTTCCCAGCATGAACCGTAAACACAGTGTTTCTTCATAGCAGCAGTGGTTCAGCCGTGGGGATCATTGGCATAACACCGAAGACCTGCTAGGCCTGTGTTCGGGAGGACTTTTGAAAGCTCGGCAGTCTAGACGGGCAGCAAAGGGAGCAGAGGGTCGCCTTTCATTCTTCTTGCAGAGAAACGATCCGAAGGGCCCAGGTACCTGTATTTGGTTGGGTCCCCTGAGAATTGGGTACACGTTGGGTACACAGTGTTTCTCCATGCGAGGTGGTGAGGACCCAGGAGTCCTAGGAGTCCTGAACCAGCACCCTAGCGTCAAGCCACTGCTTTGACTAAGGCTTCTGGGCAAATGCTGCATGCCTGCAGGCCCTGTGGATGCCGTTCCCGGACCTTGTTTGGATCTTCGTGACCAGCGTGGTCTGCCCTTTATGCGAAGGGGGCTCTGGCACGCCTCAGGCAAGGAAGTGGAAAGAGCTTTCTTCTTTCTTGCCTAGCACCCTTTCCTTTGAGACACGTTCCAGCATGCAAGGGAAGACTAGCGGAACGCTGTGTTTCGGCACCTTGGAGGCTACGAGGATTCTTCGTTCAACTAGGGACAATCCAACGTTTCTCCTAAGGTCCCGGCATCAAAGTTGAACGCAGCCCCACGTACGTGTAGTTCCTCAAGCACCAGAAGAGACACAAGAAGCACTGTGGTACCTTCTCAGAATAATATCTTGCGCAGGGAGATGAGCACTGTCCGAGTGACATAGGCGTTTTAAGGCGCCAGCTAGATCTGGGTGTCCTTGAACCTGCCAAAAGACTAGCAGGCTTCAGGAGGAAACCGTTCATTTCCCGGACGGCATCTAAAGTCGAGTTTCTGCTGGGCAGGGAGAGACGGCAGGTATGTAAGCGGAGAATGAACAGTCAGCACAGAGCTTGTTACATTGCAGCTCAGGGTCAGCCCTGAGAGCCCCTGGCATCACACCGAAGACTTTGCAGAACTCGGGTCGGGGCACAGTTGACAGACTTGCCAACCTCTCTATCCAACGAAGGCAACAGTTTGCTGCCTTTCACACTGCGTTCCAAGAGATGATCCGGAGGTACCTGGGTCGCCGAACGGTGCTCAGTCGGTCAACAGGAGTCATTGGGTGCACAGTGTTCCTCCAAAGGGACATGGTGGGGCAGAGGGAGTCCTGGGAGAAGCATTCCAGCGTTAATGCGCTGCTTTCCCTAAGGGTTCATGGAAATCGTTTGTACACGTCAAGTCGTGCGTTGGAAACGCTGACATTACGTTGAGCCTGGGGGACAGGTCTGGCTTTCCCGTTAGGTGAACAAGGGCTGCTGGAGGCCTCCTGTAACGAGTAGGAAACTGTCTGTTAGCCTGGGAAACCTGCCGTTCAATCACTCGGCATTACCACTGTGAAGAGGGCTCGGGCAACAACGCTGTTTTTCACTTAAATCTGAGGCCGCAAGTGTCCTGCTTTCCCGTTGGGAAAATAATGCTTTTCTCATTAGGCCCCTCGGTCAGACTTGACGCAGCACACGTACGTGTAGCTTCTGACCGGCGAAAAGAGACTCAAGGAGCACCCTGGACCTTCCCTGATAAAACTTTGGCACACAGGGAGCTGAAAGGCGTGACCGACGGAATTCCTTAGGTGAGGCCAAAAAGTGTCCTTTTATCCTACCAGAGCTCAGGCAGTGTTGCAGGGGCAACAAGTCCGTTTGTCAGGCTGCGCCTAAAGTCGACGGTCTGCTTGGCAAGCGAGGGCAGCTTCGTGTTCCCAGTGCGAACGCTAAGCAGGGGGTGTTTGCATTGCCGTCCTGGTTCAGCAGCGGGGACCGCTTGCGGTCCACCGAAGACCTGCCAGACCCGTGTTCGGGAGGACTTTTGAAAGATGGGCAATCCAACGGCGCAACAAAGAGAGCAGTGTTTTGCCTTGAATTCACTCTCCGTTCCAAGAGACGATGCGAAGGGCCTAGGTGCCTGTACGTCGGTAGGTCGCCTAAGACGTGACAACCGGTACACACGGTGTTGCCGTGAGACGTGGTGAGGGCGCGGGAGTCCCAGGAGTCCTGAAAAGCCCACTAGCGTTTAGCCACTGCTTTGAGTAGGGCTCCCTGGGAAATGCTGCACGCCTGCCTGGCATTTGTGGATGCAATTCCTGGACCTTGCCTTCAGCTTGGCGCTCAGTGTCGTGTTCCTTCTGGGTAAAGGCGGCTCTGGGATGCCCCAGGAATGGAAGCGGAAACCCACCGCCGCGCTCAAGAGAAGTCCACTTTCCTTCCAAAGACGTTCCAGCATGCAAGAATGGACTGACAGAGCACTGTATTTCAGGCAGCTTTCACGCTGAACGATCCTTCTTTCCCGTTGGGAGGTACTACAGTTCTCTGAGGGTCCCGGTCTCAGAGTTGCACACAGCCCACGTGCGTGTAGTTTCTCAGGAACCAAAGGGGACCCAAGGAGGACGGTGGCACCTTCTCTGAATAATTTTGTAGCCAGGGAGTTGGTTGTGCGCTGTGCGAATGGCATGAACTCTTAAAGGTGCTAGGTATCAGATCTAGGTGCTCCCTGAACCTGCCAAAAGCCTAGCAGTGTTCGGGGGGGAAACTGTCCATTTTCCAGACTGCATCAAAGGTCGAGTTACAGCTTGCCAGGAAGAGCCGGTAGGTAAGTACACCCAAGGATGAACACTACGCACCATGCCTCCCATGGCTCCTCAGCGTCAGCAGTGGGAGCCCCCGGCATGCCACCTAGGACCTTCTACACCTCTGTTCAGGGGCACTTTTGAATGTCGTGGCTATCTAGCTCTACAGCAAAGAGGAGACTTTGTCGCTTCTCAGTCTGCATTCAAAGAGGTCATCCGGAGGACTTTGACAGCGGAAAGGTGCTCAGGGGGCCAAGAAGAGTTTCGGTACACAGTGTTCTTCCAAGGGACGTGGTGAGGCAGCGGGGACCCTAGGAAAGGCATACTAACTTCAATGCACTACTCGCCTAAGGTTTCCTGGAAAACCTCTGCACGCGTCAATTCGTGGAGGGACTACCTGGACCTCACTTGGGTCGTTGTGGAACAGTAGAGTGTTCCGTTGATGGATAGAGGGTGACCGGAGGCCTCCTGCACGGCGTAGTAAACAGAGTGTCTCTCTAGGCAAACTCCCTTTCCCCGCACATAGCCATTCTACTTGTGAAGAGAACACGAGGAACCGCACTGTTTCTCAGGACACTTTGAGGCCGCACTTTCAGCTCTCCCGCTGGGAAACTAATGCTCTTGGCTTTATTTAGGTAACCAATATCAAAGTTGAACCCAGCACATGCACTTGTAGTTTCTGACCAACAAAAAGAGACTCAAGCAGCACCCTGGACCTTCGCTGATAAGACTTTGGCACCAGGGTAGTCCTGCGTGGGCTGAATGGCCTCAACGACGTAATTCCCGGGGATGGGCCAAACTGTCCTTGTGTCTTACAAAACCTGGGGTAGCGTTCAGGGGCACATTGTACGTTTGTCAGGCTGCCTCTGAAGTCGACCTTCTGCTTGGCAGAGACAGAGAGAGAGAGACAGAGAGACAGAGAGAGAGAGACAGAGAGACAGAGAGACAGAGAGACAGAGAGACAGAGAGGCGGCAGGGAGGTGTTCCCAGCATGAACCGTAAACACAGTGTTTCTTCATAGCAGCAGTGGTTCAGCCGTGGGGATCATTGGCATAACACCGAAGACCTGCTAGGCCTGTGTTCGGGAGGACTTTTGAAAGCTCGGCAGTCTAGACGGGCAGCGAAGGGAGCAGAGGGTCGCCTTTCATTCTTCTTGCAGAGAAACGATCCGAAGGGCCCAGGTACCTGTATTTGGTTGGGTCCCCTGAGAATTGGGTACACGTTGGGTACACAGTGTTTCTCCATGCGAGGTGGTGAGGACCCAGGAGTCCTAGGAGTCCTGAACCAGCACCCTAGCGTCAAGCCACTGCTTTGACTAAGGCTTCTGGGCAAATGCTGCATGCCTGCAGGCCCTGTGGATGCCGTTCCCGGACCTTGTTTGGATCTTCGTGACCAGCGTGGTCTGCCCTTTATGCGAAGGGGGCTCTGGCACGCCTCAGGCAAGGAAGTGGAAAGAGCTTTCTTCTTTCTTGCCTAGCACCCTTTCCTTTGAGACACGTTCCAGCATGCAAGGGAAGACTAGCGGAACGCTGTGTTTCGGCACCTTGGAGGCTACGAGGATTCTTCGTTCAACTAGGGACAATCCAACGTTTCTCCTAAGGTCCCGGCATCAAAGTTGAACGCAGCCCCACGTACGTGTAGTTCCTCAAGCACCAGAAGAGACACAAGAAGCACTGTGGTACCTTCTCAGAATAATATCTTGCGCAGGGAGATGAGCACTGTCCGAGTGACATAGGCGTTTTAAGGCGCCAGCTAGATCTGGGTGTCCTTGAACCTGCCAAAAGACTAGCAGGCTTCAGGAGGAAACCGTTCATTTCCCGGACGGCATCTAAAGTCGAGTTTCTGCTGGGCAGGGAGAGACGGCAGGTATGTAAGCGGAGAATGAACAGTCAGCACAGAGCTTGTTACATTGCAGCTCAGGGTCAGCCCTGAGAGCCCCTGGCATCACACCGAAGACTTTGCAGAACTCGGGTCGGGGCACAGTTGACAGACTTGCCAACCTCTCTATCCAACGAAGGCAACAGTTTGCTGCCTTTCACACTGCGTTCCAAGAGATGATCCGGAGGTACCTGGGTCGCCGAACGGTGCTCAGTCGGTCAACAGGAGTCATTGGGTGCACAGTGTTCCTCCAAAGGGACATGGTGGGGCAGAGGGAGTCCTGGGAGAAGCATTCCAGCGTTAATGCGCTGCTTTCCCTAAGGGTTCATGGAAATCGTTTGTACACGTCAAGTCGTGCGTTGGAAACGCTGACATTACGTTGAGCCTGGGGGACAGGTCTGGCTTTCCCGTTAGGTGAACAAGGGCTGCTGGAGGCCTCCTGTAACGAGTAGGAAACTGTCTGTTAGCCTGGGAAACCTGCCGTTCAATCACTCGGCATTACCACTGTGAAGAGGGCTCGGGCAACAACGCTGTTTTTCACTTAAATCTGAGGCCGCAAGTGTCCTGCTTTCCCGTTGGGAAAATAATGCTTTTCTCATTAGGCCCCTCGGTCAGACTTGACGCAGCACACGTACGTGTAGCTTCTGACCGGCGAAAAGAGACTCAAGGAGCACCCTGGACCTTCCCTGATAAAACTTTGGCACACAGGGAGCTGAAAGGCGTGACCGACGGAATTCCTTAGGTGAGGCCAAAAAGTGTCCTTTTATCCTACCAGAGCTCAGGCAGTGTTGCAGGGGCAACAAGTCCGTTTGTCAGGCTGCGCCTAAAGTCGACGGTCTGCTTGGCAAGCGAGGGCAGCTTCGTGTTCCCAGTGCGAACGCTAAGCAGGGGGTGTTTGCATTGCCGTCCTGGTTCAGCAGCGGGGACCGCTTGCGGTCCACCGAAGACCTGCCAGACCCGTGTTCGGGAGGACTTTTGAAAGATGGGCAATCCAACGGCGCAACAAAGAGAGCAGTGTTTTGCCTTGAATTCACTCTTCGTTCCAAGAGACGATGCGAAGGGCCTAGGTGCCTGTACGTCGGTAGGTCGCCTAAGACGTGACAACCGGTACACACGGTGTTGCCGTGAGACGTGGTGAGGGCGCGGGAGTCCCAGGAGTCCTGAAAAGCCCACTAGCGTTTAGCCACTGCTTTGAGTAGGGCTCCCTGGGAAATGCTGCACGCCTGCCTGGCATTTGTGGATGCAATTCCTGGACCTTGCCTTCAGCTTGGCGCTCAGTGTCGTGTTCCTTCTGGGTAAAGGCGGCTCTGGGATGCCCCAGGAATGGAAGCGGAAACCCACCGCCGCGCTCAAGAGAAGTCCACTTTCCTTCCAAAGACGTTCCAGCATGCAAGAATGGACTGACAGAGCACTGTATTTCAGGCAGCTTTCACGCTGAACGATCCTTCTTTCCCGTTGGGAGGTACTACAGTTCTCTGAGGGTCCCGGTCTCAGAGTTGCACACAGCCCACGTGCGTGTAGTTTCTCAGGAACCAAAGGGGACCCAAGGAGGACGGTGGCACCTTCTCTGAATAATTTTGTAGCCAGGGAGTTGGTTGTGCGCTGTGCGAATGGCATGAACTCTTAAAGGTGCTAGGTATCAGATCTAGGTGCTCCCTGAACCTGCCAAAAGCCTAGCAGTGTTCGGGGGGGAAACTGTCCATTTTCCAGACTGCATCAAAGGTCGAGTTACAGCTTGCCAGGAAGAGCCGGTAGGTAAGTACACCCAAGGATGAACACTACGCACCATGCCTCCCATGGCTCCTCAGCGTCAGCAGTGGGAGCCCCCGGCATGCCACCTAGGACCTTCTACACCTCTGTTCAGGGGCACTTTTGAATGTCGTGGCTATCTAGCTCTACAGCAAAGAGGAGACTTTGTCGCTTCTCAGTCTGCATTCAAAGAGGTCATCCGGAGGACTTTGACAGCGGAAAGGTGCTCAGGGGGCCAAGAAGAGTTTCGGTACACAGTGTTCTTCCAAGGGACGTGGTGAGGCAGCGGGGACCCTAGGAAAGGCATACTAACTTCAATGCACTACTCGCCTAAGGTTTCCTGGAAAACCTCTGCACGCGTCAATTCGTGGAGGGACTACCTGGACCTCACTTGGGTCGTTGTGGAACAGTAGAGTGTTCCGTTGATGGATAGAGGGTGACCGGAGGCCTCCTGCACGGCGTAGTAAACAGAGTGTCTCTCTAGGCAAACTCCCTTTCCCCGCACATAGCCATTCTACTTGTGAAGAGAACACGAGGAACCGCACTGTTTCTCAGGACACTTTGAGGCCGCACTTTCAGCTCTCCCGCCGGGAAACTAATGCTCTTGGCTTTATTTAGGTAACCAATATCAAAGTTGAACCCAGCACATGCACTTGTAGTTTCTGACCAACAAAAAGAGACTCAAGCAGCACCCTGGACCTTCGCTGATAAGACTTTGGCACCAGGGTAGTCCTGCGTGGGCTGAATGGCCTCAACGACGTAATTCCCGGGGATGGGCCAAACTGTCCTTGTGTCTTACAAAACCTGGGGTAGCGTTCAGGGGCACATTGTACGTTTGTCAGGCTGCCTCTGAAGTCGACCTTCTGCTTGGCAGAGACAGAGAGAGAGAGACAGAGAGAGAGAGAGAGAGAGACAGAGAGACAGAGAGACAGAGAGACAGAGAGACAGAGAGGCGGCAGGGAGGTGTTCCCAGCATGAACCGTAAACACAGTGTTTCTTCATAGCAGCAGTGGTTCAGCCGTGGGGATCATTGGCATAACACCGAAGACCTGCTAGGCCTGTGTTCGGGAGGACTTTTGAAAGCTCGGCAGTCTAGACGGGCAGCGAAGGGAGCAGAGGGTCGCCTTTCATTCTTCTTGCAGAGAAACGATCCGAAGGGCCCAGGTACCTGTATTTGGTTGGGTCCCCTGAGAATTGGGTACACGTTGGGTACACAGTGTTTCTCCATGCGAGGTGGTGAGGACCCAGGAGTCCTAGGAGTCCTGAACCAGCACCCTAGCGTCAAGCCACTGCTTTGACTAAGGCTTCTGGGCAAATGCTGCATGCCTGCAGGCCCTGTGGATGCCGTTCCCGGACCTTGTTTGGATCTTCGTGACCAGCGTGGTCTGCCCTTTATGTGAAGGGGGCTCTGGCACGCCTCAGGCAAGGAAGTGGAAAGAGCTTTCTTCTTTCTTGCCTAGCACCCTTTCCTTTGAGACACGTTCCAGCATGCAAGGGAAGACTAGCGGAACGCTGTGTTTCGGCACCTTGGAGGCTACGAGGATTCTTCGTTCAACTAGGGACAATCCAACGTTTCTCCTAAGGTCCCGGCATCAAAGTTGAACGCAGCCCCACGTACGTGTAGTTCCTCAAGCACCAGAAGAGACACAAGAAGCACTGTGGTACCTTCTCAGAATAATATCTTGCGCAGGGAGATGAGCACTGTCCGAGTGACATAGGCGTTTTAAGGCGCCAGCTAGATCTGGGTGTCCTTGAACCTGCCAAAAGACTAGCAGGCTTCAGGAGGAAACCGTTCATTTCCCGGACGGCATCTAAAGTCGAGTTTCTGCTGGGCAGGGAGAGACGGCAGGTATGTAAGCGGAGAATGAACAGTCAGCACAGAGCTTGTTACATTGCAGCTCAGGGTCAGCCCTGAGAGCCCCTGGCATCACACCGAAGACTTTGCAGAACTCGGGTCGGGGCACAGTTGACAGACTTGCCAACCTCTCTATCCAACGAAGGCAACAGTTTGCTGCCTTTCACACTGCGTTCCAAGAGATGATCCGGAGGTACCTGGGTCGCCGAACGGTGCTCAGTCGGTCAACAGGAGTCATTGGGTGCACAGTGTTCCTCCAAAGGGACATGGTGGGGCAGAGGGAGTCCTGGGAGAAGCATTCCAGCGTTAATGCGCTGCTTTCCCTAAGGGTTCATGGAAATCGTTTGTACACGTCAAGTCGTGCGTTGGAAACGCTGACATTACGTTGAGCCTGGGGGACAGGTCTGGCTTTCCCGTTAGGTGAACAAGGGCTGCTGGAGGCCTCCTGTAACGAGTAGGAAACTGTCTGTTAGCCTGGGAAACCTGCCGTTCAATCACTCGGCATTACCACTGTGAAGAGGGCTCGGGCAACAACGCTGTTTTTCACTTAAATCTGAGGCCGCAAGTGTCCTGCTTTCCCGTTGGGAAAATAATGCTTTTCTCATTAGGCCCCTCGGTCAGACTTGACGCAGCACACGTACGTGTAGCTTCTGACCGGCGAAAAGAGACTCAAGGAGCACCCTGGACCTTGCCTGATAAAACTTTGGCACACAGGGAGCTGAAAGGCGTGACCGACGGAATTCCTTAGGTGAGGCCAAAAAGTGTCCTTTTATCCTACCAGAGCTCAGGCAGTGTTGCAGGGGCAACAAGTCCGTTTGTCAGGCTGCGCCTAAAGTCGACGGTCTGCTTGGCAAGCGAGGGCAGCTTCGTGTTCCCAGTGCGAACGCTAAGCAGGGGGTGTTTGCATTGCCGTCCTGGTTCAGCAGCGGGGACCGCTTGCGGTCCACCGAAGACCTGCCAGACCCGTGTTCGGGAGGACTTTTGAAAGATGGGCAATCCAACGGCGCAACAAAGAGAGCAGTGTTTTGCCTTGAATTCACTCTTCGTTCCAAGAGACGATGCGAAGGGCCTAGGTGCCTGTACGTCGGTAGGTCGCCTAAGACGTGACAACCGGTACACACGGTGTTGCCGTGAGACGTGGTGAGGGCGCGGGAGTCCCAGGAGTCCTGAAAAGCCCACTAGCGTTTAGCCACTGCTTTGAGTAGGGCTCCCTGGGAAATGCTGCACGCCTGCCTGGCATTTGTGGATGCAATTCCTGGACCTTGCCTTCAGCTTGGCGCTCAGTGTCGTGTTCCTTCTGGGTAAAGGCGGCTCTGGGATGCCCCAGGAATGGAAGCGGAAACCCACCGCCGCGCTCAAGAGAAGTCCACTTTCCTTCCAAAGACGTTCCAGCATGCAAGAATGGGCTGACAGAGCACTGTATTTCAGGCAGCTTTCACGCTGAACGATCCTTCTTTCCCGTTGGGAGGTACTACAGTTCTCTAAGGGTCCCGGTCTCAGAGTTGCACACAGCCCACGTGCGTGTAGTTTCTCAGGAACCAAAGGGGACCCAAGGAGGACGGTGGCACCTTCTCTGAATAATTTTGTAGCCAGGGAGTTGGTTGTGCGCTGTGCGAATGGCATGAACTCTTAAAGGTGCTAGGTATCAGATCTAGGTGCTCCCTGAACCTGCCAAAAGCCTAGCAGTGTTCGGGGGGGAAACTGTCCATTTTCCAGACTGCATCAAAGGTCGAGTTACAGCTTGCCAGGAAGAGCCGGTAGGTAAGTACACCCAAGGATGAACACTACGCACCATGCCTCCCATGGCTCCTCAGCGTCAGCAGTGGGAGCCCCCGGCATGCCACCTAGGACCTTCTACACCTCTGTTCAGGGGCACTTTTGAATGTCGTGGCTATCTAGCTCTACAGCAAAGAGGAGACTTTGTCGCTTCTCAGTCTGCATTCAAAGAGGTCATCCGGAGGACTTTGACAGCGGAAAGGTGCACAGGGGGCCAAGAAGAGTTTCGGTACACAGTGTTCTTCCAAGGGACGTGGTGAGGCAGCGGGGACCCTAGGAAAGGCATACTAACTTCAATGCACTACTCGCCTAAGGTTTCCTGGAAAACCTCTGCACGCGTCAATTCGTGGAGGGACTACCTGGACCTCACTTGGGTCGTTGTGGAACAGTAGAGTGTTCCGTTGATGGATAGAGGGTGACCGGAGGCCTCCTGCATGGCGTAGTAAACAGAGTGTCTCTCTAGGCAAACTCCCTTTCCCCGCACATAGCCATTCTACTTGTGAAGAGAACACGAGGAACCGCACTGTTTCTCAGGACACTTTGAGGCCGCACTTTCAGCTCTCCCGCCGGGAAACTAATGCTCTTGGCTTTATTTAGGTAACCAATATCAAAGTTGAACCCAGCACATGCACTTGTAGTTTCTGACCAACAAAAAGAGACTCAAGCAGCACCCTGGACCTTCGCTGATAAGACTTTGGCACCAGGGTAGTCCTGCGTGGGCTGAATGGCCTCAACGACGTAATTCCCGGGGATGGGCCAAACTGTCCTTGTGTCTTACAAAACCTGGGGTAGCGTTCAGGGGCACATTGTACGTTTGTCAGGCTGCCTCTGAAGTCGACCTTCTGCTTGGCAGAGACAGAGAGAGAGAGACAGAGAGAGAGAGAGAGAGAGACAGAGAGACAGAGAGACAGAGAGACAGAGAGACAGAGAGGCGGCAGGGAGGTGTTCCCAGCATGAACCGTAAACACAGTGTTTCTTCATAGCAGCAGTGGTTCAGCCGTGGGGATCATTGGCATAACACCGAAGACCTGCTAGGCCTGTGTTCGGGAGGACTTTTGAAAGCTCGGCAGTCTAGACGGGCAGCGAAGGGAGCAGAGGGTCGCCTTTCATTCTTCTTGCAGAGAAACGATCCGAAGGGCCCAGGTACCTGTATTTGGTTGGGTCCCCTGAGAATTGGGTACACGTTGGGTACACAGTGTTTCTCCATGCGAGGTGGTGAGGACCCAGGAGTCCTAGGAGTCCTGAACCAGCACCCTAGCGTCAAGCCACTGCTTTGACTAAGGCTTCTGGGCAAATGCTGCATGCCTGCAGGCCCTGTGGATGCCGTTCCCGGACCTTGTTTGGATCTTCGTGACCAGCGTGGTCTGCCCTTTATGCGAAGGGGGCTCTGGCACGCCTCAGGCAAGGAAGTGGAAAGAGCTTTCTTCTTTCTTGCCTAGCACCCTTTCCTTTGAGACACGTTCCAGCATGCAAGGGAAGACTAGCGGAACGCTGTGTTTCGGCACCTTGGAGGCTACGAGGATTCTTCGTTCAACTAGGGACAATCCAACGTTTCTCCTAAGGTCCTGGCATCAAAGTTGAACGCAGCCCCACGTACGTGTAGTTCCTCAAGCACCAGAAGAGACACAAGAAGCACTGTGGTACCTTCTCAGAATAATATCTTGCGCAGGGAGATGAGCACTGTCCGAGTGACATAGGCGTTTTAAGGCGCCAGCTAGATCTGGGTGTCCTTGAACCTGCCAAAAGACTAGCAGGCTTCAGGAGGAAACCGTTCATTTCCCGGACGGCATCTAAAGTCGAGTTTCTGCTGGGCAGGGAGAGACGGCAGGTATGTAAGCGGAGAATGAACAGTCAGCACAGAGCTTGTTACATTGCAGCTCAGGGTCAGCCCTGAGAGCCCCTGGCATCACACCGAAGACTTTGCAGAACTCGGGTCGGGGCACAGTTGACAGACTTGCCAACCTCTCTATCCAACGAAGGCAACAGTTTGCTGCCTTTCACACTGCGTTCCAAGAGATGATCCGGAGGTACCTGGGTCGCCGAACGGTGCTCAGTCGGTCAACAGGAGTCATTGGGTGCACAGTGTTCCTCCAAAGGGACATGGTGGGGCAGAGGGAGTCCTGGGAGAAGCATTCCAGCGTTAATGCGCTGCTTTCCCTAAGGGTTCATGGAAATCGTTTGTACACGTCAAGTCGTGCGTTGGAAACGCTGACATTACGTTGAGCCTGGGGGACAGGTCTGGCTTTCCCGTTAGGTGAACAAGGGCTGCTGGAGGCCTCCTGTAACGAGTAGGAAACTGTCTGTTAGCCTGGGAAACCTGCCGTTCAATCACTCGGCATTACCACTGTGAAGAGGGCTCGGGCAACAACGCTGTTTTTCACTTAAATCTGAGGCCGCAAGTGTCCTGCTTTCCCGTTGGGAAAATAATGCTTTTCTCATTAGGCCCCTCGGTCAGACTTGACGCAGCACACGTACGTGTAGCTTCTGACCGGCGAAAAGAGACTCAAGGAGCACCCTGGACCTTGCCTGATAAAACTTTGGCACACAGGGAGCTGAAAGGCGTGACCGACGTAATTCCTTAGGTGAGGCCAAAAAGTGTCCTTTTATCCTACCAGAGCTCAGGCAGTGTTGCAGGGGCAACAAGTCCGTTTGTCAGGCTGCGCCTAAAGTCGACGGTCTGCTTGGCAAGCGAGGGCAGCTTCGTGTTCCCAGTGCGAACGCTAAGCAGGGGGTGTTTGCATTGCCGTCCTGGTTCAGCAGCGGGGACCGCTTGCGGTCCACTGAAGACCTGCCAGACCCGTGTTCGGGAGGACTTTTGAAAGATGGGCAATCCAACGGCGCAACAAAGAGAGCAGTGTTTTGCCTTGAATTCACTCTTCGTTCCAAGAGACGATGCGAAGGGCCTAGGTGCCTGTACGTCGGTAGGTCGCCTAAGACGTGACAACCGGTACACACGGTGTTGCCGTGAGACGTGGTGAGGGCGCGGGAGTCCCAGGAGTCCTGAAAAGCCCACTAGCGTTTAGCCACTGCTTTGAGTAGGGCTCCCTGGGAAATGCTGCACGCCTGCCTGGCATTTGTGGATGCAATTCCTGGACCTTGCCTTCAGCTTGGCGCTCAGTGTCGTGTTCCTTCTGGGTAAAGGCGGCTCTGGGATGCCCCAGGAATGGAAGCGGAAACCCACCGCCGCGCTCAAGAGAAGTCCACTTTCCTTCCAAAGACGTTCCAGCATGCAAGAATGGACTGACAGAGCACTGTATTTCAGGCAGCTTTCACGCTGAACGATCCTTCTTTCCCGTTGGGAGGTACTACAGTTCTCTGAGGGTCCCGGTCTCAGAGTTGCACACAGCCCACGTGCGTGTAGTTTCTCAGGAACCAAAGGGGACCCAAGGAGGACGGTGGCACCTTCTCTGAATAATTTTGTAGCCAGGGAGTTGGTTGTGCGCTGTGCGAATGGCATGAACTCTTAAAGGTGCTAGGTATCAGATCTAGGTGCTCCCTGAACCTGCCAAAAGCCTAGCAGTGTTCGGGGGGGAAACTGTCCATTTTCCAGACTGCATCAAAGGTCGAGTTACAGCTTGCCAGGAAGAGCCGGTAGGTAAGTACACCCAAGGATGAACACTACGCACCATGCCTCCCATGGCTCCTCAGCGTCAGCAGTGGGAGCCCCCGGCATGCCACCTAGGACCTTCTACACCTCTGTTCAGGGGCACTTTTGAATGTCGTGGCTATCTAGCTCTACAGCAAAGAGGAGACTTTGTCGCTTCTCAGTCTGCATTCAAAGAGGTCATCCGGAGGACTTTGACAGCGGAAAGGTGCTCAGGGGGCCAAGAAGAGTTTCGGTACACAGTGTTCTTCCAAGGGACGTGGTGAGGCAGCGGGGACCCTAGGAAAGGCATACTAACTTCAATGCACTACTCGCCTAAGGTTTCCTGGAAAACCTCTGCACGCGTCAATTCGTGGAGGGACTACCTGGACCTCACTTGGGTCGTTGTGGAACAGTAGAGTGTTCCGTTGATGGATAGAGGGTGACCGGAGGCCTCCTGCACGGCGTAGTAAACAGAGTGTCTCTCTAGGCAAACTCCCTTTCCCCGCACATAGCCATTCTACTTGTGAAGAGAACACGAGGAACCGCACTGTTTCTCAGGACACTTTGAGGCCGCACTTTCAGCTCTCCCGCCGGGAAACTAATGCTCTTGGCTTTATTTAGGTAACCAATATCAAAGTTGAACCCAGCACATGCACTTGTAGTTTCTGACCAACAAAAAGAGACTCAAGCAGCACCCTGGACCTTCGCTGATAAGACTTTGGCACCAGGGTAGTCCTGCGTGGGCTGAATGGCCTCAACGACGTAATTCCCGGGGATGGGCCAAACTGTCCTTGTGTCTTACAAAACCTGGGGTAGCGTTCAGGGGCACATTGTACGTTTGTCAGGCTGCCTCTGAAGTCGACCTTCTGCTTGGCAGAGACAGAGAGAGAGAGACAGAGAGAGAGAGAGAGAGAGACAGAGAGACAGAGAGACAGAGAGACAGAGAGACAGAGAGGCGGCAGGGAGGTGTTCCCAGCATGAACCGTAAACACAGTGTTTCTTCATAGCAGCAGTGGTTCAGCCGTGGGGATCATTGGCATAACACCGAAGACCTGCTAGGCCTGTGTTCGGGAGGACTTTTGAAAGCTCGGCAGTCTAGACGGGCAGCGAAGGGAGCAGAGGGTCGCCTTTCATTCTTCTTGCAGAGAAACGATCCGAAGGGCCCAGGTACCTGTATTTGGTTGGGTCCCCTGAGAATTGGGTACACGTTGGGTACACAGTGTTTCTCCATGCGAGGTGGTGAGGACCCAGGAGTCCTAGGAGTCCTGAACCAGCACCCTAGCGTCAAGCCACTGCTTTGACTAAGGCTTCTGGGCAAATGCTGCATGCCTGCAGGCCCTGTGGATGCCGTTCCCGGACCTTGTTTGGATCTTCGTGACCAGCGTGGTCTGCCCTTTATGCGAAGGGGGCTCTGGCACGCCTCAGGCAAGGAAGTGGAAAGAGCTTTCTTCTTTCTTGCCTAGCACCCTTTCCTTTGAGACACGTTCCAGCATGCAAGGGAAGACTAGCGGAACGCTGTGTTTCGGCACCTTGGAGGCTACGAGGATTCTTCGTTCAACTAGGGACAATCCAACGTTTCTCCTAAGGTCCCGGCATCAAAGTTGAACGCAGCCCCACGTACGTGTAGTTCCTCAAGCACCAGAAGAGACACAAGAAGCACTGTGGTACCTTCTCAGAATAATATCTTGCGCAGGGAGATGAGCACTGTCCGAGTGACATAGGCGTTTTAAGGCGCCAGCTAGATCTGGGTGTCCTTGAACCTGCCAAAAGACTAGCAGGCTTCAGGAGGAAACCGTTCATTTCCCGGACGGCATCTAAAGTCGAGTTTCTGCTGGGCAGGGAGAGACGGCAGGTATGTAAGCGGAGAATGAACAGTCAGCACAGAGCTTGTTACATTGCAGCTCAGGGTCAGCCCTGAGAGCCCCTGGCATCACACCGAAGACTTTGCAGAACTCGGGTCAGGGCACAGTTGACAGACTTGCCAACCTCTCTATCCAACGAAGGCAACAGTTTGCTGCCTTTCACACTGCGTTCCAAGAGATGATCCGGAGGTACCTGGGTCGCCGAACGGTGCTCAGTCGGTCAACAGGAGTCATTGGGTGCACAGTGTTCCTCCAAAGGGACATGGTGGGGCAGAGGGAGTCCTGGGAGAAGCATTCCAGCGTTAATGCGCTGCTTTCCCTAAGGGTTCATGGAAATCGTTTGTACACGTCAAGTCGTGCGTTGGAAACGCTGACATTACGTTGAGCCTGGGGGACAGGTCTGGCTTTCCCGTTAGGTGAACAAGGGCTGCTGGAGGCCTCCTGTAACGAGTAGGAAACTGTCTGTTAGCCTGGGAAACCTGCCGTTCAATCACTCGGCATTACCACTGTGAAGAGGGCTCGGGCAACAACGCTGTTTTTCACTTAAATCTGAGGCCGCAAGTGTCCTGCTTTCCCGTTGGGAAAATAATGCTTTTCTCATTAGGCCCCTCGGTCAGACTTGACGCAGCACACGTACGTGTAGCTTCTGACCGGCGAAAAGAGACTCAAGGAGCACCCTGGACCTTGCCTGATAAAACTTTGGCACACAGGGAGCTGAAAGGCGTGACCGACGTAATTCCTTAGGTGAGGCCAAAAAGTGTCCTTTTATCCTACCAGAGCTCAGGCAGTGTTGCAGGGGCAACAAGTCCGTTTGTCAGGCTGCGCCTAAAGTCGACGGTCTGCTTGGCAAGCGAGGGCAGCTTCGTGTTCCCAGTGCGAACGCTAAGCAGGGGGTGTTTGCATTGCCGTCCTGGTTCAGCAGCGGGGACCGCTTGCGGTCCACCGAAGACCTGCCAGACCCGTGTTCGGGAGGACTTTTGAAAGATGGGCAATCCAACGGCGCAACAAAGAGAGCAGTGTTTTGCCTTGAATTCACTCTCCATTCCAAGAGATGATGCGAAGGGCCTAGGTGCCTGTACGTCGGTAGGTCGCCTAAGACGTGACAACCGGTACACACGGTGTTGCCGTGAGACGTGGTGAGGGCGCGGGAGTCCCAGGAGTCCTGAAAAGCCCACTAGCGTTTAGCCACTGCTTTGAGTAGGGCTCCCTGGGAAATGCTGCACGCCTGCCTGGCATTTGTGGATGCAATTCCTGGACCTTGCCTTCAGCTTGGCGCTCAGTGTCGTGTTCCTTCTGGGTAAAGGCGGCTCTGGGATGCCCCAGGAATGGAAGCGGAAACCCACCGCCGCGCTCAAGAGAAGTCCACTTTCCTTCCAAAGACGTTCCAGCATGCAAGAATGGACTGACAGAGCACTGTATTTCAGGCAGCTTTCACGCTGAACGATCCTTCTTTCCCGTTGGGAGGTACTACAGTTCTCTGAGGGTCCCGGTCTCAGAGTTGCACACAGCCCACGTGCGTGTAGTTTCTCAGGAACCAAAGGGGACCCAAGGAGGACGGTGGCACCTTCTCTGAATAATTTTGTAGCCAGGGAGTTGGTTGTGCGCTGTGCGAATGGCATGAACTCTTAAAGGTGCTAGGTATCAGATCTAGGTGCTCCCTGAACCTGCCAAAAGCCTAGCAGTGTTCGGGGGGGAAACTGTCCATTTTCCAGACTGCATCAAAGGTCGAGTTACAGCTTGCCAGGAAGAGCCGGTAGGTAAGTACACCCAAGGATGAACACTACGCACCATGCCTCCCATGGCTCCTCAGCGTCAGCAGTGGGAGCCCCCGGCATGCCACCTAGGACCTTCTACACCTCTGTTCAGGGGCACTTTTGAATGTCGTGGCTATCTAGCTCTACAGCAAAGAGGAGACTTTGTCGCTTCTCAGTCTGCATTCAAAGAGGTCATCCGGAGGACTTTGACAGCGGAAAGGTGCTCAGGGGGCCAAGAAGAGTTTCGGTACACAGTGTTCTTCCAAGGGACGTGGTGAGGCAGCGGGGACCCTAGGAAAGGCATACTAACTTCAATGCACTACTCGCCTAAGGTTTCCTGGAAAACCTCTGCACGCGTCAATTCGTGGAGGGACTACCTGGACCTCACTTGGGTCGTTGTGGAACAGTAGAGTGTTCCGTTGATGGATAGAGGGTGACCGGAGGCCTCCTGCACGGCGTAGTAAACAGAGTGTCTCTCTAGGCAAACTCCCTTTCCCCGCACATAGCCATTCTACTTGTGAAGAGAACACGAGGAACCGCACTGTTTCTCAGGACACTTTGAGGCCGCACTTTCAGCTCTCCCGCCGGGAAACTAATGCTCTTGGCTTTATTTAGGTAACCAATATCAAAGTTGAACCCAGCACATGCACTTGTAGTTTCTGACCAACAAAAAGAGACTCAAGCAGCACCCTGGACCTTCGCTGATAAGACTTTGGCACCAGGGTAGTCCTGCGTGGGCTGAATGGCCTCAACGACGTAATTCCCGGGGATGGGCCAAACTGTCCTTGTGTCTTACAAAACCTGGGGTAGCGTTCAGGGGCACATTGTACGTTTGTCAGGCTGCCTCTGAAGTCGACCTTCTGCTTGGCAGAGACAGAGAGAGAGAGACAGAGAGAGAGAGAGAGAGAGAGACAGAGAGACAGAGAGACAGAGAGACAGAGAGACAGAGAGGCGGCAGGGAGGTGTTCCCAGCATGAACCGTAAACACAGTGTTTCTTCATAGCAGCAGTGGTTCAGCCGTGGGGATCATTGGCATAACACCGAAGACCTGCTAGGCCTGTGTTCGGGAGGACTTTTGAAAGCTCGGCAGTCTAGACGGGCAGCGAAGGGAGCAGAGGGTCGCCTTTCATTCTTCTTGCAGAGAAACGATCCGAAGGGCCCAGGTACCTGTATTTGGTTGGGTCCCCTGAGAATTGGGTACACGTTGGGTACACAGTGTTTCTCCATGCGAGGTGGTGAGGACCCAGGAGTCCTAGGAGTCCTGAACCAGCACCCTAGCGTCAAGCCACTGCTTTGACTAAGGCTTCTGGGCAAATGCTGCATGCCTGCAGGCCCTGTGGATGCCGTTCCCGGACCTTGTTTGGATCTTCGTGACCAGCGTGGTCTGCCCTTTATGCGAAGGGGGCTCTGGCACGCCTCAGGCAAGGAAGTGGAAAGAGCTTTCTTCTTTCTTGCCTAGCACCCTTTCCTTTGAGACACGTTCCAGCATGCAAGGGAAGACTAGCGGAACGCTGTGTTTCGGCACCTTGGAGGCTACGAGGATTCTTCGTTCAACTAGGGACAATCCAACGTTTCTCCTAAGGTCCCGGCATCAAAGTTGAACGCAGCCCCACGTACGTGTAGTTCCTCAAGCACCAGAAGAGACACAAGAAGCACTGTGGTACCTTCTCAGAATAATATCTTGCGCAGGGAGATGAGCACTGTCCGAGTGACATAGGCGTTTTAAGGCGCCAGCTAGATCTGGGTGTCCTTGAACCTGCCAAAAGACTAGCAGGCTTCAGGAGGAAACCGTTCATTTCCCGGACGGCATCTAAAGTCGAGTTTCTGCTGGGCAGGGAGAGACGGCAGGTATGTAAGCGGAGAATGAACAGTCAGCACAGAGCTTGTTACATTGCAGCTCAGGGTCAGCCCTGAGAGCCCCTGGCATCACACCGAAGACTTTGCAGAACTCGGGTCGGGGCACAGTTGACAGACTTGCCAACCTCTCTATCCAACGAAGGCAACAGTTTGCTGCCTTTCACACTGCGTTCCAAGAGATGATCCGGAGGTACCTGGGTCGCCGAACGGTGCTCAGTCGGTCAACAGGAGTCATTGGGTGCACAGTGTTCCTCCAAAGGGACATGGTGGGGCAGAGGGAGTCCTGGGAGAAGCATTCCAGCGTTAATGCGCTGCTTTCCCTAAGGGTTCATGGAAATCGTTTGTACACGTCAAGTCGTGCGTTGGAAACGCTGACATTACGTTGAGCCTGGGGGACAGGTCTGGCTTTCCCGTTAGGTGAACAAGGGCTGCTGGAGGCCTCCTGTAACGAGTAGGAAACTGTCTGTTAGCCTGGGAAACCTGCCGTTCAATCACTCGGCATTACCACTGTGAAGAGGGCTCGGGCAACAACGCTGTTTTTCACTTAAATCTGAGGCCGCAAGTGTCCTGCTTTCCCGTTGGGAAAATAATGCTTTTCTCATTAGGCCCCTCGGTCAGACTTGACGCAGCACACGTACGTGTAGCTTCTGACCGGCGAAAAGAGACTCAAGGAGCACCCTGGACCTTCCCTGATAAAACTTTGGCACACAGGGAGCTGAAAGGCGTGACCGACGGAATTCCTTAGGTGAGGCCAAAAAGTGTCCTTTTATCCTACCAGAGCTCAGGCAGTGTTGCAGGGGCAACAAGTCCGTTTGTCAGGCTGCGCCTAAAGTCGACGGTCTGCTTGGCAAGCGAGGGCAGCTTCGTGTTCCCAGTGCGAACGCTAAGCAGGGGGTGTTTGCATTGCCGTCCTGGTTCAGCAGCGGGGACCGCTTGCGGTCCACCGAAGACCTGCCAGACCCGTGTTCGGGAGGACTTTTGAAAGATGGGCAATCCAACGGCGCAACAAAGAGAGCAGTGTTTTGCCTTGAATTCACTCTCCGTTCCAAGAGACGATGCGAAGGGCCTAGGTGCCTGTACGTCGGTAGGTCGCCTAAGACGTGACAACCGGTACACACGGTGTTGCCGTGAGACGTGGTGAGGGCGCGGGAGTCCCAGGAGTCCTGAAAAGCCCACTAGCGTTTAGCCACTGCTTTGAGTAGGGCTCCCTGGGAAATGCTGCACGCCTGCCTGGCATTTGTGGATGCAATTCCTGGACCTTGCCTTCAGCTTGGCGCTCAGTGTCGTGTTCCTTCTGGGTAAAGGCGGCTCTGGGATGCCCCAGGAATGGAAGCGGAAACCCACCGCCGCGCTCAAGAGAAGTCCACTTTCCTTCCAAAGACGTTCCAGCATGCAAGAATGGACTGACAGAGCACTGTATTTCAGGCAGCTTTCACGCTGAACGATCCTTCTTTCCCGTTGGGAGGTACTACAGTTCTCTGAGGGTCCCGGTCTCAGAGTTGCACACAGCCCACGTGCGTGTAGTTTCTCAGGAACCAAAGGGGACCCAAGGAGGACGGTGGCACCTTCTCTGAATAATTTTGTAGCCAGGGAGTTGGTTGTGCGCTGTGCGAATGGCATGAACTCTTAAAGGTGCTAGGTATCAGATCTAGGTGCTCCCTGAACCTGCCAAAAGCCTAGCAGTGTTCGGGGGGGAAACTGTCCATTTTCCAGACTGCATCAAAGGTCGAGTTACAGCTTGCCAGGAAGAGCCGGTAGGTAAGTACACCCAAGGATGAACACTACGCACCATGCCTCCCATGGCTCCTCAGCGTCAGCAGTGGGAGCCCCCGGCATGCCACCTAGGACCTTCTACACCTCTGTTCAGGGGCACTTTTGAATGTCGTGGCTATCTAGCTCTACAGCAAAGAGGAGACTTTGTCGCTTCTCAGTCTGCATTCAAAGAGGTCATCCGGAGGACTTTGACAGCGGAAAGGTGCTCAGGGGGCCAAGAAGAGTTTCGGTACACAGTGTTCTTCCAAGGGACGTGGTGAGGCAGCGGGGACCCTAGGAAAGGCATACTAACTTCAATGCACTACTCGCCTAAGGTTTCCTGGAAAACCTCTGCACGCGTCAATTCGTGGAGGGACTACCTGGACCTCACTTGGGTCGTTGTGGAACAGTAGAGTGTTCCGTTGATGGATAGAGGGTGACCGGAGGCCTCCTGCACGGCGTAGTAAACAGAGTGTCTCTCTAGGCAAACTCCCTTTCCCCGCACATAGCCATTCTACTTGTGAAGAGAACACGAGGAACCGCACTGTTTCTCAGGACACTTTGAGGCCGCACTTTCAGCTCTCCCGCCGGGAAACTAATGCTCTTGGCTTTATTTAGGTAACCAATATCAAAGTTGAACCCAGCACATGCACTTGTAGTTTCTGACCAACAAAAAGAGACTCAAGCAGCACCCTGGACCTTCGCTGATAAGACTTTGGCACCAGGGTAGTCCTGCGTGGGCTGAATGGCCTCAACGACGTAATTCCCGGGGATGGGCCAAACTGTCCTTGTGTCTTACAAAACCTGGGGTAGCGTTCAGGGGCACATTGTACGTTTGTCAGGCTGCCTCTGAAGTCGACCTTCTGCTTGGCAGAGACAGAGAGAGAGAGACAGAGAGAGAGAGAGAGAGAGAGACAGAGAGACAGAGAGACAGAGAGACAGAGAGACAGAGAGGCGGCAGGGAGGTGTTCCCAGCATGAACCGTAAACACAGTGTTTCTTCATAGCAGCAGTGGTTCAGCCGTGGGGATCATTGGCATAACACCGAAGACCTGCTAGGCCTGTGTTCGGGAGGACTTTTGAAAGCTCGGCAGTCTAGACGGGCAGCGAAGGGAGCAGAGGGTCGCCTTTCATTCTTCTTGCAGAGAAACGATCCGAAGGGCCCAGGTACCTATATTTGGTTGGGTCCCCTGAGAATTGGGTACACGTTGGGTACACAGTGTTTCTCCATGCGAGGTGGTGAGGACCCAGGAGTCCTAGGAGTCCTGAACCAGCACCCTAGCGTCAAGCCACTGCTTTGACTAAGGCTTCTGGGCAAATGCTGCATGCCTGCAGGCCCTGTGGATGCCGTTCCCGGACCTTGTTTGGATCTTCGTGACCAGCGTGGTCTGCCCTTTATGCGAAGGGGGCTCTGGCACGCCTCAGGCAAGGAAGTGGAAAGAGCTTTCTTCTTTCTTGCCTAGCACCCTTTCCTTTGAGACACGTTCCAGCATGCAAGGGAAGACTAGCGGAACGCTGTGTTTCGGCACCTTGGAGGCTACGAGGATTCTTCGTTCAACTAGGGACAATCCAACGTTTCTCCTAAGGTCCCGGCATCAAAGTTGAACGCAGCCCCACGTACGTGTAGTTCCTCAAGCACCAGAAGAGACACAAGAAGCACTGTGGTACCTTCTCAGAATAATATCTTGCGCAGGGAGATGAGCACTGTCCGAGTGACATAGGCGTTTTAAGGCGCCAGCTAGATCTGGGTGTCCTTGAACCTGCCAAAAGACTAGCAGGCTTCAGGAGGAAACCGTTCATTTCCCGGACGGCATCTAAAGTCGAGTTTCTGCTGGGCAGGGAGAGACGGCAGGTATGTAAGCGGAGAATGAACAGTCAGCACAGAGCTTGTTACATTGCAGCTCAGGGTCAGCCCTGAGAGCCCCTGGCATCACACCGAAGACTTTGCAGAACTCGGGTCGGGGCACAGTTGACAGACTTGCCAACCTCTCTATCCAACGAAGGCAACAGTTTGCTGCCTTTCACACTGCGTTCCAAGAGATGATCCGGAGGTACCTGGGTCGCCGAACGGTGCTCAGTCGGTCAACAGGAGTCATTGGGTGCACAGTGTTCCTCCAAAGGGACATGGTGGGGCAGAGGGAGTCCTGGGAGAAGCATTCCAGCGTTAATGCGCTGCTTTCCCTAAGGGTTCATGGAAATCGTTTGTACACGTCAAGTCGTGCGTTGGAAACGCTGACATTACGTTGAGCCTGGGGGACAGGTCTGGCTTTCCCGTTAGGTGAACAAGGGCTGCTGGAGGCCTCCTGTAACGAGTAGGAAACTGTCTGTTAGCCTGGGAAACCTGCCGTTCAATCACTCGGCATTACCACTGTGAAGAGGGCTCGGGCAACAACGCTGTTTTTCACTTAAATCTGAGGCCGCAAGTGTCCTGCTTTCCCGTTGGGAAAATAATGCTTTTCTCATTAGGCCCCTCGGTCAGACTTGACGCAGCACACGTACGTGTAGCTTCTGACCGGCGAAAAGAGACTCAAGGAGCACCCTGGACCTTGCCTGATAAAACTTTGGCACACAGGGAGCTGAAAGGCGTGACCGACGTAATTCCTTAGGTGAGGCCAAAAAGTGTCCTTTTATCCTACCAGAGCTCAGGCAGTGTTGCAGGGGCAACAAGTCCGTTTGTCAGGCTGCGCCTAAAGTCGACGGTCTGCTTGGCAAGCGAGGGCAGCTTCGTGTTCCCAGTGCGAACGCTAAGCAGGGGGTGTTTGCATTGCCGTCCTGGTTCAGCAGCGGGGACCGCTTGCGGTCCACCGAAGACCTGCCAGACCCGTGTTCGGGAGGACTTTTGAAAGATGGGCAATCCAACGGCGCAACAAAGAGAGCAGTGTTTTGCCTTGAATTCACTCTTCGTTCCAAGAGACGATGCGAAGGGCCTAGGTGCCTGTACGTCGGTAGGTCGCCTAAGACGTGACAACCGGTACACACGGTGTTGCCGTGAGACGTGGTGAGGGCGCGGGAGTCCCAGGAGTCCTGAAAAGCCCACTAGCGTTTAGCCACTGCTTTGAGTAGGGCTCCCTGGGAAATGCTGCACGCCTGCCTGGCATTTGTGGATGCAATTCCTGGACCTTGCCTTCAGCTTGGCGCTCAGTGTCGTGTTCCTTCTGGGTAAAGGCGGCTCTGGGATGCCCCAGGAATGGAAGCGGAAACCCACCGCCGCGCTCAAGAGAAGTCCACTTTCCTTCCAAAGACGTTCCAGCATGCAAGAATGGACTGACAGAGCACTGTATTTCAGGCAGCTTTCACGCTGAACGATCCTTCTTTCCCGTTGGGAGGTACTACAGTTCTCTGAGGGTCCCGGTCTCAGAGTTGCACACAGCCCACGTGCGTGTAGTTTCTCAGGAACCAAAGGGGACCCAAGGAGGACGGTGGCACCTTCTCTGAATAATTTTGTAGCCAGGGAGTTGGTTGTGCGCTGTGCGAATGGCATGAACTCTTAAAGGTGCTAGGTATCAGATCTAGGTGCTCCCTGAACCTGCCAAAAGCCTAGCAGTGTTCGGGGGGGAAACTGTCCATTTTCCAGACTGCATCAAAGGTCGAGTTACAGCTTGCCAGGAAGAGCCGGTAGGTAAGTACACCCAAGGATGAACACTACGCACCATGCCTCCCATGGCTCCTCAGCGTCAGCAGTGGGAGCCCCCGGCATGCCACCTAGGACCTTCTACACCTCTGTTCAGGGGCACTTTTGAATGTCGTGGCTATCTAGCTCTACAGCAAAGAGGAGACTTTGTCGCTTCTCAGTCTGCATTCAAAGAGGTCATCCGGAGGACTTTGACAGCGGAAAGGTGCTCAGGGGGCCAAGAAGAGTTTCGGTACACAGTGTTCTTCCAAGGGACGTGGTGAGGCAGCGGGGACCCTAGGAAAGGCATACTAACTTCAATGCACTACTCGCCTAAGGTTTCCTGGAAAACCTCTGCACGCGTCAATTCGTGGAGGGACTACCTGGACCTCACTTGGGTCGTTGTGGAACAGTAGAGTGTTCCGTTGATGGATAGAGGGTGACCGGAGGCCTCCTGCACGGCGTAGTAAACAGAGTGTCTCTCTAGGCAAACTCCCTTTCCCCGCACATAGCCATTCTACTTGTGAAGAGAACACGAGGAACCGCACTGTTTCTCAGGACACTTTGAGGCCGCACTTTCAGCTCTCCCGCCGGGAAACTAATGCTCTTGGCTTTATTTAGGTAACCAATATCAAAGTTGAACCCAGCACATGCACTTGTAGTTTCTGACCAACAAAAAGAGACTCAAGCAGCACCCTGGACCTTCGCTGATAAGACTTTGGCACCAGGGTAGTCCTGCGTGGGCTGAATGGCCTCAACGACGTAATTCCCGGGGATGGGCCAAACTGTCCTTGTGTCTTACAAAACCTGGGGTAGCGTTCAGGGGCACATTGTACGTTTGTCAGGCTGCCTCTGAAGTCGACCTTCTGCTTGGCAGAGACAGAGAGAGAGAGACAGAGAGAGAGAGAGAGAGAGACAGAGAGACAGAGAGACAGAGAGACAGAGAGACAGAGAGGCGGCAGGGAGGTGTTCCCAGCATGAACCGTAAACACAGTGTTTCTTCATAGCAGCAGTGGTTCAGCCGTGGGGATCATTGGCATAACACCGAAGACCTGCTAGGCCTGTGTTCGGGAGGACTTTTGAAAGCTCGGCAGTCTAGACGGGCAGCGAAGGGAGCAGAGGGTCGCCTTTCATTCTTCTTGCAGAGAAACGATCCGAAGGGCCCAGGTACCTGTATTTGGTTGGGTCCCCTGAGAATTGGGTACACGTTGGGTACACAGTGTTTCTCCATGCGAGGTGGTGAGGACCCAGGAGTCCTAGGAGTCCTGAACCAGCACCCTAGCGTCAAGCCACTGCTTTGACTAAGGCTTCTGGGCAAATGCTGCATGCCTGCAGGCCCTGTGGATGCCGTTCCCGGACCTTGTTTGGATCTTCGTGACCAGCGTGGTCTGCCCTTTATGCGAAGGGGGCTCTGGCACGCCTCAGGCAAGGAAGTGGAAAGAGCTTTCTTCTTTCTTGCCTAGCACCCTTTCCTTTGAGACACGTTCCAGCATGCAAGGGAAGACTAGCGGAACGCTGTGTTTCGGCACCTTGGAGGCTACGAGGATTCTTCGTTCAACTAGGGACAATCCAACGTTTCTCCTAAGGTCCCGGCATCAAAGTTGAACGCAGCCCCACGTACGTGTAGTTCCTCAAGCACCAGAAGAGACACAAGAAGCACTGTGGTACCTTCTCAGAATAATATCTTGCGCAGGGAGATGAGCACTGTCCGAGTGACATAGGCGTTTTAAGGCGCCAGCTAGATCTGGGTGTCCTTGAACCTGCCAAAAGACTAGCAGGCTTCAGGAGGAAACCGTTCATTTCCCGGACGGCATCTAAAGTCGAGTTTCTGCTGGGCAGGGAGAGACGGCAGGTATGTAAGCGGAGAATGAACAGTCAGCACAGAGCTTGTTACATTGCAGCTCAGGGTCAGCCCTGAGAGCCCCTGGCATCACACCGAAGACTTTGCAGAACTCGGGTCAGGGCACAGTTGACAGACTTGCCAACCTCTCTATCCAACGAAGGCAACAGTTTGCTGCCTTTCACACTGCGTTCCAAGAGATGATCCGGAGGTACCTGGGTCGCCGAACGGTGCTCAGTCGGTCAACAGGAGTCATTGGGTGCACAGTGTTCCTCCAAAGGGACATGGTGGGGCAGAGGGAGTCCTGGGAGAAGCATTCCAGCGTTAATGCGCTGCTTTCCCTAAGGGTTCATGGAAATCGTTTGTACACGTCAAGTCGTGCGTTGGAAACGCTGACATTACGTTGAGCCTGGGGGACAGGTCTGGCTTTCCCGTTAGGTGAACAAGGGCTGCTGGAGGCCTCCTGTAACGAGTAGGAAACTGTCTGTTAGCCTGGGAAACCTGCCGTTCAATCACTCGGCATTACCACTGTGAAGAGGGCTCGGGCAACAACGCTGTTTTTCACTTAAATCTGAGGCCGCAAGTGTCCTGCTTTCCCGTTGGGAAAATAATGCTTTTCTCATTAGGCCCCTCGGTCAGACTTGACGCAGCACACGTACGTGTAGCTTCTGACCGGCGAAAAGAGACTCAAGGAGCACCCTGGACCTTGCCTGATAAAACTTTGGCACACAGGGAGCTGAAAGGCGTGACCGACGTAATTCCTTAGGTGAGGCCAAAAAGTGTCCTTTTATCCTACCAGAGCTCAGGCAGTGTTGCAGGGGCAACAAGTCCGTTTGTCAGGCTGCGCCTAAAGTCGACGGTCTGCTTGGCAAGCGAGGGCAGCTTCGTGTTCCCAGTGCGAACGCTAAGCAGGGGGTGTTTGCATTGCCGTCCTGGTTCAGCAGCGGGGACCGCTTGCGGTCCACCGAAGACCTGCCAGACCCGTGTTCGGGAGGACTTTTGAAAGATGGGCAATCCAACGGCGCAACAAAGAGAGCAGTGTTTTGCCTTGAATTCACTCTCCATTCCAAGAGATGATGCGAAGGGCCTAGGTGCCTGTACGTCGGTAGGTCGCCTAAGACGTGACAACCGGTACACACGGTGTTGCCGTGAGACGTGGTGAGGGCGCGGGAGTCCCAGGAGTCCTGAAAAGCCCACTAGCGTTTAGCCACTGCTTTGAGTAGGGCTCCCTGGGAAATGCTGCACGCCTGCCTGGCATTTGTGGATGCAATTCCTGGACCTTGCCTTCAGCTTGGCGCTCAGTGTCGTGTTCCTTCTGGGTAAAGGCGGCTCTGGGATGCCCCAGGAATGGAAGCGGAAACCCACCGCCGCGCTCAAGAGAAGTCCACTTTCCTTCCAAAGACGTTCCAGCATGCAAGAATGGACTGACAGAGCACTGTATTTCAGGCAGCTTTCACGCTGAACGATCCTTCTTTCCCGTTGGGAGGTACTACAGTTCTCTGAGGGTCCCGGTCTCAGAGTTGCACACAGCCCACGTGCGTGTAGTTTCTCAGGAACCAAAGGGGACCCAAGGAGGACGGTGGCACCTTCTCTGAATAATTTTGTAGCCAGGGAGTTGGTTGTGCGCTGTGCGAATGGCATGAACTCTTAAAGGTGCTAGGTATCAGATCTAGGTGCTCCCTGAACCTGCCAAAAGCCTAGCAGTGTTCGGGGGGGAAACTGTCCATTTTCCAGACTGCATCAAAGGTCGAGTTACAGCTTGCCAGGAAGAGCCGGTAGGTAAGTACACCCAAGGATGAACACTACGCACCATGCCTCCCATGGCTCCTCAGCGTCAGCAGTGGGAGCCCCCGGCATGCCACCTAGGACCTTCTACACCTCTGTTCAGGGGCACTTTTGAATGTCGTGGCTATCTAGCTCTACAGCAAAGAGGAGACTTTGTCGCTTCTCAGTCTGCATTCAAAGAGGTCATCCGGAGGACTTTGACAGCGGAAAGGTGCTCAGGGGGCCAAGAAGAGTTTCGGTACACAGTGTTCTTCCAAGGGACGTGGTGAGGCAGCGGGGACCCTAGGAAAGGCATACTAACTTCAATGCACTACTCGCCTAAGGTTTCCTGGAAAACCTCTGCACGCGTCAATTCGTGGAGGGACTACCTGGACCTCACTTGGGTCGTTGTGGAACAGTAGAGTGTTCCGTTGATGGATAGAGGGTGACCGGAGGCCTCCTGCACGGCGTAGTAAACAGAGTGTCTCTCTAGGCAAACTCCCTTTCCCCGCACATAGCCATTCTACTTGTGAAGAGAACACGAGGAACCGCACTGTTTCTCAGGACACTTTGAGGCCGCACTTTCAGCTCTCCCGCCGGGAAACTAATGCTCTTGGCTTTATTTAGGTAACCAATATCAAAGTTGAACCCAGCACATGCACTTGTAGTTTCTGACCAACAAAAAGAGACTCAAGCAGCACCCTGGACCTTCGCTGATAAGACTTTGGCACCAGGGTAGTCCTGCGTGGGCTGAATGGCCTCAACGACGTAATTCCCGGGGATGGGCCAAACTGTCCTTGTGTCTTACAAAACCTGGGGTAGCGTTCAGGGGCACATTGTACGTTTGTCAGGCTGCCTCTGAAGTCGACCTTCTGCTTGGCAGAGACAGAGAGAGAGAGACAGAGAGAGAGAGAGAGAGAGAGACAGAGAGACAGAGAGACAGAGAGACAGAGAGACAGAGAGGCGGCAGGGAGGTGTTCCCAGCATGAACCGTAAACACAGTGTTTCTTCATAGCAGCAGTGGTTCAGCCGTGGGGATCATTGGCATAACACCGAAGACCTGCTAGGCCTGTGTTCGGGAGGACTTTTGAAAGCTCGGCAGTCTAGACGGGCAGCGAAGGGAGCAGAGGGTCGCCTTTCATTCTTCTTGCAGAGAAACGATCCGAAGGGCCCAGGTACCTGTATTTGGTTGGGTCCCCTGAGAATTGGGTACACGTTGGGTACACAGTGTTTCTCCATGCGAGGTGGTGAGGACCCAGGAGTCCTAGGAGTCCTGAACCAGCACCCTAGCGTCAAGCCACTGCTTTGACTAAGGCTTCTGGGCAAATGCTGCATGCCTGCAGGCCCTGTGGATGCCGTTCCCGGACCTTGTTTGGATCTTCGTGACCAGCGTGGTCTGCCCTTTATGCGAAGGGGGCTCTGGCACGCCTCAGGCAAGGAAGTGGAAAGAGCTTTCTTCTTTCTTGCCTAGCACCCTTTCCTTTGAGACACGTTCCAGCATGCAAGGGAAGACTAGCGGAACGCTGTGTTTCGGCACCTTGGAGGCTACGAGGATTCTTCGTTCAACTAGGGACAATCCAACGTTTCTCCTAAGGTCCCGGCATCAAAGTTGAACGCAGCCCCACGTACGTGTAGTTCCTCAAGCACCAGAAGAGACACAAGAAGCACTGTGGTACCTTCTCAGAATAATATCTTGCGCAGGGAGATGAGCACTGTCCGAGTGACATAGGCGTTTTAAGGCGCCAGCTAGATCTGGGTGTCCTTGAACCTGCCAAAAGACTAGCAGGCTTCAGGAGGAAACCGTTCATTTCCCGGACGGCATCTAAAGTCGAGTTTCTGCTGGGCAGGGAGAGACGGCAGGTATGTAAGCGGAGAATGAACAGTCAGCACAGAGCTTGTTACATTGCAGCTCAGGGTCAGCCCTGAGAGCCCCTGGCATCACACCGAAGACTTTGCAGAACTCGGGTCGGGGCACAGTTGACAGACTTGCCAACCTCTCTATCCAACGAAGGCAACAGTTTGCTGCCTTTCACACTGCGTTCCAAGAGATGATCCGGAGGTACCTGGGTCGCCGAACGGTGCTCAGTCGGTCAACAGGAGTCATTGGGTGCACAGTGTTCCTCCAAAGGGACATGGTGGGGCAGAGGGAGTCCTGGGAGAAGCATTCCAGCGTTAATGCGCTGCTTTCCCTAAGGGTTCATGGAAATCGTTTGTACACGTCAAGTCGTGCGTTGGAAACGCTGACATTACGTTGAGCCTGGGGGACAGGTCTGGCTTTCCCGTTAGGTGAACAAGGGCTGCTGGAGGCCTCCTGTAACGAGTAGGAAACTGTCTGTTAGCCTGGGAAACCTGCCGTTCAATCACTCGGCATTACCACTGTGAAGAGGGCTCGGGCAACAACGCTGTTTTTCACTTAAATCTGAGGCCGCAAGTGTCCTGCTTTCCCGTTGGGAAAATAATGCTTTTCTCATTAGGCCCCTCGGTCAGACTTGACGCAGCACACGTACGTGTAGCTTCTGACCGGCGAAAAGAGACTCAAGGAGCACCCTGGACCTTCCCTGATAAAACTTTGGCACACAGGGAGCTGAAAGGCGTGACCGACGGAATTCCTTAGGTGAGGCCAAAAAGTGTCCTTTTATCCTACCAGAGCTCAGGCAGTGTTGCAGGGGCAACAAGTCCGTTTGTCAGGCTGCGCCTAAAGTCGACGGTCTGCTTGGCAAGCGAGGGCAGCTTCGTGTTCCCAGTGCGAACGCTAAGCAGGGGGTGTTTGCATTGCCGTCCTGGTTCAGCAGCGGGGACCGCTTGCGGTCCACCGAAGACCTGCCAGACCCGTGTTCGGGAGGACTTTTGAAAGATGGGCAATCCAACGGCGCAACAAAGAGAGCAGTGTTTTGCCTTGAATTCACTCTCCGTTCCAAGAGACGATGCGAAGGGCCTAGGTGCCTGTACGTCGGTAGGTCGCCTAAGACGTGACAACCGGTACACACGGTGTTGCCGTGAGACGTGGTGAGGGCGCGGGAGTCCCAGGAGTCCTGAAAAGCCCACTAGCGTTTAGCCACTGCTTTGAGTAGGGCTCCCTGGGAAATGCTGCACGCCTGCCTGGCATTTGTGGATGCAATTCCTGGACCTTGCCTTCAGCTTGGCGCTCAGTGTCGTGTTCCTTCTGGGTAAAGGCGGCTCTGGGATGCCCCAGGAATGGAAGCGGAAACCCACCGCCGCGCTCAAGAGAAGTCCACTTTCCTTCCAAAGACGTTCCAGCATGCAAGAATGGACTGACAGAGCACTGTATTTCAGGCAGCTTTCACGCTGAACGATCCTTCTTTCCCGTTGGGAGGTACTACAGTTCTCTGAGGGTCCCGGTCTCAGAGTTGCACACAGCCCACGTGCGTGTAGTTTCTCAGGAACCAAAGGGGACCCAAGGAGGACGGTGGCACCTTCTCTGAATAATTTTGTAGCCAGGGAGTTGGTTGTGCGCTGTGCGAATGGCATGAACTCTTAAAGGTGCTAGGTATCAGATCTAGGTGCTCCCTGAACCTGCCAAAAGCCTAGCAGTGTTCGGGGGGGAAACTGTCCATTTTCCAGACTGCATCAAAGGTCGAGTTACAGCTTGCCAGGAAGAGCCGGTAGGTAAGTACACCCAAGGATGAACACTACGCACCATGCCTCCCATGGCTCCTCAGCGTCAGCAGTGGGAGCCCCCGGCATGCCACCTAGGACCTTCTACACCTCTGTTCAGGGGCACTTTTGAATGTCGTGGCTATCTAGCTCTACAGCAAAGAGGAGACTTTGTCGCTTCTCAGTCTGCATTCAAAGAGGTCATCCGGAGGACTTTGACAGCGGAAAGGTGCTCAGGGGGCCAAGAAGAGTTTCGGTACACAGTGTTCTTCCAAGGGACGTGGTGAGGCAGCGGGGACCCTAGGAAAGGCATACTAACTTCAATGCACTACTCGCCTAAGGTTTCCTGGAAAACCTCTGCACGCGTCAATTCGTGGAGGGACTACCTGGACCTCACTTGGGTCGTTGTGGAACAGTAGAGTGTTCCGTTGATGGATAGAGGGTGACCGGAGGCCTCCTGCACGGCGTAGTAAACAGAGTGTCTCTCTAGGCAAACTCCCTTTCCCCGCACATAGCCATTCTACTTGTGAAGAGAACACGAGGAACCGCACTGTTTCTCAGGACACTTTGAGGCCGCACTTTCAGCTCTCCCGCCGGGAAACTAATGCTCTTGGCTTTATTTAGGTAACCAATATCAAAGTTGAACCCAGCACATGCACTTGTAGTTTCTGACCAACAAAAAGAGACTCAAGCAGCACCCTGGACCTTCGCTGATAAGACTTTGGCACCAGGGTAGTCCTGCGTGGGCTGAATGGCCTCAACGACATAATTCCCGGGGATGGGCCAAACTGTCCTTGTGTCTTACAAAACCTGGGGTAGCGTTCAGGGGCACATTGTACGTTTGTCAGGCTGCCTCTGAAGTCGACCTTCTGCTTGGCAGAGACAGAGAGAGAGAGACAGAGAGAGAGAGAGAGAGAGACAGAGAGACAGAGAGACAGAGAGACAGAGAGACAGAGAGGCGGCAGGGAGGTGTTCCCAGCATGAACCGTAAACACAGTGTTTCTTCATAGCAGCAGTGGTTCAGCCGTGGGGATCATTGGCATAACACCGAAGACCTGCTAGGCCTGTGTTCGGGAGGACTTTTGAAAGCTCGGCAGTCTAGACGGGCAGCGAAGGGAGCAGAGGGTCGCCTTTCATTCTTCTTGCAGAGAAACGATCCGAAGGGCCCAGGTACCTATATTTGGTTGGGTCCCCTGAGAATTGGGTACACGTTGGGTACACAGTGTTTCTCCATGCGAGGTGGTGAGGACCCAGGAGTCCTAGGAGTCCTGAACCAGCACCCTAGCGTCAAGCCACTGCTTTGACTAAGGCTTCTGGGCAAATGCTGCATGCCTGCAGGCCCTGTGGATGCCGTTCCCGGACCTTGTTTGGATCTTCGTGACCAGCGTGGTCTGCCCTTTATGCGAAGGGGGCTCTGGCACGCCTCAGGCAAGGAAGTGGAAAGAGCTTTCTTCTTTCTTGCCTAGCACCCTTTCCTTTGAGACACGTTCCAGCATGCAAGGGAAGACTAGCGGAACGCTGTGTTTCGGCACCTTGGAGGCTACGAGGATTCTTCGTTCAACTAGGGACAATCCAACGTTTCTCCTAAGGTCCCGGCATCAAAGTTGAACGCAGCCCCACGTACGTGTAGTTCCTCAAGCACCAGAAGAGACACAAGAAGCACTGTGGTACCTTCTCAGAATAATATCTTGCGCAGGGAGATGAGCACTGTCCGAGTGACATAGGCGTTTTAAGGCGCCAGCTAGATCTGGGTGTCCTTGAACCTGCCAAAAGACTAGCAGGCTTCAGGAGGAAACCGTTCATTTCCCGGACGGCATCTAAAGTCGAGTTTCTGCTGGGCAGGGAGAGACGGCAGGTATGTAAGCGGAGAATGAACAGTCAGCACAGAGCTTGTTACATTGCAGCTCAGGGTCAGCCCTGAGAGCCCCTGGCATCACACCGAAGACTTTGCAGAACTCGGGTCGGGGCACAGTTGACAGACTTGCCAACCTCTCTATCCAACGAAGGCAACAGTTTGCTGCCTTTCACACTGCGTTCCAAGAGATGATCCGGAGGTACCTGGGTCGCCGAACGGTGCTCAGTCGGTCAACAGGAGTCATTGGGTGCACAGTGTTCCTCCAAAGGGACATGGTGGGGCAGAGGGAGTCCTGGGAGAAGCATTCCAGCGTTAATGCGCTGCTTTCCCTAAGGGTTCATGGAAATCGTTTGTACACGTCAAGTCGTGCGTTGGAAACGCTGACATTACGTTGAGCCTGGGGGACAGGTCTGGCTTTCCCGTTAGGTGAACAAGGGCTGCTGGAGGCCTCCTGTAACGAGTAGGAAACTGTCTGTTAGCCTGGGAAACCTGCCGTTCAATCACTCGGCATTACCACTGTGAAGAGGGCTCGGGCAACAACGCTGTTTTTCACTTAAATCTGAGGCCGCAAGTGTCCTGCTTTCCCGTTGGGAAAATAATGCTTTTCTCATTAGGCCCCTCGGTCAGACTTGACGCAGCACACGTACGTGTAGCTTCTGACCGGCGAAAAGAGACTCAAGGAGCACCCTGGACCTTGCCTGATAAAACTTTGGCACACAGGGAGCTGAAAGGCGTGACCGACGGAATTCCTTAGGTGAGGCCAAAAAGTGTCCTTTTATCCTACCAGAGCTCAGGCAGTGTTGCAGGGGCAACAAGTCCGTTTGTCAGGCTGCGCCTAAAGTCGACGGTCTGCTTGGCAAGCGAGGGCAGCTTCGTGTTCCCAGTGCGAACGCTAAGCAGGGGGTGTCTGCATTGTCGTCCTGGTTCAGCAGCGGGGACCGCTTGCGGTCCACCGAAGACCTGCCAGACCCGTGTTCGGGAGGACTTTTGAAAGATGGGCAATCCAACGGCGCAACAAAGAGAGCAGTGTTTTGCCTTGAATTCACTCTCCGTTCCAAGAGACGATGCGAAGGGCCTAGGTGCCTGTACGTCGGTAGGTCGCCTAAGACGTGACAACCGGTACACACGGTGTTGCCGTGAGACGTGGTGAGGGCGCGGGAGTCCCAGGAGTCCTGAAAAGCCCACTAGCGTTTAGCCACTGCTTTGAGTAGGGCTCCCTGGGAAATGCTGCACGCCTGCCTGGCATTTGTGGATGCAATTCCTGGACCTTGCCTTCAGCTTGGCGCTCAGTGTCGTGTTCCTTCTGGGTAAAGGCGGCTCTGGGATGCCCCAGGAATGGAAGCGGAAACCCACCGCCGCGCTCAAGAGAAGTCCACTTTCCTTCCAAAGACGTTCCAGCATGCAAGAATGGACTGACAGAGCACTGTATTTCAGGCAGCTTTCACGCTGAACGATCCTTCTTTCCCGTTGGGAGGTACTACAGTTCTCTGAGGGTCCCGGTCTCAGAGTTGCACACAGCCCACGTGCGTGTAGTTTCTCAGGAACCAAAGGGGACCCAAGGAGGACGGTGGCACCTTCTCTGAATAATTTTGTAGCCAGGGAGTTGGTTGTGCGCTGTGCGAATGGCATGAACTCTTAAAGGTGCTAGGTATCAGATGTAGGTGCTCCCTGAACCTGCCAAAAGCCTAGCAGTGTTCGGGGGGGAAACTGTCCATTTTCCAGACTGCATCAAAGGTCGAGTTACAGCTTGCCAGGAAGAGCCGGTAGGTAAGTACACCCAAGGATGAACACTACGCACCATGCCTCCCATGGCTCCTCAGCGTCAGCAGTGGGAGCCCCCGGCATGCCACCTAGGACCTTCTACACCTCTGTTCAGGGGCACTTTTGAATGTCGTGGCTATCTAGCTCTACAGCAAAGAGGAGACTTTGTCGCTTCTCAGTCTGCATTCAAAGAGGTCATCCGGAGGACTTTGACAGCGGAAAGGTGCTCAGGGGGCCAAGAAGAGTTTCGGTACACAGTGTTCTTCCAAGGGACGTGGTGAGGCAGCGGGGACCCTAGGAAAGGCATACTAACTTCAATGCACTACTCGCCTAAGGTTTCCTGGAAAACCTCTGCACGCGTCAATTCGTGGAGGGACTACCTGGACCTCACTTGGGTCGTTGTGGAACAGTAGAGTGTTCCGTTGATGGATAGAGGGTGACCGGAGGCCTCCTGCACGGCGTAGTAAACAGAGTGTCTCTCTAGGCAAACTCCCTTTCCCCGCACATAGCCATTCTACTTGTGAAGAGAACACGAGGAACCGCACTGTTTCTCAGGACACTTTGAGGCCGCACTTTCAGCTCTCCCGCCGGGAAACTAATGCTCTTGGCTTTATTTAGGTAACCAATATCAAAGTTGAACCCAGCACATGCACTTGTAGTTTCTGACCAACAAAAAGAGACTCAAGCAGCACCCTGGACCTTTGCTGATAAGACTTTGGCACCAGGGTAGTCCTGCGTGGGCTGAATGGCCTCAACGACGTAATTCCCGGGGATGGGCCAAACTGTCCTTGTGTCTTACAAAACCTGGGGTAGCGTTCAGGGGCACATTGTACGTTTGTCAGGCTGCCTCTGAAGTCGACCTTCTGCTTGGCAGAGACAGAGAGAGAGAGACAGAGAGAGAGAGAGAGAGAGAGACAGAGAGACAGAGAGACAGAGAGACAGAGAGACAGAGAGGCGGCAGGGAGGTGTTCCCAGCATGAACCGTAAACACAGTGTTTCTTCATAGCAGCAGTGGTTCAGCCGTGGGGATCATTGGCATAACACCGAAGACCTGCTAGGCCTGTGTTCGGGAGGACTTTTGAAAGCTCGGCAGTCTAGACGGGCAGCGAAGGGAGCAGAGGGTCGCCTTTCATTCTTCTTGCAGAGAAACGATCCGAAGGGCCCAGGTACCTGTATTTGGTTGGGTCCCCTGAGAATTGGGTACACGTTGGGTACACAGTGTTTCTCCATGCGAGGTGGTGAGGACCCAGGAGTCCTAGGAGTCCTGAACCAGCACCCTAGCGTCAAGCCACTGCTTTGACTAAGGCTTCTGGGCAAATGCTGCATGCCTGCAGGCCCTGTGGATGCCGTTCCCGGACCTTGTTTGGATCTTCGTGACCAGCGTGGTCTGCCCTTTATGCGAAGGGGGCTCTGGCACGCCTCAGGCAAGGAAGTGGAAAGAGCTTTCTTCTTTCTTGCCTAGCACCCTTTCCTTTGAGACACGTTCCAGCATGCAAGGGAAGACTAGCGGAACGCTGTGTTTCGGCACCTTGGAGGCTACGAGGATTCTTCGTTCAACTAGGGACAATCCAACGTTTCTCCTAAGGTCCCGGCATCAAAGTTGAACGCAGCCCCACGTACGTGTAGTTCCTCAAGCACCAGAAGAGACACAAGAAGCACTGTGGTACCTTCTCAGAATAATATCTTGCGCAGGGAGATGAGCACTGTCCGAGTGACATAGGCGTTTTAAGGCGCCAGCTAGATCTGGGTGTCCTTGAACCTGCCAAAAGACTAGCAGGCTTCAGGAGGAAACCGTTCATTTCCCGGACGGCATCTAAAGTCGAGTTTCTGCTGGGCAGGGAGAGACGGCAGGTATGTAAGCGGAGAATGAACAGTCAGCACAGAGCTTGTTACATTGCAGCTCAGGGTCAGCCCTGAGAGCCCCTGGCATCACACCGAAGACTTTGCAGAACTCGGGTCGGGGCACAGTTGACAGACTTGCCAACCTCTCTATCCAACGAAGGCAACAGTTTGCTGCCTTTCACACTGCGTTCCAAGAGATGATCCGGAGGTACCTGGGTCGCCGAACGGTGCTCAGTCGGTCAACAGGAGTCATTGGGTGCACAGTGTTCCTCCAAAGGGACATGGTGGGGCAGAGGGAGTCCTGGGAGAAGCATTCCAGCGTTAATGCGCTGCTTTCCCTAAGGGTTCATGGAAATCGTTTGTACACGTCAAGTCGTGCGTTGGAAACGCTGACATTACGTTGAGCCTGGGGGACAGGTCTGGCTTTCCCGTTAGGTGAACAAGGGCTGCTGGAGGCCTCCTGTAACGAGTAGGAAACTGTCTGTTAGCCTGGGAAACCTGCCGTTCAATCACTCGGCATTACCACTGTGAAGAGGGCTCGGGCAACAACGCTGTTTTTCACTTAAATCTGAGGCCGCAAGTGTCCTGCTTTCCCGTTGGGAAAATAATGCTTTTCTCATTAGGCCCCTCGGTCAGACTTGACGCAGCACACGTACGTGTAGCTTCTGACCGGCGAAAAGAGACTCAAGGAGCACCCTGGACCTTCCCTGATAAAACTTTGGCACACAGGGAGCTGAAAGGCGTGACCGACGGAATTCCTTAGGTGAGGCCAAAAAGTGTCCTTTTATCCTACCAGAGCTCAGGCAGTGTTGCAGGGGCAACAAGTCCGTTTGTCAGGCTGCGCCTAAAGTCGACGGTCTGCTTGGCAAGCGAGGGCAGCTTCGTGTTCCCAGTGCGAACGCTAAGCAGGGGGTGTTTGCATTGCCGTCCTGGTTCAGCAGCGGGGACCGCTTGCGGTCCACCGAAGACCTGCCAGACCCGTGTTCGGGAGGACTTTTGAAAGATGGGCAATCCAACGGCGCAACAAAGAGAGCAGTGTTTTGCCTTGAATTCACTCTCCGTTCCAAGAGACGATGCGAAGGGCCTAGGTGCCTGTACGTCGGTAGGTCGCCTAAGACGTGACAACCGGTACACACGGTGTTGCCGTGAGACGTGGTGAGGGCGCGGGAGTCCCAGGAGTCCTGAAAAGCCCACTAGCGTTTAGCCACTGCTTTGAGTAGGGCTCCCTGGGAAATGCTGCACGCCTGCCTGGCATTTGTGGATGCAATTCCTGGACCTTGCCTTCAGCTTGGCGCTCAGTGTCGTGTTCCTTCTGGGTAAAGGCGGCTCTGGGATGCCCCAGGAATGGAAGCGGAAACCCACCGCCGCGCTCAAGAAAAGTCCACTTTCCTTCCAAAGACGTTCCAGCATGCAAGAATGGACTGACAGAGCACTGTATTTCAGGCAGCTTTCACGCTGAACGATCCTTCTTTCCCGTTGGGAGGTACTACAGTTCTCTAAGGGTCCCGGTCTCAGAGTTGCACACAGCCCACGTGCGTGTAGTTTCTCAGGAACCAAAGGGGACCCAAGGAGGACGGTGGCACCTTCTCTGAATAATTTTGTAGCCAGGGAGTTGGTTGTGCGCTGTGCGAATGGCATGAACTCTTAAAGGTGCTAGGTATCAGATCTAGGTGCTCCCTGAACCTGCCAAAAGCCTAGCAGTGTTCGGGGGGGAAACTGTCCATTTTCCAGACTGCATCAAAGGTCGAGTTACAGCTTGCCAGGAAGAGCCGGTAGGTAAGTACACCCAAGGATGAACACTACGCACCATGCCTCCCATGGCTCCTCAGCGTCAGCAGTGGGAGCCCCCGGCATGCCACCTAGGACCTTCTACACCTCTGTTCAGGGGCACTTTTGAATGTCGTGGCTATCTAGCTCTACAGCAAAGAGGAGACTTTGTCGCTTCTCAGTCTGCATTCAAAGAGGTCATCCGGAGGACTTTGACAGCGGAAAGGTGCTCAGGGGGCCAAGAAGAGTTTCGGTACACAGTGTTCTTCCAAGGGACGTGGTGAGGCAGCGGGGACCCTAGGAAAGGCATACTAACTTCAATGCACTACTCGCCTAAGGTTTCCTGGAAAACCTCTGCACGCGTCAATTCGTGGAGGGACTACCTGGACCTCACTTGGGTCGTTGTGGAACAGTAGAGTGTTCCGTTGATGGATAGAGGGTGACCAGAGGCCTCCTGCACGGCGTAGTAAACAGAGTGTCTCTCTAGGCAAACTCCCTTTCCCCGCACATAGCCATTCTACTTGTGAAGAGAACACGAGGAACCGCACTGTTTCTCAGGACACTTTGAGGCCGCACTTTCAGCTCTCCCGCCGGGAAACTAATGCTCTTGGCTTTATTTAGGTAACCAATATCAAAGTTGAACCCAGCACATGCACTTGTAGTTTCTGACCAACAAAAAGAGACTCAAGCAGCACCCTGGACCTTCGCTGATAAGACTTTGGCACCAGGGTAGTCCTGCGTGGGCTGAATGGCCTCAACGACGTAATTCCCGGGGATGGGCCAAACTGTCCTTGTGTCTTACAAAACCTGGGGTAGCGTTCAGGGGCACATTGTACGTTTGTCAGGCTGCCTCTGAAGTCGACCTTCTGCTTGGCAGAGACAGAGAGAGAGAGACAGAGAGAGAGAGAGAGAGACAGAGAGACAGAGAGACAGAGAGGCGGCAGGGAGGTGTTCCCAGCATGAACCGTAAACACAGTGTTTCTTCATAGCAGCAGTGGTTCAGCCGTGGGGATCATTGGCATAACACCGAAGACCTGCTAGGCCTGTGTTCGGGAGGACTTTTGAAAGCTCGGCAGTCTAGACGGGCAGCGAAGGGAGCAGAGGGTCGCCTTTCATTCTTCTTGCAGAGAAACGATCCGAAGGGCCCAGGTACCTGTATTTGGTTGGGTCCCCTGAGAATTGGGTACACGTTGGGTACACAGTGTTTCTCCATGCGAGGTGGTGAGGACCCAGGAGTCCTAGGAGTCCTGAACCAGCACCCTAGCGTCAAGCCACTGCTTTGACTAAGGCTTCTGGGCAAATGCTGCATGCCTGCAGGCCCTGTGGATGCCGTTCCCGGACCTTGTTTGGATCTTCGTGACCAGCGTGGTCTGCCCTTTATGCGAAGGGGGCTCTGGCACGCCTCAGGCAAGGAAGTGGAAAGAGCTTTCTTCTTTCTTGCCTAGCACCCTTTCCTTTGAGACACGTTCCAGCATGCAAGGGAAGACTAGCGGAACGCTGTGTTTCGGCACCTTGGAGGCTACGAGGATTCTTCGTTCAACTAGGGACAATCCAACGTTTCTCCTAAGGTCCCGGCATCAAAGTTGAACGCAGCCCCACGTACGTGTAGTTCCTCAAGCACCAGAAGAGACACAAGAAGCACTGTGGTACCTTCTCAGAATAATATCTTGCGCAGGGAGATGAGCACTGTCCGAGTGACATAGGCGTTTTAAGGCGCCAGCTAGATCTGGGTGTCCTTGAACCTGCCAAAAGACTAGCAGGCTTCAGGAGGAAACCGTTCATTTCCCGGACGGCATCTAAAGTCGAGTTTCTGCTGGGCAGGGAGAGACGGCAGGTATGTAAGCGGAGAATGAACAGTCAGCACAGAGCTTGTTACATTGCAGCTCAGGGTCAGCCCTGAGAGCCCCTGGCATCACACCGAAGACTTTGCAGAACTCGGGTCGGGGCACAGTTGACAGACTTGCCAACCTCTCTATCCAACGAAGGCAACAGTTTGCTGCCTTTCACACTGCGTTCCAAGAGATGATCCGGAGGTACCTGGGTCGCCGAACGGTGCTCAGTCGGTCAACAGGAGTCATTGGGTGCACAGTGTTCCTCCAAAGGGACATGGTGGGGCAGAGGGAGTCCTGGGAGAAGCATTCCAGCGTTAATGCGCTGCTTTCCCTAAGGGTTCATGGAAATCGTTTGTACACGTCAAGTCGTGCGTTGGAAACGCTGACATTACGTTGAGCCTGGGGGACAGGTCTGGCTTTCCCGTTAGGTGAACAAGGGCTGCTGGAGGCCTCCTGTAACGAGTAGGAAACTGTCTGTTAGCCTGGGAAACCTGCCGTTCAATCACTCGGCATTACCACTGTGAAGAGGGCTCGGGCAACAACGCTGTTTTTCACTTAAATCTGAGGCCGCAAGTGTCCTGCTTTCCCGTTGGGAAAATAATGCTTTTCTCATTAGGCCCCTCGGTCAGACTTGACGCAGCACACGTACGTGTAGCTTCTGACCGGCGAAAAGAGACTCAAGGAGCACCCTGGACCTTGCCTGATAAAACTTTGGCACACAGGGAGCTGAAAGGCGTGACCGACGTAATTCCTTAGGTGAGGCCAAAAAGTGTCCTTTTATCCTACCACAGCTCAGGCAGTGTTGCAGGGGCAACAAGTCCGTTTGTCAGGCTGCGCCTAAAGTCGACGGTCTGCTTGGCAAGCGAGGGCAGCTTCGTGTTCCCAGTGCGAACGCTAAGCAGGGGGTGTTTGCATTGCCGTCCTGGTTCAGCAGCGGGGACCGCTTGCGGTCCACCGAAGACCTGCCAGACCCGTGTTCGGGAGGACTTTTGAAAGATGGGCAATCCAACGGCGCAACAAAGAGAGCAGTGTTTTGCCTTGAATTCACTCTCCGTTCCAAGAGACGATGCGAAGGGCCTAGGTGCCTGTACGTCGGTAGGTCGCCTAAGACGTGACAACCGGTACACACGGTGTTGCCGTGAGACGTGGTGAGGGCGCGGGAGTCCCAGGAGTCCTGAAAAGCCCACTAGCGTTTAGCCACTGCTTTGAGTAGGGCTCCCTGGGAAATGCTGCACGCCTGCCTGGCATTTGTGGATGCAATTCCTGGACCTTGCCTTCAGCTTGGCGCTCAGTGTCGTGTTCCTTCTGGGTAAAGGCGGCTCTGGGATGCCCCAGGAATGGAAGCGGAAACCCACCGCCGCGCTCAAGAGAAGTCCACTTTCCTTCCAAAGACGTTCCAGCATGCAAGAATGGACTGACAGAGCACTGTATTTCAGGCAGCTTTCACGCTGAACGATCCTTCTTTCCCGTTGGGAGGTACTACAGTTCTCTGAGGGTCCCGGTCTCAGAGTTGCACACAGCCCACGTGCGTGTAGTTTCTCAGGAACCAAAGGGGACCCAAGGAGGACGGTGGCACCTTCTCTGAATAATTTTGTAGCCAGGGAGTTGGTTGTGCGCTGTGCGAATGGCATGAACTCTTAAAGGTGCTAGGTATCAGATCTAGGTGCTCCCTGAACCTGCCAAAAGCCTAGCAGTGTTCGGGGGGGAAACTGTCCATTTTCCAGACTGCATCAAAGGTCGAGTTACAGCTTGCCAGGAAGAGCCGGTAGGTAAGTACACCCAAGGATGAACACTACGCACCATGCCTCCCATGGCTCCTCAGCGTCAGCAGTGGGAGCCCCCGGCATGCCACCTAGGACCTTCTACACCTCTGTTCAGGGGCACTTTTGAATGTCGTGGCTATCTAGCTCTACAGCAAAGAGGAGACTTTGTCGCTTCTCAGTCTGCATTCAAAGAGGTCATCCGGAGGACTTTGACAGCGGAAAGGTGCTCAGGGGGCCAAGAAGAGTTTCGGTACACAGTGTTCTTCCAAGGGACGTGGTGAGGCAGCGGGGACCCTAGGAAAGGCATACTAACTTCAATGCACTACTCGCCTAAGGTTTCCTGGAAAACCTCTGCACGCGTCAATTCGTGGAGGGACTACCTGGACCTCACTTGGGTCGTTGTGGAACAGTAGAGTGTTCCGTTGATGGATAGAGGGTGACCGGAGGCCTCCTGCACGGCGTAGTAAACAGAGTGTCTCTCTAGGCAAACTCCCTTTCCCCGCACATAGCCATTCTACTTGTGAAGAGAACACGAGGAACCGCACTGTTTCTCAGGACACTTTGAGGCCGCACTTTCAGCTCTCCCGCCGGGAAACTAATGCTCTTGGCTTTATTTAGGTAACCAATATCAAAGTTGAACCCAGCACATGCACTTGTAGTTTCTGACCAACAAAAAGAGACTCAAGCAGCACCCTGGACCTTCGCTGATAAGACTTTGGCACCAGGGTAGTCCTGCGTGGGCTGAATGGCCTCAACGACGTAATTCCCGGGGATGGGCCAAACTGTCCTTGTGTCTTACAAAACCTGGGGTAGCGTTCAGGGGCACATTGTACGTTTGTCAGGCTGCCTCTGAAGTCGACCTTCTGCTTGGCAGAGACAGAGAGAGAGAGACAGAGAGAGAGAGAGAGACAGAGAGACAGAGAGACAGAGAGACAGAGAGACAGAGAGACAGAGAGGCGGCAGGGAGGTGTTCCCAGCATGAACCGTAAACACAGTGTTTCTTCATAGCAGCAGTGGTTCAGCCGTGGGGATCATTGGCATAACACCGAAGACCTGCTAGGCCTGTGTTCGGGAGGACTTTTGAAAGCTCGGCAGTCTAGACGGGCAGCGAAGGGAGCAGAGGGTCGCCTTTCATTCTTCTTGCAGAGAAACGATCCGAAGGGCCCAGGTACCTGTATTTGGTTGGGTCCCCTGAGAATTGGGTACACGTTGGGTACACAGTGTTTCTCCATGCGAGGTGGTGAGGACCCAGGAGTCCTAGGAGTCCTGAACCAGCACCCTAGCGTCAAGCCACTGCTTTGACTAAGGCTTCTGGGCAAATGCTGCATGCCTGCAGGCCCTGTGGATGCCGTTCCCGGACCTTGTTTGGATCTTCGTGACCAGCGTGGTCTGCCCTTTATGCGAAGGGGGCTCTGGCACGCCTCAGGCAAGGAAGTGGAAAGAGCTTTCTTCTTTCTTGCCTAGCACCCTTTCCTTTGAGACACGTTCCAGCATGCAAGGGAAGACTAGCGGAACGCTGTGTTTCGGCACCTTGGAGGCTACGAGGATTCTTCGTTCAACTAGGGACAATCCAACGTTTCTCCTAAGGTCCCGGCATCAAAGTTGAACGCAGCCCCACGTACGTGTAGTTCCTCAAGCACCAGAAGAGACACAAGAAGCACTGTGGTACCTTCTCAGAATAATATCTTGCGCAGGGAGATGAGCACTGTCTGAGTGACATAGGCGTTTTAAGGCGCCAGCTAGATCTGGGTGTCCTTGAACCTGCCAAAAGACTAGCAGGCTTCAGGAGGAAACCGTTCATTTCCCGGACGGCATCTAAAGTCGAGTTTCTGCTGGGCAGGGAGAGACGGCAGGTATGTAAGCGGAGAATGAACAGTCAGCACAGAGCTTGTTACATTGCAGCTCAGGGTCAGCCCTGAGAGCCCCTGGCATCACACCGAAGACTTTGCAGAACTCGGGTCGGGGCACAGTTGACAGACTTGCCAACCTCTCTATCCAACGAAGGCAACAGTTTGCTGCCTTTCACACTGCGTTCCAAGAGATGATCCGGAGGTACCTGGGTCGCCGAACGGTGCTCAGTCGGTCAACAGGAGTCATTGGGTGCACAGTGTTCCTCCAAAGGGACATGGTGGGGCAGAGGGAGTCCTGGGAGAAGCATTCCAGCGTTAATGCGCTGCTTTCCCTAAGGGTTCATGGAAATCGTTTGTACACGTCAAGTCGTGCGTTGGAAACGCTGACATTACGTTGAGCCTGGGGGACAGGTCTGGCTTTCCCGTTAGGTGAACAAGGGCTGCTGGAGGCCTCCTGTAACGAGTAGGAAACTGTCTGTTAGCCTGGGAAACCTGCCGTTCAATCACTCGGCATTACCACTGTGAAGAGGGCTCGGGCAACAACGCTGTTTTTCACTTAAATCTGAGGCCGCAAGTGTCCTGCTTTCCCGTTGGGAAAATAATGCTTTTCTCATTAGGCCCCTCGGTCAGACTTGACGCAGCACACGTACGTGTAGCTTCTGACCGGCGAAAAGAGACTCAAGGAGCACCCTGGACCTTCCCTGATAAAACTTTGGCACACAGGGAGCTGAAAGGCGTGACCGACGGAATTCCTTAGGTGAGGCCAAAAAGTGTCCTTTTATCCTACCAGAGCTCAGGCAGTGTTGCAGGGGCAACAAGTCCGTTTGTCAGGCTGCGCCTAAAGTCGACGGTCTGCTTGGCAAGCGAGGGCAGCTTCGTGTTCCCAGTGCGAACGCTAAGCAGGGGGTGTTTGCATTGCCGTCCTGGTTCAGCAGCGGGGACCGCTTGCGGTCCACCGAAGACCTGCCAGACCCGTGTTCGGGAGGACTTTTGAAAGATGGGCAATCCAATGGCGCAACAAAGAGAGCAGTGTTTTGCCTTGAATTCACTCTCCGTTCCAAGAGATGATGCGAAGGGCCTAGGTGCCTGTACGTCGGTAGGTCGCCTAAGACGTGACAACCGGTACACACGGTGTTGCCGTGAGACGTGGTGAGGGCGCGGGAGTCCCAGGAGTCCTGAAAAGCCCACTAGCGTTTAGCCACTGCTTTGAGTAGGGCTCCCTGGGAAATGCTGCACGCCTGCCTGGCATTTGTGGATGCAATTCCTGGACCTTGCCTTCAGCTTGGCGCTCAGTGTCGTGTTCCTTCTGGGTAAAGGCGGCTCTGGGATGCCCCAGGAATGGAAGCGGAAACCCACCGCCGCGCTCAAGAGAAGTCCACTTTCCTTCCAAAGACGTTCCAGCATGCAAGAATGGACTGACAGAGCACTGTATTTCAGGCAGCTTTCACGCTGAACGATCCTTCTTTCCCGTTGGGAGGTACTACAGTTCTCTGAGGGTCCCGGTCTCAGAGTTGCACACAGCCCACGTGCGTTTAGTTTCTCAGGAACCAAAGGGGACCCAAGGAGGACGGTGGCACCTTCTCTGAATAATTTTGTAGCCAGGGAGTTGGTTGTGCGCTGTGCGAATGGCATGAACTCTTAAAGGTGCTAGGTATCAGATGTAGGTGCTCCCTGAACCTGCCAAAAGCCTAGCAGTGTTCGGGGGGGAAACTGTCCATTTTCCAGACTGCATCAAAGGTCGAGTTACAGCTTGCCAGGAAGAGCCGGTAGGTAAGTACACCCAAGGATGAACACTACGCACCATGCCTCCCATGGCTCCTCAGCGTCAGCAGTGGGAGCCCCCGGCATGCCACCTAGGACCTTCTACACCTCTGTTCAGGGGCACTTTTGAATGTCGTGGCTATCTAGCTCTACAGCAAAGAGGAGACTTTGTCGCTTCTCAGTCTGCATTCAAAGAGGTCATCCGGAGGACTTTGACAGCGGAAAGGTGCTCAGGGGGCCAAGAAGAGTTTCGGTACACAGTGTTCTTCCAAGGGACGTGGTGAGGCAGCGGGGACCCTAGGAAAGGCATACTAACTTCAATGCACTACTCGCCTAAGGTTTCCTGGAAAACCTCTGCACGCGTCAATTCGTGGAGGGACTACCTGGACCTCACTTGGGTCGTTGTGGAACAGTAGAGTGTTCCGTTGATGGATAGAGGGTGACCGGAGGCCTCCTGCACGGCGTAGTAAACAGAGTGTCTCTCTAGGCAAACTCCCTTTCCCCGCACATAGCCATTCTACTTGTGAAGAGAACACGAGGAACCGCACTGTTTCTCAGGACACTTTGAGGCCGCACTTTCAGCTCTCCCGCCGGGAAACTAATGCTCTTGGCTTTATTTAGGTAACCAATATCAAAGTTGAACCCAGCACATGCACTTGTAGTTTCTGACCAACAAAAAGAGACTCAAGCAGCACCCTGGACCTTCGCTGATAAGACTTTGGCACCAGGGTAGTCCTGCGTGGGCTGAATGGCCTCAACGACGTAATTCCCGGGGATGGGCCAAACTGTCCTTGTGTCTTACAAAACCTGGGGTAGCGTTCAGGGGCACATTGTACGTTTGTCAGGCTGCCTCTGAAGTCGACCTTCTGCTTGGCAGAGACAGAGAGAGAGAGACAGAGAGAGAGAGAGAGAGAGAGACAGAGAGACAGAGAGACAGAGAGACAGAGAGACAGAGAGGCGGCAGGGAGGTGTTCCCAGCATGAACCGTAAACACAGTGTTTCTTCATAGCAGCAGTGGTTCAGCCGTGGGGATCATTGGCATAACACCGAAGACCTGCTAGGCCTGTGTTCGGGAGGACTTTTGAAAGCTCGGCAGTCTAGACGGGCAGCGAAGGGAGCAGAGGGTCGCCTTTCATTCTTCTTGCAGAGAAACGATCCGAAGGGCCCAGGTACCTGTATTTGGTTGGGTCCCCTGAGAATTGGGTACACGTTGGGTACACAGTGTTTCTCCATGCGAAGTGGTGAGGACCCAGGAGTCCTAGGAGTCCTGAACCAGCACCCTAGCGTCAAGCCACTGCTTTGACTAAGGCTTCTGGGCAAATGCTGCATGCCTGCAGGCCCTGTGGATGCCGTTCCCGGACCTTGTTTGGATCTTCGTGACCAGCGTGGTCTGCCCTTTATGCGAAGGGGGCTCTGGCACGCCTCAGGCAAGGAAGTGGAAAGAGCTTTCTTCTTTCTTGCCTAGCACCCTTTCCTTTGAGACACGTTCCAGCATGCAAGGGAAGACTAGCGGAACGCTGTGTTTCGGCACCTTGGAGGCTACGAGGATTCTTCGTTCAACTAGGGACAATCCAACGTTTCTCCTAAGGTCCCGGCATCAAAGTTGAACGCAGCCCCACGTACGTGTAGTTCCTCAAGCACCAGAAGAGACACAAGAAGCACTGTGGTACCTTCTCAGAATAATATCTTGCGCAGGGAGATGAGCACTGTCCGAGTGACATAGGCGTTTTAAGGCGCCAGCTAGATCTGGGTGTCCTTGAACCTGCCAAAAGACTAGCAGGCTTCAGGAGGAAACCGTTCATTTCCCGGACGGCATCTAAAGTCGAGTTTCTGCTGGGCAGGGAGAGACGGCAGGTATGTAAGCGGAGAATGAACAGTCAGCACAGAGCTTGTTACATTGCAGCTCAGGGTCAGCCCTGAGAGCCCCTGGCATCACACCGAAGACTTTGCAGAACTCGGGTCGGGGCACAGTTGACAGACTTGCCAACCTCTCTATCCAACGAAGGCAACAGTTTGCTGCCTTTCACACTGCGTTCCAAGAGATGATCCGGAGGTACCTGGGTCGCCGAACGGTGCTCAGTCAGTCAACAGGAGTCATTGGGTGCACAGTGTTCCTCCAAAGGGACATGGTGGGGCAGAGGGAGTCCTGGGAGAAGCATTCCAGCGTTAATGCGCTGCTTTCCCTAAGGGTTCATGGAAATCGTTTGTACACGTCAAGTCGTGCGTTGGAAACGCTGACATTACGTTGAGCCTGGGGGACAGGTCTGGCTTTCCCGTTAGGTGAACAAGGGCTGCTGGAGGCCTCCTGTAACGAGTAGGAAACTGTCTGTTAGCCTGGGAAACCTGCCGTTCAATCACTCGGCATTACCACTGTGAAGAGGGCTCGGGCAACAACGCTGTTTTTCACTTAAATCTGAGGCCGCAAGTGTCCTGCTTTCCCGTTGGGAAAATAATGCTTTTCTCATTAGGCCCCTCGGTCAGACTTGACGCAGCACACGTACGTGTAGCTTCTGACCGGCGAAAAGAGACTCAAGGAGCACCCTGGACCTTGCCTGATAAAACTTTGGCACACAGGGAGCTGAAAGGCGTGACCGACGGAATTCCTTAGGTGAGGCCAAAAAGTGTCCTTTTATCCTACCAGAGCTCAGGCAGTGTTGCAGGGGCAACAAGTCCGTTTGTCAGGCTGCGCCTAAAGTCGACGGTCTGCTTGGCAAGCGAGGGCAGCTTCGTGTTCCCAGTGCGAACGCTAAGCAGGGGGTGTTTGCATTGCCGTCCTGGTTCAGCAGCGGGGACCGCTTGCGGTCCACCTAAGACCTGCCAGACCCGTGTTCGGGAGGACTTTTGAAAGATGGGCAATCCAACGGCGCAACAAAGAGAGCAGTGTTTTGCCTTGAATTCACTCTCCGTTCCAAGAGACGATGCGAAGGGCCTAGGTGCCTGTACGTCGGTAGGTCGCCTAAGACGTGACAACCGGTACACACGGTGTTGCCGTGAGACGTGGTGAGGGCGCGGGAGTCCCAGGAGTCCTGAAAAGCCCACTAGCGTTTAGCCACTGCTTTGAGTAGGGCTCCCTGGGAAATGCTGCACGCCTGCCTGGCATTTGTGGATGCAATTCCTGGACCTTGCCTTCAGCTTGGCGCTCAGTGTCGTGTTCCTTCTGGGTAAAGGCGGCTCTGGGATGCCCCAGGAATGGAAGCGGAAACCCACCACCGCGCTCAAGAGAAGTCCACTTTCCTTCCAAAGACGTTCCAGCATGCAAGAATGGACTGACAGAGCACTGTATTTCAGGCAGCTTTCACGCTGAACGATCCTTCTTTCCCGTTGGGAGGTACTACAGTTCTCTGAGGGTCCCGGTCTCAGAGTTGCACACAGCCCACGTGCGTGTAGTTTCTCAGGAACCAAAGGGGACCCAAGGAGGACGGTGGCACCTTCTCTGAATAATTTTGTAGCCAGGGAGTTGGTTGTGCGCTGTGCGAATGGCATGAACTCTTAAAGGTGCTAGGTATCAGATGTAGGTGCTCCCTGAACCTGCCAAAAGCCTAGCAGTGTTCGGGGGGGAAACTGTCCATTTTCCAGACTGCATCAAAGGTCGAGTTACAGCTTGCCAGGAAGAGCCGGTAGGTAAGTACACCCAAGGATGAACACTACGCACCATGCCTCCCATGGCTCCTCAGCGTCAGCAGTGGGAGCCCCCGGCATGCCACCTAGGACCTTCTACACCTCTGTTCAGGGGCACTTTTGAATGTCGTGGCTATCTAGCTCTACAGCAAAGAGGAGACTTTGTCGCTTCTCAGTCTGCATTCAAAGAGGTCATCCGGAGGACTTTGACAGCGGAAAGGTGCTCAGGGGGCCAAGAAGAGTTTCGGTACACAGTGTTCTTCCAAGGGACGTGGTGAGGCAGCGGGGACCCTAGGAAAGGCATACTAACTTCAATGCACTACTCGCCTAAGGTTTCCTGGAAAACCTCTGCACGCGTCAATTCGTGGAGGGACTACCTGGACCTCACTTGGGTCGTTGTGGAACAGTAGAGTGTTCCGTTGATGGATAGAGGGTGACCGGAGGCCTCCTGCACGGCGTAGTAAACAGAGTGTCTCTCTAGGCAAACTCCCTTTCCCCGCACATAGCCATTCTACTTGTGAAGAGAACACGAGGAACCGCACTGTTTCTCAGGACACTTTGAGGCCGCACTTTCAGCTCTCCCGCCGGGAAACTAATGCTCTTGGCTTTATTTAGGTAACCAATATCAAAGTTGAACCCAGCACATGCACTTGTAGTTTCTGACCAACAAAAAGAGACTCAAGCAGCACCCTGGACTTTCGCTGATAAGACTTTGGCACCAGGGTAGTCCTGCGTGGGCTGAATGGCCTCAACGACGTAATTCCCGGGGATGGGCCAAACTGTCCTTGTGTCTTACAAAACCTGGGGTAGCGTTCAGGGGCACATTGTACGTTTGTCAGGCTGCCTCTGAAGTCGACCTTCTGCTTGGCAGAGACAGAGAGAGAGAGACAGAGAGAGAGAGAGAGAGAGAGACAGAGAGACAGAGAGACAGAGAGACAGAGAGACAGAGAGGCGGCAGGGAGGTGTTCCCAGCATGAACCGTAAACACAGTGTTTCTTCATAGCAGCAGTGGTTCAGCCGTGGGGATCATTGGCATAACACCGAAGACCTGCTAGGCCTGTGTTCGGGAGGACTTTTGAAAGCTCGGCAGTCTAGACGGGCAGCGAAGGGAGCAGAGGGTCGCCTTTCATTCTTCTTGCAGAGAAACGATCCGAAGGGCCCAGGTACCTGTATTTGGTTGGGTCCCCTGAGAATTGGGTACACGTTGGGTACACAGTGTTTCTCCATGCGAGGTGGTGAGGACCCAGGAGTCCTAGGAGTCCTGAACCAGCACCCTAGCGTCAAGCCACTGCTTTGACTAAGGCTTCTGGGCAAATGCTGCATGCCTGCAGGCCCTGTGGATGCCGTTCCCGGACCTTGTTTGGATCTTCGTGACCAGCGTGGTCTGCCCTTTATGCGAAGGGGGCTCTGGCACGCCTCAGGCAAGGAAGTGGAAAGAGCTTTCTTCTTTCTTGCCTAGCACCCTTTCCTTTGAGACACGTTCCAGCATGCAAGGGAAGACTAGCGGAACGCTGTGTTTCGGCACCTTGGAGGCTACGAGGATTCTTCGTTCAACTAGGGACAATCCAACGTTTCTCCTAAGGTCCCGGCATCAAAGTTGAACGCAGCCCCACGTACGTGTAGTTCCTCAAGCACCAGAAGAGACACAAGAAGCACTGTGGTACCTTCTCAGAATAATATCTTGCGCAGGGAGATGAGCACTGTCCGAGTGACATAGGCGTTTTAAGGCGCCAGCTAGATCTGGGTGTCCTTGAACCTGCCAAAAGACTAGCAGGCTTCAGGAGGAAACCGTTCATTTCCCGGACGGCATCTAAAGTCGAGTTTCTGCTGGGCAGGGAGAGACGGCAGGTATGTAAGCGGAGAATGAACAGTCAGCACAGAGCTTGTTACATTGCAGCTCAGGGTCAGCCCTGAGAGCCCCTGGCATCACACCGAAGACTTTGCAGAACTCGGGTCGGGGCACAGTTGACAGACTTGCCAACCTCTCTATCCAACGAAGGCAACAGTTTGCTGCCTTTCACACTGCGTTCCAAGAGATGATCCGGAGGTACCTGGGTCGCCGAACGGTGCTCAGTCGGTCAACAGGAGTCATTGGGTGCACAGTGTTCCTCCAAAGGGACATGGTGGGGCAGAGGGAGTCCTGGGAGAAGCATTCCAGCGTTAATGCGCTGCTTTCCCTAAGGGTTCATGGAAATCGTTTGTACACGTCAAGTCGTGCGTTGGAAACGCTGACATTACGTTGAGCCTGGGGGACAGGTCTGGCTTTCCCGTTAGGTGAACAAGGGCTGCTGGAGGCCTCCTGTAACGAGTAGGAAACTGTCTGTTAGCCTGGGAAACCTGCCGTTCAATCACTCGGCATTACCACTGTGAAGAGGGCTCGGGCAACAACGCTGTTTTTCACTTAAATCTGAGGCCGCAAGTGTCCTGCTTTCCCGTTGGGAAAATAATGCTTTTCTCATTAGGCCCCTCGGTCAGACTTGACGCAGCACACGTACGTGTAGCTTCTGACCGGCGAAAAGAGACTCAAGGAGCACCCTGGACCTTGCCTGATAAAACTTTGGCACACAGGGAGCTGAAAGGCGTGACCGACGGAATTCCTTAGGTGAGGCCAAAAAGTGTCCTTTTATCCTACCAGAGCTCAGGCAGTGTTGCAGGGGCAACAAGTCCGTTTGTCAGGCTGCGCCTAAAGTCGACGGTCTGCTTGGCAAGCGAGGGCAGCTTCGTGTTCCCAGTGCGAACGCTAAGCAGGGGGTGTTTGCATTGCCGTCCTGGTTCAGCAGCGGGGACCGCTTGCGGTCCACCGAAGACCTGCCAGACCCGTGTTCGGGAGGACTTTTGAAAGATGGGCAATCCAACGGCGCAACAAAGAGAGCAGTGTTTTGCCTTGAATTCACTCTCCGTTCCAAGAGACGATGCGAAGGGCCTAGGTGCCTGTACGTCGGTAGGTCGCCTAAGACGTGACAACCGGTACACACGGTGTTGCCGTGAGACGTGGTGAGGGCGCGGGAGTCCCAGGAGTCCTGAAAAGCCCACTAGCGTTTAGCCACTGCTTTGAGTAGGGCTCCCTGGGAAATGCTGCACGCCTGCCTGGCATTTGTGGATGCAATTCCTGGACCTTGCCTTCAGCTTGGCGCTCAGTGTCGTGTTCCTTCTGGGTAAAGGCGGCTCTGGGATGCCCCAGGAATGGAAGCGGAAACCCACCGCCGCGCTCAAGAGAAGTCCACTTTCCTTCCAAAGACGTTCCAGCATGCAAGAATGGACTGACAGAGCACTGTATTTCAGGCAGCTTTCACGCTGAACGATCCTTCTTTCCCGTTGGGAGGTACTACAGTTCTCTGAGGGTCCCGGTCTCAGAGTTGCACACAGCCCACGTGCGTGTAGTTTCTCAGGAACCAAAGGGGACCCAAGGAGGACGGTGGCACCTTCTCTGAATAATTTTGTAGCCAGGGAGTTGGTTGTGCGCTGTGCGAATGGCATGAACTCTTAAAGGTGCTAGGTATCAGATGTAGGTGCTCCCTGAACCTGCCAAAAGCCTAGCAGTGTTCGGGGGGGAAACTGTCCATTTTCCAGACTGCATCAAAGGTCGAGTTACAGCTTGCCAGGAAGAGCCGGTAGGTAAGTACACCCAAGGATGAACACTACGCACCATGCCTCCCATGGCTCCTCAGCGTCAGCAGTGGGAGCCCCCGGCATGCCACCTAGGACCTTCTACACCTCTGTTCAGGGGCACTTTTGAATGTCGTGGCTATCTAGCTCTACAGCAAAGAGGAGACTTTGTCGCTTCTCAGTCTGCATTCAAAGAGGTCATCCGGAGGACTTTGACAGCGGAAAGGTGCTCAGGGGGCCAAGAAGAGTTTCGGTACACAGTGTTCTTCCAAGGGACGTGGTGAGGCAGCGGGGACCCTAGGAAAGGCATACTAACTTCAATGCACTACTCGCCTAAGGTTTCCTGGAAAACCTCTGCACGCGTCAATTCGTGGAGGGACTACCTGGACCTCACTTGGGTCGTTGTGGAACAGTAGAGTGTTCCGTTGATGGATAGAGGGTGACCGGAGGCCTCCTGCACGGCGTAGTAAACAGAGTGTCTCTCTAGGCAAACTCCCTTTCCCCGCACATAGCCATTCTACTTGTGAAGAGAACACGAGGAACCGCACTGTTTCTCAGGACACTTTGAGGCCGCACTTTCAGCTCTCCCGCCGGGAAACTAATGCTCTTGGCTTTATTTAGGTAACCAATATCAAAGTTGAACCCAGCACATGCACTTGTAGTTTCTGACCAACAAAAAGAGACTCAAGCAGCACCCTGGACCTTCGCTGATAAGACTTTGGCACCAGGGTAGTCCTGCGTGGGCTGAATGGCCTCAACGACGTAATTCCCGGGGATGGGCCAAACTGTCCTTGTGTCTTACAAAACCTGGGGTAGCGTTCAGGGGCACATTGTACGTTTGTCAGGCTGCCTCTGAAGTCGACCTTCTGCTTGGCAGAGACAGAGAGAGAGAGACAGAGAGAGAGAGAGAGAGAGAGACAGAGAGACAGAGAGACAGAGAGACAGAGAGACAGAGAGGCGGCAGGGAGGTGTTCCCAGCATGAACCGTAAACACAGTGTTTCTTCATAGCAGCAGTGGTTCAGCCGTGGGGATCATTGGCATAACACCGAAGACCTGCTAGGCCTGTGTTCGGGAGGACTTTTGAAAGCTCGGCAGTCTAGACGGGCAGCGAAGGGAGCAGAGGGTCGCCTTTCATTCTTCTTGCAGAGAAACGATCCGAAGGGCCCAGGTACCTGTATTTGGTTGGGTCCCCTGAGAATTGGGTACACGTTGGGTACACAGTGTTTCTCCATGCGAGGTGGTGAGGACCCAGGAGTCCTAGGAGTCCTGAACCAGCACCCTAGCGTCAAGCCACTGCTTTGACTAAGGCTTCTGGGCAAATGCTGCATGCCTGCAGGCCCTGTGGATGCCGTTCCCAGACCTTGTTTGGATCTTCGTGACCAGCGTGGTCTGCCCTTTATGCGAAGGGGGCTCTGGCACGCCTCAGGCAAGGAAGTGGAAAGAGCTTTCTTCTTTCTTGCCTAGCACCCTTTCCTTTGAGACACGTTCCAGCATGCAAGGGAAGACTAGCGGAACGCTGTGTTTCGGCACCTTGGAGGCTACGAGGATTCTTCGTTCAACTAGGGACAATCCAACGTTTCTCCTAAGGTCCCGGCATCAAAGTTGAACGCAGCCCCACGTACGTGTAGTTCCTCAAGCACCAGAAGAGACACAAGAAGCACTGTGGTACCTTCTCAGAATAATATCTTGCGCAGGGAGATGAGCACTGTCCGAGTGACATAGGCGTTTTAAGGCGCCAGCTAGATCTGGGTGTCCTTGAACCTGCCAAAAGACTAGCAGGCTTCAGGAGGAAACCGTTCATTTCCCGGACGGCATCTAAAGTCGAGTTTCTGCTGGGCAGGGAGAGACGGCAGGTATGTAAGCGGAGAATGAACAGTCAGCACAGAGCTTGTTACATTGCAGCTCAGGGTCAGCCCTGAGAGCCCCTGGCATCACACCGAAGACTTTGCAGAACTCGGGTCGGGGCACAGTTGACAGACTTGCCAACCTCTCTATCCAACGAAGGCAACAGTTTGCTGCCTTTCACACTGCGTTCCAAGAGATGATCCGGAGGTACCTGGGTCGCCGAACGGTGCTCAGTCGGTCAACAGGAGTCATTGGGTGCACAGTGTTCCTCCAAAGGGACATGGTGGGGCAGAGGGAGTCCTGGGAGAAGCATTCCAGCGTTAATGCGCTGCTTTCCCTAAGGGTTCATGGAAATCGTTTGTACACGTCAAGTCGTGCGTTGGAAACGCTGACATTACGTTGAGCCTGGGGGACAGGTCTGGCTTTCCCGTTAGGTGAACAAGGGCTGCTGGAGGCCTCCTGTAACGAGTAGGAAACTGTCTGTTAGCCTGGGAAACCTGCCGTTCAATCACTCGGCATTACCACTGTGAAGAGGGCTCGGGCAACAACGCTGTTTTTCACTTAAATCTGAGGCCGCAAGTGTCCTGCTTTCCCGTTGGGAAAATAATGCTTTTCTCATTAGGCCCCTCGGTCAGACTTGACGCAGCACACGTACGTGTAGCTTCTGACCGGCGAAAAGAGACTCAAGGAGCACCCTGGACCTTGCCTGATAAAACTTTGGCACACAGGGAGCTGAAAGGCGTGACCGACGGAATTCCTTAGGTGAGGCCAAAAAGTGTCCTTTTATCCTACCAGAGCTCAGGCAGTGTTGCAGGGGCAACAAGTCCGTTTGTCAGGCTGCGCCTAAAGTCGACGGTCTGCTTGGCAAGCGAGGGCAGCTTCGTGTTCCCAGTGCGAACGCTAAGCAGGGGGTGTTTGCATTGCCGTCCTGGTTCAGCAGCGGGGACCGCTTGCGGTCCACCTAAGACCTGCCAGACCCGTGTTCGGGAGGACTTTTGAAAGATGGGCAATCCAACGGCGCAACAAAGAGAGCAGTGTTTTGCCTTGAATTCACTCTCCGTTCCAAGAGACGATGCGAAGGGCCTAGGTGCCTGTACGTCGGTAGGTCGCCTAAGACGTGACAACCGGTACACACGGTGTTGCCGTGAGACGTGGTGAGGGCGCGGGAGTCCCAGGAGTCCTGAAAAGCCCACTAGCGTTTAGCCACTGCTTTGAGTAGGGCTCCCTGGGAAATGCTGCACGCCTGCCTGGCATTTGTGGATGCAATTCCTGGACCTTGCCTTCAGCTTGGCGCTCAGTGTCGTGTTCCTTCTGGGTAAAGGCGGCTCTGGGATGCCCCAGGAATGGAAGCGGAAACCCACCACCGCGCTCAAGAGAAGTCCACTTTCCTTCCAAAGACGTTCCAGCATGCAAGAATGGACTGACAGAGCACTGTATTTCAGGCAGCTTTCACGCTGAACGATCCTTCTTTCCCGTTGGGAGGTACTACAGTTCTCTGAGGGTCCCGGTCTCAGAGTTGCACACAGCCCACGTGCGTGTAGTTTCTCAGGAACCAAAGGGGACCCAAGGAGGACGGTGGCACCTTCTCTGAATAATTTTGTAGCCAGGGAGTTGGTTGTGCGCTGTGCGAATGGCATGAACTCTTAAAGGTGCTAGGTATCAGATGTAGGTGCTCCCTGAACCTGCCAAAAGCCTAGCAGTGTTCGGGGGGGAAACTGTCCATTTTCCAGACTGCATCAAAGGTCGAGTTACAGCTTGCCAGGAAGAGCCGGTAGGTAAGTACACCCAAGGATGAACACTACGCACCATGCCTCCCATGGCTCCTCAGCGTCAGCAGTGGGAGCCCCCGGCATGCCACCTAGGACCTTCTACACCTCTGTTCAGGGGCACTTTTGAATGTCGTGGCTATCTAGCTCTACAGCAAAGAGGAGACTTTGTCGCTTCTCAGTCTGCATTCAAAGAGGTCATCCGGAGGACTTTGACAGCGGAAAGGTGCTCAGGGGGCCAAGAAGAGTTTCGGTACACAGTGTTCTTCCAAGGGACGTGGTGAGGCAGCGGGGACCCTAGGAAAGGCATACTAACTTCAATGCACTACTCGCCTAAGGTTTCCTGGAAAACCTCTGCACGCGTCAATTCGTGGAGGGACTACCTGGACCTCACTTGGGTCGTTGTGGAACAGTAGAGTGTTCCGTTGATGGATAGAGGGTGACCGGAGGCCTCCTGCACGGCGTAGTAAACAGAGTGTCTCTCTAGGCAAACTCCCTTTCCCCGCACATAGCCATTCTACTTGTGAAGAGAACACGAGGAACCGCACTGTTTCTCAGGACACTTTGAGGCCGCACTTTCAGCTCTCCCGCCGGGAAACTAATGCTCTTGGCTTTATTTAGGTAACCAATATCAAAGTTGAACCCAGCACATGCACTTGTAGTTTCTGACCAACAAAAAGAGACTCAAGCAGCACCCTGGACTTTCGCTGATAAGACTTTGGCACCAGGGTAGTCCTGCGTGGGCTGAATGGCCTCAACGACGTAATTCCCGGGGATGGGCCAAACTGTCCTTGTGTCTTACAAAACCTGGGGTAGCGTTCAGGGGCACATTGTACGTTTGTCAGGCTGCCTCTGAAGTCGACCTTCTGCTTGGCAGAGACAGAGAGAGAGAGACAGAGAGAGAGAGAGAGAGAGAGACAGAGAGACAGAGAGACAGAGAGACAGAGAGACAGAGAGGCGGCAGGGAGGTGTTCCCAGCATGAACCGTAAACACAGTGTTTCTTCATAGCAGCAGTGGTTCAGCCGTGGGGATCATTGGCATAACACCGAAGACCTGCTAGGCCTGTGTTCGGGAGGACTTTTGAAAGCTCGGCAGTCTAGACGGGCAGCGAAGGGAGCAGAGGGTCGCCTTTCATTCTTCTTGCAGAGAAACGATCCGAAGGGCCCAGGTACCTGTATTTGGTTGGGTCCCCTGAGAATTGGGTACACGTTGGGTACACAGTGTTTCTCCATGCGAGGTGGTGAGGACCCAGGAGTCCTAGGAGTCCTGAACCAGCACCCTAGCGTCAAGCCACTGCTTTGACTAAGGCTTCTGGGCAAATGCTGCATGCCTGCAGGCCCTGTGGATGCCGTTCCCGGACCTTGTTTGGATCTTCGTGACCAGCGTGGTCTGCCCTTTATGCGAAGGGGGCTCTGGCACGCCTCAGGCAAGGAAGTGGAAAGAGCTTTCTTCTTTCTTGCCTAGCACCCTTTCCTTTGAGACACGTTCCAGCATGCAAGGGAAGACTAGCGGAACGCTGTGTTTCGGCACCTTGGAGGCTACGAGGATTCTTCGTTCAACTAGGGACAATCCAACGTTTCTCCTAAGGTCCCGGCATCAAAGTTGAACGCAGCCCCACGTACGTGTAGTTCCTCAAGCACCAGAAGAGACACAAGAAGCACTGTGGTACCTTCTCAGAATAATATCTTGCGCAGGGAGATGAGCACTGTCCGAGTGACATAGGCGTTTTAAGGCGCCAGCTAGATCTGGGTGTCCTTGAACCTGCCAAAAGACTAGCAGGCTTCAGGAGGAAACCGTTCATTTTCCGGACGGCATCTAAAGTCGAGTTTCTGCTGGGCAGGGAGAGACGGCAGGTATGTAAGCGGAGAATGAACAGTCAGCACAGAGCTTGTTACATTGCAGCTCAGGGTCAGCCCTGAGAGCCCCTGGCATCACACCGAAGACTTTGCAGAACTCGGGTCGGGGCACAGTTGACAGACTTGCCAACCTCTCTATCCAACGAAGGCAACAGTTTGCTGCCTTTCACACTGCGTTCCAAGAGATGATCCGGAGGTACCTGGGTCGCCGAACGGTGCTCAGTCGGTCAACAGGAGTCATTGGGTGCACAGTGTTCCTCCAAAGGGACATGGTGGGGCAGAGGGAGTCCTGGGAGAAGCATTCCAGCGTTAATGCGCTGCTTTCCCTAAGGGTTCATGGAAATCGTTTGTACACGTCAAGTCGTGCGTTGGAAACGCTGACATTACGTTGAGCCTGGGGGACAGGTCTGGCTTTCCCGTTAGGTGAACAAGGGCTGCTGGAGGCCTCCTGTAACGAGTAGGAAACTGTCTGTTAGCCTGGGAAACCTGCCGTTCAATCACTCGGCATTACCACTGTGAAGAGGGCTCGGGCAACAACGCTGTTTTTCACTTAAATCTGAGGCCGCAAGTGTCCTGCTTTCCCGTTGGGAAAATAATGCTTTTCTCATTAGGCCCCTCGGTCAGACTTGACGCAGCACACGTACGTGTAGCTTCTGACCGGCGAAAAGAGACTCAAGGAGCACCCTGGACCTTGCCTGATAAAACTTTGGCACACAGGGAGCTGAAAGGCGTGACCGACGGAATTCCTTAGGTGAGGCCAAAAAGTGTCCTTTTATCCTACCAGAGCTCAGGCAGTGTTGCAGGGGCAACAAGTCCGTTTGTCAGGCTGCGCCTAAAGTCGACGGTCTGCTTGGCAAGCGAGGGCAGCTTCGTGTTCCCAGTGCGAACGCTAAGCAGGGGGTGTTTGCATTGCCGTCCTGGTTCAGCAGCGGGGACCGCTTGCGGTCCACCGAAGACCTGCCAGACCCGTGTTCGGGAGGACTTTTGAAAGATGGGCAATCCAACGGTGCAACAAAGAGAGCAGTGTTTTGCCTTGAATTCACTCTTCGTTCCAAGAGACGATGCGAAGGGCCTAGGTGCCTGTACGTCGGTAGGTCGCCTAAGACGTGACAACCGGTACACACGGTGTTGCCGTGAGACGTGGTGAGGGCGCGGGAGTCCCAGGAGTCCTGAAAAGCCCACTAGCGTTTAGCCACTGCTTTGAGTAGGGCTCCCTGGGAAATGCTGCACGCCTGCCTGGCATTTGTGGATGCAATTCCTGGACCTTGCCTTCAGCTTGGCGCTCAGTGTCGTGTTCCTTCTGGGTAAAGGCGGCTCTGGGATGCCCCAGGAATGGAAGCGGAAACCCACCGCCGCGCTCAAGAAAAGTCCACTTTCCTTCCAAAGACGTTCCAGCATGCAAGAATGGACTGACAGAGCACTGTATTTCAGGCAGCTTTCACGCTGAACGATCCTTCTTTCCCGTTGGGAGGTACTACAGTTCTCTAAGGGTCCCGGTCTCAGAGTTGCACACAGCCCACGTGCGTGTAGTTTCTCAGGAACCAAAGGGGACCCAAGGAGGACGGTGGCACCTTCTCTGAATAATTTTGTAGCCAGGGAGTTGGTTGTGCGCTGTGCGAATGGCATGAACTCTTAAAGGTGCTAGGTATCAGATGTAGGTGCTCCCTGAACCTGCCAAAAGCCTAGCAGTGTTCGGGGGGGAAACTGTCCATTTTCCAGACTGCATCAAAGGTCGAGTTACAGCTTGCCAGGAAGAGCCGGTAGGTAAGTACACCCAAGGATGAACACTACGCACCATGCCTCCCATGGCTCCTCAGCGTCAGCAGTGGGAGCCCCTGGCATGCCACCTAGGACCTTCTACACCTCTGTTCAGGGGCACTTTTGAATGTCGTGGCTATCTAGCTCTACAGCAAAGAGGAGACTTTGTCGCTTCTCAGTCTGCATTCAAAGAGGTGATCCGGAGGACTTTGACAGCGAAAAGGTGCTCAGGGGGCCAAGAAGAGTTTCGGTACACAGTGTTCTTCCAAGGGACGTGGTGAGGCAGCGGGGACCCTAGGAAAGGCATACTAACTTCAATGCACTACTCGCCTAAGGTTTCCTGGAAAACCTCTGCACGCGTCAATTCGTGGAGGGACTACCTGGACCTCACTTGGGTCGTTGTGGAACAGTAGAGTGTTCCGTTGATGGATAGAGGGTGACCGGAGGCCTCCTGCACGGCGTAGTAAACAGAGTGTTTCTCTAGGCAAACTCCCTTTCCCCGCACATAGCCATTCTACTTGTGAAGACAACACGAGGAACCGCACTGTTTCTCAGGACACTTTGAGGCCGCACTTTCAGCTCTCCCGCCGGGAAACTAATGCTCTTGGCTTTAGGTAACCAATATCAAAGTTGAACCCAGCACATGCACTTGTAGTTTCTGACCAACAAAAAGAGACTCAAGCAGCACCCTGGACCTTCGCTGATAAGACTTTGGCACCAGGGTAGTCCTGCGTGGGCTGAATGGCCTCAACGACGTAATTCCCGGGGATGGGCCAAACTGTCCTTGTGTCTTACAAAACCTGGGGTAGCGTTCAGGGGCACATTGTACGTTTGTCAGGCTGCCTCTGAAGTCGACCTTCTGCTTGGCAGAGACAGAGAGAGAGAGACAGAGAGAGAGAGAGAGACAGAGAGACAGAGAGACAGACAGAGAGACAGAGATGTGGCAGGGAGGTGTTCCCAGCATGAACCGTAAACACAGTGTTTCTTCATAGCAGCAGTGGTTCAGCCGTGGGGATCATTGGCATAACACCGAAGACCTGCTAGGCCTGTGTTCGGGAGGACTTTTGAAAGCTCGGCAGTCTAGACGGGCAGCGAAGGGAGCAGAGTGTCGCCTTTCATTCTTCTTGCAGAGAAACGATCCGAAGGGCCCAGGTACCTGTATTTGGTTGGGTCCCCTGAGAATTGGGTACACGTTGGGTACACAGTGTTTCTCCATGCGAGGTGGTGAGGACCCAGGAGTCCTAGGAGTCCTGACCCAGCACCCTAGCGTCAAGCCACTGCTTTGACTAAGGCTTCTGGGCAAATGCTGCATGCCTGCAGGCACTGTGGATGCCGTTCCCGGACCTTGTTTGGATCTTCGTGACCAGCGTGGTCTGCCCTTTATGCGAAGGGGGCTCTGGCACGCCTCAGGCAAGGAAGTGGAAAGAGCTTTCTTCTTTCTTGCATAGCACCCTTTCCTTTGAGACACGTTCCAGCATGCAAGGGAAGACTAGCGGAACGCTGTGTTTCGGCACCTTTGAGGCTACGAGGATTCTTCGTTCAACTAGGGACAATCCAACGTTTCTCCTAAGGTCCCGGCATCAAAGTTGAACGCAGCCCCACGTACGTGTAGTTTCTCAAGCACCAGAAGAGACACAAGAAGCACTGTGGTACCTTCTCAGAATAATATCTTGCGCAGGGAGATGAGCACTGTCCGAGTGACATAGGCGTTTTAAGGCGCCAGCTAGATCTGGGTGTCCTTGAACCTGCCAAAAGACTAGCAGGCTTCAGGAGGAAACCGTTCATTTTCCGGACGGCATCTAAAGTCGAGTTTCTGCTGGGCAGGGAGAGACGGCAGGTATGTAAGCGGAGAATGAACAGTCAGCACAGAGCTTGTTACATTGCAGCTCAGGGTCAGCCCTGAGAGCCCCTGGCATCACACCGAAGACTTTGCAGAACTCGGGTCGGGGCACAGTTGACAGACTTGTCAATCTCTCTATCCAACGAAGGCAACAGTTTGCTGCCTTTCACACTGCGTTCCAAGAGATGATCCGGAGGTACCTGGGTCGCCGAACGGTGCTCAGTCGGTCAACAGGAGTCATTGAGTGCACAGTGTTCCTCCAAAGGGACATGGCGGGGCAGAGGGAGTCCTGGGAGAAGCATTCCAGCGTTAATGCGCTGCTTTCCCTAAGGGTTCATGGAAATCGTTTGTACACGTCAAGTCGTGCGTTGGAAACGCTGACATTACGTTGAGCCTGGGGGACAGGTCTGGCTTTCCCGTTATGTGAACAAGGGCTGCTGGAGGCTTCCTGTAACGAGTAGGAAACTGTCTGTTAGCCTAGGAAACCTGCCGTTCAATCACTCGGCATTACCACTGTGAAGAGGGCTCGGGCAACAACGCTGTTTTTCACTTAAATCTGAGGCCGCAAGTGTCCTGCTTTCCCGTTGGGAAAATAATGCTTTTCTCATTAGGCCCCTCGGTCAGACTTGACACAGCACACGTACGTGTAGCTTCTGACCGGCGAAAAGAGACTCAAGGAGCACCCTGGACCTTCCCTGATAAAACTTTGGCACACAGGGAGCTGAAAGGCGTGACCGACGGAATTCCTTAGGTGAGGCCAAAAAGTGTCCTTTTATCCTACCAGAGCTCAGGCAGTGTTGCAGGGGCAACAAGTCCGTTTGTCAGGCTGCGCCTAAAGTCGACGGTCTGCTTGGCAAGCGAGGGCAGCTTCGTGTTCCCAGTGCAAACGCTAAGCAGGGGCTGTTTGCATTGCCGTCCTGGTTCAGCAGCGGGGACCGCTTGCGGTCCACCTAAGACCTGCCAGACCCGTGTTCGGGAGGACTTTTGAAAGATGGGCAATCCAACGGTGCAACAAAGAGAGCAGTGTTTTGCCTTGAATTCACTCTTCGTTCCAAGAGACGATGCGAAGGGCCTAGGTGCCTGTACGTCGGTAGGTCGCCTAAGACGTGACAACCGGTACACACGGTGTTGCCGTGAGACGTGGTGAGGGCGCGGGAGTCCCAGGAGTCCTGAAAAGCCCACTAGCGTTTAGCCACTGCTTTGAGTAGGGCTCCCTGGGAAATGCTGCACGCCTGCCTGGCATTTGTGGATGCAATTCCTGGACCTTGCCTTCAGCTTGGCGCTCAGTGTCGTGTTCCTTCTGGGTAAAGGCGGCTCTGGGATGCCCCAGGAATGGAAGCGGAAACCCACCGCCGCGCTCAAGAAAAGTCCACTTTCCTTCCAAAGACGTTCCAGCATGCAAGAATGGACTGACAGAGCACTGTATTTCAGGCAGCTTTCACGCTGAACGATCCTTCTTTCCCGTTGGGAGGTACTACAGTTCTCTAAGGGTCCCGGTCTCAGAGTTGCACACAGCCCACGTGCGTGTAGTTTCTCAGGAACCAAAGGGGACCCAAGGAGGACGGTGGCACCTTCTCTGAATAATTTTGTAGCCAGGGAGTTGGTTGTGCGCTGTGCGAATGGCATGAACTCTTAAAGGTGCTAGGTATCAGATGTAGGTGCTCCCTGAACCTGCCAAAAGCCTAGCAGTGTTCGGGGGGGAAACTGTCCATTTTCCAGACTGCATCAAAGGTCGAGTTACAGCTTGCCAGGAAGAGCCGGTAGGTAAGTACACCCAGAATGAACACTACGCACCATGCCTCCCATGGCTCCTCAGCGTCAGCAGTGGGAGCCCCTGGCATGCCACCTAGGACCTTCTACACCTCTGTTCAGGGGCACTTTTGAATGTCGTGGCTATCTAGCTCTACAGCAAAGAGGAGACTTTGTCGCTTCTCAGTCTGCATTCAAAGAGGTGATCCGGAGGACTTTGACAGCGAAAAGGTGCTCAGGGGGCCAAGAAGAGTTTCGGTACACAGTGTTCTTCCAAGGGACGTGGTGAGGCAGCGGGGACCCTAGGAAAGGCATACTAACTTCAATGCACTACTCGCCTAAGGTTTCCTGGAAAACCTCTGCACGCGTCAATTCGTGGAGGGACTACCTGGACCTCACTTGGGTCGTTGTGGAACAGTAGAGTGTTCCGTTGATGGATAGAGGGTGACCGGAGGCCTCCTGCACGGCGTAGTAAACAGAGTGTTTCTCTAGGCAAACTCCCTTTCCCCGCACATAGCCATTCTACTTGTGAAGACAACACGAGGAACCGCACTGTTTCTCAGGACACTTTGAGGCCGCACTTTCAGCTCTCCCGCCGGGAAAATAATGCTCTTGGCTTTAGGTAACCAATATCAAAGTTGAACCCAGCACATGCACTTGTAGGTTCTGACCAACAAAAAGAGACTCAAGCAGCACCCTGGACCTTCGCTGATAAGACTTTGGCACCAGGGTAGTCCTGCGTGGGCTGAATGGCCTCAACGACGTAATTCCCGGGGATGGGCCAAACTGTCCTTGTGTCTTACAAAACCTGGGGTAGCGTTCAGGGGCACATTGTACGTTTGTCAGGCTGCCTCTGAAGTCGACCTTCTGCTTGGCAGAGACAGAGAGAGAGAGAGACAAGAGACAGAGAGACAGAGAGACAGAGAGGCGGCAGGGAAGTGTTCCCAGCATGAACCGTAAACACAGTGTTTCTTCATAGCAGCAGTGGTTCAGCCGTGGGGATCATTGGCATAACACCGAAGACCTGCTAGGCCTGTGTTCGGGAGGACTTTTGAAAGCTCGGCAGTCTAGACGGGCAGCGAAGGGAGCAGAGTGTCGCCTTTCATTCTTCTTGCAGAGAAACGATCCGAAGGGCCCAGGTACCTGTATTTGGTTGGGTCCCCTGAGAATTGGGTACACGTTGGGTACACAGTGTTTCTCCATGCGAGGTGGTGAGGACCCAGGAGTCCTAGGAGTCCTGAACCAGCACCCTAGCGTCAAGCCACTGCTTTGACTAAGGCTTCTGGGCAAATGCTGCATGCCTGCAGGCACTGTGGATGCCGTTCCCGGACCTTGTTTGGATCTTCGTGACCAGCGTGGTCTGCCCTTTATGCGAAGGGGGCTCTGGCACGCCTCAGGCAAGGAAGTGGAAAGAGCTTTCTTCTTTCTTGCATAGCACCCTTTCCTTTGAGACACGTTCCAGCATGCAAGGGAAGACTAGCGGAACGCTGTGTTTCGGCACCTTTGAGGCTACGAGGATTCTTCGTTCAACTAGGGACAATCCAACGTTTCTCCTAAGGTCCCGGCATCAAAGTTGAACGCAGCCCCACGTACGTGTAGTTTCTCAAGCACCAGAAGAGACACAAGAAGCACTGTGGTACCTTCTCAGAATAATATCTTGCGCAGGGAGATGAGCACTGTCCGAGTGACATAGGCGTTTTAAGGCGCCAGCTAGATCTGGGTGTCCTTGAACCTGCCAAAAGACTAGCAGGCTTCAGGAGGAAACCGTTCATTTTCCGGACGGCATCTAAAGTCGAGTTTCTGCTGGGCAGGGAGAGACGGCAGGTATGTAAGCGGAGAATGAACAGTCAGCACAGAGCTTGTTACATTGCAGCTCAGGGTCAGCCCTGAGAGCCCCTGGCATCACACCGAAGACTTTGCAGAACTCGGGTCGGGGCACAGTTGACAGACTTGTCAATCTCTCTATCCAACGAAGGCAACAGTTTGCTGCCTTTCACACTGCGTTCCAAGAGATGATCCGGAGGTACCTGGGTCGCCGAACGGTGCTCAGTCGGTCAACAGGAGTCATTGAGTGCACAGTGTTCCTCCAAAGGGACATGGTGGGGCAGAGGGAGTCCTGGGAGAAGCATTCCAGCGTTAATGCGCTGCTTTCCCTAAGGGTTCATGGAAATCGTTTGTACACGTCAAGTCGTGCGTTGGAAACGCTGACATTACGTTGAGCCTGGGGGACAGGTCTGGCTTTCCCGTTATGTGAACAAGGGCTGCTGGAGGCCTCCTGTAACGAGTAGGAAACTGTCTGTTAGCCTAGGAAACCTGCCCTTCAATCACTCGGCATTACCACTGTGAAGAGGGCTCGGGCAACAACGCTGTTTTTCACTTAAATCTGAGGCCGCAAGTGTCCTGCTTTCCCGTTGGGAAAATAATGCTTTTCTCATTAGGCCCCTCGGTCAGACTTGACGCAGCACACGTACGTGTAGCTTCTGACCGGCGAAAAGAGACTCAAGGAGCACCCTGGACCTTCCCTGATAAAACTTTGGCACACAGGGAGCTGAAAGGCGTGACCGACGGAATTCCTTAGGTGAGGCCAAAAAGTGTCCTTTTATCCTACCAGAGCTCAGGCAGTGTTGCAGGGGCAACAAGTCCGTTTGTCAGGCTGCGCCTAAAGTCGACGGTCTGCTTGGCAAGCGAGGGCAGCTTCGTGTTCCCAGTGCGAACGCTAAGCAGGGGGTGTTTGCATTGCCGTCCTGGTTCAGCAGCGGGGACCGCTTGCGGTCCACCTAAGACCTGCCAGACCCGTGTTCGGGAGGACTTTTGAAAGATGGGCAATCCAACGGTGCAACAAAGAGAGCAGTGTTTTGCCTTGAATTCACTCTTCGTTCCAAGAGACGATGCGAAGGGCCTAGGTGCCTGTACGTCGGTAGGTCGCCTAAGACGTGACAACCGGTACACACGGTGTTGCCGTGAGACGTGGTGAGGGCGCGGGAGTCCCAGGAGTCCTGAAAAGCCCACTAGCGTTTAGCCACTGCTTTGAGTAGGGCTCCCTGGGAAATGCTGCACGCCTGCCTGGCATTTGTGGATGCAATTCCTGGACCTTGCCTTCAGCTTGGCGCTCAGTGTCGTGTTCCTTCTGGGTAAAGGCGGCTCTGGGATGCCCCAGGAATGGAAGCGGAAACCCACCGCCGCGCTCAAGAAAAGTCCACTTTCCTTCCAAAGACGTTCCAGCATGCAAGAATGGACTGACAGAGCACTGTATTTCAGGCAGCTTTCACGCTGAACGATCCTTCTTTCCCGTTGGGAGGTACTACAGTTCTCTAAGGGTCCCGGTCTCAGAGTTGCACACAGCCCACGTGCGTGTAGTTTCTCAGGAACCAAAGGGGACCCAAGGAGGACGGTGGCACCTTCTCTGAATAATTTTGTAGCCAGGGAGTTGGTTGTGCGCTGTGCGAATGGCATGAACTCTTAAAGGTGCTAGGTATCAGATGTAGGTGCTCCCTGAACCTGCCAAAAGCCTAGCAGTGTTCGGGGGGGAAACTGTCCATTTTCCAGACTGCATCAAAGGTCGAGTTACAGCTTGCCAGGAAGAGCCGGTAGGTAAGTACACCCAGAATGAACACTACGCACCATGCCTCCCATGGCTCCTCAGCGTCAGCAGTGGGAGCCCCTGGCATGCCACCTAGGACCTTCTACACCTCTGTTCAGGGGCACTTTTGAATGTCGTGGCTATCTAGCTCTACAGCAAAGAGGAGACTTTGTCGCTTCTCAGTCTGCATTCAAAGAGGTGATCCGGAGGACTTTGACAGCGAAAAGGTGCTCAGGGGGCCAAGAAGAGTTTCGGTACACAGTGTTCTTCCAAGGGACGTGGTGAGGCAGCGGGGACCCTAGGAAAGGCATACTAACTTCAATGCACTACTCGCCTAAGGTTTCCTGGAAAACCTCTGCACGCGTCAATTCGTGGAGGGACTACCTGGACCTCACTTGGGTCGTTGTGGAACAGTAGAGTGTTCCGTTGATGGATAGAGGGTGACCGGAGGCCTCCTGCACGGCGTAGTAAACAGAGTGTTTCTCTAGGCAAACTCCCTTTCCCCGCACATAGCCATTCTACTTGTGAAGACAACACGAGGAACCGCACTGTTTCTCAGGACACTTTGAGGCCGCACTTTCAGCTCTCCCGCCGGGAAAATAATGCTCTTGGCTTTAGGTAACCAATATCAAAGTTGAACCCAGCACATGCACTTGTAGGTTCTGACCAACAAAAAGAGACTCAAGCAGCACCCTGGACCTTCGCTGATAAGACTTTGGCACCAGGGTAGTCCTGCGTGGGCTGAATGGCCTCAACGACGTAATTCCCGGGGATGGGCCAAACTGTCCTTGTGTCTTACAAAACCTGGGGTAGCGTTCAGGGGCACATTGTACGTTTGTCAGGCTGCCTCTGAAGTCGACCTTCTGCTTGGCAGAGACAGAGAGAGAGAGAGACAAGAGACAGAGAGACAGAGAGACAGAGAGGCGGCAGGGAAGTGTTCCCAGCATGAACCGTAAACACAGTGTTTCTTCATAGCAGCAGTGGTTCAGCCGTGGGGATCATTGGCATAACACCGAAGACCTGCTAGGCCTGTGTTCGGGAGGACTTTTGAAAGCTCGGCAGTCTAGACGGGCAGCGAAGGGAGCAGAGTGTCGCCTTTCATTCTTCTTGCAGAGAAACGATCCGAAGGGCCCAGGTACCTGTATTTGGTTGGGTCCCCTGAGAATTGGGTACACGTTGGGTACACAGTGTTTCTCCATGCGAGGTGGTGAGGACCCAGGAGTCCTAGGAGTCCTGAACCAGCACCCTAGCGTCAAGCCACTGCTTTGACTAAGGCTTCTGGGCAAATGCTGCATGCCTGCAGGCACTGTGGATGCCGTTCCCGGACCTTGTTTGGATCTTCGTGACCAGCGTGGTCTGCCCTTTATGCGAAGGGGGCTCTGGCACGCCTCAGGCAAGGAAGTGGAAAGAGCTTTCTTCTTTCTTGCATAGCACCCTTTCCTTTGAGACACGTTCCAGCATGCAAGGGAAGACTAGCGGAACGCTGTGTTTCGGCACCTTTGAGGCTACGAGGATTCTTCGTTCAACTAGGGACAATCCAACGTTTCTCCTAAGGTCCCGGCATCAAAGTTGAACGCAGCCCCACGTACGTGTAGTTTCTCAAGCACCAGAAGAGACACAAGAAGCACTGTGGTACCTTCTCAGAATAATATCTTGCGCAGGGAGATGAGCACTGTCCGAGTGACATAGGCGTTTTAAGGCGCCAGCTAGATCTGGGTGTCCTTGAACCTGCCAAAAGACTAGCAGGCTTCAGGAGGAAACCGTTCATTTTCCGGACAGCATCTAAAGTCGAGTTTCTGCTGGGCAGGGAGAGACGGCAGGTATGTAAGCGGAGAATGAACAGTCAGCACAGAGCTTGTTACATTGCAGCTCAGGGTCAGCCCTGAGAGCCCCTGGCATCACACCGAAGACTTTGCAGAACTCGGGTCGGGGCACAGTTGACAGACTTGTCAATCTCTCTATCCAACGAAGGCAACAGTTTGCTGCCTTTCACACTGCGTTCCAAGAGATGATCCGGAGGTACCTGGGTCGCCGAACGGTGCTCAGTCGGTCAACAGGAGTCATTGAGTGCACAGTGTTCCTCCAAAGGGACATGGTGGGGCAGAGGGAGTCCTGGGAGAAGCATTCCAGCGTTAATGCGCTGCTTTCCCTAAGGGTTCATGGAAATCGTTTGTACACGTCAAGTCGTGCGTTGGAAACGCTGACATTACGTTGAGCCTGGGGGACAGGTCTGGCTTTCCCGTTATGTGAACAAGGGCTGCTGGAGGCCTCCTGTAACGAGTAGGAAACTGTCTGTTAGCCTAGGAAACCTGCCCTTCAATCACTCGGCATTACCACTGTGAAGAGGGCTCGGGCAACAACGCTGTTTTTCACTTAAATCTGAGGCCGCAAGTGTCCTGCTTTCCCGTTGGGAAAATAATGCTTTTCTCATTAGGCCCCTCGGTCAGACTTGACGCAGCACACGTACGTGTAGCTTCTGACCGGCGAAAAGAGACTCAAGGAGCACCCTGGACCTTCCCTGATAAAACTTTGGCACACAGGGAGCTGAAAGGCGTGACCGACGGAATTCCTTAGGTGAGGCCAAAAAGTGTCCTTTTATCCTACCAGAGCTCAGGCAGTGTTGCAGGGGCAACAAGTCCGTTTGTCAGGCTGCGCCTAAAGTCGACGGTCTGCTTGGCAAGCGAGGGCAGCTTCGTGTTCCCAGTGCGAACGCTAAGCAGGGGGTGTTTGCATTGCCGTCCTGGTTCAGCAGCGGGGACCGCTTGCGGTCCACCTAAGACCTGCCAGACCCGTGTTCGGGAGGACTTTTGAAAGATGGGCAATCCAACGGCGCAACAAAGAGAGCAGTGTTTTGCCTTGAATTCACTCTTCGTTCCAAGAGACGATGCGAAGGGCCTAGGTGCCTGTACGTCGGTAGGTCGCCTAAGACGTGACAACCGGTACACACGGTGTTGCCGTGAGACGTGGTGAGGGCGCGGGAGTCCCAGGAGTCCTGAAAAGCCCACTAGCGTTTAGCCACTGCTTTGAGTAGGGCTCCCTGGGAAATGCTGCACGCCTGCCTGGCATTTGTGGATGCAATTCCTGGACCTTGCCTTCAGCTTGGCGCTCAGTGTCGTGTTCCTTCTGGGTAAAGGCGGCTCTGGGATGCCCCAGGAATGGAAGCGGAAACCCACCGCCGCACTCAAGAGAAGTCCACTTTCCTTCCAAAGACGTTCCAGCATGCAAGAATGGACTGACAGAGCACTGTATTTCAGGCAGCTTTCACGCTGAACGATCCTTCTTTCCCGTTGGGAGGTACTACAGTTCTCTAAGGGTCCCGGTCTCAGAGTTGCACACAGCCCACGTGCGTGTAGTTTCTCAGGAACCAAAGGGGACCCAAGGAGGACGGTGGCACCTTCTCTGAATAATTTTGTAGCCAGGGAGTTGGTTGTGCGCTGTGCGAATGGCATGAACTCTTAAAGGTGCTAGGTATCAGATGTAGGTGCTCCCTGAACCTGCCAAAAGCCTAGCAGTGTTCGGGGGGGAAACTGTCCATTTTCCAGACTGCATCAAAGGTCGAGTTACAGCTTGCCAGGAAGAGCCGGTAGGTAAGTACACCCAGAATGAACACTACGCACCATGCCTCCCATGGCTCCTCAGCGTCAGCAGTGGGAGCCCCTGGCATGCCACCTAGGACCTTCTACACCTCTGTTCAGGGGCACTTTTGAATGTCGTGGCTATCTAGCTCTACAGCAAAGAGGAGACTTTGTCGCTTCTCAGTCTGCATTCAAAGAGGTCATCCGGAGGACTTTGACAGCGGAAAGGTGCTCAGGGGGCCAAGAAGAGTTTCGGTACACAGTGTTCTTCCAAGGGACGTGGTGAGGCAGCGGGGACCCTAGGAAAGGCATACTAACTTCAATGCACTACTCGCCTAAGGTTTCCTGGAAAACCTCTGCACGCGTCAATTCGTGGAGGGACTACCTGGACCTCACTTGGGTCGTTGTGGAACAGTAGAGTGTTCCGTTGATGGATAGAGGGTGACCGGAGGCCTCCTGCACGGCGTAGTAAACAGAGTGTTTCTCTAGGCAAACTCCCTTTCCCCGCACATAGCCATTCTACTTGTGAAGACAACACGAGGAACCGCACTGTTTCTCAGGACACTTTGAGGCCGCACTTTCAGCTCTCCCGCCGGGAAAATAATGCTCTTGGCTTTAGGTAACCAATATCAAAGTTGAACCCAGCACATGCACTTGTAGGTTCTGACCAACAAAAAGAGACTCAAGCAGCACCCTGGACCTTCGCTGATAAGACTTTGGCACCAGGGTAGTCCTGCGTGGGCTGAATGGCCTCAATGACGTAATTCCCGGGGATGGGCCAAACTGTCCTTGTGTCTTACAAAACCTGGGGTAGCGTTCAGGGGCACATTGTACGTTTGTCAGGCTGCCTCTGAAGTCGACCTTCTGCTTGGCAGAGACAGAGAGAGAGAGACAGAGAGAGAGAGAGAGAGAGAGACAGAGAGACAGAGAGACAGAGAGGCGGCAGGGAAGTGTTCCCAGCATGAACCGTAAACACAGTGTTTCTTCATAGCAGCAGTGGTTCAGCCGTGGGGATCATTGGCATAACACCGAAGACCTGCTAGGCCTGTGTTCGGGAGGACTTTTGAAAGCTCGGCAGTTTAGACGGGCAGCGAAGGGAGCAGAGGGTCGCCTTTCATTCTTCTTGCAGAGAAACGATCCGAAGGGCCCAGGTACCTGTATTTGGTTGGGTCCCCTGAGAATTGGGTACACGTTGGGTACACAGTGTTTCTCCATGCGAGGTGGTGAGGACCCAGGAGTCCTAGGAGTCCTGACCCAGCACCCTAGCGTCAAGCCACTGCTTTGACTAAGGCTTCTGGGCAAATGCTGCATGCCTGCAGGCACTGTGGATGCCGTTCCCGGACCTTGTTTGGATCTTTGTGACCAGCGTGGTCTGCCCTTTATGCGAAGGGGGCTCTGGCACGCCTCAGGCAAGGAAGTGGAAAGAGCTTTCTTCTTTCTTGCATAGCACCCTTTCCTTTGAGACACGTTCCAGCATGCAAGGGAAGACTAGCGGAACGCTGTGTTTCGGCACCTTTGAGGCTACGAGGATTCTTCGTTCAACTAGGGACAATCCAACGTTTCTCCTAAGGTCCCGGCATCAAAGTTGAACGCAGCCCCACGTACGTGTAGTTTCTCAAGCACCAGAAGAGACACAAGAAGCACTGTGGTACCTTCTCAGAATAATATCTTGCACAGGGAGATGAGCACTGTCCGAGTGACATAGGCGTTTTAAGGCGCCAGCTAGATCTGGGTGTCCTTGAACCTGCCAAAAGACTAGCAGGCTTCAGGAGGAAACCGTTCATTTTCCGGACGGCATCTAAAGTCGAGTTTCTGCTGGGCAGGGAGAGACGGCAGGTATGTAAGCGGAGAATGAACAGTCAGCACAGAGCTTGTTACATTGCAGCTCAGGGTCAGCCCTGAGAGCCCCTGGCATCACACCGAAGACTTTGCAGAACTCGGGTCGCGGCACAGTTGACAGACTTGCCAACCTCTCTATCCAACGAAGGCAACAGTTTGCTGCCTTTCACACTGCGTTCCAAGAGATGATCCGGAGGTACCTGGGTCGCCGAACGGTGCTCAGTCGGTCAACAGGAGTCATTGAGTGCACAGTGTTCCTCCAAAGGGACATGGTGGGGCAGAGGGAGTCCTGGGAGAAGCATTCCAGCGTTAATGCGCTGCTTTCCCTAAGGGTTCATGGAAATCGTTTGTACACGTCAAGTCGTGCGTTGGAAACGCTGACATTACGTTGAGCCTGGGGGACAGGTCTGGCTTTCCCGTTATGTGAACAAGGGCTGCTGGAGGCCTCCTGTAACGAGTAGGAAACTGTCTGTTAGCCTAGGAAACCTGCCCTTCAATCACTCGGCATTACCACTGTGAAGAGGGCTCGGGCAACAACGCTGTTTTTCACTTAAATCTGAGGCCGCAAGTGTCCTGCTTTCCCGTTGGGAAAATAATGCTTTTCTCATTAGGCCCCTCGGTCAGACTTGACGCAGCACACGTACGTGTAGCTTCTGACCGGCGAAAAGAGACTCAAGGAGCACCCTGGACCTTCCCTGATAAAACTTTGGCACACAGGGAGCTGAAAGGCGTGACCGACGGAATTCCTTAGGTGAGGCCAAAAAGTGTCCTTTTATCCTACCAGAGCTCAGGCAGTGTTGCAGGGGCAACAAGTCCGTTTGTCAGGCTGCGCCTAAAGTCGACGGTCTGCTTGGCAAGCGAGGGCAGCTTCGTGTTCCCAGTGCGAACGCTAAGCAGGGGGTGTTTGCATTGCCGTCCTGGTTCAGCAGCGGGGACCGCTTGCGGTCCACCGAAGACCTGCCAGACCCGTGTTCGGGAGGACTTTTGAAAGATGGGCAATCCAACGGCGCAACAAAGAGAGCAGTGTTTTGCCTTGAATTCACTCTTCGTTCCAAGAGACGATGCGAAGGGCCTAGGTGCCTGTACGTCGGTAGGTCGCCTAAGACGTGACAACCGGTACACACGGTGTTGCCGTGAGACGTGGTGAGGGCGCGGGAGTCCCAGGAGTCCTGAAAAGCCCACTAGCGTTTAGCCACTGCTTTGAGTAGGGCTCCCTGGGAAATGCTGCACGCCTGCCTGGCATTTGTGGATGCAATTCCTGGACCTTGCCTTCAGCTTGGCGCTCAGTGTCGTGTTCCTTCTGGGTAAAGGCGGCTCTGGGATGCCCCAGGAATGGAAGCGGAAACCCACCGCCGCGCTCAAGAGAAGTCCACTTTCCTTCCAAAGACGTTCCAGCATGCAAGAATGGACTGACAGAGCACTGTATTTCAGGCAGCTTTCACGCTGAACGATCCTTCTTTCCCGTTGGGAGGTACTACAGTTCTCTAAGGGTCCCGGTCTCAGAGTTGCACACAGCCCACGTGCGTGTAGTTTCTCAGGAACCAAAGGGGACCCAAGGAGGACGGTGGCACCTTCTCTGAATAATTTTGTAGCCAGGGAGTTGGTTGTGCGCTGTGCGAATGGCATGAACTCTTAAAGGTGCTAGGTATCAGATGTAGGTGCTCCCTGAACCTGCCAAAAGCCTAGCAGTGTTCGGGGGGGAAACTGTCCATTTTCCAGACTGCATCAAAGGTCGACTTACAGCTTGCCAGGAAGAGCCAGTAGGTAAGTACACCCAGAATGAACACTACGCACCATGCCTCCCATGGCTCCTCAGCGTCAGCAGTGGGAGCCCCTGGCATGCCACCTAGGACCTTCTACACCTCTGTTCAGGGGCACTTTTGAATGTCGTGGCTATCTAGCTCTACAGCAAAGAGGAGACTTTGTCGCTTCTCAGTCTGCATTCAAAGAGGTGATCCGGAGGACTTTGACAGCGGAAAGGTGCTCAGGGGGCCAAGAAGAGTTTCGGTACACAGTGTTCTTCCAAGGGACGTGGTGAGGCAGCGGGGACCCTAGGAAAGGCATACTAACTTCAATGCACTACTCGCCTAAGGTTTCCTGGAAAACCTCTGCACGCGTCAATTCGTGGAGGGACTACCTGGACCTCACTTGGGTCGTTGTGGAACAGTAGAGTGTTCCGTTGATGGATAGAGGGTGACCGGAGGCCTCCTGCACGGCGTAGTAAACAGAGTGTCTCTCTAGGCAAACTCCCTTTCCCCGCACATAGCCATTCTACTTGTGAAGAGAACACGAGGAACCGCACTGTTTCTCAGGACACTTTGAGGCCGCACTTTCAGCTCTCCCGCCGGGAAACTAATGCTCTTGGCTTTATTTAGGTAACCAATATCAAAGTTGAACCCAGCACATGCACTTGTAGTTTCTGACCAACAAAAAGAGACTCAAGCAGCACCCTGGACCTTCGCTGATAAGACTTTGGCACCAGGGTAGTCCTGCGTGGGCTGAATGGCCTCAACGACGTAATTCCCGGGGATGGGCCAAACTGTCCTTGTGTCTTACAAAACCTGGGGTAGCGTTCAGTGGCACATTGTACGTTTGTCAGGCTGCCTCTGAAGTCGACCTTCTGCTTGGCAGAGACAGAGAGAGAGAGACAGAGAGAGAGAGAGAGAGAGACAGAGAGACAGAGAGACAGAGAGACAGAGAGACAGAGAGGCGGCAGGGAGGTGTTCCCAGCATGAACCGTAAACACAGTGTTTCTTCATAGCAGCAGTGGTTCAGCCGTGGGGATCATTGGCATAACACCGAAGACCTGCTAGGCCTGTGTTCGGGAGGACTTTTGAAAGCTCGGCAGTCTAGACGGGCAGCGAAGGGAGCAGAGGGTCGCCTTTCATTCTTCTTGCAGAGAAACGATCCGAAGGGCCCAGGTACCTGTATTTGGTTGGGTCCCCTGAGAATTGGGTACACGTTGGGTACACAGTGTTTCTCCATGCGAGGTGGTGAGGACCCAGGAGTCCTAGGAGTCCTGAACCAGCACCCTAGCGTCAAGCCACTGCTTTGACTAAGGCTTCTGGGCAAATGCTGCATGCCTGCAGGCCCTGTGGATGCCGTTCCCGGACCTTGTTTGGATCTTCGTGACCAGCGTGGTCTGCCCTTTATGCGAAGGGGGCTCTGGCACGCCTCAGGCAAGGAAGTGGAAAGAGCTTTCTTCTTTCTTGCCTAGCACCCTTTCCTTTGAGACACGTTCCAGCATGCAAGGGAAGACTAGCGGAACGCTGTGTTTCGGCACCTTGGAGGCTACGAGGATTCTTCGTTCAACTAGGGACAATCCAACGTTTCTCCTAAGGTCCCGGCATCAAAGTTGAACGCAGCCCCACGTACGTGTAGTTCCTCAAGCACCAGAAGAGACACAAGAAGCACTGTGGTACCTTCTCAGAATAATATCTTGCGCAGGGAGATGAGCACTGTCCGAGTGACATAGGCGTTTTAAGGCGCCAGCTAGATCTGGGTGTCCTTGAACCTGCCAAAAGACTAGCAGGCTTCAGGAGGAAACCGTTCATTTCCCGGACGGCATCTAAAGTCGAGTTTCTGCTGGGCAGTGAGAGACGGCAGGTATGTAAGCGGAGAATGAACAGTCAGCACAGAGCTTGTTACATTGCAGCTCAGGGTCAGCCCTGAGAGCCCCTGGCATCACACCGAAGACTTTGCAGAACTCGGGTCGGGGCACAGTTGACAGACTTGCCAATCTCTCTATCCAACGAAGGCAACAGTTTGCTGCCTTTCACACTGCGTTCCAAGAGATGATCCGGAGGTACCTGGGTCGCCGAACGGTGCTCAGTCGGTCAACAGGAGTCATTGGGTGCACAGTGTTCCTCCAAAGGGACATGGTGGGGCAGAGGGAGTCCTGGGAGAAGCATTCCAGCGTTAATGCGCTGCTTTCCCTAAGGGTTCATGGAAATCGTTTGTACACGTCAAGTCGTGCGTTGGAAACGCTGACATTACGTTGAGCCTGGGGGACAGGTCTGGCTTTCCCGTTAGGTGAACAAGGGCTGCTGGAGGCCTCCTGTAACGAGTAGGAAACTGTCTGTTAGCCTGGGAAACCTGCCGTTCAATCACTCGGCATTACCACTGTGAAGAGGGCTCGGGCAACAACGCTGTTTTTCACTTAAATCTGAGGCCGCAAGTGTCCTGCTTTCCCATTGGGAAAATAATGCTTTTCTCATTAGGCCCCTCGGTCAGACTTGACGCAGCACACGTACGTGTAGCTTCTGACCGGCGAAAAGAGACTCAAGGAGCACCCTGGACCTTCCCTGATAAAACTTTGGCACACAGGGAGCTGAAAGGCGTGACCGACGGAATTCCTTAGGTGAGGCCAAAAAGTGTCCTTTTATCCTACCAGAGCTCAGGCAGTGTTGCAGGGGCAACAAGTCCGTTTGTCAGGCTGCGCCTAAAGTCGACGGTCTGCTTGGCAAGCGAGGGCAGCTTCGTGTTCCCAGTGCGAACGCTAAGCAGGGGGTGTTTGCATTGCCGTCCTGGTTCAGCAGCGGGGACCGCTTGCGGTCCACCGAAGACCTGCCAGACCCGTGTTCGGGAGGACTTTTGAAAGATGGGCAATCCAACGGCGCAACAAAGAGAGCAGTGTTTTGCCTTGAATTCACTCTCCGTTCCAAGAGACGATGCGAAGGGCCTAGGTGCCTGTACGTCGGTAGGTCGCCTAAGACGTGACAACCGGTACACACGGTGTTGCCGTGAGACGTGGTGAGGGCGCGGGAGTCCCAGGAGTCCTGAAAAGCCCACTAGCGTTTAGCCACTGCTTTGAGTAGGGCTCCCTGGGAAATGCTGCACGCCTGCCTGGCATTTGTGGATGCAATTCCTGGACCTTGCCTTCAGCTTGGCGCTCAGTGTCGTGTTCCTTCTGGGTAAAGGCGGCTCTGGGATGCCCCAGGAATGGAAGCGGAAACCCACCGCCGCGCTCAAGAGAAGTCCACTTTCCTTCCAAAGACGTTCCAGCATGCAAGAATGGACTGACAGAGCACTGTATTTCAGGCAGCTTTCACGCTGAACGATCCTTCTTTCCCGTTGGGAGGTACTACAGTTCTCTAAGGGTCCCGGTCTCAGAGTTGCACACAGCCCACGTGCGTGTAGTTTCTCAGGAACCAAAGGGGACCCAAGGAGGACGGTGGCACCTTCTCTGAATAATTTTGTAGCCAGGGAGTTGGTTGTGCGCTGTGCGAATGGCATGAACTCTTAAAGGTGCTAGGTATCAGATGTAGGTGCTCCCTGAACCTGCCAAAAGCCTAGCAGTGTTCGGGGGGGAAACTGTCCATTTTCCAGACTGCATCAAAAGTCGAGTTACAGCTTGCCAGGAAGAGCCGGTAGGTAAGTACACCCAAGGATGAACACTACGCACCATGCCTCCCATGGCTCCTCAGCGTCAGCAGTGGGAGCCCCCGGCATGCCACCTAGGACCTTCTACACCTCTGTTCAGGGGCACTTTTGAATGTCGTGGCTATCTAGCTCTACAGCAAAGAGGAGACTTTGTCGCTTCTCAGTCTGCATTCAAAGAGGTCATCCGGAGGACTTTGACAGCGGAAAGGTGCTCAGGGGGCCAAGAAGAGTTTCGGTACACAGTGTTCTTCCAAGGGACGTGGTGAGGCAGCGGGGACCCTAGGAAAGGCATACTAACTTCAATGCACTACTCGCCTAAGGTTTCCTGGAAAACCTCTGCACGCGTCAATTCGTGGAGGGACTACCTGGACCTCACTTGGGTCGTTGTGGAACAGTAGAGTGTTCCGTTGATGGATAGAGGGTGACCGGAGGCCTCCTGCACGGCGTAGTAAACAGAGTGTTTCTCTAGGCAAACTCCCTTTCCCCGCACATAGCCATTCTACTTGTGAAGACAACACGAGGAACCGCACTGTTTCTCAGGACACTTTGAGGCCGCACTTTCAGCTCTCCCGCCGGGAAACTAATGCTCTTGGCTTTAGGTAACCAATATCAAAGTTGAACCCAGCACATGCACTTGTAGTTTCTGACCAACAAAAAGAGACTCAAGCAGCACCCTGGACCTTCGCTGATAAGACTTTGGCACCAGGGTAGTCCTGCGTGGGCTGAATGGCCTCAACGACGTAATTCCCGGGGATGGGCCAAACTGTCCTTGTGTCTTACAAAACCTGGGGTAGCGTTCAGGGGCACATTGTACGTTTGTCAGGCTGCCTCTGAAGTCGACCTTCTGCTTGGCAGAGGGAGAGAGAGACAGAGAGAGAGAGAGAGAGCGAGACAGAGAGACAGAGAGACAGAGAGGCGGCAGGGAAGTGTTCCCAGCATGAACCGTAAACACAGTGTTTCTTCATAGCAGCAGTGGTTCAGCCGTGGGGATCATTGGCATAACACCGAAGACCTGCTAGGCCTGTGTTCGGGAGGACTTTTGAAAGCTCGGCAGTCTAGACGGGCAGCGAAGGGAGCAGAGGGTCGCCTTTCATTCTTCTTGCAGAGAAACGATCCGAAGGGCCCAGGTACCTGTATTTGGTTGGGTCCCCTGAGAATTGGGTACACGTTGGGTACACAGTGTTTCTCCATGCGAGGTGGTGAGGACCCAGGAGTCCTAGGAGTCCTGAACCAGCACCCTAGCGTCAAGCCACTGCTTTGACTAAGGCTTCTGGGCAAATGCTGCATGCCTGCAGGCACTGTGGATGCCGTTCCCGGACCTTGTTTGGATCTTCGTGACCAGCGTGGTCTGCCCTTTATGCGAAGGGGGCTCTGGCACGCCTCAGGCAAGGAAGTGGAAAGAGCTTTCTTCTTTCTTGCATAGCACCCTTTCCTTTGAGACACGTTCCAGCATGCAAGGGAAGACTAGCGGAACGCTGTGTTTCGGCACCTTTGAGGCTACGAGGATTCTTCGTTCAACTAGGGACAATCCAACGTTTCTCCTAAGGTCCCGGCATCAAAGTTGAACGCAGCCCCACGTACGTGTAGTTTCTCAAGCACCAGAAGAGACACAAGAAGCACTGTGGTACCTTCTCAGAATAATATCTTGCGCAGGGAGATGAGCACTGTCCGAGTGACATAGGCGTTTTAAGGCGCCAGCTAGATCTGGGTGTCCTTGAACCTGCCAAAAGACTAGCAGGCTTCAGGAGGAAACCGTTCATTTTCCGGACGGCATCTAAAGTCGAGTTTCTGCTGGGCAGGGAGAGACGGCAGGTATGTAAGCGGAGAATGAACAGTCAGCACAGAGCTTGTTACATTGCAGCTCAGGGTCAGCCCTGAGAGCCCCTGGCATCACACCGAAGACTTTGCAGAACTCGGGTCGGGGCACAGTTGACAGACTTGTCAATCTCTCTATCCAACGAAGGCAACAGTTTGCTGCCTTTCACACTGCGTTCCAAGAGATGATCCGGAGGTACCTGGGTCGCCGAACGGTGCTCAGTCGGTCAACAGGAGTCATTGAGTGCACAGTGTTCCTCCAAAGGGACATGGCGGGGCAGAGGGAGTCCTGGGAGAAGCATTCCAGCGTTAATGCGCTGCTTTCCCTAAGGGTTCATGGAAATCGTTTGTACACGTCAAGTCGTGCGTTGGAAACGCTGACATTACGTTGAGCCTGGGGGACAGGTCTGGCTTTCCCGTTATGTGAACAAGGGCTGCTGGAGGCCTCCTGTAACGAGTAGGAAACTGTCTGTTAGCCTAGGAAACCTGCCCTTCAATCACTCGGCATTAGCACTGTGAAGAGGGCTCGGGCAACAACGCTGTTTTTCACTTAAATCTGAGGCCGCAAGTGTCCTGCTTTCCCGTTGGGAAAATAATGCTTTTCTCATTAGGCCCCTCGGTCAGACTTGACACAGCACACGTACGTGTAGCTTCTGACCGGCGAAAAGAGACTCAAGGAGCACCCTGGACCTTCCCTGATAAAACTTTGGCACACAGGGAGCTGAAAGGCGTGACCGACGGAATTCCTTAGGTGAGGCCAAAAAGTGTCCTTTTATCCTACCAGAGCTCAGGCAGTGTTGCAGGGGCAACAAGTCCGTTTGTCAGGCTGCGCCTAAAGTCGACGGTCTGCTTGGCAAGCGAGGGCAGCTTCGTGTTCCCAGTGCGAACGCTAAGCAGGGGCTGTTTGCATTGCCGTCCTGGTTCAGCAGCGGGGACCGCTTGCGGTCCACCGAAGACCTGCCAGACCCGTGTTCGGGAGGACTTTTGAAAGATGGGCAATCCAACGGTGCAACAAAGAGAGCAGTGTTTTGCCTTGAATTCACTCTTCGTTCCAAGAGACGATGCGAAGGGCCTAGGTGCCTGTACGTCGGTAGGTCGCCTAAGACGTGACAACCGGTACACACGGTGTTGCCGTGAGACGTGGTGAGGGCGCGGGAGTCCCAGGAGTCCTGAAAAGCCCACTAGCGTTTAGCCACTGCTTTGAGTAGGGCTCCCTGGGAAATGCTGCACGCCTGCCTGGCATTTGTGGATGCAATTCCTGGACCTTGCCTTCAGCTTGGCGCTCAGTGTCGTGTTCCTTCTGGGTAAAGGCGGCTCTGGGATGCCCCAGGAATGGAAGCGGAAACCCACCGCCGCTCTCAAGAGAAGTCCACTTTCCTTCCAAAGACGTTCCAGCATGCAAGAATGGACTGACAGAGCACTGTATTTCAGGCAGCTTTCACGCTGAACGATCCTTCTTTCCCGTTGGGAGGTACTACAGTTCTCTAAGGGTCCCGGTCTCAGAGTTGCACACAGCCCACGTGCGTGTAGTTTCTCAGGAACCAAAGGGGACCCAAGGAGGACGGTGGCACCTTCTCTGAATAATTTTGTAGCTAGGGAGTTGTTTGTGCGCTGTGCGAATGGCATGAACTCTTAAAGGTGCTAGGTATCAGATGTAGGTGCTCCCTGAACCTGCCAAAAGCCTAGCAGTGTTCGGGGGGGAAACTGTCCATTTTCCAGACTGCATCAAAGGTCGACTTACAGCTTGCCAGGAAGAGCCGGTAGGTAAGTACACCCAGAATGAACACTACGCACCATGCCTCCCATGGCTCCTCAGCGTCAGCAGTGGGAGCCCCTGGCATGCCACCTAGGACCTTCTACACCTCTGTTCAGGGGCACTTTTGAATGTCGTGGCTATCTAGCTCTACAGCAAAGAGGAGACTTTGTCGCTTCTCAGTCTGCATTCAAAGAGGTCATCCGGAGGACTTTGACAGCGGAAAGGTGCTCAGGGGGCCAAGAAGAGTTTCGGTACACAGTGTTCTTCCAAGGGACGTGGTGAGGCAGCGGGGACCCTAGGAAAGGCATACTAACTTCAATGCACTACTCGCCTAAGGTTTCCTGGAAAACCTCTGCACGCGTCAATTCGTGGAGGGACTACCTGGACCTCACTTGGGTCGTTGTGGAACAGTAGAGTGTTCCGTTGATGGATAGAGGGTGACCGGAGGCCTCCTGCACGGCGTAGTAAACAGAGTGTTTCTCTAGGCAAACTCCCTTTCCCCGCACATAGCCATTCTACTTGTGAAGACAACACGAGGAACCGCACTGTTTCTCAGGACACTTTGAGGCCGCACTTTCAGCTCTCCCGCCGGGAAAATAATGCTCTTGGCTTTAGGTAACCAATATCAAAGTTGAACCCAGCACATGCACTTGTAGGTTCTGACCAACAAAAAGAGACTCAAGCAGCACCCTGGACCTTCGCTGATAAGACTTTGGCACCAGGGTAGTCCTGCGTGGGCTGAATGGCCTCAACGACGTAATTCCCGGGGATGGGCCAAACTGTCCTTGTGTCTTACAAAACCTGGGGTAGCGTTCAGGGGCACATTGTACGTTTGTCAGGCTGCCTCTGAAGTCGACCTTCTGCTTGGCAGAGACAGAGAGAGAGAGACAGAGAGAGAGAGAGAGAGAGACAGAGAGACAGAGAGACAGAGAGACAGAGAGACAGAGAGGCGGCAGGGAGGTGTTCCCAGCATGAACCGTAAACACAGTGTTTCTTCATAGCAGCAGTGGTTCAGCCATGGGGATCATTGGCATAACACCGAAGACCTGCTAGGCCTGTGTTCGGGAGGACTTTTGAAAGCTCGGCAGTCTAGACGGGCAGCGAAGGGAGCAGAGGGTCGCCTTTCATTCTTCTTGCAGAGAAACGATCCGAAGGGCCCAGGTACCTGTATTTGGTTGGGTCCCCTGAGAATTGGGTACACGTTGGGTACACAGTGTTTCTCCATGCGAGGTGGTGAGGACCCAGGAGTCCTAGGAGTCCTGAACCAGCACCCTAGCGTCAAGCCACTGCTTTGACTAAGGCTTCTGGGCAAATGCTGCATGCCTGCAGGCCCTGTGGATGCCGTTCCCGGACCTTGTTTGGATCTTCGTGACCAGCGTGGTCTGCCCTTTATGCGAAGGGGGCTCTGGCACGCCTCAGGCAAGGAAGTGGAAAGAGCTTTCTTCTTTCTTGCCTAGCACCCTTTCCTTTGAGACACGTTCCAGCATGCAAGGGAAGACTAGCGGAACGCTGTGTTTCGGCACCTTGGAGGCTACGAGGATTCTTCGTTCAACTAGGGACAATCCAACGTTTCTCCTAAGGTCCCGGCATCAAAGTTGAACGCAGCCCCACGTACGTGTAGTTCCTCAAGCACCAGAAGAGACACAAGAAGCACTGTGGTACCTTCTCAGAATAATATCTTGCGCAGGGAGATGAGCACTGTCCGAGTGACATAGGCGTTTTAAGGCGCCAGCTAGATCTGGGTGTCCTTGAACCTGCCAAAAGACTAGCAGGCTTCAGGAGGAAACCGTTCATTTCCCGGACGGCATCTAAAGTCGAGTTTCTGCTGGGCAGGGAGAGATGGCAGGTATGTAAGCGGAGAATGAACAGTCAGCACAGAGCTTGTTACATTGCAGCTCAGGGTCAGCCCTGAGAGCCCCTGGCATCACACCGAAGACTTTGCAGAACTCGGGTCGGGGCACAGTTGACAGACTTGCCAATCTCTCTATCCAACGAAGGCAACAGTTTGCTGCCTTTCACACTGCGTTCCAAGAGATGATCCGGAGGTACCTGGGTCGCCGAACGGTGCTCAGTCGGTCAACAGGAGTCATTGGGTGCACAGTGTTCCTCCAAAGGGACATGGTGGGGCAGAGGGAGTCCTGGGAGAAGCATTCCAGCGTTAATGCGCTGCTTTCCCTAAGGGTTCATGGAAATCGTTTGTACACGTCAAGTCGTGCGTTGGAAACGCTGACATTACGTTGAGCCTGGGGGACAGGTCTGGCTTTCCCGTTAGGTGAACAAGGGCTGCTGGAGGCCTCCTGTAACGAGTAGGAAACTGTCTGTTAGCCTGGGAAACCTGCCGTTCAATCACTCGGCATTACCACTGTGAAGAGGGCTCGGGCAACAACGCTGTTTTTCACTTAAATCTGAGGCCGCAAGTGTCCTGCTTTCCCATTGGGAAAATAATGCTTTTCTCATTAGGCCCCTCGGTCAGACTTGACGCAGCACACGTACGTGTAGCTTCTGACCGGCGAAAAGAGACTCAAGGAGCACCCTGGACCTTCCCTGATAAAACTTTGGCACACAGGGAGCTGAAAGGCGTGACCGACGGAATTCCTTAGGTGAGGCCAAAAAGTGTCCTTTTATCCTACCAGAGCTCAGGCAGTGTTGCAGGGGCAACAAGTCCGTTTGTCAGGCTGCGCCTAAAGTCGACGGTCTGCTTGGCAAGCGAGGGCAGCTTCGTGTTCCCAGTGCGAACGCTAAGCAGGGGGTGTTTGCATTGCCGTCCTGGTTCAGCAGCGGGGACCGCTTGCGGTCCACCGAAGACCTGCCAGACCCGTGTTCGGGAGGACTTTTGAAAGATGGGCAATCCAACGGCGCAACAAAGAGAGCAGTGTTTTGCCTTGAATTCACTCTCCGTTCCAAGAGACGATGCGAAGGGCCTAGGTGCCTGTACGTCGGTAGGTCGCCTAAGACGTGACAACCGGTACACACGGTGTTGCCGTGAGACGTGGTGAGGGCGCGGGAGTCCCAGGAGTCCTGAAAAGCCCACTAGCGTTTAGCCACTGCTTTGAGTAGGGCTCCCTGGGAAATGCTGCACGCCTGCCTGGCATTTGTGGATGCAATTCCTGGACCTTGCCTTCAGCTTGGCGCTCAGTGTCGTGTTCCTTCTGGGTAAAGGCGGCTCTGGGATGCCCCAGGAATGGAAGCGGAAACCCACCGCCGCGCTCAAGAGAAGTCCACTTTCCTTCCAAAGACGTTCCAGCATGCAAGAATGGACTGACAGAGCACTGTATTTCAGGCAGCTTTCACGCTGAACGATCCTTCTTTCCCGTTGGGAGGTACTACAGTTCTCTAAGGGTCCCGGTCTCAGAGTTGCACACAGCCCACGTGCGTGTAGTTTCTCAGGAACCAAAGGGGACCCAAGGAGGACGGTGGCACCTTCTCTGAATAATTTTGTAGCCAGGGAGTTGGTTGTGCGCTGTGCGAATGGCATGAACTCTTAAAGGTGCTAGGTATCAGATCTAGGTGCTCCCTGAACCTGCCAAAAGCCTAGCAGTGTTCGGGGGGGAAACTGTCCATTTTCCAGACTGCATCAAAGGTCGAGTTACAGCTTGCCAGGAAGAGCCGGTAGGTAAGTACACCCAGAATGAACACTACGCACCATGCCTCCCATGGCTCCTCAGCGTCAGCAGTGGGAGCCCCTGGCATGCCACCTAGGACCTTCTACACCTCTGTTCAGGGGCACTTTTGAATGTCGTGGCTATCTAGCTCTACAGCAAAGAGGAGACTTTGTCGCTTCTCAGTCTGCATTCAAAGAGGTCATCCGGAGGACTTTGACAGCGGAAAGGTGCTCAGGGGGCCAAGAAGAGTTTCGGTACACAGTGTTCTTCCAAGGGACGTGGTGAGGCAGCGGGGACCCTAGGAAAGGCATACTAACTTCAATGCACTACTCGCCTAAGGTTTCCTGGAAAACCTCTGCACGCGTCAATTCGTGGAGGGACTACCTGGACCTCACTTGGGTCGTTGTGGAACAGTAGAGTGTTCCGTTGATGGATAGAGGGTGACCGGAGGCCTCCTGCACGGCGTAGTAAACAGAGTGTTTCTCTAGGCAAACTCCCTTTCCCCGCACATAGCCATTCTACTTGTGAAGACAACACGAGGAACCGCACTGTTTCTCAGGACACTTTGAGGCCGCACTTTCAGCTCTCCCGCCGGGAAAATAATGCTCTTGGCTTTAGGTAACCAATATCAAAGTTGAACCCAGCACATGCACTTGTAGGTTCTGACCAACAAAAAGAGACTCAAGCAGCACCCTGGACCTTCGCTGATAAGACTTTGGCACCAGGGTAGTCCTGCGTGGGCTGAATGGCCTCAACGACGTAATTCCCGGGGATGGGCCAAACTGTCCTTGTGTCTTACAAAACCTGGGGTAGCGTTCAGGGGCACATTGTACGTTTGTCAGGCTGCCTCTGAAGTCGACCTTCTGCTTGGCAGAGGGAGAGAGAGACAGAGAGAGAGAGAGAGAGCGAGACAGAGAGACAGAGAGACAGAGAGGCGGCAGGGAAGTGTTCCCAGCATGAACCGTAAACACAGTGTTTCTTCATAGCAGCAGTGGTTCAGCCGTGGGGATCATTGGCATAACACCGAAGACCTGCTAGGCCTGTGTTCGGGAGGACTTTTGAAAGCTCGGCAGTCTAGACGGGCAGCGAAGGGAGCAGAGTGTCGCCTTTCATTCTTCTTGCAGAGAAACGATCCGAAGGGCCCAGGTACCTGTATTTGGTTGGGTCCCCTGAGAACTGGGTACACGTTGGGTACACAGTGTTTCTCCATGCGAGGTGGTGAGGACCCAGGAGTCCTAGGAGTCCTGACCCAGCACCCTAGCGTCAAGCCACTGCTTTGACTAAGGCTTCTGGGCAAATGCTGCATGCCTGCAGGCACTGTGGATGCCGTTCCCGGACCTTGTTTGGATCTTCGTGACCAGCGTGGTCTGCCCTTTATGCGAAGGGGGCTCTGGCACGCCTCAGGCAAGGAAGTGGAAAGAGCTTTCTTCTTTCTTGCATAGCACCCTTTCCTTTGAGACACGTTCCAGCATGCAAGGGAAGACTAGCGGAACGCTGTGTTTCGGCACCTTTGAGGCTACGAGGATTCTTCGTTCAACTAGGGACAATCCAACGTTTCTCCTAAGGTCCCGGCATCAAAGTTGAACGCAGCCCCACGTACGTGTAGTTTCTCAAGCACCAGAAGAGACACAAGAAGCACTGTGGTACCTTCTCAGAATAATATCTTGCGCAGGGAGATGAGCACTGTCCGAGTGACATAGGCGTTTTAAGGCGCCAGCTAGATCTGGGTGTCCTTGAACCTGCCAAAAGACTAGCAGGCTTCAGGAGGAAACCGTTCATTTTCCGGACGGCATCTAAAGTCGAGTTTCTGCTGGGCAGGGAGAGACGGCAGGTATGTAAGCGGAGAATGAACAGTCAGCACAGAGCTTGTTACATTGCAGCTCAGGGTCAGCCCTGAGAGCCCCTGGCATCACACCGAAGACTTTGCAGAACTCGGGTCGGGGCACAGTTGACAGACTTGTCAATCTCTCTATCCAACGAAGGCAACAGTTTGCTGCCTTTCACACTGCGTTCCAAGAGATGATCCGGAGGTACCTGGGTCGCCGAACGGTGCTCAGTCGGTCAACAGGAGTCATTGAGTGCACAGTGTTCCTCCAAAGGGACATGGCGGGGCAGAGGGAGTCCTGGGAGAAGCATTCCAGCGTTAATGCGCTGCTTTCCCTAAGGGTTCATGGAAATCGTTTGTACACGTCAAGTCGTGCGTTGGAAACGCTGACATTACGTTGAGCCTGGGGGACAGGTCTGGCTTTCCCGTTATGTGAACAAGGGCTGCTGGAGGCCTCCTGTAACGAGTAGGAAACTGTCTGTTAGCCTAGGAAACCTGCCCTTCAATCACTCGGCATTACCACTGTGAAGAGGGCTCGGGCAACAACGCTGTTTTTCACTTAAATCTGAGGCCGCAAGTGTCCTGCTTTCCCGTTGGGAAAATAATGCTTTTCTCATTAGGCCCCTCGGTCAGACTTGACGCAGCACACGTACGTGTAGCTTCTGACCGGCGAAAAGAGACTCAAGGAGCACCCTGGACCTTCCCTGATAAAACTTTGGCACACAGGGAGCTGAAAGGCGTGACCGACGGAATTCCTTAGGTGAGGCCAAAAAGTGTCCTTTTATCCTACCAGAGCTCAGGCAGTGTTGCAGGGGCAACAAGTCCGTTTGTCAGGCTGCGCCTAAAGTCGACGGTCTGCTTGGCAAGCGAGGGCAGCTTCGTGTTCCCAGTGCGAACGCTAAGCAGGGGCTGTTTGCATTGCCGTCCTGGTTCAGCAGCGGGGACCGCTTGCGGTCCACCGAAGACCTGCCAGACCCGTGTTCGGGAGGACTTTTGAAAGATGGGCAATCCAACGGTGCAACAAAGAGAGCAGTGTTTTGCCTTGAATTCACTCTTCGTTCCAAGAGACGATGCGAAGGGCCTAGGTGCCTGTACGTCGGTAGGTCGCCTAAGACGTGACAACCGGTACACACGGTGTTGCCGTGAGACGTGGTGAGGGCGCGGGAGTCCCAGGAGTCCTGAAAAGCCCACTAGCGTTTAGCCACTGCTTTGAGTAGGGCTCCCTGGGAAATGCTGCACGCCTGCCTGGCATTTGTGGATGCAATTCCTGGACCTTGCCTTCAGCTTGGCGCTCAGTGTCGTGTTCCTTCTGGGTAAAGGCGGCTCTGGGATGCCCCAGGAATGGAAGCGGAAACCCACCGCCGCTCTCAAGAGAAGTCCACTTTCCTTCCAAAGACGTTCCAGCATGCAAGAATGGACTGACAGAGCACTGTATTTCAGGCAGCTTTCACGCTGAACGATCCTTCTTTCCCGTTGGGAGGTACTACAGTTCTCTAAGGGTCCCGGTCTCAGAGTTGCACACAGCCCACGTGCGTGTAGTTTCTCAGGAACCAAAGGGGACCCAAGGAGGACGGTGGCACCTTCTCTGAATAATTTTGTAGCTAGGGAGTTGTTTGTGCGCTGTGCGAATGGCATGAACTCTTAAAGGTGCTAGGTATCAGATGTAGGTGCTCCCTGAACCTGCCAAAAGCCTAGCAGTGTTCGGGGGGGAAACTGTCCATTTTCCAGACTGCATCAAAGGTCGACTTACAGCTTGCCAGGAAGAGCCGGTAGGTAAGTACACCCAGAATGAACACTACGCACCATGCCTCCCATGGCTCCTCAGCGTCAGCAGTGGGAGCCCCTGGCATGCCACCTAGGACCTTCTACACCTCTGTTCAGGGGCACTTTTGAATGTCGTGGCTATCTAGCTCTACAGCAAAGAGGAGACTTTGTCGCTTCTCAGTCTGCATTCAAAGAGGTCATCCGGAGGACTTTGACAGCGGAAAGGTGCTCAGGGGGCCAAGAAGAGTTTCGGTACACAGTGTTCTTCCAAGGGACGTGGTGAGGCAGCGGGGACCCTAGGAAAGGCATACTAACTTCAATGCACTACTCGCCTAAGGTTTCCTGGAAAACCTCTGCACGCGTCAATTCGTGGAGGGACTACCTGGACCTCACTTGGGTCGTTGTGGAACAGTAGAGTGTTCCGTTGATGGATAGAGGGTGACCGGAGGCCTCCTGCACGGCGTAGTAAACAGAGTGTTTCTCTAGGCAAACTCCCTTTCCCCGCACATAGCCATTCTACTTGTGAAGACAACACGAGGAACCGCACTGTTTCTCAGGACACTTTGAGGCCGCACTTTCAGCTCTCCCGCCGGGAAAATAATGCTCTTGGCTTTAGGTAACCAATATCAAAGTTGAACCCAGCACATGCACTTGTAGGTTCTGACCAACAAAAAGAGACTCAAGCAGCACCCTGGACCTTCGCTGATAAGACTTTGGCACCAGGGTAGTCCTGCGTGGGCTGAATGGCCTCAACGACGTAATTCCCGGGGATGGGCCAAACTGTCCTTGTGTCTTACAAAACCTGGGGTAGCGTTCAGGGGCACATTGTACGTTTGTCAGGCTGCCTCTGAAGTCGACCTTCTGCTTGGCAGAGACAGAGAGAGAGAGAGACAAGAGACAGAGAGACAGAGAGACAGAGAGGCGGCAGGGAAGTGTTCCCAGCATGAACCGTAAACACAGTGTTTCTTCATAGCAGCAGTGGTTCAGCCGTGGGGATCATTGGCATAACACCGAAGACCTGCTAGGCCTGTGTTCGGGAGGACTTTTGAAAGCTCGGCAGTCTAGACGGGCAGCGAAGGGAGCAGAGTGTCGCCTTTCATTCTTCTTGCAGAGAAACGATCCGAAGGGCCCAGGTACCTGTATTTGGTTGGGTCCCCTGAGAATTGGGTACACGTTGGGTACACAGTGTTTCTCCATGCGAGGTGGTGAGGACCCAGGAGTCCTAGGAGTCCTGAACCAGCACCCTAGCGTCAAGCCACTGCTTTGACTAAGGCTTCTGGGCAAATGCTGCATGCCTGCAGGCACTGTGGATGCCGTTCCCGGACCTTGTTTGGATCTTCGTGACCAGCGTGGTCTGCCCTTTATGCGAAGGGGGCTCTGGCACGCCTCAGGCAAGGAAGTGGAAAGAGCTTTCTTCTTTCTTGCATAGCACCCTTTCCTTTGAGACACGTTCCAGCATGCAAGGGAAGACTAGCGGAACGCTGTGTTTCGGCACCTTGGAGGCTACGAGGATTCTTCGTTCAACTAGGGACAATCCAACGTTTCTCCTAAGGTCCCGGCATCAAAGTTGAACGCAGCCCCACGTACGTGTAGTTCCTGAAGCACCAGAAGAGACACAAGAAGCACTGTGGTACCTTCTCAGAATAATATCTTGCGCAGGGAGATGAGCACTGTCCGAGTGACATAGGCGTTTTAAGGCGCCAGCTAGATCTGGGTGTCCTTGAACCTGCCAAAAGACTAGCAGGCTTCAGGAGGAAACCGTTCATTTCCCGGACGGCATCTAAAGTCGAGTTTCTGCTGGGCAGGGAGAGACGGCAGGTATGTAAGCGGAGAATGAACAGTCAGCACAGAGCTTGTTACATTGCAGCTCAGGGTCAGCCCTGAGAGCCCCTGGCATCACACCGAAGACTTTGCAGAACTCGGGTCGGGGCACAGTTGACAGACTTGCCAACCTCTCTATCCAACGAAGGCAACAGTTTGCTGCCTTTCACACTGCGTTCCAAGAGATGATCCGGAGGTACCTGGGTCGCCGAACGGTGCTCAGTCGGTCAACAGGAGTCATTGGGTGCACAGTGTTCCTCCAAAGGGACATGGTGGGGCAGAGGGAGTCCTGGGAGAAGCATTCCAGCGTTAATGCGCTGCTTTCCCTAAGGGTTCATGGAAATCGTTTGTACACGTCAAGTCGTGCGTTGGAAACGCTGACATTACGTTGAGCCTGGGGGACAGGTCTGGCTTTCCCGTTAGGTGAACAAGGGCTGCTGGAGGCCTCCTGTAACGAGTAGGAAACTGTCTGTTAGCCTGGGAAACCTGCCGTTCAATCACTCGGCATTACCACTGTGAAGAGGGCTCGGGCAACAACGCTGTTTTTCACTTAAATCTGAGGCCGCAAGTGTCCTGCTTTCCCGTTGGGAAAATAATGCTTTTCTCATTAGGCCCCTCGGTCAGACTTGACGCAGCACACGTACGTGTAGCTTCTGACCGGCGAAAAGAGACTCAAGGAGCACCCTGGACCTTCCCTGATAAAACTTTGGCACACAGGGAGCTGAAAGGCGTGACCGACGGAATTCCTTAGGTGAGGCCAAAAAGTGTCCTTTTATCCTACCAGAGCTCAGGCAGTGTTGCAGGGGCAACAAGTCCGTTTGTCAGGCTGCGCCTAAAGTCGACGGTCTGCTTGGCAAGCGAGGGCAGCTTCGTGTTCCCAGTGCGAACGCTAAGCAGGGGGTGTTTGCATTGCCGTCCTGGTTCAGCAGCGGGGACCGCTTGCGGTCCACCGAAGACCTGCCAGACCCGTGTTCGGGAGGACTTTTGAAAGATGGGCAATCCAACGGCGCAACAAAGAGAGCAGTGTTTTGCCTTGAATTCACTCTCCGTTCCAAGAGACGATGCGAAGGGCCTAGGTGCCTGTACGTCGGTAGGTCGCCTAAGACGTGACAACCGGTACACACGGTGTTGCCGTGAGACGTGGTGAGGGCGCGGGAGTCCCAGGAGTCCTGAAAAGCCCACTAGCGTTTAGCCACTGCTTTGAGTAGGGCTCCCTGGGAAATGCTGCACGCCTGCCTGGCATTTGTGGATGCAATTCCTGGACCTTGCCTTCAGCTTGGCGCTCAGTGTCGTGTTCCTTCTGGGTAAAGGCGGCTCTGGGATGCCCCAGGAATGGAAGCGGAAACCCACCGCCGCGCTCAAGAGAAGTCCACTTTCCTTCCAAAGACGTTCCAGCATGCAAGAATGGACTGACAGAGCACTGTATTTCAGGCAGCTTTCACGCTGAACGATCCTTCTTTCCCGTTGGGAGGTACTACAGTTCTCTGAGGGTCCCGGTCTCAGAGTTGCACACAGCCCACGTGCGTGTAGTTTCTCAGGAACCAAAGGGGACCCAAGGAGGACGGTGGCACCTTCTCTGAATAATTTTGTAGCCAGGGAGTTGGTTGTGCGCTGTGCGAATGGCATGAACTCTTAAAGGTGCTAGGTATCAGATCTAGGTGCTCCCTGAACCTGCCAAAAGCCTAGCAGTGTTCGGGGCGGAAACTGTCCATTTTCCAGACTGCATCAAAGGTCGAGTTACAGCTTGCCAGGAAGAGCCGGTAGGTAAGTACACCCAAGGATGAACACTACGCACCATGCCTCCCATGGCTCCTCAGCGTCAGCAGTGGGAGCCCCCGGCATGCCACCTAGGACCTTCTACACCTCTGTTCAGGGGCACTTTTGAATGTCGTGGCTATCTAGCTCTACAGCAAAGAGGAGACTTTGTCGCTTCTCAGTCTGCATTCAAAGAGGTGATCCGGAGGACTTTGACAGCGGAAAGGTGCTCAGGGGGCCAAGAAGAGTTTCGGTACACAGTGTTCTTCCAAGGGACGTGGTGAGGCAGCGGGGACCCTAGGAAAGGCATACTAACTTCAATGCACTACTCGCCTAAGGTTTCCTGGAAAACCTCTGCACGCGTCAATTCGTGGAGGGACTACCTGGACCTCACTTGGGTCGTTGTGGAACAGTAGAGTGTTCCGTTGATGGATAGAGGGTGACCGGAGGCCTCCTGCACGGCGTAGTAAACAGAGTGTCTCTCTAGGCAAACTCCCTTTCCCCGCACATAGCCATTCTACTTGTGAAGAGAACACGAGGAACCGCACTGTTTCTCAGGACACTTTGAGGCCGCACTTTCAGCTCTCCCGCCGGGAAACTAATGCTCTTGGCTTTATTTAGGTAACCAATATCAAAGTTGAACCCAGCACATGCACTTGTAGTTTCTGACCAACAAAAAGAGACTCAAGCAGCACCCTGGACCTTCGCTGATAAGACTTTGGCACCAGGGTAGTCCTGCGTGGGCTGAATGGCCTCAACGACGTAATTCCCGGGGATGGGCCAAACTGTCCTTGTGTCTTACAAAACCTGGGGTAGCGTTCAGGGGCACATTGTACGTTTGTCAGGCTGCCTCTGAAGTCGACCTTCTGCTTGGCAGAGACAGAGAGAGAGAGACAGAGAGAGAGAGAGAGAGAGAGACAGAGAGACAGAGAGACAGAGAGACAGAGAGACAGAGAGGCGGCAGGGAGGTGTTCCCAGCATGAACCGTAAACACAGTGTTTCTTCATAGCAGCAGTGGTTCAGCCGTGGGGATCATTGGCATAACACCGAAGACCTGCTAGGCCTGTGTTCGGGAGGACTTTTGAAAGCTCGGCAGTCTAGACGGGCAGCGAAGGGAGCAGAGGGTCGCCTTTCATTCTTCTTGCAGAGAAACGATCCGAAGGGCCCAGGTACCTGTATTTGGTTGGGTCCCCTGAGAATTGGGTACACGTTGGGTACACAGTGTTTCTCCATGCGAGGTGGTGAGGACCCAGGAGTCCTAGGAGTCCTGAACCAGCACCCTAGCGTCAAGCCACTGCTTTGACTAAGGCTTCTGGGCAAATGCTGCATGCCTGCAGGCCCTGTGGATGCCGTTCCCGGACCTTGTTTGGATCTTCGTGACCAGCGTGGTCTGCCCTTTATGCGAAGGGGGCTCTGGCACGCCTCAGGCAAGGAAGTGGAAAGAGCTTTCTTCTTTCTTGCCTAGCACCCTTTCCTTTGAGACACGTTCCAGCATGCAAGGGAAGACTAGCGGAACGCTGTGTTTCGGCACCTTGGAGGCTACGAGGATTCTTCGTTCAACTAGGGACAATCCAACGTTTCTCCTAAGGTCCCGGCATCAAAGTTGAACGCAGCCCCACGTACGTGTAGTTCCTCAAGCACCAAAAGAGACACAAGAAGCACTGTGGTACCTTCTCAGAATAATATCTTGCGCAGGGAGATGAGCACTGTCCGAGTGACATAGGCGTTTTAAGGCGCCAGCTAGATCTGGGTGTCCTTGAACCTGCCAAAAGACTAGCAGGCTTCAGGAGGAAACCGTTCATTTCCCGGACGGCATCTAAAGTCGAGTTTCTGCTGGGCAGGGAGAGACGGCAGGTATGTAAGCGGAGAATGAACAGTCAGCACAGAGCTTGTTACATTGCAGCTCAGGGTCAGCCCTGAGAGCCCCTGGCATCACACCGAAGACTTTGCAGAACTCGGGTCGGGGCACAGTTGACAGACTTGCCAACCTCTCTATCCAACGAAGGCAACAGTTTGCTGCCTTTCACACTGCGTTCCAAGAGATGATCCGGAGGTACCTGGGTCGCCGAACGGTGCTCAGTCGGTCAACAGGAGTCATTGGGTGCACAGTGTTCCTCCAAAGGGACATGGTGGGGCAGAGGGAGTCCTGGGAGAAGCATTCCAGCGTTAATGCGCTGCTTTCCCTAAGGGTTCATGGAAATCGTTTGTACACGTCAAGTCGTGCGTTGGAAACGCTGACATTACGTTGAGCCTGGGGGACAGGTCTGGCTTTCCCGTTAGGTGAACAAGGGCTGCTGGAGGCCTCCTGTAACGAGTAGGAAACTGTCTGTTAGCCTGGGAAACCTGCCGTTCAATCACTCGGCATTACCACTGTGAAGAGGGCTCGGGCAACAACGCTGTTTTTCACTTAAATCTGAGGCCGCAAGTGTCCTGCTTTCCCGTTGGGAAAATAATGCTTTTCTCATTAGGCCCCTCGGTCAGACTTGACGCAGCACACGTACGTGTAGCTTCTGACCGGCGAAAAGAGACTCAAGGAGCACCCTGGACCTTGCCTGATAAAACTTTGGCACACAGGGAGCTGAAAGGCGTGACCGACGTAATTCCTTAGGTGAGGCCAAAAAGTGTCCTTTTATCCTACCAGAGCTCAGGCAGTGTTGCAGGGGCAACAAGTCCGTTTGTCAGGCTGCGCCTAAAGTCGACGGTCTGCTTGGCAAGCGAGGGCAGCTTCGTGTTCCCAGTGCGAACGCTAAGCAGGGGGTGTTTGCATTGCCGTCCTGGTTCAGCAGCGGGGACCGCTTGCGGTCCACCGAAGACCTGCCAGACCCGTGTTCGGGAGGACTTTTGAAAGATGGGCAATCCAACGGTGCAACAAAGAGAGCAGTGTTTTGCCTTGAATTCACTCTTCGTTCCAAGAGACGATGCGAAGGGCCTAGGTGCCTGTACGTCGGTAGGTCGCCTAAGACGTGACAACCGGTACACACGGTGTTGCCGTGAGACGTGGTGAGGGCGCGGGAGTCCCAGGAGTCCTGAAAAGCCCACTAGCGTTTAGCCACTGCTTTGAGTAGGGCTCCCTGGGAAATGCTGCACGCCTGCCTGGCATTTGTGGATGCAATTCCTGGACCTTGCCTTCAGCTTGGCGCTCAGTGTCGTGTTCCTTCTGGGTAAAGGCGGCTCTGGGATGCCCCAGGAATGGAAGCGGAAACCCACCGCCGCGCTCAAGAAAAGTCCACTTTCCTTCCAAAGACGTTCCAGCATGCAAGAATGGACTGACAGAGCACTGTATTTCAGGCAGCTTTCACGCTGAACGATCCTTCTTTCCCGTTGGGAGGTACTACAGTTCTCTAAGGGTCCCGGTCTCAGAGTTGCACACAGCCCACGTGCGTGTAGTTTCTCAGGAACCAAAGGGGACCCAAGGAGGACGGTGGCACCTTCTCTGAATAATTTTGTAGCCAGGGAGTTGGTTGTGCGCTGTGCGAATGGCATGAACTCTTAAAGGTGCTAGGTATCAGATGTAGGTGCTCCCTGAACCTGCCAAAAGCCTAGCAGTGTTCGGGGGGGAAACTGTCCATTTTCCAGACTGCATCAAAGGTCGAGTTACAGCTTGCCAGGAAGAGCCGGTAGGTAAGTACACCCAGAATGAACACTACGCACCATGCCTCCCATGGCTCCTCAGCGTCAGCAGTGGGAGCCCCTGGCATGCCACCTAGGACCTTCTACACCTCTGTTCAGGGGCACTTTTGAATGTCGTGGCTATCTAGCTCTACAGCAAAGAGGAGACTTTGTCGCTTCTCAGTCTGCATTCAAAGAGGTGATCCGGAGGACTTTGACAGCGAAAAGGTGCTCAGGGGGCCAAGAAGAGTTTCGGTACACAGTGTTCTTCCAAGGGACGTGGTGAGGCAGCGGGGACCCTAGGAAAGGCATACTAACTTCAATGCACTACTCGCCTAAGGTTTCCTGGAAAACCTCTGCACGCGTCAATTCGTGGAGGGACTACCTGGACCTCACTTGGGTCGTTGTGGAACAGTAGAGTGTTCCGTTGATGGATAGAGGGTGACCGGAGGCCTCCTGCACGGCGTAGTAAACAGAGTGTTTCTCTAGGCAAACTCCCTTTCCCCGCACATAGCCATTCTACTTGTGAAGACAACACGAGGAACCGCACTGTTTCTCAGGACACTTTGAGGCCGCACTTTCAGCTCTCCCGCCGGGAAAATAATGCTCTTGGCTTTAGGTAACCAATATCAAAGTTGAACCCAGCACATGCACTTGTAGGTTCTGACCAACAAAAAGAGACTCAAGCAGCACCCTGGACCTTCGCTGATAAGACTTTGGCACCAGGGTAGTCCTGCGTGGGCTGAATGGCCTCAACGACGTAATTCCCGGGGATGGGCCAAACTGTCCTTGTGTCTTACAAAACCTGGGGTAGCGTTCAGGGGCACATTGTACGTTTGTCAGGCTGCCTCTGAAGTCGACCTTCTGCTTGGCAGAGACAGAGAGAGAGAGAGACAAGAGACAGAGAGACAGAGAGACAGAGAGGCGGCAGGGAAGTGTTCCCAGCATGAACCGTAAACACAGTGTTTCTTCATAGCAGCAGTGGTTCAGCCGTGGGGATCATTGGCATAACACCGAAGACCTGCTAGGCCTGTGTTCGGGAGGACTTTTGAAAGCTCGGCAGTCTAGACGGGCAGCGAAGGGAGCAGAGTGTCGCCTTTCATTCTTCTTGCAGAGAAACGATCCGAAGGGCCCAGGTACCTGTATTTGGTTGGGTCCCCTGAGAATTGGGTACACGTTGGGTACACAGTGTTTCTCCATGCGAGGTGGTGAGGACCCAGGAGTCCTAGGAGTCCTGAACCAGCACCCTAGCGTCAAGCCACTGCTTTGACTAAGGCTTCTGGGCAAATGCTGCATGCCTGCAGGCACTGTGGATGCCGTTCCCGGACCTTGTTTGGATCTTCGTGACCAGCGTGGTCTGCCCTTTATGCGAAGGGGGCTCTGGCACGCCTCAGGCAAGGAAGTGGAAAGAGCTTTCTTCTTTCTTGCATAGCACCCTTTCCTTTGAGACACGTTCCAGCATGCAAGGGAAGACTAGCGGAACGCTGTGTTTCGGCACCTTTGAGGCTACGAGGATTCTTCGTTCAACTAGGGACAATCCAACGTTTCTCCTAAGGTCCCGGCATCAAAGTTGAACGCAGCCCCACGTACGTGTAGTTTCTCAAGCACCAGAAGAGACACAAGAAGCACTGTGGTACCTTCTCAGAATAATATCTTGCGCAGGGAGATGAGCACTGTCCGAGTGACATAGGCGTTTTAAGGCGCCAGCTAGATCTGGGTGTCCTTGAACCTGCCAAAAGACTAGCAGGCTTCAGGAGGAAACCGTTCATTTTCCGGACGGCATCTAAAGTCGAGTTTCTGCTGGGCAGGGAGAGACGGCAGGTATGTAAGCGGAGAATGAACAGTCAGCACAGAGCTTGTTACATTGCAGCTCAGGGTCAGCCCTGAGAGCCCCTGGCATCACACCGAAGACTTTGCAGAACTCGGGTCGGGGCACAGTTGACAGACTTGTCAATCTCTCTATCCAACGAAGGCAACAGTTTGCTGCCTTTCACACTGCGTTCCAAGAGATGATCCGGAGGTACCTGGGTCGCCGAACGGTGCTCAGTCGGTCAACAGGAGTCATTGAGTGCACAGTGTTCCTCCAAAGGGACATGGTGGGGCAGAGGGAGTCCTGGGAGAAGCATTCCAGCGTTAATGCGCTGCTTTCCCTAAGGGTTCATGGAAATCGTTTGTACACGTCAAGTCGTGCGTTGGAAACGCTGACATTACGTTGAGCCTGGGGGACAGGTCTGGCTTTCCCGTTATGTGAACAAGGGCTGCTGGAGGCCTCCTGTAACGAGTAGGAAACTGTCTGTTAGCCTAGGAAACCTGCCGTTCAATCACTCGGCATTACCACTGTGAAGAGGGCTCGGGCAACAACGCTGTTTTTCACTTAAATCTGAGGCCGCAAGTGTCCTGCTTTCCCGTTGGGAAAATAATGCTTTTCTCATTAGGCCCCTCGGTCAGACTTGACGCAGCACACGTACGTGTAGCTTCTGACCGGCGAAAAGAGACTCAAGGAGCACCCTGGACCTTCCCTGATAAAACTTTGGCACACAGGGAGCTGAAAGGCGTGACCGACGGAATTCCTTAGGTGAGGCCAAAAAGTGTCCTTTTATCCTACCAGAGCTCAGGCAGTGTTGCAGGGGCAACAAGTCCGTTTGTCAGGCTGCGCCTAAAGTCGACGGTCTGCTTGGCAAGCGAGGGCAGCTTCGTGTTCCCAGTGCGAACGCTAAGCAGGGGGTGTTTGCATTGCCGTCCTGGTTCAGCAGCGGGGACCGCTTGCGGTCCACCTAAGACCTGCCAGACCCGTGTTCGGGAGGACTTTTGAAAGATGGGCAATCCAACGGTGCAACAAAGAGAGCAGTGTTTTGCCTTGAATTCACTCTTCGTTCCAAGAGACGATGCGAAGGGCCTAGGTGCCTGTACGTCGGTAGGTCGCCTAAGACGTGACAACCGGTACACACGGTGTTGCCGTGAGACGTGGTGAGGGCGCGGGAGTCCCAGGAGTCCTGAAAAGCCCACTAGCGTTTAGCCACTGCTTTGAGTAGGGCTCCCTGGGAAATGCTGCACGCCTGCCTGGCATTTGTGGATGCAATTCCTGGACCTTGCCTTCAGCTTGGCGCTCAGTGTCGTGTTCCTTCTGGGTAAAGGCGGCTCTGGGATGCCCCAGGAATGGAAGCGGAAACCCACCGCCGCGCTCAAGAGAAGTCCACTTTCCTTCCAAAGACGTTCCAGCATGCAAGAATGGACTGACAGAGCACTGTATTTCAGGCAGCTTTCACGCTGAACGATCCTTCTTTCCCGTTGGGAGGTACTACAGTTCTCTAAGGGTCCCGGTCTCAGAGTTGCACACAGCCCACGTGCGTGTAGTTTCTCAGGAACCAAAGGGGACCCAAGGAGGACGGTGGCACCTTCTCTGAATAATTTTGTAGCCAGGGAGTTGGTTGTGCGCTGTGCGAATGGCATGAACTCTTAAAGGTGCTAGGTATCAGATGTAGGTGCTCCCTGAACCTGCCAAAAGCCTAGCAGTGTTCGGGGGGGAAACTGTCCATTTTCCAGACTGCATCAAAGGTCGAGTTACAGCTTGCCAGGAAGAGCCGGTAGGTAAGTACACCCAGAATGAACACTACGCACCATGCCTCCCATGGCTCCTCAGCGTCAGCAGTGGGAGCCCCTGGCATGCCACCTAGGACCTTCTACACCTCTGTTCAGGGGCACTTTTGAATGTCGTGGCTATCTAGCTCTACAGCAAAGAGGAGACTTTGTCGCTTCTCAGTCTGCATTCAAAGAGGTCATCCGGAGGACTTTGACAGCGGAAAGGTGCTCAGGGGGCCAAGAAGAGTTTCGGTACACAGTGTTCTTCCAAGGGACGTGGTGAGGCAGCGGGGACCCTAGGAAAGGCATACTAACTTCAATGCACTACTCGCCTAAGGTTTCCTGGAAAACCTCTGCACGCGTCAATTCGTGGAGGGACTACCTGGACCTCACTTGGGTCGTTGTGGAACAGTAGAGTGTTCCGTTGATGGATAGAGGGTGACCGGAGGCCTCCTGCACGGCGTAGTAAACAGAGTGTTTCTCTAGGCAAACTCCCTTTCCCCGCACATAGCCATTCTACTTGTGAAGACAACACGAGGAACCGCACTGTTTCTCAGGACACTTTGAGGCCGCACTTTCAGCTCTCCCGCCGGGAAAATAATGCTCTTGGCTTTAGGTAACCAATATCAAAGTTGAACCCAGCACATGCACTTGTAGGTTCTGACCAACAAAAAGAGACTCAAGCAGCACCCTGGACCTTCGCTGATAAGACTTTGGCACCAGGGTAGTCCTGCGTGGGCTGAATGGCCTCAATGACGTAATTCCCGGGGATGGGCCAAACTGTCCTTGTGTCTTACAAAACCTGGGGTAGCGTTCAGGGGCACATTGTACGTTTGTCAGGCTGCCTCTGAAGTCGACCTTCTGCTTGGCAGAGACAGAGAGAGAGAGACAGAGAGAGAGAGAGAGAGAGAGACAGAGAGACAGAGAGACAGAGAGGCGGCAGGGAAGTGTTCCCAGCATGAACCGTAAACACAGTGTTTCTTCATAGCAGCAGTGGTTCAGCCGTGGGGATCATTGGCATAACACCGAAGACCTGCTAGGCCTGTGTTCGGGAGGACTTTTGAAAGCTCGGCAGTTTAGACGGGCAGCGAAGGGAGCAGAGGGTCGCCTTTCATTCTTCTTGCAGAGAAACGATCCGAAGGGCCCAGGTACCTGTATTTGGTTGGGTCCCCTGAGAATTGGGTACACGTTGGGTACACAGTGTTTCTCCATGCGAGGTGGTGAGGACCCAGGAGTCCTAGGAGTCCTGAACCAGCACCCTAGCGTCAAGCCACTGCTTTGACTAAGGCTTCTGGGCAAATGCTGCATGCCTGCAGGCACTGTGGATGCCGTTCCCGGACCTTGTTTGGATCTTCGTGACCAGCGTGGTCTGCCCTTTATGCGAAGGGGGCTCTGGCACGCCTCAGGCAAGGAAGTGGAAAGAGCTTTCTTCTTTCTTGCATAGCACCCTTTCCTTTGAGACACGTTCCAGCATGCAAGGGAAGACTAGCGGAACGCTGTGTTTCGGCACCTTTGAGGCTACGAGGATTCTTCGTTCAACTAGGGACAATCCAACGTTTCTCCTAAGGTCCCGGCATCAAAGTTGAACGCAGCCCCACGTACGTGTAGTTTCTCAAGCACCAGAAGAGACACAAGAAGCACTGTGGTACCTTCTCAGAATAATATCTTGCGCAGGGAGATGAGCACTGTCCGAGTGACATAGGCGTTTTAAGGCGCCAGCTAGATCTGGGTGTCCTTGAACCTGCCAAAAGACTAGCAGGCTTCAGGAGGAAACCGTTCATTTTCCGGACGGCATCTAAAGTCGAGTTTCTGCTGGGCAGGGAGAGACGGCAGGTATGTAAGCGGAGAATGAACAGTCAGCACAGAGCTTGTTACATTGCAGCTCAGGGTCAGCCCTGAGAGCCCCTGGCATCACACCGAAGACTTTGCAGAACTCGGGTCGTGGCACAGTTGACAGACTTGCCAACCTCTCTATCCAACGAAGGCAACAGTTTGCTGCCTTTCACACTGCGTTCCAAGAGATGATCCGGAGGTACCTGGGTCGCCGAACGGTGCTCAGTCGGTCAACAGGAGTCATTGAGTGCACAGTGTTCCTCCAAAGGGACATGGTGGGGCAGAGGGAGTCCTGGGAGAAGCATTCCAGCGTTAATGCGCTGCTTTCCCTAAGGGTTCATGGAAATCGTTTGTACACGTCAAGTCGTGCGTTGGAAACGCTGACATTACGTTGAGCCTGGGGGACAGGTCTGGCTTTCCCGTTATGTGAACAAGGGCTGCTGGAGGCCTCCTGTAACGAGTAGGAAACTGTCTGTTAGCCTAGGAAACCTGCCCTTCAATCACTCGGCATTACCACTGTGAAGAGGGCTCGGGCAACAACGCTGTTTTTCACTTAAATCTGAGGCCGCAAGTGTCCTGCTTTCCCGTTGGGAAAATAATGCTTTTCTCATTAGGCCCCTCGGTCAGACTTGACGCAGCACACGTACGTGTAGCTTCTGACCGGCGAAAAGAGACTCAAGGAGCACCCTGGACCTTCCCTGATAAAACTTTGGCACACAGGGAGCTGAAAGGCGTGACCGACGGAATTCCTTAGGTGAGGCCAAAAAGTGTCCTTTTATCCTACCAGAGCTCAGGCAGTGTTGCAGGGGCAACAAGTCCGTTTGTCAGGCTGCGCCTAAAGTCGACGGTCTGCTTGGCAAGCGAGGGCAGCTTCGTGTTCCCAGTGCGAACGCTAAGCAGGGGGTGTTTGCATTGCCGTCCTGGTTCAGCAGCGGGGACCGCTTGCGGTCCACCGAAGACCTGCCAGACCCGTGTTCGGGAGGACTTTTGAAAGATGGGCAATCCAACGGCGCAACAAAGAGAGCAGTGTTTTGCCTTGAATTCACTCTTCGTTCCAAGAGACGATGCGAAGGGCCTAGGTGCCTGTACGTCGGTAGGTCGCCTAAGACGTGACAACCGGTACACACGGTGTTGCCGTGAGACGTGGTGAGGGTGCGGGAGTCCCAGGAGTCCTGAAAAGCCCACTAGCGTTTAGCCACTGCTTTGAGTAGGGCTCCCTGGGAAATGCTGCACGCCTGCCTGGCATTTGTGGATGCAATTCCTGGACCTTGCCTTCAGCTTGGCGCTCAGTGTCGTGTTCCTTCTGGGTAAAGGCGGCTCTGGGATGCCCCAGGAATGGAAGCGGAAACCCACCGCCGCGCTCAAGAGAAGTCCACTTTCCTTCCAAAGACGTTCCAGCATGCAAGAATGGACTGACAGAGCACTGTATTTCAGGCAGCTTTCACGCTGAACGATCCTTCTTTCCCGTTGGGAGGTACTACAGTTCTCTAAGGGTCCCGGTCTCAGAGTTGCACACAGCCCACGTGCGTGTAGTTTCTCAGGAACCAAAGGGGACCCAAGGAGGACGGTGGCACCTTCTCTGAATAATTTTGTAGCCAGGGAGTTGGTTGTGCGCTGTGCGAATGGCATGAACTCTTAAAGGTGCTAGGTATCAGATGTAGGTGCTCCCTGAACCTGCCAAAAGCCTAGCAGTGTTCGGGGGGGAAACTGTCCATTTTCCAGACTGCATCAAAGGTCGACTTACAGCTTGCCAGGAAGAGCCAGTAGGTAAGTACACCCAGAATGAACACTACGCACCATGCCTCCCATGGCTCCTCAGCGTCAGCAGTGGGAGCCCCTGGCATGCCACCTAGGACCTTCTACACCTCTGTTCAGGGGCACTTTTGAATGTCGTGGCTATCTAGCTCTACAGCAAAGAGGAGACTTTGTCGCTTCTCAGTCTGCATTCAAAGAGGTGATCCGGAGGACTTTGACAGCGGAAAGGTGCTCAGGGGGCCAAGAAGAGTTTCGGTACACAGTGTTCTTCCAAGGGACGTGGTGAGGCAGCGGGGACCCTAGGAAAGGCATACTAACTTCAATGCACTACTCGCCTAAGGTTTCCTGGAAAACCTCTGCACGCGTCAATTCGTGGAGGGACTACCTGGACCTCACTTGGGTCGTTGTGGAACAGTAGAGTGTTCCGTTGATGGATAGAGGGTGACCGGAGGCCTCCTGCACGGCGTAGTAAACAGAGTGTCTCTCTAGGCAAACTCCCTTTCCCCGCACATAGCCATTCTACTTGTGAAGAGAACACGAGGAACCGCACTGTTTCTCAGGACACTTTGAGGCCGCACTTTCAGCTCTCCCGCCGGGAAACTAATGCTCTTGGCTTTATTTAGGTAACCAATATCAAAGTTGAACCCAGCACATGCACTTGTAGTTTCTGACCAACAAAAAGAGACTCAAGCAGCACCCTGGACCTTCGCTGATAAGACTTTGGCACCAGGGTAGTCCTGCGTGGGCTGAATGGCCTCAACGACGTAATTCCCGGGGATGGGCCAAACTGTCCTTGTGTCTTACAAAACCTGGGGTAGCGTTCAGGGGCACATTGTACGTTTGTCAGGCTGCCTCTGAAGTCGACCTTCTGCTTGGCAGAGACAGAGAGAGAGAGACAGAGAGAGAGAGAGAGAGAGACAGAGAGACAGAGAGACAGAGAGACAGAGAGGCGGCAGGGAGGTGTTCCCAGCATGAACCGTAAACACAGTGTTTCTTCATAGCAGCAGTGGTTCAGCCGTGGGGATCATTGGCATAACACCGAAGACCTGCTAGGCCTGTGTTCGGGAGGACTTTTGAAAGCTCGGCAGTCTAGACGGGCAGCGAAGGGAGCAGAGGGTCGCCTTTCATTCTTCTTGCAGAGAAACGATCCGAAGGGCCCAGGTACCTGTATTTGGTTGGGTCCCCTGAGAATTGGGTACACGTTGGGTACACAGTGTTTCTCCATGCGAGGTGGTGAGGACCCAGGAGTCCTAGGAGTCCTGAACCAGCACCCTAGCGTCAAGCCACTGCTTTGACTAAGGCTTCTGGGCAAATGCTGCATGCCTGCAGGCCCTGTGGATGCCGTTCCCGGACCTTGTTTGGATCTTCGTGACCAGCGTGGTCTGCCCTTTATGCGAAGGGGGCTCTGGCACGCCTCAGGCAAGGAAGTGGAAAGAGCTTTCTTCTTTCTTGCCTAGCACCCTTTCCTTTGAGACACGTTCCAGCATGCAAGGGAAGACTAGCGGAACGCTGTGTTTCGGCACCTTGGAGGCTACGAGGATTCTTCGTTCAACTAGGGACAATCCAACGTTTCTCCTAAGGTCCCGGCATCAAAGTTGAACGCAGCCCCACGTACGTGTAGTTCCTCAAGCACCAGAATAGACACAAGAAGCACTGTGGTACCTTCTCAGAATAATATCTTGCGCAGGGAGATGAGCACTGTCCGAGTGACATAGGCGTTTTAAGGCGCCAGCTAGATCTGGGTGTCCTTGAACCTGCCAAAAGACTAGCAGGCTTCAGGAGGAAACCGTTCATTTCCCGGACGGCATCTAAAGTCGAGTTTCTGCTGGGCAGGGAGAGACGGCAGGTATGTAAGCGGAGAATGAACAGTCAGCACAGAGCTTGTTACATTGCAGCTCAGGGTCAGCCCTGAGAGCCCCTGGCATCACACCGAAGACTTTGCAGAACTCGGGTCGGGGCACAGTTGACAGACTTGCCAATCTCTCTATCCAACGAAGGCAACAGTTTGCTGCCTTTCACACTGCGTTCCAAGAGATGATCCGGAGGTACCTGGGTCGCCGAACGGTGCTCAGTCGGTCAACAGGAGTCATTGGGTGCACAGTGTTCCTCCAAAGGGACATGGTGGGGCAGAGGGAGTCCTGGGAGAAGCATTCCAGCGTTAATGCGCTGCTTTCCCTAAGGGTTCATGGAAATCGTTTGTACACGTCAAGTCGTGCGTTGGAAACGCTGACATTACGTTGAGCCTGGGGGACAGGTCTGGCTTTCCCGTTAGGTGAACAAGGGCTGCTGGAGGCCTCCTGTAACGAGTAGGAAACTGTCTGTTAGCCTGGGAAACCTGCCGTTCAATCACTCGGCATTACCACTGTGAAGAGGGCTCGGGCAACAACGCTGTTTTTCACTTAAATCTGAGGCCGCAAGTGTCCTGCTTTCCCGTTGGGAAAATAATGCTTTTCTCATTAGGCCCCTCGGTCAGACTTGACGCAGCACACGTACGTGTAGCTTCTGACCGGCGAAAAGAGACTCAAGGAGCACCCTGGACCTTCCCTGATAAAACTTTGGCACACAGGGAGCTGAAAGGCGTGACCGACGGAATTCCTTAGGTGAGGCCAAAAAGTGTCCTTTTATCCTACCAGAGCTCAGGCAGTGTTGCAGGGGCAACAAGTCCGTTTGTCAGGCTGCGCCTAAAGTCGACGGTCTGCTTGGCAAGCGAGGGCAGCTTCGTGTTCCCAGTGCGAACGCTAAGCAGGGGGTGTTTGCATTGCCGTCCTGGTTCAGCAGCGGGGACCGCTTGCGGTCCACCGAAGACCTGCCAGACCCGTGTTCGGGAGGACTTTTGAAAGATGGGCAATCCAACGGCGCAACAAAGAGAGCAGTGTTTTGCCTTGAATTCACTCTCCGTTCCAAGAGACGATGCGAAGGGCCTAGGTGCCTGTACGTCGGTAGGTCGCCTAAGACGTGACAACCGGTACACACGGTGTTGCCGTGAGACGTGGTGAGGGCGCGGGAGTCCCAGGAGTCCTGAAAAGCCCACTAGCGTTTAGCCACTGCTTTGAGTAGGGCTCCCTGGGAAATGCTGCACGCCTGCCTGGCATTTGTGGATGCAATTCCTGGACCTTGCCTTCAGCTTGGCGCTCAGTGTCGTGTTCCTTCTGGGTAAAGGCGGCTCTGGGATGCCCCAGGAATGGAAGCGGAAACCCACCGCCGCGCTCAAGAGAAGTCCACTTTCCTTCCAAAGACGTTCCAGCATGCAAGAATGGACTGACAGAGCACTGTATTTCAGGCAGCTTTCACGCTGAACGATCCTTCTTTCCCGTTGGGAGGTACTACAGTTCTCTAAGGGTCCCGGTCTCAGAGTTGCACACAGCCCACGTGCGTGTAGTTTCTCAGGAACCAAAGGGGACCCAAGGAGGACGGTGGCACCTTCTCTGAATAATTTTGTAGCCAGGGAGTTGGTTGTGCGCTGTGCGAATGGCATGAACTCTTAAAGGTGCTAGGTATCAGATCTAGGTGCTCCCTGAACCTGCCAAAAGCCTAGCAGTGTTCGGGGGGGAAACTGTCCATTTTCCAGACTGCATCAAAGGTCGAGTTACAGCTTGCCAGGAAGAGCCGGTAGGTAAGTACACCCAAGGATGAACACTACGCACCATGCCTCCCATGGCTCCTCAGCGTCAGCAGTGGGAGCCCCCGGCATGCCACCTAGGACCTTCTACACCTCTGTTCAGGGGCACTTTTGAATGTCGTGGCTATCTAGCTCTACAGCAAAGAGGAGACTTTGTCGCTTCTCAGTCTGCATTCAAAGAGGTCATCCGGAGGACTTTGACAGCGGAAAGGTGCTCAGGGGGCCAAGAAGAGTTTCGGTACACAGTGTTCTTCCAAGGGACGTGGTGAGGCAGCGGGGACCCTAGGAAAGGCATACTAACTTCAATGCACTACTCGCCTAAGGTTTCCTGGAAAACCTCTGCACGCGTCAATTCGTGGAGGGACTACCTGGACCTCACTTGGGTCGTTGTGGAACAGTAGAGTGTTCCGTTGATGGATAGAGGGTGACCGGAGGCCTCCTGCACGGCGTAGTAAACAGAGTGTTTCTCTAGGCAAACTCCCTTTCCCCGCACATAGCCATTCTACTTGTGAAGACAACACGAGGAACCGCACTGTTTCTCAGGACACTTTGAGGCCGCACTTTCAGCTCTCCTGCCGGGAAACTAATGCTCTTGGCTTTAGGTAACCAATATCAAAGTTGAACCCAGCACATGCACTTGTAGGTTCTGACCAACAAAAAGAGACTCAAGCAGCACCCTGGACCTTCGCTGATAAGACTTTGGCACCAGGGTAGTCCTGCGTGGGCTGAATGGCCTCAACGACGTAATTCCCGGGGATGGGCCAAACTGTCCTTGTGTCTTACAAAACCTGGGGTAGCGTTCAGGGGCACATTGTACGTTTGTCAGGCTGCCTCTGAAGTCGACCTTCTGCTTGGCAGAGGGAGAGAGAGACAGAGAGAGAGAGAGAGAGCGAGACAGAGAGACAGAGAGACAGAGAGGCGGCAGGGAAGTGTTCCCAGCATGAACCGTAAACACAGTGTTTCTTCATAGCAGCAGTGGTTCAGCCGTGGGGATCATTGGCATAACACCGAAGACCTGCTAGGCCTGTGTTCGGGAGGACTTTTGAAAGCTCGGCAGTCTAGACGGGCAGCGAAGGGAGCAGAGTGTCGCCTTTCATTCTTCTTGCAGAGAAACGATCCGAAGGGCCCAGGTACCTGTATTTGGTTGGGTCCCCTGAGAATTGGGTACACGTTGGGTACACAGTGTTTCTCCATGCGAGGTGGTGAGGACCCAGGAGTCCTAGGAGTCCTGACCCAGCACCCTAGCGTCAAGCCACTGCTTTGACTAAGGCTTCTGGGCAAATGCTGCATGCCTGCAGGCACTGTGGATGCCGTTCCCGGACCTTGTTTGGATCTTCGTGACCAGCGTGGTCTGCCCTTTATGCGAAGGGGGCTCTGGCACGCCTCAGGCAAGGAAGTGGAAAGAGCTTTCTTCTTTCTTGCATAGCACCCTTTCCTTTGAGACACGTTCCAGCATGCAAGGGAAGACTAGCGGAACGCTGTGTTTCGGCACCTTTGAGGCTACGAGGATTCTTCGTTCAACTAGGGACAATCCAACGTTTCTCCTAAGGTCCCGGCATCAAAGTTGAACGCAGCCCCACGTACGTGTAGTTTCTCAAGCACCAGAAGAGACACAAGAAGCACTGTGGTACCTTCTCAGAATAATATCTTGCGCAGGGAGATGAGCACTGTCCGAGTGACATAGGCGTTTTAAGGCGCCAGCTAGATCTGGGTGTCCTTGAACCTGCCAAAAGACTAGCAGGCTTCAGGAGGAAACCGTTCATTTTCCGGACGGCATCTAAAGTCGAGTTTCTGCTGGGCAGGGAGAGACGGCAGGTATGTAAGCGGAGAATGAACAGTCAGCACAGAGCTTGTTACATTGCAGCTCAGGGTCAGCCCTGAGAGCCCCTGGCATCACACCGAAGACTTTGCAGAACTCGGGTCGGGGCACAGTTGACAGACTTGTCAATCTCTCTATCCAACGAAGGCAACAGTTTGCTGCCTTTCACACTGCGTTCCAAGAGATGATCCGGAGGTACCTGGGTCGCCGAACGGTGCTCAGTCGGTCAACAGGAGTCATTGAGTGCACAGTGTTCCTCCAAAGGGACATGGTGGGGCAGAGGGAGTCCTGGGAGAAGCATTCCAGCGTTAATGCGCTGCTTTCCCTAAGGGTTCATGGAAATCGTTTGTACACGTCAAGTCGTGCGTTGGAAACGCTGACATTACGTTGAGCCTGGGGGACAGGTCTGGCTTTCCCGTTATGTGAACAAGGGCTGCTGGAGGCCTCCTGTAACGAGTAGGAAACTGTCTGTTAGCCTAGGAAACCTGCCCTTCAATCACTCGGCATTACCACTGTGAAGAGGGCTCGGGCAACAACGCTGTTTTTCACTTAAATCTGAGGCCGCAAGTGTCCTGCTTTCCCGTTGGGAAAATAATGCTTTTCTCATTAGGCCCCTCGGTCAGACTTGACGCAGCACACGTACGTGTAGCTTCTGACCGGCGAAAAGAGACTCAAGGAGCACCCTGGACCTTCCCTGATAAAACTTTGGCACACAGGGAGCTGAAAGGCGTGACCGACGGAATTCCTTAGGTGAGGCCAAAAAGTGTCCTTTTATCCTACCAGAGCTCAGGCAGTGTTGCAGGGGCAACAAGTCCGTTTGTCAGGCTGCGCCTAAAGTCGACGGTCTGCTTGGCAAGCGAGGGCAGCTTCGTGTTCCCAGTGCGAACGCTAAGCAGGGGGTGTTTGCATTGCCGTCCTGGTTCAGCAGCGGGGACCGCTTGCGGTCCACCTAAGACCTGCCAGACCCGTGTTCGGGAGGACTTTTGAAAGATGGGCAATCCAACGGTGCAACAAAGAGAGCAGTGTTTTGCCTTGAATTCACTCTTCGTTCCAAGAGACGATGCGAAGGGCCTAGGTGCCTGTACGTCGGTAGGTCGCCTAAGACGTGACAACCGGTACACACGGTGTTGCCGTGAGACGTGGTGAGGGCGCGGGAGTCCCAGGAGTCCTGAAAAGCCCACTAGCGTTTAGCCACTGCTTTGAGTAGGGCTCCCTGGGAAATGCTGCACGCCTGCCTGGCATTTGTGGATGCAATTCCTGGACCTTGCCTTCAGCTTGGCGCTCAGTGTCGTGTTCCTTCTGGGTAAAGGCGGCTCTGGGATGCCCCAGGAATGGAAGCGGAAACCCACCGCCGCGCTCAAGAAAAGTCCACTTTCCTTCCAAAGACGTTCCAGCATGCAAGAATGGACTGACAGAGCACTGTATTTCAGGCAGCTTTCACGCTGAACGATCCTTCTTTCCCGTTGGGAGGTACTACAGTTCTCTAAGGGTCCCGGTCTCAGAGTTGCACACAGCCCACGTGCGTGTAGTTTCTCAGGAACCAAAGGGGACCCAAGGAGGACGGTGGCACCTTCTCTGAATAATTTTGTAGCCAGGGAGTTGGTTGTGCGCTGTGCAAATGGCATGAACTCTTAAAGGTGCTAGGTATCAGATGTAGGTGCTCCCTGAACCTGCCAAAAGCCTAGCAGTGTTCGGGGGGGAAACTGTCCATTTTCCAGACTGCATCAAAGGTCGAGTTACAGCTTGCCAGGAAGAGCCGGTAGGTAAGTACACCCAGAATGAACACTACGCACCATGCCTCCCATGGCCCCTCAGCGTCAGCAGTGGGAGCCCCTGGCATGCCACCTAGGACCTTCTACACCTCTGTTCAGGGGCACTTTTGAATGTCGTGGCTATCTAGCTCTACAGCAAAGAGGAGACTTTGTCGCTTCTCAGTCTGCATTCAAAGAGGTCATCCGGAGGACTTTGACAGCGGAAAGGTGCTCAGGGGGCCAAGAAGAGTTTCGGTACACAGTGTTCTTCCAAGGGACGTGGTGAGGCAGCGGGGACCCTAGGAAAGGCATACTAACTTCAATGCACTACTCGCCTAAGGTTTCCTGGAAAACCTCTGCACGCGTCAATTCGTGGAGGGACTACCTGGACCTCACTTGGGTCGTTGTGGAACAGTAGAGTGTTCCGTTGATGGATAGAGGGTGACCGGAGGCCTCCTGCACGGCGTAGTAAACAGAGTGTTTCTCTAGGCAAACTCCCTTTCCCCGCACATAGCCATTCTACTTGTGAAGACAACACGAGGAACCGCACTGTTTCTCAGGACACTTTGAGGCCGCACTTTCAGCTCTCCCGCCGGGAAAATAATGCTCTTGGCTTTAGGTAACCAATATCAAAGTTGAACCCAGCACATGCACTTGTAGGTTCTGACCAACAAAAAGAGACTCAAGCAGCACCCTGGACCTTCGCTGATAAGACTTTGGCACCAGGGTAGTCCTGCGTGGGCTGAATGGCCTCAACGACGTAATTCCCGGGGATGGGCCAAACTGTCCTTGTGTCTTACAAAACCTGGGGTAGCGTTCAGGGGCACATTGTACGTTTGTCAGGCTGCCTCTGAAGTCGACCTTCTGCTTGGCAGAGACAGAGAGAGAGAGAGACAAGAGACAGAGAGACAGAGAGACAGAGAGGCGGCAGGGAAGTGTTCCCAGCATGAACCGTAAACACAGTGTTTCTTCATAGCAGCAGTGGTTCAGCCGTGGGGATCATTGGCATAACACCGAAGACCTGCTAGGCCTGTGTTCGGGAGGACTTTTGAAAGCTCGGCAGTCTAGACGGGCAGCGAAGGGAGCAGAGTGTCGCCTTTCATTCTTCTTGCAGAGAAACGATCCGAAGGGCCCAGGTACCTGTATTTGGTTGGGTCCCCTGAGAATTGGGTACACGTTGGGTACACAGTGTTTCTCCATGCGAGGTGGTGAGGACCCAGGAGTCCTAGGAGTCCTGAACCAGCACCCTAGCGTCAAGCCACTGCTTTGACTAAGGCTTCTGGGCAAATGCTGCATGCCTGCAGGCACTGTGGATGCCGTTCCCGGACCTTGTTTGGATCTTCGTGACCAGCGTGGTCTGCCCTTTATGCGAAGGGGGCTCTGGCACGCCTCAGGCAAGGAAGTGGAAAGAGCTTTCTTCTTTCTTGCATAGCACCCTTTCCTTTGAGACACGTTCCAGCATGCAAGGGAAGACTAGCGGAACGCTGTGTTTCGGCACCTTGGAGGCTACGAGGATTCTTCGTTCAACTAGGGACAATCCAACGTTTCTCCTAAGGTCCCGGCATCAAAGTTGAACGCAGCCCCACGTACGTGTAGTTTCTCAAGCACCAGAAGAGACACAAGAAGCACTGTGGTACCTTCTCAGAATAATATCTTGCGCAGGGAGATGAGCACTGTCCGAGTGACATAGGCGTTTTAAGGCGCCAGCTAGATCTGGGTGTCCTTGAACCTGCCAAAAGACTAGCAGGCTTCAGGAGGAAACCGTTCATTTTCCGGACGGCATCTAAAGTCGAGTTTCTGCTGGGCAGGGAGAGACGGCAGGTATGTAAGCGGAGAATGAACAGTCAGCACAGAGCTTGTTACATTGCAGCTCAGGGTCAGCCCTGAGAGCCCCTGGCATCACACCGAAGACTTTGCAGAACTCGGGTCGGGGCACAGTTGACAGACTTGTCAATCTCTCTATCCAACGAAGGCAACAGTTTGCTGCCTTTCACACTGCGTTCCAAGAGATGATCCGGAGGTACCTGGGTCGCCGAACGGTGCTCAGTCGGTCAACAGGAGTCATTGAGTGCACAGTGTTCCTCCAAAGGGACATGGTGGGGCAGAGGGAGTCCTGGGAGAAGCATTCCAGCGTTAATGCGCTGCTTTCCCTAAGGGTTCATGGAAATCGTTTGTACACGTCAAGTCGTGCGTTGGAAACGCTGACATTACGTTGAGCCTGGGGGACAGGTCTGGCTTTCCCGTTATTGTGAACAAGGGCTGCTGGAGGCCTCCTGTAACGAGTAGGAAACTGTCTGTTAGCCTAGGAAACCTGCCCTTCAATCACTCGGCATTACCACTGTGAAGAGGGCTCGGGCAACAACGCTGTTTTTCACTTAAATCTGAGGCCGCAAGTGTCCTGCTTTCCCGTTGGGAAAATAATGCTTTTCTCATTAGGCCCCTCGGTCAGACTTGACGCAGCACACGTACGTGTAGCTTCTGACCGGCGAAAAGAGACTCAAGGAGCACCCTGGACCTTCCCTGATAAAACTTTGGCACACAGGGAGCTGAAAGGCGTGACCGACGGAATTCCTTAGGTGAGGCCAAAAAGTGTCCTTTTATCCTACCAGAGCTCAGGCAGTGTTGCAGGGGCAACAAGTCCGTTTGTCAGGCTGCGCCTAAAGTCGACGGTCTGCTTGGCAAGCGAGGGCAGCCTCGTGTTCCCAGTGCGAATGCTAAGCAGGGGGTGTTTGCATTGCCGTCCTGGTTCAGCAGCGGGGACCGCTTGCGGTCCACCTAAGACCTGCCAGACCCGTGTTCGGGAGGACTTTTGAAAGATGGGCAATCCAACGGTGCAACAAAGAGAGCAGTGTTTTGCCTTGAATTCACTCTTCGTTCCAAGAGACGATGCGAAGGGCCTAGGTGCCTGTACGTCGGTAGGTCGCCTAAGACGTGACAACCGGTACACACGGTGTTGCCGTGAGACGTGGTGAGGGCGCGGGAGTCCCAGGAGTCCTGAAAAGCCCACTAGCGTTTAGCCACTGCTTTGAGTAGGGCTCCCTGGGAAATGCTGCACGCCTGCCTGGCATTTGTGGATGCAATTCCTGGACCTTGCCTTCAGCTTGGCGCTCAGTGTCGTGTTCCTTCTGGGTAAAGGCGGCTCTGGGATGCCCCAGGAATGGAAGCGGAAACCCACCGCCGCGCTCAAGAAAAGTCCACTTTCCTTCCAAAGACGTTCCAGCATGCAAGAATGGACTGACAGAGCACTGTATTTCAGGCAGCTTTCACGCTGAACGATCCTTCTTTCCCGTTGGGAGGTACTACAGTTCTCTAAGGGTCCCGGTCTCAGAGTTGCACACAGCCCACGTGCGTGTAGTTTCTCAGGAACCAAAGGGGACCCAAGGAGGACGGTGGCACCTTCTCTGAATAATTTTGTAGCCAGGGAGTTGGTTGTGCGCTGTGCGAATGGCATGAACTCTTAAAGGTGCTAGGTATCAGATGTAGGTGCTCCCTGAACCTGCCAAAAGCCTAGCAGTGTTCGGGGGGGAAACTGTCCATTTTCCAGACTGCATCAAAGGTCGAGTTACAGCTTGCCAGGAAGAGCCGGTAGGTAAGTACACCCAGAATGAACACTACGCACCATGCCTCCCATGGCTCCTCAGCGTCAGCAGTGGGAGCCCCTGGCATGCCACCTAGGACCTTCTACACCTCTGTTCAGGGGCACTTTTGAATGTCGTGGCTATCTAGCTCTACAGCAAAGAGGAGACTTTGTCGCTTCTCAGTCTGCATTCAAAGAGGTCATCCGGAGGACTTTGACAGCGGAAAGGTGCTCAGGGGGCCAAGAAGAGTTTCGGTACACAGTGTTCTTCCAAGGGACGTGGTGAGGCAGCGGGGACCCTAGGAAAGGCATACTAACTTCAATGCACTACTCGCCTAAGGTTTCCTGGAAAACCTCTGCACGCGTCAATTCGTGGAGGGACTACCTGGACCTCACTTGGGTCGTTGTGGAACAGTAGAGTGTTCCGTTGATGGATAGAGGGTGACCGGAGGCCTCCTGCACGGCGTAGTAAACAGAGTGTTTCTCTAGGCAAACTCCCTTTCCCCGCACATAGCCATTCTACTTGTGAAGACAACACGAGGAACCGCACTGTTTCTCAGGACACTTTGAGGCCGCACTTTCAGCTCTCCCGCCGGGAAAATAATGCTCTTGGCTTTAGGTAACCAATATCAAAGTTGAACCCAGCACATGCACTTGTAGGTTCTGACCAACAAAAAGAGACTCAAGCAGCACCCTGGACCTTCGCTGATAAGACTTTGGCACCAGGGTAGTCCTGCGTGGGCTGAATGGCCTCAACGACGTAATTCCCGGGGATGGGCCAAACTGTCCTTGTGTCTTACAAAACCTGGGGTAGCGTTCAGGGGCACATTGTACGTTTGTCAGGCTGCCTCTGAAGTCGCCCTTCTGCTTGGCAGAGACAGAGAGAGAGAGACAGAGAGAGAGAGAGAGAGAGAGACAGAGAGACAGAGAGACAGAGAGGCGGCAGGGAAGTGTTCCCAGCATGAACCGTAAACACAGTGTTTCTTCATAGCAGCAGTGGTTCAGCCGTGGGGATCATTGGCATAACACCGAAGACCTGCTAGGCCTGTGTTCGGGAGGACTTTTGAAAGCTCGGCAGTCTAGACGGGCAGCGAAGGGAGCAGAGTGTCGCCTTTCATTCTTCTTGCAGAGAAACGATCCGAAGGGCCCAGGTACCTGTATTTGGTTGGGTCCCCTGAGAATTGGGTACACGTTGGGTACACAGTGTTTCTCCATGCGAGGTGGTGAGGACCCAGGAGTCCTAGGAGTCCTGACCCAGCACCCTAGCGTCAAGCCACTGCTTTGACTAAGGCTTCTGGGCAAATGCTGCATGCCTGCAGGCACTGTGGATGCCGTTCCCGGACCTTGTTTGGATCTTCGTGACCAGCGTGGTCTGCCCTTTATGCGAAGGGGGCTCTGGCACGCCTCAGGCAAGGAAGTGGAAAGAGCTTTCTTCTTTCTTGCATAGCACCCTTTCCTTTGAGACACGTTCCAGCATGCAAGGGAAGACTAGCGGAACGCTGTGTTTCGGCACCTTTGAGGCTACGAGGATTCTTCGTTCAACTAGGGACAATCCAACGTTTCTCCTAAGGTCCCGGCATCAAAGTTGAACGCAGCCCCACGTACGTGTAGTTTCTCAAGCACCAGAAGAGACACAAGAAGCACTGTGGTACCTTCTCAGAATAATATCTTGCGCAGGGAGATGAGCACTGTCCGAGTGACATAGGCGTTTTAAGGCGCCAGCTAGATCTGGGTGTCCTTGAACCTGCCAAAAGACTAGCAGGCTTCAGGAGGAAACCGTTCATTTTCCGGACGGCATCTAAAGTCGAGTTTCTGCTGGGCAGGGAGAGACGGCAGGTATGTAAGCGGAGAATGAACAGTCAGCACAGAGCTTGTTACATTGCAGCTCAGGGTCAGCCCTGAGAGCCCCTGGCATCACACCGAAGACTTTGCAGAACTCGGGTCGCGGCACAGTTGACAGACTTGCCAACCTCTCTATCCAACGAAGGCAACAGTTTGCTGCCTTTCACACTGCGTTCCAAGAGATGATCCGGAGGTACCTGGGTCGCCGAACGGTGCTCAGTCGGTCAACAGGAGTCATTGAGTGCACAGTGTTCCTCCAAAGGGACATGGTGGGGCAGAGGGAGTCCTGGGAGAAGCATTCCAGCGTTAATGCGCTGCTTTCCCTAAGGGTTCATGGAAATCGTTTGTACACGTCAAGTCGTGCGTTGGAAACGCTGACATTACGTTGAGCCTGGGGGACAGGTCTGGCTTTCCCGTTATGTGAACAAGGGCTGCTGGAGGCCTCCTGTAACGAGTAGGAAACTGTCTGTTAGCCTAGGAAACCTGCCCTTCAATCACTCGGCATTACCACTGTGAAGAGGGCTCGGGCAACAACGCTGTTTTTCACTTAAATCTGAGGCCGCAAGTGTCCTGCTTTCCCGTTGGGAAAATAATGCTTTTCTCATTAGGCCCCTCGGTCAGACTTGACGCAGCACACGTACGTGTAGCTTCTGACTGGCGAAAAGAGACTCAAGGAGCACCCTGGACCTTCCCTGATAAAACTTTGGCACACAGGGAGCTGAAAGGCGTGACCGACGGAATTCCTTAGGTGAGGCCAAAAAGTGTCCTTTTATCCTACCAGAGCTCAGGCAGTGTTGCAGGGGCAACAAGTCCGTTTGTCAGGCTGTGCCTAAAGTCGACGGTCTGCTTGGCAAGCGAGGGCAGCTTCGTGTTCCCAGTGCGAACGCTAAGCAGGGGGTGTTTGCATTGCCGTCCTGGTTCAGCAGCGGGGACCGCTTGCGGTCCACCGAAGACCTGCCAGACCCGTGTTCGGGAGGACTTTTGAAAGATGGGCAATCCAACGGCGCAACAAAGAGAGCAGTGTTTTGCCTTGAATTCACTCTTCGTTCCAAGAGACGATGCGAAGGGCCTAGGTGCCTGTACGTCGGTAGGTCGCCTAAGACGTGACAACCGGTACACACGGTGTTGCCGTGAGACGTGGTGAGGGCGCGGGAGTCCCAGGAGTCCTGAAAAGCCCACTAGCGTTTAGCCACTGCTTTGAGTAGGGCTCCCTGGGAAATGCTGCACGCCTGCCTGGCATTTGTGGATGCAATTCCTGGACCTTGCCTTCAGCTTGGCGCTCAGTGTCGTGTTCCTTCTGGGTAAAGGCGGCTCTGGGATGCCCCAGGAATGGAAGCGGAAACCCACCGCCGCGCTCAAGAAAAGTCCACTTTCCTTCCAAAGACGTTCCAGCATGCAAGAATGGACTGACAGAGCACTGTATTTCAGGCAGCTTTCACGCTGAACGATCCTTCTTTCCCGTTGGGAGGTACTACAGTTCTCTAAGGGTCCCGGTCTCAGAGTTGCACACAGCCCACGTGCGTGTAGTTTCTCAGGAACCAAAGGGGACCCAAGGAGGACGGTGGCACCTTCTCTGAATAATTTTGTAGCCAGGGAGTTGGTTGTGCGCTGTGCGAATGGCATGAACTCTTAAAGGTGCTAGGTATCAGATGTAGGTGCTCCCTGAACCTGCCAAAAGCCTAGCAGTGTTCGGGGGGGAAACTGTCCATTTTCCAGACTGCATCAAAGGTCGAGTTACAGCTTGCCAGGAAGAGCCGGTAGGTAAGTACACCCAGAATGAACACTACGCACCATGCCTCCCATGGCTCCTCAGCGTCAGCAGTGGGAGCCCCTGGCATGCCACCTAGGACCTTCTACACCTCTGTTCAGGGGCACTTTTGAATGTCGTGGCTATCTAGCTCTACAGCAAAGAGGAGACTTTGTCGCTTCTCAGTCTGCATTCAAAGAGGTCATCCGGAGGACTTTGACAGCGGAAAGGTGCTCAGGGGGCCAAGAAGAGTTTCGGTACACAGTGTTCTTCCAAGGGACGTGGTGAGGCAGCGGGGACCCTAGGAAAGGCATACTAACTTCAATGCACTACTCGCCTAAGGTTTCCTGGAAAACCTCTGCACGCGTCAATTCGTGGAGGGACTACCTGGACCTCACTTGGGTCGTTGTGGAACAGTAGAGTGTTCCGTTGATGGATAGAGGGTGACCGGAGGCCTCCTGCACGGCGTAGTAAACAGAGTGTTTCTCTAGGCAAACTCCCTTTCCCCGCACATAGCCATTCTACTTGTGAAGACAACACGAGGAACCGCACTGTTTCTCAGGACACTTTGAGGCCGCACTTTCAGCTCTCCCGCCGGGAAAATAATGCTCTTGGCTTTAGGTAACCAATATCAAAGTTGAACCCAGCACATGCACTTGTAGGTTCTGACCAACAAAAAGAGACTCAAGCAGCACCCTGGACCTTCGCTGATAAGACTTTGGCACCAGGGTAGTCCTGCGTGGGCTGAATGGCCTCAACGACGTAATTCCCGGGGATGGGCCAAACTGTCCTTGTGTCTTACAAAACCTGGGGTAGCGTTCAGGGGCACATTGTACGTTTGTCAGGCTGCCTCTGAAGTCGCCCTTCTGCTTGGCAGAGACAGAGAGAGAGAGACAGAGAGAGAGAGAGACAGAGAGACAGAGAGACAGAGAGACAGAGAGGCGGCAGGGAAGTGTTCCCAGCATGAACCGTAAACACAGTGTTTCTTCATAGCAGCAGTGGTTCAGCCGTGGGGATCATTGGCATAACACCGAAGACCTGCTAGGCCTGTGTTCGGGAGGACTTTTGAAAGCTCGGCAGTCTAGACGGGCAGCGAAGGGAGCAGAGTGTCGCCTTTCATTCTTCTTGCAGAGAAACGATCCGAAGGGCCCAGGTACCTGTATTTGGTTGGGTCCCCTGAGAATTGGGTACACGTTGGGTACACAGTGTTTCTCCATGCGAGGTGGTGAGGACCCAGGAGTCCTAGGAGTCCTGACCCAGCACCCTAGCGTCAAGCCACTGCTTTGACTAAGGCTTCTGGGCAAATGCTGCATGCCTGCAGGCACTGTGGATGCCGTTCCCGGACCTTGTTTGGATCTTCGTGACCAGCGTGGTCTGCCCTTTATGCGAAGGGGGCTCTGGCACGCCTCAGGCAAGGAAGTGGAAAGAGCTTTCTTCTTTCTTGCATAGCACCCTTTCCTTTGAGACACGTTCCAGCATGCAAGGGAAGACTAGCGGAACGCTGTGTTTCGGCACCTTTGAGGCTACGAGGATTCTTCGTTCAACTAGGGACAATCCAACGTTTCTCCTAAGGTCCCGGCATCAAAGTTGAACGCAGCCCCACGTACGTGTAGTTTCTCAAGCACCAGAAGAGACACAAGAAGCACTGTGGTACCTTCTCAGAATAATATCTTGCGCAGGGAGATGAGCACTGTCCGAGTGACATAGGCGTTTTAAGGCGCCAGCTAGATCTGGGTGTCCTTGAACCTGCCAAAAGACTAGCAGGCTTCAGGAGGAAACCGTTCATTTTCCGGACGGCATCTAAAGTCGAGTTTCTGCTGGGCAGGGAGAGACGGCAGGTATGTAAGCGGAGAATGAACAGTCAGCACAGAGCTTGTTACATTGCAGCTCAGGGTCAGCCCTGAGAGCCCCTGGCATCACACCGAAGACTTTGCAGAACTCGGGTCGCGGCACAGTTGACAGACTTGCCAACCTCTCTATCCAACGAAGGCAACAGTTTGCTGCCTTTCACACTGCGTTCCAAGAGATGATCCGGAGGTACCTGGGTCGCCGAACGGTGCTCAGTCGGTCAACAGGAGTCATTGAGTGCACAGTGTTCCTCCAAAGGGACATGGTGGGGCAGAGGGAGTCCTGGGAGAAGCATTCCAGCGTTAATGCGCTGCTTTCCCTAAGGGTTCATGGAAATCGTTTGTACACGTCAAGTCGTGCGTTGGAAACGCTGACATTACGTTGAGCCTGGGGGACAGGTCTGGCTTTCCCGTTATGTGAACAAGGGCTGCTGGAGGCCTCCTGTAACGAGTAGGAAACTGTCTGTTAGCCTAGGAAACCTGCCCTTCAATCACTCGGCATTACCACTGTGAAGAGGGCTCGGGCAACAACGCTGTTTTTCACTTAAATCTGAGGCCGCAAGTGTCCTGCTTTCCCGTTGGGAAAATAATGCTTTTCTCATTAGGCCCCTCGGTCAGACTTGACGCAGCACACGTACGTGTAGCTTCTGACCGGCGAAAAGAGACTCAAGGAGCACCCTGGACCTTCCCTGATAAAACTTTGGCACACAGGGAGCTGAAAGGCGTGACCGACGGAATTCCTTAGGTGAGGCCAAAAAGTGTCCTTTTATCCTACCAGAGCTCAGGCAGTGTTGCAGGGGCAACAAGTCCGTTTGTCAGGCTGCGCCTAAAGTCGACGGTCTGCTTGGCAAGCGAGGGCAGCTTCGTGTTCCCAGTGCGAACGCTAAGCAGGGGGTGTTTGCATTGCCGTCCTGGTTCAGCAGCGGGGACCGCTTGCGGTCCACCGAAGACCTGCCAGACCCGTGTTCGGGAGGACTTTTGAAAGATGGGCAATCCAACGGCGCAACAAAGAGAGCAGTGTTTTGCCTTGAATTCACTCTTCGTTCCAAGAGACGATGCGAAGGGCCTAGGTGCCTGTACGTCGGTAGGTCGCCTAAGACGTGACAACCGGTACACACGGTGTTGCCGTGAGACGTGGTGAGGGCGCGGGAGTCCCAGGAGTCCTGAAAAGCCCACTAGCGTTTAGCCACTGCTTTGAGTAGGGCTCCCTGGGAAATGCTGCACGCCTGCCTGGCATTTGTGGATGCAATTCCTGGACCTTGCCTTCAGCTTGGCGCTCAGTGTCGTGTTCCTTCTGGGTAAAGGCGGCTCTGGGATGCCCCAGGAATGGAAGCGGAAACCCACCGCCGCGCTCAAGAAAAGTCCACTTTCCTTCCAAAGACGTTCCAGCATGCAAGAATGGACTGACAGAGCACTGTATTTCAGGCAGCTTTCACGCTGAACGATCCTTCTTTCCCGTTGGGAGGTACTACAGTTCTCTAAGGGTCCCGGTCTCAGAGTTGCACACAGCCCACGTGCGTGTAGTTTCTCAGGAACCAAAGGGGACCCAAGGAGGACGGTGGCACCTTCTCTGAATAATTTTGTAGCCAGGGAGTTGGTTGTGCGCTGTGCGAATGGCATGAACTCTTAAAGGTGCTAGGTATCAGATGTAGGTGCTCCCTGAACCTGCCAAAAGCCTAGCAGTGTTCGGGGGGGAAACTGTCCATTTTCCAGACTGCATCAAAGGTCGAGTTACAGCTTGCCAGGAAGAGCCGGTAGGTAAGTACACCCAGAATGAACACTACGCACCATGCCTCCCATGGCTCCTCAGCGTCAGCAGTGGGAGCCCCTGGCATGCCACCTAGGACCTTCTACACCTCTGTTCAGGGGCACTTTTGAATGTCGTGGCTATCTAGCTCTACAGCAAAGAGGAGACTTTGTCGCTTCTCAGTCTGCATTCAAAGAGGTCATCCGGAGGACTTTGACAGCGGAAAGGTGCTCAGGGGGCCAAGAAGAGTTTCGGTACACAGTGTTCTTCCAAGGGACGTGGTGAGGCAGCGGGGACCCTAGGAAAGGCATACTAACTTCAATGCACTACTCGCCTAAGGTTTCCTGGAAAACCTCTGCACGCGTCAATTCGTGGAGGGACTACCTGGACCTCACTTGGGTCGTTGTGGAACAGTAGAGTGTTCCGTTGATGGATAGAGGGTGACCGGAGGCCTCCTGCACGGCGTAGTAAACAGAGTGTTTCTCTAGGCAAACTCCCTTTCCCCGCACATAGCCATTCTACTTGTGAAGACAACACGAGGAACCGCACTGTTTCTCAGGACACTTTGAGGCCGCACTTTCAGCTCTCCCGCCGGGAAAATAATGCTCTTGGCTTTAGGTAACCAATATCAAAGTTGAACCCAGCACATGCACTTGTAGGTTCTGACCAACAAAAAGAGACTCAAGCAGCACCCTGGACCTTCGCTGATAAGACTTTGGCACCAGGGTAGTCCTGCGTGGGCTGAATGGCCTCAACGACGTAATTCCCGGGGATGGGCCAAACTGTCCTTGTGTCTTACAAAACCTGGGGTAGCGTTCAGGGGCACATTGTACGTTTGTCAGGCTGCCTCTGAAGTCGACCTTCTGCTTGGCAGAGACAGAGAGAGAGAGAGACAGAGAGACAGAGAGACAGAGAGACAGAGAGACAGAGAGGCGGCAGGGAAGTGTTCCCAGCATGAACCGTAAACACAGTGTTTCTTCATAGCAGCAGTGGTTCAGCCGTGGGGATCATTGGCATAACACCGAAGACCTGCTAGGCCTGTGTTCGGGAGGACTTTTGAAAGCTCGGCAGTCTAGACGGGCAGCGAAGGGAGCAGAGTGTCGCCTTTCATTCTTCTTGCAGAGAAACGATCCGAAGGGCCCAGGTACCTGTATTTGGTTGGGTCCCCTGAGAATTGGGTACACGTTGGGTACACAGTGTTTCTCCATGCGAGGTGGTGAGGACCCAGGAGTCCTAGGAGTCCTGACCCAGCACCCTAGCGTCAAGCCACTGCTTTGACTAAGGCTTCTGGGCAAATGCTGCATGCCTGCAGGCACTGTGGATGCCGTTCCCGGACCTTGTTTGGATCTTCGTGACCAGCGTGGTCTGCCCTTTATGCGAAGGGGGCTCTGGCACGCCTCAGGCAAGGAAGTGGAAAGAGCTTTCTTCTTTCTTGCATAGCACCCTTTCCTTTGAGACACGTTCCAGCATGCAAGGGAAGACTAGCGGAACGCTGTGTTTCGGCACCTTTGAGGCTACGAGGATTCTTCGTTCAACTAGGGACAATCCAACGTTTCTCCTAAGGTCCCGGCATCAAAGTTGAACGCAGCCCCACGTACGTGTAGTTTCTCAAGCACCAGAAGAGACACAAGAAGCACTGTGGTACCTTCTCAGAATAATATCTTGCGCAGGGAGATGAGCACTGTCCGAGTGACATAGGCGTTTTAAGGCGCCAGCTAGATCTGGGTGTCCTTGAACCTGCCAAAAGACTAGCAGGCTTCAGGAGGAAACCGTTCATTTTCCGGACGGCATCTAAAGTCGAGTTTCTGCTGGGCAGGGAGAGACGGCAGGTATGTAAGCGGAGAATGAACAGTCAGCACAGAGCTTGTTACATTGCAGCTCAGGGTCAGCCCTGAGAGCCCCTGGCATCACACCGAAGACTTTGCAGAACTCGGGTCGCGGCACAGTTGACAGACTTGCCAACCTCTCTATCCAACGAAGGCAACAGTTTGCTGCCTTTCACACTGCGTTCCAAGAGATGATCCGGAGGTACCTGGGTCGCCGAACGGTGCTCAGTCGGTCAACAGGAGTCATTGAGTGCACAGTGTTCCTCCAAAGGGACATGGTGGGGCAGAGGGAGTCCTGGGAGAAGCATTCCAGCGTTAATGCGCTGCTTTCCCTAAGGGTTCATGGAAATCGTTTGTACACGTCAAGTCGTGCGTTGGAAACGCTGACATTACGTTGAGCCTGGGGGACAGGTCTGGCTTTCCCGTTATGTGAACAAGGGCTGCTGGAGGCCTCCTGTAACGAGTAGGAAACTGTCTGTTAGCCTAGGAAACCTGCCCTTCAATCACTCGGCATTACCACTGTGAAGAGGGCTCGGGCAACAACGCTGTTTTTCACTTAAATCTGAGGCCGCAAGTGTCCTGCTTTCCCGTTGGGAAAATAATGCTTTTCTCATTAGGCCCCTCGGTCAGACTTGACGCAGCACACGTACGTGTAGCTTCTGACCGGCGAAAAGAGACTCAAGGAGCACCCTGGACCTTCCCTGATAAAACTTTGGCACACAGGGAGCTGAAAGGCGTGACCGACGGAATTCCTTAGGTGAGGCCAAAAAGTGTCCTTTTATCCTACCAGAGCTCAGGCAGTGTTGCAGGGGCAACAAGTCCGTTTGTCAGGCTGCGCCTAAAGTCGACGGTCTGCTTGGCAAGCGAGGGCAGCTTCGTGTTCCCAGTGCGAACGCTAAGCAGGGGGTGTTTGCATTGCCGTCCTGGTTCAGCAGCGGGGACCGCTTGCGGTCCACCGAAGACCTGCCAGACCCGTGTTCGGGAGGACTTTTGAAAGATGGGCAATCCAACGGCGCAACAAAGAGAGCAGTGTTTTGCCTTGAATTCACTCTTCATTCCAAGAGACGATGCGAAGGGCCTAGGTGCCTGTACGTCGGTAGGTCGCCTAAGACGTGACAACCGGTACACACGGTGTTGCCGTGAGACGTGGTGAGGGCGCGGGAGTCCCAGGAGTCCTGAAAAGCCCACTAGCGTTTAGCCACTGCTTTGAGTAGGGCTCCCTGGGAAATGCTGCACGCCTGCCTGGCATTTGTGGATGCAATTCCTGGACCTTGCCTTCAGCTTGGCGCTCAGTGTCGTGTTCCTTCTGGGTAAAGGCGGCTCTGGGATGCCCCAGGAATGGAAGCGGAAACCCACCGCCGCGCTCAAGAAAAGTCCACTTTCCTTCCAAAGACGTTCCAGCATGCAAGAATGGACTGACAGAGCACTGTATTTCAGGCAGCTTTCACGCTGAACGATCCTTCTTTCCCGTTGGGAGGTACTACAGTTCTCTAAGGGTCCCGGTCTCAGAGTTGCACACAGCCCACGTGCGTGTAGTTTCTCAGGAACCAAAGGGGACCCAAGGAGGACGGTGGCACCTTCTCTGAATAATTTTGTAGCCAGGGAGTTGGTTGTGCGCTGTGCGAATGGCATGAACTCTTAAAGGTGCTAGGTATCAGATGTAGGTGCTCCCTGAACCTGCCAAAAGCCTAGCAGTGTTCGGGGGGGAAACTGTCCATTTTCCAGACTGCATCAAAGGTCGACTTACAGCTTGCCAGGAAGAGCCGGTAGGTAAGTACACCCAGAATGAACACTACGCACCATGCCTCCCATGGCTCCTCAGCGTCAGCAGTGGGAGCCCCTGGCATGCCACCTAGGACCTTCTACACCTCTGTTCAGGGGCACTTTTGAATGTCGTGGCTATCTAGCTCTACAGCAAAGAGGAGACTTTGTCGCTTCTCAGTCTGCATTCAAAGAGGTCATCCGGAGGACTTTGACAGCGGAAAGGTGCTCAGGGGGCCAAGAAGAGTTTCGGTACACAGTGTTCTTCCAAGGGACGTGGTGAGGCAGCGGGGACCCTAGGAAAGGCATACTAACTTCAATGCACTACTCGCCTAAGGTTTCCTGGAAAACCTCTGCACGCGTCAATTCGTGGAGGGACTACCTGGACCTCACTTGGGTCGTTGTGGAACAGTAGAGTGTTCCGTTGATGGATAGAGGGTGACCGGAGGCCTCCTGCACGGCGTAGTAAACAGAGTGTTTCTCTAGGCAAACTCCCTTTCCCCGCACATAGCCATTCTACTTGTGAAGACAACACGAGGAACCGCACTGTTTCTCAGGACACTTTGAGGCCGCACTTTCAGCTCTCCCGCCGGGAAAATAATGCTCTTGGCTTTAGGTAACCAATATCAAAGTTGAACCCAGCACATGCACTTGTAGGTTCTGACCAACAAAAAGAGACTCAAGCAGCACCCTGGACCTTCGCTGATAAGACTTTGGCACCAGGGTAGTCCTGCGTGGGCTGAATGGCCTCAACGACGTAATTCCCGGGGATGGGCCAAACTGTCCTTGTGTCTTACAAAACCTGGGGTAGCGTTCAGGGGCACATTGTACGTTTGTCAGGCTGCCTCTGAAGTCGACCTTCTGCTTGGCAGAGACAGAGAGAGAGAGAGACAGAGAGACAGAGAGACAGAGAGACAGAGAGACAGAGAGGCGGCAGGGAAGTGTTCCCAGCATGAACCGTAAACACAGTGTTTCTTCATAGCAGCAGTGGTTCAGCCGTGGGGATCATTGGCATAACACCGAAGACCTGCTAGGCCTGTGTTCGGGAGGACTTTTGAAAGCTCGGCAGTCTAGACGGGCAGCGAAGGGAGCAGAGTGTCGCCTTTCATTCTTCTTGCAGAGAAACGATCCGAAGGGCCCAGGTACCTGTATTTGGTTGGGTCCCCTGAGAATTGGGTACACGTTGGGTACACAGTGTTTCTCCATGCGAGGTGGTGAGGACCCAGGAGTCCTAGGAGTCCTGACCCAGCACCCTAGCGTCAAGCCACTGCTTTGACTAAGGCTTCTGGGCAAATGCTGCATGCCTGCAGGCACTGTGGATGCCGTTCCCGGACCTTGTTTGGATCTTCGTGACCAGCGTGGTCTGCCCTTTATGCGAAGGGGGCTCTGGCACGCCTCAGGCAAGGAAGTGGAAAGAGCTTTCTTCTTTCTTGCCTAGCACCCTTTCCTTTGAGACACGTTCCAGCATGCAAGGGAAGACTAGCGGAACGCTGTGTTTCGGCACCTTTGAGGCTACGAGGATTCTTCGTTCAACTAGGGACAATCCAACGTTTCTCCTAAGGTCCCGGCATCAAAGTTGAACGCAGCCCCACGTACGTGTAGTTTCTCAAGCACCAGAAGAGACACAAGAAGCACTGTGGTACCTTCTCAGAATAATATCTTGCGCAGGGAGATGAGCACTGTCCGAGTGACATAGGCGTTTTAAGGCGCCAGCTAGATCTGGGTGTCCTTGAACCTGCCAAAAGACTAGCAGGCTTCAGGAGGAAACCGTTCATTTTCCGGACGGCATCTAAAGTCGAGTTTCTGCTGGGCAGGGAGAGACGGCAGGTATGTAAGCGGAGAATGAACAGTCAGCACAGAGCTTGTTACATTGCAGCTCAGGGTCAGCCCTGAGAGCCCCTGGCATCACACCGAAGACTTTGCAGAACTCGGGTCGCGGCACAGTTGACAGACTTGCCAACCTCTCTATCCAACGAAGGCAACAGTTTGCTGCCTTTCACACTGCGTTCCAAGAGATGATCCGGAGGTACCTGGGTCGCCGAACGGTGCTCAGTCGGTCAACAGGAGTCATTGAGTGCACAGTGTTCCTCCAAAGGGACATGGTGGGGCAGAGGGAGTCCTGGGAGAAGCATTCCAGCGTTAATGCGCTGCTTTCCCTAAGGGTTCATGGAAATCGTTTGTACACGTCAAGTCGTGCGTTGGAAACGCTGACATTACGTTGAGCCTGGGGGACAGGTCTGGCTTTCCCGTTATGTGAACAAGGGCTGCTGGAGGCCTCCTGTAACGAGTAGGAAACTGTCTGTTAGCCTAGGAAACCTGCCCTTCAATCACTCGGCATTACCACTGTGAAGAGGGCTCGGGCAACAACGCTGTTTTTCACTTAAATCTGAGGCCGCAAGTGTCCTGCTTTCCCGTTGGGAAAATAATGCTTTTCTCATTAGGCCCCTCGGTCAGACTTGACGCAGCACACGTACGTGTAGCTTCTGACCGGCGAAAAGAGACTCAAGGAGCACCCTGGACCTTCCCTGATAAAACTTTGGCACACAGGGAGCTGAAAGGCGTGACCGACGGAATTCCTTAGGTGAGGCCAAAAAGTGTCCTTTTATCCTACCAGAGCTCAGGCAGTGTTGCAGGGGCAACAAGTCCGTTTGTCAGGCTGCGCCTAAAGTCGACGGTCTGCTTGGCAAGCGAGGGCAGCTTCGTGTTCCCAGTGCGAACGCTAAGCAGGGGGTGTTTGCATTGCCGTCCTGGTTCAGCAGCGGGGACCGCTTGCGGTCCACCGAAGACCTGCCAGACCCGTGTTCGGGAGGACTTTTGAAAGATGGGCAATCCAACGGCGCAACAAAGAGAGCAGTGTTTTGCCTTGAATTCACTCTTCGTTCCAAGAGACGATGCGAAGGGCCTAGGTGCCTGTACGTCGGTAGGTCGCCTAAGACGTGACAACCGGTACACACGGTGTTGCCGTGAGACGTGGTGAGGGCGCGGGAGTCCCAGGAGTCCTGAAAAGCCCACTAGCGTTTAGCCACTGCTTTGAGTAGGGCTCCCTGGGAAATGCTGCACGCCTGCCTGGCATTTGTGGATGCAATTCCTGGACCTTGCCTTCAGCTTGGCGCTCAGTGTCGTGTTCCTTCTGGGTAAAGGCGGCTCTGGGATGCCCCAGGAATGGAAGCGGAAACCCACCGCCGCGCTCAAGAAAAGTCCACTTTCCTTCCAAAGACGTTCCAGCATGCAAGAATGGACTGACAGAGCACTGTATTTCAGGCAGCTTTCACGCTGAACGATCCTTCTTTCCCGTTGGGAGGTACTACAGTTCTCTAAGGGTCCCGGTCTCAGAGTTGCACACAGCCCACGTGCGTGTAGTTTCTCAGGAACCAAAGGGGACCCAAGGAGGACGGTGGCACCTTCTCTGAATAATTTTGTAGCCAGGGAGTTGGTTGTGCGCTGTGCGAATGGCATGAACTCTTAAAGGTGCTAGGTATCAGATGTAGGTGCTCCCTGAACCTGCCAAAAGCCTAGCAGTGTTCGGGGGGGAAACTGTCCATTTTCCAGACTGCATCAAAGGTCGAGTTACAGCTTGCCAGGAAGAGCCGGTAGGTAAGTACACCCAGAATGAACACTACGCACCATGCCTCCCATGGCTCCTCAGCGTCAGCAGTGGGAGCCCCTGGCATGCCACCTAGGACCTTCTACACCTCTGTTCAGGGGCACTTTTGAATGTCGTGGCTATCTAGCTCTACAGCAAAGAGGAGACTTTGTCGCTTCTCAGTCTGCATTCAAAGAGGTCATCCGGAGGACTTTGACAGCGGAAAGGTGCTCAGGGGGCCAAGAAGAGTTTCGGTACACAGTGTTCTTCCAAGGGACGTGGTGAGGCAGCGGGGACCCTAGGAAAGGCATACTAACTTCAATGCACTACTCGCCTAAGGTTTCCTGGAAAACCTCTGCACGCGTCAATTCGTGGAGGGACTACCTGGACCTCACTTGGGTCGTTGTGGAACAGTAGAGTGTTCCGTTGATGGATAGAGGGTGACCGGAGGCCTCCTGCACGGCGTAGTAAACAGAGTGTTTCTCTAGGCAAACTCCCTTTCCCCGCACATAGCCATTCTACTTGTGAAGACAACACGAGGAACCGCACTGTTTCTCAGGACACTTTGAGGCCGCACTTTCAGCTCTCCCGCCGGGAAAATAATGCTCTTGGCTTTAGGTAACCAATATCAAAGTTGAACCCAGCACATGCACTTGTAGGTTCTGACCAACAAAAAGAGACTCAAGCAGCACCCTGGACCTTCGCTGATAAGACTTTGGCACCAGGGTAGTCCTGCGTGGGCTGAATGGCCTCAACGACGTAATTCCCGGGGATGGGCCAAACTGTCCTTGTGTCTTACAAAACCTGGGGTAGCGTTCAGGGGCACATTGTACGTTTGTCAGGCTGCCTCTGAAGTCGACCTTCTGCTTGGCAGAGACAGAGAGAGAGAGACAGAGAGAGAGAGAGACAGAGAGACAGAGAGACAGAGAGACAGAGAGGCGGCAGGGAAGTGTTCCCAGCATGAACCGTAAACACAGTGTTTCTTCATAGCAGCAGTGGTTCAGCCGTGGGGATCATTGGCATAACACCGAAGACCTGCTAGGCCTGTGTTCGGGAGGACTTTTGAAAGCTCGGCAGTCTAGACGGGCAGCGAAGGGAGCAGAGTGTCGCCTTTCATTCTTCTTGCAGAGAAACGATCCGAAGGGCCCAGGTACCTGTATTTGGTTGGGTCCCCTGAGAATTGGGTACACGTTGGGTACACAGTGTTTCTCCATGCGAGGTGGTGAGGACCCAGGAGTCCTAGGAGTCCTGACCCAGCACCCTAGCGTCAAGCCACTGCTTTGACTAAGGCTTCTGGGCAAATGCTGCATGCCTGCAGGCACTGTGGATGCCGTTCCCGGACCTTGTTTGGATCTTCGTGACCAGCGTGGTCTGCCCTTTATGCGAAGGGGGCTCTGGCACGCCTCAGGCAAGGAAGTGGAAAGAGCTTTCTTCTTTCTTGCCTAGCACCCTTTCCTTTGAGACACGTTCCAGCATGCAAGGGAAGACTAGCGGAACGCTGTGTTTCGGCACCTTTGAGGCTACGAGGATTCTTCGTTCAACTAGGGACAATCCAACGTTTCTCCTAAGGTCCCGGCATCAAAGTTGAACGCAGCCCCACGTACGTGTAGTTTCTCAAGCACCAGAAGAGACACAAGAAGCACTGTGGTACCTTCTCAGAATAATATCTTGCGCAGGGAGATGAGCACTGTCCGAGTGACATAGGCGTTTTAAGGCGCCAGCTAGATCTGGGTGTCCTTGAACCTGCCAAAAGACTAGCAGGCTTCAGGAGGAAACCGTTCATTTTCCGGACGGCATCTAAAGTCGAGTTTCTGCTGGGCAGGGAGAGACGGCAGGTATGTAAGCGGAGAATGAACAGTCAGCACAGAGCTTGTTACATTGCAGCTCAGGGTCAGCCCTGAGAGCCCCTGGCATCACACCGAAGACTTTGCAGAACTCGGGTCGCGGCACAGTTGACAGACTTGCCAACCTCTCTATCCAACGAAGGCAACAGTTTGCTGCCTTTCACACTGCGTTCCAAGAGATGATCCGGAGGTACCTGGGTCGCCGAACGGTGCTCAGTCGGTCAACAGGAGTCATTGAGTGCACAGTGTTCCTCCAAAGGGACATGGTGGGGCAGAGGGAGTCCTGGGAGAAGCATTCCAGCGTTAATGCGCTGCTTTCCCTAAGGGTTCATGGAAATCGTTTGTACACGTCAAGTCGTGCGTTGGAAACGCTGACATTACGTTGAGCCTGGGGGACAGGTCTGGCTTTCCCGTTATGTGAACAAGGGCTGCTGGAGGCCTCCTGTAACGAGTAGGAAACTGTCTGTTAGCCTAGGAAACCTGCCCTTCAATCACTCGGCATTACCACTGTGAAGAGGGCTCGGGCAACAACGCTGTTTTTCACTTAAATCTGAGGCCGCAAGTGTCCTGCTTTCCCGTTGGGAAAATAATGCTTTTCTCATTAGGCCCCTCGGTCAGACTTGACGCAGCACACGTACGTGTAGCTTCTGACCGGCGAAAAGAGACTCAAGGAGCACCCTGGACCTTCCCTGATAAAACTTTGGCACACAGGGAGCTGAAAGGCGTGACCGACGGAATTCCTTAGGTGAGGCCAAAAAGTGTCCTTTTATCCTACCAGAGCTCAGGCAGTGTTGCAGGGGCAACAAGTCCGTTTGTCAGGCTGCGCCTAAAGTCGACGGTCTGCTTGGCAAGCGAGGGCAGCTTCGTGTTCCCAGTGCGAACGCTAAGCAGGGGGTGTTTGCATTGCCGTCCTGGTTCAGCAGCGGGGACCGCTTGCGGTCCACCGAAGACCTGCCAGACCCGTGTTCGGGAGGACTTTTGAAAGATGGGCAATCCAACGGCGCAACAAAGAGAGCAGTGTTTTGCCTTGAATTCACTCTTCGTTCCAAGAGACGATGCGAAGGGCCTAGGTGCCTGTACGTCGGTAGGTCGCCTAAGACGTGACAACCGGTACACACGGTGTTGCCGTGAGACGTGGTGAGGGCGCGGGAGTCCCAGGAGTCCTGAAAAGCCCACTAGCGTTTAGCCACTGCTTTGAGTAGGGCTCCCTGGGAAATGCTGCACGCCTGCCTGGCATTTGTGGATGCAATTCCTGGACCTTGCCTTCAGCTTGGCGCTCAGTGTCGTGTTCCTTCTGGGTAAAGGCGGCTCTGGGATGCCCCAGGAATGGAAGCGGAAACCCACCGCCGCGCTCAAGAAAAGTCCACTTTCCTTCCAAAGACGTTCCAGCATGCAAGAATGGACTGACAGAGCACTGTATTTCAGGCAGCTTTCACGCTGAACGATCCTTCTTTCCCGTTGGGAGGTACTACAGTTCTCTAAGGGTCCCGGTCTCAGAGTTGCACACAGCCCACGTGCGTGTAGTTTCTCAGGAACCAAAGGGGACCCAAGGAGGACGGTGGCACCTTCTCTGAATAATTTTGTAGCCAGGGAGTTGGTTGTGCGCTGTGCGAATGGCATGAACTCTTAAAGGTGCTAGGTATCAGATGTAGGTGCTCCCTGAACCTGCCAAAAGCCTAGCAGTGTTCGGGGGGGAAACTGTCCATTTTCCAGACTGCATCAAAGGTCGACTTACAGCTTGCCAGGAAGAGCCGGTAGGTAAGTACACCCAGAATGAACACTACGCACCATGCCTCCCATGGCTCCTCAGCGTCAGCAGTGGGAGCCCCTGGCATGCCACCTAGGACCTTCTACACCTCTGTTCAGGGGCACTTTTGAATGTCGTGGCTATCTAGCTCTACAGCAAAGAGGAGACTTTGTCGCTTCTCAGTCTGCATTCAAAGAGGTCATCCGGAGGACTTTGACAGCGGAAAGGTGCTCAGGGGGCCAAGAAGAGTTTCGGTACACAGTGTTCTTCCAAGGGACGTGGTGAGGCAGCGGGGACCCTAGGAAAGGCATACTAACTTCAATGCACTACTCGCCTAAGGTTTCCTGGAAAACCTCTGCACGCGTCAATTCGTGGAGGGACTACCTGGACCTCACTTGGGTCGTTGTGGAACAGTAGAGTGTTCCGTTGATGGATAGAGGGTGACCGGAGGCCTCCTGCACGGCGTAGTAAACAGAGTGTTTCTCTAGGCAAACTCCCTTTCCCCGCACATAGCCATTCTACTTGTGAAGACAACACGAGGAACCGCACTGTTTCTCAGGACACTTTGAGGCCGCACTTTCAGCTCTCCCGCCGGGAAAATAATGCTCTTGGCTTTAGGTAACCAATATCAAAGTTGAACCCAGCACATGCACTTGTAGGTTCTGACCAACAAAAAGAGACTCAAGCAGCACCCTGGACCTTCGCTGATAAGACTTTGGCACCAGGGTAGTCCTGCGTGGGCTGAATGGCCTCAACGACGTAATTCCCGGGGATGGGCCAAACTGTCCTTGTGTCTTACAAAACCTGGGGTAGCGTTCAGGGGCACATTGTACGTTTGTCAGGCTGCCTCTGAAGTCGCCCTTCTGCTTGGCAGAGACAGAGAGAGAGAGACAGAGAGAGAGAGAGACAGAGAGACAGAGAGACAGAGAGACAGAGAGGCGGCAGGGAAGTGTTCCCAGCATGAACCGTAAACACAGTGTTTCTTCATAGCAGCAGTGGTTCAGCCGTGGGGATCATTGGCATAACACCGAAGACCTGCTAGGCCTGTGTTCGGGAGGACTTTTGAAAGCTCGGCAGTCTAGACGGGCAGCGAAGGGAGCAGAGTGTCGCCTTTCATTCTTCTTGCAGAGAAACGATCCGAAGGGCCCAGGTACCTGTATTTGGTTGGGTCCCCTGAGAATTGGGTACACGTTGGGTACACAGTGTTTCTCCATGCGAGGTGGTGAGGACCCAGGAGTCCTAGGAGTCCTGACCCAGCACCCTAGCGTCAAGCCACTGCTTTGACTAAGGCTTCTGGGCAAATGCTGCATGCCTGCAGGCACTGTGGATGCCGTTCCCGGACCTTGTTTGGATCTTCGTGACCAGCGTGGTCTGCCCTTTATGCGAAGGGGGCTCTGGCACGCCTCAGGCAAGGAAGTGGAAAGAGCTTTCTTCTTTCTTGCCTAGCACCCTTTCCTTTGAGACACGTTCCAGCATGCAAGGGAAGACTAGCGGAACGCTGTGTTTCGGCACCTTTGAGGCTACGAGGATTCTTCGTTCAACTAGGGACAATCCAACGTTTCTCCTAAGGTCCCGGCATCAAAGTTGAACGCAGCCCCACGTACGTGTAGTTTCTCAAGCACCAGAAGAGACACAAGAAGCACTGTGGTACCTTCTCAGAATAATATCTTGCGCAGGGAGATGAGCACTGTCCGAGTGACATAGGCGTTTTAAGGCGCCAGCTAGATCTGGGTGTCCTTGAACCTGCCAAAAGACTAGCAGGCTTCAGGAGGAAACCGTTCATTTTCCGGACGGCATCTAAAGTCGAGTTTCTGCTGGGCAGGGAGAGACGGCAGGTATGTAAGCGGAGAATGAACAGTCAGCACAGAGCTTGTTACATTGCAGCTCAGGGTCAGCCCTGAGAGCCCCTGGCATCACACCGAAGACTTTGCAGAACTCGGGTCGCGGCACAGTTGACAGACTTGCCAACCTCTCTATCCAACGAAGGCAACAGTTTGCTGCCTTTCACACTGCGTTCCAAGAGATGATCCGGAGGTACCTGGGTCGCCGAACGGTGCTCAGTCGGTCAACAGGAGTCATTGAGTGCACAGTGTTCCTCCAAAGGGACATGGTGGGGCAGAGGGAGTCCTGGGAGAAGCATTCCAGCGTTAATGCGCTGCTTTCCCTAAGGGTTCATGGAAATCGTTTGTACACGTCAAGTCGTGCGTTGGAAACGCTGACATTACGTTGAGCCTGGGGGACAGGTCTGGCTTTCCCGTTATGTGAACAAGGGCTGCTGGAGGCCTCCTGTAACGAGTAGGAAACTGTCTGTTAGCCTAGGAAACCTGCCCTTCAATCACTCGGCATTACCACTGTGAAGAGGGCTCGGGCAACAACGCTGTTTTTCACTTAAATCTGAGGCCGCAAGTGTCCTGCTTTCCCGTTGGGAAAATAATGCTTTTCTCATTAGGCCCCTCGGTCAGACTTGACGCAGCACACGTACGTGTAGCTTCTGACCGGCGAAAAGAGACTCAAGGAGCACCCTGGACCTTCCCTGATAAAACTTTGGCACACAGGGAGCTGAAAGGCGTGACCGACGGAATTCCTTAGGTGAGGCCAAAAAGTGTCCTTTTATCCTACCAGAGCTCAGGCAGTGTTGCAGGGGCAACAAGTCCGTTTGTCAGGCTGCGCCTAAAGTCGACGGTCTGCTTGGCAAGCGAGGGCAGCTTCGTGTTCCCAGTGCGAACGCTAAGCAGGGGGTGTTTGCATTGCCGTCCTGGTTCAGCAGCGGGGACCGCTTGCGGTCCACCGAAGACCTGCCAGACCCGTGTTCGGGAGGACTTTTGAAAGATGGGCAATCCAACGGCGCAACAAAGAGAGCAGTGTTTTGCCTTGAATTCACTCTTCGTTCCAAGAGACGATGCGAAGGGCCTAGGTGCCTGTACGTCGGTAGGTCGCCTAAGACGTGACAACCGGTACACACGGTGTTGCCGTGAGACGTGGTGAGGGCGCGGGAGTCCCAGGAGTCCTGAAAAGCCCACTAGCGTTTAGCCACTGCTTTGAGTAGGGCTCCCTGGGAAATGCTGCACGCCTGCCTGGCATTTGTGGATGCAATTCCTGGACCTTGCCTTCAGCTTGGCGCTCAGTGTCGTGTTCCTTCTGGGTAAAGGCGGCTCTGGGATGCCCCAGGAATGGAAGCGGAAACCCACCGCCGCGCTCAAGAAAAGTCCACTTTCCTTCCAAAGACGTTCCAGCATGCAAGAATGGACTGACAGAGCACTGTATTTCAGGCAGCTTTCACGCTGAACGATCCTTCTTTCCCGTTGGGAGGTACTACAGTTCTCTAAGGGTCCCGGTCTCAGAGTTGCACACAGCCCACGTGCGTGTAGTTTCTCAGGAACCAAAGGGGACCCAAGGAGGACGGTGGCACCTTCTCTGAATAATTTTGTAGCCAGGGAGTTGGTTGTGCGCTGTGCGAATGGCATGAACTCTTAAAGGTGCTAGGTATCAGATGTAGGTGCTCCCTGAACCTGCCAAAAGCCTAGCAGTGTTCGGGGGGGAAACTGTCCATTTTCCAGACTGCATCAAAGGTCGACTTACAGCTTGCCAGGAAGAGCCGGTAGGTAAGTACACCCAGAATGAACACTACGCACCATGCCTCCCATGGCTCCTCAGCGTCAGCAGTGGGAGCCCCTGGCATGCCACCTAGGACCTTCTACACCTCTGTTCAGGGGCACTTTTGAATGTCGTGGCTATCTAGCTCTACAGCAAAGAGGAGACTTTGTCGCTTCTCAGTCTGCATTCAAAGAGGTCATCCGGAGGACTTTGACAGCGGAAAGGTGCTCAGGGGGCCAAGAAGAGTTTCGGTACACAGTGTTCTTCCAAGGGACGTGGTGAGGCAGCGGGGACCCTAGGAAAGGCATACTAACTTCAATGCACTACTCGCCTAAGGTTTCCTGGAAAACCTCTGCACGCGTCAATTCGTGGAGGGACTACCTGGACCTCACTTGGGTCGTTGTGGAACAGTAGAGTGTTCCGTTGATGGATAGAGGGTGACCGGAGGCCTCCTGCACGGCGTAGTAAACAGAGTGTTTCTCTAGGCAAACTCCCTTTCCCCGCACATAGCCATTCTACTTGTGAAGACAACACGAGGAACCGCACTGTTTCTCAGGACACTTTGAGGCCGCACTTTCAGCTCTCCCGCCGGGAAAATAATGCTCTTGGCTTTAGGTAACCAATATCAAAGTTGAACCCAGCACATGCACTTGTAGGTTCTGACCAACAAAAAGAGACTCAAGCAGCACCCTGGACCTTCGCTGATAAGACTTTGGCACCAGGGTAGTCCTGCGTGGGCTGAATGGCCTCAACGACGTAATTCCCGGGGATGGGCCAAACTGTCCTTGTGTCTTACAAAACCTGGGGTAGCGTTCAGGGGCACATTGTACGTTTGTCAGGCTGCCTCTGAAGTCGACCTTCTGCTTGGCAGAGACAGAGAGAGAGAGACAGAGAGAGAGAGAGAGAGAGAGAGACAGAGAGACAGAGAGACAGAGAGGCGGCAGGGAAGTGTTCCCAGCATGAACCGTAAACACAGTGTTTCTTCATAGCAGCAGTGGTTCAGCCGTGGGGATCATTGGCATAACACCGAAGACCTGCTAGGCCTGTGTTCGGGAGGACTTTTGAAAGCTCGGCAGTCTAGACGGGCAGCGAAGGGAGCAGAGTGTCGCCTTTCATTCTTCTTGCAGAGAAACGATCCGAAGGGCCCAGGTACCTGTATTTGGTTGGGTCCCCTGAGAATTGGGTACACGTTGGGTACACAGTGTTTCTCCATGCGAGGTGGTGAGGACCCAGGAGTCCTAGGAGTCCTGACCCAGCACCCTAGCGTCAAGCCACTGCTTTGACTAAGGCTTCTGGGCAAATGCTGCATGCCTGCAGGCACTGTGGATGCCGTTCCCGGACCTTGTTTGGATCTTCGTGACCAGCGTGGTCTGCCCTTTATGCGAAGGGGGCTCTGGCACGCCTCAGGCAAGGAAGTGGAAAGAGCTTTCTTCTTTCTTGCCTAGCACCCTTTCCTTTGAGACACGTTCCAGCATGCAAGGGAAGACTAGCGGAACGCTGTGTTTCGGCACCTTTGAGGCTACGAGGATTCTTCGTTCAACTAGGGACAATCCAACGTTTCTCCTAAGGTCCCGGCATCAAAGTTGAACGCAGCCCCACGTACGTGTAGTTTCTCAAGCACCAGAAGAGACACAAGAAGCACTGTGGTACCTTCTCAGAATAATATCTTGCGCAGGGAGATGAGCACTGTCCGAGTGACATAGGCGTTTTAAGGCGCCAGCTAGATCTGGGTGTCCTTGAACCTGCCAAAAGACTAGCAGGCTTCAGGAGGAAACCGTTCATTTTCCGGACGGCATCTAAAGTCGAGTTTCTGCTGGGCAGGGAGAGACGGCAGGTATGTAAGCGGAGAATGAACAGTCAGCACAGAGCTTGTTACATTGCAGCTCAGGGTCAGCCCTGAGAGCCCCTGGCATCACACCGAAGACTTTGCAGAACTCGGGTCGCGGCACAGTTGACAGACTTGCCAACCTCTCTATCCAACGAAGGCAACAGTTTGCTGCCTTTCACACTGCGTTCCAAGAGATGATCCGGAGGTACCTGGGTCGCCGAACGGTGCTCAGTCGGTCAACAGGAGTCATTGAGTGCACAGTGTTCCTCCAAAGGGACATGGTGGGGCAGAGGGAGTCCTGGGAGAAGCATTCCAGCGTTAATGCGCTGCTTTCCCTAAGGGTTCATGGAAATCGTTTGTACACGTCAAGTCGTGCGTTGGAAACGCTGACATTACGTTGAGCCTGGGGGACAGGTCTGGCTTTCCCGTTATGTGAACAAGGGCTGCTGGAGGCCTCCTGTAACGAGTAGGAAACTGTCTGTTAGCCTAGGAAACCTGCCCTTCAATCACTCGGCATTACCACTGTGAAGAGGGCTCGGGCAACAACGCTGTTTTTCACTTAAATCTGAGGCCGCAAGTGTCCTGCTTTCCCGTTGGGAAAATAATGCTTTTCTCATTAGGCCCCTCGGTCAGACTTGACGCAGCACACGTACGTGTAGCTTCTGACCGGCGAAAAGAGACTCAAGGAGCACCCTGGACCTTGCCTGATAAAACTTTGGCACACAGGGAGCTGAAAGGCGTGACCGACGGAATTCCTTAGGTGAGGCCAAAAAGTGTCCTTTTATCCTACCAGAGCTCAGGCAGTGTTGCAGGGGCAACAAGTCCGTTTGTCAGGCTGCGCCTAAAGTCGACGGTCTGCTTGGCAAGCGAGGGCAGCTTCGTGTTCCCAGTGCGAACGCTAAGCAGGGGGTGTTTGCATTGCCGTCCTGGTTCAGCAGCGGGGACCGCTTGCGGTCCACCGAAGACCTGCCAGACCCGTGTTCGGGAGGACTTTTGAAAGATGGGCAATCCAACGGTGCAACAAAGAGAGCAGTGTTTTGCCTTGAATTCACTCTCCGTTCCAAGAGACGATGCGAAGGGCCTAGGTGCCTGTACGTCGGTAGGTCGCCTAAGACGTGACAACCGGTACACAGGGTGTTGCCGTGAGACGTGGTGAGGGCGCGGGAGTCCCAGGAGTCCTGAAAAGCCCACTAGCGTTTAGCCACTGCTTTGAGTAGGGCTCCCTGGGAAATGCTGCACGCCTGCCTGGCATTTGTGGATGCAATTCCTGGACCTTGCCTTCAGCTTGGCGCTCAGTGTCGTGTTCCTTCTGGGTAAAGGCGGCTCTGGGATGCCCCAGGAATGGAAGCGGAAACCCACCGCCGCGCTCAAGAAAAGTCCACTTTCCTTCCAAAGACGTTCCAGCATGCAAGAATGGACTGACAGAGCACTGTATTTCAGGCAGCTTTCACGCTGAACGATCCTTCTTTCCCGTTGGGAGGTACTACAGTTCTCTAAGGGTCCCGGTCTCAGAGTTGCACACAGCCCACGTGCGTGTAGTTTCTCAGGAACCAAAGGGGACCCAAGGAGGACGGTGGCACCTTCTCTGAATAATTTTGTAGCCAGGGAGTTGGTTGTGCGCTGTGCGAATGGCATGAACTCTTAAAGGTGCTAGGTATCAGATGTAGGTGCTCCCTGAACCTGCCAAAAGCCTAGCAGTGTTCGGGGGGGAAACTGTCCATTTTCCAGACTGCATCAAAGGTCGACTTACAGCTTGCCAGGAAGAGCCGGTAGGTAAGTACACCCAGAATGAACACTACGCACCATGCCTCCCATGGCTCCTCAGCGTCAGCAGTGGGAGCCCCTGGCATGCCACCTAGGACCTTCTACACCTCTGTTCAGGGGCACTTTTGAATGTCGTGGCTATCTAGCTCTACAGCAAAGAGGAGACTTTGTCGCTTCTCAGTCTGCATTCAAAGAGGTCATCCGGAGGACTTTGACAGCGGAAAGGTGCTCAGGGGGCCAAGAAGAGTTTCGGTACACAGTGTTCTTCCAAGGGACGTGGTGAGGCAGCGGGGACCCTAGGAAAGGCATACTAACTTCAATGCACTACTCGCCTAAGGTTTCCTGGAAAACCTCTGCACGCGTCAATTCGTGGAGGGACTACCTGGACCTCACTTGGGTCGTTGTGGAACAGTAGAGTGTTCCGTTGATGGATAGAGGGTGACCGGAGGCCTCCTGCACGGCGTAGTAAACAGAGTGTTTCTCTAGGCAAACTCCCTTTCCCCGCACATAGCCATTCTACTTGTGAAGACAACACGAGGAACCGCACTGTTTCTCAGGACACTTTGAGGCCGCACTTTCAGCTCTCCCGCCGGGAAAATAATGCTCTTGGCTTTAGGTAACCAATATCAAAGTTGAACCCAGCACATGCACTTGTAGGTTCTGACCAACAAAAAGAGACTCAAGCAGCACCCTGGACCTTCGCTGATAAGACTTTGGCACCAGGGTAGTCCTGCGTGGGCTGAATGGCCTCAACGACGTAATTCCCGGGGATGGGCCAAACTGTCCTTGTGTCTTACAAAACCTGGGGTAGCGTTCAGGGGCACATTGTACGTTTGTCAGGCTGCCTCTGAAGTCGACCTTCTGCTTGGCAGAGACAGAGAGAGAGAGACAGAGAGAGAGAGAGAGAGAGAGACAGAGAGACAGAGAGACAGAGAGGCGGCAGGGAAGTGTTCCCAGCATGAACCGTAAACACAGTGTTTCTTCATAGCAGCAGTGGTTCAGCCGTGGGGATCATTGGCATAACACCGAAGACCTGCTAGGCCTGTGTTCGGGAGGACTTTTGAAAGCTCGGCAGTCTAGACGGGCAGCGAAGGGAGCAGAGTGTCGCCTTTCATTCTTCTTGCAGAGAAACGATCCGAAGGGCCCAGGTACCTGTATTTGGTTGGGTCCCCTGAGAATTGGGTACACGTTGGGTACACAGTGTTTCTCCATGCGAGGTGGTGAGGACCCAGGAGTCCTAGGAGTCCTGACCCAGCACCCTAGCGTCAAGCCACTGCTTTGACTAAGGCTTCTGGGCAAATGCTGCATGCCTGCAGGCACTGTGGATGCCGTTCCCGGACCTTGTTTGGATCTTCGTGACCAGCGTGGTCTGCCCTTTATGCGAAGGGGGCTCTGGCACGCCTCAGGCAAGGAAGTGGAAAGAGCTTTCTTCTTTCTTGCATAGCACCCTTTCCTTTGAGACACGTTCCAGCATGCAAGGGAAGACTAGCGGAACGCTGTGTTTCGGCACCTTTGAGGCTACGAGGATTCTTCGTTCAACTAGGGACAATCCAACGTTTCTCCTAAGGTCCCGGCATCAAAGTTGAACGCAGCCCCACGTACGTGTAGTTTCTCAAGCACCAGAAGAGACACAAGAAGCACTGTGGTACCTTCTCAGAATAATATCTTGCGCAGGGAGATGAGCACTGTCCGAGTGACATAGGCGTTTTAAGGCGCCAGCTAGATCTGGGTGTCCTTGAACCTGCCAAAAGACTAGCAGGCTTCAGGAGGAAACCGTTCATTTTCCGGACGGCATCTAAAGTCGAGTTTCTGCTGGGCAGGGAGAGACGGCAGGTATGTAAGCGGAGAATGAACAGTCAGCACAGAGCTTGTTACATTGCAGCTCAGGGTCAGCCCTGAGAGCCCCTGGCATCACACCGAAGACTTTGCAGAACTCGGGTCGGGGCACAGTTGACAGACTTGCCAACCTCTCTATCCAACGAAGGCAACAGTTTGCTGCCTTTCACACTGCGTTCCAAGAGATGATCCGGAGGTACCTGGGTCGCCGAACGGTGCTCAGTCGGTCAACAGGAGTCATTGAGTGCACAGTGTTCCTCCAAAGGGACATGGTGGGGCAGAGGGAGTCCTGGGAGAAGCATTCCAGCGTTAATGCGCTGCTTTCCCTAAGGGTTCATGGAAATCGTTTGTACACGTCAAGTCGTGCGTTGGAAACGCTGACATTACGTTGAGCCTGGGGGACAGGTCTGGCTTTCCCGTTATGTGAACAAGGGCTGCTGGAGGCCTCCTGTAACGAGTAGGAAACTGTCTGTTAGCCTAGGAAACCTGCCCTTCAATCACTCGGCATTACCACTGTGAAGAGGGCTCGGGCAACAACGCTGTTTTTCACTTAAATCTGAGGCCGCAAGTGTCCTGCTTTCCCGTTGGGAAAATAATGCTTTTCTCATTAGGCCCCTCGGTCAGACTTGACGCAGCACACGTACGTGTAGCTTCTGACCGGCGAAAAGAGACTCAAGGAGCACCCTGGACCTTCCCTGATAAAACTTTGGCACACAGGGAGCTGAAAGGCGTGACCGACGGAATTCCTTAGGTGAGGCCAAAAAGTGTCCTTTTATCCTACCAGAGCTCAGGCAGTGTTGCAGGGGCAACAAGTCCGTTTGTCAGGCTGCGCCTAAAGTCGACGGTCTGCTTGGCAAGCGAGGGCAGCTTCGTGTTCCCAGTGCGAACGCTAAGCAGGGGGTGTTTGCATTGCCGTCCTGGTTCAGCAGCGGGGACCGCTTGCGGTCCACCGAAGACCTGCCAGACCCGTGTTCGGGAGGACTTTTGAAAGATGGGCAATCCAACGGTGCAACAAAGAGAGCAGTGTTTTGCCTTGAATTCACTCTTCGTTCCAAGAGACGATGCGAAGGGCCTAGGTGCCTGTACGTCGGTAGGTCGCCTAAGACGTGACAACCGGTACACACGGTGTTGCCGTGAGACGTGGTGAGGGCGCGGGAGTCCCAGGAGTCCTGAAAAGCCCACTAGCGTTTAGCCACTGCTTTGAGTAGGGCTCCCTGGGAAATGCTGCACGCCTGCCTGGCATTTGTGGATGCAATTCCTGGACCTTGCCTTCAGCTTGGCGCTCAGTGTCGTGTTCCTTCTGGGTAAAGGCGGCTCTGGGATGCCCCAGGAATGGAAGCGGAAACCCACCGCCGCGCTCAAGAAAAGTCCACTTTCCTTCCAAAGACGTTCCAGCATGCAAGAATGGACTGACAGAGCACTGTATTTCAGGCAGCTTTCACGCTGAACGATCCTTCTTTCCCGTTGGGAGGTACTACAGTTCTCTAAGGGTCCCGGTCTCAGAGTTGCACACAGCCCACGTGCGTGTAGTTTCTCAGGAACCAAAGGGGACCCAAGGAGGACGGTGGCACCTTCTCTGAATAATTTTGTAGCCAGGGAGTTGGTTGTGCGCTGTGCGAATGGCATGAACTCTTAAAGGTGCTAGGTATCAGATGTAGGTGCTCCCTGAACCTGCCAAAAGCCTAGCAGTGTTCGGGGGGGAAACTGTCCATTTTCCAGACTGCATCAAAGGTCGAGTTACAGCTTGCCAGGAAGAGCCGGTAGGTAAGTACACCCAGAATGAACACTACGCACCATGCCTCCCATGGCTCCTCAGCGTCAGCAGTGGGAGCCCCTGGCATGCCACCTAGGACCTTCTACACCTCTGTTCAGGGGCACTTTTGAATGTCGTGGCTATCTAGCTCTACAGCAAAGAGGAGACTTTGTCGCTTCTCAGTCTGCATTCAAAGAGGTCATCCGGAGGACTTTGACAGCGGAAAGGTGCTCAGGGGGCCAAGAAGAGTTTCGGTACACAGTGTTCTTCCAAGGGACGTGGTGAGGCAGCGGGGACCCTAGGAAAGGCATACTAACTTCAATGCACTACTCGCCTAAGGTTTCCTGGAAAACCTCTGCACGCGTCAATTCGTGGAGGGACTACCTGGACCTCACTTGGGTCGTTGTGGAACAGTAGAGTGTTCCGTTGATGGATAGAGGGTGACCGGAGGCCTCCTGCACGGCGTAGTAAACAGAGTGTTTCTCTAGGCAAACTCCCTTTCCCCGCACATAGCCATTCTACTTGTGAAGACAACACGAGGAACCGCACTGTTTCTCAGGACACTTTGAGGCCGCACTTTCAGCTCTCCCGCCGGGAAAATAATGCTCTTGGCTTTAGGTAACCAATATCAAAGTTGAACCCAGCACATGCACTTGTAGGTTCTGACCAACAAAAAGAGACTCAAGCAGCACCCTGGACCTTCGCTGATAAGACTTTGGCACCAGGGTAGTCCTGCGTGGGCTGAATGGCCTCAACGACGTAATTCCCGGGGATGGGCCAAACTGTCCTTGTGTCTTACAAAACCTGGGGTAGCGTTCAGGGGCACATTGTACGTTTGTCAGGCTGCCTCTGAAGTCGACCTTCTGCTTGGCAGAGACAGAGAGAGAGAGACAGAGAGAGAGAGAGACAGAGAGACAGAGAGACAGAGAGACAGAGAGGCGGCAGGGAAGTGTTCCCAGCATGAACCGTAAACACAGTGTTTCTTCATAGCAGCAGTGGTTCAGCCGTGGGGATCATTGGCATAACACCGAAGACCTGCTAGGCCTGTGTTCAGGAGGACTTTTGAAAGCTCGGCAGTCTAGACGGGCAGCGAAGGGAGCAGAGTGTCGCCTTTCATTCTTCTTGCAGAGAAACGATCCGAAGGGCCCAGGTACCTGTATTTGGTTGGGTCCCCTGAGAATTGGGTACACGTTGGGTACACAGTGTTTCTCCATGCGAGGTGGTGAGGACCCAGGAGTCCTAGGAGTCCTGACCCAGCACCCTAGCGTCAAGCCACTGCTTTGACTAAGGCTTCTGGGCAAATGCTGCATGCCTGCAGGCACTGTGGATGCCGTTCCCGGACCTTGTTTGGATCTTCGTGACCAGCGTGGTCTGCCCTTTATGCGAAGGGGGCTCTGGCACGCCTCAGGCAAGGAAGTGGAAAGAGCTTTCTTCTTTCTTGCCTAGCACCCTTTCCTTTGAGACACGTTCCAGCATGCAAGGGAAGACTAGCGGAACGCTGTGTTTCGGCACCTTTGAGGCTACGAGGATTCTTCGTTCAACTAGGGACAATCCAACGTTTCTCCTAAGGTCCCGGCATCAAAGTTGAACGCAGCCCCACGTACGTGTAGTTTCTCAAGCACCAGAAGAGACACAAGAAGCACTGTGGTACCTTCTCAGAATAATATCTTGCGCAGGGAGATGAGCACTGTCCGAGTGACATAGGCGTTTTAAGGCGCCAGCTAGATCTGGGTGTCCTTGAACCTGCCAAAAGACTAGCAGGCTTCAGGAGGAAACCGTTCATTTTCCGGACGGCATCTAAAGTCGAGTTTCTGCTGGGCAGGGAGAGACGGCAGGTATGTAAGCGGAGAATGAACAGTCAGCACAGAGCTTGTTACATTGCAGCTCAGGGTCAGCCCTGAGAGCCCCTGGCATCACACCGAAGACTTTGCAGAACTCGGGTCGGGGCACAGTTGACAGACTTGCCAACCTCTCTATCCAACGAAGGCAACAGTTTGCTGCCTTTCACACTGCGTTCCAAGAGATGATCCGGAGGTACCTGGGTCGCCGAACGGTGCTCAGTCGGTCAACAGGAGTCATTGAGTGCACAGTGTTCCTCCAAAGGGACATGGTGGGGCAGAGGGAGTCCTGGGAGAAGCATTCCAGCGTTAATGCGCTGCTTTCCCTAAGGGTTCATGGAAATCGTTTGTACACGTCAAGTCGTGCGTTGGAAACGCTGACATTACGTTGAGCCTGGGGGACAGGTCTGGCTTTCCCGTTAGGTGAACAAGGGCTGCTGGAGGCCTCCTGTAACGAGTAGGAAACTGTCTGTTAGCCTAGGAAACCTGCCCTTCAATCACTCGGCATTACCACTGTGAAGAGGGCTCGGGCAACAACGCTGTTTTTCACTTAAATCTGAGGCCGCAAGTGTCCTGCTTTCCCGTTGGGAAAATAATGCTTTTCTCATTAGGCCCCTCGGTCAGACTTGACGCAGCACACGTACGTGTAGCTTCTGACCGGCGAAAAGAGACTCAAGGAGCACCCTGGACCTTCCCTGATAAAACTTTGGCACACAGGGAGCTGAAAGGCGTGACCGACGGAATTCCTTAGGTGAGGCCAAAAAGTGTCCTTTTATCCTACCAGAGCTCAGGCAGTGTTGCAGGGGCAACAAGTCCGTTTGTCAGGCTGCGCCTAAAGTCGACGGTCTGCTTGGCAAGCGAGGGCAGCTTCGTGTTCCCAGTGCGAACGCTAAGCAGGGGGTGTTTGCATTGCCGTCCTGGTTCAGCAGCGGGGACCGCTTGCGGTCCACCGAAGACCTGCCAGACCCGTGTTCGGGAGGACTTTTGAAAGATGGGCAATCCAACGGCGCAACAAAGAGAGCAGTGTTTTGCCTTGAATTCACTCTTCGTTCCAAGAGACGATGCGAAGGGCCTAGGTGCCTGTACGTCGGTAGGTCGCCTAAGACGTGACAACCGGTACACACGGTGTTGCCGTGAGACGTGGTGAGGGCGCGGGAGTCCCAGGAGTCCTGAAAAGCCCACTAGCGTTTAGCCACTGCTTTGAGTAGGGCTCCCTGGGAAATGCTGCACGCCTGCCTGGCATTTGTGGATGCAATTCCTGGACCTTGCCTTCAGCTTGGCGCTCAGTGTCGTGTTCCTTCTGGGTAAAGGCGGCTCTGGGATGCCCCAGGAATGGAAGCGGAAACCCACCGCCGCGCTCAAGAAAAGTCCACTTTCCTTCCAAAGACGTTCCAGCATGCAAGAATGGACTGACAGAGCACTGTATTTCAGGCAGCTTTCACGCTGAACGATCCTTCTTTCCCGTTGGGAGGTACTACAGTTCTCTAAGGGTCCCGGTCTCAGAGTTGCACACAGCCCACGTGCGTGTAGTTTCTCAGGAACCAAAGGGGACCCAAGGAGGACGGTGGCACCTTCTCTGAATAATTTTGTAGCCAGGGAGTTGGTTGTGCGCTGTGCGAATGGCATGAACTCTTAAAGGTGCTAGGTATCAGATGTAGGTGCTCCCTGAACCTGCCAAAAGCCTAGCAGTGTTCGGGGGGGAAACTGTCCATTTTCCAGACTGCATCAAAGGTCGAGTTACAGCTTGCCAGGAAGAGCCGGTAGGTAAGTACACCCAGAATGAACACTACGCACCATGCCTCCCATGGCTCCTCAGCGTCAGCAGTGGGAGCCCCTGGCATGCCACCTAGGACCTTCTACACCTCTGTTCAGGGGCACTTTTGAATGTCGTGGCTATCTAGCTCTACAGCAAAGAGGAGACTTTGTCGCTTCTCAGTCTGCATTCAAAGAGGTCATCCGGAGGACTTTGACAGCGGAAAGGTGCTCAGGGGGCCAAGAAGAGTTTCGGTACACAGTGTTCTTCCAAGGGACGTGGTGAGGCAGCGGGGACCCTAGGAAAGGCATACTAACTTCAATGCACTACTCGCCTAAGGTTTCCTGGAAAACCTCTGCACGCGTCAATTCGTGGAGGGACTACCTGGACCTCACTTGGGTCGTTGTGGAACAGTAGAGTGTTCCGTTGATGGATAGAGGGTGACCGGAGGCCTCCTGCACGGCGTAGTAAACAGAGTGTTTCTCTAGGCAAACTCCCTTTCCCCGCACATAGCCATTCTACTTGTGAAGACAACACGAGGAACCGCACTGTTTCTCAGGACACTTTGAGGCCGCACTTTCAGCTCTCCCGCCGGGAAAATAATGCTCTTGGCTTTAGGTAACCAATATCAAAGTTGAACCCAGCACATGCACTTGTAGGTTCTGACCAACAAAAAGAGACTCAAGCAGCACCCTGGACCTTCGCTGATAAGACTTTGGCACCAGGGTAGTCCTGCGTGGGCTGAATGGCCTCAACGACGTAATTCCCGGGGATGGGCCAAACTGTCCTTGTGTCTTACAAAACCTGGGGTAGCGTTCAGGGGCACATTGTACGTTTGTCAGGCTGCCTCTGAAGTCGACCTTCTGCTTGGCAGAGACAGAGAGAGAGAGACAGAGAGAGAGAGAGAGAGAGAGAGACAGAGAGACAGAGAGACAGAGAGGCGGCAGGGAAGTGTTCCCAGCATGAACCGTAAACACAGTGTTTCTTCATAGCAGCAGTGGTTCAGCCGTGGGGATCATTGGCATAACACCGAAGACCTGCTAGGCCTGTGTTCGGGAGGACTTTTGAAAGCTCGGCAGTCTAGACGGGCAGCGAAGGGAGCAGAGTGTCGCCTTTCATTCTTCTTGCAGAGAAACGATCCGAAGGGCCCAGGTACCTGTATTTGGTTGGGTCCCCTGAGAATTGGGTACACGTTGGGTACACAGTGTTTCTCCATGCGAGGTGGTGAGGACCCAGGAGTCCTAGGAGTCCTGACCCAGCACCCTAGCGTCAAGCCACTGCTTTGACTAAGGCTTCTGGGCAAATGCTGCATGCCTGCAGGCACTGTGGATGCCGTTCCCGGACCTTGTTTGGATCTTCGTGACCAGCGTGGTCTGCCCTTTATGCGAAGGGGGCTCTGGCACGCCTCAGGCAAGGAAGTGGAAAGAGCTTTCTTCTTTCTTGCCTAGCACCCTTTCCTTTGAGACACGTTCCAGCATGCAAGGGAAGACTAGCGGAACGCTGTGTTTCGGCACCTTTGAGGCTACGAGGATTCTTCGTTCAACTAGGGACAATCCAACGTTTCTCCTAAGGTCCCGGCATCAAAGTTGAACGCAGCCCCACGTACGTGTAGTTTCTCAAGCACCAGAAGAGACACAAGAAGCACTGTGGTACCTTCTCAGAATAATATCTTGCGCAGGGAGATGAGCACTGTCCGAGTGACATAGGCGTTTTAAGGCGCCAGCTAGATCTGGGTGTCCTTGAACCTGCCAAAAGACTAGCAGGCTTCAGGAGGAAACCGTTCATTTTCCGGACGGCATCTAAAGTCGAGTTTCTGCTGGGCAGGGAGAGACGGCAGGTATGTAAGCGGAGAATGAACAGTCAGCACAGAGCTTGTTACATTGCAGCTCAGGGTCAGCCCTGAGAGCCCCTGGCATCACACCGAAGACTTTGCAGAACTCGGGTCGCGGCACAGTTGACAGACTTGCCAACCTCTCTATCCAACGAAGGCAACAGTTTGCTGCCTTTCACACTGCGTTCCAAGAGATGATCCGGAGGTACCTGGGTCGCCGAACGGTGCTCAGTCGGTCAACAGGAGTCATTGAGTGCACAGTGTTCCTCCAAAGGGACATGGTGGGGCAGAGGGAGTCCTGGGAGAAGCATTCCAGCGTTAATGCGCTGCTTTCCCTAAGGGTTCATGGAAATCGTTTGTACACGTCAAGTCGTGCGTTGGAAACGCTGACATTACGTTGAGCCTGGGGGACAGGTCTGGCTTTCCCGTTATGTGAACAAGGGCTGCTGGAGGCCTCCTGTAACGAGTAGGAAACTGTCTGTTAGCCTAGGAAACCTGCCCTTCAATCACTCGGCATTACCACTGTGAAGAGGGCTCGGGCAACAACGCTGTTTTTCACTTAAATCTGAGGCCGCAAGTGTCCTGCTTTCCCGTTGGGAAAATAATGCTTTTCTCATTAGGCCCCTCGGTCAGACTTGACGCAGCACACGTACGTGTAGCTTCTGACCGGCGAAAAGAGACTCAAGGAGCACCCTGGACCTTGCCTGATAAAACTTTGGCACACAGGGAGCTGAAAGGCGTGACCGACGGAATTCCTTAGGTGAGGCCAAAAAGTGTCCTTTTATCCTACCAGAGCTCAGGCAGTGTTGCAGGGGCAACAAGTCCGTTTGTCAGGCTGCGCCTAAAGTCGACGGTCTGCTTGGCAAGCGAGGGCAGCTTCGTGTTCCCAGTGCGAACGCTAAGCAGGGGGTGTTTGCATTGCCGTCCTGGTTCAGCAGCGGGGACCGCTTGCGGTCCACCGAAGACCTGCCAGACCCGTGTTCGGGAGGACTTTTGAAAGATGGGCAATCCAACGGTGCAACAAAGAGAGCAGTGTTTTGCCTTGAATTCACTCTTCGTTCCAAGAGACGATGCGAAGGGCCTAGGTGCCTGTACGTCGGTAGGTCGCCTAAGACGTGACAACCGGTACACACGGTGTTGCCGTGAGACGTGGTGAGGGCGCGGGAGTCCCAGGAGTCCTGAAAAGCCCACTAGCGTTTAGCCACTGCTTTGAGTAGGGCTCCCTGGGAAATGCTGCACGCCTGCCTGGCATTTGTGGATGCAATTCCTGGACCTTGCCTTCAGCTTGGCGCTCAGTGTCGTGTTCCTTCTGGGTAAAGGCGGCTCTGGGATGCCCCAGGAATGGAAGCGGAAACCCACCGCCGCGCTCAAGAAAAGTCCACTTTCCTTCCAAAGACGTTCCAGCATGCAAGAATGGACTGACAGAGCACTGTATTTCAGGCAGCTTTCACGCTGAACGATCCTTCTTTCCCGTTGGGAGGTACTACAGTTCTCTAAGGGTCCCGGTCTCAGAGTTGCACACAGCCCACGTGCGTGTAGTTTCTCAGGAACCAAAGGGGACCCAAGGAGGACGGTGGCACCTTCTCTGAATAATTTTGTAGCCAGGGAGTTGGTTGTGCGCTGTGCGAATGGCATGAACTCTTAAAGGTGCTAGGTATCAGATGTAGGTGCTCCCTGAACCTGCCAAAAGCCTAGCAGTGTTCGGGGGGGAAACTGTCCATTTTCCAGACTGCATCAAAGGTCGACTTACAGCTTGCCAGGAAGAGCCGGTAGGTAAGTACACCCAGAATGAACACTACGCACCATGCCTCCCATGGCTCCTCAGCGTCAGCAGTGGGAGCCCCTGGCATGCCACCTAGGACCTTCTACACCTCTGTTCAGGGGCACTTTTGAATGTCGTGGCTATCTAGCTCTACAGCAAAGAGGAGACTTTGTCGCTTCTCAGTCTGCATTCAAAGAGGTCATCCGGAGGACTTTGACAGCGGAAAGGTGCTCAGGGGGCCAAGAAGAGTTTCGGTACACAGTGTTCTTCCAAGGGACGTGGTGAGGCAGCGGGGACCCTAGGAAAGGCATACTAACTTCAATGCACTACTCGCCTAAGGTTTCCTGGAAAACCTCTGCACGCGTCAATTCGTGGAGGGACTACCTGGACCTCACTTGGGTCGTTGTGGAACAGTAGAGTGTTCCGTTGATGGATAGAGGGTGACCGGAGGCCTCCTGCACGGCGTAGTAAACAGAGTGTTTCTCTAGGCAAACTCCCTTTCCCCGCACATAGCCATTCTACTTGTGAAGACAACACGAGGAACCGCACTGTTTCTCAGGACACTTTGAGGCTGCACTTTCAGCTCTCCCGCCGGGAAAATAATGCTCTTGGCTTTAGGTAACCAATATCAAAGTTGAACCCAGCACATGCACTTGTAGGTTCTGACCAACAAAAAGAGACTCAAGCAGCACCCTGGACCTTCGCTGATAAGACTTTGGCACCAGGGTAGTCCTGCGTGGGCTGAATGGCCTCAACGACGTAATTCCCGGGGATGGGCCAAACTGTCCTTGTGTCTTACAAAACCTGGGGTAGCGTTCAGGGGCACATTGTACGTTTGTCAGGCTGCCTCTGAAGTCGACCTTCTGCTTGGCAGAGATAGAGAGAGAGAGACAGAGAGAGAGAGAGACAGAGAGACAGAGAGACAGAGAGACAGAGAGGCGGCAGGGAAGTGTTCCCAGCATGAACCGTAAACACAGTGTTTCTTCATAGCAGCAGTGGTTCAGCCGTGGGGATCATTGGCATAACACCGAAGACCTGCTAGGCCTGTGTTCGGGAGGACTTTTGAAAGCTCGGCCGTCTAGACGGGCAGCGAAGGGAGCAGAGTGTCGCCTTTCATTCTTCTTGCAGAGAAATGATCCGAAGGGCCCAGGTACCTGTATTTGGTTGGGTCCCCTGAGAATTGGGTACACGTTGGGTACACAGTGTTTCTCCATGCGAGGTGGTGAGGACCCAGGAGTCCTAGGAGTCCTGACCCAGCACCCTAGCGTCAAGCCACTGCTTTGACTAAGGCTTCTGGGCAAATGCTGCATGCCTGCAGGCACTGTGGATGCCGTTCCCGGACCTTGTTTGGATCTTCGTGACCAGCGTGGTCTGCCCTTTATGCGAAGGGGGCTCTGGCACGCCTCAGGCAAGGAAGTGGAAAGAGCTTTCTTCTTTCTTGCATAGCACCCTTTCCTTTGAGACACGTTCCAGCATGCAAGGGAAGACTAGCGGAACGCTGTGTTTCGGCACCTTTGAGGCTACGAGGATTCTTCGTTCAACTAGGGACAATCCAACGTTTCTCCTAAGGTCCCGGCATCAAAGTTGAACGCAGCCCCACGTACGTGTAGTTTCTCAAGCACCAGAAGAGACACAAGAAGCACTGTGGTACCTTCTCAGAATAATATCTTGCGCAGGGAGATGAGCACTGTCCGAGTGACATAGGCGTTTTAAGGCGCCAGCTAGATCTGGGTGTCCTTGAACCTGCCAAAAGACTAGCAGGCTTCAGGAGGAAACCGTTCATTTTCCGGACGGCATCTAAAGTCGAGTTTCTGCTGGGCAGGGAGAGACGGCAGGTATGTAAGCGGAGAATGAACAGTCAGCACAGAGCTTGTTACATTGCAGCTCAGGGTCAGCCCTGAGAGCCCCTGGCATCACACCGAAGACTTTGCAGAACTCGGGTCGCGGCACAGTTGACAGACTTGCCAACCTCTCTATCCAACGAAGGCAACAGTTTGCTGCCTTTCACACTGCGTTCCAAGAGATGATCCGGAGGTACCTGGGTCGCCGAACGGTGCTCAGTCGGTCAACAGGAGTCATTGAGTGCACAGTGTTCCTCCAAAGGGACATGGTGGGGCAGAGGGAGTCCTGGGAGAAGCATTCCAGCGTTAATGCGCTGCTTTCCCTAAGGGTTCATGGAAATCGTTTGTACACGTCAAGTCGTGCGTTGGAAACGCTGACATTACGTTGAGCCTGGGGGACAGGTCTGGCTTTCCCGTTATGTGAACAAGGGCTGCTGGAGGCCTCCTGTAACGAGTAGGAAACTGTCTGTTAGCCTAGGAAACCTGCCCTTCAATCACTCGGCATTACCACTGTGAAGAGGGCTCGGGCAACAACGCTGTTTTTCACTTAAATCTGAGGCCGCAAGTGTCCTGCTTTCCCGTTGGGAAAATAATGCTTTTCTCATTAGGCCCCTCGGTCAGACTTGACGCAGCACACGTACGTGTAGCTTCTGACCGGCGAAAAGAGACTCAAGGAGCACCCTGGACCTTCCCTGATAAAACTTTGGCACACAGGGAGCTGAAAGGCGTGACCGACGGAATTCCTTAGGTGAGGCCAAAAAGTGTCCTTTTATCCTACCAGAGCTCAGGCAGTGTTGCAGGGGCAACAAGTCCGTTTGTCAGGCTGCGCCTAAAGTCGACGGTCTGCTTGGCAAGCGAGGGCAGCTTCGTGTTCCCAGTGCGAACGCTAAGCAGGGGGTGTTTGCATTGCCGTCCTGGTTCAGCAGCGGGGACCGCTTGCGGTCCACCGAAGACCTGCCAGACCCGTGTTCGGGAGGACTTTTGAAAGATGGGCAATCCAACGGTGCAACAAAGAGAGCAGTGTTTTGCCTTGAATTCACTCTTCGTTCCAAGAGACGATGCGAAGGGCCTAGGTGCCTGTACGTCGGTAGGTCGCCTAAGACGTGACAACCGGTACACACGGTGTTGCCGTGAGACGTGGTGAGGGCGCGGGAGTCCCAGGAGTCCTGAAAAGCCCACTAGCGTTTAGCCACTGCTTTGAGTAGGGCTCCCTGGGAAATGCTGCACGCCTGCCTGGCATTTGTGGATGCAATTCCTGGACCTTGCCTTCAGCTTGGCGCTCAGTGTCGTGTTCCTTCTGGGTAAAGGCGGCTCTGGGATGCCCCAGGAATGGAAGCGGAAACCCACCGCCGCGCTCAAGAAAAGTCCACTTTCCTTCCAAAGACGTTCCAGCATGCAAGAATGGACTGACAGAGCACTGTATTTCAGGCAGCTTTCACGCTGAACGATCCTTCTTTCCCGTTGGGAGGTACTACAGTTCTCTAAGGGTCCCGGTCTCAGAGTTGCACACAGCCCACGTGCGTGTAGTTTCTCAGGAACCAAAGGGGACCCAAGGAGGACGGTGGCACCTTCTCTGAATAATTTTGTAGCCAGGGAGTTGGTTGTGCGCTGTGCGAATGGCATGAACTCTTAAAGGTGCTAGGTATCAGATGTAGGTGCTCCCTGAACCTGCCAAAAGCCTAGCAGTGTTCGGGGGGGAAACTGTCCATTTTCCAGACTGCATCAAAGGTCGACTTACAGCTTGCCAGGAAGAGCCGGTAGGTAAGTACACCCAGAATGAACACTACGCACCATGCCTCCCATGGCTCCTCAGCGTCAGCAGTGGGAGCCCCTGGCATGCCACCTAGGACCTTCTACACCTCTGTTCAGGGGCACTTTTGAATGTCGTGGCTATCTAGCTCTACAGCAAAGAGGAGACTTTGTCGCTTCTCAGTCTGCATTCAAAGAGGTCATCCGGAGGACTTTGACAGCGGAAAGGTGCTCAGGGGGCCAAGAAGAGTTTCGGTACACAGTGTTCTTCCAAGGGACGTGGTGAGGCAGCGGGGACCCTAGGAAAGGCATACTAACTTCAATGCACTACTCGCCTAAGGTTTCCTGGAAAACCTCTGCACGCGTCAATTCGTGGAGGGACTACCTGGACCTCACTTGGGTCGTTGTGGAACAGTAGAGTGTTCCGTTGATGGATAGAGGGTGACCGGAGGCCTCCTGCACGGCGTAGTAAACAGAGTGTTTCTCTAGGCAAACTCCCTTTCCCCGCACATAGCCATTCTACTTGTGAAGACAACACGAGGAACCGCACTGTTTCTCAGGACACTTTGAGGCCGCACTTTCAGCTCTCCCGCCGGGAAAATAATGCTCTTGGCTTTAGGTAACCAATATCAAAGTTGAACCCAGCACATGCACTTGTAGGTTCTGACCAACAAAAAGAGACTCAAGCAGCACCCTGGACCTTCGCTGATAAGACTTTGGCACCAGGGTAGTCCTGCGTGGGCTGAATGGCCTCAACGACGTAATTCCCGGGGATGGGCCAAACTGTCCTTGTGTCTTACAAAACCTGGGGTAGCGTTCAGGGGCACATTGTACGTTTGTCAGGCTGCCTCTGAAGTCGACCTTCTGCTTGGCAGAGACAGAGAGAGAGAGAGACAGAGAGACAGAGAGACAGAGAGACAGAGAGACAGAGAGGCGGCAGGGAAGTGTTCCCAGCATGAACCGTAAACACAGTGTTTCTTCATAGCAGCAGTGGTTCAGCCGTGGGGATCATTGGCATAACACCGAAGACCTGCTAGGCCTGTGTTCGGGAGGACTTTTGAAAGCTCGGCCGTCTAGACGGGCAGCGAAGGGAGCAGAGTGTCGCCTTTCATTCTTCTTGCAGAGAAACGATCCGAAGGGCCCAGGTACCTGTATTTGGTTGGGTCCCCTGAGAATTGGGTACACGTTGGGTACACAGTGTTTCTCCATGCGAGGTGGTGAGGACCCAGGAGTCCTAGGAGTCCTGACCCAGCACCCTAGCGTCAAGCCACTGCTTTGACTAAGGCTTCTGGGCAAATGCTGCATGCCTGCAGGCACTGTGGATGCCGTTCCCGGACCTTGTTTGGATCTTCGTGACCAGCGTGGTCTGCCCTTTATGCGAAGGGGGCTCTGGCACGCCTCAGGCAAGGAAGTGGAAAGAGCTTTCTTCTTTCTTGCATAGCACCCTTTCCTTTGAGACACGTTCCAGCATGCAAGGGAAGACTAGCGGAACGCTGTGTTTCGGCACCTTTGAGGCTACGAGGATTCTTCGTTCAACTAGGGACAATCCAACGTTTCTCCTAAGGTCCCGGCATCAAAGTTGAACGCAGCCCCACGTACGTGTAGTTTCTCAAGCACCAGAAGAGACACAAGAAGCACTGTGGTACCTTCTCAGAATAATATCTTGCGCAGGGAGATGAGCACTGTCCGAGTGACATAGGCGTTTTAAGGCGCCAGCTAGATCTGGGTGTCCTTGAACCTGCCAAAAGACTAGCAGGCTTCAGGAGGAAACCGTTCATTTTCCGGACGGCATCTAAAGTCGAGTTTCTGCTGGGCAGGGAGAGACGGCAGGTATGTAAGCGGAGAATGAACAGTCAGCACAGAGCTTGTTACTTTGCAGCTCAGGGTCAGCCCTGAGAGCCCCTGGCATCACACCGAAGACTTTGCAGAACTCGGGTCGGGGCACAGTTGACAGACTTGCCAACCTCTCTATCCAACGAAGGCAACAGTTTGCTGCCTTTCACACTGCGTTCCAAGAGATGATCCGGAGGTACCTGGGTCGCCGAACGGTGCTCAGTCGGTCAACAGGAGTCATTGAGTGCACAGTGTTCCTCCAAAGGGACATGGTGGGGCAGAGGGAGTCCTGGGAGAAGCATTCCAGCGTTAATGCGCTGCTTTCCCTAAGGGTTCATGGAAATCGTTTGTACACGTCAAGTCGTGCGTTGGAAACGCTGACATTACGTTGAGCCTGGGGGACAGGTCTGGCTTTCCCGTTATGTGAACAAGGGCTGCTGGAGGCCTCCTGTAACGAGTAGGAAACTGTCTGTTAGCCTAGGAAACCTGCCCTTCAATCACTCGGCATTACCACTGTGAAGAGGGCTCGGGCAACAACGCTGTTTTTCACTTAAATCTGAGGCCGCAAGTGTCCTGCTTTCCCGTTGGGAAAATAATGCTTTTCTCATTAGGCCCCTCGGTCAGACTTGACGCAGCACACGTACGTGTAGCTTCTGACCGGCGAAAAGAGACTCAAGGAGCACCCTGGACCTTCCCTGATAAAACTTTGGCACACAGGGAGCTGAAAGGCGTGACCGACGGAATTCCTTAGGTGAGGCCAAAAAGTGTCCTTTTATCCTACCAGAGCTCAGGCAGTGTTGCAGGGGCAACAAGTCCGTTTGTCAGGCTGCGCCTAAAGTCGACGGTCTGCTTGGCAAGCGAGGGCAGCTTCGTGTTCCCAGTGCGAACGCTAAGCAGGGGGTGTTTGCATTGCCGTCCTGGTTCAGCAGCGGGGACCGCTTGCGGTCCACCGAAGACCTGCCAGACCCGTGTTCGGGAGGACTTTTGAAAGATGGGCAATCCAACGGTGCAACAAAGAGAGCAGTGTTTTGCCTTGAATTCACTCTTCGTTCCAAGAGACGATGCGAAGGGCCTAGGTGCCTGTACGTCGGTAGGTCGCCTAAGACGTGACAACCGGTACACACGGTGTTGCCGTGAGACGTGGTGAGGGCGCGGGAGTCCCAGGAGTCCTGAAAAGCCCACTAGCGTTTAGCCACTGCTTTGAGTAGGGCTCCCTGGGAAATGCTGCACGCCTGCCTGGCATTTGTGGATGCAATTCCTGGACCTTGCCTTCAGCTTGGCGCTCAGTGTCGTGTTCCTTCTGGGTAAAGGCGGCTCTGGGATGCCCCAGGAATGGAAGCGGAAACCCACCGCCGCGCTCAAGAAAAGTCCACTTTCCTTCCAAAGACGTTCCAGCATGCAAGAATGGACTGACAGAGCACTGTATTTCAGGCAGCTTTCACGCTGAACGATCCTTCTTTCCCGTTGGGAGGTACTACAGTTCTCTAAGGGTCCCGGTCTCAGAGTTGCACACAGCCCACGTGCGTGTAGTTTCTCAGGAACCAAAGGGGACCCAAGGAGGACGGTGGCACCTTCTCTGAATAATTTTGTAGCCAGGGAGTTGGTTGTGCGCTGTGCGAATGGCATGAACTCTTAAAGGTGCTAGGTATCAGATCTAGGTGCTCCCTGAACCTGCCAAAAGCCTAGCAGTGTTCGGGGGGGAAACTGTCCATTTTCCAGACTGCATCAAAGGTCGAGTTACAGCTTGCCAGGAAGAGCCGGTAGGTAAGTACACCCAGAATGAACACTACGCACCATGCCTCCCATGGCTCCTCAGCGTCAGCAGTGGGAGCCCCTGGCATGCCACCTAGGACCTTCTACACCTCTGTTCAGGGGCACTTTTGAATGTCGTGGCTATCTAGCTCTACAGCAAAGAGGAGACTTTGTCGCTTCTCAGTCTGCATTCAAAGAGGTCATCCGGAGGACTTTGACAGCGGAAAGGTGCTCAGGGGGCCAAGAAGAGTTTCGGTACACAGTGTTCTTCCAAGGGACGTGGTGAGGCAGCGGGGACCCTAGGAAAGGCATACTAACTTCAATGCACTACTCGCCTAAGGTTTCCTGGAAAACCTCTGCACGCGTCAATTCGTGGAGGGACTACCTGGACCTCACTTGGGTCGTTGTGGAACAGTAGAGTGTTCCGTTGATGGATAGAGGGTGACCGGAGGCCTCCTGCACGGCGTAGTAAACAGAGTGTTTCTCTAGGCAAACTCCCTTTCCCCGCACATAGCCATTCTACTTGTGAAGACAACACGAGGAACCGCACTGTTTCTCAGGACACTTTGAGGCCGCACTTTCAGCTCTCCCGCCGGGAAAATAATGCTCTTGGCTTTAGGTAACCAATATCAAAGTTGAACCCAGCACATGCACTTGTAGGTTCTGACCAACAAAAAGAGACTCAAGCAGCACCCTGGACCTTCGCTGATAAGACTTTGGCACCAGGGTAGTCCTGCGTGGGCTGAATGGCCTCAACGACGTAATTCCCGGGGATGGGCCAAACTGTCCTTGTGTCTTACAAAACCTGGGGTAGCGTTCAGGGGCACATTGTACGTTTGTCAGGCTGCCTCTGAAGTCGACCTTCTGCTTGGCAGAGATAGAGAGAGAGAGACAGAGAGAGAGAGAGAGAGAGAGACAGAGAGACAGAGAGACAGAGAGGCGGCAGGGAAGTGTTCCCAGCATGAACCGTAAACACAGTGTTTCTTCATAGCAGCAGTGGTTCAGCCGTGGGGATCATTGGCATAACACCGAAGACCTGCTAGGCCTGTGTTCGGGAGGACTTTTGAAAGCTCGGCCGTCTAGACGGGCAGCGAAGGGAGCAGAGTGTCGCCTTTCATTCTTCTTGCAGAGAAACGATCCGAAGGGCCCAGGTACCTGTATTTGGTTGGGTCCCCTGAGAATTGGGTACACGTTGGGTACACAGTGTTTCTCCATGCGAGGTGGTGAGGACCCAGGAGTCCTAGGAGTCCTGACCCAGCACCCTAGCGTCAAGCCACTGCTTTGACTAAGGCTTCTGGGCAAATGCTGCATGCCTGCAGGCACTGTGGATGCCGTTCCCGGACCTTGTTTGGATCTTCGTGACCAGCGTGGTCTGCCCTTTATGCGAAGGGGGCTCTGGCACGCCTCAGGCAAGGAAGTGGAAAGAGCTTTCTTCTTTCTTGCATAGCACCCTTTCCTTTGAGACACGTTCCAGCATGCAAGGGAAGACTAGCGGAACGCTGTGTTTCGGCACCTTTGAGGCTACGAGGATTCTTCGTTCAACTAGGGACAATCCAACGTTTCTCCTAAGGTCCCGGCATCAAAGTTGAACGCAGCCCCACGTACGTGTAGTTTCTCAAGCACCAGAAGAGACACAAGAAGCACTGTGGTACCTTCTCAGAATAATATCTTGCGCAGGGAGATGAGCACTGTCCGAGTGACATAGGCGTTTTAAGGCGCCAGCTAGATCTGGGTGTCCTTGAACCTGCCAAAAGACTAGCAGGCTTCAGGAGGAAACCGTTCATTTTCCGGACGGCATCTAAAGTCGAGTTTCTGCTGGGCAGGGAGAGACGGCAGGTATGTAAGCGGAGAATGAACAGTCAGCACAGAGCTTGTTACACTGCAGCTCAGGGTCAGCCCTGAGAGCCCCTGGCATCACACCGAAGACTTTGCAGAACTCGGGTCGCGGCACAGTTGACAGACTTGCCAACCTCTCTATCCAACGAAGGCAACAGTTTGCTGCCTTTCACACTGCGTTCCAAGAGATGATCCGGAGGTACCTGGGTCGCCGAACGGTGCTCAGTCGGTCAACAGGAGTCATTGAGTGCACAGTGTTCCTCCAAAGGGACATGGTGGGGCAGAGGGAGTCCTGGGAGAAGCATTCCAGCGTTAATGCGCTGCTTTCCCTAAGGGTTCATGGAAATCGTTTGTACACGTCAAGTCGTGCGTTGGAAACGCTGACATTACGTTGAGCCTGGGGGACAGGTCTGGCTTTCCCGTTATGTGAACAAGGGCTGCTGGAGGCCTCCTGTAACGAGTAGGAAACTGTCTGTTAGCCTAGGAAACCTGCCCTTCAATCACTCGGCATTACCACTGTGAAGAGGGCTCGGGCAACAACGCTGTTTTTCACTTAAATCTGAGGCCGCAAGTGTCCTGCTTTCCCGTTGGGAAAATAATGCTTTTCTCATTAGGCCCCTCGGTCAGACTTGACGCAGCACACGTACGTGTAGCTTCTGACCGGCGAAAAGAGACTCAAGGAGCACCCTGGACCTTCCCTGATAAAACTTTGGCACACAGGGAGCTGAAAGGCGTGACCGACGGAATTCCTTAGGTGAGGCCAAAAAGTGTCCTTTTATCCTACCAGAGCTCAGGCAGTGTTGCAGGGGCAACAAGTCCGTTTGTCAGGCTGCGCCTAAAGTCGACGGTCTGCTTGGCAAGCGAGGGCAGCTTCGTGTTCCCAGTGCGAATGCTAAGCAGGGGGTGTTTGCATTGCCGTCCTGGTTCAGCAGCGGGGACCGCTTGCGGTCCACCGAAGACCTGCCAGACCCGTGTTCGGGAGGACTTTTGAAAGATGGGCAATCCAACGGTGCAACAAAGAGAGCAGTGTTTTGCCTTGAATTCACTCTTCGTTCCAAGAGACGATGCGAAGGGCCTAGGTGCCTGTACGTCGGTAGGTCGCCTAAGACGTGACAACCGGTACACACGGTGTTGCCGTGAGACGTGGTGAGGGCGCGGGAGTCCCAGGAGTCCTGAAAAGCCCACTAGCGTTTAGCCACTGCTTTGAGTAGGGCTCCCTGGGAAATGCTGCACGCCTGCCTGGCATTTGTGGATGCAATTCCTGGACCTTGCCTTCAGCTTGGCGCTCAGTGTCGTGTTCCTTCTGGGTAAAGGCGGCTCTGGGATGCCCCAGGAATGGAAGCGGAAACCCACCGCCGCGCTCAAGAAAAGTCCACTTTCCTTCCAAAGACGTTCCAGCATGCAAGAATGGACTGACAGAGCACTGTATTTCAGGCAGCTTTCACGCTGAACGATCCTTCTTTCCCGTTGGGAGGTACTACAGTTCTCTAAGGGTCCCGGTCTCAGAGTTGCACACAGCCCACGTGCGTGTAGTTTCTCAGGAACCAAAGGGGACCCAAGGAGGACGGTGGCACCTTCTCTGAATAATTTTGTAGCCAGGGAGTTGGTTGTGCGCTGTGCGAATGGCATGAACCCTTAAAGGTGCTAGGTATCAGATGTAGGTGCTCCCTGAACCTGCCAAAAGCCTAGCAGTGTTCGGGGGGGAAACTGTCCATTTTCCAGACTGCATCAAAGGTCGAGTTACAGCTTGCCAGGAAGAGCCGGTAGGTAAGTACACCCAGAATGAACACTACGCACCATGCCTCCCATGGCTCCTCAGCGTCAGCAGTGGGAGCCCCTGGCATGCCACCTAGGACCTTCTACACCTCTGTTCAGGGGCACTTTTGAATGTCGTGGCTATCTAGCTCTACAGCAAAGAGGAGACTTTGTCGCTTCTCAGTCTGCATTCAAAGAGGTCATCCGGAGGACTTTGACAGCGGAAAGGTGCTCAGGGGGCCAAGAAGAGTTTCGGTACACAGTGTTCTTCCAAGGGACGTGGTGAGGCAGCGGGGACCCTAGGAAAGGCATACTAACTTCAATGCACTACTCGCCTAAGGTTTCCTGGAAAACCTCTGCACGCGTCAATTCGTGGAGGGACTACCTGGACCTCACTTGGGTCGTTGTGGAACAGTAGAGTGTTCCGTTGATGGATAGAGGGTGACCGGAGGCCTCCTGCACGGCGTAGTAAACAGAGTGTTTCTCTAGGCAAACTCCCTTTCCCCGCACATAGCCATTCTACTTGTGAAGACAACACGAGGAACCGCACTGTTTCTCAGGACACTTTGAGGCCGCACTTTCAGCTCTCCCGCCGGGAAAATAATGCTCTTGGCTTTAGGTAACCAATATCAAAGTTGAACCCAGCACATGCACTTGTAGGTTCTGACCAACAAAAAGAGACTCAAGCAGCACCCTGGACCTTCGCTGATAAGACTTTGGCACCAGGGTAGTCCTGCGTGGGCTGAATGGCCTCAACGACGTAATTCCCGGGGATGGGCCAAACTGTCCTTGTGTCTTACAAAACCTGGGGTAGCGTTCAGGGGCACATTGTACGTTTGTCAGGCTGCCTCTGAAGTCGACCTTCTGCTTGGCAGAGACAGAGAGAGAGAGACAGAGAGAGAGAGAGACAGAGAGACAGAGAGACAGAGAGACAGAGAGGCGGCAGGGAAGTGTTCCCAGCATGAACCGTAAACACAGTGTTTCTTCATAGCAGCAGTGGTTCAGCCGTGGGGATCATTGGCATAACACCGAAGACCTGCTAGGCCTGTGTTCGGGAGGACTTTTGAAAGCTCGGCAGTCTAGACGGGCAGCGAAGGGAGCAGAGTGTCGCCTTTCATTCTTCTTGCAGAGAAACGATCCGAAGGGCCCAGGTACCTGTATTTGGTTGGGTCCCCTGAGAATTGGGTACACGTTGGGTACACAGTGTTTCTCCATGCGAGGTGGTGAGGACCCAGGAGTCCTAGGAGTCCTGACCCAGCACCCTAGCGTCAAGCCACTGCTTTGACTAAGGCTTCTGGGCAAATGCTGCATGCCTGCAGGCACTGTGGATGCCGTTCCCGGACCTTGTTTGGATCTTCGTGACCAGCGTGGTCTGCCCTTTATGCGAAGGGGGCTCTGGCACGCCTCAGGCAAGGAAGTGGAAAGAGCTTTCTTCTTTCTTGCATAACACCCTTTCCTTTGAGACACGTTCCAGCATGCAAGGGAAGACTAGCGGAACGCTGTGTTTCGGCACCTTTGAGGCTACGAGGATTCTTCGTTCAACTAGGGACAATCCAACGTTTCTCCTAAGGTCCCGGCATCAAAGTTGAACGCAGCCCCACGTACGTGTAGTTTCTCAAGCACCAGAAGAGACACAAGAAGCACTGTGGTACCTTCTCAGAATAATATCTTGCGCAGGGAGATGAGCACTGTCCGAGTGACATAGGCGTTTTAAGGCGCCAGCTAGATCTGGGTGTCCTTGAACCTGCCAAAAGACTAGCAGGCTTCAGGAGGAAACCGTTCATTTTCCGGACGGCATCTAAAGTCGAGTTTCTGCTGGGCAGGGAGAGACGGCAGGTATGTAAGCGGAGAATGAACAGTCAGCACAGAGCTTGTTACATTGCAGCTCAGGGTCAGCCCTGAGAGCCCCTGGCATCACACCGAAGACTTTGCAGAACTCGGGTCGGGGCACAGTTGACAGACTTGCCAACCTCTCTATCCAACGAAGGCAACAGTTTGCTGCCTTTCACACTGCGTTCCAAGAGATGATCCGGAGGTACCTGGGTCGCCGAACGGTGCTCAGTCGGTCAACAGGAGTCATTGAGTGCACAGTGTTCCTCCAAAGGGACATGGTGGGGCAGAGGGAGTCCTGGGAGAAGCATTCCAGCGTTAATGCGCTGCTTTCCCTAAGGGTTCATGGAAATCGTTTGTACACGTCAAGTCGTGCGTTGGAAACGCTGACATTACGTTGAGCCTGGGGGACAGGTCTGGCTTTCCCGTTATGTGAACAAGGGCTGCTGGAGGCCTCCTGTAACGAGTAGGAAACTGTCTGTTAGCCTAGGAAACCTGCCCTTCAATCACTCGGCATTACCACTGTGAAGAGGGCTCGGGCAACAACGCTGTTTTTCACTTAAATCTGAGGCCGCAAGTGTCCTGCTTTCCCGTTGGGAAAATAATGCTTTTCTCATTAGGCCCCTCGGTCAGACTTGACGCAGCACACGTACGTGTAGCTTCTGACCGGCGAAAAGAGACTCAAGGAGCACCCTGGACCTTCCCTGATAAAACTTTGGCACACAGGGAGCTGAAAGGCGTGACCGACGGAATTCCTTAGGTGAGGCCAAAAAGTGTCCTTTTATCCTACCAGAGCTCAGGCAGTGTTGCAGGGGCAACAAGTCCGTTTGTCAGGCTGCGCCTAAAGTCGACGGTCTGCTTGGCAAGCGAGGGCAGCTTCGTGTTCCCAGTGCGAACGCTAAGCAGGGGGTGTTTGCATTGCCGTCCTGGTTCAGCAGCGGGGACCGCTTGCGGTCCACCGAAGACCTGCCAGACCCGTGTTCGGGAGGACTTTTGAAAGATGGGCAATCCAACGGTGCAACAAAGAGAGCAGTGTTTTGCCTTGAATTCACTCTTCGTTCCAAGAGACGATGCGAAGGGCCTAGGTGCCTGTACGTCGGTAGGTCGCCTAAGACGTGACAACCGGTACACACGGTGTTGCCGTGAGACGTGGTGAGGGCGCGGGAGTCCCAGGAGTCCTGAAAAGCCCACTAGCGTTTAGCCACTGCTTTGAGTAGGGCTCCCTGGGAAATGCTGCACGCCTGCCTGGCATTTGTGGATGCAATTCCTGGACCTTGCCTTCAGCTTGGCGCTCAGTGTCGTGTTCCTTCTGGGTAAAGGCGGCTCTGGGATGCCCCAGGAATGGAAGCGGAAACCCACCGCCGCGCTCAAGAAAAGTCCACTTTCCTTCCAAAGACGTTCCAGCATGCAAGAATGGACTGACAGAGCACTGTATTTCAGGCAGCTTTCACGCTGAACGATCCTTCTTTCCCGTTGGGAGGTACTACAGTTCTCTAAGGGTCCCGGTCTCAGAGTTGCACACAGCCCACGTGCGTGTAGTTTCTCAGGAACCAAAGGGGACCCAAGGAGGACGGTGGCACCTTCTCTGAATAATTTTGTAGCCAGGGAGTTGGTTGTGCGCTGTGCGAATGGCATGAACTCTTAAAGGTGCTAGGTATCAGATGTAGGTGCTCCCTGAACCTGCCAAAAGCCTAGCAGTGTTCGGGGGGGAAACTGTCCATTTTCCAGACTGCATCAAAGGTCGACTTACAGCTTGCCAGGAAGAGCCGGTAGGTAAGTACACCCAGAATGAACACTACGCACCATGCCTCCCATGGCTCCTCAGCGTCAGCAGTGGGAGCCCCTGGCATGCCACCTAGGACCTTCTACACCTCTGTTCAGGGGCACTTTTGAATGTCGTGGCTATCTAGCTCTACAGCAAAGAGGAGACTTTGTCGCTTCTCAGTCTGCATTCAAAGAGGTGATCCGGAGGACTTTGACAGCGGAAAGGTGCTCAGGGGGCCAAGAAGAGTTTCGGTACACAGTGTTCTTCCAAGGGACGTGGTGAGGCAGCGGGGACCCTAGGAAAGGCATACTAACTTCAATGCACTACTCGCCTAAGGTTTCCTGGAAAACCTCTGCACGCGTCAATTCGTGGAGGGACTACCTGGACCTCACTTGGGTCGTTGTGGAACAGTAGAGTGTTCCGTTGATGGATAGAGGGTGACCGGAGGCCTCCTGCACGGCGTAGTAAACAGAGTGTTTCTCTAGGCAAACTCCCTTTCCCCGCACATAGCCATTCTACTTGTGAAGACAACACGAGGAACCGCACTGTTTCTCAGGACACTTTGAGGCCGCACTTTCAGCTCTCCCGCCGGGAAAATAATGCTCTTGGCTTTAGGTAACCAATATCAAAGTTGAACCCAGCACATGCACTTGTAGGTTCTGACCAACAAAAAGAGACTCAAGCAGCACCCTGGACCTTCGCTGATAAGACTTTGGCACCAGGGTAGTCCTGCGTGGGCTGAATGGCCTCAACGACGTAATTCCCGGGGATGGGCCAAACTGTCCTTGTGTCTTACAAAACCTGGGGTAGCGTTCAGGGGCACATTGTACGTTTGTCAGGCTGCCTCTGAAGTCGACCTTCTGCTTGGCAGAGACAGAGAGAGAGAGACAGAGAGAGAGAGAGAGAGAGAGACAGAGAGACAGAGAGACAGAGAGGCGGCAGGGAAGTGTTCCCAGCATGAACCGTAAACACAGTGTTTCTTCATAGCAGCAGTGGTTCAGCCGTGGGGATCATTGGCATAACACCGAAGACCTGCTAGGCCTGTGTTCGGGAGGACTTTTGAAAGCTCGGCAGTCTAGACGGGCAGCGAAGGGAGCAGAGTGTCGCCTTTCATTCTTCTTGCAGAGAAACGATCCGAAGGGCCCAGGTACCTGTATTTGGTTGGGTCCCCTGAGAATTGGGTACACGTTGGGTACACAGTGTTTCTCCATGCGAGGTGGTGAGGACCCAGGAGTCCTAGGAGTCCTGACCCAGCACCCTAGCGTCAAGCCACTGCTTTGACTAAGGCTTCTGGGCAAATGCTGCATGCCTGCAGGCACTGTGGATGCCGTTCCCGGACCTTGTTTGGATCTTCGTGACCAGCGTGGTCTGCCCTTTATGCGAAGGGGGCTCTGGCACGCCTCAGGCAAGGAAGTGGAAAGAGCTTTCTTCTTTCTTGCATAGCACCCTTTCCTTTGAGACACGTTCCAGCATGCAAGGGAAGACTAGCGGAACGCTGTGTTTCGGCACCTTTGAGGCTACGAGGATTCTTCGTTCAACTAGGGACAATCCAACGTTTCTCCTAAGGTCCCGGCATCAAAGTTGAACGCAGCCCCACGTACGTGTAGTTTCTCAAGCACCAGAAGAGACACAAGAAGCACTGTGGTACCTTCTCAGAATAATATCTTGCGCAGGGAGATGAGCACTGTCCGAGTGACATAGGCGTTTTAAGGCGCCAGCTAGATCTGGGTGTCCTTGAACCTGCCAAAAGACTAGCAGGCTTCAGGAGGAAACCGTTCATTTTCCGGACGGCATCTAAAGTCGAGTTTCTGCTGGGCAGGGAGAGACGGCAGGTATGTAAGCGGAGAATGAACAGTCAGCACAGAGCTTGTTACATTGCAGCTCAGGGTCAGCCCTGAGAGCCCCTGGCATCACACCGAAGACTTTGCAGAACTCGGGTCGGGGCACAGTTGACAGACTTGCCAACCTCTCTATCCAACGAAGGCAACAGTTTGCTGCCTTTCACACTGCGTTCCAAGAGATGATCCGGAGGTACCTGGGTCGCCGAACGGTGCTCAGTCGGTCAACAGGAGTCATTGAGTGCACAGTGTTCCTCCAAAGGGACATGGTGGGGCAGAGGGAGTCCTGGGAGAAGCATTCCAGCGTTAATGCGCTGCTTTCCCTAAGGGTTCATGGAAATCGTTTGTACACGTCAAGTCGTGCGTTGGAAACGCTGACATTACGTTGAGCCTGGGGGACAGGTCTGGCTTTCCCGTTATGTGAACAAGGGCTGCTGGAGGCCTCCTGTAACGAGTAGGAAACTGTCTGTTAGCCTAGGAAACCTGCCCTTCAATCACTCGGCATTACCACTGTGAAGAGGGCTCGGGCAACAACGCTGTTTTTCACTTAAATCTGAGGCCGCAAGTGTCCTGCTTTCCCGTTGGGAAAATAATGCTTTTCTCATTAGGCCCCTCGGTCAGACTTGACGCAGCACACGTACGTGTAGCTTCTGACCGGCGAAAAGAGACTCAAGGAGCACCCTGGACCTTGCCTGATAAAACTTTGGCACACAGGGAGCTGAAAGGCATGACCGACGGAATTCCTTAGGTGAGGCCAAAAAGTGTCCTTTTATCCTACCAGAGCTCAGGCAGTGTTGCAGGGGCAACAAGTCCGTTTGTCAGGCTGCGCCTAAAGTCGACGGTCTGCTTGGCAAGCGAGGGCAGCTTCGTGTTCCCAGTGCGAACGCTAAGCAGGGGGTGTTTGCATTGCCGTCCTGGTTCAGCAGCGGGGACCGCTTGCGGTCCACCGAAGACCTGCCAGACCCGTGTTCGGGAGGACTTTTGAAAGATGGGCAATCCAACGGTGCAACAAAGAGAGCAGTGTTTTGCCTTGAATTCACTCTTCGTTCCAAGAGACGATGCGAAGGGCCTAGGTGCCTGTACGTCGGTAGGTCGCCTAAGACGTGACAACCGGTACACACGGTGTTGCCGTGAGACGTGGTGAGGGCGCGGGAGTCCCAGGAGTCCTGAAAAGCCCACTAGCGTTTAGCCACTGCTTTGAGTAGGGCTCCCTGGGAAATGCTGCACGCCTGCCTGGCATTTGTGGATGCAATTCCTGGACCTTGCCTTCAGCTTGGCGCTCAGTGTCGTGTTCCTTCTGGGTAAAGGCGGCTCTGGGATGCCCCAGGAATGGAAGCGGAAACCCACCGCCGCGCTCAAGAAAAGTCCACTTTCCTTCCAAAGACGTTCCAGCATGCAAGAATGGACTGACAGAGCACTGTATTTCAGGCAGCTTTCACGCTGAACGATCCTTCTTTCCCGTTGGGAGGTACTACAGTTCTCTAAGGGTCCCGGTCTCAGAGTTGCACACAGCCCACGTGCGTGTAGTTTCTCAGGAACCAAAGGGGACCCAAGGAGGACGGTGGCACCTTCTCTGAATAATTTTGTAGCCAGGGAGTTGGTTGTGCGCTGTGCGAATGGCATGAACTCTTAAAGGTGCTAGGTATCAGATGTAGGTGCTCCCTGAACCTGCCAAAAGCCTAGCAGTGTTCGGGGGGGAAACTGTCCATTTTCCAGACTGCATCAAAGGTCGAGTTACAGCTTGCCAGGAAGAGCCGGTAGGTAAGTACACCCAGAATGAACACTACGCACCATGCCTCCCATGGCTCCTCAGCGTCAGCAGTGGGAGCCCCTGGCATGCCACCTAGGACCTTCTACACCTCTGTTCAGGGGCACTTTTGAATGTCGTGGCTATCTAGCTCTACAGCAAAGAGGAGACTTTGTCGCTTCTCAGTCTGCATTCAAAGAGGTCATCCGGAGGACTTTGACAGCGGAAAGGTGCTCAGGGGGCCAAGAAGAGTTTCGGTACACAGTGTTCTTCCAAGGGACGTGGTGAGGCAGCGGGGACCCTAGGAAAGGCATACTAACTTCAATGCACTACTCGCCTAAGGTTTCCTGGAAAACCTCTGCACGCGTCAATTCGTGGAGGGACTACCTGGACCTCACTTGGGTCGTTGTGGAACAGTAGAGTGTTCCGTTGATGGATAGAGGGTGACCGGAGGCCTCCTGCACGGCGTAGTAAACAGAGTGTTTCTCTAGGCAAACTCCCTTTCCCCGCACATAGCCATTCTACTTGTGAAGACAACACGAGGAACCGCACTGTTTCTCAGGACACTTTGAGGCCGCACTTTCAGCTCTCCCGCCGGGAAAATAATGCTCTTGGCTTTAGGTAACCAATATCAAAGTTGAACCCAGCACATGCACTTGTAGGTTCTGACCAACAAAAAGAGACTCAAGCAGCACCCTGGACCTTCGCTGATAAGACTTTGGCACCAGGGTAGTCCTGCGTGGGCTGAATGGCCTCAACGACGTAATTCCCGGGGATGGGCCAAACTGTCCTTGTGTCTTACAAAACCTGGGGTAGCGTTCAGGGGCACATTGTACGTTTGTCAGGCTGCCTCTGAAGTCGACCTTCTGCTTGGCAGAGACAGAGAGAGAGAGACAGAGAGAGAGAGAGACAGAGAGACAGAGAGACAGAGAGACAGAGAGGCGGCAGGGAAGTGTTCCCAGCATGAACCGTAAACACAGTGTTTCTTCATAGCAGCAGTGGTTCAGCCGTGGGGATCATTGGCATAACACCGAAGACCTGCTAGGCCTGTGTTCGGGAGGACTTTTGAAAGCTCGGCCGTCTAGACGGGCAGCGAAGGGAGCAGAGTGTCGCCTTTCATTCTTCTTGCAGAGAAACGATCCGAAGAGCCCAGGTACCTGTATTTGGTTGGGTCCCCTGAGAATTGGGTACACGTTGGGTACACAGTGTTTCTCCATGCGAGGTGGTGAGGACCCAGGAGTCCTAGGAGTCCTGACCCAGCACCCTAGCGTCAAGCCACTGCTTTGACTAAGGCTTCTGGGCAAATGCTGCATGCCTGCAGGCACTGTGGATGCCGTTCCCGGACCTTGTTTGGATCTTCGTGACCAGCGTGGTCTGCCCTTTATGCGAAGGGGGCTCTGGCACGCCTCAGGCAAGGAAGTGGAAAGAGCTTTCTTCTTTCTTGCATAGCACCCTTTCCTTTGAGACACGTTCCAGCATGCAAGGGAAGACTAGCGGAACGCTGTGTTTCGGCACCTTTGAGGCTACGAGGATTCTTCGTTCAACTAGGGACAATCCAACGTTTCTCCTAAGGTCCCGGCATCAAAGTTGAACGCAGCCCCACGTACGTGTAGTTTCTCAAGCACCAGAAGAGACACAAGAAGCACTGTGGTACCTTCTCAGAATAATATCTTGCGCAGGGAGATGAGCACTGTCCGAGTGACATAGGCGTTTTAAGGCGCCAGCTAGATCTGGGTGTCCTTGAACCTGCCAAAAGACTAGCAGGCTTCAGGAGGAAACCGTTCATTTTCCGGACGGCATCTAAAGTCGAGTTTCTGCTGGGCAGGGAGAGACGGCAGGTATGTAAGCGGAGAATGAACAGTCAGCACAGAGCTTGTTACATTGCAGCTCAGGGTCAGCCCTGAGAGCCCCTGGCATCACACCGAAGACTTTGCAGAACTCGGGTCGCGGCACAGTTGACAGACTTGCCAACCTCTCTATCCAACGAAGGCAACAGTTTGCTGCCTTTCACACTGCGTTCCAAGAGATGATCCGGAGGTACCTGGGTCGCCGAACGGTGCTCAGTCGGTCAACAGGAGTCATTGAGTGCACAGTGTTCCTCCAAAGGGACATGGTGGGGCAGAGGGAGTCCTGGGAGAAGCATTCCAGCGTTAATGCGCTGCTTTCCCTAAGGGTTCATGGAAATCGTTTGTACACGTCAAGTCGTGCGTTGGAAACGCTGACATTACGTTGAGCCTGGGGGACAGGTCTGGCTTTCCCGTTATGTGAACAAGGGCTGCTGGAGGCCTCCTGTAACGAGTAGGAAACTGTCTGTTAGCCTAGGAAACCTGCCCTTCAATCACTCGGCATTACCACTGTGAAGAGGGCTCGGGCAACAACGCTGTTTTTCACTTAAATCTGAGGCCGCAAGTGTCCTGCTTTCCCGTTGGGAAAATAATGCTTTTCTCATTAGGCCCCTCGGTCAGACTTGACGCAGCACACGTACGTGTAGCTTCTGACCGGCGAAAAGAGACTCAAGGAGCACCCTGGACCTTCCCTGATAAAACTTTGGCACACAGGGAGCTGAAAGGCGTGACCGACGGAATTCCTTAGGTGAGGCCAAAAAGTGTCCTTTTATCCTACCAGAGCTCAGGCAGTGTTGCAGGGGCAACAAGTCCGTTTGTCAGGCTGCGCCTAAAGTCGACGGTCTGCTTGGCAAGCGAGGGCAGCTTCGTGTTCCCAGTGCGAACGCTAAGCAGGGGGTGTTTGCATTGCCGTCCTGGTTCAGCAGCGGGGACCGCTTGCGGTCCACCGAAGACCTGCCAGACCCGTGTTCGGGAGGACTTTTGAAAGATGGGCAATCCAACGGCGCAACAAAGAGAGCAGTGTTTTGCCTTGAATTCACTCTTCGTTCCAAGAGACGATGCGAAGGGCCTAGGTGCCTGTACGTCGGTAGGTCGCCTAAGACGTGACAACCGGTACACACGGTGTTGCCGTGAGACGTGGTGAGGGCGCGGGAGTCCCAGGAGTCCTGAAAAGCCCACTAGCGTTTAGCCACTGCTTTGAGTAGGGCTCCCTGGGAAATGCTGCACGCCTGCCTGGCATTTGTGGATGCAATTCCTGGACCTTGCCTTCAGCTTGGCGCTCAGTGTCGTGTTCCTTCTGGGTAAAGGCGGCTCTGGGATGCCCCAGGAATGGAAGCGGAAACCCACCGCCGCGCTCAAGAAAAGTCCACTTTCCTTCCAAAGACGTTCCAGCATGCAAGAATGGACTGACAGAGCACTGTATTTCAGGCAGCTTTCACGCTGAACGATCCTTCTTTCCCGTTGGGAGGTACTACAGTTCTCTAAGGGTCCCGGTCTCAGAGTTGCACACAGCCCACGTGCGTGTAGTTTCTCAGGAACCAAAGGGGACTCAAGGAGGACGGTGGCACCTTCTCTGAATAATTTTGTAGCCAGGGAGTTGGTTGTGCGCTGTGCGAATGGCATGAACTCTTAAAGGTGCTAGGTATCAGATGTAGGTGCTCCCTGAACCTGCCAAAAGCCTAGCAGTGTTCGGGGGGGAAACTGTCCATTTTCCAGACTGCATCAAAGGTCGAGTTACAGCTTGCCAGGAAGAGCCGGTAGGTAAGTACACCCAGAATGAACACTACGCACCATGCCTCCCATGGCTCCTCAGCGTCAGCAGTGGGAGCCCCTGGCATGCCACCTAGGACCTTCTACACCTGTGTTCAGGGGCACTTTTGAATGTCGTGGCTATCTAGCTCTACAGCAAAGAGGAGACTTTGTCGCTTCTCAGTCTGCATTCAAAGAGGTCATCCGGAGGACTTTGACAGCGGAAAGGTGCTCAGGGGGCCAAGAAGAGTTTCGGTACACAGTGTTCTTCCAAGGGACGTGGTGAGGCAGCGGGGACCCTAGGAAAGGCATACTAACTTCAATGCACTACTCGCCTAAGGTTTCCTGGAAAACCTCTGCACGCGTCAATTCGTGGAGGGACTACCTGGACCTCACTTGGGTCGTTGTGGAACAGTAGAGTGTTCCGTTGATGGATAGAGGGTGACCAGAGGCCTCCTGCACGGCGTAGTAAACAGAGTGTTTCTCTAGGCAAACTCCCTTTCCCCGCACATAGCCATTCTACTTGTGAAGACAACACGAGGAACCGCACTGTTTCTCAGGACACTTTGAGGCCGCACTTTCAGCTCTCCCGCCGGGAAAATAATGCTCTTGGCTTTAGGTAACCAATATCAAAGTTGAACCCAGCACATGCACTTGTAGGTTCTGACCAACAAAAAGAGACTCAAGCAGCACCCTGGACCTTCGCTGATAAGACTTTGGCACCAGGGTAGTCCTGCGTGGGCTGAATGGCCTCAACGACGTAATTCCCGGGGATGGGCCAAACTGTCCTTGTGTCTTACAAAACCTGGGGTAGCGTTCAGGGGCACATTGTACGTTTGTCAGGCTGCCTCTGAAGTCGACCTTCTGCTTGGCAGAGACAGAGAGAGAGAGAGACAGAGAGACAGAGAGACAGAGAGACAGAGAGACAGAGAGGCGGCAGGGAAGTGTTCCCAGCATGAACCGTAAACACAGTGTTTCTTCATAGCAGCAGTGGTTCAGCCGTGGGGATCATTGGCATAACACCGAAGACCTGCTAGGCCTGTGTTCGGGAGGACTTTTGAAAGCTCGGCCGTCTAGACGGGCAGCGAAGGGAGCAGAGTGTCGCCTTTCATTCTTCTTGCAGAGAAACGATCCGAAGGGCCCAGGTACCTGTATTTGGTTGGGTCCCCTGAGAATTGGGTACACGTTGGGTACACAGTGTTTCTCCATGCGAGGTGGTGAGGACCCAGGAGTCCTAGGAGTCCTGACCCAGCACCCTAGCGTCAAGCCACTGCTTTGACTAAGGCTTCTGGGCAAATGCTGCATGCCTGCAGGCACTGTGGATGCCGTTCCCGGACCTTGTTTGGATCTTCGTGACCAGCGTGGTCTGCCCTTTATGCGAAGGGGGCTCTGGCACGCCTCAGGCAAGGAAGTGGAAAGAGCTTTCTTCTTTCTTGCATAGCACCCTTTCCTTTGAGACACGTTCCAGCATGCAAGGGAAGACTAGCGGAACGCTGTGTTTCGGCACCTTTGAGGCTATGAGGATTCTTCGTTCAACTAGGGACAATCCAACGTTTCTCCTAAGGTCCCGGCATCAAAGTTGAACGCAGCCCCACGTACGTGTAGTTTCTCAAGCACCAGAAGAGACACAAGAAGCACTGTGGTACCTTCTCAGAATAATATCTTGCGCAGGGAGATGAGCACTGTCCGAGTGACATAGGCGTTTTAAGGCGCCAGCTAGATCTGGGTGTCCTTGAACCTGCCAAAAGACTAGCAGGCTTCAGGAGGAAACCGTTCATTTTCCGGACGGCATCTAAAGTCGAGTTTCTGCTGGGCAGGGAGAGACGGCAGGTATGTAAGCGGAGAATGAACAGTCAGCACAGAGCTTGTTACATTGCAGCTCAGGGTCAGCCCTGAGAGCCCCTGGCATCACACCGAAGACTTTGCAGAACTCGGGTCGGGGCACAGTTGACAGACTTGCCAACCTCTCTATCCAACGAAGGCAACAGTTTGCTGCCTTTCACACTGCGTTCCAAGAGATGATCCGGAGGTACCTGGGTCGCCGAACGGTGCTCAGTCGGTCAACAGGAGTCATTGAGTGCACAGTGTTCCTCCAAAGGGACATGGTGGGGCAGAGGGAGTCCTGGGAGAAGCATTCCAGCGTTAATGCGCTGCTTTCCCTAAGGGTTCATGGAAATCGTTTGTACACGTCAAGTCGTGCGTTGGAAACGCTGACATTACGTTGAGCCTGGGGGACAGGTCTGGCTTTCCCGTTATGTGAACAAGGGCTGCTGGAGGCCTCCTGTAACGAGTAGGAAACTGTCTGTTAGCCTAGGAAACCTGCCCTTCAATCACTCGGCATTACCACTGTGAAGAGGGCTCGGGCAACAACGCTGTTTTTCACTTAAATCTGAGGCCGCAAGTGTCCTGCTTTCCCGTTGGGAAAATAATGCTTTTCTCATTAGGCCCCTCGGTCAGACTTGACGCAGCACACGTACGTGTAGCTTCTGACCGGCGAAAAGAGACTCAAGGAGCACCCTGGACCTTCCCTGATAAAACTTTGGCACACAGGGAGCTGAAAGGCGTGACCGACGGAATTCCTTAGGTGAGGCCAAAAAGTGTCCTTTTATCCTACCAGAGCTCAGGCAGTGTTGCAGGGGCAACAAGTCCGTTTGTCAGGCTGCGCCTAAAGTCGACGGTCTGCTTGGCAAGCGAGGGCAGCTTCGTGTTCCCAGTGCGAACGCTAAGCAGGGGGTGTTTGCATTGCCGTCCTGGTTCAGCAGCGGGGACCGCTTGCGGTCCACCGAAGACCTGCCAGACCCGTGTTCGGGAGGACTTTTGAAAGATGGGCAATCCAACGGTGCAACAAAGAGAGCAGTGTTTTGCCTTGAATTCACTCTTCGTTCCAAGAGACGATGCGAAGGGCCTAGGTGCCTGTACGTCGGTAGGTCGCCTAAGACGTGACAACCGGTACACACGGTGTTGCCGTGAGACGTGGTGAGGGCGCGGGAGTCCCAGGAGTCCTGAAAAGCCCACTAGCGTTTAGCCACTGCTTTGAGTAGGGCTCCCTGGGAAATGCTGCACGCCTGCCTGGCATTTGTGGATGCAATTCCTGGACCTTGCCTTCAGCTTGGCGCTCAGTGTCGTGTTCCTTCTGGGTAAAGGCGGCTCTGGGATGCCCCAGGAATGGAAGCGGAAACCCACCGCCGCGCTCAAGAAAAGTCCACTTTCCTTCCAAAGACGTTCCAGCATGCAAGAATGGACTGACAGAGCACTGTATTTCAGGCAGCTTTCACGCTGAACGATCCTTCTTTCCCGTTGGGAGGTACTACAGTTCTCTAAGGGTCCCGGTCTCAGAGTTGCACACAGCCCACGTGCGTGTAGTTTCTCAGGAACCAAAGGGGACCCAAGGAGGACGGTGGCACCTTCTCTGAATAATTTTGTAGCCAGGGAGTTGGTTGTGCGCTGTGCGAATGGCATGAACTCTTAAAGGTGCTAGGTATCAGATGTAGGTGCTCCCTGAACCTGCCAAAAGCCTAGCAGTGTTCGGGGGGGAAACTGTCCATTTTCCAGACTGCATCAAAGGTCGAGTTACAGCTTGCCAGGAAGAGCCGGTAGGTAAGTACACCCAGAATGAACACTACGCACCATGCCTCCCATGGCTCCTCAGCGTCAGCAGTGGGAGCCCCTGGCATGCCACCTAGGACCTTCTACACCTCTGTTCAGGGGCACTTTTGAATGTCGTGGCTATCTAGCTCTACAGCAAAGAGGAGACTTTGTCGCTTCTCAGTCTGCATTCAAAGAGGTCATCCGGAGGACTTTGACAGCGGAAAGGTGCTCAGGGGGCCAAGAAGAGTTTCGGTACACAGTGTTCTTCCAAGGGACGTGGTGAGGCAGCGGGGACCCTAGGAAAGGCATACTAACTTCAATGCACTACTCGCCTAAGGTTTCCTGGAAAACCTCTGCACGCGTCAATTCGTGGAGGGACTACCTGGACCTCACTTGGGTCGTTGTGGAACAGTAGAGTGTTCCGTTGATGGATAGAGGGTGACCGGAGGCCTCCTGCACGGCGTAGTAAACAGAGTGTTTCTCTAGGCAAACTCCCTTTCCCCGCACATAGCCATTCTACTTGTGAAGACAACACGAGGAACCGCACTGTTTCTCAGGACACTTTGAGGCCGCACTTTCAGCTCTCCCGCCGGGAAAATAATGCTCTTGGCTTTAGGTAACCAATATCAAAGTTGAACCCAGCACATGCACTTGTAGGTTCTGACCAACAAAAAGAGACTCAAGCAGCACCCTGGACCTTCGCTGATAAGACTTTGGCACCAGGGTAGTCCTGCGTGGGCTGAATGGCCTCAACGACGTAATTCCCGGGGATGGGCCAAACTGTCCTTGTGTCTTACAAAACCTGGGGTAGCGTTCAGGGGCACATTGTACGTTTGTCAGGCTGCCTCTGAAGTCGACCTTCTGCTTGGCAGAGACAGAGAGAGAGAGACAGAGAGAGAGAGAGACAGAGAGACAGAGAGACAGAGAGACAGAGAGGCGGCAGGGAAGTGTTCCCAGCATGAACCGTAAACACAGTGTTTCTTCATAGCAGCAGTGGTTCAGCCGTGGGGATCATTGGCATAACACCGAAGACCTGCTAGGCCTGTGTTCGGGAGGACTTTTGAAAGCTCGGCAGTCTAGACGGGCAGCGAAGGGAGCAGAGTGTCGCCTTTCATTCTTCTTGCAGAGAAACGATCCGAAGGGCCCAGGTACCTGTATTTGGTTGGGTCCCCTGAGAATTGGGTACACGTTGGGTACACAGTGTTTCTCCATGCGAGGTGGTGAGGACCCAGGAGTCCTAGGAGTCCTGACCCAGCACCCTAGCGTCAAGCCACTGCTTTGACTAAGGCTTCTGGGCAAATGCTGCATGCCTGCAGGCACTGTGGATGCCGTTCCCGGACCTTGTTTGGATCTTCGTGACCAGCGTGGTCTGCCCTTTATGCGAAGGGGGCTCTGGCACGCCTCAGGCAAGGAAGTGGAAAGAGCTTTCTTCTTTCTTGCATAGCACCCTTTCCTTTGAGACACGTTCCAGCATGCAAGGGAAGACTAGCGGAACGCTGTGTTTCGGCACCTTGGAGGCTACGAGGATTCTTCGTTCAACTAGGGACAATCCAACGTTTCTCCTAAGGTCCCGGCATCAAAGTTGAACGCAGCCCCACGTACGTGTAGTTTCTCAAGCACCAGAAGAGACACAAGAAGCACTGTGGTACCTTCTCAGAATAATATCTTGCGCAGGGAGATGAGCACTGTCCGAGTGACATAGGCGTTTTAAGGCGCCAGCTAGATCTGGGTGTCCTTGAACCTGCCAAAAGACTAGCAGGCTTCAGGAGGAAACCGTTCATTTTCCGGACGGCATCTAAAGTCGAGTTTCTGCTGGGCAGGGAGAGACGGCAGGTATGTAAGCGGAGAATGAACAGTCAGCACAGAGCTTGTTACATTGCAGCTCAGGGTCAGCCCTGAGAGCCCCTGGCATCACACCGAAGACTTTGCAGAACTCGGGTCGGGGCACAGTTGACAGACTTGCCAACCTCTCTATCCAACGAAGGCAACAGTTTGCTGCCTTTCACACTGCGTTCCAAGAGATGATCCGGAGGTACCTGGGTCGCCGAACGGTGCTCAGTCGGTCAACAGGAGTCATTGAGTGCACAGTGTTCCTCCAAAGGGACATGGTGGGGCAGAGGGAGTCCTGGGAGAAGCATTCCAGCGTTAATGCGCTGCTTTCCCTAAGGGTTCATGGAAATCGTTTGTACACGTCAAGTCGTGCGTTGGAAACGCTGACATTACGTTGAGCCTGGGGGACAGGTCTGGCTTTCCCGTTATGTGAACAAGGGCTGCTGGAGGCCTCCTGTAACGAGTAGGAAACTGTCTGTTAGCCTAGGAAACCTGCCCTTCAATCACTCGGCATTACCACTGTGAAGAGGGCTCGGGCAACAACGCTGTTTTTCACTTAAATCTGAGGCCGCAAGTGTCCTGCTTTCCCGTTGGGAAAATAATGCTTTTCTCATTAGGCCCCTCGGTCAGACTTGACGCAGCACACGTACGTGTAGCTTCTGACCGGCGAAAAGAGACTCAAGGAGCACCCTGGACCTTCCCTGATAAAACTTTGGCACACAGGGAGCTGAAAGGCGTGACCGACGGAATTCCTTAGGTGAGGCCAAAAAGTGTCCTTTTATCCTACCAGAGCTCAGGCAGTGTTGCAGGGGCAACAAGTCCGTTTGTCAGGCTGCGCCTAAAGTCGACGGTCTGCTTGGCAAGCGAGGGCAGCTTCGTGTTCCCAGTGCGAACGCTAAGCAGGGGGTGTTTGCATTGCCGTCCTGGTTCAGCAGCGGGGACCGCTTGCGGTCCACCGAAGACCTGCCAGACCCGTGTTCGGGAGGACTTTTGAAAGATGGGCAATCCAACGGTGCAACAAAGAGAGCAGTGTTTTGCCTTGAATTCACTCTTCGTTCCAAGAGACGATGCGAAGGGCCTAGGTGCCTGTACGTCGGTAGGTCGCCTAAGACGTGACAACCGGTACACACGGTGTTGCCGTGAGACGTGGTGAGGGCGCGGGAGTCCCAGGAGTCCTGAAAAGCCCACTAGCGTTTAGCCACTGCTTTGAGTAGGGCTCCCTGGGAAATGCTGCACGCCTGCCTGGCATTTGTGGATGCAATTCCTGGACCTTGCCTTCAGCTTGGCGCTCAGTGTCGTGTTCCTTCTGGGTAAAGGCGGCTCTGGGATGCCCCAGGAATGGAAGCGGAAACCCACCGCCGCGCTCAAGAAAAGTCCACTTTCCTTCCAAAGACGTTCCAGCATGCAAGAATGGACTGACAGAGCACTGTATTTCAGGCAGCTTTCACGCTGAACGATCCTTCTTTCCCGTTGGGAGGTACTACAGTTCTCTAAGGGTCCCGGTCTCAGAGTTGCACACAGCCCACGTGCGTGTAGTTTCTCAGGAACCAAAGGGGACCCAAGGAGGACGGTGGCACCTTTTCTGAATAATTTTGTAGCCAGGGAGTTGGTTGTGCGCTGTGCGAATGGCATGAACTCTTAAAGGTGCTAGGTATCAGATGTAGGTGCTCCCTGAACCTGCCAAAAGCCTAGCAGTGTTCGGGGGGGAAACTGTCCATTTTCCAGACTGCATCAAAGGTCGACTTACAGCTTGCCAGGAAGAGCCGGTAGGTAAGTACACCCAGAATGAACACTACGCACCATGCCTCCCATGGCTCCTCAGCGTCAGCAGTGGGAGCCCCTGGCATGCCACCTAGGACCTTCTACACCTCTGTTCAGGGGCACTTTTGAATGTCGTGGCTATCTAGCTCTACAGCAAAGAGGAGACTTTGTCGCTTCTCAGTCTGCATTCAAAGAGGTGATCCGGAGGACTTTGACAGCGGAAAGGTGCTCAGGGGGCCAAGAAGAGTTTCGGTACACAGTGTTCTTCCAAGGGACGTGGTGAGGCAGCGGGGACCCTAGGAAAGGCATACTAACTTCAATGCACTACTCGCCTAAGGTTTCCTGGAAAACCTCTGCACGCGTCAATTCGTGGAGGGACTACCTGGACCTCACTTGGGTCGTTGTGGAACAGTAGAGTGTTCCGTTGATGGATAGAGGGTGACCGGAGGCCTCCTGCACGGCGTAGTAAACAGAGTGTTTCTCTAGGCAAACTCCCTTTCCCCGCACATAGCCATTCTACTTGTGAAGACAACACGAGGAACCGCACTGTTTCTCAGGACACTTTGAGGCCGCACTTTCAGCTCTCCCGCCGGGAAAATAATGCTCTTGGCTTTAGGTAACCAATATCAAAGTTGAACCCAGCACATGCACTTGTAGGTTCTGACCAACAAAAAGAGACTCAAGCAGCACCCTGGACCTTCGCTGATAAGACTTTGGCACCAGGGTAGTCCTGCGTGGGCTGAATGGCCTCAACGACGTAATTCCCGGGGATGGGCCAAACTGTCCTTGTGTCTTACAAAACCTGGGGTAGCGTTCAGGGGCACATTGTACGTTTGTCAGGCTGCCTCTGAAGTCGACCTTCTGCTTGGCAGAGACAGAGAGAGAGAGACAGAGAGAGAGAGAGAGAGAGAGACAGAGAGACAGAGAGACAGAGAGGCGGCAGGGAAGTGTTCCCAGCATGAACCGTAAACACAGTGTTTCTTCATAGCAGCAGTGGTTCAGCCGTGGGGATCATTGGCATAACACCGAAGACCTGCTAGGCCTGTGTTCGGGAGGACTTTTGAAAGCTCGGCAGTCTAGACGGGCAGCGAAGGGAGCAGAGTGTCGCCTTTCATTCTTCTTGCAGAGAAACGATCCGAAGGGCCCAGGTACCTGTATTTGGTTGGGTCCCCTGAGAATTGGGTACACGTTGGGTACACAGTGTTTCTCCATGCGAGGTGGTGAGGACCCAGGAGTCCTAGGAGTCCTGACCCAGCACCCTAGCGTCAAGCCACTGCTTTGACTAAGGCTTCTGGGCAAATGCTGCATGCCTGCAGGCACTGTGGATGCCGTTCCCGGACCTTGTTTGGATCTTCGTGACCAGCGTGGTCTGCCCTTTATGCGAAGGGGGCTCTGGCACGCCTCAGGCAAGGAAGTGGAAAGAGCTTTCTTCTTTCTTGCATAGCACCCTTTCCTTTGAGACACGTTCCAGCATGCAAGGGAAGACTAGCGGAACGCTGTGTTTCGGCACCTTTGAGGCTACGAGGATTCTTCGTTCAACTAGGGACAATCCAACGTTTCTCCTAAGGTCCCGGCATCAAAGTTGAACGCAGCCCCACGTACGTGTAGTTTCTCAAGCACCAGAAGAGACACAAGAAGCACTGTGGTACCTTCTCAGAATAATATCTTGCGCAGGGAGATGAGCACTGTCCGAGTGACATAGGCGTTTTAAGGCGCCAGCTAGATCTGGGTGTCCTTGAACCTGCCAAAAGACTAGCAGGCTTCAGGAGGAAACCGTTCATTTTCCGGACGGCATCTAAAGTCGAGTTTCTGCTGGGCAGGGAGAGACGGCAGGTATGTAAGCGGAGAATGAACAGTCAGCACAGAGCTTGTTACATTGCAGCTCAGGGTCAGCCCTGAGAGCCCCTGGCATCACACCGAAGACTTTGCAGAACTCGGGTCGGGGCACAGTTGACAGACTTGCCAACCTCTCTATCCAACGAAGGCAACAGTTTGCTGCCTTTCACACTGCGTTCCAAGAGATGATCCGGAGGTACCTGGGTCGCCGAACGGTGCTCAGTCGGTCAACAGGAGTCATTGAGTGCACAGTGTTCCTCCAAAGGGACATGGTGGGGCAGAGGGAGTCCTGGGAGAAGCATTCCAGCGTTAATGCGCTGCTTTCCCTAAGGGTTCATGGAAATCGTTTGTACACGTCAAGTCGTGCGTTGGAAACGCTGACATTACGTTGAGCCTGGGGGACAGGTCTGGCTTTCCCGTTATGTGAACAAGGGCTGCTGGAGGCCTCCTGTAACGAGTAGGAAACTGTCTGTTAGCCTAGGAAACCTGCCCTTCAATCACTCGGCATTACCACTGTGAAGAGGGCTCGGGCAACAACGCTGTTTTTCACTTAAATCTGAGGCCGCAAGTGTCCTGCTTTCCCGTTGGGAAAATAATGCTTTTCTCATTAGGCCCCTCGGTCAGACTTGACGCAGCACACGTACGTGTAGCTTCTGACCGGCGAAAAGAGACTCAAGGAGCACCCTGGACCTTGCCTGATAAAACTTTGGCACACAGGGAGCTGAAAGGCGTGACCGACGGAATTCCTTAGGTGAGGCCAAAAAGTGTCCTTTTATCCTACCAGAGCTCAGGCAGTGTTGCAGGGGCAACAAGTCCGTTTGTCAGGCTGCGCCTAAAGTCGACGGTCTGCTTGGCAAGTGAGGGCAGCTTCGTGTTCCCAGTGCGAACGCTAAGCAGGGGGTGTTTGCATTGCCGTCCTGGTTCAGCAGCGGGGACCGCTTGCGGTCCACCGAAGACCTGCCAGACCCGTGTTCGGGAGGACTTTTGAAAGATGGGCAATCCAACGGTGCAACAAAGAGAGCAGTGTTTTGCCTTGAATTCACTCTTCGTTCCAAGAGACGATGCGAAGGGCCTAGGTGCCTGTACGTCGGTAGGTCGCCTAAGACGTGACAACCGGTACACACGGTGTTGCCGTGAGACGTGGTGAGGGCGCGGGAGTCCCAGGAGTCCTGAAAAGCCCACTAGCGTTTAGCCACTGCTTTGAGTAGGGCTCCCTGGGAAATGCTGCACGCCTGCCTGGCATTTGTGGATGCAATTCCTGGACCTTGCCTTCAGCTTGGCGCTCAGTGTCGTGTTCCTTCTGGGTAAAGGCGGCTCTGGGATGCCCCAGGAATGGAAGCGGAAACCCACCGCCGCGCTCAAGAAAAGTCCACTTTCCTTCCAAAGACGTTCCAGCATGCAAGAATGGACTGACAGAGCACTGTATTTCAGGCAGCTTTCACGCTGAACGATCCTTCTTTCCCGTTGGGAGGTACTACAGTTCTCTAAGGGTCCCGGTCTCAGAGTTGCACACAGCCCACGTGCGTGTAGTTTCTCAGGAACCAAAGGGGACCCAAGGAGGACGGTGGCACCTTCTCTGAATAATTTTGTAGCCAGGGAGTTGGTTGTGCGCTGTGCGAATGGCATGAACTCTTAAAGGTGCTAGGTATCAGATGTAGGTGCTCCCTGAACCTGCCAAAAGCCTAGCAGTGTTCGGGGGGGAAACTGTCCATTTTCCAGACTGCATCAAAGGTCGAGTTACAGCTTGCCAGGAAGAGCCGGTAGGTAAGTACACCCAGAATGAACACTACGCACCATGCCTCCCATGGCTCCTCAGCGTCAGCAGTGGGAGCCCCTGGCATGCCACCTAGGACCTTCTACACCTCTGTTCAGGGGCACTTTTGAATGTCGTGGCTATCTAGCTCTACAGCAAAGAGGAGACTTTGTCGCTTCTCAGTCTGCATTCAAAGAGGTCATCCGGAGGACTTTGACAGCGGAAAGGTGCTCAGGGGGCCAAGAAGAGTTTCGGTACACAGTGTTCTTCCAAGGGACGTGGTGAGGCAGCGGGGACCCTAGGAAAGGCATACTAACTTCAATGCACTACTCGCCTAAGGTTTCCTGGAAAACCTCTGCACGCGTCAATTCGTGGAGGGACTACCTGGACCTCACTTGGGTCGTTGTGGAACAGTAGAGTGTTCCGTTGATGGATAGAGGGTGACCGGAGGCCTCCTGCACGGCGTAGTAAACAGAGTGTTTCTCTAGGCAAACTCCCTTTCCCCGCACATAGCCATTCTACTTGTGAAGACAACACGAGGAACCGCACTGTTTCTCAGGACACTTTGAGGCCGCACTTTCAGCTCTCCCGCCGGGAAAATAATGCTCTTGGCTTTAGGTAACCAATATCAAAGTTGAACCCAGCACATGCACTTGTAGGTTCTGACCAACAAAAAGAGACTCAAGCAGCACCCTGGACCTTCGCTGATAAGACTTTGGCACCAGGGTAGTCCTGCGTGGGCTGAATGGCCTCAACGACGTAATTCCCGGGGATGGGCCAAACTGTCCTTGTGTCTTACAAAACCTGGGGTAGCGTTCAGGGGCACATTGTACGTTTGTCAGGCTGCCTCTGAAGTCGACCTTCTGCTTGGCAGAGACAGAGAGAGAGAGACAGAGAGAGAGAGAGACAGAGAGACAGAGAGACAGAGAGACAGAGAGGCGGCAGGGAAGTGTTCCCAGCATGAACCGTAAACACAGTGTTTCTTCATAGCAGCAGTGGTTCAGCCGTGGGGATCATTGGCATAACACCGAAGACCTGCTAGGCCTGTGTTCGGGAGGACTTTTGAAAGCTCGGCCGTCTAGACGGGCAGCGAAGGGAGCAGAGTGTCGCCTTTCATTCTTCTTGCAGAGAAACGATCCGAAGAGCCCAGGTACCTGTATTTGGTTGGGTCCCCTGAGAATTGGGTACACGTTGGGTACACAGTGTTTCTCCATGCGAGGTGGTGAGGACCCAGGAGTCCTAGGAGTCCTGACCCAGCACCCTAGCGTCAAGCCACTGCTTTGACTAAGGCTTCTGGGCAAATGCTGCATGCCTGCAGGCACTGTGGATGCCGTTCCCGGACCTTGTTTGGATCTTCGTGACCAGCGTGGTCTGCCCTTTATGCGAAGGGGGCTCTGGCACGCCTCAGGCAAGGAAGTGGAAAGAGCTTTCTTCTTTCTTGCATAGCACCCTTTCCTTTGAGACACGTTCCAGCATGCAAGGGAAGACTAGCGGAACGCTGTGTTTCGGCACCTTTGAGGCTACGAGGATTCTTCGTTCAACTAGGGACAATCCAACGTTTCTCCTAAGGTCCCGGCATCAAAGTTGAACGCAGCCCCACGTACGTGTAGTTTCTCAAGCACCAGAAGAGACACAAGAAGCACTGTGGTACCTTCTCAGAATAATATCTTGCGCAGGGAGATGAGCACTGTCCGAGTGACATAGGCGTTTTAAGGCGCCAGCTAGATCTGGGTGTCCTTGAACCTGCCAAAAGACTAGCAGGCTTCAGGAGGAAACCGTTCATTTTCCGGACGGCATCTAAAGTCGAGTTTCTGCTGGGCAGGGAGAGACGGCAGGTATGTAAGCGGAGAATGAACAGTCAGCACAGAGCTTGTTACATTGCAGCTCAGGGTCAGCCCTGAGAGCCCCTGGCATCACACCGAAGACTTTGCAGAACTCGGGTCGCGGCACAGTTGACAGACTTGCCAACCTCTCTATCCAACGAAGGCAACAGTTTGCTGCCTTTCACACTGCGTTCCAAGAGATGATCCGGAGGTACCTGGGTCGCCGAACGGTGCTCAGTCGGTCAACAGGAGTCATTGAGTGCACAGTGTTCCTCCAAAGGGACATGGTGGGGCAGAGGGAGTCCTGGGAGAAGCATTCCAGCGTTAATGCGCTGCTTTCCCTAAGGGTTCATGGAAATCGTTTGTACACGTCAAGTCGTGCGTTGGAAACGCTGACATTACGTTGAGCCTGGGGGACAGGTCTGGCTTTCCCGTTATGTGAACAAGGGCTGCTGGAGGCCTCCTGTAACGAGTAGGAAACTGTCTGTTAGCCTAGGAAACCTGCCCTTCAATCACTCGGCATTACCACTGTGAAGAGGGCTCGGGCAACAACGCTGTTTTTCACTTAAATCTGAGGCCGCAAGTGTCCTGCTTTCCCGTTGGGAAAATAATGCTTTTCTCATTAGGCCCCTCGGTCAGACTTGACGCAGCACACGTACGTGTAGCTTCTGACCGGCAAAAAGAGACTCAAGGAGCACCCTGGACCTTCCCTGATAAAACTTTGGCACACAGGGAGCTGAAAGGCGTGACCGACGGAATTCCTTAGGTGAGGCCAAAAAGTGTCCTTTTATCCTACCAGAGCTCAGGCAGTGTTGCAGGGGCAACAAGTCCGTTTGTCAGGCTGCGCCTAAAGTCGACGGTCTGCTTGGCAAGCGAGGGCAGCTTCGTGTTCCCAGTGCGAACGCTAAGCAGGGGGTGTTTGCATTGCCGTCCTGGTTCAGCAGCGGGGACCGCTTGCGGTCCACCGAAGACCTGCCAGACCCGTGTTCGGGAGGACTTTTGAAAGATGGGCAATCCAACGGCGCAACAAAGAGAGCAGTGTTTTGCCTTGAATTCACTCTTCGTTCCAAGAGACGATGCGAAGGGCCTAGGTGCCTGTACGTCGGTAGGTCGCCTAAGACGTGACAACCGGTACACACGGTGTTGCCGTGAGACGTGGTGAGGGCGCGGGAGTCCCAGGAGTCCTGAAAAGCCCACTAGCGTTTAGCCACTGCTTTGAGTAGGGCTCCCTGGGAAATGCTGCACGCCTGCCTGGCATTTGTGGATGCAATTCCTGGACCTTGCCTTCAGCTTGGCGCTCAGTGTCGTGTTCCTTCTGGGTAAAGGCGGCTCTGGGATGCCCCAGGAATGGAAGCGGAAACCCACCGCCGCGCTCAAGAAAAGTCCACTTTCCTTCCAAAGACGTTCCAGCATGCAAGAATGGACTGACAGAGCACTGTATTTCAGGCAGCTTTCACGCTGAACGATCCTTCTTTCCCATTGGGAGGTACTACAGTTCTCTAAGGGTCCCGGTCTCAGAGTTGCACACAGCCCACGTGCGTGTAGTTTCTCAGGAACCAAAGGGGACCCAAGGAGGACGGTGGCACCTTCTCTGAATAATTTTGTAGCCAGGGAGTTGGTTGTGCGCTGTGCGAATGGCATGAACTCTTAAAGGTGCTAGGTATCAGATGTAGGTGCTCCCTGAACCTGCCAAAAGCCTAGCAGTGTTCGGGGGGGAAACTGTCCATTTTCCAGACTGCATCAAAGGTCGAGTTACAGCTTGCCAGGAAGAGCCGGTAGGTAAGTACACCCAGAATGAACACTACGCACCATGCCTCCCATGGCTCCTCAGCGTCAGCAGTGGGAGCCCCTGGCATGCCACCTAGGACCTTCTACACCTCTGTTCAGGGGCACTTTTGAATGTCGTGGCTATCTAGCTCTACAGCAAAGAGGAGACTTTGTCGCTTCTCAGTCTGCATTCAAAGAGGTCATCCGGAGGACTTTGACAGCGGAAAGGTGCTCAGGGGGCCAAGAAGAGTTTCGGTACACAGTGTTCTTCCAAGGGACGTGGTGAGGCAGCGGGGACCCTAGGAAAGGCATACTAACTTCAATGCACTACTCGCCTAAGGTTTCCTGGAAAACCTCTGCACGCGTCAATTCGTGGAGGGACTACCTGGACCTCACTTGGGTCGTTGTGGAACAGTAGAGTGTTCCGTTGATGGATAGAGGGTGACCGGAGGCCTCCTGCACGGCGTAGTAAACAGAGTGTTTCTCTAGGCAAACTCCCTTTCCCCGCACATAGCCATTCTACTTGTGAAGACAACACGAGGAACCGCACTGTTTCTCAGGACACTTTGAGGCCGCACTTTCAGCTCTCCCGCCGGGAAAATAATGCTCTTGGCTTTAGGTAACCAATATCAAAGTTGAACCCAGCACATGCACTTGTAGGTTCTGACCAACAAAAAGAGACTCAAGCAGCACCCTGGACCTTCGCTGATAAGACTTTGGCACCAGGGTAGTCCTGCGTGGGCTGAATGGCCTCAACGACGTAATTCCCGGGGATGGGCCAAACTGTCCTTGTGTCTTACAAAACCTGGGGTAGCGTTCAGGGGCACATTGTACGTTTGTCAGGCTGCCTCTGAAGTCGACCTTCTGCTTGGCAGAGACAGAGAGAGAGAGACAGAGAGAGAGAGAGACAGAGAGACAGAGAGACAGAGAGACAGAGAGGCGGCAGGGAAGTGTTCCCAGCATGAACCGTAAACACAGTGTTTCTTCATAGCAGCAGTGGTTCAGCCGTGGGGATCATTGGCATAACACCGAAGACCTGCTAGGCCTGTGTTCGGGAGGACTTTTGAAAGCTCGGCCGTCTAGACGGGCAGCGAAGGGAGCAGAGTGTCGCCTTTCATTCTTCTTGCAGAGAAACGATCCGAAGAGCCCAGGTACCTGTATTTGGTTGGGTCCCCTGAGAATTGGGTACACGTTGGGTACACAGTGTTTCTCCATGCGAGGTGGTGAGGACCCAGGAGTCCTAGGAGTCCTGACCCAGCACCCTAGCGTCAAGCCACTGCTTTGACTAAGGCTTCTGGGCAAATGCTGCATGCCTGCAGGCACTGTGGATGCCGTTCCCGGACCTTGTTTGGATCTTCGTGACCAGCGTGGTCTGCCCTTTATGCGAAGGGGGCTCTGGCACGCCTCAGGCAAGGAAGTGGAAAGAGCTTTCTTCTTTCTTGCATAGCACCCTTTCCTTTGAGACACGTTCCAGCATGCAAGGGAAGACTAGCGGAACGCTGTGTTTTGGCACCTTTGAGGCTACGAGGATTCTTCGTTCAACTAGGGACAATCCAACGTTTCTCCTAAGGTCCCGGCATCAAAGTTGAACGCAGCCCCACGTACGTGTAGTTTCTCAAGCACCAGAAGAGACACAAGAAGCACTGTGGTACCTTCTCAGAATAATATCTTGCGCAGGGAGATGAGCACTGTCCGAGTGACATAGGCGTTTTAAGGCGCCAGCTAGATCTGGGTGTCCTTGAACCTGCCAAAAGACTAGCAGGCTTCAGGAGGAAACCGTTCATTTTCCGGACGGCATCTAAAGTCGAGTTTCTGCTGGGCAGGGAGAGACGGCAGGTATGTAAGCGGAGAATGAACAGTCAGCACAGAGCTTGTTACATTGCAGCTCAGGGTCAGCCCTGAGAGCCCCTGGCATCACACCGAAGACTTTGCAGAACTCGGGTCGCGGCACAGTTGACAGACTTGCCAACCTCTCTATCCAACGAAGGCAACAGTTTGCTGCCTTTCACACTGCGTTCCAAGAGATGATCCGGAGGTACCTGGGTCGCCGAACGGTGCTCAGTCGGTCAACAGGAGTCATTGAGTGCACAGTGTTCCTCCAAAGGGACATGGTGGGGCAGAGGGAGTCCTGGGAGAAGCATTCCAGCGTTAATGCGCTGCTTTCCCTAAGGGTTCATGGAAATCGTTTGTACACGTCAAGTCGTGCGTTGGAAACGCTGACATTACGTTGAGCCTGGGGGACAGGTCTGGCTTTCCCGTTATGTGAACAAGGGCTGCTGGAGGCCTCCTGTAACGAGTAGGAAACTGTCTGTTAGCCTAGGAAACCTGCCCTTCAATCACTCGGCATTACCACTGTGAAGAGGGCTCGGGCAACAACGCTGTTTTTCACTTAAATCTGAGGCCGCAAGTGTCCTGCTTTCCCGTTGGGAAAATAATGCTTTTCTCATTAGGCCCCTCGGTCAGACTTGACGCAGCACACGTACGTGTAGCTTCTGACCGGCGAAAAGAGACTCAAGGAGCACCCTGGACCTTCCCTGATAAAACTTTGGCACACAGGGAGCTGAAAGGCGTGACCGACGGAATTCCTTAGGTGAGGCCAAAAAGTGTCCTTTTATCCTACCAGAGCTCAGGCAGTGTTGCAGGGGCAACAAGTCCGTTTGTCAGGCTGCGCCTAAAGTCGACGGTCTGCTTGGCAAGCGAGGGCAGCTTCGTGTTCCCAGTGCGAACGCTAAGCAGGGGGTGTTTGCATTGCCGTCCTGGTTCAGCAGCGGGGACCGCTTGCGGTCCACCGAAGACCTGCCAGACCCGTGTTCGGGAGGACTTTTGAAAGATGGGCAATCCAACGGCGCAACAAAGAGAGCAGTGTTTTGCCTTGAATTCACTCTTCGTTCCAAGAGACGATGCGAAGGGCCTAGGTGCCTGTACGTCGGTAGGTCGCCTAAGACGTGACAACCGGTACACACGGTGTTGCCGTGAGACGTGGTGAGGGCGCGGGAGTCCCAGGAGTCCTGAAAAGCCCACTAGCGTTTAGCCACTGCTTTGAGTAGGGCTCCCTGGGAAATGCTGCACGCCTGCCTGGCATTTGTGGATGCAATTCCTGGACCTTGCCTTCAGCTTGGCGCTCAGTGTCGTGTTCCTTCTGGGTAAAGGCGGCTCTGGGATGCCCCAGGAATGGAAGCGGAAACCCACCGCCGCGCTCAAGAAAAGTCCACTTTCCTTCCAAAGACGTTCCAGCATGCAAGAATGGACTGACAGAGCACTGTATTTCAGGCAGCTTTCACGCTGAACGATCCTTCTTTCCCGTTGGGAGGTACTACAGTTCTCTAAGGGTCCCGGTCTCAGAGTTGCACACAGCCCACGTGCGTGTAGTTTCTCAGGAACCAAAGGGGACCCAAGGAGGACGGTGGCACCTTCTCTGAATAATTTTGTAGCCAGGGAGTTGGTTGTGCGCTGTGCGAATGGCATGAACTCTTAAAGGTGCTAGGTATCAGATGTAGGTGCTCCCTGAACCTGCCAAAAGCCTAGCAGTGTTCGGGGGGGAAACTGTCCATTTTCCAGACTGCATCAAAGGTCGAGTTACAGCTTGCCAGGAAGAGCCGGTAGGTAAGTACACCCAGAATGAACACTACGCACCATGCCTCCCATGGCTCCTCAGCGTCAGCAGTGGGAGCCCCTGGCATGCCACCTAGGACCTTCTACACCTGTGTTCAGGGGCACTTTTGAATGTCGTGGCTATCTAGCTCTACAGCAAAGAGGAGACTTTGTCGCTTCTCAGTCTGCATTCAAAGAGGTCATCCGGAGGACTTTGACAGCGGAAAGGTGCTCAGGGGGCCAAGAAGAGTTTCGGTACACAGTGTTCTTCCAAGGGACGTGGTGAGGCAGCGGGGACCCTAGGAAAGGCATACTAACTTCAATGCACTACTCGCCTAAGGTTTCCTGGAAAACCTCTGCACGCGTCAATTCGTGGAGGGACTACCTGGACCTCACTTGGGTCGTTGTGGAACAGTAGAGTGTTCCGTTGATGGATAGAGGGTGACCGGAGGCCTCCTGCACGGCGTAGTAAACAGAGTGTTTCTCTAGGCAAACTCCCTTTCCCCGCACATAGCCATTCTACTTGTGAAGACAACACGAGGAACCGCACTGTTTCTCAGGACACTTTGAGGCCGCACTTTCAGCTCTCCCGCCGGGAAAATAATGCTCTTGGCTTTAGGTAACCAATATCAAAGTTGAACCCAGCACATGCACTTGTAGGTTCTGACCAACAAAAAGAGACTCAAGCAGCACCCTGGACCTTCGCTGATAAGACTTTGGCACCAGGGTAGTCCTGCGTGGGCTGAATGGCCTCAACGACGTAATTCCCGGGGATGGGCCAAACTGTCCTTGTGTCTTACAAAACCTGGGGTAGCGTTCAGGGGCACATTGTACGTTTGTCAGGCTGCCTCTGAAGTCGACCTTCTGCTTGGCAGAGACAGAGAGAGAGAGAGACAGAGAGACAGAGAGACAGAGAGACAGAGAGACAGAGAGGCGGCAGGGAAGTGTTCCCAGCATGAACCGTAAACACAGTGTTTCTTCATAGCAGCAGTGGTTCAGCCGTGGGGATCATTGGCATAACACCGAAGACCTGCTAGGCCTGTGTTCGGGAGGACTTTTGAAAGCTCGGCCGTCTAGACGGGCAGCGAAGGGAGCAGAGTGTCGCCTTTCATTCTTCTTGCAGAGAAACGATCCGAAGGGCCCAGGTACCTGTATTTGGTTGGGTCCCCTGAGAATTGGGTACACGTTGGGTACACAGTGTTTCTCCATGCGAGGTGGTGAGGACCCAGGAGTCCTAGGAGTCCTGACCCAGCACCCTAGCGTCAAGCCACTGCTTTGACTAAGGCTTCTGGGCAAATGCTGCATGCCTGCAGGCACTGTGGATGCCGTTCCCGGACCTTGTTTGGATCTTCGTGACCAGCGTGGTCTGCCCTTTATGCGAAGGGGGCTCTGGCACGCCTCAGGCAAGGAAGTGGAAAGAGCTTTCTTCTTTCTTGCATAGCACCCTTTCCTTTGAGACACGTTCCAGCATGCAAGGGAAGACTAGCGGAACGCTGTGTTTCGGCACCTTTGAGGCTACGAGGATTCTTCGTTCAACTAGGGACAATCCAACGTTTCTCCTAAGGTCCCGGCATCAAAGTTGAACGCAGCCCCACGTACGTGTAGTTTCTCAAGCACCAGAAGAGACACAAGAAGCACTGTGGTACCTTCTCAGAATAATATCTTGCGCAGGGAGATGAGCACTGTCCGAGTGACATAGGCGTTTTAAGGCGCCAGCTAGATCTGGGTGTCCTTGAACCTGCCAAAAGACTAGCAGGCTTCAGGAGGAAACCGTTCATTTTCCGGACGGCATCTAAAGTCGAGTTTCTGCTGGGCAGGGAGAGACGGCAGGTATGTAAGCGGAGAATGAACAGTCAGCACAGAGCTTGTTACATTGCAGCTCAGGGTCAGCCCTGAGAGCCCCTGGCATCACACCGAAGACTTTGCAGAACTCGGGTCGGGGCACAGTTGACAGACTTGCCAACCTCTCTATCCAACGAAGGCAACAGTTTGCTGCCTTTCACACTGCGTTCCAAGAGATGATCCGGAGGTACCTGGGTCGCCGAACGGTGCTCAGTCGGTCAACAGGAGTCATTGAGTGCACAGTGTTCCTCCAAAGGGACATGGTGGGGCAGAGGGAGTCCTGGGAGAAGCATTCCAGCGTTAATGCGCTGCTTTCCCTAAGGGTTCATGGAAATCGTTTGTACACGTCAAGTCGTGCGTTGGAAACGCTGACATTACGTTGAGCCTGGGGGACAGGTCTGGCTTTCCCGTTATGTGAACAAGGGCTGCTGGAGGCCTCCTGTAACGAGTAGGAAACTGTCTGTTAGCCTAGGAAACCTGCCCTTCAATCACTCGGCATTACCACTGTGAAGAGGGCTCGGGCAACAACGCTGTTTTTCACTTAAATCTGAGGCCGCAAGTGTCCTGCTTTCCCGTTGGGAAAATAATGCTTTTCTCATTAGGCCCCTCGGTCAGACTTGACGCAGCACACGTACGTGTAGCTTCTGACCGGCGAAAAGAGACTCAAGGAGCACCCTGGACCTTCCCTGATAAAACTTTGGCACACAGGGAGCTGAAAGGCGTGACCGACGGAATTCCTTAGGTGAGGCCAAAAAGTGTCCTTTTATCCTACCAGAGCTCAGGCAGTGTTGCAGGGGCAACAAGTCCGTTTGTCAGGCTGCGCCTAAAGTCGACGGTCTGCTTGGCAAGCGAGGGCAGCTTCGTGTTCCCAGTGCGAACGCTAAGCAGGGGGTGTTTGCATTGCCGTCCTGGTTCAGCAGCGGGGACCGCTTGCGGTCCACCGAAGACCTGCCAGACCCGTGTTCGGGAGGACTTTTGAAAGATGGGCAATCCAACGGTGCAACAAAGAGAGCAGTGTTTTGCCTTGAATTCACTCTTCGTTCCAAGAGACGATGCGAAGGGCCTAGGTGCCTGTACGTCGGTAGGTCGCCTAAGACGTGACAACCGGTACACACGGTGTTGCCGTGAGACGTGGTGAGGGCGCGGGAGTCCCAGGAGTCCTGAAAAGCCCACTAGCGTTTAGCCACTGCTTTGAGTAGGGCTCCCTGGGAAATGCTGCACGCCTGCCTGGCATTTGTGGATGCAATTCCTGGACCTTGCCTTCAGCTTGGCGCTCAGTGTCGTGTTCCTTCTGGGTAAAGGCGGCTCTGGGATGCCCCAGGAATGGAAGCGGAAACCCACCGCCGCGCTCAAGAAAAGTCCACTTTCCTTCCAAAGACGTTCCAGCATGCAAGAATGGACTGACAGAGCACTGTATTTCAGGCAGCTTTCACGCTGAACGATCCTTCTTTCCCGTTGGGAGGTACTACAGTTCTCTAAGGGTCCCGGTCTCAGAGTTGCACACAGCCCACGTGCGTGTAGTTTCTCAGGAACCAAAGGGGACCCAAGGAGGACGGTGGCACCTTCTCTGAATAATTTTGTAGCCAGGGAGTTGGTTGTGCGCTGTGCGAATGGCATGAACTCTTAAAGGTGCTAGGTATCAGATCTAGGTGCTCCCTGAACCTGCCAAAAGCCTAGCAGTGTTCGGGGGGGAAACTGTCCATTTTCCAGACTGCATCAAAGGTCGAGTTACAGCTTGCCAGGAAGAGCCGGTAGGTAAGTACACCCAGAATGAACACTACGCACCATGCCTCCCATGGCTCCTCAGCGTCAGCAGTGGGAGCCCCTGGCATGCCACCTAGGACCTTCTACACCTCTGTTCAGGGGCACTTTTGAATGTCGTGGCTATCTAGCTCTACAGCAAAGAGGAGACTTTGTCGCTTCTCAGTCTGCATTCAAAGAGGTCATCCGGAGGACTTTGACAGCGGAAAGGTGCTCAGGGGGCCAAGAAGAGTTTCGGTACACAGTGTTCTTCCAAGGGACGTGGTGAGGCAGCGGGGACCCTAGGAAAGGCATACTAACTTCAATGCACTACTCGCCTAAGGTTTCCTGGAAAACCTCTGCACGCGTCAATTCGTGGAGGGACTACCTGGACCTCACTTGGGTCGTTGTGGAACAGTAGAGTGTTCCGTTGATGGATAGAGGGTGACCGGAGGCCTCCTGCACGGCGTAGTAAACAGAGTGTTTCTCTAGGCAAACTCCCTTTCCCCGCACATAGCCATTCTACTTGTGAAGACAACACGAGGAACCGCACTGTTTCTCAGGACACTTTGAGGCCGCACTTTCAGCTCTCCCGCCGGGAAAATAATGCTCTTGGCTTTAGGTAACCAATATCAAAGTTGAACCCAGCACATGCACTTGTAGGTTCTGACCAACAAAAAGAGACTCAAGCAGCACCCTGGACCTTCGCTGATAAGACTTTGGCACCAGGGTAGTCCTGCGTGGGCTGAATGGCCTCAACGACGTAATTCCCGGGGATGGGCCAAACTGTCCTTGTGTCTTACAAAACCTGGGGTAGCGTTCAGGGGCACATTGTACGTTTGTCAGGCTGCCTCTGAAGTCGACCTTCTGCTTGGCAGAGACAGAGAGAGAGAGAGACAGAGAGACAGAGAGACAGAGAGACAGAGAGACAGAGAGGCGGCAGGGAAGTGTTCCCAGCATGAACCGTAAACACAGTGTTTCTTCATAGCAGCAGTGGTTCAGCCGTGGGGATCATTGGCATAACACCGAAGACCTGCTAGGCCTGTGTTCGGGAGGACTTTTGAAAGCTCGGCAGTCTAGACGGGCAGCGAAGGGAGCAGAGTGTCGCCTTTCATTCTTCTTGCAGAGAAACGATCCGAAGGGCCCAGGTACCTGTATTTGGTTGGGTCCCCTGAGAATTGGGTACACGTTGGGTACACAGTGTTTCTCCATGCGAGGTGGTGAGGACCCAGGAGTCCTAGGAGTCCTGACCCAGCACCCTAGCGTCAAGCCACTGCTTTGACTAAGGCTTCTGGGCAAATGCTGCATGCCTGCAGGCCCTGTGGATGCCGTTCCCGGACCTTGTTTGGATCTTCGTGACCAGCGTGGTCTGCCCTTTATGCGAAGGGGGCTCTGGCACGCCTCAGGCAAGGAAGTGGAAAGAGCTTTCTTCTTTCTTGCATAGCACCCTTTCCTTTGAGACACGTTCCAGCATGCAAGGGAAGACTAGCGGAACGCTGTGTTTCGGCACCTTGGAGGCTACGAGGATTCTTCGTTCAACTAGGGACAATCCAACGTTTCTCCTAAGGTCCCGGCATCAAAGTTGAACGCAGCCCCACGTACGTGTAGTTTCTCAAGCACCAGAAGAGACACAAGAAGCACTGTGGTACCTTCTCAGAATAATATCTTGCGCAGGGAGATGAGCACTGTCCGAGTGACATAGGCGTTTTAAGGCGCCAGCTAGATCTGGGTGTCCTTGAACCTGCCAAAAGACTAGCAGGCTTCAGGAGGAAACCGTTCATTTTCCGGACGGCATCTAAAGTCGAGTTTCTGCTGGGCAGGGAGAGACGGCAGGTATGTAAGCGGAGAATGAACAGTCAGCACAGAGCTTGTTACATTGCAGCTCAGGGTCAGCCCTGAGAGCCCCTGGCATCACACCGAAGACTTTGCAGAACTCGGGTCGGGGCACAGTTGACAGACTTGCCAACCTCTCTATCCAACGAAGGCAACAGTTTGCTGCCTTTCACACTGCGTTCCAAGAGATGATCCGGAGGTACCTGGGTCGCCGAACGGTGCTCAGTCGGTCAACAGGAGTCATTGAGTGCACAGTGTTCCTCCAAAGGGACATGGTGGGGCAGAGGGAGTCCTGGGAGAAGCATTCCAGCGTTAATGCGCTGCTTTCCCTAAGGGTTCATGGAAATCGTTTGTACACGTCAAGTCGTGCGTTGGAAACGCTGACATTACGTTGAGCCTGGGGGACAGGTCTGGCTTTCCCGTTATGTGAACAAGGGCTGCTGGAGGCCTCCTGTAACGAGTAGGAAACTGTCTGTTAGCCTAGGAAACCTGCCCTTCAATCACTCGGCATTACCACTGTGAAGAGGGCTCGGGCAACAACGCTGTTTTTCACTTAAATCTGAGGCCGCAAGTGTCCTGCTTTCCCGTTGGGAAAATAATGCTTTTCTCATTAGGCCCCTCGGTCAGACTTGACGCAGCACACGTACGTGTAGCTTCTGACCGGCGAAAAGAGACTCAAGGAGCACCCTGGACCTTCCCTGATAAAACTTTGGCACACAGGGAGCTGAAAGGCGTGACCGACGGAATTCCTTAGGTGAGGCCAAAAAGTGTCCTTTTATCCTACCAGAGCTCAGGCAGTGTTGCAGGGGCAACAAGTCCGTTTGTCAGGCTGCGCCTAAAGTCGACGGTCTGCTTGGCAAGCGAGGGCAGCTTCGTGTTCCCAGTGCGAACGCTAAGCAGGGGGTGTTTGCATTGCCGTCCTGGTTCAGCAGCGGGGACCGCTTGCGGTCCACCGAAGACCTGCCAGACCCGTGTTCGGGAGGACTTTTGAAAGATGGGCAATCCAACGGCGCAACAAAGAGAGCAGTGTTTTGCCTTGAATTCACTCTTCGTTCCAAGAGACGATGCGAAGGGCCTAGGTGCCTGTACGTCGGTAGGTCGCCTAAGACGTGACAACCGGTACACACGGTGTTGCCGTGAGACGTGGTGAGGGCGCGGGAGTCCCAGGAGTCCTGAAAAGCCCACTAGCGTTTAGCCACTGCTTTGAGTAGGGCTCCCTGGGAAATGCTGCACGCCTGCCTGGCATTTGTGGATGCAATTCCTGGACCTTGCCTTCAGCTTGGCGCTCAGTGTCGTGTTCCTTCTGGGTAAAGGCGGCTCTGGGATGCCCCAGGAATGGAAGCGGAAACCCACCGCCGCGCTCAAGAAAAGTCCACTTTCCTTCCAAAGACGTTCCAGCATGCAAGAATGGACTGACAGAGCACTGTATTTCAGGCAGCTTTCACGCTGAACGATCCTTCTTTCCCGTTGGGAGGTACTACAGTTCTCTAAGGGTCCCGGTCTCAGAGTTGCACACAGCCCACGTGCGTGTAGTTTCTCAGGAACCAAAGGGGACCCAAGGAGGACGGTGGCACCTTCTCTGAATAATTTTGTAGCCAGGGAGTTGGTTGTGCGCTGTGCGAATGGCATGAACTCTTAAAGGTGCTAGGTATCAGATGTAGGTGCTCCCTGAACCTGCCAAAAGCCTAGCAGTGTTCGGGGGGGAAACTGTCCATTTTCCAGACTGCATCAAAGGTCGAGTTACAGCTTGCCAGGAAGAGCCGGTAGGTAAGTACACCCAGAATGAACACTACGCACCATGCCTCCCATGGCTCCTCAGCGTCAGCAGTGGGAGCCCCTGGCATGCCACCTAGGACCTTCTACACCTCTGTTCAGGGGCACTTTTGAATGTCGTGGCTATCTAGCTCTACAGCAAAGAGGAGACTTTGTCGCTTCTCAGTCTGCATTCAAAGAGGTCATCCGGAGGACTTTGACAGCGGAAAGGTGCTCAGGGGGCCAAGAAGAGTTTCGGTACACAGTGTTCTTCCAAGGGACGTGGTGAGGCAGCGGGGACCCTAGGAAAGGCATACTAACTTCAATGCACTACTCGCCTAAGGTTTCCTGGAAAACCTCTGCACGCGTCAATTCGTGGAGGGACTACCTGGACCTCACTTGGGTCGTTGTGGAACAGTAGAGTGTTCCGTTGATGGATAGAGGGTGACCGGAGGCCTCCTGCACGGCGTAGTAAACAGAGTGTTTCTCTAGGCAAACTCCCTTTCCCCGCACATAGCCATTCTACTTGTGAAGACAACACGAGGAACCGCACTGTTTCTCAGGACACTTTGAGGCCGCACTTTCAGCTCTCCCGCCGGGAAAATAATGCTCTTGGCTTTAGGTAACCAATATCAAAGTTGAACCCAGCACATGCACTTGTAGGTTCTGACCAACAAAAAGAGACTCAAGCAGCACCCTGGACCTTCGCTGATAAGACTTTGGCACCAGGGTAGTCCTGCGTGGGCTGAATGGCCTCAACGACGTAATTCCCGGGGATGGGCCAAACTGTCCTTGTGTCTTACAAAACCTGGGGTAGCGTTCAGGGGCACATTGTACGTTTGTCAGGCTGCCTCTGAAGTCGACCTTCTGCTTGGCAGAGACAGAGAGAGAGAGACAGAGAGAGAGAGAGACAGAGAGACAGAGAGACAGAGAGACAGAGAGGCGGCAGGGAAGTGTTCCCAGCATGAACCGTAAACACAGTGTTTCTTCATAGCAGCAGTGGTTCAGCCGTGGGGATCATTGGCATAACACCGAAGACCTGCTAGGCCTGTGTTCGGGAGGACTTTTGAAAGCTCGGCAGTCTAGACGGGCAGCGAAGGGAGCAGAGTGTCGCCTTTCATTCTTCTTGCAGAGAAACGATCCGAAGGGCCCAGGTACCTGTATTTGGTTGGGTCCCCTGAGAATTGGGTACACGTTGGGTACACAGTGTTTCTCCATGCGAGGTGGTGAGGACCCAGGAGTCCTAGGAGTCCTGACCCAGCACCCTAGCGTCAAGCCACTGCTTTGACTAAGGCTTCTGGGCAAATGCTGCATGCCTGCAGGCACTGTGGATGCCGTTCCCGGACCTTGTTTGGATCTTCGTGACCAGCGTGGTCTGCCCTTTATGCGAAGGGGGCTCTGGCACGCCTCAGGCAAGGAAGTGGAAAGAGCTTTCTTCTTTCTTGCATAGCACCCTTTCCTTTGAGACACGTTCCAGCATGCAAGGGAAGACTAGCGGAACGCTGTGTTTCGGCACCTTTGAGGCTACGAGGATTCTTCGTTCAACTAGGGACAATCCAACGTTTCTCCTAAGGTCCCGGCATCAAAGTTGAACGCAGCCCCACGTACGTGTAGTTTCTCAAGCACCAGAAGAGACACAAGAAGCACTGTGGTACCTTCTCAGAATAATATCTTGCGCAGGGAGATGAGCACTGTCCGAGTGACATAGGCGTTTTAAGGCGCCAGCTAGATCTGGGTGTCCTTGAACCTGCCAAAAGACTAGCAGGCTTCAGGAGGAAACCGTTCATTTTCCGGACGGCATCTAAAGTCGAGTTTCTGCTGGGCAGGGAGAGACGGCAGGTATGTAAGCGGAGAATGAACAGTCAGCACAGAGCTTGTTACATTGCAGCTCAGGGTCAGCCCTGAGAGCCCCTGGCATCACACCGAAGACTTTGCAGAACTCGGGTCGCGGCACAGTTGACAGACTTGCCAACCTCTCTATCCAACGAAGGCAACAGTTTGCTGCCTTTCACACTGCGTTCCAAGAGATGATCCGGAGGTACCTGGGTCGCCGAACGGTGCTCAGTCGGTCAACAGGAGTCATTGAGTGCACAGTGTTCCTCCAAAGGGACATGGTGGGGCAGAGGGAGTCCTGGGAGAAGCATTCCAGCGTTAATGCGCTGCTTTCCCTAAGGGTTCATGGAAATCGTTTGTACACGTCAAGTCGTGCGTTGGAAACGCTGACATTACGTTGAGCCTGGGGGACAGGTCTGGCTTTCCCGTTATGTGAACAAGGGCTGCTGGAGGCCTCCTGTAACGAGTAGGAAACTGTCTGTTAGCCTAGGAAACCTGCCCTTCAATCACTCGGCATTACCACTGTGAAGAGGGCTCGGGCAACAACGCTGTTTTTCACTTAAATCTGAGGCCGCAAGTGTCCTGCTTTCCCGTTGGGAAAATAATGCTTTTCTCATTAGGCCCCTCGGTCAGACTTGACGCAGCACACGTACGTGTAGCTTCTGACCGGCGAAAAGAGACTCAAGGAGCACCCTGGACCTTCCCTGATAAAACTTTGGCACACAGGGAGCTGAAAGGCGTGACCGACGGAATTCCTTAGGTGAGGCCAAAAAGTGTCCTTTTATCCTACCAGAGCTCAGGCAGTGTTGCAGGGGCAACAAGTCCGTTTGTCAGGCTGCGCCTAAAGTCGACGGTCTGCTTGGCAAGCGAGGGCAGCTTCGTGTTCCCAGTGCGAACGCTAAGCAGGGGGTGTTTGCATTGCCGTCCTGGTTCAGCAGCGGGGACCGCTTGCGGTCCACCGAAGACCTGCCAGACCCGTGTTCGGGAGGACTTTTGAAAGATGGGCAATCCAACGGTGCAACAAAGAGAGCAGTGTTTTGCCTTGAATTCACTCTTCGTTCCAAGAGACGATGCGAAGGGCCTAGGTGCCTGTACGTCGGTAGGTCGCCTAAGACGTGACAACCGGTACACACGGTGTTGCCGTGAGACGTGGTGAGGGCGCGGGAGTCCCAGGAGTCCTGAAAAGCCCACTAGCGTTTAGCCACTGCTTTGAGTAGGGCTCCCTGGGAAATGCTGCACGCCTGCCTGGCATTTGTGGATGCAATTCCTGGACCTTGCCTTCAGCTTGGCGCTCAGTGTCGTGTTCCTTCTGGGTAAAGGCGGCTCTGGGATGCCCCAGGAATGGAAGCGGAAACCCACCGCCGCGCTCAAGAAAAGTCCACTTTCCTTCCAAAGACGTTCCAGCATGCAAGAATGGACTGACAGAGCACTGTATTTCAGGCAGCTTTCACGCTGAACGATCCTTCTTTCCCGTTGGGAGGTACTACAGTTCTCTAAGGGTCCCGGTCTCAGAGTTGCACACAGCCCACGTGCGTGTAGTTTCTCAGGAACCAAAGGGGACCCAAGGAGGACGGTGGCACCTTCTCTGAATAATTTTGTAGCCAGGGAGTTGGTTGTGCGCTGTGCGAATGGCATGAACTCTTAAAGGTGCTAGGTATCAGATGTAGGTGCTCCCTGAACCTGCCAAAAGCCTAGCAGTGTTCGGGGGGGAAACTGTCCATTTTCCAGACTGCATCAAAGGTCGAGTTACAGCTTGCCAGGAAGAGCCGGTAGGTAAGTACACCCAGAATGAACACTACGCACCATGCCTCCCATGGCTCCTCAGCGTCAGCAGTGGGAGCCCCTGGCATGCCACCTAGGACCTTCTACACCTCTGTTCAGGGGCACTTTTGAATGTCGTGGCTATCTAGCTCTACAGCAAAGAGGAGACTTTGTCGCTTCTCAGTCTGCATTCAAAGAGGTCATCCGGAGGACTTTGACAGCGGAAAGGTGCTCAGGGGGCCAAGAAGAGTTTCGGTACACAGTGTTCTTCCAAGGGACGTGGTGAGGCAGCGGGGACCCTAGGAAAGGCATACTAACTTCAATGCACTACTCGCCTAAGGTTTCCTGGAAAACCTCTGCACGCGTCAATTCGTGGAGGGACTACCTGGACCTCACTTGGGTCGTTGTGGAACAGTAGAGTGTTCCGTTGATGGATAGAGGGTGACCGGAGGCCTCCTGCACGGCGTAGTAAACAGAGTGTTTCTCTAGGCAAACTCCCTTTCCCCGCACATAGCCATTCTACTTGTGAAGACAACACGAGGAACCGCACTGTTTCTCAGGACACTTTGAGGCCGCACTTTCAGCTCTCCCGCCGGGAAAATAATGCTCTTGGCTTTAGGTAACCAATATCAAAGTTGAACCCAGCACATGCACTTGTAGGTTCTGACCAACAAAAAGAGACTCAAGCAGCACCCTGGACCTTCGCTGATAAGACTTTGGCACCAGGGTAGTCCTGCGTGGGCTGAATGGCCTCAACGACGTAATTCCCGGGGATGGGCCAAACTGTCCTTGTGTCTTACAAAACCTGGGGTAGCGTTCAGGGGCACATTGTACGTTTGTCAGGCTGCCTCTGAAGTCGACCTTCTGCTTGGCAGAGACAGAGAGAGAGAGACAGAGAGAGAGAGAGAGAGAGAGACAGAGAGACAGAGAGACAGAGAGGCGGCAGGGAAGTGTTCCCAGCATGAACCGTAAACACAGTGTTTCTTCATAGCAGCAGTGGTTCAGCCGTGGGGATCATTGGCATAACACCGAAGACCTGCTAGGCCTGTGTTCGGGAGGACTTTTGAAAGCTCGGCAGTCTAGACGGGCAGCGAAGGGAGCAGAGTGTCGCCTTTCATTCTTCTTGCAGAGAAACGATCCGAAGGGCCCAGGTACCTGTATTTGGTTGGGTCCCCTGAGAATTGGGTACACGTTGGGTACACAGTGTTTCTCCATGCGAGGTGGTGAGGACCCAGGAGTCCTAGGAGTCCTGACCCAGCACCCTAGCGTCAAGCCACTGCTTTGACTAAGGCTTCTGGGCAAATGCTGCATGCCTGCAGGCACTGTGGATGCCGTTCCCGGACCTTGTTTGGATCTTCGTGACCAGCGTGGTCTGCCCTTTATGCGAAGGGGGCTCTGGCACGCCTCAGGCAAGGAAGTGGAAAGAGCTTTCTTCTTTCTTGCATAGCACCCTTTCCTTTGAGACACGTTCCAGCATGCAAGGGAAGACTAGCGGAACGCTGTGTTTCGGCACCTTTGAGGCTACGAGGATTCTTCGTTCAACTAGGGACAATCCAACGTTTCTCCTAAGGTCCCGGCATCAAAGTTGAACGCAGCCCCACGTACGTGTAGTTTCTCAAGCACCAGAAGAGACACAAGAAGCACTGTGGTACCTTCTCAGAATAATATCTTGCGCAGGGAGATGAGCACTGTCCGAGTGACATAGGCGTTTTAAGGCGCCAGCTAGATCTGGGTGTCCTTGAACCTGCCAAAAGACTAGCAGGCTTCAGGAGGAAACCGTTCATTTTCCGGACGGCATCTAAAGTCGAGTTTCTGCTGGGCAGGGAGAGACGGCAGGTATGTAAGCGGAGAATGAACAGTCAGCACAGAGCTTGTTACATTGCAGCTCAGGGTCAGCCCTGAGAGCCCCTGGCATCACACCGAAGACTTTGCAGAACTCGGGTCGCGGCACAGTTGACAGACTTGCCAACCTCTCTATCCAACGAAGGCAACAGTTTGCTGCCTTTCACACTGCGTTCCAAGAGATGATCCGGAGGTACCTGGGTCGCCGAACGGTGCTCAGTCGGTCAACAGGAGTCATTGAGTGCACAGTGTTCCTCCAAAGGGACATGGTGGGGCAGAGGGAGTCCTGGGAGAAGCATTCCAGCGTTAATGCGCTGCTTTCCCTAAGGGTTCATGGAAATCGTTTGTACACGTCAAGTCGTGCGTTGGAAACGCTGACATTACGTTGAGCCTGGGGGACAGGTCTGGCTTTCCCGTTATGTGAACAAGGGCTGCTGGAGGCCTCCTGTAACGAGTAGGAAACTGTCTGTTAGCCTAGGAAACCTGCCCTTCAATCACTCGGCATTACCACTGTGAAGAGGGCTCGGGCAACAACGCTGTTTTTCACTTAAATCTGAGGCCGCAAGTGTCCTGCTTTCCCGTTGGGAAAATAATGCTTTTCTCATTAGGCCCCTCGGTCAGACTTGACGCAGCACACGTACGTGTAGCTTCTGACCGGCGAAAAGAGACTCAAGGAGCACCCTGGACCTTGCCTGATAAAACTTTGGCACACAGGGAGCTGAAAGGCGTGACCGACGGAATTCCTTAGGTGAGGCCAAAAAGTGTCCTTTTATCCTACCAGAGCTCAGGCAGTGTTGCAGGGGCAACAAGTCCGTTTGTCAGGCTGCGCCTAAAGTCGACGGTCTGCTTGGCAAGTGAGGGCAGCTTCGTGTTCCCAGTGCGAACGCTAAGCAGGGGGTGTTTGCATTGCCGTCCTGGTTCAGCAGCGGGGACCGCTTGCGGTCCACCGAAGACCTGCCAGACCCGTGTTCGGGAGGACTTTTGAAAGATGGGCAATCCAACGGTGCAACAAAGAGAGCAGTGTTTTGCCTTGAATTCACTCTTCGTTCCAAGAGACGATGCGAAGGGCCTAGGTGCCTGTACGTCGGTAGGTCGCCTAAGACGTGACAACCGGTACACACGGTGTTGCCGTGAGACGTGGTGAGGGCGCGGGAGTCCCAGGAGTCCTGAAAAGCCCACTAGCGTTTAGCCACTGCTTTGAGTAGGGCTCCCTGGGAAATGCTGCACGCCTGCCTGGCATTTGTGGATGCAATTCCTGGACCTTGCCTTCAGCTTGGCGCTCAGTGTCGTGTTCCTTCTGGGTAAAGGCGGCTCTGGGATGCCCCAGGAATGGAAGCGGAAACCCACCGCCGCGCTCAAGAAAAGTCCACTTTCCTTCCAAAGACGTTCCAGCATGCAAGAATGGACTGACAGAGCACTGTATTTCAGGCAGCTTTCACGCTGAACGATCCTTCTTTCCCGTTGGGAGGTACTACAGTTCTCTAAGGGTCCCGGTCTCAGAGTTGCACACAGCCCACGTGCGTGTAGTTTCTCAGGAACCAAAGGGGACCCAAGGAGGACGGTGGCACCTTCTCTGAATAATTTTGTAGCCAGGGAGTTGGTTGTGCGCTGTGCGAATGGCATGAACTCTTAAAGGTGCTAGGTATCAGATGTAGGTGCTCCCTGAACCTGCCAAAAGCCTAGCAGTGTTCGGGGGGGAAACTGTCCATTTTCCAGACTGCATCAAAGGTCGAGTTACAGCTTGCCAGGAAGAGCCGGTAGGTAAGTACACCCAGAATGAACACTACGCACCATGCCTCCCATGGCTCCTCAGCGTCAGCAGTGGGAGCCCCTGGCATGCCACCTAGGACCTTCTACACCTCTGTTCAGGGGCACTTTTGAATGTCGTGGCTATCTAGCTCTACAGCAAAGAGGAGACTTTGTCGCTTCTCAGTCTGCATTCAAAGAGGTCATCCGGAGGACTTTGACAGCGGAAAGGTGCTCAGGGGGCCAAGAAGAGTTTCGGTACACAGTGTTCTTCCAAGGGACGTGGTGAGGCAGCGGGGACCCTAGGAAAGGCATACTAACTTCAATGCACTACTCGCCTAAGGTTTCCTGGAAAACCTCTGCACGCGTCAATTCGTGGAGGGACTACCTGGACCTCACTTGGGTCGTTGTGGAACAGTAGAGTGTTCCGTTGATGGATAGAGGGTGACCGGAGGCCTCCTGCACGGCGTAGTAAACAGAGTGTTTCTCTAGGCAAACTCCCTTTCCCCGCACATAGCCATTCTACTTGTGAAGACAACACGAGGAACCGCACTGTTTCTCAGGACACTTTGAGGCCGCACTTTCAGCTCTCCCGCCGGGAAAATAATGCTCTTGGCTTTAGGTAACCAATATCAAAGTTGAACCCAGCACATGCACTTGTAGGTTCTGACCAACAAAAAGAGACTCAAGCAGCACCCTGGACCTTCGCTGATAAGACTTTGGCACCAGGGTAGTCCTGCGTGGGCTGAATGGCCTCAACGACGTAATTCCCGGGGATGGGCCAAACTGTCCTTGTGTCTTACAAAACCTGGGGTAGCGTTCAGGGGCACATTGTACGTTTGTCAGGCTGCCTCTGAAGTCGACCTTCTGCTTGGCAGAGACAGAGAGAGAGAGACAGAGAGAGAGAGAGAGAGAGAGACAGAGAGACAGAGAGACAGAGAGGCGGCAGGGAAGTGTTCCCAGCATGAACCGTAAACACAGTGTTTCTTCATAGCAGCAGTGGTTCAGCCGTGGGGATCATTGGCATAACACCGAAGACCTGCTAGGCCTGTGTTCGGGAGGACTTTTGAAAGCTCGGCCGTCTAGACGGGCAGCGAAGGGAGCAGAGTGTCGCCTTTCATTCTTCTTGCAGAGAAACGATCCGAAGGGCCCAGGTACCTGTATTTGGTTGGGTCCCCTGAGAATTGGGTACACGTTGGGTACACAGTGTTTCTCCATGCGAGGTGGTGAGGACCCAGGAGTCCTAGGAGTCCTGACCCAGCACCCTAGCGTCAAGCCACTGCTTTGACTAAGGCTTCTGGGCAAATGCTGCATGCCTGCAGGCACTGTGGATGCCGTTCCCGGACCTTGTTTGGATCTTCGTGACCAGCGTGGTCTGCCCTTTATGCGAAGGGGGCTCTGGCACGCCTCAGGCAAGGAAGTGGAAAGAGCTTTCTTCTTTCTTGCATAGCACCCTTTCCTTTGAGACACGTTCCAGCATGCAAGGGAAGACTAGCGGAACGCTGTGTTTCGGCACCTTTGAGGCTACGAGGATTCTTCGTTCAACTAGGGACAATCCAACGTTTCTCCTAAGGTCCCGGCATCAAAGTTGAACGCAGCCCCACGTACGTGTAGTTTCTCAAGCACCAGAAGAGACACAAGAAGCACTGTGGTACCTTCTCAGAATAATATCTTGCGCAGGGAGATGAGCACTGTCCGAGTGACATAGGCGTTTTAAGGCGCCAGCTAGATCTGGGTGTCCTTGAACCTGCCAAAAGACTAGCAGGCTTCAGGAGGAAACCGTTCATTTTCCGGACGGCATCTAAAGTCGAGTTTCTGCTGGGCAGGGAGAGACGGCAGGTATGTAAGCGGAGAATGAACAGTCAGCACAGAGCTTGTTACACTGCAGCTCAGGGTCAGCCCTGAGAGCCCCTGGCATCACACCGAAGACTTTGCAGAACTCGGGTCGCGGCACAGTTGACAGACTTGCCAACCTCTCTATCCAACGAAGGCAACAGTTTGCTGCCTTTCACACTGCGTTCCAAGAGATGATCCGGAGGTACCTGGGTCGCCGAACGGTGCTCAGTCGGTCAACAGGAGTCATTGAGTGCACAGTGTTCCTCCAAAGGGACATGGTGGGGCAGAGGGAGTCCTGGGAGAAGCATTCCAGCGTTAATGCGCTGCTTTCCCTAAGGGTTCATGGAAATCGTTTGTACACGTCAAGTCGTGCGTTGGAAACGCTGACATTACGTTGAGCCTGGGGGACAGGTCTGGCTTTCCCGTTATGTGAACAAGGGCTGCTGGAGGCCTCCTGTAACGAGTAGGAAACTGTCTGTTAGCCTAGGAAACCTGCCCTTCAATCACTCGGCATTACCACTGTGAAGAGGGCTCGGGCAACAACGCTGTTTTTCACTTAAATCTGAGGCCGCAAGTGTCCTGCTTTCCCGTTGGGAAAATAATGCTTTTCTCATTAGGCCCCTCGGTCAGACTTGACGCAGCACACGTACGTGTAGCTTCTGACCGGCGAAAAGAGACTCAAGGAGCACCCTGGACCTTCCCTGATAAAACTTTGGCACACAGGGAGCTGAAAGGCGTGACCGACGGAATTCCTTAGGTGAGGCCAAAAAGTGTCCTTTTATCCTACCAGAGCTCAGGCAGTGTTGCAGGGGCAACAAGTCCGTTTGTCAGGCTGCGCCTAAAGTCGACGGTCTGCTTGGCAAGCGAGGGCAGCTTCGTGTTCCCAGTGCGAACGCTAAGCAGGGGGTGTTTGCATTGCCGTCCTGGTTCAGCAGCGGGGACCGCTTGCGGTCCACCGAAGACCTGCCAGACCCGTGTTCGGGAGGACTTTTGAAAGATGGGCAATCCAACGGTGCAACAAAGAGAGCAGTGTTTTGCCTTGAATTCACTCTTCGTTCCAAGAGACGATGCGAAGGGCCTAGGTGCCTGTACGTCGGTAGGTCGCCTAAGACGTGACAACCGGTACACACGGTGTTGCCGTGAGACGTGGTGAGGGCGCGGGAGTCCCAGGAGTCCTGAAAAGCCCACTAGCGTTTAGCCACTGCTTTGAGTAGGGCTCCCTGGGAAATGCTGCACGCCTGCCTGGCATTTGTGGATGCAATTCCTGGACCTTGCCTTCAGCTTGGCGCTCAGTGTCGTGTTCCTTCTGGGTAAAGGCGGCTCTGGGATGCCCCAGGAATGGAAGCGGAAACCCACCGCCGCGCTCAAGAAAAGTCCACTTTCCTTCCAAAGACGTTCCAGCATGCAAGAATGGACTGACAGAGCACTGTATTTCAGGCAGCTTTCACGCTGAACGATCCTTCTTTCCCGTTGGGAGGTACTACAGTTCTCTAAGGGTCCCGGTCTCAGAGTTGCACACAGCCCACGTGCGTGTAGTTTCTCAGGAACCAAAGGGGACCCAAGGAGGACGGTGGCACCTTCTCTGAATAATTTTGTAGCCAGGGAGTTGGTTGTGCGCTGTGCGAATGGCATGAACTCTTAAAGGTGCTAGGTATCAGATGTAGGTGCTCCCTGAACCTGCCAAAAGCCTAGCAGTGTTCGGGGGGGAAACTGTCCATTTTCCAGACTGCATCAAAGGTCGAGTTACAGCTTGCCAGGAAGAGCCGGTAGGTAAGTACACCCAGAATGAACACTACGCACCATGCCTCCCATGGCTCCTCAGCGTCAGCAGTGGGAGCCCCTGGCATGCCACCTAGGACCTTCTACACCTCTGTTCAGGGGCACTTTTGAATGTCGTGGCTATCTAGCTCTACAGCAAAGAGGAGACTTTGTCGCTTCTCAGTCTGCATTCAAAGAGGTCATCCGGAGGACTTTGACAGCGGAAAGGTGCTCAGGGGGCCAAGAAGAGTTTCGGTACACAGTGTTCTTCCAAGGGACGTGGTGAGGCAGCGGGGACCCTAGGAAAGGCATACTAACTTCAATGCACTACTCGCCTAAGGTTTCCTGGAAAACCTCTGCACGCGTCAATTCGTGGAGGGACTACCTGGACCTCACTTGGGTCGTTGTGGAACAGTAGAGTGTTCCGTTGATGGATAGAGGGTGACCGGAGGCCTCCTGCACGGCGTAGTAAACAGAGTGTTTCTCTAGGCAAACTCCCTTTCCCCGCACATAGCCATTCTACTTGTGAAGACAACACGAGGAACCGCACTGTTTCTCAGGACACTTTGAGGCCGCACTTTCAGCTCTCCCGCCGGGAAAATAATGCTCTTGGCTTTAGGTAACCAATATCAAAGTTGAACCCAGCACATGCACTTGTAGGTTCTGACCAACAAAAAGAGACTCAAGCAGCACCCTGGACCTTCGCTGATAAGACTTTGGCACCAGGGTAGTCCTGCGTGGGCTGAATGGCCTCAACGACGTAATTCCCGGGGATGGGCCAAACTGTCCTTGTGTCTTACAAAACCTGGGGTAGCGTTCAGGGGCACATTGTACGTTTGTCAGGCTGCCTCTGAAGTCGACCTTCTGCTTGGCAGAGACAGAGAGAGAGAGAGACAGAGAGACAGAGAGACAGAGAGACAGAGAGACAGAGAGGCGGCAGGGAAGTGTTCCCAGCATGAACCGTAAACACAGTGTTTCTTCATAGCAGCAGTGGTTCAGCCGTGGGGATCATTGGCATAACACCGAAGACCTGCTAGGCCTGTGTTCGGGAGGACTTTTGAAAGCTCGGCCGTCTAGACGGGCAGCGAAGGGAGCAGAGTGTCGCCTTTCATTCTTCTTGCAGAGAAACGATCCGAAGGGCCCAGGTACCTGTATTTGGTTGGGTCCCCTGAGAATTGGGTACACGTTGGGTACACAGTGTTTCTCCATGCGAGGTGGTGAGGACCCAGGAGTCCTAGGAGTCCTGACCCAGCACCCTAGCGTCAAGCCACTGCTTTGACTAAGGCTTCTGGGCAAATGCTGCATGCCTGCAGGCACTGTGGATGCCGTTCCCGGACCTTGTTTGGATCTTCGTGACCAGCGTGGTCTGCCCTTTATGCGAAGGGGGCTCTGGCACGCCTCAGGCAAGGAAGTGGAAAGAGCTTTCTTCTTTCTTGCATAGCACCCTTTCCTTTGAGACACGTTCCAGCATGCAAGGGAAGACTAGCGGAACGCTGTGTTTCGGCACCTTGGAGGCTACGAGGATTCTTCGTTCAACTAGGGACAATCCAACGTTTCTCCTAAGGTCCCGGCATCAAAGTTGAACGCAGCCCCACGTACGTGTAGTTTCTCAAGCACCAGAAGAGACACAAGAAGCACTGTGGTACCTTCTCAGAATAATATCTTGCGCAGGGAGATGAGCACTGTCCGAGTGACATAGGCGTTTTAAGGCGCCAGCTAGATCTGGGTGTCCTTGAACCTGCCAAAAGACTAGCAGGCTTCAGGAGGAAACCGTTCATTTTCCGGACGGCATCTAAAGTCGAGTTTCTGCTGGGCAGGGAGAGACGGCAGGTATGTAAGCGGAGAATGAACAGTCAGCACAGAGCTTGTTACATTGCAGCTCAGGGTCAGCCCTGAGAGCCCCTGGCATCACACCGAAGACTTTGCAGAACTCGGGTCGGGGCACAGTTGACAGACTTGTCAATCTCTCTATCCAACGAAGGCAACAGTTTGCTGCCTTTCACACTGCGTTCCAAGAGATGATCCGGAGGTACCTGGGTCGCCGAACGGTGCTCAGTCGGTCAACAGGAGTCATTGAGTGCACAGTGTTCCTCCAAAGGGACATGGTGGGGCAGAGGGAGTCCTGGGAGAAGCATTCCAGCGTTAATGCGCTGCTTTCCCTAAGGGTTCATGGAAATCGTTTGTACACGTCAAGTCGTGCGTTGGAAACGCTGACATTACGTTGAGCCTGGGGGACAGGTCTGGCTTTCCCGTTATGTGAACAAGGGCTGCTGGAGGCCTCCTGTAACGAGTAGGAAACTGTCTGTTAGCCTAGGAAACCTGCCCTTCAATCACTCGGCATTACCACTGTGAAGAGGGCTCGGGCAACAACGCTGTTTTTCACTTAAATCTGAGGCCGCAAGTGTCCTGCTTTCCCGTTGGGAAAATAATGCTTTTCTCATTAGGCCCCTCGGTCAGACTTGACGCAGCACACGTACGTGTAGCTTCTGACCGGCGAAAAGAGACTCAAGGAGCACCCTGGACCTTCCCTGATAAAACTTTGGCACACAGGGAGCTGAAAGGCGTGACCGACGGAATTCCTTAGGTGAGGCCAAAAAGTGTCCTTTTATCCTACCAGAGCTCAGGCAGTGTTGCAGGGGCAACAAGTCCGTTTGTCAGGCTGCGCCTAAAGTCGACGGTCTGCTTGGCAAGCGAGGGCAGCTTCGTGTTCCCAGTGCGAACGCTAAGCAGGGGGTGTTTGCATTGCCGTCCTGGTTCAGCAGCGGGGACCGCTTGCGGTCCACCGAAGACCTGCCAGACCCGTGTTCGGGAGGACTTTTGAAAGATGGGCAATCCAACGGTGCAACAAAGAGAGCAGTGTTTTGCCTTGAATTCACTCTTCGTTCCAAGAGACGATGCGAAGGGCCTAGGTGCCTGTACGTCGGTAGGTCGCCTAAGACGTGACAACCGGTACACACGGTGTTGCCGTGAGACGTGGTGAGGGCGCGGGAGTCCCAGGAGTCCTGAAAAGCCCACTAGCGTTTAGCCACTGCTTTGAGTAGGGCTCCCTGGGAAATGCTGCACGCCTGCCTGGCATTTGTGGATGCAATTCCTGGACCTTGCCTTCAGCTTGGCGCTCAGTGTCGTGTTCCTTCTGGGTAAAGGCGGCTCTGGGATGCCCCAGGAATGGAAGCGGAAACCCACCGCCGCGCTCAAGAAAAGTCCACTTTCCTTCCAAAGACGTTCCAGCATGCAAGAATGGACTGACAGAGCACTGTATTTCAGGCAGCTTTCACGCTGAACGATCCTTCTTTCCCGTTGGGAGGTACTACAGTTCTCTAAGGGTCCCGGTCTCAGAGTTGCACACAGCCCACGTGCGTGTAGTTTCTCAGGAACCAAAGGGGACCCAAGGAGGACGGTGGCACCTTCTCTGAATAATTTTGTAGCCAGGGAGTTGGTTGTGCGCTGTGCGAATGGCATGAACTCTTAAAGGTGCTAGGTATCAGATGTAGGTGCTCCCTGAACCTGCCAAAAGCCTAGCAGTGTTCGGGGGGGAAACTGTCCATTTTCCAGACTGCATCAAAGGTCGAGTTACAGCTTGCCAGGAAGAGCCGGTAGGTAAGTACACCCAGAATGAACACTACGCACCATGCCTCCCATGGCTCCTCAGCGTCAGCAGTGGGAGCCCCTGGCATGCCACCTAGGACCTTCTACACCTCTGTTCAGGGGCACTTTTGAATGTCGTGGCTATCTAGCTCTACAGCAAAGAGGAGACTTTGTCGCTTCTCAGTCTGCATTCAAAGAGGTCATCCGGAGGACTTTGACAGCGGAAAGGTGCTCAGGGGGCCAAGAAGAGTTTCGGTACACAGTGTTCTTCCAAGGGACGTGGTGAGGCAGCGGGGACCCTAGGAAAGGCATACTAACTTCAATGCACTACTCGCCTAAGGTTTCCTGGAAAACCTCTGCACGCGTCAATTCGTGGAGGGACTACCTGGACCTCACTTGGGTCGTTGTGGAACAGTAGAGTGTTCCGTTGATGGATAGAGGGTGACCGGAGGCCTCCTGCACGGCGTAGTAAACAGAGTGTTTCTCTAGGCAAACTCCCTTTCCCCGCACATAGCCATTCTACTTGTGAAGACAACACGAGGAACCGCACTGTTTCTCAGGACACTTTGAGGCCGCACTTTCAGCTCTCCCGCCGGGAAAATAATGCTCTTGGCTTTAGGTAACCAATATCAAAGTTGAACCCAGCACATGCACTTGTAGGTTCTGACCAACAAAAAGAGACTCAAGCAGCACCCTGGACCTTCGCTGATAAGACTTTGGCACCAGGGTAGTCCTGCGTGGGCTGAATGGCCTCAACGACGTAATTCCCGGGGATGGGCCAAACTGTCCTTGTGTCTTACAAAACCTGGGGTAGCGTTCAGGGGCACATTGTACGTTTGTCAGGCTGCCTCTGAAGTCGACCTTCTGCTTGGCAGAGACAGAGAGAGAGAGAGACAGAGAGACAGAGAGACAGAGAGACAGAGAGACAGAGAGGCGGCAGGGAAGTGTTCCCAGCATGAACCGTAAACACAGTGTTTCTTCATAGCAGCAGTGGTTCAGCCGTGGGGATCATTGGCATAACACCGAAGACCTGCTAGGCCTGTGTTCGGGAGGACTTTTGAAAGCTCGGCCGTCTAGACGGGCAGCGAAGGGAGCAGAGTGTCGCCTTTCATTCTTCTTGCAGAGAAACGATCCGAAGGGCCCAGGTACCTGTATTTGGTTGGGTCCCCTGAGAATTGGGTACACGTTGGGTACACAGTGTTTCTCCATGCGAGGTGGTGAGGACCCAGGAGTCCTAGGAGTCCTGACCCAGCACCCTAGCGTCAAGCCACTGCTTTGACTAAGGCTTCTGGGCAAATGCTGCATGCCTGCAGGCACTGTGGATGCCGTTCCCGGACCTTGTTTGGATCTTCGTGACCAGCGTGGTCTGCCCTTTATGCGAAGGGGGCTCTGGCACGCCTCAGGCAAGGAAGTGGAAAGAGCTTTCTTCTTTCTTGCATAGCACCCTTTCCTTTGAGACACGTTCCAGCATGCAAGGGAAGACTAGCGGAACGCTGTGTTTCGGCACCTTTGAGGCTACGAGGATTCTTCGTTCAACTAGGGACAATCCAACGTTTCTCCTAAGGTCCCGGCATCAAAGTTGAACGCAGCCCCACGTACGTGTAGTTTCTCAAGCACCAGAAGAGACACAAGAAGCACTGTGGTACCTTCTCAGAATAATATCTTGCGCAGGGAGATGAGCACTGTCCGAGTGACATAGGCGTTTTAAGGCGCCAGCTAGATCTGGGTGTCCTTGAACCTGCCAAAAGACTAGCAGGCTTCAGGAGGAAACCGTTCATTTTCCGGACGGCATCTAAAGTCGAGTTTCTGCTGGGCAGGGAGAGACGGCAGGTATGTAAGCGGAGAATGAACAGTCAGCACAGAGCTTGTTACATTGCAGCTCAGGGTCAGCCCTGAGAGCCCCTGGCATCACACCGAAGACTTTGCAGAACTCGGGTCGCGGCACAGTTGACAGACTTGCCAACCTCTCTATCCAACGAAGGCAACAGTTTGCTGCCTTTCACACTGCGTTCCAAGAGATGATCCGGAGGTACCTGGGTCGCCGAACGGTGCTCAGTCGGTCAACAGGAGTCATTGAGTGCACAGTGTTCCTCCAAAGGGACATGGTGGGGCAGAGGGAGTCCTGGGAGAAGCATTCCAGCGTTAATGCGCTGCTTTCCCTAAGGGTTCATGGAAATCGTTTGTACACGTCAAGTCGTGCGTTGGAAACGCTGACATTACGTTGAGCCTGGGGGACAGGTCTGGCTTTCCCGTTATGTGAACAAGGGCTGCTGGAGGCCTCCTGTAACGAGTAGGAAACTGTCTGTTAGCCTAGGAAACCTGCCCTTCAATCACTCGGCATTACCACTGTGAAGAGGGCTCGGGCAACAACGCTGTTTTTCACTTAAATCTGAGGCCGCAAGTGTCCTGCTTTCCCGTTGGGAAAATAATGCTTTTCTCATTAGGCCCCTCGGTCAGACTTGACGCAGCACACGTACGTGTAGCTTCTGACCGGCGAAAAGAGACTCAAGGAGCACCCTGGACCTTCCCTGATAAAACTTTGGCACACAGGGAGCTGAAAGGCGTGACCGACGGAATTCCTTAGGTGAGGCCAAAAAGTGTCCTTTTATCCTACCAGAGCTCAGGCAGTGTTGCAGGGGCAACAAGTCCGTTTGTCAGGCTGCGCCTAAAGTCGACGGTCTGCTTGGCAAGCGAGGGCAGCTTCGTGTTCCCAGTGCGAACGCTAAGCAGGGGGTGTTTGCATTGCCGTCCTGGTTCAGCAGCGGGGACCGCTTGCGGTCCACCTAAGACCTGCCAGACCCGTGTTCGGGAGGACTTTTGAAAGATGGGCAATCCAACGGTGCAACAAAGAGAGCAGTGTTTTGCCTTGAATTCACTCTTCGTTCCAAGAGACGATGCGAAGGGCCTAGGTGCCTGTACGTCGGTAGGTCGCCTAAGACGTGACAACCGGTACACACGGTGTTGCCGTGAGACGTGGTGAGGGCGCGGGAGTCCCAGGAGTCCTGAAAAGCCCACTAGCGTTTAGCCACTGCTTTGAGTAGGGCTCCCTGGGAAATGCTGCACGCCTGCCTGGCATTTGTGGATGCAATTCCTGGACCTTGCCTTCAGCTTGGCGCTCAGTGTCGTGTTCCTTCTGGGTAAAGGCGGCTCTGGGATGCCCCAGGAATGGAAGCGGAAACCCACCGCCGCGCTCAAGAAAAGTCCACTTTCCTTCCAAAGACGTTCCAGCATGCAAGAATGGACTGACAGAGCACTGTATTTCAGGCAGCTTTCACGCTGAACGATCCTTCTTTCCCGTTGGGAGGTACTACAGTTCTCTAAGGGTCCCGGTCTCAGAGTTGCACACAGCCCACGTGCGTGTAGTTTCTCAGGAACCAAAGGGGACCCAAGGAGGACGGTGGCACCTTCTCTGAATAATTTTGTAGCCAGGGAGTTGGTTGTGCGCTGTGCGAATGGCATGAACTCTTAAAGGTGCTAGGTATCAGATGTAGGTGCTCCCTGAACCTGCCAAAAGCCTAGCAGTGTTCGGGGGGGAAACTGTCCATTTTCCAGACTGCATCAAAGGTCGACTTACAGCTTGCCAGGAAGAGCCGGTAGGTAAGTACACCCAGAATGAACACTACGCACCATGCCTCCCATGGCTCCTCAGCGTCAGCAGTGGGAGCCCCTGGCATGCCACCTAGGACCTTCTACACCTCTGTTCAGGGGCACTTTTGAATGTCGTGGCTATCTAGCTCTACAGCAAAGAGGAGACTTTGTCGCTTCTCAGTCTGCATTCAAAGAGGTCATCCGGAGGACTTTGACAGCGGAAAGGTGCTCAGGGGGCCAAGAAGAGTTTCGGTACACAGTGTTCTTCCAAGGGACGTGGTGAGGCAGCGGGGACCCTAGGAAAGGCATACTAACTTCAATGCACTACTCGCCTAAGGTTTCCTGGAAAACCTCTGCACGCGTCAATTCGTGGAGGGACTACCTGGACCTCACTTGGGTCGTTGTGGAACAGTAGAGTGTTCCGTTGATGGATAGAGGGTGACCGGAGGCCTCCTGCACGGCGTAGTAAACAGAGTGTTTCTCTAGGCAAACTCCCTTTCCCCGCACATAGCCATTCTACTTGTGAAGACAACACGAGGAACCGCACTGTTTCTCAGGACACTTTGAGGCCGCACTTTCAGCTCTCCCGCCGGGAAAATAATGCTCTTGGCTTTAGGTAACCAATATCAAAGTTGAACCCAGCACATGCACTTGTAGGTTCTGACCAACAAAAAGAGACTCAAGCAGCACCCTGGACCTTCGCTGATAAGACTTTGGCACCAGGGTAGTCCTGCGTGGGCTGAATGGCCTCAACGACGTAATTCCCGGGGATGGGCCAAACTGTCCTTGTGTCTTACAAAACCTGGGGTAGCGTTCAGGGGCACATTGTACGTTTGTCAGGCTGCCTCTGAAGTCGACCTTCTGCTTGGCAGAGACAGAGAGAGAGAGAGACAGAGAGACAGAGAGACAGAGAGACAGAGAGACAGAGAGGCGGCAGGGAAGTGTTCCCAGCATGAACCGTAAACACAGTGTTTCTTCATAGCAGCAGTGGTTCAGCCGTGGGGATCATTGGCATAACACCGAAGACCTGCTAGGCCTGTGTTCGGGAGGACTTTTGAAAGCTCGGCCGTCTAGACGGGCAGCGAAGGGAGCAGAGTGTCGCCTTTCATTCTTCTTGCAGAGAAACGATCCGAAGGGCCCAGGTACCTGTATTTGGTTGGGTCCCCTGAGAATTGGGTACACGTTGGGTACACAGTGTTTCTCCATGCGAGGTGGTGAGGACCCAGGAGTCCTAGGAGTCCTGACCCAGCACCCTAGCGTCAAGCCACTGCTTTGACTAAGGCTTCTGGGCAAATGCTGCATGCCTGCAGGCACTGTGGATGCCGTTCCCGGACCTTGTTTGGATCTTCGTGACCAGCGTGGTCTGCCCTTTATGCGAAGGGGGCTCTGGCACGCCTCAGGCAAGGAAGTGGAAAGAGCTTTCTTCTTTCTTGCATAGCACCCTTTCCTTTGAGACACGTTCCAGCATGCAAGGGAAGACTAGCGGAACGCTGTGTTTCGGCACCTTTGAGGCTACGAGGATTCTTCGTTCAACTAGGGACAATCCAACGTTTCTCCTAAGGTCCCGGCATCAAAGTTGAACGCAGCCCCACGTACGTGTAGTTTCTCAAGCACCAGAAGAGACACAAGAAGCACTGTGGTACCTTCTCAGAATAATATCTTGCGCAGGGAGATGAGCACTGTCCGAGTGACATAGGCGTTTTAAGGCGCCAGCTAGATCTGGGTGTCCTTGAACCTGCCAAAAGACTAGCAGGCTTCAGGAGGAAACCGTTCATTTTCCGGACGGCATCTAAAGTCGAGTTTCTGCTGGGCAGGGAGAGACGGCAGGTATGTAAGCGGAGAATGAACAGTCAGCACAGAGCTTGTTACATTGCAGCTCAGGGTCAGCCCTGAGAGCCCCTGGCATCACACCGAAGACTTTGCAGAACTCGGGTCGCGGCACAGTTGACAGACTTGCCAACCTCTCTATCCAACGAAGGCAACAGTTTGCTGCCTTTCACACTGCGTTCCAAGAGATGATCCGGAGGTACCTGGGTCGCCGAACGGTGCTCAGTCGGTCAACAGGAGTCATTGAGTGCACAGTGTTCCTCCAAAGGGACATGGTGGGGCAGAGGGAGTCCTGGGAGAAGCATTCCAGCGTTAATGCGCTGCTTTCCCTAAGGGTTCATGGAAATCGTTTGTACACGTCAAGTCGTGCGTTGGAAACGCTGACATTACGTTGAGCCTGGGGGACAGGTCTGGCTTTCCCGTTATGTGAACAAGGGCTGCTGGAGGCCTCCTGTAACGAGTAGGAAACTGTCTGTTAGCCTAGGAAACCTGCCCTTCAATCACTCGGCATTACCACTGTGAAGAGGGCTCGGGCAACAACGCTGTTTTTCACTTAAATCTGAGGCCGCAAGTGTCCTGCTTTCCCGTTGGGAAAATAATGCTTTTCTCATTAGGCCCCTCGGTCAGACTTGACGCAGCACACGTACGTGTAGCTTCTGACCGGCGAAAAGAGACTCAAGGAGCACCCTGGACCTTCCCTGATAAAACTTTGGCACACAGGGAGCTGAAAGGCGTGACCGACGGAATTCCTTAGGTGAGGCCAAAAAGTGTCCTTTTATCCTACCAGAGCTCAGGCAGTGTTGCAGGGGCAACAAGTCCGTTTGTCAGGCTGCGCCTAAAGTCGACGGTCTGCTTGGCAAGCGAGGGCAGCTTCGTGTTCCCAGTGCGAACGCTAAGCAGGGGGTGTTTGCATTGCCGTCCTGGTTCAGCAGCGGGGACCGCTTGCGGTCCACCTAAGACCTGCCAGACCCGTGTTCGGGAGGACTTTTGAAAGATGGGCAATCCAACGGTGCAACAAAGAGAGCAGTGTTTTGCCTTGAATTCACTCTTCGTTCCAAGAGACGATGCGAAGGGCCTAGGTGCCTGTACGTCGGTAGGTCGCCTAAGACGTGACAACCGGTACACACGGTGTTGCCGTGAGACGTGGTGAGGGCGCGGGAGTCCCAGGAGTCCTGAAAAGCCCACTAGCGTTTAGCCACTGCTTTGAGTAGGGCTCCCTGGGAAATGCTGCACGCCTGCCTGGCATTTGTGGATGCAATTCCTGGACCTTGCCTTCAGCTTGGCGCTCAGTGTCGTGTTCCTTCTGGGTAAAGGCGGCTCTGGGATGCCCCAGGAATGGAAGCGGAAACCCACCGCCGCGCTCAAGAAAAGTCCACTTTCCTTCCAAAGACGTTCCAGCATGCAAGAATGGACTGACAGAGCACTGTATTTCAGGCAGCTTTCACGCTGAACGATCCTTCTTTCCCGTTGGGAGGTACTACAGTTCTCTAAGGGTCCCGGTCTCAGAGTTGCACACAGCCCACGTGCGTGTAGTTTCTCAGGAACCAAAGGGGACCCAAGGAGGACGGTGGCACCTTCTCTGAATAATTTTGTAGCCAGGGAGTTGGTTGTGCGCTGTGCGAATGGCATGAACTCTTAAAGGTGCTAGGTATCAGATGTAGGTGCTCCCTGAACCTGCCAAAAGCCTAGCAGTGTTCGGGGGGGAAACTGTCCATTTTCCAGACTGCATCAAAGGTCGAGTTACAGCTTGCCAGGAAGAGCCGGTAGGTAAGTACACCCAGAATGAACACTACGCACCATGCCTCCCATGGCTCCTCAGCGTCAGCAGTGGGAGCCCCTGGCATGCCACCTAGGACCTTCTACACCTCTGTTCAGGGGCACTTTTGAATGTCGTGGCTATCTAGCTCTACAGCAAAGAGGAGACTTTGTCGCTTCTCAGTCTGCATTCAAAGAGGTCATCCGGAGGACTTTGACAGCGGAAAGGTGCTCAGGGGGCCAAGAAGAGTTTCGGTACACAGTGTTCTTCCAAGGGACGTGGTGAGGCAGCGGGGACCCTAGGAAAGGCATACTAACTTCAATGCACTACTCGCCTAAGGTTTCCTGGAAAACCTCTGCACGCGTCAATTCGTGGAGGGACTACCTGGACCTCACTTGGGTCGTTGTGGAACAGTAGAGTGTTCCGTTGATGGATAGAGGGTGACCGGAGGCCTCCTGCACGGCGTAGTAAACAGAGTGTTTCTCTAGGCAAACTCCCTTTCCCCGCACATAGCCATTCTACTTGTGAAGACAACACGAGGAACCGCACTGTTTCTCAGGACACTTTGAGGCCGCACTTTCAGCTCTCCCGCCGGGAAAATAATGCTCTTGGCTTTAGGTAACCAATATCAAAGTTGAACCCAGCACATGCACTTGTAGGTTCTGACCAACAAAAAGAGACTCAAGCAGCACCCTGGACCTTCGCTGATAAGACTTTGGCACCAGGGTAGTCCTGCGTGGGCTGAATGGCCTCAACGACGTAATTCCCGGGGATGGGCCAAACTGTCCTTGTGTCTTACAAAACCTGGGGTAGCGTTCAGGGGCACATTGTACGTTTGTCAGGCTGCCTCTGAAGTCGACCTTCTGCTTGGCAGAGACAGAGAGAGAGAGACAGAGAGAGAGAGAGACAGAGAGACAGAGAGACAGAGAGACAGAGAGGCGGCAGGGAAGTGTTCCCAGCATGAACCGTAAACACAGTGTTTCTTCATAGCAGCAGTGGTTCAGCCGTGGGGATCATTGGCATAACACCGAAGACCTGCTAGGCCTGTGTTCGGGAGGACTTTTGAAAGCTCGGCCGTCTAGACGGGCAGCGAAGGGAGCAGAGTGTCGCCTTTCATTCTTCTTGCAGAGAAACGATCCGAAGAGCCCAGGTACCTGTATTTGGTTGGGTCCCCTGAGAATTGGGTACACGTTGGGTACACAGTGTTTCTCCATGCGAGGTGGTGAGGACCCAGGAGTCCTAGGAGTCCTGACCCAGCACCCTAGCGTCAAGCCACTGCTTTGACTAAGGCTTCTGGGCAAATGCTGCATGCCTGCAGGCACTGTGGATGCCGTTCCCGGACCTTGTTTGGATCTTCGTGACCAGCGTGGTCTGCCCTTTATGCGAAGGGGGCTCTGGCACGCCTCAGGCAAGGAAGTGGAAAGAGCTTTCTTCTTTCTTGCATAGCACCCTTTCCTTTGAGACACGTTCCAGCATGCAAGGGAAGACTAGCGGAACGCTGTGTTTCGGCACCTTTGAGGCTACGAGGATTCTTCGTTCAACTAGGGACAATCCAACGTTTCTCCTAAGGTCCCGGCATCAAAGTTGAACGCAGCCCCACGTACGTGTAGTTTCTCAAGCACCAGAAGAGACACAAGAAGCACTGTGGTACCTTCTCAGAATAATATCTTGCGCAGGGAGATGAGCACTGTCCGAGTGACATAGGCGTTTTAAGGCGCCAGCTAGATCTGGGTGTCCTTGAACCTGCCAAAAGACTAGCAGGCTTCAGGAGGAAACCGTTCATTTTCCGGACGGCATCTAAAGTCGAGTTTCTGCTGGGCAGGGAGAGACGGCAGGTATGTAAGCGGAGAATGAACAGTCAGCACAGAGCTTGTTACATTGCAGCTCAGGGTCAGCCCTGAGAGCCCCTGGCATCACACCGAAGACTTTGCAGAACTCGGGTCGCGGCACAGTTGACAGACTTGCCAACCTCTCTATCCAACGAAGGCAACAGTTTGCTGCCTTTCACACTGCGTTCCAAGAGATGATCCGGAGGTACCTGGGTCGCCGAACGGTGCTCAGTCGGTCAACAGGAGTCATTGAGTGCACAGTGTTCCTCCAAAGGGACATGGTGGGGCAGAGGGAGTCCTGGGAGAAGCATTCCAGCGTTAATGCGCTGCTTTCCCTAAGGGTTCATGGAAATCGTTTGTACACGTCAAGTCGTGCGTTGGAAACGCTGACATTACGTTGAGCCTGGGGGACAGGTCTGGCTTTCCCGTTATGTGAACAAGGGCTGCTGGAGGCCTCCTGTAACGAGTAGGAAACTGTCTGTTAGCCTAGGAAACCTGCCCTTCAATCACTCGGCATTACCACTGTGAAGAGGGCTCGGGCAACAACGCTGTTTTTCACTTAAATCTGAGGCCGCAAGTGTCCTGCTTTCCCGTTGGGAAAATAATGCTTTTCTCATTAGGCCCCTCGGTCAGACTTGACGCAGCACACGTACGTGTAGCTTCTGACCGGCGAAAAGAGACTCAAGGAGCACCCTGGACCTTCCCTGATAAAACTTTGGCACACAGGGAGCTGAAAGGCGTGACCGACGGAATTCCTTAGGTGAGGCCAAAAAGTGTCCTTTTATCCTACCAGAGCTCAGGCAGTGTTGCAGGGGCAACAAGTCCGTTTGTCAGGCTGCGCCTAAAGTCGACGGTCTGCTTGGCAAGCGAGGGCAGCTTCGTGTTCCCAGTGCGAACGCTAAGCAGGGGGTGTTTGCATTGCCGTCCTGGTTCAGCAGCGGGGACCGCTTGCGGTCCACCGAAGACCTGCCAGACCCGTGTTCGGGAGGACTTTTGAAAGATGGGCAATCCAACGGTGCAACAAAGAGAGCAGTGTTTTGCCTTGAATTCACTCTTCGTTCCAAGAGACGATGCGAAGGGCCTAGGTGCCTGTACGTCGGTAGGTCGCCTAAGACGTGACAACCGGTACACACGGTGTTGCCGTGAGACGTGGTGAGGGCGCGGGAGTCCCAGGAGTCCTGAAAAGCCCACTAGCGTTTAGCCACTGCTTTGAGTAGGGCTCCCTGGGAAATGCTGCACGCCTGCCTGGCATTTGTGGATGCAATTCCTGGACCTTGCCTTCAGCTTGGCGCTCAGTGTCGTGTTCCTTCTGGGTAAAGGCGGCTCTGGGATGCCCCAGGAATGGAAGCGGAAACCCACCGCCGCGCTCAAGAAAAGTCCACTTTCCTTCCAAAGACGTTCCAGCATGCAAGAATGGACTGACAGAGCACTGTATTTCAGGCAGCTTTCACGCTGAACGATCCTTCTTTCCCGTTGGGAGGTACTACAGTTCTCTAAGGGTCCCGGTCTCAGAGTTGCACACAGCCCACGTGCGTGTAGTTTCTCAGGAACCAAAGGGGACCCAAGGAGGACGGTGGCACCTTCTCTGAATAATTTTGTAGCCAGGGAGTTGGTTGTGCGCTGTGCGAATGGCATGAACTCTTAAAGGTGCTAGGTATCAGATGTAGGTGCTCCCTGAACCTGCCAAAAGCCTAGCAGTGTTCGGGGGGGAAACTGTCCATTTTCCAGACTGCATCAAAGGTCGAGTTACAGCTTGCCAGGAAGAGCCGGTAGGTAAGTACACCCAGAATGAACACTACGCACCATGCCTCCCATGGCTCCTCAGCGTCAGCAGTGGGAGCCCCCGGCATGCCACCTAGGACCTTCTACACCTCTGTTCAGGGGCACTTTTGAATGTCGTGGCTATCTAGCTCTACAGCAAAGAGGAGACTTTGTCGCTTCTCAGTCTGCATTCAAAGAGGTCATCCGGAGGACTTTGACAGCGGAAAGGTGCTCAGGGGGCCAAGAAGAGTTTCGGTACACAGTGTTCTTCCAAGGGACGTGGTGAGGCAGCGGGGACCCTAGGAAAGGCATACTAACTTCAATGCACTACTCGCCTAAGGTTTCCTGGAAAACCTCTGCACGCGTCAATTCGTGGAGGGACTACCTGGACCTCACTTGGGTCGTTGTGGAACAGTAGAGTGTTCCGTTGATGGATAGAGGGTGACCGGAGGCCTCCTGCACGGCGTAGTAAACAGAGTGTTTCTCTAGGCAAACTCCCTTTCCCCGCACATAGCCATTCTACTTGTGAAGACAACACGAGGAACCGCACTGTTTCTCAGGACACTTTGAGGCCGCACTTTCAGCTCTCCCGCCGGGAAAATAATGCTCTTGGCTTTAGGTAACCAATATCAAAGTTGAACCCAGCACATGCACTTGTAGGTTCTGACCAACAAAAAGAGACTCAAGCAGCACCCTGGACCTTCGCTGATAAGACTTTGGCACCAGGGTAGTCCTGCGTGGGCTGAATGGCCTCAACGACGTAATTCCCGGGGATGGGCCAAACTGTCCTTGTGTCTTACAAAACCTGGGGTAGCGTTCAGGGGCACATTGTACGTTTGTCAGGCTGCCTCTGAAGTCGACCTTCTGCTTGGCAGAGACAGAGAGAGAGAGAGACAGAGAGACAGAGAGACAGAGAGACAGAGAGACAGAGAGGCGGCAGGGAAGTGTTCCCAGCATGAACCGTAAACACAGTGTTTCTTCATAGCAGCAGTGGTTCAGCCGTGGGGATCATTGGCATAACACCGAAGACCTGCTAGGCCTGTGTTCGGGAGGACTTTTGAAAGCTCGGCCGTCTAGACGGGCAGCGAAGGGAGCAGAGTGTCGCCTTTCATTCTTCTTGCAGAGAAACGATCCGAAGGGCCCAGGTACCTGTATTTGGTTGGGTCCCCTGAGAATTGGGTACACGTTGGGTACACAGTGTTTCTCCATGCGAGGTGGTGAGGACCCAGGAGTCCTAGGAGTCCTGACCCAGCACCCTAGCGTCAAGCCACTGCTTTGACTAAGGCTTCTGGGCAAATGCTGCATGCCTGCAGGCCCTGTGGATGCCGTTCCCGGACCTTGTTTGGATCTTCGTGACCAGCGTGGTCTGCCCTTTATGCGAAGGGGGCTCTGGCACGCCTCAGGCAAGGAAGTGGAAAGAGCTTTCTTCTTTCTTGCATAGCACCCTTTCCTTTGAGACACGTTCCAGCATGCAAGGGAAGACTAGCGGAACGCTGTGTTTCGGCACCTTGGAGGCTACGAGGATTCTTCGTTCAACTAGGGACAATCCAACGTTTCTCCTAAGGTCCCGGCATCAAAGTTGAACGCAGCCCCACGTACGTGTAGTTTCTCAAGCACCAGAAGAGACACAAGAAGCACTGTGGTACCTTCTCAGAATAATATCTTGCGCAGGGAGATGAGCACTGTCCGAGTGACATAGGCGTTTTAAGGCGCCAGCTAGATCTGGGTGTCCTTGAACCTGCCAAAAGACTAGCAGGCTTCAGGAGGAAACCGTTCATTTTCCGGACGGCATCTAAAGTCGAGTTTCTGCTGGGCAGGGAGAGACGGCAGGTATGTAAGCGGAGAATGAACAGTCAGCACAGAGCTTGTTACTTTGCAGCTCAGGGTCAGCCCTGAGAGCCCCTGGCATCACACCGAAGACTTTGCAGAACTCGGGTCGGGGCACAGTTGACAGACTTGCCAACCTCTCTATCCAACGAAGGCAACAGTTTGCTGCCTTTCACACTGCGTTCCAAGAGATGATCCGGAGGTACCTGGGTCGCCGAACGGTGCTCAGTCGGTCAACAGGAGTCATTGAGTGCACAGTGTTCCTCCAAAGGGACATGGTGGGGCAGAGGGAGTCCTGGGAGAAGCATTCCAGCGTTAATGCGCTGCTTTCCCTAAGGGTTCATGGAAATCGTTTGTACACGTCAAGTCGTGCGTTGGAAACGCTGACATTACGTTGAGCCTGGGGGACAGGTCTGGCTTTCCCGTTATGTGAACAAGGGCTGCTGGAGGCCTCCTGTAACGAGTAGGAAACTGTCTGTTAGCCTAGGAAACCTGCCCTTCAATCACTCGGCATTACCACTGTGAAGAGGGCTCGGGCAACAACGCTGTTTTTCACTTAAATCTGAGGCCGCAAGTGTCCTGCTTTCCCGTTGGGAAAATAATGCTTTTCTCATTAGGCCCCTCGGTCAGACTTGACGCAGCACACGTACGTGTAGCTTCTGACCGGCGAAAAGAGACTCAAGGAGCACCCTGGACCTTCCCTGATAAAACTTTGGCACACAGGGAGCTGAAAGGCGTGACCGACGGAATTCCTTAGGTGAGGCCAAAAAGTGTCCTTTTATCCTACCAGAGCTCAGGCAGTGTTGCAGGGGCAACAAGTCCGTTTGTCAGGCTGCGCCTAAAGTCGACGGTCTGCTTGGCAAGCGAGGGCAGCTTCGTGTTCCCAGTGCGAACGCTAAGCAGGGGGTGTTTGCATTGCCGTCCTGGTTCAGCAGCGGGGACCGCTTGCGGTCCACCGAAGACCTGCCAGACCCGTGTTCGGGAGGACTTTTGAAAGATGGGCAATCCAACGGTGCAACAAAGAGAGCAGTGTTTTGCCTTGAATTCACTCTTCGTTCCAAGAGACGATGCGAAGGGCCTAGGTGCCTGTACGTCGGTAGGTCGCCTAAGACGTGACAACCGGTACACACGGTGTTGCCGTGAGACGTGGTGAGGGCGCGGGAGTCCCAGGAGTCCTGAAAAGCCCACTAGCGTTTAGCCACTGCTTTGAGTAGGGCTCCCTGGGAAATGCTGCACGCCTGCCTGGCATTTGTGGATGCAATTCCTGGACCTTGCCTTCAGCTTGGCGCTCAGTGTCGTGTTCCTTCTGGGTAAAGGCGGCTCTGGGATGCCCCAGGAATGGAAGCGGAAACCCACCGCCGCGCTCAAGAAAAGTCCACTTTCCTTCCAAAGACGTTCCAGCATGCAAGAATGGACTGACAGAGCACTGTATTTCAGGCAGCTTTCACGCTGAACGATCCTTCTTTCCCGTTGGGAGGTACTACAGTTCTCTAAGGGTCCCGGTCTCAGAGTTGCACACAGCCCACGTGCGTGTAGTTTCTCAGGAACCAAAGGGGACTCAAGGAGGACGGTGGCACCTTCTCTGAATAATTTTGTAGCCAGGGAGTTGGTTGTGCGCTGTGCGAATGGCATGAACTCTTAAAGGTGCTAGGTATCAGATGTAGGTGCTCCCTGAACCTGCCAAAAGCCTAGCAGTGTTCGGGGGGGAAACTGTCCATTTTCCAGACTGCATCAAAGGTCGAGTTACAGCTTGCCAGGAAGAGCCGGTAGGTAAGTACACCCAGAATGAACACTACGCACCATGCCTCCCATGGCTCCTCAGCGTCAGCAGTGGGAGCCCCCGGCATGCCACCTAGGACCTTCTACACCTCTGTTCAGGGGCACTTTTGAATGTCGTGGCTATCTAGCTCTACAGCAAAGAGGAGACTTTGTCGCTTCTCAGTCTGCATTCAAAGAGGTCATCCGGAGGACTTTGACAGCGGAAAGGTGCTCAGGGGGCCAAGAAGAGTTTCGGTACACAGTGTTCTTCCAAGGGACGTGGTGAGGCAGCGGGGACCCTAGGAAAGGCATACTAACTTCAATGCACTACTCGCCTAAGGTTTCCTGGAAAACCTCTGCACGCGTCAATTCGTGGAGGGACTACCTGGACCTCACTTGGGTCGTTGTGGAACAGTAGAGTGTTCCGTTGATGGATAGAGGGTGACCGGAGGCCTCCTGCACGGCGTAGTAAACAGAGTGTTTCTCTAGGCAAACTCCCTTTCCCCGCACATAGCCATTCTACTTGTGAAGACAACACGAGGAACCGCACTGTTTCTCAGGACACTTTGAGGCCGCACTTTCAGCTCTCCCGCCGGGAAAATAATGCTCTTGGCTTTAGGTAACCAATATCAAAGTTGAACCCAGCACATGCACTTGTAGGTTCTGACCAACAAAAAGAGACTCAAGCAGCACCCTGGACCTTCGCTGATAAGACTTTGGCACCAGGGTAGTCCTGCGTGGGCTGAATGGCCTCAACGACGTAATTCCCGGGGATGGGCCAAACTGTCCTTGTGTCTTACAAAACCTGGGGTAGCGTTCAGGGGCACATTGTACGTTTGTCAGGCTGCCTCTGAAGTCGACCTTCTGCTTGGCAGAGACAGAGAGAGAGAGAGACAGAGAGACAGAGAGACAGAGAGACAGAGAGACAGAGAGGCGGCAGGGAAGTGTTCCCAGCATGAACCGTAAACACAGTGTTTCTTCATAGCAGCAGTGGTTCAGCCGTGGGGATCATTGGCATAACACCGAAGACCTGCTAGGCCTGTGTTCGGGAGGACTTTTGAAAGCTCGGCCGTCTAGACGGGCAGCGAAGGGAGCAGAGTGTCGCCTTTCATTCTTCTTGCAGAGAAACGATCCGAAGGGCCCAGGTACCTGTATTTGGTTGGGTCCCCTGAGAATTGGGTACACGTTGGGTACACAGTGTTTCTCCATGCGAGGTGGTGAGGACCCAGGAGTCCTAGGAGTCCTGACCCAGCACCCTAGCGTCAAGCCACTGCTTTGACTAAGGCTTCTGGGCAAATGCTGCATGCCTGCAGGCCCTGTGGATGCCGTTCCCGGACCTTGTTTGGATCTTCGTGACCAGCGTGGTCTGCCCTTTATGCGAAGGGGGCTCTGGCACGCCTCAGGCAAGGAAGTGGAAAGAGCTTTCTTCTTTCTTGCATAGCACCCTTTCCTTTGAGACACGTTCCAGCATGCAAGGGAAGACTAGCGGAACGCTGTGTTTCGGCACCTTGGAGGCTACGAGGATTCTTCGTTCAACTAGGGACAATCCAACGTTTCTCCTAAGGTCCCGGCATCAAAGTTGAACGCAGCCCCACGTACGTGTAGTTTCTCAAGCACCAGAAGAGACACAAGAAGCACTGTGGTACCTTCTCAGAATAATATCTTGCGCAGGGAGATGAGCACTGTCCGAGTGACATAGGCGTTTTAAGGCGCCAGCTAGATCTGGGTGTCCTTGAACCTGCCAAAAGACTAGCAGGCTTCAGGAGGAAACCGTTCATTTTCCGGACGGCATCTAAAGTCGAGTTTCTGCTGGGCAGGGAGAGACGGCAGGTATGTAAGCGGAGAATGAACAGTCAGCACAGAGCTTGTTACTTTGCAGCTCAGGGTCAGCCCTGAGAGCCCCTGGCATCACACCGAAGACTTTGCAGAACTCGGGTCGGGGCACAGTTGACAGACTTGCCAACCTCTCTATCCAACGAAGGCAACAGTTTGCTGCCTTTCACACTGCGTTCCAAGAGATGATCCGGAGGTACCTGGGTCGCCGAACGGTGCTCAGTCGGTCAACAGGAGTCATTGAGTGCACAGTGTTCCTCCAAAGGGACATGGTGGGGCAGAGGGAGTCCTGGGAGAAGCATTCCAGCGTTAATGCGCTGCTTTCCCTAAGGGTTCATGGAAATCGTTTGTACACGTCAAGTCGTGCGTTGGAAACGCTGACATTACGTTGAGCCTGGGGGACAGGTCTGGCTTTCCCGTTATGTGAACAAGGGCTGCTGGAGGCCTCCTGTAACGAGTAGGAAACTGTCTGTTAGCCTAGGAAACCTGCCCTTCAATCACTCGGCATTACCACTGTGAAGAGGGCTCGGGCAACAACGCTGTTTTTCACTTAAATCTGAGGCCGCAAGTGTCCTGCTTTCCCGTTGGGAAAATAATGCTTTTCTCATTAGGCCCCTCGGTCAGACTTGACGCAGCACACGTACGTGTAGCTTCTGACCGGCGAAAAGAGACTCAAGGAGCACCCTGGACCTTCCCTGATAAAACTTTGGCACACAGGGAGCTGAAAGGCGTGACCGACGGAATTCCTTAGGTGAGGCCAAAAAGTGTCCTTTTATCCTACCAGAGCTCAGGCAGTGTTGCAGGGGCAACAAGTCCGTTTGTCAGGCTGCGCCTAAAGTCGACGGTCTGCTTGGCAAGCGAGGGCAGCTTCGTGTTCCCAGTGCGAACGCTAAGCAGGGGGTGTTTGCATTGCCGTCCTGGTTCAGCAGCGGGGACCGCTTGCGGTCCACCGAAGACCTGCCAGACCCGTGTTCGGGAGGACTTTTGAAAGATGGGCAATCCAACGGTGCAACAAAGAGAGCAGTGTTTTGCCTTGAATTCACTCTTCGTTCCAAGAGACGATGCGAAGGGCCTAGGTGCCTGTACGTCGGTAGGTCGCCTAAGACGTGACAACCGGTACACACGGTGTTGCCGTGAGACGTGGTGAGGGCGCGGGAGTCCCAGGAGTCCTGAAAAGCCCACTAGCGTTTAGCCACTGCTTTGAGTAGGGCTCCCTGGGAAATGCTGCACGCCTGCCTGGCATTTGTGGATGCAATTCCTGGACCTTGCCTTCAGCTTGGCGCTCAGTGTCGTGTTCCTTCTGGGTAAAGGCGGCTCTGGGATGCCCCAGGAATGGAAGCGGAAACCCACCGCCGCGCTCAAGAAAAGTCCACTTTCCTTCCAAAGACGTTCCAGCATGCAAGAATGGACTGACAGAGCACTGTATTTCAGGCAGCTTTCACGCTGAACGATCCTTCTTTCCCGTTGGGAGGTACTACAGTTCTCTAAGGGTCCCGGTCTCAGAGTTGCACACAGCCCACGTGCGTGTAGTTTCTCAGGAACCAAAGGGGACCCAAGGAGGACGGTGGCACCTTCTCTGAATAATTTTGTAGCCAGGGAGTTGGTTGTGCGCTGTGCGAATGGCATGAACTCTTAAAGGTGCTAGGTATCAGATGTAGGTGCTCCCTGAACCTGCCAAAAGCCTAGCAGTGTTCGGGGGGGAAACTGTCCATTTTCCAGACTGCATCAAAGGTCGAGTTACAGCTTGCCAGGAAGAGCCGGTAGGTAAGTACACCCAGAATGAACACTACGCACCATGCCTCCCATGGCTCCTCAGCGTCAGCAGTGGGAGCCCCTGGCATGCCACCTAGGACCTTCTACACCTCTGTTCAGGGGCACTTTTGAATGTCGTGGCTATCTAGCTCTACAGCAAAGAGGAGACTTTGTCGCTTCTCAGTCTGCATTCAAAGAGGTCATCCGGAGGACTTTGACAGCGGAAAGGTGCTCAGGGGGCCAAGAAGAGTTTCGGTACACAGTGTTCTTCCAAGGGACGTGGTGAGGCAGCGGGGACCCTAGGAAAGGCATACTAACTTCAATGCACTACTCGCCTAAGGTTTCCTGGAAAACCTCTGCACGCGTCAATTCGTGGAGGGACTACCTGGACCTCACTTGGGTCGTTGTGGAACAGTAGAGTGTTCCGTTGATGGATAGAGGGTGACCGGAGGCCTCCTGCACGGCGTAGTAAACAGAGTGTTTCTCTAGGCAAACTCCCTTTCCCCGCACATAGCCATTCTACTTGTGAAGACAACACGAGGAACCGCACTGTTTCTCAGGACACTTTGAGGCCGCACTTTCAGCTCTCCCGCCGGGAAAATAATGCTCTTGGCTTTAGGTAACCAATATCAAAGTTGAACCCAGCACATGCACTTGTAGGTTCTGACCAACAAAAAGAGACTCAAGCAGCACCCTGGACCTTCGCTGATAAGACTTTGGCACCAGGGTAGTCCTGCGTGGGCTGAATGGCCTCAACGACGTAATTCCCGGGGATGGGCCAAACTGTCCTTGTGTCTTACAAAACCTGGGGTAGCGTTCAGGGGCACATTGTACGTTTGTCAGGCTGCCTCTGAAGTCGACCTTCTGCTTGGCAGAGACAGAGAGAGAGAGAGACAGAGAGACAGAGAGACAGAGAGACAGAGAGACAGAGAGGCGGCAGGGAAGTGTTCCCAGCATGAACCGTAAACACAGTGTTTCTTCATAGCAGCAGTGGTTCAGCCGTGGGGATCATTGGCATAACACCGAAGACCTGCTAGGCCTGTGTTCGGGAGGACTTTTGAAAGCTCGGCCGTCTAGACGGGCAGCGAAGGGAGCAGAGTGTCGCCTTTCATTCTTCTTGCAGAGAAACGATCCGAAGGGCCCAGGTACCTGTATTTGGTTGGGTCCCCTGAGAATTGGGTACACGTTGGGTACACAGTGTTTCTCCATGCGAGGTGGTGAGGACCCAGGAGTCCTAGGAGTCCTGACCCAGCACCCTAGCGTCAAGCCACTGCTTTGACTAAGGCTTCTGGGCAAATGCTGCATGCCTGCAGGCACTGTGGATGCCGTTCCCGGACCTTGTTTGGATCTTCGTGACCAGCGTGGTCTGCCCTTTATGCGAAGGGGGCTCTGGCACGCCTCAGGCAAGGAAGTGGAAAGAGCTTTCTTCTTTCTTGCATAGCACCCTTTCCTTTGAGACACGTTCCAGCATGCAAGGGAAGACTAGCGGAACGCTGTGTTTCGGCACCTTTGAGGCTACGAGGATTCTTCGTTCAACTAGGGACAATCCAACGTTTCTCCTAAGGTCCCGGCATCAAAGTTGAACGCAGCCCCACGTACGTGTAGTTTCTCAAGCACCAGAAGAGACACAAGAAGCACTGTGGTACCTTCTCAGAATAATATCTTGCGCAGGGAGATGAGCACTGTCCGAGTGACATAGGCGTTTTAAGGCGCCAGCTAGATCTGGGTGTCCTTGAACCTGCCAAAAGACTAGCAGGCTTCAGGAGGAAACCGTTCATTTTCCGGACGGCATCTAAAGTCGAGTTTCTGCTGGGCAGGGAGAGACGGCAGGTATGTAAGCGGAGAATGAACAGTCAGCACAGAGCTTGTTACATTGCAGCTCAGGGTCAGCCCTGAGAGCCCCTGGCATCACACCGAAGACTTTGCAGAACTCGGGTCGCGGCACAGTTGACAGACTTGCCAACCTCTCTATCCAACGAAGGCAACAGTTTGCTGCCTTTCACACTGCGTTCCAAGAGATGATCCGGAGGTACCTGGGTCGCCGAACGGTGCTCAGTCGGTCAACAGGAGTCATTGAGTGCACAGTGTTCCTCCAAAGGGACATGGTGGGGCAGAGGGAGTCCTGGGAGAAGCATTCCAGCGTTAATGCGCTGCTTTCCCTAAGGGTTCATGGAAATCGTTTGTACACGTCAAGTCGTGCGTTGGAAACGCTGACATTACGTTGAGCCTGGGGGACAGGTCTGGCTTTCCCGTTATGTGAACAAGGGCTGCTGGAGGCCTCCTGTAACGAGTAGGAAACTGTCTGTTAGCCTAGGAAACCTGCCCTTCAATCACTCGGCATTACCACTGTGAAGAGGGCTCGGGCAACAACGCTGTTTTTCACTTAAATCTGAGGCCGCAAGTGTCCTGCTTTCCCGTTGGGAAAATAATGCTTTTCTCATTAGGCCCCTCGGTCAGACTTGACGCAGCACACGTACGTGTAGCTTCTGACCGGCGAAAAGAGACTCAAGGAGCACCCTGGACCTTGCCTGATAAAACTTTGGCACACAGGGAGCTGAAAGGCGTGACCGACGGAATTCCTTAGGTGAGGCCAAAAAGTGTCCTTTTATCCTACCAGAGCTCAGGCAGTGTTGCAGGGGCAACAAGTCCGTTTGTCAGGCTGCGCCTAAAGTCGACGGTCTGCTTGGCAAGCGAGGGCAGCTTCGTGTTCCCAGTGCGAACGCTAAGCAGGGGGTGTTTGCATTGCCGTCCTGGTTCAGCAGCGGGGACCGCTTGCGGTCCACCGAAGACCTGCCAGACCCGTGTTCGGGAGGACTTTTGAAAGATGGGCAATCCAACGGTGCAACAAAGAGAGCAGTGTTTTGCCTTGAATTCACTCTTCGTTCCAAGAGACGATGCGAAGGGCCTAGGTGCCTGTACGTCGGTAGGTCGCCTAAGACGTGACAACCGGTACACACGGTGTTGCCGTGAGACGTGGTGAGGGCGCGGGAGTCCCAGGAGTCCTGAAAAGCCCACTAGCGTTTAGCCACTGCTTTGAGTAGGGCTCCCTGGGAAATGCTGCACGCCTGCCTGGCATTTGTGGATGCAATTCCTGGACCTTGCCTTCAGCTTGGCGCTCAGTGTCGTGTTCCTTCTGGGTAAAGGCGGCTCTGGGATGCCCCAGGAATGGAAGCGGAAACCCACCGCCGCGCTCAAGAAAAGTCCACTTTCCTTCCAAAGACGTTCCAGCATGCAAGAATGGACTGACAGAGCACTGTATTTCAGGCAGCTTTCACGCTGAACGATCCTTCTTTCCCGTTGGGAGGTACTACAGTTCTCTAAGGGTCCCGGTCTCAGAGTTGCACACAGCCCACGTGCGTGTAGTTTCTCAGGAACCAAAGGGGACCCAAGGAGGACGGTGGCACCTTCTCTGAATAATTTTGTAGCCAGGGAGTTGGTTGTGCGCTGTGCGAATGGCATGAACTCTTAAAGGTGCTAGGTATCAGATGTAGGTGCTCCCTGAACCTGCCAAAAGCCTAGCAGTGTTCGGGGGGGAAACTGTCCATTTTCCAGACTGCATCAAAGGTCGAGTTACAGCTTGCCAGGAAGAGCCGGTAGGTAAGTACACCCAGAATGAACACTACGCACCATGCCTCCCATGGCTCCTCAGCGTCAGCAGTGGGAGCCCCTGGCATGCCACCTAGGACCTTCTACACCTCTGTTCAGGGGCACTTTTGAATGTCGTGGCTATCTAGCTCTACAGCAAAGAGGAGACTTTGTCGCTTCTCAGTCTGCATTCAAAGAGGTGATCCGGAGGACTTTGACAGCGGAAAGGTGCTCAGGGGGCCAAGAAGAGTTTCGGTACACAGTGTTCTTCCAAGGGACGTGGTGAGGCAGCGGGGACCCTAGGAAAGGCATACTAACTTCAATGCACTACTCGCCTAAGGTTTCCTGGAAAACCTCTGCACGCGTCAATTCGTGGAGGGACTACCTGGACCTCACTTGGGTCGTTGTGGAACAGTAGAGTGTTCCGTTGATGGATAGAGGGTGACCGGAGGCCTCCTGCACGGCGTAGTAAACAGAGTGTTTCTCTAGGCAAACTCCCTTTCCCCGCACATAGCCATTCTACTTGTGAAGACAACACGAGGAACCGCACTGTTTCTCAGGACACTTTGAGGCCGCACTTTCAGCTCTCCCGCCGGGAAAATAATGCTCTTGGCTTTAGGTAACCAATATCAAAGTTGAAACCAGCACATGCACTTGTAGGTTCTGACCAACAAAAAGAGACTCAAGCAGCACCCTGGACCTTCGCTGATAAGACTTTGGCACCAGGGTAGTCCTGCGTGGGCTGAATGGCCTCAACGACGTAATTCCCGGGGATGGGCCAAACTGTCCTTGTGTCTTACAAAACCTGGGGTAGCGTTCAGGGGCACATTGTACGTTTGTCAGGCTGCCTCTGAAGTCGACCTTCTGCTTGGCAGAGACAGAGAGAGAGAGAGACAGAGAGACAGAGAGACAGAGAGACAGAGAGACAGAGAGGCGGCAGGGAAGTGTTCCCAGCATGAACCGTAAACACAGTGTTTCTTCATAGCAGCAGTGGTTCAGCCGTGGGGATCATTGGCATAACACCGAAGACCTGCTAGGCCTGTGTTCGGGAGGACTTTTGAAAGCTCGGCCGTCTAGACGGGCAGCGAAGGGAGCAGAGTGTCGCCTTTCATTCTTCTTGCAGAGAAACGATCCGAAGGGCCCAGGTACCTGTATTTGGTTGGGTCCCCTGAGAATTGGGTACACGTTGGGTACACAGTGTTTCTCCATGCGAGGTGGTGAGGACCCAGGAGTCCTAGGAGTCCTGACCCAGCACCCTAGCGTCAAGCCACTGCTTTGACTAAGGCTTCTGGGCAAATGCTGCATGCCTGCAGGCACTGTGGATGCCGTTCCCGGACCTTGTTTGGATCTTCGTGACCAGCGTGGTCTGCCCTTTATGCGAAGGGGGCTCTGGCACGCCTCAGGCAAGGAAGTGGAAAGAGCTTTCTTCTTTCTTGCATAGCACCCTTTCCTTTGAGACACGTTCCAGCATGCAAGGGAAGACTAGCGGAACGCTGTGTTTCGGCACCTTTGAGGCTACGAGGATTCTTCGTTCAACTAGGGACAATCCAACGTTTCTCCTAAGGTCCCGGCATCAAAGTTGAACGCAGCCCCACGTACGTGTAGTTTCTCAAGCACCAGAAGAGACACAAGAAGCACTGTGGTACCTTCTCAGAATAATATCTTGCGCAGGGAGATGAGCACTGTCCGAGTGACATAGGCGTTTTAAGGCGCCAGCTAGATCTGGGTGTCCTTGAACCTGCCAAAAGACTAGCAGGCTTCAGGAGGAAACCGTTCATTTTCCGGACGGCATCTAAAGTCGAGTTTCTGCTGGGCAGGGAGAGACGGCAGGTATGTAAGCGGAGAATGAACAGTCAGCACAGAGCTTGTTACATTGCAGCTCAGGGTCAGCCCTGAGAGCCCCTGGCATCACACCGAAGACTTTGCAGAACTCGGGTCGGGGCACAGTTGACAGACTTGCCAACCTCTCTATCCAACGAAGGCAACAGTTTGCTGCCTTTCACACTGCGTTCCAAGAGATGATCCGGAGGTACCTGGGTCGCCGAACGGTGCTCAGTCGGTCAACAGGAGTCATTGAGTGCACAGTGTTCCTCCAAAGGGACATGGTGGGGCAGAGGGAGTCCTGGGAGAAGCATTCCAGCGTTAATGCGCTGCTTTCCCTAAGGGTTCATGGAAATCGTTTGTACACGTCAAGTCGTGCGTTGGAAACGCTGACATTACGTTGAGCCTGGGGGACAGGTCTGGCTTTCCCGTTATGTGAACAAGGGCTGCTGGAGGCCTCCTGTAACGAGTAGGAAACTGTCTGTTAGCCTAGGAAACCTGCCCTTCAATCACTCGGCATTACCACTGTGAAGAGGGCTCGGGCAACAACGCTGTTTTTCACTTAAATCTGAGGCCGCAAGTGTCCTGCTTTCCCGTTGGGAAAATAATGCTTTTCTCATTAGGCCCCTCGGTCAGACTTGACGCAGCACACGTACGTGTAGCTTCTGACCGGCGAAAAGAGACTCAAGGAGCACCCTGGACCTTCCCTGATAAAACTTTGGCACACAGGGAGCTGAAAGGCGTGACCGACGGAATTCCTTAGGTGAGGCCAAAAAGTGTCCTTTTATCCTACCAGAGCTCAGGCAGTGTTGCAGGGGCAACAAGTCCGTTTGTCAGGCTGCGCCTAAAGTCGACGGTCTGCTTGGCAAGCGAGGGCAGCTTCGTGTTCCCAGTGCGAACGCTAAGCAGGGGGTGTTTGCATTGCCGTCCTGGTTCAGCAGCGGGGACCGCTTGCGGTCCACCGAAGACCTGCCAGACCCGTGTTCGGGAGGACTTTTGAAAGATGGGCAATCCAACGGTGCAACAAAGAGAGCAGTGTTTTGCCTTGAATTCACTCTTCGTTCCAAGAGACGATGCGAAGGGCCTAGGTGCCTGTACGTCGGTAGGTCGCCTAAGACGTGACAACCGGTACACACGGTGTTGCCGTGAGACGTGGTGAGGGCGCGGGAGTCCCAGGAGTCCTGAAAAGCCCACTAGCGTTTAGCCACTGCTTTGAGTAGGGCTCCCTGGGAAATGCTGCACGCCTGCCTGGCATTTGTGGATGCAATTCCTGGACCTTGCCTTCAGCTTGGCACTCAGTGTCGTGTTCCTTCTGGGTAAAGGCGGCTCTGGGATGCCCCAGGAATGGAAGCGGAAACCCACCGCCGCGCTCAAGAAAAGTCCACTTTCCTTCCAAAGACGTTCCAGCATGCAAGAATGGACTGACAGAGCACTGTATTTCAGGCAGCTTTCACGCTGAACGATCCTTCTTTCCCGTTGGGAGGTACTACAGTTCTCTAAGGGTCCCGGTCTCAGAGTTGCACACAGCCCACGTGCGTGTAGTTTCTCAGGAACCAAAGGGGACCCAAGGAGGACGGTGGCACCTTCTCTGAATAATTTTGTAGCCAGGGAGTTGGTTGTGCGCTGTGCGAATGGCATGAACTCTTAAAGGTGCTAGGTATCAGATGTAGGTGCTCCCTGAACCTGCCAAAAGCCTAGCAGTGTTCGGGGGGGAAACTGTCCATTTTCCAGACTGCATCAAAGGTCGAGTTACAGCTTGCCAGGAAGAGCCGGTAGGTAAGTACACCCAGAATGAACACTACGCACCATGCCTCCCATGGCTCCTCAGCGTCAGCAGTGGGAGCCCCTGGCATGCCACCTAGGACCTTCTACACCTCTGTTCAGGGGCACTTTTGAATGTCGTGGCTATCTAGCTCTACAGCAAAGAGGAGACTTTGTCGCTTCTCAGTCTGCATTCAAAGAGGTCATCCGGAGGACTTTGACAGCGGAAAGGTGCTCAGGGGGCCAAGAAGAGTTTCGGTACACAGTGTTCTTCCAAGGGACGTGGTGAGGCAGCGGGGACCCTAGGAAAGGCATACTAACTTCAATGCACTACTCGCCTAAGGTTTCCTGGAAAACCTCTGCACGCGTCAATTCGTGGAGGGACTACCTGGACCTCACTTGGGTCGTTGTGGAACAGTAGAGTGTTCCGTTGATGGATAGAGGGTGACCGGAGGCCTCCTGCACGGCGTAGTAAACAGAGTGTTTCTCTAGGCAAACTCCCTTTCCCCGCACATAGCCATTCTACTTGTGAAGACAACACGAGGAACCGCACTGTTTCTCAGGACACTTTGAGGCCGCACTTTCAGCTCTCCCGCCGGGAAAATAATGCTCTTGGCTTTAGGTAACCAATATCAAAGTTGAACCCAGCACATGCACTTGTAGGTTCTGACCAACAAAAAGAGACTCAAGCAGCACCCTGGACCTTCGCTGATAAGACTTTGGCACCAGGGTAGTCCTGCGTGGGCTGAATGGCCTCAACGACGTAATTCCCGGGGATGGGCCAAACTGTCCTTGTGTCTTACAAAACCTGGGGTAGCGTTCAGGGGCACATTGTACGTTTGTCAGGCTGCCTCTGAAGTCGACCTTCTGCTTGGCAGAGACAGAGAGAGAGAGAGACAGAGAGACAGAGAGACAGAGAGACAGAGAGACAGAGAGGCGGCAGGGAAGTGTTCCCAGCATGAACCGTAAACACAGTGTTTCTTCATAGCAGCAGTGGTTCAGCCGTGGGGATCATTGGCATAACACCGAAGACCTGCTAGGCCTGTGTTCGGGAGGACTTTTGAAAGCTCGGCAGTCTAGACGGGCAGCGAAGGGAGCAGAGTGTCGCCTTTCATTCTTCTTGCAGAGAAACGATCCGAAGGGCCCAGGTACCTGTATTTGGTTGGGTCCCCTGAGAATTGGGTACACGTTGGGTACACAGTGTTTCTCCATGCGAGGTGGTGAGGACCCAGGAGTCCTAGGAGTCCTGACCCAGCACCCTAGCGTCAAGCCACTGCTTTGACTAAGGCTTCTGGGCAAATGCTGCATGCCTGCAGGCACTGTGGATGCCGTTCCCGGACCTTGTTTGGATCTTCGTGACCAGCGTGGTCTGCCCTTTATGCGAAGGGGGCTCTGGCACGCCTCAGGCAAGGAAGTGGAAAGAGCTTTCTTCTTTCTTGCATAGCACCCTTTCCTTTGAGACACGTTCCAGCATGCAAGGGAAGACTAGCGGAACGCTGTGTTTCGGCACCTTTGAGGCTACGAGGATTCTTCGTTCAACTAGGGACAATCCAACGTTTCTCCTAAGGTCCCGGCATCAAAGTTGAACGCAGCCCCACGTACGTGTAGTTTCTCAAGCACCAGAAGAGACACAAGAAGCACTGTGGTACCTTCTCAGAATAATATCTTGCGCAGGGAGATGAGCACTGTCCGAGTGACATAGGCGTTTTAAGGCGCCAGCTAGATCTGGGTGTCCTTGAACCTGCCAAAAGACTAGCAGGCTTCAGGAGGAAACCGTTCATTTTCCGGACGGCATCTAAAGTCGAGTTTCTGCTGGGCAGGGAGAGACGGCAGGTATGTAAGCGGAGAATGAACAGTCAGCACAGAGCTTGTTACATTGCAGCTCAGGGTCAGCCCTGAGAGCCCCTGGCATCACACCGAAGACTTTGCAGAACTCGGGTCGGGGCACAGTTGACAGACTTGCCAACCTCTCTATCCAACGAAGGCAACAGTTTGCTGCCTTTCACACTGCGTTCCAAGAGATGATCCGGAGGTACCTGGGTCGCCGAACGGTGCTCAGTCGGTCAACAGGAGTCATTGAGTGCACAGTGTTCCTCCAAAGGGACATGGTGGGGCAGAGGGAGTCCTGGGAGAAGCATTCCAGCGTTAATGCGCTGCTTTCCCTAAGGGTTCATGGAAATCGTTTGTACACGTCAAGTCGTGCGTTGGAAACGCTGACATTACGTTGAGCCTGGGGGACAGGTCTGGCTTTCCCGTTATGTGAACAAGGGCTGCTGGAGGCCTCCTGTAACGAGTAGGAAACTGTCTGTTAGCCTAGGAAACCTGCCCTTCAATCACTCGGCATTACCACTGTGAAGAGGGCTCGGGCAACAACGCTGTTTTTCACTTAAATCTGAGGCCGCAAGTGTCCTGCTTTCCCGTTGGGAAAATAATGCTTTTCTCATTAGGCCCCTCGGTCAGACTTGACGCAGCACACGTACGTGTAGCTTCTGACCGGCGAAAAGAGACTCAAGGAGCACCCTGGACCTTGCCTGATAAAACTTTGGCACACAGGGAGCTGAAAGGCGTGACCGACGGAATTCCTTAGGTGAGGCCAAAAAGTGTCCTTTTATCCTACCAGAGCTCAGGCAGTGTTGCAGGGGCAACAAGTCCGTTTGTCAGGCTGCGCCTAAAGTCGACGGTCTGCTTGGCAAGCGAGGGCAGCTTCGTGTTCCCAGTGCGAACGCTAAGCAGGGGGTGTTTGCATTGCCGTCCTGGTTCAGCAGCGGGGACCGCTTGCGGTCCACCGAAGACCTGCCAGACCCGTGTTCGGGAGGACTTTTGAAAGATGGGCAATCCAACGGCGCAACAAAGAGAGCAGTGTTTTGCCTTGAATTCACTCTCCGTTCCAAGAGACGATGCGAAGGGCCTAGGTGCCTGTACGTCGGTAGGTCGCCTAAGACGTGACAACCGGTACACACGGTGTTGCCGTGAGACGTGGTGAGGGCGCGGGAGTCCCAGGAGTCCTGAAAAGCCCACTAGCGTTTAGCCACTGCTTTGAGTAGGGCTCCCTGGGAAATGCTGCACGCCTGCCTGGCATTTGTGGATGCAATTCCTGGACCTTGCCTTCAGCTTGGCGCTCAGTGTCGTGTTCCTTCTGGGTAAAGGCGGCTCTGGGATGCCCCAGGAATGGAAGCGGAAACCCACCGCCGCGCTCAAGAAAAGTCCACTTTCCTTCCAAAGACGTTCCAGCATGCAAGAATGGACTGACAGAGCACTGTATTTCAGGCAGCTTTCACGCTGAACGATCCTTCTTTCCCGTTGGGAGGTACTACAGTTCTCTAAGGGTCCCGGTCTCAGAGTTGCACACAGCCCACGTGCGTGTAGTTTCTCAGGAACCAAAGGGGACCCAAGGAGGACGGTGGCACCTTCTCTGAATAATTTTGTAGCCAGGGAGTTGGTTGTGCGCTGTGCGAATGGCATGAACTCTTAAAGGTGCTAGGTATCAGATGTAGGTGCTCCCTGAACCTGCCAAAAGCCTAGCAGTGTTCGGGGGGGAAACTGTCCATTTTCCAGACTGCATCAAAGGTCGACTTACAGCTTGCCAGGAAGAGCCGGTAGGTAAGTACACCCAGAATGAACACTACGCACCATGCCTCCCATGGCTCCTCAGCGTCAGCAGTGGGAGCCCCTGGCATGCCACCTAGGACCTTCTACACCTCTGTTCAGGGGCACTTTTGAATGTCGTGGCTATCTAGCTCTACAGCAAAGAGGAGACTTTGTCGCTTCTCAGTCTGCATTCAAAGAGGTCATCCGGAGGACTTTGACAGCGGAAAGGTGCTCAGGGGGCCAAGAAGAGTTTCGGTACACAGTGTTCTTCCAAGGGACGTGGTGAGGCAGCGGGGACCCTAGGAAAGGCATACTAACTTCAATGCACTACTCGCCTAAGGTTTCCTGGAAAACCTCTGCACGCGTCAATTCGTGGAGGGACTACCTGGACCTCACTTGGGTCGTTGTGGAACAGTAGAGTGTTCCGTTGATGGATAGAGGGTGACCGGAGGCCTCCTGCACGGCGTAGTAAACAGAGTGTTTCTCTAGGCAAACTCCCTTTCCCCGCACATAGCCATTCTACTTGTGAAGACAACACGAGGAACCGCACTGTTTCTCAGGACACTTTGAGGCCGCACTTTCAGCTCTCCCGCCGGGAAAATAATGCTCTTGGCTTTAGGTAACCAATATCAAAGTTGAACCCAGCACATGCACTTGTAGGTTCTGACCAACAAAAAGAGACTCAAGCAGCACCCTGGACCTTCGCTGATAAGACTTTGGCACCAGGGTAGTCCTGCGTGGGCTGAATGGCCTCAACGACGTAATTCCCGGGGATGGGCCAAACTGTCCTTGTGTCTTACAAAACCTGGGGTAGCGTTCAGGGGCACATTGTACGTTTGTCAGGCTGCCTCTGAAGTCGACCTTCTGCTTGGCAGAGACAGAGAGAGAGAGAGACAGAGAGACAGAGAGACAGAGAGACAGAGAGACAGAGAGGCGGCAGGGAAGTGTTCCCAGCATGAACCGTAAACACAGTGTTTCTTCATAGCAGCAGTGGTTCAGCCGTGGGGATCATTGGCATAACACCGAAGACCTGCTAGGCCTGTGTTCGGGAGGACTTTTGAAAGCTCGGCAGTCTAGACGGGCAGCGAAGGGAGCAGAGTGTCGCCTTTCATTCTTCTTGCAGAGAAACGATCCGAAGGGCCCAGGTACCTGTATTTGGTTGGGTCCCCTGAGAATTGGGTACACGTTGGGTACACAGTGTTTCTCCATGCGAGGTGGTGAGGACCCAGGAGTCCTAGGAGTCCTGACCCAGCACCCTAGCGTCAAGCCACTGCTTTGACTAAGGCTTCTGGGCAAATGCTGCATGCCTGCAGGCACTGTGGATGCCGTTCCCGGACCTTGTTTGGATCTTCGTGACCAGCGTGGTCTGCCCTTTATGCGAAGGGGGCTCTGGCACGCCTCAGGCAAGGAAGTGGAAAGAGCTTTCTTCTTTCTTGCATAGCACCCTTTCCTTTGAGACACGTTCCAGCATGCAAGGGAAGACTAGCGGAACGCTGTGTTTCGGCACCTTTGAGGCTACGAGGATTCTTCGTTCAACTAGGGACAATCCAACGTTTCTCCTAAGGTCCCGGCATCAAAGTTGAACGCAGCCCCACGTACGTGTAGTTTCTCAAGCACCAGAAGAGACACAAGAAGCACTGTGGTACCTTCTCAGAATAATATCTTGCGCAGGGAGATGAGCACTGTCCGAGTGACATAGGCGTTTTAAGGCGCCAGCTAGATCTGGGTGTCCTTGAACCTGCCAAAAGACTAGCAGGCTTCAGGAGGAAACCGTTCATTTTCCGGACGGCATCTAAAGTCGAGTTTCTGCTGGGCAGGGAGAGACGGCAGGTATGTAAGCGGAGAATGAACAGTCAGCACAGAGCTTGTTACATTGCAGCTCAGGGTCAGCCCTGAGAGCCCCTGGCATCACACCGAAGACTTTGCAGAACTCGGGTCGGGGCACAGTTGACAGACTTGCCAACCTCTCTATCCAACGAAGGCAACAGTTTGCTGCCTTTCACACTGCGTTCCAAGAGATGATCCGGAGGTACCTGGGTCGCCGAACGGTGCTCAGTCGGTCAACAGGAGTCATTGAGTGCACAGTGTTCCTCCAAAGGGACATGGTGGGGCAGAGGGAGTCCTGGGAGAAGCATTCCAGCGTTAATGCGCTGCTTTCCCTAAGGGTTCATGGAAATCGTTTGTACACGTCAAGTCGTGCGTTGGAAACGCTGACATTACGTTGAGCCTGGGGGACAGGTCTGGCTTTCCCGTTATGTGAACAAGGGCTGCTGGAGGCCTCCTGTAACGAGTAGGAAACTGTCTGTTAGCCTAGGAAACCTGCCCTTCAATCACTCGGCATTACCACTGTGAAGAGGGCTCGGGCAACAACGCTGTTTTTCACTTAAATCTGAGGCCGCAAGTGTCCTGCTTTCCCGTTGGGAAAATAATGCTTTTCTCATTAGGCCCCTCGGTCAGACTTGACGCAGCACACGTACGTGTAGCTTCTGACCGGCGAAAAGAGACTCAAGGAGCACCCTGGACCTTGCCTGATAAAACTTTGGCACACAGGGAGCTGAAAGGCGTGACCGACGGAATTCCTTAGGTGAGGCCAAAAAGTGTCCTTTTATCCTACCAGAGCTCAGGCAGTGTTGCAGGGGCAACAAGTCCGTTTGTCAGGCTGCGCCTAAAGTCGACGGTCTGCTTGGCAAGCGAGGGCAGCTTCGTGTTCCCAGTGCGAACGCTAAGCAGGGGGTGTTTGCATTGCCGTCCTGGTTCAGCAGCGGGGACCGCTTGCGGTCCACCGAAGACCTGCCAGACCCGTGTTCGGGAGGACTTTTGAAAGATGGGCAATCCAACGGTGCAACAAAGAGAGCAGTGTTTTGCCTTGAATTCACTCTTCGTTCCAAGAGACGATGCGAAGGGCCTAGGTGCCTGTACGTCGGTAGGTCGCCTAAGACGTGACAACCGGTACACACGGTGTTGCCGTGAGACGTGGTGAGGGCGCGGGAGTCCCAGGAGTCCTGAAAAGCCCACTAGCGTTTAGCCACTGCTTTGAGTAGGGCTCCCTGGGAAATGCTGCACGCCTGCCTGGCATTTGTGGATGCAATTCCTGGACCTTGCCTTCAGCTTGGCGCTCAGTGTCGTGTTCCTTCTGGGTAAAGGCGGCTCTGGGATGCCCCAGGAATGGAAGCGGAAACCCACCGCCGCGCTCAAGAAAAGTCCACTTTCCTTCCAAAGACGTTCCAGCATGCAAGAATGGACTGACAGAGCACTGTATTTCAGGCAGCTTTCACGCTGAACGATCCTTCTTTCCCGTTGGGAGGTACTACAGTTCTCTAAGGGTCCCGGTCTCAGAGTTGCACACAGCCCACGTGCGTGTAGTTTCTCAGGAACCAAAGGGGACCCAAGGAGGACGGTGGCACCTTCTCTGAATAATTTTGTAGCCAGGGAGTTGGTTGTGCGCTGTGCGAATGGCATGAACTCTTAAAGGTGCTAGGTATCAGATGTAGGTGCTCCCTGAACCTGCCAAAAGCCTAGCAGTGTTCGGGGGGGAAACTGTCCATTTTCCAGACTGCATCAAAGGTCGACTTACAGCTTGCCAGGAAGAGCCGGTAGGTAAGTACACCCAGAATGAACACTACGCACCATGCCTCCCATGGCTCCTCAGCGTCAGCAGTGGGAGCCCCTGGCATGCCACCTAGGACCTTCTACACCTCTGTTCAGGGGCACTTTTGAATGTCGTGGCTATCTAGCTCTACAGCAAAGAGGAGACTTTGTCGCTTCTCAGTCTGCATTCAAAGAGGTCATCCGGAGGACTTTGACAGCGGAAAGGTGCTCAGGGGGCCAAGAAGAGTTTCGGTACACAGTGTTCTTCCAAGGGACGTGGTGAGGCAGCGGGGACCCTAGGAAAGGCATACTAACTTCAATGCACTACTCGCCTAAGGTTTCCTGGAAAACCTCTGCACGCGTCAATTCGTGGAGGGACTACCTGGACCTCACTTGGGTCGTTGTGGAACAGTAGAGTGTTCCGTTGATGGATAGAGGGTGACCGGAGGCCTCCTGCACGGCGTAGTAAACAGAGTGTTTCTCTAGGCAAACTCCCTTTCCCCGCACATAGCCATTCTACTTGTGAAGACAACACGAGGAACCGCACTGTTTCTCAGGACACTTTGAGGCCGCACTTTCAGCTCTCCCGCCGGGAAAATAATGCTCTTGGCTTTAGGTAACCAATATCAAAGTTGAACCCAGCACATGCACTTGTAGGTTCTGACCAACAAAAAGAGACTCAAGCAGCACCCTGGACCTTCGCTGATAAGACTTTGGCACCAGGGTAGTCCTGCGTGGGCTGAATGGCCTCAACGACGTAATTCCCGGGGATGGGCCAAACTGTCCTTGTGTCTTACAAAACCTGGGGTAGCGTTCAGGGGCACATTGTACGTTTGTCAGGCTGCCTCTGAAGTCGACCTTCTGCTTGGCAGAGACAGAGAGAGAGAGAGACAGAGAGACAGAGAGACAGAGAGACAGAGAGACAGAGAGGCGGCAGGGAAGTGTTCCCAGCATGAACCGTAAACACAGTGTTTCTTCATAGCAGCAGTGGTTCAGCCGTGGGGATCATTGGCATAACACCGAAGACCTGCTAGGCCTGTGTTCGGGAGGACTTTTGAAAGCTCGGCAGTCTAGACGGGCAGCGAAGGGAGCAGAGTGTCGCCTTTCATTCTTCTTGCAGAGAAACGATCCGAAGGGCCCAGGTACCTGTATTTGGTTGGGTCCCCTGAGAATTGGGTACACGTTGGGTACACAGTGTTTCTCCATGCGAGGTGGTGAGGACCCAGGAGTCCTAGGAGTCCTGACCCAGCACCCTAGCGTCAAGCCACTGCTTTGACTAAGGCTTCTGGGCAAATGCTGCATGCCTGCAGGCACTGTGGATGCCGTTCCCGGACCTTGTTTGGATCTTCGTGACCAGCGTGGTCTGCCCTTTATGCGAAGGGGGCTCTGGCACGCCTCAGGCAAGGAAGTGGAAAGAGCTTTCTTCTTTCTTGCATAGCACCCTTTCCTTTGAGACACGTTCCAGCATGCAAGGGAAGACTAGCGGAACGCTGTGTTTCGGCACCTTTGAGGCTACGAGGATTCTTCGTTCAACTAGGGACAATCCAACGTTTCTCCTAAGGTCCCGGCATCAAAGTTGAACGCAGCCCCACGTACGTGTAGTTTCTCAAGCACCAGAAGAGACACAAGAAGCACTGTGGTACCTTCTCAGAATAATATCTTGCGCAGGGAGATGAGCACTGTCCGAGTGACATAGGCGTTTTAAGGCGCCAGCTAGATCTGGGTGTCCTTGAACCTGCCAAAAGACTAGCAGGCTTCAGGAGGAAACCGTTCATTTTCCGGACGGCATCTAAAGTCGAGTTTCTGCTGGGCAGGGAGAGACGGCAGGTATGTAAGCGGAGAATGAACAGTCAGCACAGAGCTTGTTACATTGCAGCTCAGGGTCAGCCCTGAGAGCCCCTGGCATCACACCGAAGACTTTGCAGAACTCGGGTCGCGGCACAGTTGACAGACTTGCCAACCTCTCTATCCAACGAAGGCAACAGTTTGCTGCCTTTCACACTGCGTTCCAAGAGATGATCCGGAGGTACCTGGGTCGCCGAACGGTGCTCAGTCAGTCAACAGGAGTCATTGAGTGCACAGTGTTCCTCCAAAGGGACATGGTGGGGCAGAGGGAGTCCTGGGAGAAGCATTCCAGCGTTAATGCGCTGCTTTCCCTAAGGGTTCATGGAAATCGTTTGTACACGTCAAGTCGTGCGTTGGAAACGCTGACATTACGTTGAGCCTGGGGGACAGGTCTGGCTTTCCCGTTATGTGAACAAGGGCTGCTGGAGGCCTCCTGTAACGAGTAGGAAACTGTCTGTTAGCCTAGGAAACCTGCCCTTCAATCACTCGGCATTACCACTGTGAAGAGGGCTCGGGCAACAACGCTGTTTTTCACTTAAATCTGAGGCCGCAAGTGTCCTGCTTTCCCGTTGGGAAAATAATGCTTTTCTCATTAGGCCCCTCGGTCAGACTTGACGCAGCACACGTACGTGTAGCTTCTGACCGGCGAAAAGAGACTCAAGGAGCACCCTGGACCTTCCCTGATAAAACTTTGGCACACAGGGAGCTGAAAGGCGTGACCGACGGAATTCCTTAGGTGAGGCCAAAAAGTGTCCTTTTATCCTACCAGAGCTCAGGCAGTGTTGCAGGGGCAACAAGTCCGTTTGTCAGGCTGCGCCTAAAGTCGACGGTCTGCTTGGCAAGCGAGGGCAGCTTCGTGTTCCCAGTGCGAACGCTAAGCAGGGGGTGTTTGCATTGCCGTCCTGGTTCAGCAGCGGGGACCGCTTGCGGTCCACCGAAGACCTGCCAGACCCGTGTTCGGGAGGACTTTTGAAAGATGGGCAATCCAACGGTGCAACAAAGAGAGCAGTGTTTTGCCTTGAATTCACTCTTCGTTCCAAGAGACGATGCGAAGGGCCTAGGTGCCTGTACGTCGGTAGGTCGCCTAAGACGTGACAACCGGTACACACGGTGTTGCCGTGAGACGTGGTGAGGGCGCGGGAGTCCCAGGAGTCCTGAAAAGCCCACTAGCGTTTAGCCACTGCTTTGAGTAGGGCTCCCTGGGAAATGCTGCACGCCTGCCTGGCATTTGTGGATGCAATTCCTGGACCTTGCCTTCAGCTTGGCGCTCAGTGTCGTGTTCCTTCTGGGTAAAGGCGGCTCTGGGATGCCCCAGGAATGGAAGCGGAAACCCACCGCCGCGCTCAAGAAAAGTCCACTTTCCTTCCAAAGACGTTCCAGCATGCAAGAATGGACTGACAGAGCACTGTATTTCAGGCAGCTTTCACGCTGAACGATCCTTCTTTCCCGTTGGGAGGTACTACAGTTCTCTAAGGGTCCCGGTCTCAGAGTTGCACACAGCCCACGTGCGTGTAGTTTCTCAGGAACCAAAGGGGACCCAAGGAGGACGGTGGCACCTTCTCTGAATAATTTTGTAGCCAGGGAGTTGGTTGTGCGCTGTGCGAATGGCATGAACTCTTAAAGGTGCTAGGTATCAGATGTAGGTGCTCCCTGAACCTGCCAAAAGCCTAGCAGTGTTCGGGGGGGAAACTGTCCATTTTCCAGACTGCATCAAAGGTCGACTTACAGCTTGCCAGGAAGAGCCGGTAGGTAAGTACACCCAGAATGAACACTACGCACCATGCCTCCCATGGCTCCTCAGCGTCAGCAGTGGGAGCCCCTGGCATGCCACCTAGGACCTTCTACACCTCTGTTCAGGGGCACTTTTGAATGTCGTGGCTATCTAGCTCTACAGCAAAGAGGAGACTTTGTCGCTTCTCAGTCTGCATTCAAAGAGGTCATCCGGAGGACTTTGACAGCGGAAAGGTGCTCAGGGGGCCAAGAAGAGTTTCGGTACACAGTGTTCTTCCAAGGGACGTGGTGAGGCAGCGGGGACCCTAGGAAAGGCATACTAACTTCAATGCACTACTCGCCTAAGGTTTCCTGGAAAACCTCTGCACGCGTCAATTCGTGGAGGGACTACCTGGACCTCACTTGGGTCGTTGTGGAACAGTAGAGTGTTCCGTTGATGGATAGAGGGTGACCGGAGGCCTCCTGCACGGCGTAGTAAACAGAGTGTTTCTCTAGGCAAACTCCCTTTCCCCGCACATAGCCATTCTACTTGTGAAGACAACACGAGGAACCGCACTGTTTCTCAGGACACTTTGAGGCCGCACTTTCAGCTCTCCCGCCGGGAAAATAATGCTCTTGGCTTTAGGTAACCAATATCAAAGTTGAACCCAGCACATGCACTTGTAGGTTCTGACCAACAAAAAGAGACTCAAGCAGCACCCTGGACCTTCGCTGATAAGACTTTGGCACCAGGGTAGTCCTGCGTGGGCTGAATGGCCTCAACGACGTAATTCCCGGGGATGGGCCAAACTGTCCTTGTGTCTTACAAAACCTGGGGTAGCGTTCAGGGGCACATTGTACGTTTGTCAGGCTGCCTCTGAAGTCGACCTTCTGCTTGGCAGAGACAGAGAGAGAGAGAGACAGAGAGACAGAGAGACAGAGAGACAGAGAGACAGAGAGGCGGCAGGGAAGTGTTCCCAGCATGAACCGTAAACACAGTGTTTCTTCATAGCAGCAGTGGTTCAGCCGTGGGGATCATTGGCATAACACCGAAGACCTGCTAGGCCTGTGTTCGGGAGGACTTTTGAAAGCTCGGCAGTCTAGACGGGCAGCGAAGGGAGCAGAGTGTCGCCTTTCATTCTTCTTGCAGAGAAACGATCCGAAGGGCCCAGGTACCTGTATTTGGTTGGGTCCCCTGAGAATTGGGTACACGTTGGGTACACAGTGTTTCTCCATGCGAGGTGGTGAGGACCCAGGAGTCCTAGGAGTCCTGACCCAGCACCCTAGCGTCAAGCCACTGCTTTGACTAAGGCTTCTGGGCAAATGCTGCATGCCTGCAGGCACTGTGGATGCCGTTCCCGGACCTTGTTTGGATCTTCGTGACCAGCGTGGTCTGCCCTTTATGCGAAGGGGGCTCTGGCACGCCTCAGGCAAGGAAGTGGAAAGAGCTTTCTTCTTTCTTGCATAGCACCCTTTCCTTTGAGACACGTTCCAGCATGCAAGGGAAGACTAGCGGAACGCTGTGTTTCGGCACCTTTGAGGCTACGAGGATTCTTCGTTCAACTAGGGACAATCCAACGTTTCTCCTAAGGTCCCGGCATCAAAGTTGAACGCAGCCCCACGTACGTGTAGTTTCTCAAGCACCAGAAGAGACACAAGAAGCACTGTGGTACCTTCTCAGAATAATATCTTGCGCAGGGAGATGAGCACTGTCCGAGTGACATAGGCGTTTTAAGGCGCCAGCTAGATCTGGGTGTCCTTGAACCTGCCAAAAGACTAGCAGGCTTCAGGAGGAAACCGTTCATTTTCCGGACGGCATCTAAAGTCGAGTTTCTGCTGGGCAGGGAGAGACGGCAGGTATGTAAGCGGAGAATGAACAGTCAGCACAGAGCTTGTTACATTGCAGCTCAGGGTCAGCCCTGAGAGCCCCTGGCATCACACCGAAGACTTTGCAGAACTCGGGTCGCGGCACAGTTGACAGACTTGCCAACCTCTCTATCCAACGAAGGCAACAGTTTGCTGCCTTTCACACTGCGTTCCAAGAGATGATCCGGAGGTACCTGGGTCGCCGAACGGTGCTCAGTCGGTCAACAGGAGTCATTGAGTGCACAGTGTTCCTCCAAAGGGACATGGTGGGGCAGAGGGAGTCCTGGGAGAAGCATTCCAGCGTTAATGCGCTGCTTTCCCTAAGGGTTCATGGAAATCGTTTGTACACGTCAAGTCGTGCGTTGGAAACGCTGACATTACGTTGAGCCTGGGGGACAGGTCTGGCTTTCCCGTTATGTGAACAAGGGCTGCTGGAGGCCTCCTGTAACGAGTAGGAAACTGTCTGTTAGCCTAGGAAACCTGCCCTTCAATCACTCGGCATTACCACTGTGAAGAGGGCTCGGGCAACAACGCTGTTTTTCACTTAAATCTGAGGCCGCAAGTGTCCTGCTTTCCCGTTGGGAAAATAATGCTTTTCTCATTAGGCCCCTCGGTCAGACTTGACGCAGCACACGTACGTGTAGCTTCTGACCGGCGAAAAGAGACTCAAGGAGCACCCTGGACCTTCCCTGATAAAACTTTGGCACACAGGGAGCTGAAAGGCGTGACTGACGGAATTCCTTAGGTGAGGCCAAAAAGTGTCCTTTTATCCTACCAGAGCTCAGGCAGTGTTGCAGGGGCAACAAGTCCGTTTGTCAGGCTGCGCCTAAAGTCGACGGTCTGCTTGGCAAGCGAGGGCAGCTTCGTGTTCCCAGTGCGAACGCTAAGCAGGGGGTGTTTGCATTGCCGTCCTGGTTCAGCAGCGGGGACCGCTTGCGGTCCACCGAAGACCTGCCAGACCCGTGTTCGGGAGGACTTTTGAAAGATGGGCAATCCAACGGTGCAACAAAGAGAGCAGTGTTTTGCCTTGAATTCACTCTTCGTTCCAAGAGACGATGCGAAGGGCCTAGGTGCCTGTACGTTGGTAGGTCGCCTAAGACGTGACAACCGGTACACACGGTGTTGCCGTGAGACGTGGTGAGGGCGCGGGAGTCCCAGGAGTCCTGAAAAGCCCACTAGCGTTTAGCCACTGCTTTGAGTAGGGCTCCCTGGGAAATGCTGCACGCCTGCCTGGCATTTGTGGATGCAATTCCTGGACCTTGCCTTCAGCTTGGCGCTCAGTGTCGTGTTCCTTCTGGGTAAAGGCGGCTCTGGGATGCCCCAGGAATGGAAGCGGAAACCCACCGCCGCGCTCAAGAAAAGTCCACTTTCCTTCCAAAGACGTTCCAGCATGCAAGAATGGACTGACAGAGCACTGTATTTCAGGCAGCTTTCACGCTGAACGATCCTTCTTTCCCGTTGGGAGGTACTACAGTTCTCTAAGGGTCCCGGTCTCAGAGTTGCACACAGCCCACGTGCGTGTAGTTTCTCAGGAACCAAAGGGGACCCAAGGAGGACGGTGGCACCTTCTCTGAATAATTTTGTAGCCAGGGAGTTGGTTGTGCGCTGTGCGAATGGCATGAACTCTTAAAGGTGCTAGGTATCAGATGTAGGTGCTCCCTGAACCTGCCAAAAGCCTAGCAGTGTTCGGGGGGGAAACTGTCCATTTTCCAGACTGCATCAAAGGTCGAGTTACAGCTTGCCAGGAAGAGCCGGTAGGTAAGTACACCCAGAATGAACACTACGCACCATGCCTCCCATGGCTCCTCAGCGTCAGCAGTGGGAGCCCCTGGCATGCCACCTAGGACCTTCTACACCTCTGTTCAGGGGCACTTTTGAATGTCGTGGCTATCTAGCTCTACAGCAAAGAGGAGACTTTGTCGCTTCTCAGTCTGCATTCAAAGAGGTCATCCGGAGGACTTTGACAGCGGAAAGGTGCTCAGGGGGCCAAGAAGAGTTTCGGTACACAGTGTTCTTCCAAGGGACGTGGTGAGGCAGCGGGGACCCTAGGAAAGGCATACTAACTTCAATGCACTACTCGCCTAAGGTTTCCTGGAAAACCTCTGCACGCGTCAATTCGTGGAGGGACTACCTGGACCTCACTTGGGTCGTTGTGGAACAGTAGAGTGTTCCGTTGATGGATAGAGGGTGACCGGAGGCCTCCTGCACGGCGTAGTAAACAGAGTGTTTCTCTAGGCAAACTCCCTTTCCCCGCACATAGCCATTCTACTTGTGAAGACAACACGAGGAACCGCACTGTTTCTCAGGACACTTTGAGGCCGCACTTTCAGCTCTCCCGCCGGGAAAATAATGCTCTTGGCTTTAGGTAACCAATATCAAAGTTGAACCCAGCACATGCACTTGTAGGTTCTGACCAACAAAAAGAGACTCAAGCAGCACCCTGGACCTTCGCTGATAAGACTTTGGCACCAGGGTAGTCCTGCGTGGGCTGAATGGCCTCAACGACGTAATTCCCGGGGATGGGCCAAACTGTCCTTGTGTCTTACAAAACCTGGGGTAGCGTTCAGGGGCACATTGTACGTTTGTCAGGCTGCCTCTGAAGTCGACCTTCTGCTTGGCAGAGACAGAGAGAGAGAGAGACAGAGAGACAGAGAGACAGAGAGACAGAGAGACAGAGAGGCGGCAGGGAAGTGTTCCCAGCATGAACCGTAAACACAGTGTTTCTTCATAGCAGCAGTGGTTCAGCCGTGGGGATCATTGGCATAACACCGAAGACCTGCTAGGCCTGTGTTCGGGAGGACTTTTGAAAGCTCGGCAGTCTAGACGGGCAGCGAAGGGAGCAGAGTGTCGCCTTTCATTCTTCTTGCAGAGAAACGATCCGAAGGGCCCAGGTACCTGTATTTGGTTGGGTCCCCTGAGAATTGGGTACACGTTGGGTACACAGTGTTTCTCCATGCGAGGTGGTGAGGACCCAGGAGTCCTAGGAGTCCTGACCCAGCACCCTAGCGTCAAGCCACTGCTTTGACTAAGGCTTCTGGGCAAATGCTGCATGCCTGCAGGCACTGTGGATGCCGTTCCCGGACCTTGTTTGGATCTTCGTGACCAGCGTGGTCTGCCCTTTATGCGAAGGGGGCTCTGGCACGCCTCAGGCAAGGAAGTGGAAAGAGCTTTCTTCTTTCTTGCATAGCACCCTTTCCTTTGAGACACGTTCCAGCATGCAAGGGAAGACTAGCGGAACGCTGTGTTTCGGCACCTTTGAGGCTACGAGGATTCTTCGTTCAACTAGGGACAATCCAACGTTTCTCCTAAGGTCCCGGCATCAAAGTTGAACGCAGCCCCACGTACGTGTAGTTTCTCAAGCACCAGAAGAGACACAAGAAGCACTGTGGTACCTTCTCAGAATAATATCTTGCGCAGGGAGATGAGCACTGTCCGAGTGACATAGGCGTTTTAAGGCGCCAGCTAGATCTGGGTGTCCTTGAACCTGCCAAAAGACTAGCAGGCTTCAGGAGGAAACCGTTCATTTTCCGGACGGCATCTAAAGTCGAGTTTCTGCTGGGCAGGGAGAGACGGCAGGTATGTAAGCGGAGAATGAACAGTCAGCACAGAGCTTGTTACATTGCAGCTCAGGGTCAGCCCTGAGAGCCCCTGGCATCACACCGAAGACTTTGCAGAACTCGGGTCGCGGCACAGTTGACAGACTTGCCAACCTCTCTATCCAACGAAGGCAACAGTTTGCTGCCTTTCACACTGCGTTCCAAGAGATGATCCGGAGGTACCTGGGTCGCCGAACGGTGCTCAGTCGGTCAACAGGAGTCATTGAGTGCACAGTGTTCCTCCAAAGGGACATGGTGGGGCAGAGGGAGTCCTGGGAGAAGCATTCCAGCGTTAATGCGCTGCTTTCCCTAAGGGTTCATGGAAATCGTTTGTACACGTCAAGTCGTGCGTTGGAAACGCTGACATTACGTTGAGCCTGGGGGACAGGTCTGGCTTTCCCGTTATGTGAACAAGGGCTGCTGGAGGCCTCCTGTAACGAGTAGGAAACTGTCTGTTAGCCTAGGAAACCTGCCCTTCAATCACTCGGCATTACCACTGTGAAGAGGGCTCGGGCAACAACGCTGTTTTTCACTTAAATCTGAGGCCGCAAGTGTCCTGCTTTCCCGTTGGGAAAATAATGCTTTTCTCATTAGGCCCCTCGGTCAGACTTGACGCAGCACACGTACGTGTAGCTTCTGACCGGCGAAAAGAGACTCAAGGAGCACCCTGGACCTTCCCTGATAAAACTTTGGCACACAGGGAGCTGAAAGGCGTGACTGACGGAATTCCTTAGGTGAGGCCAAAAAGTGTCCTTTTATCCTACCAGAGCTCAGGCAGTGTTGCAGGGGCAACAAGTCCGTTTGTCAGGCTGCGCCTAAAGTCGACGGTCTGCTTGGCAAGCGAGGGCAGCTTCGTGTTCCCAGTGCGAACGCTAAGCAGGGGGTGTTTGCATTGCCGTCCTGGTTCAGCAGCGGGGACCGCTTGCGGTCCACCGAAGACCTGCCAGACCCGTGTTCGGGAGGACTTTTGAAAGATGGGCAATCCAACGGTGCAACAAAGAGAGCAGTGTTTTGCCTTGAATTCACTCTTCGTTCCAAGAGACGATGCGAAGGGCCTAGGTGCCTGTACGTCGGTAGGTCGCCTAAGACGTGACAACCGGTACACACGGTGTTGCCGTGAGACGTGGTGAGGGCGCGGGAGTCCCAGGAGTCCTGAAAAGCCCACTAGCGTTTAGCCACTGCTTTGAGTAGGGCTCCCTGGGAAATGCTGCACGCCTGCCTGGCATTTGTGGATGCAATTCCTGGACCTTGCCTTCAGCTTGGCGCTCAGTGTCGTGTTCCTTCTGGGTAAAGGCGGCTCTGGGATGCCCCAGGAATGGAAGCGGAAACCCACCGCCGCGCTCAAGAAAAGTCCACTTTCCTTCCAAAGACGTTCCAGCATGCAAGAATGGACTGACAGAGCACTGTATTTCAGGCAGCTTTCACGCTGAACGATCCTTCTTTCCCGTTGGGAGGTACTACAGTTCTCTAAGGGTCCCGGTCTCAGAGTTGCACACAGCCCACGTGCGTGTAGTTTCTCAGGAACCAAAGGGGACCCAAGGAGGACGGTGGCACCTTCTCTGAATAATTTTGTAGCCAGGGAGTTGGTTGTGCGCTGTGCGAATGGCATGAACTCTTAAAGGTGCTAGGTATCAGATGTAGGTGCTCCCTGAACCTGCCAAAAGCCTAGCAGTGTTCGGGGGGGAAACTGTCCATTTTCCAGACTGCATCAAAGGTCGAGTTACAGCTTGCCAGGAAGAGCCGGTAGGTAAGTACACCCAGAATGAACACTACGCACCATGCCTCCCATGGCTCCTCAGCGTCAGCAGTGGGAGCCCCTGGCATGCCACCTAGGACCTTCTACACCTCTGTTCAGGGGCACTTTTGAATGTCGTGGCTATCTAGCTCTACAGCAAAGAGGAGACTTTGTCGCTTCTCAGTCTGCATTCAAAGAGGTCATCCGGAGGACTTTGACAGCGGAAAGGTGCTCAGGGGGCCAAGAAGAGTTTCGGTACACAGTGTTCTTCCAAGGGACGTGGTGAGGCAGCGGGGACCCTAGGAAAGGCATACTAACTTCAATGCACTACTCGCCTAAGGTTTCCTGGAAAACCTCTGCACGCGTCAATTCGTGGAGGGACTACCTGGACCTCACTTGGGTCGTTGTGGAACAGTAGAGTGTTCCGTTGATGGATAGAGGGTGACCGGAGGCCTCCTGCACGGCGTAGTAAACAGAGTGTTTCTCTAGGCAAACTCCCTTTCCCCGCACATAGCCATTCTACTTGTGAAGACAACACGAGGAACCGCACTGTTTCTCAGGACACTTTGAGGCCGCACTTTCAGCTCTCCCGCCGGGAAAATAATGCTCTTGGCTTTAGGTAACCAATATCAAAGTTGAACCCAGCACATGCACTTGTAGGTTCTGACCAACAAAAAGAGACTCAAGCAGCACCCTGGACCTTCGCTGATAAGACTTTGGCACCAGGGTAGTCCTGCGTGGGCTGAATGGCCTCAACGACGTAATTCCCGGGGATGGGCCAAACTGTCCTTGTGTCTTACAAAACCTGGGGTAGCGTTCAGGGGCACATTGTACGTTTGTCAGGCTGCCTCTGAAGTCGACCTTCTGCTTGGCAGAGACAGAGAGAGAGAGAGACAGAGAGACAGAGAGACAGAGAGACAGAGAGGCGGCAGGGAAGTGTTCCCAGCATGAACCGTAAACACAGTGTTTCTTCATAGCAGCAGTGGTTCAGCCGTGGGGATCATTGGCATAACACCGAAGACCTGCTAGGCCTGTGTTCGGGAGGACTTTTGAAAGCTCGGCAGTCTAGACGGGCAGCGAAGGGAGCAGAGTGTCGCCTTTCATTCTTCTTGCAGAGAAACGATCCGAAGGGCCCAGGTACCTGTATTTGGTTGGGTCCCCTGAGAATTGGGTACACGTTGGGTACACAGTGTTTCTCCATGCGAGGTGGTGAGGACCCAGGAGTCCTAGGAGTCCTGACCCAGCACCCTAGCGTCAAGCCACTGCTTTGACTAAGGCTTCTGGGCAAATGCTGCATGCCTGCAGGCCCTGTGGATGCCGTTCCCGGACCTTGTTTGGATCTTCGTGACCAGCGTGGTCTGCCCTTTATGCGAAGGGGGCTCTGGCACGCCTCAGGCAAGGAAGTGGAAAGAGCTTTCTTCTTTCTTGCATAGCACCCTTTCCTTTGAGACACGTTCCAGCATGCAAGGGAAGACTAGCGGAACGCTGTGTTTCGGCACCTTTGAGGCTACGAGGATTCTTCGTTCAACTAGGGACAATCCAACGTTTCTCCTAAGGTCCCGGCATCAAAGTTGAACGCAGCCCCACGTACGTGTAGTTTCTCAAGCACCAGAAGAGACACAAGAAGCACTGTGGTACCTTCTCAGAATAATATCTTGCGCAGGGAGATGAGCACTGTCCGAGTGACATAGGCGTTTTAAGGCGCCAGCTAGATCTGGGTGTCCTTGAACCTGCCAAAAGACTAGCAGGCTTCAGGAGGAAACCGTTCATTTTCCGGACGGCATCTAAAGTCGAGTTTCTGCTGGGCAGGGAGAGACGGCAGGTATGTAAGCGGAGAATGAACAGTCAGCACAGAGCTTGTTACATTGCAGCTCAGGGTCAGCCCTGAGAGCCCCTGGCATCACACCGAAGACTTTGCAGAACTCGGGTCGGGGCACAGTTGACAGACTTGTCAATCTCTCTATCCAACGAAGGCAACAGTTTGCTGCCTTTCACACTGCGTTCCAAGAGATGATCCGGAGGTACCTGGGTCGCCGAACGGTGCTCAGTCGGTCAACAGGAGTCATTGAGTGCACAGTGTTCCTCCAAAGGGACATGGTGGGGCAGAGGGAGTCCTGGGAGAAGCATTCCAGCGTTAATGCGCTGCTTTCCCTAAGGGTTCATGGAAATCGTTTGTACACGTCAAGTCGTGCGTTGGAAACGCTGACATTACGTTGAGCCTGGGGGACAGGTCTGGCTTTCCCGTTATGTGAACAAGGGCTGCTGGAGGCCTCCTGTAACGAGTAGGAAACTGTCTGTTAGCCTAGGAAACCTGCCCTTCAATCACTCGGCATTACCACTGTGAAGAGGGCTCGGGCAACAACGCTGTTTTTCACTTAAATCTGAGGCCGCAAGTGTCCTGCTTTCCCGTTGGGAAAATAATGCTTTTCTCATTAGGCCCCTCGGTCAGACTTGACGCAGCACACGTACGTGTAGCTTCTGACCGGCGAAAAGAGACTCAAGGAGCACCCTGGACCTTCCCTGATAAAACTTTGGCACACAGGGAGCTGAAAGGCGTGACCGACGGAATTCCTTAGGTGAGGCCAAAAAGTGTCCTTTTATCCTACCAGAGCTCAGGCAGTGTTGCAGGGGCAACAAGTCCGTTTGTCAGGCTGCGCCTAAAGTCGACGGTCTGCTTGGCAAGCGAGGGCAGCTTCGTGTTCCCAGTGCGAACGCTAAGCAGGGGGTGTTTGCATTGCCGTCCTGGTTCAGCAGCGGGGACCGCTTGCGGTCCACCGAAGACCTGCCAGACCCGTGTTCGGGAGGACTTTTGAAAGATGGGCAATCCAACGGCGCAACAAAGAGAGCAGTGTTTTGCCTTGAATTCACTCTTCGTTCCAAGAGACGATGCGAAGGGCCTAGGTGCCTGTACGTCGGTAGGTCGCCTAAGACGTGACAACCGGTACACACGGTGTTGCCGTGAGACGTGGTGAGGGCGCGGGAGTCCCAGGAGTCCTGAAAAGCCCACTAGCGTTTAGCCACTGCTTTGAGTAGGGCTCCCTGGGAAATGCTGCACGCCTGCCTGGCATTTGTGGATGCAATTCCTGGACCTTGCCTTCAGCTTGGCGCTCAGTGTCGTGTTCCTTCTGGGTAAAGGCGGCTCTGGGATGCCCCAGGAATGGAAGCGGAAACCCACCGCCGCGCTCAAGAAAAGTCCACTTTCCTTCCAAAGACGTTCCAGCATGCAAGAATGGACTGACAGAGCACTGTATTTCAGGCAGCTTTCACGCTGAACGATCCTTCTTTCCCGTTGGGAGGTACTACAGTTCTCTAAGGGTCCCGGTCTCAGAGTTGCACACAGCCCACGTGCGTGTAGTTTCTCAGGAACCAAAGGGGACCCAAGGAGGACGGTGGCACCTTCTCTGAATAATTTTGTAGCCAGGGAGTTGGTTGTGCGCTGTGCGAATGGCATGAACTCTTAAAGGTGCTAGGTATCAGATGTAGGTGCTCCCTGAACCTGCCAAAAGCCTAGCAGTGTTCGGGGGGGAAACTGTCCATTTTCCAGACTGCATCAAAGGTCGACTTACAGCTTGCCAGGAAGAGCCGGTAGGTAAGTACACCCAGAATGAACACTACGCACCATGCCTCCCATGGCTCCTCAGCGTCAGCAGTGGGAGCCCCTGGCATGCCACCTAGGACCTTCTACACCTGTGTTCAGGGGCACTTTTGAATGTCGTGGCTATCTAGCTCTACAGCAAAGAGGAGACTTTGTCGCTTCTCAGTCTGCATTCAAAGAGGTCATCCGGAGGACTTTGACAGCGGAAAGGTGCTCAGGGGGCCAAGAAGAGTTTCGGTACACAGTGTTCTTCCAAGGGACGTGGTGAGGCAGCGGGGACCCTAGGAAAGGCATACTAACTTCAATGCACTACTCGCCTAAGGTTTCCTGGAAAACCTCTGCACGCGTCAATTCGTGGAGGGACTACCTGGACCTCACTTGGGTCGTTGTGGAACAGTAGAGTGTTCCGTTGATGGATAGAGGGTGACCGGAGGCCTCCTGCACGGCGTAGTAAACAGAGTGTTTCTCTAGGCAAACTCCCTTTCCCCGCACATAGCCATTCTACTTGTGAAGACAACACGAGGAACCGCACTGTTTCTCAGGACACTTTGAGGCCGCACTTTCAGCTCTCCCGCCGGGAAAATAATGCTCTTGGCTTTAGGTAACCAATATCAAAGTTGAACCCAGCACATGCACTTGTAGGTTCTGACCAACAAAAAGAGACTCAAGCAGCACCCTGGACCTTCGCTGATAAGACTTTGGCACCAGGGTAGTCCTGCGTGGGCTGAATGGCCTCAACGACGTAATTCCCGGGGATGGGCCAAACTGTCCTTGTGTCTTACAAAACCTGGGGTAGCGTTCAGGGGCACATTGTACGTTTGTCAGGCTGCCTCTGAAGTCGACCTTCTGCTTGGCAGAGACAGAGAGAGAGAGACAGAGAGAGACAGAGAGACAGAGAGACAGAGAGACAGAGAGGTGGCAGGGGAGTGTTCCCAGCATGAACCGTAAACACAGTGTTTCTTCATAGCAGCAGTGGTTCAGCCGTGGGGATCATTGGCATAACACCGAAGACCTGCTAGGCCTGTGTTCGGGAGGACTTTTGAAAGCTCGGCAGTCTAGACGGGCAGCGAAGGGAGCAGAGTGTCGCCTTTCATTCTTCTTGCAGAGAAACGATCCGAAGGGCCCAGGTACCTGTATTTGGTTGGGTCCCCTGAGAATTGGGTACACGTTGGGTACACAGTGTTTCTCCATGCGAGGTGGTGAGGACCCAGGAGTCCTAGGAGTCCTGAACCAGCACCCTAGCGTCAAGCCACTGCTTTGACTAAGGCTTCTGGGCAAATGCTGCATGCCTGCAGGCACTGTGGATGCCGTTCCCGGACCTTGTTTGGATCTTCGTGACCAGCGTGGTCTGCCCTTTATGCGAAGGGGGCTCTGGCACGCCTCAGGCAAGGAAGTGGAAAGAGCTTTCTTCTTTCTTGCATAGCACCCTTTCCTTTGAGACACGTTCCAGCATGCAAGGGAAGACTAGCGGAACGCTGTGTTTCGGCACCTTTGAGGCTACGAGGATTCTTCGTTCAACTAGGGACAATCCAACGTTTCTCCTAAGGTCCCGGCATCAAAGTTGAACGCAGCCCCACGTACGTGTAGTTTCTCAAGCACCAGAAGAGACACAAGAAGCACTGTGGTACCTTCTCAGAATAATATCTTGCGCAGGGAGATGAGCACTGTCCGAGTGACATAGGCGTTTTAAGGCGCCAGCTAGATCTGGGTGTCCTTGAACCTGCCAAAAGACTAGCAGGCTTCAGGAGGAAACCGTTCATTTTCCGGACGGCATCTAAAGTCGAGTTTCTGCTGGGCAGGGAGAGACGGCAGGTATGTAAGCGGAGAATGAACAGTCAGCACAGAGCTTGTTACATTGCAGCTCAGGGTCAGCCCTGAGAGCCCCTGGCATCACACCGAAGACTTTGCAGAACTCGGGTCGGGGCACAGTTGACAGACTTGCCAACCTCTCTATCCAACGAAGGCAACAGTTTGCTGCCTTTCACACTGCGTTCCAAGAGATGATCCGGAGGTACCTGGGTCGCCGAACGGTGCTCAGTCGGTCAACAGGAGTCATTGAGTGCACAGTGTTCCTCCAAAGGGACATGGTGGGGCAGAGGGAGTCCTGGGAGAAGCATTCCAGCGTTAATGCGCTGCTTTCCCTAAGGGTTCATGGAAATCGTTTGTACACGTCAAGTCGTGCGTTGGAAACGCTGACATTACGTTGAGCCTGGGGGACAGGTCTGGCTTTCCCGTTATGTGAACAAGGGCTGCTGGAGGCCTCCTGTAACGAGTAGGAAACTGTCTGTTAGCCTAGGAAACCTGCCCTTCAATCACTCGGCATTACCACTGTGAAGAGGGCTCGGGCAACAACGCTGTTTTTCACTTAAATCTGAGGCCGCAAGTGTCCTGCTTTCCCGTTGGGAAAATAATGCTTTTCTCATTAGGCCCCTCGGTCAGACTTGACGCAGCACACGTACGTGTAGCTTCTGACCGGCGAAAAGAGACTCAAGGAGCACCCTGGACCTTCCCTGATAAAACTTTGGCACACAGGGAGCTGAAAGGCGTGACCGACGGAATTCCTTAGGTGAGGCCAAAAAGTGTCCTTTTATCCTACCAGAGCTCAGGCAGTGTTGCAGGGGCAACAAGTCCGTTTGTCAGGCTGCGCCTAAAGTCGACGGTCTGCTTGGCAAGCGAGGGCAGCTTCGTGTTCCCAGTGCGAACGCTAAGCAGGGGGTGTTTGCATTGCCGTCCTGGTTCAGCAGCGGGGACCGCTTGCGGTCCACCGAAGACCTGCCAGACCCGTGTTCGGGAGGACTTTTGAAAGATGGGCAATCCAACGGTGCAACAAAGAGAGCAGTGTTTTGCCTTGAATTCACTCTTCGTTCCAAGAGACGATGCGAAGGGCCTAGGTGCCTGTACGTCGGTAGGTCGCCTAAGACGTGACAACCGGTACACACGGTGTTGCCGTGAGACGTGGTGAGGGCGCGGGAGTCCCAGGAGTCCTGAAAAGCCCACTAGCGTTTAGCCACTGCTTTGAGTAGGGCTCCCTGGGAAATGCTGCACGCCTGCCTGGCATTTGTGGATGCAATTCCTGGACCTTGCCTTCAGCTTGGCGCTCAGTGTCGTGTTCCTTCTGGGTAAAGGCGGCTCTGGGATGCCCCAGGAATGGAAGCGGAAACCCACCGCCGCGCTCAAGAAAAGTCCACTTTCCTTCCAAAGACGTTCCAGCATGCAAGAATGGACTGACAGAGCACTGTATTTCAGGCAGCTTTCACGCTGAACGATCCTTCTTTCCCGTTGGGAGGTACTACAGTTCTCTAAGGGTCCCGGTCTCAGAGTTGCACACAGCCCACGTGCGTGTAGTTTCTCAGGAACCAAAGGGGACCCAAGGAGGACGGTGGCACCTTCTCTGAATAATTTTGTAGCCAGGGAGTTGGTTGTGCGCTGTGCGAATGGCATGAACTCTTAAAGGTGCTAGGTATCAGATCTAGGTGCTCCCTGAACCTGCCAAAAGCCTAGCAGTGTTCGGGGGGGAAACTGTCCATTTTCCAGACTGCATCAAAGGTCGAGTTACAGCTTGCCAGGAAGAGCCGGTAGGTAAGTACACCCAGAATGAACACTACGCACCATGCCTCCCATGGCTCCTCAGCGTCAGCAGTGGGAGCCCCTGGCATGCCACCTAGGACCTTCTACACCTCTGTTCAGGGGCACTTTTGAATGTCGTGGCTATCTAGCTCTACAGCAAAGAGGAGACTTTGTCGCTTCTCAGTCTGCATTCAAAGAGGTCATCCGGAGGACTTTGACAGCGGAAAGGTGCTCAGGGGGCCAAGAAGAGTTTCGGTACACAGTGTTCTTCCAAGGGACGTGGTGAGGCAGCGGGGACCCTAGGAAAGGCATACTAACTTCAATGCACTACTCGCCTAAGGTTTCCTGGAAAACCTCTGCACGCGTCAATTCGTGGAGGGACTACCTGGACCTCACTTGGGTCGTTGTGGAACAGTAGAGTGTTCCGTTGATGGATAGAGGGTGACCGGAGGCCTCCTGCACGGCGTAGTAAACAGAGTGTTTCTCTAGGCAAACTCCCTTTCCCCGCACATAGCCATTCTACTTGTGAAGACAACACGAGGAACCGCACTGTTTCTCAGGACACTTTGAGGCCGCACTTTCAGCTCTCCCGCCGGGAAAATAATGCTCTTGGCTTTAGGTAACCAATATCAAAGTTGAACCCAGCACATGCACTTGTAGGTTCTGACCAACAAAAAGAGACTCAAGCAGCACCCTGGACCTTCGCTGATAAGACTTTGGCACCAGGGTAGTCCTGCGTGGGCTGAATGGCCTCAACGACGTAATTCCCGGGGATGGGCCAAACTGTCCTTGTGTCTTACAAAACCTGGGGTAGCGTTCAGGGGCACATTGTACGTTTGTCAGGCTGCCTCTGAAGTCGACCTTCTGCTTGGCAGAGACAGAGAGAGAGAGAGACAGAGAGACAGAGAGACAGAGAGACAGAGAGACAGAGAGGCGGCAGGGAAGTGTTCCCAGCATGAACCGTAAACACAGTGTTTCTTCATAGCAGCAGTGGTTCAGCCGTGGGGATCATTGGCATAACACCGAAGACCTGCTAGGCCTGTGTTCGGGAGGACTTTTGAAAGCTCGGCAGTCTAGACGGGCAGCGAAGGGAGCAGAGTGTCGCCTTTCATTCTTCTTGCAGAGAAACGATCCGAAGGGCCCAGGTACCTGTATTTGGTTGGGTCCCCTGAGAATTGGGTACACGTTGGGTACACAGTGTTTCTCCATGCGAGGTGGTGAGGACCCAGGAGTCCTAGGAGTCCTGACCCAGCACCCTAGCGTCAAGCCACTGCTTTGACTAAGGCTTCTGGGCAAATGCTGCATGCCTGCAGGCCCTGTGGATGCCGTTCCCGGACCTTGTTTGGATCTTCGTGACCAGCGTGGTCTGCCCTTTATGCGAAGGGGGCTCTGGCACGCCTCAGGCAAGGAAGTGGAAAGAGCTTTCTTCTTTCTTGCATAGCACCCTTTCCTTTGAGACACGTTCCAGCATGCAAGGGAAGACTAGCGGAACGCTGTGTTTCGGCACCTTGGAGGCTACGAGGATTCTTCGTTCAACTAGGGACAATCCAACGTTTCTCCTAAGGTCCCGGCATCAAAGTTGAACGCAGCCCCACGTACGTGTAGTTTCTCAAGCACCAGAAGAGACACAAGAAGCACTGTGGTACCTTCTCAGAATAATATCTTGCGCAGGGAGATGAGCACTGTCCGAGTGACATAGGCGTTTTAAGGCGCCAGCTAGATCTGGGTGTCCTTGAACCTGCCAAAAGACTAGCAGGCTTCAGGAGGAAACCGTTCATTTTCCGGACGGCATCTAAAGTCGAGTTTCTGCTGGGCAGGGAGAGACGGCAGGTATGTAAGCGGAGAATGAACAGTCAGCACAGAGCTTGTTACATTGCAGCTCAGGGTCAGCCCTGAGAGCCCCTGGCATCACACCGAAGACTTTGCAGAACTCGGGTCGGGGCACAGTTGACAGACTTGCCAACCTCTCTATCCAACGAAGGCAACAGTTTGCTGCCTTTCACACTGCGTTCCAAGAGATGATCCGGAGGTACCTGGGTCGCCGAACGGTGCTCAGTCGGTCAACAGGAGTCATTGAGTGCACAGTGTTCCTCCAAAGGGACATGGTGGGGCAGAGGGAGTCCTGGGAGAAGCATTCCAGCGTTAATGCGCTGCTTTCCCTAAGGGTTCATGGAAATCGTTTGTACACGTCAAGTCGTGCGTTGGAAACGCTGACATTACGTTGAGCCTGGGGGACAGGTCTGGCTTTCCCGTTATGTGAACAAGGGCTGCTGGAGGCCTCCTGTAACGAGTAGGAAACTGTCTGTTAGCCTAGGAAACCTGCCCTTCAATCACTCGGCATTACCACTGTGAAGAGGGCTCGGGCAACAACGCTGTTTTTCACTTAAATCTGAGGCCGCAAGTGTCCTGCTTTCCCGTTGGGAAAATAATGCTTTTCTCATTAGGCCCCTCGGTCAGACTTGACGCAGCACACGTACGTGTAGCTTCTGACCGGCGAAAAGAGACTCAAGGAGCACCCTGGACCTTCCCTGATAAAACTTTGGCACACAGGGAGCTGAAAGGCGTGACCGACGGAATTCCTTAGGTGAGGCCAAAAAGTGTCCTTTTATCCTACCAGAGCTCAGGCAGTGTTGCAGGGGCAACAAGTCCGTTTGTCAGGCTGCGCCTAAAGTCGACGGTCTGCTTGGCAAGCGAGGGCAGCTTCGTGTTCCCAGTGCGAACGCTAAGCAGGGGGTGTTTGCATTGCCGTCCTGGTTCAGCAGCGGGGACCGCTTGCGGTCCACCGAAGACCTGCCAGACCCGTGTTCGGGAGGACTTTTGAAAGATGGGCAATCCAACGGCGCAACAAAGAGAGCAGTGTTTTGCCTTGAATTCACTCTTCGTTCCAAGAGACGATGCGAAGGGCCTAGGTGCCTGTACGTCGGTAGGTCGCCTAAGACGTGACAACCGGTACACACGGTGTTGCCGTGAGACGTGGTGAGGGCGCGGGAGTCCCAGGAGTCCTGAAAAGCCCACTAGCGTTTAGCCACTGCTTTGAGTAGGGCTCCCTGGGAAATGCTGCACGCCTGCCTGGCATTTGTGGATGCAATTCCTGGACCTTGCCTTCAGCTTGGCGCTCAGTGTCGTGTTCCTTCTGGGTAAAGGCGGCTCTGGGATGCCCCAGGAATGGAAGCGGAAACCCACCGCCGCGCTCAAGAAAAGTCCACTTTCCTTCCAAAGACGTTCCAGCATGCAAGAATGGACTGACAGAGCACTGTATTTCAGGCAGCTTTCACGCTGAACGATCCTTCTTTCCCGTTGGGAGGTACTACAGTTCTCTAAGGGTCCCGGTCTCAGAGTTGCACACAGCCCACGTGCGTGTAGTTTCTCAGGAACCAAAGGGGACCCAAGGAGGACGGTGGCACCTTCTCTGAATAATTTTGTAGCCAGGGAGTTGGTTGTGCGCTGTGCGAATGGCATGAACTCTTAAAGGTGCTAGGTATCAGATGTAGGTGCTCCCTGAACCTGCCAAAAGCCTAGCAGTGTTCGGGGGGGAAACTGTCCATTTTCCAGACTGCATCAAAGGTCGAGTTACAGCTTGCCAGGAAGAGCCGGTAGGTAAGTACACCCAGAATGAACACTACGCACCATGCCTCCCATGGCTCCTCAGCGTCAGCAGTGGGAGCCCCTGGCATGCCACCTAGGACCTTCTACACCTCTGTTCAGGGGCACTTTTGAATGTCGTGGCTATCTAGCTCTACAGCAAAGAGGAGACTTTGTCGCTTCTCAGTCTGCATTCAAAGAGGTCATCCGGAGGACTTTGACAGCGGAAAGGTGCTCAGGGGGCCAAGAAGAGTTTCGGTACACAGTGTTCTTCCAAGGGACGTGGTGAGGCAGCGGGGACCCTAGGAAAGGCATACTAACTTCAATGCACTACTCGCCTAAGGTTTCCTGGAAAACCTCTGCACGCGTCAATTCGTGGAGGGACTACCTGGACCTCACTTGGGTCGTTGTGGAACAGTAGAGTGTTCCGTTGATGGATAGAGGGTGACCGGAGGCCTCCTGCACGGCGTAGTAAACAGAGTGTTTCTCTAGGCAAACTCCCTTTCCCCGCACATAGCCATTCTACTTGTGAAGACAACACGAGGAACCGCACTGTTTCTCAGGACACTTTGAGGCCGCACTTTCAGCTCTCCCGCCGGGAAAATAATGCTCTTGGCTTTAGGTAACCAATATCAAAGTTGAACCCAGCACATGCACTTGTAGGTTCTGACCAACAAAAAGAGACTCAAGCAGCACCCTGGACCTTCGCTGATAAGACTTTGGCACCAGGGTAGTCCTGCGTGGGCTGAATGGCCTCAACGACGTAATTCCCGGGGATGGGCCAAACTGTCCTTGTGTCTTACAAAACCTGGGGTAGCGTTCAGGGGCACATTGTACGTTTGTCAGGCTGCCTCTGAAGTCGACCTTCTGCTTGGCAGAGACAGAGAGAGAGAGACAGAGAGAGAGAGAGACAGAGAGACAGAGAGACAGAGAGACAGAGAGGCGGCAGGGAAGTGTTCCCAGCATGAACCGTAAACACAGTGTTTCTTCATAGCAGCAGTGGTTCAGCCGTGGGGATCATTGGCATAACACCGAAGACCTGCTAGGCCTGTGTTCGGGAGGACTTTTGAAAGCTCGGCAGTCTAGACGGGCAGCGAAGGGAGCAGAGTGTCGCCTTTCATTCTTCTTGCAGAGAAACGATCCGAAGGGCCCAGGTACCTGTATTTGGTTGGGTCCCCTGAGAATTGGGTACACGTTGGGTACACAGTGTTTCTCCATGCGAGGTGGTGAGGACCCAGGAGTCCTAGGAGTCCTGACCCAGCACCCTAGCGTCAAGCCACTGCTTTGACTAAGGCTTCTGGGCAAATGCTGCATGCCTGCAGGCACTGTGGATGCCGTTCCCGGACCTTGTTTGGATCTTCGTGACCAGCGTGGTCTGCCCTTTATGCGAAGGGGGCTCTGGCACGCCTCAGGCAAGGAAGTGGAAAGAGCTTTCTTCTTTCTTGCATAGCACCCTTTCCTTTGAGACACGTTCCAGCATGCAAGGGAAGACTAGCGGAACGCTGTGTTTCGGCACCTTTGAGGCTACGAGGATTCTTCGTTCAACTAGGGACAATCCAACGTTTCTCCTAAGGTCCCGGCATCAAAGTTGAACGCAGCCCCACGTACGTGTAGTTTCTCAAGCACCAGAAGAGACACAAGAAGCACTGTGGTACCTTCTCAGAATAATATCTTGCGCAGGGAGATGAGCACTGTCCGAGTGACATAGGCGTTTTAAGGCGCCAGCTAGATCTGGGTGTCCTTGAACCTGCCAAAAGACTAGCAGGCTTCAGGAGGAAACCGTTCATTTTCCGGACGGCATCTAAAGTCGAGTTTCTGCTGGGCAGGGAGAGACGGCAGGTATGTAAGCGGAGAATGAACAGTCAGCACAGAGCTTGTTACATTGCAGCTCAGGGTCAGCCCTGAGAGCCCCTGGCATCACACCGAAGACTTTGCAGAACTCGGGTCGCGGCACAGTTGACAGACTTGCCAACCTCTCTATCCAACGAAGGCAACAGTTTGCTGCCTTTCACACTGCGTTCCAAGAGATGATCCGGAGGTACCTGGGTCGCCGAACGGTGCTCAGTCGGTCAACAGGAGTCATTGAGTGCACAGTGTTCCTCCAAAGGGACATGGTGGGGCAGAGGGAGTCCTGGGAGAAGCATTCCAGCGTTAATGCGCTGCTTTCCCTAAGGGTTCATGGAAATCGTTTGTACACGTCAAGTCGTGCGTTGGAAACGCTGACATTACGTTGAGCCTGGGGGACAGGTCTGGCTTTCCCGTTATGTGAACAAGGGCTGCTGGAGGCCTCCTGTAACGAGTAGGAAACTGTCTGTTAGCCTAGGAAACCTGCCGTTCAATCACTCGGCATTACCACTGTGAAGAGGGCTCGGGCAACAACGCTGTTTTTCACTTAAATCTGAGGCCGCAAGTGTCCTGCTTTCCCGTTGGGAAAATAATGCTTTTCTCATTAGGCCCCTCGGTCAGACTTGACGCAGCACACGTACGTGTAGCTTCTGACCGGCGAAAAGAGACTCAAGGAGCACCCTGGACCTTCCCTGATAAAACTTTGGCACACAGGGAGCTGAAAGGCGTGACCGACGGAATTCCTTAGGTGAGGCCAAAAAGTGTCCTTTTATCCTACCAGAGCTCAGGCAGTGTTGCAGGGGCAACAAGTCCGTTTGTCAGGCTGCGCCTAAAGTCGACGGTCTGCTTGGCAAGCGAGGGCAGCTTCGTGTTCCCAGTGCGAACGCTAAGCAGGGGGTGTTTGCATTGCCGTCCTGGTTCAGCAGCGGGGACCGCTTGCGGTCCACCGAAGACCTGCCAGACCCGTGTTCGGGAGGACTTTTGAAAGATGGGCAATCCAACGGTGCAACAAAGAGAGCAGTGTTTTGCCTTGAATTCACTCTTCGTTCCAAGAGACGATGCGAAGGGCCTAGGTGCCTGTACGTCGGTAGGTCGCCTAAGACGTGACAACCGGTACACACGGTGTTGCCGTGAGACGTGGTGAGGGCGCGGGAGTCCCAGGAGTCCTGAAAAGCCCACTAGCGTTTAGCCACTGCTTTGAGTAGGGCTCCCTGGGAAATGCTGCACGCCTGCCTGGCATTTGTGGATGCAATTCCTGGACCTTGCCTTCAGCTTGGCGCTCAGTGTCGTGTTCCTTCTGGGTAAAGGCGGCTCTGGGATGCCCCAGGAATGGAAGCGGAAACCCACCGCCGCGCTCAAGAAAAGTCCACTTTCCTTCCAAAGACGTTCCAGCATGCAAGAATGGACTGACAGAGCACTGTATTTCAGGCAGCTTTCACGCTGAACGATCCTTCTTTCCCGTTGGGAGGTACTACAGTTCTCTAAGGGTCCCGGTCTCAGAGTTGCACACAGCCCACGTGCGTGTAGTTTCTCAGGAACCAAAGGGGACCCAAGGAGGACGGTGGCACCTTCTCTGAATAATTTTGTAGCCAGGGAGTTGGTTGTGCGCTGTGCGAATGGCATGAACTCTTAAAGGTGCTAGGTATCAGATGTAGGTGCTCCCTGAACCTGCCAAAAGCCTAGCAGTGTTCGGGGGGGAAACTGTCCATTTTCCAGACTGCATCAAAGGTCGAGTTACAGCTTGCCAGGAAGAGCCGGTAGGTAAGTACACCCAGAATGAACACTACGCACCATGCCTCCCATGGCTCCTCAGCGTCAGCAGTGGGAGCCCCTGGCATGCCACCTAGGACCTTCTACACCTCTGTTCAGGGGCACTTTTGAATGTCGTGGCTATCTAGCTCTACAGCAAAGAGGAGACTTTGTCGCTTCTCAGTCTGCATTCAAAGAGGTCATCCGGAGGACTTTGACAGCGGAAAGGTGCTCAGGGGGCCAAGAAGAGTTTCGGTACACAGTGTTCTTCCAAGGGACGTGGTGAGGCAGCGGGGACCCTAGGAAAGGCATACTAACTTCAATGCACTACTCGCCTAAGGTTTCCTGGAAAACCTCTGCACGCGTCAATTCGTGGAGGGACTACCTGGACCTCACTTGGGTCGTTGTGGAACAGTAGAGTGTTCCGTTGATGGATAGAGGGTGACCGGAGGCCTCCTGCACGGCGTAGTAAACAGAGTGTTTCTCTAGGCAAACTCCCTTTCCCCGCACATAGCCATTCTACTTGTGAAGACAACACGAGGAACCGCACTGTTTCTCAGGACACTTTGAGGCCGCACTTTCAGCTCTCCCGCCGGGAAAATAATGCTCTTGGCTTTAGGTAACCAATATCAAAGTTGAACCCAGCACATGCACTTGTAGGTTCTGACCAACAAAAAGAGACTCAAGCAGCACCCTGGACCTTCGCTGATAAGACTTTGGCACCAGGGTAGTCCTGCGTGGGCTGAATGGCCTCAACGACGTAATTCCCGGGGATGGGCCAAACTGTCCTTGTGTCTTACAAAACCTGGGGTAGCGTTCAGGGGCACATTGTACGTTTGTCAGGCTGCCTCTGAAGTCGACCTTCTGCTTGGCAGAGACAGAGAGAGAGAGACAGAGAGAGAGAGAGAGAGAGAGACAGAGAGACAGAGAGACAGAGAGGCGGCAGGGAAGTGTTCCCAGCATGAACCGTAAACACAGTGTTTCTTCATAGCAGCAGTGGTTCAGCCGTGGGGATCATTGGCATAACACCGAAGACCTGCTAGGCCTGTGTTCGGGAGGACTTTTGAAAGCTCGGCAGTCTAGACGGGCAGCGAAGGGAGCAGAGTGTCGCCTTTCATTCTTCTTGCAGAGAAACGATCCGAAGGGCCCAGGTACCTGTATTTGGTTGGGTCCCCTGAGAATTGGGTACACGTTGGGTACACAGTGTTTCTCCATGCGAGGTGGTGAGGACCCAGGAGTCCTAGGAGTCCTGACCCAGCACCCTAGCGTCAAGCCACTGCTTTGACTAAGGCTTCTGGGCAAATGCTGCATGCCTGCAGGCACTGTGGATGCCGTTCCCGGACCTTGTTTGGATCTTCGTGACCAGCGTGGTCTGCCCTTTATGCGAAGGGGGCTCTGGCACGCCTCAGGCAAGGAAGTGGAAAGAGCTTTCTTCTTTCTTGCATAGCACCCTTTCCTTTGAGACACGTTCCAGCATGCAAGGGAAGACTAGCGGAACGCTGTGTTTCGGCACCTTTGAGGCTACGAGGATTCTTCGTTCAACTAGGGACAATCCAACGTTTCTCCTAAGGTCCCGGCATCAAAGTTGAACGCAGCCCCACGTACGTGTAGTTTCTCAAGCACCAGAAGAGACACAAGAAGCACTGTGGTACCTTCTCAGAATAATATCTTGCGCAGGGAGATGAGCACTGTCCGAGTGACATAGGCGTTTTAAGGCGCCAGCTAGATCTGGGTGTCCTTGAACCTGCCAAAAGACTAGCAGGCTTCAGGAGGAAACCGTTCATTTTCCGGACGGCATCTAAAGTCGAGTTTCTGCTGGGCAGGGAGAGACGGCAGGTATGTAAGCGGAGAATGAACAGTCAGCACAGAGCTTGTTACATTGCAGCTCAGGGTCAGCCCTGAGAGCCCCTGGCATCACACCGAAGACTTTGCAGAACTCGGGTCGCGGCACAGTTGACAGACTTGCCAACCTCTCTATCCAACGAAGGCAACAGTTTGCTGCCTTTCACACTGCGTTCCAAGAGATGATCCGGAGGTACCTGGGTCGCCGAACGGTGCTCAGTCGGTCAACAGGAGTCATTGAGTGCACAGTGTTCCTCCAAAGGGACATGGTGGGGCAGAGGGAGTCCTGGGAGAAGCATTCCAGCGTTAATGCGCTGCTTTCCCTAAGGGTTCATGGAAATCGTTTGTACACGTCAAGTCGTGCGTTGGAAACGCTGACATTACGTTGAGCCTGGGGGACAGGTCTGGCTTTCCCGTTATGTGAACAAGGGCTGCTGGAGGCCTCCTGTAACGAGTAGGAAACTGTCTGTTAGCCTAGGAAACCTGCCCTTCAATCACTCGGCATTACCACTGTGAAGAGGGCTCGGGCAACAACGCTGTTTTTCACTTAAATCTGAGGCCGCAAGTGTCCTGCTTTCCCGTTGGGAAAATAATGCTTTTCTCATTAGGCCCCTCGGTCAGACTTGACGCAGCACACGTACGTGTAGCTTCTGACCGGCGAAAAGAGACTCAAGGAGCACCCTGGACCTTGCCTGATAAAACTTTGGCACACAGGGAGCTGAAAGGCGTGACCGACGGAATTCCTTAGGTGAGGCCAAAAAGTGTCCTTTTATCCTACCAGAGCTCAGGCAGTGTTGCAGGGGCAACAAGTCCGTTTGTCAGGCTGCGCCTAAAGTCGACGGTCTGCTTGGCAAGTGAGGGCAGCTTCGTGTTCCCAGTGCGAACGCTAAGCAGGGGGTGTTTGCATTGCCGTCCTGGTTCAGCAGCGGGGACCGCTTGCGGTCCACCGAAGACCTGCCAGACCCGTGTTCGGGAGGACTTTTGAAAGATGGGCAATCCAACGGTGCAACAAAGAGAGCAGTGTTTTGCCTTGAATTCACTCTTCGTTCCAAGAGACGATGCGAAGGGCCTAGGTGCCTGTACGTCGGTAGGTCGCCTAAGACGTGACAACCGGTACACACGGTGTTGCCGTGAGACGTGGTGAGGGCGCGGGAGTCCCAGGAGTCCTGAAAAGCCCACTAGCGTTTAGCCACTGCTTTGAGTAGGGCTCCCTGGGAAATGCTGCACGCCTGCCTGGCATTTGTGGATGCAATTCCTGGACCTTGCCTTCAGCTTGGCGCTCAGTGTCGTGTTCCTTCTGGGTAAAGGCGGCTCTGGGATGCCCCAGGAATGGAAGCGGAAACCCACCGCCGCGCTCAAGAAAAGTCCACTTTCCTTCCAAAGACGTTCCAGCATGCAAGAATGGACTGACAGAGCACTGTATTTCAGGCAGCTTTCACGCTGAACGATCCTTCTTTCCCGTTGGGAGGTACTACAGTTCTCTAAGGGTCCCGGTCTCAGAGTTGCACACAGCCCACGTGCGTGTAGTTTCTCAGGAACCAAAGGGGACCCAAGGAGGACGGTGGCACCTTCTCTGAATAATTTTGTAGCCAGGGAGTTGGTTGTGCGCTGTGCGAATGGCATGAACTCTTAAAGGTGCTAGGTATCAGATGTAGGTGCTCCCTGAACCTGCCAAAAGCCTAGCAGTGTTCGGGGGGGAAACTGTCCATTTTCCAGACTGCATCAAAGGTCGAGTTACAGCTTGCCAGGAAGAGCCGGTAGGTAAGTACACCCAGAATGAACACTACGCACCATGCCTCCCATGGCTCCTCAGCGTCAGCAGTGGGAGCCCCTGGCATGCCACCTAGGACCTTCTACACCTCTGTTCAGGGGCACTTTTGAATGTCGTGGCTATCTAGCTCTACAGCAAAGAGGAGACTTTGTCGCTTCTCAGTCTGCATTCAAAGAGGTCATCCGGAGGACTTTGACAGCGGAAAGGTGCTCAGGGGGCCAAGAAGAGTTTCGGTACACAGTGTTCTTCCAAGGGACGTGGTGAGGCAGCGGGGACCCTAGGAAAGGCATACTAACTTCAATGCACTACTCGCCTAAGGTTTCCTGGAAAACCTCTGCACGCGTCAATTCGTGGAGGGACTACCTGGACCTCACTTGGGTCGTTGTGGAACAGTAGAGTGTTCCGTTGATGGATAGAGGGTGACCGGAGGCCTCCTGCACGGCGTAGTAAACAGAGTGTTTCTCTAGGCAAACTCCCTTTCCCCGCACATAGCCATTCTACTTGTGAAGACAACACGAGGAACCGCACTGTTTCTCAGGACACTTTGAGGCCGCACTTTCAGCTCTCCCGCCGGGAAAATAATGCTCTTGGCTTTAGGTAACCAATATCAAAGTTGAACCCAGCACATGCACTTGTAGGTTCTGACCAACAAAAAGAGACTCAAGCAGCACCCTGGACCTTCGCTGATAAGACTTTGGCACCAGGGTAGTCCTGCGTGGGCTGAATGGCCTCAACGACGTAATTCCCGGGGATGGGCCAAACTGTCCTTGTGTCTTACAAAACCTGGGGTAGCGTTCAGGGGCACATTGTACGTTTGTCAGGCTGCCTCTGAAGTCGACCTTCTGCTTGGCAGAGACAGAGAGAGAGAGAGACAGAGAGACAGAGAGACAGAGAGACAGAGAGACAGAGAGGCGGCAGGGAAGTGTTCCCAGCATGAACCGTAAACACAGTGTTTCTTCATAGCAGCAGTGGTTCAGCCGTGGGGATCATTGGCATAACACCGAAGACCTGCTAGGCCTGTGTTCGGGAGGACTTTTGAAAGCTCGGCAGTCTAGACGGGCAGCGAAGGGAGCAGAGTGTCGCCTTTCATTCTTCTTGCAGAGAAACGATCCGAAGGGCCCAGGTACCTGTATTTGGTTGGGTCCCCTGAGAATTGGGTACACGTTGGGTACACAGTGTTTCTCCATGCGAGGTGGTGAGGACCCAGGAGTCCTAGGAGTCCTGACCCAGCACCCTAGCGTCAAGCCACTGCTTTGACTAAGGCTTCTGGGCAAATGCTGCATGCCTGCAGGCACTGTGGATGCCGTTCCCGGACCTTGTTTGGATCTTCGTGACCAGCGTGGTCTGCCCTTTATGCGAAGGGGGCTCTGGCACGCCTCAGGCAAGGAAGTGGAAAGAGCTTTCTTCTTTCTTGCATAGCACCCTTTCCTTTGAGACACGTTCCAGCATGCAAGGGAAGACTAGCGGAACGCTGTGTTTCGGCACCTTTGAGGCTACGAGGATTCTTCGTTCAACTAGGGACAATCCAACGTTTCTCCTAAGGTCCCGGCATCAAAGTTGAACGCAGCCCCACGTACGTGTAGTTTCTCAAGCACCAGAAGAGACACAAGAAGCACTGTGGTACCTTCTCAGAATAATATCTTGCGCAGGGAGATGAGCACTGTCCGAGTGACATAGGCGTTTTAAGGCGCCAGCTAGATCTGGGTGTCCTTGAACCTGCCAAAAGACTAGCAGGCTTCAGGAGGAAACCGTTCATTTTCCGGACGGCATCTAAAGTCGAGTTTCTGCTGGGCAGGGAGAGACGGCAGGTATGTAAGCGGAGAATGAACAGTCAGCACAGAGCTTGTTACACTGCAGCTCAGGGTCAGCCCTGAGAGCCCCTGGCATCACACCGAAGACTTTGCAGAACTCGGGTCGGGGCACAGTTGACAGACTTGCCAACCTCTCTATCCAACGAAGGCAACAGTTTGCTGCCTTTCACACTGCGTTCCAAGAGATGATCCGGAGGTACCTGGGTCGCCGAACGGTGCTCAGTCGGTCAACAGGAGTCATTGAGTGCACAGTGTTCCTCCAAAGGGACATGGTGGGGCAGAGGGAGTCCTGGGAGAAGCATTCCAGCGTTAATGCGCTGCTTTCCCTAAGGGTTCATGGAAATCGTTTGTACACGTCAAGTCGTGCGTTGGAAACGCTGACATTACGTTGAGCCTGGGGGACAGGTCTGGCTTTCCCGTTATGTGAACAAGGGCTGCTGGAGGCCTCCTGTAACGAGTAGGAAACTGTCTGTTAGCCTAGGAAACCTGCCCTTCAATCACTCGGCATTACCACTGTGAAGAGGGCTCGGGCAACAACGCTGTTTTTCACTTAAATCTGAGGCCGCAAGTGTCCTGCTTTCCCGTTGGGAAAATAATGCTTTTCTCATTAGGCCCCTCGGTCAGACTTGACGCAGCACACGTACGTGTAGCTTCTGACCGGCGAAAAGAGACTCAAGGAGCACCCTGGACCTTGCCTGATAAAACTTTGGCACACAGGGAGCTGAAAGGCGTGACCGACGGAATTCCTTAGGTGAGGCCAAAAAGTGTCCTTTTATCCTACCAGAGCTCAGGCAGTGTTGCAGGGGCAACAAGTCCGTTTGTCAGGCTGCGCCTAAAGTCGACGGTCTGCTTGGCAAGCGAGGGCAGCTTCGTGTTCCCAGTGCGAACGCTAAGCAGGGGGTGTTTGCATTGCCGTCCTGGTTCAGCAGCGGGGACCGCTTGCGGTCCACCGAAGACCTGCCAGACCCGTGTTCGGGAGGACTTTTGAAAGATGGGCAATCCAACGGTGCAACAAAGAGAGCAGTGTTTTGCCTTGAATTCACTCTTCGTTCCAAGAGACGATGCGAAGGGCCTAGGTGCCTGTACGTCGGTAGGTCGCCTAAGACGTGACAACCGGTACACACGGTGTTGCCGTGAGACGTGGTGAGGGCGCGGGAGTCCCAGGAGTCCTGAAAAGCCCACTAGCGTTTAGCCACTGCTTTGAGTAGGGCTCCCTGGGAAATGCTGCACGCCTGCCTGGCATTTGTGGATGCAATTCCTGGACCTTGCCTTCAGCTTGGCGCTCAGTGTCGTGTTCCTTCTGGGTAAAGGCGGCTCTGGGATGCCCCAGGAATGGAAGCGGAAACCCACCGCCGCGCTCAAGAAAAGTCCACTTTCCTTCCAAAGACGTTCCAGCATGCAAGAATGGACTGACAGAGCACTGTATTTCAGGCAGCTTTCACGCTGAACGATCCTTCTTTCCCGTTGGGAGGTACTACAGTTCTCTAAGGGTCCCGGTCTCAGAGTTGCACACAGCCCACGTGCGTGTAGTTTCTCAGGAACCAAAGGGGACCCAAGGAGGACGGTGGCACCTTCTCTGAATAATTTTGTAGCCAGGGAGTTGGTTGTGCGCTGTGCGAATGGCATGAACTCTTAAAGGTGCTAGGTATCAGATGTAGGTGCTCCCTGAACCTGCCAAAAGCCTAGCAGTGTTCGGGGGGGAAACTGTCCATTTTCCAGACTGCATCAAAGGTCGAGTTACAGCTTGCCAGGAAGAGCCGGTAGGTAAGTACACCCAGAATGAACACTACGCACCATGCCTCCCATGGCTCCTCAGCGTCAGCAGTGGGAGCCCCTGGCATGCCACCTAGGACCTTCTACACCTCTGTTCAGGGGCACTTTTGAATGTCGTGGCTATCTAGCTCTACAGCAAAGAGGAGACTTTGTCGCTTCTCAGTCTGCATTCAAAGAGGTCATCCGGAGGACTTTGACAGCGGAAAGGTGCTCAGGGGGCCAAGAAGAGTTTCGGTACACAGTGTTCTTCCAAGGGACGTGGTGAGGCAGCGGGGACCCTAGGAAAGGCATACTAACTTCAATGCACTACTCGCCTAAGGTTTCCTGGAAAACCTCTGCACGCGTCAATTCGTGGAGGGACTACCTGGACCTCACTTGGGTCGTTGTGGAACAGTAGAGTGTTCCGTTGATGGATAGAGGGTGACCGGAGGCCTCCTGCACGGCGTAGTAAACAGAGTGTTTCTCTAGGCAAACTCCCTTTCCCCGCACATAGCCATTCTACTTGTGAAGACAACACGAGGAACCGCACTGTTTCTCAGGACACTTTGAGGCCGCACTTTCAGCTCTCCCGCCGGGAAAATAATGCTCTTGGCTTTAGGTAACCAATATCAAAGTTGAACCCAGCACATGCACTTGTAGGTTCTGACCAACAAAAAGAGACTCAAGCAGCACCCTGGACCTTCGCTGATAAGACTTTGGCACCAGGGTAGTCCTGCGTGGGCTGAATGGCCTCAACGACGTAATTCCCGGGGATGGGCCAAACTGTCCTTGTGTCTTACAAAACCTGGGGTAGCGTTCAGGGGCACATTGTACGTTTGTCAGGCTGCCTCTGAAGTCGACCTTCTGCTTGGCAGAGACAGAGAGAGAGAGAGACAGAGAGACAGAGAGACAGAGAGACAGAGAGACAGAGAGGCGGCAGGGAAGTGTTCCCAGCATGAACCGTAAACACAGTGTTTCTTCATAGCAGCAGTGGTTCAGCCGTGGGGATCATTGGCATAACACCGAAGACCTGCTAGGCCTGTGTTCGGGAGGACTTTTGAAAGCTCGGCCGTCTAGACGGGCAGCGAAGGGAGCAGAGTGTCGCCTTTCATTCTTCTTGCAGAGAAACGATCCGAAGGGCCCAGGTACCTGTATTTGGTTGGGTCCCCTGAGAATTGGGTACACGTTGGGTACACAGTGTTTCTCCATGCGAGGTGGTGAGGACCCAGGAGTCCTAGGAGTCCTGACCCAGCACCCTAGCGTCAAGCCACTGCTTTGACTAAGGCTTCTGGGCAAATGCTGCATGCCTGCAGGCCCTGTGGATGCCGTTCCCGGACCTTGTTTGGATCTTCGTGACCAGCGTGGTCTGCCCTTTATGCGAAGGGGGCTCTGGCACGCCTCAGGCAAGGAAGTGGAAAGAGCTTTCTTCTTTCTTGCATAGCACCCTTTCCTTTGAGACACGTTCCAGCATGCAAGGGAAGACTAGCGGAACGCTGTGTTTCGGCACCTTGGAGGCTACGAGGATTCTTCGTTCAACTAGGGACAATCCAACGTTTCTCCTAAGGTCCCGGCATCAAAGTTGAACGCAGCCCCACGTACGTGTAGTTTCTCAAGCACCAGAAGAGACACAAGAAGCACTGTGGTACCTTCTCAGAATAATATCTTGCGCAGGGAGATGAGCACTGTCCGAGTGACATAGGCGTTTTAAGGCGCCAGCTAGATCTGGGTGTCCTTGAACCTGCCAAAAGACTAGCAGGCTTCAGGAGGAAACCGTTCATTTTCCGGACGGCATCTAAAGTCGAGTTTCTGCTGGGCAGGGAGAGACGGCAGGTATGTAAGCGGAGAATGAACAGTCAGCACAGAGCTTGTTACTTTGCAGCTCAGGGTCAGCCCTGAGAGCCCCTGGCATCACACCGAAGACTTTGCAGAACTCGGGTCGGGGCACAGTTGACAGACTTGCCAACCTCTCTATCCAACGAAGGCAACAGTTTGCTGCCTTTCACACTGCGTTCCAAGAGATGATCCGGAGGTACCTGGGTCGCCGAACGGTGCTCAGTCGGTCAACAGGAGTCATTGAGTGCACAGTGTTCCTCCAAAGGGACATGGTGGGGCAGAGGGAGTCCTGGGAGAAGCATTCCAGCGTTAATGCGCTGCTTTCCCTAAGGGTTCATGGAAATCGTTTGTACACGTCAAGTCGTGCGTTGGAAACGCTGACATTACGTTGAGCCTGGGGGACAGGTCTGGCTTTCCCGTTATGTGAACAAGGGCTGCTGGAGGCCTCCTGTAACGAGTAGGAAACTGTCTGTTAGCCTAGGAAACCTGCCCTTCAATCACTCGGCATTACCACTGTGAAGAGGGCTCGGGCAACAACGCTGTTTTTCACTTAAATCTGAGGCCGCAAGTGTCCTGCTTTCCCGTTGGGAAAATAATGCTTTTCTCATTAGGCCCCTCGGTCAGACTTGACGCAGCACACGTACGTGTAGCTTCTGACCGGCGAAAAGAGACTCAAGGAGCACCCTGGACCTTCCCTGATAAAACTTTGGCACACAGGGAGCTGAAAGGCGTGACCGACGGAATTCCTTAGGTGAGGCCAAAAAGTGTCCTTTTATCCTACCAGAGCTCAGGCAGTGTTGCAGGGGCAACAAGTCCGTTTGTCAGGCTGCGCCTAAAGTCGACGGTCTGCTTGGCAAGCGAGGGCAGCTTCGTGTTCCCAGTGCGAACGCTAAGCAGGGGGTGTTTGCATTGCCGTCCTGGTTCAGCAGCGGGGACCGCTTGCGGTCCACCGAAGACCTGCCAGACCCGTGTTCGGGAGGACTTTTGAAAGATGGGCAATCCAACGGTGCAACAAAGAGAGCAGTGTTTTGCCTTGAATTCACTCTTCGTTCCAAGAGACGATGCGAAGGGCCTAGGTGCCTGTACGTCGGTAGGTCGCCTAAGACGTGACAACCGGTACACACGGTGTTGCCGTGAGACGTGGTGAGGGCGCGGGAGTCCCAGGAGTCCTGAAAAGCCCACTAGCGTTTAGCCACTGCTTTGAGTAGGGCTCCCTGGGAAATGCTGCACGCCTGCCTGGCATTTGTGGATGCAATTCCTGGACCTTGCCTTCAGCTTGGCGCTCAGTGTCGTGTTCCTTCTGGGTAAAGGCGGCTCTGGGATGCCCCAGGAATGGAAGCGGAAACCCACCGCCGCGCTCAAGAAAAGTCCACTTTCCTTCCAAAGACGTTCCAGCATGCAAGAATGGACTGACAGAGCACTGTATTTCAGGCAGCTTTCACGCTGAACGATCCTTCTTTCCCGTTGGGAGGTACTACAGTTCTCTAAGGGTCCCGGTCTCAGAGTTGCACACAGCCCACGTGCGTGTAGTTTCTCAGGAACCAAAGGGGACCCAAGGAGGACGGTGGCACCTTCTCTGAATAATTTTGTAGCCAGGGAGTTGGTTGTGCGCTGTGCGAATGGCATGAACTCTTAAAGGTGCTAGGTATCAGATGTAGGTGCTCCCTGAACCTGCCAAAAGCCTAGCAGTGTTCGGGGGGGAAACTGTCCATTTTCCAGACTGCATCAAAGGTCGAGTTACAGCTTGCCAGGAAGAGCCGGTAGGTAAGTACACCCAGAATGAACACTACGCACCATGCCTCCCATGGCTCCTCAGCGTCAGCAGTGGGAGCCCCTGGCATGCCACCTAGGACCTTCTACACCTCTGTTCAGGGGCACTTTTGAATGTCGTGGCTATCTAGCTCTACAGCAAAGAGGAGACTTTGTCGCTTCTCAGTCTGCATTCAAAGAGGTCATCCGGAGGACTTTGACAGCGGAAAGGTGCTCAGGGGGCCAAGAAGAGTTTCGGTACACAGTGTTCTTCCAAGGGACGTGGTGAGGCAGCGGGGACCCTAGGAAAGGCATACTAACTTCAATGCACTACTCGCCTAAGGTTTCCTGGAAAACCTCTGCACGCGTCAATTCGTGGAGGGACTACCTGGACCTCACTTGGGTCGTTGTGGAACAGTAGAGTGTTCCGTTGATGGATAGAGGGTGACCGGAGGCCTCCTGCACGGCGTAGTAAACAGAGTGTTTCTCTAGGCAAACTCCCTTTCCCCGCACATAGCCATTCTACTTGTGAAGACAACACGAGGAACCGCACTGTTTCTCAGGACACTTTGAGGCCGCACTTTCAGCTCTCCCGCCGGGAAAATAATGCTCTTGGCTTTAGGTAACCAATATCAAAGTTGAACCCAGCACATGCACTTGTAGGTTCTGACCAACAAAAAGAGACTCAAGCAGCACCCTGGACCTTCGCTGATAAGACTTTGGCACCAGGGTAGTCCTGCGTGGGCTGAATGGCCTCAACGACGTAATTCCCGGGGATGGGCCAAACTGTCCTTGTGTCTTACAAAACCTGGGGTAGCGTTCAGGGGCACATTGTACGTTTGTCAGGCTGCCTCTGAAGTCGACCTTCTGCTTGGCAGAGACAGAGAGAGAGAGAGACAGAGAGACAGAGAGACAGAGAGACAGAGAGACAGAGAGGCGGCAGGGAAGTGTTCCCAGCATGAACCGTAAACACAGTGTTTCTTCATAGCAGCAGTGGTTCAGCCGTGGGGATCATTGGCATAACACCGAAGACCTGCTAGGCCTGTGTTCGGGAGGACTTTTGAAAGCTCGGCCGTCTAGACGGGCAGCGAAGGGAGCAGAGTGTCGCCTTTCATTCTTCTTGCAGAGAAACGATCCGAAGGGCCCAGGTACCTGTATTTGGTTGGGTCCCCTGAGAATTGGGTACACGTTGGGTACACAGTGTTTCTCCATGCGAGGTGGTGAGGACCCAGGAGTCCTAGGAGTCCTGACCCAGCACCCTAGCGTCAAGCCACTGCTTTGACTAAGGCTTCTGGGCAAATGCTGCATGCCTGCAGGCACTGTGGATGCCGTTCCCGGACCTTGTTTGGATCTTCGTGACCAGCGTGGTCTGCCCTTTATGCGAAGGGGGCTCTGGCACGCCTCAGGCAAGGAAGTGGAAAGAGCTTTCTTCTTTCTTGCATAGCACCCTTTCCTTTGAGACACGTTCCAGCATGCAAGGGAAGACTAGCGGAACGCTGTGTTTCGGCACCTTTGAGGCTACGAGGATTCTTCGTTCAACTAGGGACAATCCAACGTTTCTCCTAAGGTCCCGGCATCAAAGTTGAACGCAGCCCCACGTACGTGTAGTTTCTCAAGCACCAGAAGAGACACAAGAAGCACTGTGGTACCTTCTCAGAATAATATCTTGCGCAGGGAGATGAGCACTGTCCGAGTGACATAGGCGTTTTAAGGCGCCAGCTAGATCTGGGTGTCCTTGAACCTGCCAAAAGACTAGCAGGCTTCAGGAGGAAACCGTTCATTTTCCGGACGGCATCTAAAGTCGAGTTTCTGCTGGGCAGGGAGAGACGGCAGGTATGTAAGCGGAGAATGAACAGTCAGCACAGAGCTTGTTACATTGCAGCTCAGGGTCAGCCCTGAGAGCCCCTGGCATCACACCGAAGACTTTGCAGAACTCGGGTCGCGGCACAGTTGACAGACTTGCCAACCTCTCTATCCAACGAAGGCAACAGTTTGCTGCCTTTCACACTGCGTTCCAAGAGATGATCCGGAGGTACCTGGGTCGCCGAACGGTGCTCAGTCGGTCAACAGGAGTCATTGAGTGCACAGTGTTCCTCCAAAGGGACATGGTGGGGCAGAGGGAGTCCTGGGAGAAGCATTCCAGCGTTAATGCGCTGCTTTCCCTAAGGGTTCATGGAAATCGTTTGTACACGTCAAGTCGTGCGTTGGAAACGCTGACATTACGTTGAGCCTGGGGGACAGGTCTGGCTTTCCCGTTATGTGAACAAGGGCTGCTGGAGGCCTCCTGTAACGAGTAGGAAACTGTCTGTTAGCCTAGGAAACCTGCCCTTCAATCACTCGGCATTACCACTGTGAAGAGGGCTCGGGCAACAACGCTGTTTTTCACTTAAATCTGAGGCCGCAAGTGTCCTGCTTTCCCGTTGGGAAAATAATGCTTTTCTCATTAGGCCCCTCGGTCAGACTTGACGCAGCACACGTACGTGTAGCTTCTGACCGGCGAAAAGAGACTCAAGGAGCACCCTGGACCTTCCCTGATAAAACTTTGGCACACAGGGAGCTGAAAGGCGTGACCGACGGAATTCCTTAGGTGAGGCCAAAAAGTGTCCTTTTATCCTACCAGAGCTCAGGCAGTGTTGCAGGGGCAACAAGTCCGTTTGTCAGGCTGCGCCTAAAGTCGACGGTCTGCTTGGCAAGCGAGGGCAGCTTCGTGTTCCCAGTGCGAACGCTAAGCAGGGGGTGTTTGCATTGCCGTCCTGGTTCAGCAGCGGGGACCGCTTGCGGTCCACCTAAGACCTGCCAGACCCGTGTTCGGGAGGACTTTTGAAAGATGGGCAATCCAACGGTGCAACAAAGAGAGCAGTGTTTTGCCTTGAATTCACTCTTCGTTCCAAGAGACGATGCGAAGGGCCTAGGTGCCTGTACGTCGGTAGGTCGCCTAAGACGTGACAACCGGTACACACGGTGTTGCCGTGAGACGTGGTGAGGGCGCGGGAGTCCCAGGAGTCCTGAAAAGCCCACTAGCGTTTAGCCACTGCTTTGAGTAGGGCTCCCTGGGAAATGCTGCACGCCTGCCTGGCATTTGTGGATGCAATTCCTGGACCTTGCCTTCAGCTTGGCGCTCAGTGTCGTGTTCCTTCTGGGTAAAGGCGGCTCTGGGATGCCCCAGGAATGGAAGCGGAAACCCACCGCCGCGCTCAAGAAAAGTCCACTTTCCTTCCAAAGACGTTCCAGCATGCAAGAATGGACTGACAGAGCACTGTATTTCAGGCAGCTTTCACGCTGAACGATCCTTCTTTCCCGTTGGGAGGTACTACAGTTCTCTAAGGGTCCCGGTCTCAGAGTTGCACACAGCCCACGTGCGTGTAGTTTCTCAGGAACCAAAGGGGACCCAAGGAGGACGGTGGCACCTTCTCTGAATAATTTTGTAGCCAGGGAGTTGGTTGTGCGCTGTGCGAATGGCATGAACTCTTAAAGGTGCTAGGTATCAGATGTAGGTGCTCCCTGAACCTGCCAAAAGCCTAGCAGTGTTCGGGGGGGAAACTGTCCATTTTCCAGACTGCATCAAAGGTCGAGTTACAGCTTGCCAGGAAGAGCCGGTAGGTAAGTACACCCAGAATGAACACTACGCACCATGCCTCCCATGGCTCCTCAGCGTCAGCAGTGGGAGCCCCTGGCATGCCACCTAGGACCTTCTACACCTCTGTTCAGGGGCACTTTTGAATGTCGTGGCTATCTAGCTCTACAGCAAAGAGGAGACTTTGTCGCTTCTCAGTCTGCATTCAAAGAGGTCATCCGGAGGACTTTGACAGCGGAAAGGTGCTCAGGGGGCCAAGAAGAGTTTCGGTACACAGTGTTCTTCCAAGGGACGTGGTGAGGCAGCGGGGACCCTAGGAAAGGCATACTAACTTCAATGCACTACTCGCCTAAGGTTTCCTGGAAAACCTCTGCACGCGTCAATTCGTGGAGGGACTACCTGGACCTCACTTGGGTCGTTGTGGAACAGTAGAGTGTTCCGTTGATGGATAGAGGGTGACCGGAGGCCTCCTGCACGGCGTAGTAAACAGAGTGTTTCTCTAGGCAAACTCCCTTTCCCCGCACATAGCCATTCTACTTGTGAAGACAACACGAGGAACCGCACTGTTTCTCAGGACACTTTGAGGCCGCACTTTCAGCTCTCCCGCCGGGAAAATAATGCTCTTGGCTTTAGGTAACCAATATCAAAGTTGAACCCAGCACATGCACTTGTAGGTTCTGACCAACAAAAAGAGACTCAAGCAGCACCCTGGACCTTCGCTGATAAGACTTTGGCACCAGGGTAGTCCTGCGTGGGCTGAATGGCCTCAACGACGTAATTCCCGGGGATGGGCCAAACTGTCCTTGTGTCTTACAAAACCTGGGGTAGCGTTCAGGGGCACATTGTACGTTTGTCAGGCTGCCTCTGAAGTCGACCTTCTGCTTGGCAGAGACAGAGAGAGAGAGAGACAGAGAGACAGAGAGACAGAGAGACAGAGAGACAGAGAGGCGGCAGGGAAGTGTTCCCAGCATGAACCGTAAACACAGTGTTTCTTCATAGCAGCAGTGGTTCAGCCGTGGGGATCATTGGCATAACACCGAAGACCTGCTAGGCCTGTGTTCGGGAGGACTTTTGAAAGCTCGGCCGTCTAGACGGGCAGCGAAGGGAGCAGAGTGTCGCCTTTCATTCTTCTTGCAGAGAAACGATCCGAAGGGCCCAGGTACCTGTATTTGGTTGGGTCCCCTGAGAATTGGGTACACGTTGGGTACACAGTGTTTCTCCATGCGAGGTGGTGAGGACCCAGGAGTCCTAGGAGTCCTGACCCAGCACCCTAGCGTCAAGCCACTGCTTTGACTAAGGCTTCTGGGCAAATGCTGCATGCCTGCAGGCACTGTGGATGCCGTTCCCGGACCTTGTTTGGATCTTCGTGACCAGCGTGGTCTGCCCTTTATGCGAAGGGGGCTCTGGCACGCCTCAGGCAAGGAAGTGGAAAGAGCTTTCTTCTTTCTTGCATAGCACCCTTTCCTTTGAGACACGTTCCAGCATGCAAGGGAAGACTAGCGGAACGCTGTGTTTCGGCACCTTTGAGGCTACGAGGATTCTTCGTTCAACTAGGGACAATCCAACGTTTCTCCTAAGGTCCCGGCATCAAAGTTGAACGCAGCCCCACGTACGTGTAGTTTCTCAAGCACCAGAAGAGACACAAGAAGCACTGTGGTACCTTCTCAGAATAATATCTTGCGCAGGGAGATGAGCACTGTCCGAGTGACATAGGCGTTTTAAGGCGCCAGCTAGATCTGGGTGTCCTTGAACCTGCCAAAAGACTAGCAGGCTTCAGGAGGAAACCGTTCATTTTCCGGACGGCATCTAAAGTCGAGTTTCTGCTGGGCAGGGAGAGACGGCAGGTATGTAAGCGGAGAATGAACAGTCAGCACAGAGCTTGTTACACTGCAGCTCAGGGTCAGCCCTGAGAGCCCCTGGCATCACACCGAAGACTTTGCAGAACTCGGGTCGCGGCACAGTTGACAGACTTGCCAACCTCTCTATCCAACGAAGGCAACAGTTTGCTGCCTTTCACACTGCGTTCCAAGAGATGATCCGGAGGTACCTGGGTCGCCGAACGGTGCTCAGTCGGTCAACAGGAGTCATTGAGTGCACAGTGTTCCTCCAAAGGGACATGGTGGGGCAGAGGGAGTCCTGGGAGAAGCATTCCAGCGTTAATGCGCTGCTTTCCCTAAGGGTTCATGGAAATCGTTTGTACACGTCAAGTCGTGCGTTGGAAACGCTGACATTACGTTGAGCCTGGGGGACAGGTCTGGCTTTCCCGTTATGTGAACAAGGGCTGCTGGAGGCCTCCTGTAACGAGTAGGAAACTGTCTGTTAGCCTAGGAAACCTGCCCTTCAATCACTCGGCATTACCACTGTGAAGAGGGCTCGGGCAACAACGCTGTTTTTCACTTAAATCTGAGGCCGCAAGTGTCCTGCTTTCCCGTTGGGAAAATAATGCTTTTCTCATTAGGCCCCTCGGTCAGACTTGACGCAGCACACGTACGTGTAGCTTCTGACCGGCGAAAAGAGACTCAAGGAGCACCCTGGACCTTCCCTGATAAAACTTTGGCACACAGGGAGCTGAAAGGCGTGACCGACGGAATTCCTTAGGTGAGGCCAAAAAGTGTCCTTTTATCCTACCAGAGCTCAGGCAGTGTTGCAGGGGCAACAAGTCCGTTTGTCAGGCTGCGCCTAAAGTCGACGGTCTGCTTGGCAAGCGAGGGCAGCTTCGTGTTCCCAGTGCGAACGCTAAGCAGGGGGTGTTTGCATTGCCGTCCTGGTTCAGCAGCGGGGACCGCTTGCGGTCCACCTAAGACCTGCCAGACCCGTGTTCGGGAGGACTTTTGAAAGATGGGCAATCCAACGGTGCAACAAAGAGAGCAGTGTTTTGCCTTGAATTCACTCTTCGTTCCAAGAGACGATGCGAAGGGCCTAGGTGCCTGTACGTCGGTAGGTCGCCTAAGACGTGACAACCGGTACACACGGTGTTGCCGTGAGACGTGGTGAGGGCGCGGGAGTCCCAGGAGTCCTGAAAAGCCCACTAGCGTTTAGCCACTGCTTTGAGTAGGGCTCCCTGGGAAATGCTGCACGCCTGCCTGGCATTTGTGGATGCAATTCCTGGACCTTGCCTTCAGCTTGGCGCTCAGTGTCGTGTTCCTTCTGGGTAAAGGCGGCTCTGGGATGCCCCAGGAATGGAAGCGGAAACCCACCGCCGCGCTCAAGAAAAGTCCACTTTCCTTCCAAAGACGTTCCAGCATGCAAGAATGGACTGACAGAGCACTGTATTTCAGGCAGCTTTCACGCTGAACGATCCTTCTTTCCCGTTGGGAGGTACTACAGTTCTCTAAGGGTCCCGGTCTCAGAGTTGCACACAGCCCACGTGCGTGTAGTTTCTCAGGAACCAAAGGGGACCCAAGGAGGACGGTGGCACCTTCTCTGAATAATTTTGTAGCCAGGGAGTTGGTTGTGCGCTGTGCGAATGGCATGAACTCTTAAAGGTGCTAGGTATCAGATGTAGGTGCTCCCTGAACCTGCCAAAAGCCTAGCAGTGTTCGGGGGGGAAACTGTCCATTTTCCAGACTGCATCAAAGGTCGAGTTACAGCTTGCCAGGAAGAGCCGGTAGGTAAGTACACCCAGAATGAACACTACGCACCATGCCTCCCATGGCTCCTCAGCGTCAGCAGTGGGAGCCCCTGGCATGCCACCTAGGACCTTCTACACCTCTGTTCAGGGGCACTTTTGAATGTCGTGGCTATCTAGCTCTACAGCAAAGAGGAGACTTTGTCGCTTCTCAGTCTGCATTCAAAGAGGTCATCCGGAGGACTTTGACAGCGGAAAGGTGCTCAGGGGGCCAAGAAGAGTTTCGGTACACAGTGTTCTTCCAAGGGACGTGGTGAGGCAGCGGGGACCCTAGGAAAGGCATACTAACTTCAATGCACTACTCGCCTAAGGTTTCCTGGAAAACCTCTGCACGCGTCAATTCGTGGAGGGACTACCTGGACCTCACTTGGGTCGTTGTGGAACAGTAGAGTGTTCCGTTGATGGATAGAGGGTGACCGGAGGCCTCCTGCACGGCGTAGTAAACAGAGTGTTTCTCTAGGCAAACTCCCTTTCCCCGCACATAGCCATTCTACTTGTGAAGACAACACGAGGAACCGCACTGTTTCTCAGGACACTTTGAGGCCGCACTTTCAGCTCTCCCGCCGGGAAAATAATGCTCTTGGCTTTAGGTAACCAATATCAAAGTTGAACCCAGCACATGCACTTGTAGGTTCTGACCAACAAAAAGAGACTCAAGCAGCACCCTGGACCTTCGCTGATAAGACTTTGGCACCAGGGTAGTCCTGCGTGGGCTGAATGGCCTCAACGACGTAATTCCCGGGGATGGGCCAAACTGTCCTTGTGTCTTACAAAACCTGGGGTAGCGTTCAGGGGCACATTGTACGTTTGTCAGGCTGCCTCTGAAGTCGACCTTCTGCTTGGCAGAGACAGAGAGAGAGAGACAGAGAGAGAGAGAGACAGAGAGACAGAGAGACAGAGAGACAGAGAGGCGGCAGGGAAGTGTTCCCAGCATGAACCGTAAACACAGTGTTTCTTCATAGCAGCAGTGGTTCAGCCGTGGGGATCATTGGCATAACACCGAAGACCTGCTAGGCCTGTGTTCGGGAGGACTTTTGAAAGCTCGGCCGTCTAGACGGGCAGCGAAGGGAGCAGAGTGTCGCCTTTCATTCTTCTTGCAGAGAAACGATCCGAAGAGCCCAGGTACCTGTATTTGGTTGGGTCCCCTGAGAATTGGGTACACGTTGGGTACACAGTGTTTCTCCATGCGAGGTGGTGAGGACCCAGGAGTCCTAGGAGTCCTGACCCAGCACCCTAGCGTCAAGCCACTGCTTTGACTAAGGCTTCTGGGCAAATGCTGCATGCCTGCAGGCACTGTGGATGCCGTTCCCGGACCTTGTTTGGATCTTCGTGACCAGCGTGGTCTGCCCTTTATGCGAAGGGGGCTCTGGCACGCCTCAGGCAAGGAAGTGGAAAGAGCTTTCTTCTTTCTTGCATAGCACCCTTTCCTTTGAGACACGTTCCAGCATGCAAGGGAAGACTAGCGGAACGCTGTGTTTCGGCACCTTTGAGGCTACGAGGATTCTTCGTTCAACTAGGGACAATCCAACGTTTCTCCTAAGGTCCCGGCATCAAAGTTGAACGCAGCCCCACGTACGTGTAGTTTCTCAAGCACCAGAAGAGACACAAGAAGCACTGTGGTACCTTCTCAGAATAATATCTTGCGCAGGGAGATGAGCACTGTCCGAGTGACATAGGCGTTTTAAGGCGCCAGCTAGATCTGGGTGTCCTTGAACCTGCCAAAAGACTAGCAGGCTTCAGGAGGAAACCGTTCATTTTCCGGACGGCATCTAAAGTCGAGTTTCTGCTGGGCAGGGAGAGACGGCAGGTATGTAAGCGGAGAATGAACAGTCAGCACAGAGCTTGTTACATTGCAGCTCAGGGTCAGCCCTGAGAGCCCCTGGCATCACACCGAAGACTTTGCAGAACTCGGGTCGCGGCACAGTTGACAGACTTGCCAACCTCTCTATCCAACGAAGGCAACAGTTTGCTGCCTTTCACACTGCGTTCCAAGAGATGATCCGGAGGTACCTGGGTCGCCGAACGGTGCTCAGTCGGTCAACAGGAGTCATTGAGTGCACAGTGTTCCTCCAAAGGGACATGGTGGGGCAGAGGGAGTCCTGGGAGAAGCATTCCAGCGTTAATGCGCTGCTTTCCCTAAGGGTTCATGGAAATCGTTTGTACACGTCAAGTCGTGCGTTGGAAACGCTGACATTACGTTGAGCCTGGGGGACAGGTCTGGCTTTCCCGTTATGTGAACAAGGGCTGCTGGAGGCCTCCTGTAACGAGTAGGAAACTGTCTGTTAGCCTAGGAAACCTGCCCTTCAATCACTCGGCATTACCACTGTGAAGAGGGCTCGGGCAACAACGCTGTTTTTCACTTAAATCTGAGGCCGCAAGTGTCCTGCTTTCCCGTTGGGAAAATAATGCTTTTCTCATTAGGCCCCTCGGTCAGACTTGACGCAGCACACGTACGTGTAGCTTCTGACCGGCGAAAAGAGACTCAAGGAGCACCCTGGACCTTCCCTGATAAAACTTTGGCACACAGGGAGCTGAAAGGCGTGACCGACGGAATTCCTTAGGTGAGGCCAAAAAGTGTCCTTTTATCCTACCAGAGCTCAGGCAGTGTTGCAGGGGCAACAAGTCCGTTTGTCAGGCTGCGCCTAAAGTCGACGGTCTGCTTGGCAAGCGAGGGCAGCTTCGTGTTCCCAGTGCGAACGCTAAGCAGGGGGTGTTTGCATTGCCGTCCTGGTTCAGCAGCGGGGACCGCTTGCGGTCCACCGAAGACCTGCCAGACCCGTGTTCGGGAGGACTTTTGAAAGATGGGCAATCCAACGGTGCAACAAAGAGAGCAGTGTTTTGCCTTGAATTCACTCTTCGTTCCAAGAGACGATGCGAAGGGCCTAGGTGCCTGTACGTCGGTAGGTCGCCTAAGACGTGACAACCGGTACACACGGTGTTGCCGTGAGACGTGGTGAGGGCGCGGGAGTCCCAGGAGTCCTGAAAAGCCCACTAGCGTTTAGCCACTGCTTTGAGTAGGGCTCCCTGGGAAATGCTGCACGCCTGCCTGGCATTTGTGGATGCAATTCCTGGACCTTGCCTTCAGCTTGGCGCTCAGTGTCGTGTTCCTTCTGGGTAAAGGCGGCTCTGGGATGCCCCAGGAATGGAAGCGGAAACCCACCGCCGCGCTCAAGAAAAGTCCACTTTCCTTCCAAAGACGTTCCAGCATGCAAGAATGGACTGACAGAGCACTGTATTTCAGGCAGCTTTCACGCTGAACGATCCTTCTTTCCCGTTGGGAGGTACTACAGTTCTCTAAGGGTCCCGGTCTCAGAGTTGCACACAGCCCACGTGCGTGTAGTTTCTCAGGAACCAAAGGGGACCCAAGGAGGACGGTGGCACCTTCTCTGAATAATTTTGTAGCCAGGGAGTTGGTTGTGCGCTGTGCGAATGGCATGAACTCTTAAAGGTGCTAGGTATCAGATGTAGGTGCTCCCTGAACCTGCCAAAAGCCTAGCAGTGTTCGGGGGGGAAACTGTCCATTTTCCAGACTGCATCAAAGGTCGAGTTACAGCTTGCCAGGAAGAGCCGGTAGGTAAGTACACCCAGAATGAACACTACGCACCATGCCTCCCATGGCTCCTCAGCGTCAGCAGTGGGAGCCCCCGGCATGCCACCTAGGACCTTCTACACCTCTGTTCAGGGGCACTTTTGAATGTCGTGGCTATCTAGCTCTACAGCAAAGAGGAGACTTTGTCGCTTCTCAGTCTGCATTCAAAGAGGTCATCCGGAGGACTTTGACAGCGGAAAGGTGCTCAGGGGGCCAAGAAGAGTTTCGGTACACAGTGTTCTTCCAAGGGACGTGGTGAGGCAGCGGGGACCCTAGGAAAGGCATACTAACTTCAATGCACTACTCGCCTAAGGTTTCCTGGAAAACCTCTGCACGCGTCAATTCGTGGAGGGACTACCTGGACCTCACTTGGGTCGTTGTGGAACAGTAGAGTGTTCCGTTGATGGATAGAGGGTGACCGGAGGCCTCCTGCACGGCGTAGTAAACAGAGTGTTTCTCTAGGCAAACTCCCTTTCCCCGCACATAGCCATTCTACTTGTGAAGACAACACGAGGAACCGCACTGTTTCTCAGGACACTTTGAGGCCGCACTTTCAGCTCTCCCGCCGGGAAAATAATGCTCTTGGCTTTAGGTAACCAATATCAAAGTTGAACCCAGCACATGCACTTGTAGGTTCTGACCAACAAAAAGAGACTCAAGCAGCACCCTGGACCTTCGCTGATAAGACTTTGGCACCAGGGTAGTCCTGCGTGGGCTGAATGGCCTCAACGACGTAATTCCCGGGGATGGGCCAAACTGTCCTTGTGTCTTACAAAACCTGGGGTAGCGTTCAGGGGCACATTGTACGTTTGTCAGGCTGCCTCTGAAGTCGACCTTCTGCTTGGCAGAGACAGAGAGAGAGAGAGACAGAGAGACAGAGAGACAGAGAGACAGAGAGACAGAGAGGCGGCAGGGAAGTGTTCCCAGCATGAACCGTAAACACAGTGTTTCTTCATAGCAGCAGTGGTTCAGCCGTGGGGATCATTGGCATAACACCGAAGACCTGCTAGGCCTGTGTTCGGGAGGACTTTTGAAAGCTCGGCCGTCTAGACGGGCAGCGAAGGGAGCAGAGTGTCGCCTTTCATTCTTCTTGCAGAGAAACGATCCGAAGGGCCCAGGTACCTGTATTTGGTTGGGTCCCCTGAGAATTGGGTACACGTTGGGTACACAGTGTTTCTCCATGCGAGGTGGTGAGGACCCAGGAGTCCTAGGAGTCCTGACCCAGCACCCTAGCGTCAAGCCACTGCTTTGACTAAGGCTTCTGGGCAAATGCTGCATGCCTGCAGGCCCTGTGGATGCCGTTCCCGGACCTTGTTTGGATCTTCGTGACCAGCGTGGTCTGCCCTTTATGCGAAGGGGGCTCTGGCACGCCTCAGGCAAGGAAGTGGAAAGAGCTTTCTTCTTTCTTGCATAGCACCCTTTCCTTTGAGACACGTTCCAGCATGCAAGGGAAGACTAGCGGAACGCTGTGTTTCGGCACCTTGGAGGCTACGAGGATTCTTCGTTCAACTAGGGACAATCCAACGTTTCTCCTAAGGTCCCGGCATCAAAGTTGAACGCAGCCCCACGTACGTGTAGTTTCTCAAGCACCAGAAGAGACACAAGAAGCACTGTGGTACCTTCTCAGAATAATATCTTGCGCAGGGAGATGAGCACTGTCCGAGTGACATAGGCGTTTTAAGGCGCCAGCTAGATCTGGGTGTCCTTGAACCTGCCAAAAGACTAGCAGGCTTCAGGAGGAAACCGTTCATTTTCCGGACGGCATCTAAAGTCGAGTTTCTGCTGGGCAGGGAGAGACGGCAGGTATGTAAGCGGAGAATGAACAGTCAGCACAGAGCTTGTTACTTTGCAGCTCAGGGTCAGCCCTGAGAGCCCCTGGCATCACACCGAAGACTTTGCAGAACTCGGGTCGGGGCACAGTTGACAGACTTGCCAACCTCTCTATCCAACGAAGGCAACAGTTTGCTGCCTTTCACACTGCGTTCCAAGAGATGATCCGGAGGTACCTGGGTCGCCGAACGGTGCTCAGTCGGTCAACAGGAGTCATTGAGTGCACAGTGTTCCTCCAAAGGGACATGGTGGGGCAGAGGGAGTCCTGGGAGAAGCATTCCAGCGTTAATGCGCTGCTTTCCCTAAGGGTTCATGGAAATCGTTTGTACACGTCAAGTCGTGCGTTGGAAACGCTGACATTACGTTGAGCCTGGGGGACAGGTCTGGCTTTCCCGTTATGTGAACAAGGGCTGCTGGAGGCCTCCTGTAACGAGTAGGAAACTGTCTGTTAGCCTAGGAAACCTGCCCTTCAATCACTCGGCATTACCACTGTGAAGAGGGCTCGGGCAACAACGCTGTTTTTCACTTAAATCTGAGGCCGCAAGTGTCCTGCTTTCCCGTTGGGAAAATAATGCTTTTCTCATTAGGCCCCTCGGTCAGACTTGACGCAGCACACGTACGTGTAGCTTCTGACCGGCGAAAAGAGACTCAAGGAGCACCCTGGACCTTCCCTGATAAAACTTTGGCACACAGGGAGCTGAAAGGCGTGACCGACGGAATTCCTTAGGTGAGGCCAAAAAGTGTCCTTTTATCCTACCAGAGCTCAGGCAGTGTTGCAGGGGCAACAAGTCCGTTTGTCAGGCTGCGCCTAAAGTCGACGGTCTGCTTGGCAAGCGAGGGCAGCTTCGTGTTCCCAGTGCGAACGCTAAGCAGGGGGTGTTTGCATTGCCGTCCTGGTTCAGCAGCGGGGACCGCTTGCGGTCCACCGAAGACCTGCCAGACCCGTGTTCGGGAGGACTTTTGAAAGATGGGCAATCCAACGGTGCAACAAAGAGAGCAGTGTTTTGCCTTGAATTCACTCTTCGTTCCAAGAGACGATGCGAAGGGCCTAGGTGCCTGTACGTCGGTAGGTCGCCTAAGACGTGACAACCGGTACACACGGTGTTGCCGTGAGACGTGGTGAGGGCGCGGGAGTCCCAGGAGTCCTGAAAAGCCCACTAGCGTTTAGCCACTGCTTTGAGTAGGGCTCCCTGGGAAATGCTGCACGCCTGCCTGGCATTTGTGGATGCAATTCCTGGACCTTGCCTTCAGCTTGGCGCTCAGTGTCGTGTTCCTTCTGGGTAAAGGCGGCTCTGGGATGCCCCAGGAATGGAAGCGGAAACCCACCGCCGCGCTCAAGAAAAGTCCACTTTCCTTCCAAAGACGTTCCAGCATGCAAGAATGGACTGACAGAGCACTGTATTTCAGGCAGCTTTCACGCTGAACGATCCTTCTTTCCCGTTGGGAGGTACTACAGTTCTCTAAGGGTCCCGGTCTCAGAGTTGCACACAGCCCACGTGCGTGTAGTTTCTCAGGAACCAAAGGGGACTCAAGGAGGACGGTGGCACCTTCTCTGAATAATTTTGTAGCCAGGGAGTTGGTTGTGCGCTGTGCGAATGGCATGAACTCTTAAAGGTGCTAGGTATCAGATGTAGGTGCTCCCTGAACCTGCCAAAAGCCTAGCAGTGTTCGGGGGGGAAACTGTCCATTTTCCAGACTGCATCAAAGGTCGAGTTACAGCTTGCCAGGAAGAGCCGGTAGGTAAGTACACCCAGAATGAACACTACGCACCATGCCTCCCATGGCTCCTCAGCGTCAGCAGTGGGAGCCCCCGGCATGCCACCTAGGACCTTCTACACCTCTGTTCAGGGGCACTTTTGAATGTCGTGGCTATCTAGCTCTACAGCAAAGAGGAGACTTTGTCGCTTCTCAGTCTGCATTCAAAGAGGTCATCCGGAGGACTTTGACAGCGGAAAGGTGCTCAGGGGGCCAAGAAGAGTTTCGGTACACAGTGTTCTTCCAAGGGACGTGGTGAGGCAGCGGGGACCCTAGGAAAGGCATACTAACTTCAATGCACTACTCGCCTAAGGTTTCCTGGAAAACCTCTGCACGCGTCAATTCGTGGAGGGACTACCTGGACCTCACTTGGGTCGTTGTGGAACAGTAGAGTGTTCCGTTGATGGATAGAGGGTGACCGGAGGCCTCCTGCACGGCGTAGTAAACAGAGTGTTTCTCTAGGCAAACTCCCTTTCCCCGCACATAGCCATTCTACTTGTGAAGACAACACGAGGAACCGCACTGTTTCTCAGGACACTTTGAGGCCGCACTTTCAGCTCTCCCGCCGGGAAAATAATGCTCTTGGCTTTAGGTAACCAATATCAAAGTTGAACCCAGCACATGCACTTGTAGGTTCTGACCAACAAAAAGAGACTCAAGCAGCACCCTGGACCTTCGCTGATAAGACTTTGGCACCAGGGTAGTCCTGCGTGGGCTGAATGGCCTCAACGACGTAATTCCCGGGGATGGGCCAAACTGTCCTTGTGTCTTACAAAACCTGGGGTAGCGTTCAGGGGCACATTGTACGTTTGTCAGGCTGCCTCTGAAGTCGACCTTCTGCTTGGCAGAGACAGAGAGAGAGAGAGACAGAGAGACAGAGAGACAGAGAGACAGAGAGACAGAGAGGCGGCAGGGAAGTGTTCCCAGCATGAACCGTAAACACAGTGTTTCTTCATAGCAGCAGTGGTTCAGCCGTGGGGATCATTGGCATAACACCGAAGACCTGCTAGGCCTGTGTTCGGGAGGACTTTTGAAAGCTCGGCCGTCTAGACGGGCAGCGAAGGGAGCAGAGTGTCGCCTTTCATTCTTCTTGCAGAGAAACGATCCGAAGGGCCCAGGTACCTGTATTTGGTTGGGTCCCCTGAGAATTGGGTACACGTTGGGTACACAGTGTTTCTCCATGCGAGGTGGTGAGGACCCAGGAGTCCTAGGAGTCCTGACCCAGCACCCTAGCGTCAAGCCACTGCTTTGACTAAGGCTTCTGGGCAAATGCTGCATGCCTGCAGGCCCTGTGGATGCCGTTCCCGGACCTTGTTTGGATCTTCGTGACCAGCGTGGTCTGCCCTTTATGCGAAGGGGGCTCTGGCACGCCTCAGGCAAGGAAGTGGAAAGAGCTTTCTTCTTTCTTGCATAGCACCCTTTCCTTTGAGACACGTTCCAGCATGCAAGGGAAGACTAGCGGAACGCTGTGTTTCGGCACCTTGGAGGCTACGAGGATTCTTCGTTCAACTAGGGACAATCCAACGTTTCTCCTAAGGTCCCGGCATCAAAGTTGAACGCAGCCCCACGTACGTGTAGTTTCTCAAGCACCAGAAGAGACACAAGAAGCACTGTGGTACCTTCTCAGAATAATATCTTGCGCAGGGAGATGAGCACTGTCCGAGTGACATAGGCGTTTTAAGGCGCCAGCTAGATCTGGGTGTCCTTGAACCTGCCAAAAGACTAGCAGGCTTCAGGAGGAAACCGTTCATTTTCCGGACGGCATCTAAAGTCGAGTTTCTGCTGGGCAGGGAGAGACGGCAGGTATGTAAGCGGAGAATGAACAGTCAGCACAGAGCTTGTTACTTTGCAGCTCAGGGTCAGCCCTGAGAGCCCCTGGCATCACACCGAAGACTTTGCAGAACTCGGGTCGGGGCACAGTTGACAGACTTGCCAACCTCTCTATCCAACGAAGGCAACAGTTTGCTGCCTTTCACACTGCGTTCCAAGAGATGATCCGGAGGTACCTGGGTCGCCGAACGGTGCTCAGTCGGTCAACAGGAGTCATTGAGTGCACAGTGTTCCTCCAAAGGGACATGGTGGGGCAGAGGGAGTCCTGGGAGAAGCATTCCAGCGTTAATGCGCTGCTTTCCCTAAGGGTTCATGGAAATCGTTTGTACACGTCAAGTCGTGCGTTGGAAACGCTGACATTACGTTGAGCCTGGGGGACAGGTCTGGCTTTCCCGTTATGTGAACAAGGGCTGCTGGAGGCCTCCTGTAACGAGTAGGAAACTGTCTGTTAGCCTAGGAAACCTGCCCTTCAATCACTCGGCATTACCACTGTGAAGAGGGCTCGGGCAACAACGCTGTTTTTCACTTAAATCTGAGGCCGCAAGTGTCCTGCTTTCCCGTTGGGAAAATAATGCTTTTCTCATTAGGCCCCTCGGTCAGACTTGACGCAGCACACGTACGTGTAGCTTCTGACCGGCGAAAAGAGACTCAAGGAGCACCCTGGACCTTCCCTGATAAAACTTTGGCACACAGGGAGCTGAAAGGCGTGACCGACGGAATTCCTTAGGTGAGGCCAAAAAGTGTCCTTTTATCCTACCAGAGCTCAGGCAGTGTTGCAGGGGCAACAAGTCCGTTTGTCAGGCTGCGCCTAAAGTCGACGGTCTGCTTGGCAAGCGAGGGCAGCTTCGTGTTCCCAGTGCGAACGCTAAGCAGGGGGTGTTTGCATTGCCGTCCTGGTTCAGCAGCGGGGACCGCTTGCGGTCCACCGAAGACCTGCCAGACCCGTGTTCGGGAGGACTTTTGAAAGATGGGCAATCCAACGGTGCAACAAAGAGAGCAGTGTTTTGCCTTGAATTCACTCTTCGTTCCAAGAGACGATGCGAAGGGCCTAGGTGCCTGTACGTCGGTAGGTCGCCTAAGACGTGACAACCGGTACACACGGTGTTGCCGTGAGACGTGGTGAGGGCGCGGGAGTCCCAGGAGTCCTGAAAAGCCCACTAGCGTTTAGCCACTGCTTTGAGTAGGGCTCCCTGGGAAATGCTGCACGCCTGCCTGGCATTTGTGGATGCAATTCCTGGACCTTGCCTTCAGCTTGGCGCTCAGTGTCGTGTTCCTTCTGGGTAAAGGCGGCTCTGGGATGCCCCAGGAATGGAAGCGGAAACCCACCGCCGCGCTCAAGAAAAGTCCACTTTCCTTCCAAAGACGTTCCAGCATGCAAGAATGGACTGACAGAGCACTGTATTTCAGGCAGCTTTCACGCTGAACGATCCTTCTTTCCCGTTGGGAGGTACTACAGTTCTCTAAGGGTCCCGGTCTCAGAGTTGCACACAGCCCACGTGCGTGTAGTTTCTCAGGAACCAAAGGGGACCCAAGGAGGACGGTGGCACCTTCTCTGAATAATTTTGTAGCCAGGGAGTTGGTTGTGCGCTGTGCGAATGGCATGAACTCTTAAAGGTGCTAGGTATCAGATGTAGGTGCTCCCTGAACCTGCCAAAAGCCTAGCAGTGTTCGGGGGGGAAACTGTCCATTTTCCAGACTGCATCAAAGGTCGAGTTACAGCTTGCCAGGAAGAGCCGGTAGGTAAGTACACCCAGAATGAACACTACGCACCATGCCTCCCATGGCTCCTCAGCGTCAGCAGTGGGAGCCCCTGGCATGCCACCTAGGACCTTCTACACCTCTGTTCAGGGGCACTTTTGAATGTCGTGGCTATCTAGCTCTACAGCAAAGAGGAGACTTTGTCGCTTCTCAGTCTGCATTCAAAGAGGTCATCCGGAGGACTTTGACAGCGGAAAGGTGCTCAGGGGGCCAAGAAGAGTTTCGGTACACAGTGTTCTTCCAAGGGACGTGGTGAGGCAGCGGGGACCCTAGGAAAGGCATACTAACTTCAATGCACTACTCGCCTAAGGTTTCCTGGAAAACCTCTGCACGCGTCAATTCGTGGAGGGACTACCTGGACCTCACTTGGGTCGTTGTGGAACAGTAGAGTGTTCCGTTGATGGATAGAGGGTGACCGGAGGCCTCCTGCACGGCGTAGTAAACAGAGTGTTTCTCTAGGCAAACTCCCTTTCCCCGCACATAGCCATTCTACTTGTGAAGACAACACGAGGAACCGCACTGTTTCTCAGGACACTTTGAGGCCGCACTTTCAGCTCTCCCGCCGGGAAAATAATGCTCTTGGCTTTAGGTAACCAATATCAAAGTTGAACCCAGCACATGCACTTGTAGGTTCTGACCAACAAAAAGAGACTCAAGCAGCACCCTGGACCTTCGCTGATAAGACTTTGGCACCAGGGTAGTCCTGCGTGGGCTGAATGGCCTCAACGACGTAATTCCCGGGGATGGGCCAAACTGTCCTTGTGTCTTACAAAACCTGGGGTAGCGTTCAGGGGCACATTGTACGTTTGTCAGGCTGCCTCTGAAGTCGACCTTCTGCTTGGCAGAGACAGAGAGAGAGAGAGACAGAGAGACAGAGAGACAGAGAGACAGAGAGACAGAGAGGCGGCAGGGAAGTGTTCCCAGCATGAACCGTAAACACAGTGTTTCTTCATAGCAGCAGTGGTTCAGCCGTGGGGATCATTGGCATAACACCGAAGACCTGCTAGGCCTGTGTTCGGGAGGACTTTTGAAAGCTCGGCCGTCTAGACGGGCAGCGAAGGGAGCAGAGTGTCGCCTTTCATTCTTCTTGCAGAGAAACGATCCGAAGGGCCCAGGTACCTGTATTTGGTTGGGTCCCCTGAGAATTGGGTACACGTTGGGTACACAGTGTTTCTCCATGCGAGGTGGTGAGGACCCAGGAGTCCTAGGAGTCCTGACCCAGCACCCTAGCGTCAAGCCACTGCTTTGACTAAGGCTTCTGGGCAAATGCTGCATGCCTGCAGGCACTGTGGATGCCGTTCCCGGACCTTGTTTGGATCTTCGTGACCAGCGTGGTCTGCCCTTTATGCGAAGGGGGCTCTGGCACGCCTCAGGCAAGGAAGTGGAAAGAGCTTTCTTCTTTCTTGCATAGCACCCTTTCCTTTGAGACACGTTCCAGCATGCAAGGGAAGACTAGCGGAACGCTGTGTTTCGGCACCTTTGAGGCTACGAGGATTCTTCGTTCAACTAGGGACAATCCAACGTTTCTCCTAAGGTCCCGGCATCAAAGTTGAACGCAGCCCCACGTACGTGTAGTTTCTCAAGCACCAGAAGAGACACAAGAAGCACTGTGGTACCTTCTCAGAATAATATCTTGCGCAGGGAGATGAGCACTGTCCGAGTGACATAGGCGTTTTAAGGCGCCAGCTAGATCTGGGTGTCCTTGAACCTGCCAAAAGACTAGCAGGCTTCAGGAGGAAACCGTTCATTTTCCGGACGGCATCTAAAGTCGAGTTTCTGCTGGGCAGGGAGAGACGGCAGGTATGTAAGCGGAGAATGAACAGTCAGCACAGAGCTTGTTACATTGCAGCTCAGGGTCAGCCCTGAGAGCCCCTGGCATCACACCGAAGACTTTGCAGAACTCGGGTCGCGGCACAGTTGACAGACTTGCCAACCTCTCTATCCAACGAAGGCAACAGTTTGCTGCCTTTCACACTGCGTTCCAAGAGATGATCCGGAGGTACCTGGGTCGCCGAACGGTGCTCAGTCGGTCAACAGGAGTCATTGAGTGCACAGTGTTCCTCCAAAGGGACATGGTGGGGCAGAGGGAGTCCTGGGAGAAGCATTCCAGCGTTAATGCGCTGCTTTCCCTAAGGGTTCATGGAAATCGTTTGTACACGTCAAGTCGTGCGTTGGAAACGCTGACATTACGTTGAGCCTGGGGGACAGGTCTGGCTTTCCCGTTATGTGAACAAGGGCTGCTGGAGGCCTCCTGTAACGAGTAGGAAACTGTCTGTTAGCCTAGGAAACCTGCCCTTCAATCACTCGGCATTACCACTGTGAAGAGGGCTCGGGCAACAACGCTGTTTTTCACTTAAATCTGAGGCCGCAAGTGTCCTGCTTTCCCGTTGGGAAAATAATGCTTTTCTCATTAGGCCCCTCGGTCAGACTTGACGCAGCACACGTACGTGTAGCTTCTGACCGGCGAAAAGAGACTCAAGGAGCACCCTGGACCTTGCCTGATAAAACTTTGGCACACAGGGAGCTGAAAGGCGTGACCGACGGAATTCCTTAGGTGAGGCCAAAAAGTGTCCTTTTATCCTACCAGAGCTCAGGCAGTGTTGCAGGGGCAACAAGTCCGTTTGTCAGGCTGCGCCTAAAGTCGACGGTCTGCTTGGCAAGCGAGGGCAGCTTCGTGTTCCCAGTGCGAACGCTAAGCAGGGGGTGTTTGCATTGCCGTCCTGGTTCAGCAGCGGGGACCGCTTGCGGTCCACCGAAGACCTGCCAGACCCGTGTTCGGGAGGACTTTTGAAAGATGGGCAATCCAACGGTGCAACAAAGAGAGCAGTGTTTTGCCTTGAATTCACTCTTCGTTCCAAGAGACGATGCGAAGGGCCTAGGTGCCTGTACGTCGGTAGGTCGCCTAAGACGTGACAACCGGTACACACGGTGTTGCCGTGAGACGTGGTGAGGGCGCGGGAGTCCCAGGAGTCCTGAAAAGCCCACTAGCGTTTAGCCACTGCTTTGAGTAGGGCTCCCTGGGAAATGCTGCACGCCTGCCTGGCATTTGTGGATGCAATTCCTGGACCTTGCCTTCAGCTTGGCGCTCAGTGTCGTGTTCCTTCTGGGTAAAGGCGGCTCTGGGATGCCCCAGGAATGGAAGCGGAAACCCACCGCCGCGCTCAAGAAAAGTCCACTTTCCTTCCAAAGACGTTCCAGCATGCAAGAATGGACTGACAGAGCACTGTATTTCAGGCAGCTTTCACGCTGAACGATCCTTCTTTCCCGTTGGGAGGTACTACAGTTCTCTAAGGGTCCCGGTCTCAGAGTTGCACACAGCCCACGTGCGTGTAGTTTCTCAGGAACCAAAGGGGACCCAAGGAGGACGGTGGCACCTTCTCTGAATAATTTTGTAGCCAGGGAGTTGGTTGTGCGCTGTGCGAATGGCATGAACTCTTAAAGGTGCTAGGTATCAGATGTAGGTGCTCCCTGAACCTGCCAAAAGCCTAGCAGTGTTCGGGGGGGAAACTGTCCATTTTCCAGACTGCATCAAAGGTCGAGTTACAGCTTGCCAGGAAGAGCCGGTAGGTAAGTACACCCAGAATGAACACTACGCACCATGCCTCCCATGGCTCCTCAGCGTCAGCAGTGGGAGCCCCTGGCATGCCACCTAGGACCTTCTACACCTCTGTTCAGGGGCACTTTTGAATGTCGTGGCTATCTAGCTCTACAGCAAAGAGGAGACTTTGTCGCTTCTCAGTCTGCATTCAAAGAGGTGATCCGGAGGACTTTGACAGCGGAAAGGTGCTCAGGGGGCCAAGAAGAGTTTCGGTACACAGTGTTCTTCCAAGGGACGTGGTGAGGCAGCGGGGACCCTAGGAAAGGCATACTAACTTCAATGCACTACTCGCCTAAGGTTTCCTGGAAAACCTCTGCACGCGTCAATTCGTGGAGGGACTACCTGGACCTCACTTGGGTCGTTGTGGAACAGTAGAGTGTTCCGTTGATGGATAGAGGGTGACCGGAGGCCTCCTGCACGGCGTAGTAAACAGAGTGTTTCTCTAGGCAAACTCCCTTTCCCCGCACATAGCCATTCTACTTGTGAAGACAACACGAGGAACCGCACTGTTTCTCAGGACACTTTGAGGCCGCACTTTCAGCTCTCCCGCCGGGAAAATAATGCTCTTGGCTTTAGGTAACCAATATCAAAGTTGAAACCAGCACATGCACTTGTAGGTTCTGACCAACAAAAAGAGACTCAAGCAGCACCCTGGACCTTCGCTGATAAGACTTTGGCACCAGGGTAGTCCTGCGTGGGCTGAATGGCCTCAACGACGTAATTCCCGGGGATGGGCCAAACTGTCCTTGTGTCTTACAAAACCTGGGGTAGCGTTCAGGGGCACATTGTACGTTTGTCAGGCTGCCTCTGAAGTCGACCTTCTGCTTGGCAGAGACAGAGAGAGAGAGAGACAGAGAGACAGAGAGACAGAGAGACAGAGAGACAGAGAGGCGGCAGGGAAGTGTTCCCAGCATGAACCGTAAACACAGTGTTTCTTCATAGCAGCAGTGGTTCAGCCGTGGGGATCATTGGCATAACACCGAAGACCTGCTAGGCCTGTGTTCGGGAGGACTTTTGAAAGCTCGGCCGTCTAGACGGGCAGCGAAGGGAGCAGAGTGTCGCCTTTCATTCTTCTTGCAGAGAAACGATCCGAAGGGCCCAGGTACCTGTATTTGGTTGGGTCCCCTGAGAATTGGGTACACGTTGGGTACACAGTGTTTCTCCATGCGAGGTGGTGAGGACCCAGGAGTCCTAGGAGTCCTGACCCAGCACCCTAGCGTCAAGCCACTGCTTTGACTAAGGCTTCTGGGCAAATGCTGCATGCCTGCAGGCACTGTGGATGCCGTTCCCGGACCTTGTTTGGATCTTCGTGACCAGCGTGGTCTGCCCTTTATGCGAAGGGGGCTCTGGCACGCCTCAGGCAAGGAAGTGGAAAGAGCTTTCTTCTTTCTTGCATAGCACCCTTTCCTTTGAGACACGTTCCAGCATGCAAGGGAAGACTAGCGGAACGCTGTGTTTCGGCACCTTTGAGGCTACGAGGATTCTTCGTTCAACTAGGGACAATCCAACGTTTCTCCTAAGGTCCCGGCATCAAAGTTGAACGCAGCCCCACGTACGTGTAGTTTCTCAAGCACCAGAAGAGACACAAGAAGCACTGTGGTACCTTCTCAGAATAATATCTTGCGCAGGGAGATGAGCACTGTCCGAGTGACATAGGCGTTTTAAGGCGCCAGCTAGATCTGGGTGTCCTTGAACCTGCCAAAAGACTAGCAGGCTTCAGGAGGAAACCGTTCATTTTCCGGACGGCATCTAAAGTCGAGTTTCTGCTGGGCAGGGAGAGACGGCAGGTATGTAAGCGGAGAATGAACAGTCAGCACAGAGCTTGTTACATTGCAGCTCAGGGTCAGCCCTGAGAGCCCCTGGCATCACACCGAAGACTTTGCAGAACTCGGGTCGGGGCACAGTTGACAGACTTGCCAACCTCTCTATCCAACGAAGGCAACAGTTTGCTGCCTTTCACACTGCGTTCCAAGAGATGATCCGGAGGTACCTGGGTCGCCGAACGGTGCTCAGTCGGTCAACAGGAGTCATTGAGTGCACAGTGTTCCTCCAAAGGGACATGGTGGGGCAGAGGGAGTCCTGGGAGAAGCATTCCAGCGTTAATGCGCTGCTTTCCCTAAGGGTTCATGGAAATCGTTTGTACACGTCAAGTCGTGCGTTGGAAACGCTGACATTACGTTGAGCCTGGGGGACAGGTCTGGCTTTCCCGTTATGTGAACAAGGGCTGCTGGAGGCCTCCTGTAACGAGTAGGAAACTGTCTGTTAGCCTAGGAAACCTGCCCTTCAATCACTCGGCATTACCACTGTGAAGAGGGCTCGGGCAACAACGCTGTTTTTCACTTAAATCTGAGGCCGCAAGTGTCCTGCTTTCCCGTTGGGAAAATAATGCTTTTCTCATTAGGCCCCTCGGTCAGACTTGACGCAGCACACGTACGTGTAGCTTCTGACCGGCGAAAAGAGACTCAAGGAGCACCCTGGACCTTCCCTGATAAAACTTTGGCACACAGGGAGCTGAAAGGCGTGACCGACGGAATTCCTTAGGTGAGGCCAAAAAGTGTCCTTTTATCCTACCAGAGCTCAGGCAGTGTTGCAGGGGCAACAAGTCCGTTTGTCAGGCTGCGCCTAAAGTCGACGGTCTGCTTGGCAAGCGAGGGCAGCTTCGTGTTCCCAGTGCGAACGCTAAGCAGGGGGTGTTTGCATTGCCGTCCTGGTTCAGCAGCGGGGACCGCTTGCGGTCCACCGAAGACCTGCCAGACCCGTGTTCGGGAGGACTTTTGAAAGATGGGCAATCCAACGGTGCAACAAAGAGAGCAGTGTTTTGCCTTGAATTCACTCTTCGTTCCAAGAGACGATGCGAAGGGCCTAGGTGCCTGTACGTCGGTAGGTCGCCTAAGACGTGACAACCGGTACACACGGTGTTGCCGTGAGACGTGGTGAGGGCGCGGGAGTCCCAGGAGTCCTGAAAAGCCCACTAGCGTTTAGCCACTGCTTTGAGTAGGGCTCCCTGGGAAATGCTGCACGCCTGCCTGGCATTTGTGGATGCAATTCCTGGACCTTGCCTTCAGCTTGGCACTCAGTGTCGTGTTCCTTCTGGGTAAAGGCGGCTCTGGGATGCCCCAGGAATGGAAGCGGAAACCCACCGCCGCGCTCAAGAAAAGTCCACTTTCCTTCCAAAGACGTTCCAGCATGCAAGAATGGACTGACAGAGCACTGTATTTCAGGCAGCTTTCACGCTGAACGATCCTTCTTTCCCGTTGGGAGGTACTACAGTTCTCTAAGGGTCCCGGTCTCAGAGTTGCACACAGCCCACGTGCGTGTAGTTTCTCAGGAACCAAAGGGGACCCAAGGAGGACGGTGGCACCTTCTCTGAATAATTTTGTAGCCAGGGAGTTGGTTGTGCGCTGTGCGAATGGCATGAACTCTTAAAGGTGCTAGGTATCAGATGTAGGTGCTCCCTGAACCTGCCAAAAGCCTAGCAGTGTTCGGGGGGGAAACTGTCCATTTTCCAGACTGCATCAAAGGTCGAGTTACAGCTTGCCAGGAAGAGCCGGTAGGTAAGTACACCCAGAATGAACACTACGCACCATGCCTCCCATGGCTCCTCAGCGTCAGCAGTGGGAGCCCCTGGCATGCCACCTAGGACCTTCTACACCTCTGTTCAGGGGCACTTTTGAATGTCGTGGCTATCTAGCTCTACAGCAAAGAGGAGACTTTGTCGCTTCTCAGTCTGCATTCAAAGAGGTCATCCGGAGGACTTTGACAGCGGAAAGGTGCTCAGGGGGCCAAGAAGAGTTTCGGTACACAGTGTTCTTCCAAGGGACGTGGTGAGGCAGCGGGGACCCTAGGAAAGGCATACTAACTTCAATGCACTACTCGCCTAAGGTTTCCTGGAAAACCTCTGCACGCGTCAATTCGTGGAGGGACTACCTGGACCTCACTTGGGTCGTTGTGGAACAGTAGAGTGTTCCGTTGATGGATAGAGGGTGACCGGAGGCCTCCTGCACGGCGTAGTAAACAGAGTGTTTCTCTAGGCAAACTCCCTTTCCCCGCACATAGCCATTCTACTTGTGAAGACAACACGAGGAACCGCACTGTTTCTCAGGACACTTTGAGGCCGCACTTTCAGCTCTCCCGCCGGGAAAATAATGCTCTTGGCTTTAGGTAACCAATATCAAAGTTGAACCCAGCACATGCACTTGTAGGTTCTGACCAACAAAAAGAGACTCAAGCAGCACCCTGGACCTTCGCTGATAAGACTTTGGCACCAGGGTAGTCCTGCGTGGGCTGAATGGCCTCAACGACGTAATTCCCGGGGATGGGCCAAACTGTCCTTGTGTCTTACAAAACCTGGGGTAGCGTTCAGGGGCACATTGTACGTTTGTCAGGCTGCCTCTGAAGTCGACCTTCTGCTTGGCAGAGACAGAGAGAGAGAGAGACAGAGAGACAGAGAGACAGAGAGACAGAGAGACAGAGAGGCGGCAGGGAAGTGTTCCCAGCATGAACCGTAAACACAGTGTTTCTTCATAGCAGCAGTGGTTCAGCCGTGGGGATCATTGGCATAACACCGAAGACCTGCTAGGCCTGTGTTCGGGAGGACTTTTGAAAGCTCGGCAGTCTAGACGGGCAGCGAAGGGAGCAGAGTGTCGCCTTTCATTCTTCTTGCAGAGAAACGATCCGAAGGGCCCAGGTACCTGTATTTGGTTGGGTCCCCTGAGAATTGGGTACACGTTGGGTACACAGTGTTTCTCCATGCGAGGTGGTGAGGACCCAGGAGTCCTAGGAGTCCTGACCCAGCACCCTAGCGTCAAGCCACTGCTTTGACTAAGGCTTCTGGGCAAATGCTGCATGCCTGCAGGCACTGTGGATGCCGTTCCCGGACCTTGTTTGGATCTTCGTGACCAGCGTGGTCTGCCCTTTATGCGAAGGGGGCTCTGGCACGCCTCAGGCAAGGAAGTGGAAAGAGCTTTCTTCTTTCTTGCATAGCACCCTTTCCTTTGAGACACGTTCCAGCATGCAAGGGAAGACTAGCGGAACGCTGTGTTTCGGCACCTTTGAGGCTACGAGGATTCTTCGTTCAACTAGGGACAATCCAACGTTTCTCCTAAGGTCCCGGCATCAAAGTTGAACGCAGCCCCACGTACGTGTAGTTTCTCAAGCACCAGAAGAGACACAAGAAGCACTGTGGTACCTTCTCAGAATAATATCTTGCGCAGGGAGATGAGCACTGTCCGAGTGACATAGGCGTTTTAAGGCGCCAGCTAGATCTGGGTGTCCTTGAACCTGCCAAAAGACTAGCAGGCTTCAGGAGGAAACCGTTCATTTTCCGGACGGCATCTAAAGTCGAGTTTCTGCTGGGCAGGGAGAGACGGCAGGTATGTAAGCGGAGAATGAACAGTCAGCACAGAGCTTGTTACATTGCAGCTCAGGGTCAGCCCTGAGAGCCCCTGGCATCACACCGAAGACTTTGCAGAACTCGGGTCGGGGCACAGTTGACAGACTTGCCAACCTCTCTATCCAACGAAGGCAACAGTTTGCTGCCTTTCACACTGCGTTCCAAGAGATGATCCGGAGGTACCTGGGTCGCCGAACGGTGCTCAGTCGGTCAACAGGAGTCATTGAGTGCACAGTGTTCCTCCAAAGGGACATGGTGGGGCAGAGGGAGTCCTGGGAGAAGCATTCCAGCGTTAATGCGCTGCTTTCCCTAAGGGTTCATGGAAATCGTTTGTACACGTCAAGTCGTGCGTTGGAAACGCTGACATTACGTTGAGCCTGGGGGACAGGTCTGGCTTTCCCGTTATGTGAACAAGGGCTGCTGGAGGCCTCCTGTAACGAGTAGGAAACTGTCTGTTAGCCTAGGAAACCTGCCCTTCAATCACTCGGCATTACCACTGTGAAGAGGGCTCGGGCAACAACGCTGTTTTTCACTTAAATCTGAGGCCGCAAGTGTCCTGCTTTCCCGTTGGGAAAATAATGCTTTTCTCATTAGGCCCCTCGGTCAGACTTGACGCAGCACACGTACGTGTAGCTTCTGACCGGCGAAAAGAGACTCAAGGAGCACCCTGGACCTTCCCTGATAAAACTTTGGCACACAGGGAGCTGAAAGGCGTGACCGACGGAATTCCTTAGGTGAGGCCAAAAAGTGTCCTTTTATCCTACCAGAGCTCAGGCAGTGTTGCAGGGGCAACAAGTCCGTTTGTCAGGCTGCGCCTAAAGTCGACGGTCTGCTTGGCAAGCGAGGGCAGCTTCGTGTTCCCAGTGCGAACGCTAAGCAGGGGGTGTTTGCATTGCCGTCCTGGTTCAGCAGCGGGGACCGCTTGCGGTCCACCGAAGACCTGCCAGACCCGTGTTCGGGAGGACTTTTGAAAGATGGGCAATCCAACGGCGCAACAAAGAGAGCAGTGTTTTGCCTTGAATTCACTCTCCGTTCCAAGAGACGATGCGAAGGGCCTAGGTGCCTGTACGTCGGTAGGTCGCCTAAGACGTGACAACCGGTACACACGGTGTTGCCGTGAGACGTGGTGAGGGCGCGGGAGTCCCAGGAGTCCTGAAAAGCCCACTAGCGTTTAGCCACTGCTTTGAGTAGGGCTCCCTGGGAAATGCTGCACGCCTGCCTGGCATTTGTGGATGCAATTCCTGGACCTTGCCTTCAGCTTGGCGCTCAGTGTCGTGTTCCTTCTGGGTAAAGGCGGCTCTGGGATGCCCCAGGAATGGAAGCGGAAACCCACCGCCGCGCTCAAGAAAAGTCCACTTTCCTTCCAAAGACGTTCCAGCATGCAAGAATGGACTGACAGAGCACTGTATTTCAGGCAGCTTTCACGCTGAACGATCCTTCTTTCCCGTTGGGAGGTACTACAGTTCTCTAAGGGTCCCGGTCTCAGAGTTGCACACAGCCCACGTGCGTGTAGTTTCTCAGGAACCAAAGGGGACCCAAGGAGGACGGTGGCACCTTCTCTGAATAATTTTGTAGCCAGGGAGTTGGTTGTGCGCTGTGCGAATGGCATGAACTCTTAAAGGTGCTAGGTATCAGATGTAGGTGCTCCCTGAACCTGCCAAAAGCCTAGCAGTGTTCGGGGGGGAAACTGTCCATTTTCCAGACTGCATCAAAGGTCGACTTACAGCTTGCCAGGAAGAGCCGGTAGGTAAGTACACCCAGAATGAACACTACGCACCATGCCTCCCATGGCTCCTCAGCGTCAGCAGTGGGAGCCCCTGGCATGCCACCTAGGACCTTCTACACCTCTGTTCAGGGGCACTTTTGAATGTCGTGGCTATCTAGCTCTACAGCAAAGAGGAGACTTTGTCGCTTCTCAGTCTGCATTCAAAGAGGTCATCCGGAGGACTTTGACAGCGGAAAGGTGCTCAGGGGGCCAAGAAGAGTTTCGGTACACAGTGTTCTTCCAAGGGACGTGGTGAGGCAGCGGGGACCCTAGGAAAGGCATACTAACTTCAATGCACTACTCGCCTAAGGTTTCCTGGAAAACCTCTGCACGCGTCAATTCGTGGAGGGACTACCTGGACCTCACTTGGGTCGTTGTGGAACAGTAGAGTGTTCCGTTGATGGATAGAGGGTGACCGGAGGCCTCCTGCACGGCGTAGTAAACAGAGTGTTTCTCTAGGCAAACTCCCTTTCCCCGCACATAGCCATTCTACTTGTGAAGACAACACGAGGAACCGCACTGTTTCTCAGGACACTTTGAGGCCGCACTTTCAGCTCTCCCGCCGGGAAAATAATGCTCTTGGCTTTAGGTAACCAATATCAAAGTTGAACCCAGCACATGCACTTGTAGGTTCTGACCAACAAAAAGAGACTCAAGCAGCACCCTGGACCTTCGCTGATAAGACTTTGGCACCAGGGTAGTCCTGCGTGGGCTGAATGGCCTCAACGACGTAATTCCCGGGGATGGGCCAAACTGTCCTTGTGTCTTACAAAACCTGGGGTAGCGTTCAGGGGCACATTGTACGTTTGTCAGGCTGCCTCTGAAGTCGACCTTCTGCTTGGCAGAGACAGAGAGAGAGAGAGACAGAGAGACAGAGAGACAGAGAGACAGAGAGACAGAGAGGCGGCAGGGAAGTGTTCCCAGCATGAACCGTAAACACAGTGTTTCTTCATAGCAGCAGTGGTTCAGCCGTGGGGATCATTGGCATAACACCGAAGACCTGCTAGGCCTGTGTTCGGGAGGACTTTTGAAAGCTCGGCAGTCTAGACGGGCAGCGAAGGGAGCAGAGTGTCGCCTTTCATTCTTCTTGCAGAGAAACGATCCGAAGGGCCCAGGTACCTGTATTTGGTTGGGTCCCCTGAGAATTGGGTACACGTTGGGTACACAGTGTTTCTCCATGCGAGGTGGTGAGGACCCAGGAGTCCTAGGAGTCCTGACCCAGCACCCTAGCGTCAAGCCACTGCTTTGACTAAGGCTTCTGGGCAAATGCTGCATGCCTGCAGGCACTGTGGATGCCGTTCCCGGACCTTGTTTGGATCTTCGTGACCAGCGTGGTCTGCCCTTTATGCGAAGGGGGCTCTGGCACGCCTCAGGCAAGGAAGTGGAAAGAGCTTTCTTCTTTCTTGCATAGCACCCTTTCCTTTGAGACACGTTCCAGCATGCAAGGGAAGACTAGCGGAACGCTGTGTTTCGGCACCTTTGAGGCTACGAGGATTCTTCGTTCAACTAGGGACAATCCAACGTTTCTCCTAAGGTCCCGGCATCAAAGTTGAACGCAGCCCCACGTACGTGTAGTTTCTCAAGCACCAGAAGAGACACAAGAAGCACTGTGGTACCTTCTCAGAATAATATCTTGCGCAGGGAGATGAGCACTGTCCGAGTGACATAGGCGTTTTAAGGCGCCAGCTAGATCTGGGTGTCCTTGAACCTGCCAAAAGACTAGCAGGCTTCAGGAGGAAACCGTTCATTTTCCGGACGGCATCTAAAGTCGAGTTTCTGCTGGGCAGGGAGAGACGGCAGGTATGTAAGCGGAGAATGAACAGTCAGCACAGAGCTTGTTACATTGCAGCTCAGGGTCAGCCCTGAGAGCCCCTGGCATCACACCGAAGACTTTGCAGAACTCGGGTCGGGGCACAGTTGACAGACTTGCCAACCTCTCTATCCAACGAAGGCAACAGTTTGCTGCCTTTCACACTGCGTTCCAAGAGATGATCCGGAGGTACCTGGGTCGCCGAACGGTGCTCAGTCGGTCAACAGGAGTCATTGAGTGCACAGTGTTCCTCCAAAGGGACATGGTGGGGCAGAGGGAGTCCTGGGAGAAGCATTCCAGCGTTAATGCGCTGCTTTCCCTAAGGGTTCATGGAAATCGTTTGTACACGTCAAGTCGTGCGTTGGAAACGCTGACATTACGTTGAGCCTGGGGGACAGGTCTGGCTTTCCCGTTATGTGAACAAGGGCTGCTGGAGGCCTCCTGTAACGAGTAGGAAACTGTCTGTTAGCCTAGGAAACCTGCCCTTCAATCACTCGGCATTACCACTGTGAAGAGGGCTCGGGCAACAACGCTGTTTTTCACTTAAATCTGAGGCCGCAAGTGTCCTGCTTTCCCGTTGGGAAAATAATGCTTTTCTCATTAGGCCCCTCGGTCAGACTTGACGCAGCACACGTACGTGTAGCTTCTGACCGGCGAAAAGAGACTCAAGGAGCACCCTGGACCTTGCCTGATAAAACTTTGGCACACAGGGAGCTGAAAGGCGTGACCGACGGAATTCCTTAGGTGAGGCCAAAAAGTGTCCTTTTATCCTACCAGAGCTCAGGCAGTGTTGCAGGGGCAACAAGTCCGTTTGTCAGGCTGCGCCTAAAGTCGACGGTCTGCTTGGCAAGCGAGGGCAGCTTCGTGTTCCCAGTGCGAACGCTAAGCAGGGGGTGTTTGCATTGCCGTCCTGGTTCAGCAGCGGGGACCGCTTGCGGTCCACCGAAGACCTGCCAGACCCGTGTTCGGGAGGACTTTTGAAAGATGGGCAATCCAACGGCGCAACAAAGAGAGCAGTGTTTTGCCTTGAATTCACTCTCCGTTCCAAGAGACGATGCGAAGGGCCTAGGTGCCTGTACGTCGGTAGGTCGCCTAAGACGTGACAACCGGTACACACGGTGTTGCCGTGAGACGTGGTGAGGGCGCGGGAGTCCCAGGAGTCCTGAAAAGCCCACTAGCGTTTAGCCACTGCTTTGAGTAGGGCTCCCTGGGAAATGCTGCACGCCTGCCTGGCATTTGTGGATGCAATTCCTGGACCTTGCCTTCAGCTTGGCGCTCAGTGTCGTGTTCCTTCTGGGTAAAGGCGGCTCTGGGATGCCCCAGGAATGGAAGCGGAAACCCACCGCCGCGCTCAAGAAAAGTCCACTTTCCTTCCAAAGACGTTCCAGCATGCAAGAATGGACTGACAGAGCACTGTATTTCAGGCAGCTTTCACGCTGAACGATCCTTCTTTCCCGTTGGGAGGTACTACAGTTCTCTAAGGGTCCCGGTCTCAGAGTTGCACACAGCCCACGTGCGTGTAGTTTCTCAGGAACCAAAGGGGACCCAAGGAGGACGGTGGCACCTTCTCTGAATAATTTTGTAGCCAGGGAGTTGGTTGTGCGCTGTGCGAATGGCATGAACTCTTAAAGGTGCTAGGTATCAGATGTAGGTGCTCCCTGAACCTGCCAAAAGCCTAGCAGTGTTCGGGGGGGAAACTGTCCATTTTCCAGACTGCATCAAAGGTCGACTTACAGCTTGCCAGGAAGAGCCGGTAGGTAAGTACACCCAGAATGAACACTACGCACCATGCCTCCCATGGCTCCTCAGCGTCAGCAGTGGGAGCCCCTGGCATGCCACCTAGGACCTTCTACACCTCTGTTCAGGGGCACTTTTGAATGTCGTGGCTATCTAGCTCTACAGCAAAGAGGAGACTTTGTCGCTTCTCAGTCTGCATTCAAAGAGGTCATCCGGAGGACTTTGACAGCGGAAAGGTGCTCAGGGGGCCAAGAAGAGTTTCGGTACACAGTGTTCTTCCAAGGGACGTGGTGAGGCAGCGGGGACCCTAGGAAAGGCATACTAACTTCAATGCACTACTCGCCTAAGGTTTCCTGGAAAACCTCTGCACGCGTCAATTCGTGGAGGGACTACCTGGACCTCACTTGGGTCGTTGTGGAACAGTAGAGTGTTCCGTTGATGGATAGAGGGTGACCGGAGGCCTCCTGCACGGCGTAGTAAACAGAGTGTTTCTCTAGGCAAACTCCCTTTCCCCGCACATAGCCATTCTACTTGTGAAGACAACACGAGGAACCGCACTGTTTCTCAGGACACTTTGAGGCCGCACTTTCAGCTCTCCCGCCGGGAAAATAATGCTCTTGGCTTTAGGTAACCAATATCAAAGTTGAACCCAGCACATGCACTTGTAGGTTCTGACCAACAAAAAGAGACTCAAGCAGCACCCTGGACCTTCGCTGATAAGACTTTGGCACCAGGGTAGTCCTGCGTGGGCTGAATGGCCTCAACGACGTAATTCCCGGGGATGGGCCAAACTGTCCTTGTGTCTTACAAAACCTGGGGTAGCGTTCAGGGGCACATTGTACGTTTGTCAGGCTGCCTCTGAAGTCGACCTTCTGCTTGGCAGAGACAGAGAGAGAGAGAGACAGAGAGACAGAGAGACAGAGAGACAGAGAGACAGAGAGGCGGCAGGGAAGTGTTCCCAGCATGAACCGTAAACACAGTGTTTCTTCATAGCAGCAGTGGTTCAGCCGTGGGGATCATTGGCATAACACCGAAGACCTGCTAGGCCTGTGTTCGGGAGGACTTTTGAAAGCTCGGCAGTCTAGACGGGCAGCGAAGGGAGCAGAGTGTCGCCTTTCATTCTTCTTGCAGAGAAACGATCCGAAGGGCCCAGGTACCTGTATTTGGTTGGGTCCCCTGAGAATTGGGTACACGTTGGGTACACAGTGTTTCTCCATGCGAGGTGGTGAGGACCCAGGAGTCCTAGGAGTCCTGACCCAGCACCCTAGCGTCAAGCCACTGCTTTGACTAAGGCTTCTGGGCAAATGCTGCATGCCTGCAGGCACTGTGGATGCCGTTCCCGGACCTTGTTTGGATCTTCGTGACCAGCGTGGTCTGCCCTTTATGCGAAGGGGGCTCTGGCACGCCTCAGGCAAGGAAGTGGAAAGAGCTTTCTTCTTTCTTGCATAGCACCCTTTCCTTTGAGACACGTTCCAGCATGCAAGGGAAGACTAGCGGAACGCTGTGTTTCGGCACCTTTGAGGCTACGAGGATTCTTCGTTCAACTAGGGACAATCCAACGTTTCTCCTAAGGTCCCGGCATCAAAGTTGAACGCAGCCCCACGTACGTGTAGTTTCTCAAGCACCAGAAGAGACACAAGAAGCACTGTGGTACCTTCTCAGAATAATATCTTGCGCAGGGAGATGAGCACTGTCCGAGTGACATAGGCGTTTTAAGGCGCCAGCTAGATCTGGGTGTCCTTGAACCTGCCAAAAGACTAGCAGGCTTCAGGAGGAAACCGTTCATTTTCCGGACGGCATCTAAAGTCGAGTTTCTGCTGGGCAGGGAGAGACGGCAGGTATGTAAGCGGAGAATGAACAGTCAGCACAGAGCTTGTTACATTGCAGCTCAGGGTCAGCCCTGAGAGCCCCTGGCATCACACCGAAGACTTTGCAGAACTCGGGTCGGGGCACAGTTGACAGACTTGCCAACCTCTCTATCCAACGAAGGCAACAGTTTGCTGCCTTTCACACTGCGTTCCAAGAGATGATCCGGAGGTACCTGGGTCGCCGAACGGTGCTCAGTCGGTCAACAGGAGTCATTGAGTGCACAGTGTTCCTCCAAAGGGACATGGTGGGGCAGAGGGAGTCCTGGGAGAAGCATTCCAGCGTTAATGCGCTGCTTTCCCTAAGGGTTCATGGAAATCGTTTGTACACGTCAAGTCGTGCGTTGGAAACGCTGACATTACGTTGAGCCTGGGGGACAGGTCTGGCTTTCCCGTTATGTGAACAAGGGCTGCTGGAGGCCTCCTGTAACGAGTAGGAAACTGTCTGTTAGCCTAGGAAACCTGCCCTTCAATCACTCGGCATTACCACTGTGAAGAGGGCTCGGGCAACAACGCTGTTTTTCACTTAAATCTGAGGCCGCAAGTGTCCTGCTTTCCCGTTGGGAAAATAATGCTTTTCTCATTAGGCCCCTCGGTCAGACTTGACGCAGCACACGTACGTGTAGCTTCTGACCGGCGAAAAGAGACTCAAGGAGCACCCTGGACCTTGCCTGATAAAACTTTGGCACACAGGGAGCTGAAAGGCGTGACCGACGGAATTCCTTAGGTGAGGCCAAAAAGTGTCCTTTTATCCTACCAGAGCTCAGGCAGTGTTGCAGGGGCAACAAGTCCGTTTGTCAGGCTGCGCCTAAAGTCGACGGTCTGCTTGGCAAGCGAGGGCAGCTTCGTGTTCCCAGTGCGAACGCTAAGCAGGGGGTGTTTGCATTGCCGTCCTGGTTCAGCAGCGGGGACCGCTTGCGGTCCACCGAAGACCTGCCAGACCCGTGTTCGGGAGGACTTTTGAAAGATGGGCAATCCAACGGTGCAACAAAGAGAGCAGTGTTTTGCCTTGAATTCACTCTTCGTTCCAAGAGACGATGCGAAGGGCCTAGGTGCCTGTACGTCGGTAGGTCGCCTAAGACGTGACAACCGGTACACACGGTGTTGCCGTGAGACGTGGTGAGGGCGCGGGAGTCCCAGGAGTCCTGAAAAGCCCACTAGCGTTTAGCCACTGCTTTGAGTAGGGCTCCCTGGGAAATGCTGCACGCCTGCCTGGCATTTGTGGATGCAATTCCTGGACCTTGCCTTCAGCTTGGCGCTCAGTGTCGTGTTCCTTCTGGGTAAAGGCGGCTCTGGGATGCCCCAGGAATGGAAGCGGAAACCCACCGCCGCGCTCAAGAAAAGTCCACTTTCCTTCCAAAGACGTTCCAGCATGCAAGAATGGACTGACAGAGCACTGTATTTCAGGCAGCTTTCACGCTGAACGATCCTTCTTTCCCGTTGGGAGGTACTACAGTTCTCTAAGGGTCCCGGTCTCAGAGTTGCACACAGCCCACGTGCGTGTAGTTTCTCAGGAACCAAAGGGGACCCAAGGAGGACGGTGGCACCTTCTCTGAATAATTTTGTAGCCAGGGAGTTGGTTGTGCGCTGTGCGAATGGCATGAACTCTTAAAGGTGCTAGGTATCAGATGTAGGTGCTCCCTGAACCTGCCAAAAGCCTAGCAGTGTTCGGGGGGGAAACTGTCCATTTTCCAGACTGCATCAAAGGTCGACTTACAGCTTGCCAGGAAGAGCCGGTAGGTAAGTACACCCAGAATGAACACTACGCACCATGCCTCCCATGGCTCCTCAGCGTCAGCAGTGGGAGCCCCTGGCATGCCACCTAGGACCTTCTACACCTCTGTTCAGGGGCACTTTTGAATGTCGTGGCTATCTAGCTCTACAGCAAAGAGGAGACTTTGTCGCTTCTCAGTCTGCATTCAAAGAGGTCATCCGGAGGACTTTGACAGCGGAAAGGTGCTCAGGGGGCCAAGAAGAGTTTCGGTACACAGTGTTCTTCCAAGGGACGTGGTGAGGCAGCGGGGACCCTAGGAAAGGCATACTAACTTCAATGCACTACTCGCCTAAGGTTTCCTGGAAAACCTCTGCACGCGTCAATTCGTGGAGGGACTACCTGGACCTCACTTGGGTCGTTGTGGAACAGTAGAGTGTTCCGTTGATGGATAGAGGGTGACCGGAGGCCTCCTGCACGGCGTAGTAAACAGAGTGTTTCTCTAGGCAAACTCCCTTTCCCCGCACATAGCCATTCTACTTGTGAAGACAACACGAGGAACCGCACTGTTTCTCAGGACACTTTGAGGCCGCACTTTCAGCTCTCCCGCCGGGAAAATAATGCTCTTGGCTTTAGGTAACCAATATCAAAGTTGAACCCAGCACATGCACTTGTAGGTTCTGACCAACAAAAAGAGACTCAAGCAGCACCCTGGACCTTCGCTGATAAGACTTTGGCACCAGGGTAGTCCTGCGTGGGCTGAATGGCCTCAACGACGTAATTCCCGGGGATGGGCCAAACTGTCCTTGTGTCTTACAAAACCTGGGGTAGCGTTCAGGGGCACATTGTACGTTTGTCAGGCTGCCTCTGAAGTCGACCTTCTGCTTGGCAGAGACAGAGAGAGAGAGAGACAGAGAGACAGAGAGACAGAGAGACAGAGAGACAGAGAGGCGGCAGGGAAGTGTTCCCAGCATGAACCGTAAACACAGTGTTTCTTCATAGCAGCAGTGGTTCAGCCGTGGGGATCATTGGCATAACACCGAAGACCTGCTAGGCCTGTGTTCGGGAGGACTTTTGAAAGCTCGGCAGTCTAGACGGGCAGCGAAGGGAGCAGAGTGTCGCCTTTCATTCTTCTTGCAGAGAAACGATCCGAAGGGCCCAGGTACCTGTATTTGGTTGGGTCCCCTGAGAATTGGGTACACGTTGGGTACACAGTGTTTCTCCATGCGAGGTGGTGAGGACCCAGGAGTCCTAGGAGTCCTGACCCAGCACCCTAGCGTCAAGCCACTGCTTTGACTAAGGCTTCTGGGCAAATGCTGCATGCCTGCAGGCACTGTGGATGCCGTTCCCGGACCTTGTTTGGATCTTCGTGACCAGCGTGGTCTGCCCTTTATGCGAAGGGGGCTCTGGCACGCCTCAGGCAAGGAAGTGGAAAGAGCTTTCTTCTTTCTTGCATAGCACCCTTTCCTTTGAGACACGTTCCAGCATGCAAGGGAAGACTAGCGGAACGCTGTGTTTCGGCACCTTTGAGGCTACGAGGATTCTTCGTTCAACTAGGGACAATCCAACGTTTCTCCTAAGGTCCCGGCATCAAAGTTGAACGCAGCCCCACGTACGTGTAGTTTCTCAAGCACCAGAAGAGACACAAGAAGCACTGTGGTACCTTCTCAGAATAATATCTTGCGCAGGGAGATGAGCACTGTCCGAGTGACATAGGCGTTTTAAGGCGCCAGCTAGATCTGGGTGTCCTTGAACCTGCCAAAAGACTAGCAGGCTTCAGGAGGAAACCGTTCATTTTCCGGACGGCATCTAAAGTCGAGTTTCTGCTGGGCAGGGAGAGACGGCAGGTATGTAAGCGGAGAATGAACAGTCAGCACAGAGCTTGTTACATTGCAGCTCAGGGTCAGCCCTGAGAGCCCCTGGCATCACACCGAAGACTTTGCAGAACTCGGGTCGCGGCACAGTTGACAGACTTGCCAACCTCTCTATCCAACGAAGGCAACAGTTTGCTGCCTTTCACACTGCGTTCCAAGAGATGATCCGGAGGTACCTGGGTCGCCGAACGGTGCTCAGTCAGTCAACAGGAGTCATTGAGTGCACAGTGTTCCTCCAAAGGGACATGGTGGGGCAGAGGGAGTCCTGGGAGAAGCATTCCAGCGTTAATGCGCTGCTTTCCCTAAGGGTTCATGGAAATCGTTTGTACACGTCAAGTCGTGCGTTGGAAACGCTGACATTACGTTGAGCCTGGGGGACAGGTCTGGCTTTCCCGTTATGTGAACAAGGGCTGCTGGAGGCCTCCTGTAACGAGTAGGAAACTGTCTGTTAGCCTAGGAAACCTGCCCTTCAATCACTCGGCATTACCACTGTGAAGAGGGCTCGGGCAACAACGCTGTTTTTCACTTAAATCTGAGGCCGCAAGTGTCCTGCTTTCCCGTTGGGAAAATAATGCTTTTCTCATTAGGCCCCTCGGTCAGACTTGACGCAGCACACGTACGTGTAGCTTCTGACCGGCGAAAAGAGACTCAAGGAGCACCCTGGACCTTCCCTGATAAAACTTTGGCACACAGGGAGCTGAAAGGCGTGACCGACGGAATTCCTTAGGTGAGGCCAAAAAGTGTCCTTTTATCCTACCAGAGCTCAGGCAGTGTTGCAGGGGCAACAAGTCCGTTTGTCAGGCTGCGCCTAAAGTCGACGGTCTGCTTGGCAAGCGAGGGCAGCTTCGTGTTCCCAGTGCGAACGCTAAGCAGGGGGTGTTTGCATTGCCGTCCTGGTTCAGCAGCGGGGACCGCTTGCGGTCCACCGAAGACCTGCCAGACCCGTGTTCGGGAGGACTTTTGAAAGATGGGCAATCCAACGGTGCAACAAAGAGAGCAGTGTTTTGCCTTGAATTCACTCTTCGTTCCAAGAGACGATGCGAAGGGCCTAGGTGCCTGTACGTCGGTAGGTCGCCTAAGACGTGACAACCGGTACACACGGTGTTGCCGTGAGACGTGGTGAGGGCGCGGGAGTCCCAGGAGTCCTGAAAAGCCCACTAGCGTTTAGCCACTGCTTTGAGTAGGGCTCCCTGGGAAATGCTGCACGCCTGCCTGGCATTTGTGGATGCAATTCCTGGACCTTGCCTTCAGCTTGGCGCTCAGTGTCGTGTTCCTTCTGGGTAAAGGCGGCTCTGGGATGCCCCAGGAATGGAAGCGGAAACCCACCGCCGCGCTCAAGAAAAGTCCACTTTCCTTCCAAAGACGTTCCAGCATGCAAGAATGGACTGACAGAGCACTGTATTTCAGGCAGCTTTCACGCTGAACGATCCTTCTTTCCCGTTGGGAGGTACTACAGTTCTCTAAGGGTCCCGGTCTCAGAGTTGCACACAGCCCACGTGCGTGTAGTTTCTCAGGAACCAAAGGGGACCCAAGGAGGACGGTGGCACCTTCTCTGAATAATTTTGTAGCCAGGGAGTTGGTTGTGCGCTGTGCGAATGGCATGAACTCTTAAAGGTGCTAGGTATCAGATGTAGGTGCTCCCTGAACCTGCCAAAAGCCTAGCAGTGTTCGGGGGGGAAACTGTCCATTTTCCAGACTGCATCAAAGGTCGACTTACAGCTTGCCAGGAAGAGCCGGTAGGTAAGTACACCCAGAATGAACACTACGCACCATGCCTCCCATGGCTCCTCAGCGTCAGCAGTGGGAGCCCCTGGCATGCCACCTAGGACCTTCTACACCTCTGTTCAGGGGCACTTTTGAATGTCGTGGCTATCTAGCTCTACAGCAAAGAGGAGACTTTGTCGCTTCTCAGTCTGCATTCAAAGAGGTCATCCGGAGGACTTTGACAGCGGAAAGGTGCTCAGGGGGCCAAGAAGAGTTTCGGTACACAGTGTTCTTCCAAGGGACGTGGTGAGGCAGCGGGGACCCTAGGAAAGGCATACTAACTTCAATGCACTACTCGCCTAAGGTTTCCTGGAAAACCTCTGCACGCGTCAATTCGTGGAGGGACTACCTGGACCTCACTTGGGTCGTTGTGGAACAGTAGAGTGTTCCGTTGATGGATAGAGGGTGACCGGAGGCCTCCTGCACGGCGTAGTAAACAGAGTGTTTCTCTAGGCAAACTCCCTTTCCCCGCACATAGCCATTCTACTTGTGAAGACAACACGAGGAACCGCACTGTTTCTCAGGACACTTTGAGGCCGCACTTTCAGCTCTCCCGCCGGGAAAATAATGCTCTTGGCTTTAGGTAACCAATATCAAAGTTGAACCCAGCACATGCACTTGTAGGTTCTGACCAACAAAAAGAGACTCAAGCAGCACCCTGGACCTTCGCTGATAAGACTTTGGCACCAGGGTAGTCCTGCGTGGGCTGAATGGCCTCAACGACGTAATTCCCGGGGATGGGCCAAACTGTCCTTGTGTCTTACAAAACCTGGGGTAGCGTTCAGGGGCACATTGTACGTTTGTCAGGCTGCCTCTGAAGTCGACCTTCTGCTTGGCAGAGACAGAGAGAGAGAGAGACAGAGAGACAGAGAGACAGAGAGACAGAGAGACAGAGAGGCGGCAGGGAAGTGTTCCCAGCATGAACCGTAAACACAGTGTTTCTTCATAGCAGCAGTGGTTCAGCCGTGGGGATCATTGGCATAACACCGAAGACCTGCTAGGCCTGTGTTCGGGAGGACTTTTGAAAGCTCGGCAGTCTAGACGGGCAGCGAAGGGAGCAGAGTGTCGCCTTTCATTCTTCTTGCAGAGAAACGATCCGAAGGGCCCAGGTACCTGTATTTGGTTGGGTCCCCTGAGAATTGGGTACACGTTGGGTACACAGTGTTTCTCCATGCGAGGTGGTGAGGACCCAGGAGTCCTAGGAGTCCTGACCCAGCACCCTAGCGTCAAGCCACTGCTTTGACTAAGGCTTCTGGGCAAATGCTGCATGCCTGCAGGCACTGTGGATGCCGTTCCCGGACCTTGTTTGGATCTTCGTGACCAGCGTGGTCTGCCCTTTATGCGAAGGGGGCTCTGGCACGCCTCAGGCAAGGAAGTGGAAAGAGCTTTCTTCTTTCTTGCATAGCACCCTTTCCTTTGAGACACGTTCCAGCATGCAAGGGAAGACTAGCGGAACGCTGTGTTTCGGCACCTTTGAGGCTACGAGGATTCTTCGTTCAACTAGGGACAATCCAACGTTTCTCCTAAGGTCCCGGCATCAAAGTTGAACGCAGCCCCACGTACGTGTAGTTTCTCAAGCACCAGAAGAGACACAAGAAGCACTGTGGTACCTTCTCAGAATAATATCTTGCGCAGGGAGATGAGCACTGTCCGAGTGACATAGGCGTTTTAAGGCGCCAGCTAGATCTGGGTGTCCTTGAACCTGCCAAAAGACTAGCAGGCTTCAGGAGGAAACCGTTCATTTTCCGGACGGCATCTAAAGTCGAGTTTCTGCTGGGCAGGGAGAGACGGCAGGTATGTAAGCGGAGAATGAACAGTCAGCACAGAGCTTGTTACATTGCAGCTCAGGGTCAGCCCTGAGAGCCCCTGGCATCACACCGAAGACTTTGCAGAACTCGGGTCGCGGCACAGTTGACAGACTTGCCAACCTCTCTATCCAACGAAGGCAACAGTTTGCTGCCTTTCACACTGCGTTCCAAGAGATGATCCGGAGGTACCTGGGTCGCCGAACGGTGCTCAGTCGGTCAACAGGAGTCATTGAGTGCACAGTGTTCCTCCAAAGGGACATGGTGGGGCAGAGGGAGTCCTGGGAGAAGCATTCCAGCGTTAATGCGCTGCTTTCCCTAAGGGTTCATGGAAATCGTTTGTACACGTCAAGTCGTGCGTTGGAAACGCTGACATTACGTTGAGCCTGGGGGACAGGTCTGGCTTTCCCGTTATGTGAACAAGGGCTGCTGGAGGCCTCCTGTAACGAGTAGGAAACTGTCTGTTAGCCTAGGAAACCTGCCCTTCAATCACTCGGCATTACCACTGTGAAGAGGGCTCGGGCAACAACGCTGTTTTTCACTTAAATCTGAGGCCGCAAGTGTCCTGCTTTCCCGTTGGGAAAATAATGCTTTTCTCATTAGGCCCCTCGGTCAGACTTGACGCAGCACACGTACGTGTAGCTTCTGACCGGCGAAAAGAGACTCAAGGAGCACCCTGGACCTTCCCTGATAAAACTTTGGCACACAGGGAGCTGAAAGGCGTGACTGACGGAATTCCTTAGGTGAGGCCAAAAAGTGTCCTTTTATCCTACCAGAGCTCAGGCAGTGTTGCAGGGGCAACAAGTCCGTTTGTCAGGCTGCGCCTAAAGTCGACGGTCTGCTTGGCAAGCGAGGGCAGCTTCGTGTTCCCAGTGCGAACGCTAAGCAGGGGGTGTTTGCATTGCCGTCCTGGTTCAGCAGCGGGGACCGCTTGCGGTCCACCGAAGACCTGCCAGACCCGTGTTCGGGAGGACTTTTGAAAGATGGGCAATCCAACGGTGCAACAAAGAGAGCAGTGTTTTGCCTTGAATTCACTCTTCGTTCCAAGAGACGATGCGAAGGGCCTAGGTGCCTGTACGTTGGTAGGTCGCCTAAGACGTGACAACCGGTACACACGGTGTTGCCGTGAGACGTGGTGAGGGCGCGGGAGTCCCAGGAGTCCTGAAAAGCCCACTAGCGTTTAGCCACTGCTTTGAGTAGGGCTCCCTGGGAAATGCTGCACGCCTGCCTGGCATTTGTGGATGCAATTCCTGGACCTTGCCTTCAGCTTGGCGCTCAGTGTCGTGTTCCTTCTGGGTAAAGGCGGCTCTGGGATGCCCCAGGAATGGAAGCGGAAACCCACCGCCGCGCTCAAGAAAAGTCCACTTTCCTTCCAAAGACGTTCCAGCATGCAAGAATGGACTGACAGAGCACTGTATTTCAGGCAGCTTTCACGCTGAACGATCCTTCTTTCCCGTTGGGAGGTACTACAGTTCTCTAAGGGTCCCGGTCTCAGAGTTGCACACAGCCCACGTGCGTGTAGTTTCTCAGGAACCAAAGGGGACCCAAGGAGGACGGTGGCACCTTCTCTGAATAATTTTGTAGCCAGGGAGTTGGTTGTGCGCTGTGCGAATGGCATGAACTCTTAAAGGTGCTAGGTATCAGATGTAGGTGCTCCCTGAACCTGCCAAAAGCCTAGCAGTGTTCGGGGGGGAAACTGTCCATTTTCCAGACTGCATCAAAGGTCGAGTTACAGCTTGCCAGGAAGAGCCGGTAGGTAAGTACACCCAGAATGAACACTACGCACCATGCCTCCCATGGCTCCTCAGCGTCAGCAGTGGGAGCCCCTGGCATGCCACCTAGGACCTTCTACACCTCTGTTCAGGGGCACTTTTGAATGTCGTGGCTATCTAGCTCTACAGCAAAGAGGAGACTTTGTCGCTTCTCAGTCTGCATTCAAAGAGGTCATCCGGAGGACTTTGACAGCGGAAAGGTGCTCAGGGGGCCAAGAAGAGTTTCGGTACACAGTGTTCTTCCAAGGGACGTGGTGAGGCAGCGGGGACCCTAGGAAAGGCATACTAACTTCAATGCACTACTCGCCTAAGGTTTCCTGGAAAACCTCTGCACGCGTCAATTCGTGGAGGGACTACCTGGACCTCACTTGGGTCGTTGTGGAACAGTAGAGTGTTCCGTTGATGGATAGAGGGTGACCGGAGGCCTCCTGCACGGCGTAGTAAACAGAGTGTTTCTCTAGGCAAACTCCCTTTCCCCGCACATAGCCATTCTACTTGTGAAGACAACACGAGGAACCGCACTGTTTCTCAGGACACTTTGAGGCCGCACTTTCAGCTCTCCCGCCGGGAAAATAATGCTCTTGGCTTTAGGTAACCAATATCAAAGTTGAACCCAGCACATGCACTTGTAGGTTCTGACCAACAAAAAGAGACTCAAGCAGCACCCTGGACCTTCGCTGATAAGACTTTGGCACCAGGGTAGTCCTGCGTGGGCTGAATGGCCTCAACGACGTAATTCCCGGGGATGGGCCAAACTGTCCTTGTGTCTTACAAAACCTGGGGTAGCGTTCAGGGGCACATTGTACGTTTGTCAGGCTGCCTCTGAAGTCGACCTTCTGCTTGGCAGAGACAGAGAGAGAGAGAGACAGAGAGACAGAGAGACAGAGAGACAGAGAGACAGAGAGGCGGCAGGGAAGTGTTCCCAGCATGAACCGTAAACACAGTGTTTCTTCATAGCAGCAGTGGTTCAGCCGTGGGGATCATTGGCATAACACCGAAGACCTGCTAGGCCTGTGTTCGGGAGGACTTTTGAAAGCTCGGCAGTCTAGACGGGCAGCGAAGGGAGCAGAGTGTCGCCTTTCATTCTTCTTGCAGAGAAACGATCCGAAGGGCCCAGGTACCTGTATTTGGTTGGGTCCCCTGAGAATTGGGTACACGTTGGGTACACAGTGTTTCTCCATGCGAGGTGGTGAGGACCCAGGAGTCCTAGGAGTCCTGACCCAGCACCCTAGCGTCAAGCCACTGCTTTGACTAAGGCTTCTGGGCAAATGCTGCATGCCTGCAGGCACTGTGGATGCCGTTCCCGGACCTTGTTTGGATCTTCGTGACCAGCGTGGTCTGCCCTTTATGCGAAGGGGGCTCTGGCACGCCTCAGGCAAGGAAGTGGAAAGAGCTTTCTTCTTTCTTGCATAGCACCCTTTCCTTTGAGACACGTTCCAGCATGCAAGGGAAGACTAGCGGAACGCTGTGTTTCGGCACCTTTGAGGCTACGAGGATTCTTCGTTCAACTAGGGACAATCCAACGTTTCTCCTAAGGTCCCGGCATCAAAGTTGAACGCAGCCCCACGTACGTGTAGTTTCTCAAGCACCAGAAGAGACACAAGAAGCACTGTGGTACCTTCTCAGAATAATATCTTGCGCAGGGAGATGAGCACTGTCCGAGTGACATAGGCGTTTTAAGGCGCCAGCTAGATCTGGGTGTCCTTGAACCTGCCAAAAGACTAGCAGGCTTCAGGAGGAAACCGTTCATTTTCCGGACGGCATCTAAAGTCGAGTTTCTGCTGGGCAGGGAGAGACGGCAGGTATGTAAGCGGAGAATGAACAGTCAGCACAGAGCTTGTTACATTGCAGCTCAGGGTCAGCCCTGAGAGCCCCTGGCATCACACCGAAGACTTTGCAGAACTCGGGTCGCGGCACAGTTGACAGACTTGCCAACCTCTCTATCCAACGAAGGCAACAGTTTGCTGCCTTTCACACTGCGTTCCAAGAGATGATCCGGAGGTACCTGGGTCGCCGAACGGTGCTCAGTCGGTCAACAGGAGTCATTGAGTGCACAGTGTTCCTCCAAAGGGACATGGTGGGGCAGAGGGAGTCCTGGGAGAAGCATTCCAGCGTTAATGCGCTGCTTTCCCTAAGGGTTCATGGAAATCGTTTGTACACGTCAAGTCGTGCGTTGGAAACGCTGACATTACGTTGAGCCTGGGGGACAGGTCTGGCTTTCCCGTTATGTGAACAAGGGCTGCTGGAGGCCTCCTGTAACGAGTAGGAAACTGTCTGTTAGCCTAGGAAACCTGCCCTTCAATCACTCGGCATTACCACTGTGAAGAGGGCTCGGGCAACAACGCTGTTTTTCACTTAAATCTGAGGCCGCAAGTGTCCTGCTTTCCCGTTGGGAAAATAATGCTTTTCTCATTAGGCCCCTCGGTCAGACTTGACGCAGCACACGTACGTGTAGCTTCTGACCGGCGAAAAGAGACTCAAGGAGCACCCTGGACCTTCCCTGATAAAACTTTGGCACACAGGGAGCTGAAAGGCGTGACTGACGGAATTCCTTAGGTGAGGCCAAAAAGTGTCCTTTTATCCTACCAGAGCTCAGGCAGTGTTGCAGGGGCAACAAGTCCGTTTGTCAGGCTGCGCCTAAAGTCGACGGTCTGCTTGGCAAGCGAGGGCAGCTTCGTGTTCCCAGTGCGAACGCTAAGCAGGGGGTGTTTGCATTGCCGTCCTGGTTCAGCAGCGGGGACCGCTTGCGGTCCACCGAAGACCTGCCAGACCCGTGTTCGGGAGGACTTTTGAAAGATGGGCAATCCAACGGTGCAACAAAGAGAGCAGTGTTTTGCCTTGAATTCACTCTTCGTTCCAAGAGACGATGCGAAGGGCCTAGGTGCCTGTACGTCGGTAGGTCGCCTAAGACGTGACAACCGGTACACACGGTGTTGCCGTGAGACGTGGTGAGGGCGCGGGAGTCCCAGGAGTCCTGAAAAGCCCACTAGCGTTTAGCCACTGCTTTGAGTAGGGCTCCCTGGGAAATGCTGCACGCCTGCCTGGCATTTGTGGATGCAATTCCTGGACCTTGCCTTCAGCTTGGCGCTCAGTGTCGTGTTCCTTCTGGGTAAAGGCGGCTCTGGGATGCCCCAGGAATGGAAGCGGAAACCCACCGCCGCGCTCAAGAAAAGTCCACTTTCCTTCCAAAGACGTTCCAGCATGCAAGAATGGACTGACAGAGCACTGTATTTCAGGCAGCTTTCACGCTGAACGATCCTTCTTTCCCGTTGGGAGGTACTACAGTTCTCTAAGGGTCCCGGTCTCAGAGTTGCACACAGCCCACGTGCGTGTAGTTTCTCAGGAACCAAAGGGGACCCAAGGAGGACGGTGGCACCTTCTCTGAATAATTTTGTAGCCAGGGAGTTGGTTGTGCGCTGTGCGAATGGCATGAACTCTTAAAGGTGCTAGGTATCAGATGTAGGTGCTCCCTGAACCTGCCAAAAGCCTAGCAGTGTTCGGGGGGGAAACTGTCCATTTTCCAGACTGCATCAAAGGTCGAGTTACAGCTTGCCAGGAAGAGCCGGTAGGTAAGTACACCCAGAATGAACACTACGCACCATGCCTCCCATGGCTCCTCAGCGTCAGCAGTGGGAGCCCCTGGCATGCCACCTAGGACCTTCTACACCTCTGTTCAGGGGCACTTTTGAATGTCGTGGCTATCTAGCTCTACAGCAAAGAGGAGACTTTGTCGCTTCTCAGTCTGCATTCAAAGAGGTCATCCGGAGGACTTTGACAGCGGAAAGGTGCTCAGGGGGCCAAGAAGAGTTTCGGTACACAGTGTTCTTCCAAGGGACGTGGTGAGGCAGCGGGGACCCTAGGAAAGGCATACTAACTTCAATGCACTACTCGCCTAAGGTTTCCTGGAAAACCTCTGCACGCGTCAATTCGTGGAGGGACTACCTGGACCTCACTTGGGTCGTTGTGGAACAGTAGAGTGTTCCGTTGATGGATAGAGGGTGACCGGAGGCCTCCTGCACGGCGTAGTAAACAGAGTGTTTCTCTAGGCAAACTCCCTTTCCCCGCACATAGCCATTCTACTTGTGAAGACAACACGAGGAACCGCACTGTTTCTCAGGACACTTTGAGGCCGCACTTTCAGCTCTCCCGCCGGGAAAATAATGCTCTTGGCTTTAGGTAACCAATATCAAAGTTGAACCCAGCACATGCACTTGTAGGTTCTGACCAACAAAAAGAGACTCAAGCAGCACCCTGGACCTTCGCTGATAAGACTTTGGCACCAGGGTAGTCCTGCGTGGGCTGAATGGCCTCAACGACGTAATTCCCGGGGATGGGCCAAACTGTCCTTGTGTCTTACAAAACCTGGGGTAGCGTTCAGGGGCACATTGTACGTTTGTCAGGCTGCCTCTGAAGTCGACCTTCTGCTTGGCAGAGACAGAGAGAGAGAGAGACAGAGAGACAGAGAGACAGAGAGACAGAGAGGCGGCAGGGAAGTGTTCCCAGCATGAACCGTAAACACAGTGTTTCTTCATAGCAGCAGTGGTTCAGCCGTGGGGATCATTGGCATAACACCGAAGACCTGCTAGGCCTGTGTTCGGGAGGACTTTTGAAAGCTCGGCAGTCTAGACGGGCAGCGAAGGGAGCAGAGTGTCGCCTTTCATTCTTCTTGCAGAGAAACGATCCGAAGGGCCCAGGTACCTGTATTTGGTTGGGTCCCCTGAGAATTGGGTACACGTTGGGTACACAGTGTTTCTCCATGCGAGGTGGTGAGGACCCAGGAGTCCTAGGAGTCCTGACCCAGCACCCTAGCGTCAAGCCACTGCTTTGACTAAGGCTTCTGGGCAAATGCTGCATGCCTGCAGGCCCTGTGGATGCCGTTCCCGGACCTTGTTTGGATCTTCGTGACCAGCGTGGTCTGCCCTTTATGCGAAGGGGGCTCTGGCACGCCTCAGGCAAGGAAGTGGAAAGAGCTTTCTTCTTTCTTGCATAGCACCCTTTCCTTTGAGACACGTTCCAGCATGCAAGGGAAGACTAGCGGAACGCTGTGTTTCGGCACCTTTGAGGCTACGAGGATTCTTCGTTCAACTAGGGACAATCCAACGTTTCTCCTAAGGTCCCGGCATCAAAGTTGAACGCAGCCCCACGTACGTGTAGTTTCTCAAGCACCAGAAGAGACACAAGAAGCACTGTGGTACCTTCTCAGAATAATATCTTGCGCAGGGAGATGAGCACTGTCCGAGTGACATAGGCGTTTTAAGGCGCCAGCTAGATCTGGGTGTCCTTGAACCTGCCAAAAGACTAGCAGGCTTCAGGAGGAAACCGTTCATTTTCCGGACGGCATCTAAAGTCGAGTTTCTGCTGGGCAGGGAGAGACGGCAGGTATGTAAGCGGAGAATGAACAGTCAGCACAGAGCTTGTTACATTGCAGCTCAGGGTCAGCCCTGAGAGCCCCTGGCATCACACCGAAGACTTTGCAGAACTCGGGTCGGGGCACAGTTGACAGACTTGTCAATCTCTCTATCCAACGAAGGCAACAGTTTGCTGCCTTTCACACTGCGTTCCAAGAGATGATCCGGAGGTACCTGGGTCGCCGAACGGTGCTCAGTCGGTCAACAGGAGTCATTGAGTGCACAGTGTTCCTCCAAAGGGACATGGTGGGGCAGAGGGAGTCCTGGGAGAAGCATTCCAGCGTTAATGCGCTGCTTTCCCTAAGGGTTCATGGAAATCGTTTGTACACGTCAAGTCGTGCGTTGGAAACGCTGACATTACGTTGAGCCTGGGGGACAGGTCTGGCTTTCCCGTTATGTGAACAAGGGCTGCTGGAGGCCTCCTGTAACGAGTAGGAAACTGTCTGTTAGCCTAGGAAACCTGCCCTTCAATCACTCGGCATTACCACTGTGAAGAGGGCTCGGGCAACAACGCTGTTTTTCACTTAAATCTGAGGCCGCAAGTGTCCTGCTTTCCCGTTGGGAAAATAATGCTTTTCTCATTAGGCCCCTCGGTCAGACTTGACGCAGCACACGTACGTGTAGCTTCTGACCGGCGAAAAGAGACTCAAGGAGCACCCTGGACCTTCCCTGATAAAACTTTGGCACACAGGGAGCTGAAAGGCGTGACCGACGGAATTCCTTAGGTGAGGCCAAAAAGTGTCCTTTTATCCTACCAGAGCTCAGGCAGTGTTGCAGGGGCAACAAGTCCGTTTGTCAGGCTGCGCCTAAAGTCGACGGTCTGCTTGGCAAGCGAGGGCAGCTTCGTGTTCCCAGTGCGAACGCTAAGCAGGGGGTGTTTGCATTGCCGTCCTGGTTCAGCAGCGGGGACCGCTTGCGGTCCACCGAAGACCTGCCAGACCCGTGTTCGGGAGGACTTTTGAAAGATGGGCAATCCAACGGTGCAACAAAGAGAGCAGTGTTTTGCCTTGAATTCACTCTTCGTTCCAAGAGACGATGCGAAGGGCCTAGGTGCCTGTACGTCGGTAGGTCGCCTAAGACGTGACAACCGGTACACACGGTGTTGCCGTGAGACGTGGTGAGGGCGCGGGAGTCCCAGGAGTCCTGAAAAGCCCACTAGCGTTTAGCCACTGCTTTGAGTAGGGCTCCCTGGGAAATGCTGCACGCCTGCCTGGCATTTGTGGATGCAATTCCTGGACCTTGCCTTCAGCTTGGCGCTCAGTGTCGTGTTCCTTCTGGGTAAAGGCGGCTCTGGGATGCCCCAGGAATGGAAGCGGAAACCCACCGCCGCGCTCAAGAAAAGTCCACTTTCCTTCCAAAGACGTTCCAGCATGCAAGAATGGACTGACAGAGCACTGTATTTCAGGCAGCTTTCACGCTGAACGATCCTTCTTTCCCGTTGGGAGGTACTACAGTTCTCTAAGGGTCCCGGTCTCAGAGTTGCACACAGCCCACGTGCGTGTAGTTTCTCAGGAACCAAAGGGGACCCAAGGAGGACGGTGGCACCTTCTCTGAATAATTTTGTAGCCAGGGAGTTGGTTGTGCGCTGTGCGAATGGCATGAACTCTTAAAGGTGCTAGGTATCAGATGTAGGTGCTCCCTGAACCTGCCAAAAGCCTAGCAGTGTTCGGGGGGGAAACTGTCCATTTTCCAGACTGCATCAAAGGTCGACTTACAGCTTGCCAGGAAGAGCCGGTAGGTAAGTACACCCAGAATGAACACTACGCACCATGCCTCCCATGGCTCCTCAGCGTCAGCAGTGGGAGCCCCTGGCATGCCACCTAGGACCTTCTACACCTGTGTTCAGGGGCACTTTTGAATGTCGTGGCTATCTAGCTCTACAGCAAAGAGGAGACTTTGTCGCTTCTCAGTCTGCATTCAAAGAGGTCATCCGGAGGACTTTGACAGCGGAAAGGTGCTCAGGGGGCCAAGAAGAGTTTCGGTACACAGTGTTCTTCCAAGGGACGTGGTGAGGCAGCGGGGACCCTAGGAAAGGCATACTAACTTCAATGCACTACTCGCCTAAGGTTTCCTGGAAAACCTCTGCACGCGTCAATTCATGGAGGGACTACCTGGACCTCACTTGGGTCGTTGTGGAACAGTAGAGTGTTCCGTTGATGGATAGAGGGTGACCGGAGGCCTCCTGCACGGCGTAGTAAACAGAGTGTTTCTCTAGGCAAACTCCCTTTCCCCGCACATAGCCATTCTACTTGTGAAGACAACACGAGGAACCGCACTGTTTCTCAGGACACTTTGAGGCCGCACTTTCAGCTCTCCCGCCGGGAAAATAATGCTCTTGGCTTTAGGTAACCAATATCAAAGTTGAACCCAGCACATGCACTTGTAGGTTCTGACCAACAAAAAGAGACTCAAGCAGCACCCTGGACCTTCGCTGATAAGACTTTGGCACCAGGGTAGTCCTGCGTGGGCTGAATGGCCTCAACGACGTAATTCCCGGGGATGGGCCAAACTGTCCTTGTGTCTTACAAAACCTGGGGTAGCGTTCAGGGGCACATTGTACGTTTGTCAGGCTGCCTCTGAAGTCGACCTTCTGCTTGGCAGAGACAGAGAGAGAGAGACAGAGAGAGACAGAGAGACAGAGAGACAGAGAGACAGAGAGGTGGCAGGGGAGTGTTCCCAGCATGAACCGTAAACACAGTGTTTCTTCATAGCAGCAGTGGTTCAGCCGTGGGGATCATTGGCATAACACCGAAGACCTGCTAGGCCTGTGTTCGGGAGGACTTTTGAAAGCTCGGCAGTCTAGACGGGCAGCGAAGGGAGCAGAGTGTCGCCTTTCATTCTTCTTGCAGAGAAACGATCCGAAGGGCCCAGGTACCTGTATTTGGTTGGGTCCCCTGAGAATTGGGTACACGTTGGGTACACAGTGTTTCTCCATGCGAGGTGGTGAGGACCCAGGAGTCCTAGGAGTCCTGAACCAGCACCCTAGCGTCAAGCCACTGCTTTGACTAAGGCTTCTGGGCAAATGCTGCATGCCTGCAGGCACTGTGGATGCCGTTCCCGGACCTTGTTTGGATCTTCGTGACCAGCGTGGTCTGCCCTTTATGCGAAGGGGGCTCTGGCACGCCTCAGGCAAGGAAGTGGAAAGAGCTTTCTTCTTTCTTGCATAGCACCCTTTCCTTTGAGACACGTTCCAGCATGCAAGGGAAGACTAGCGGAACGCTGTGTTTCGGCACCTTTGAGGCTACGAGGATTCTTCGTTCAACTAGGGACAATCCAACGTTTCTCCTAAGGTCCCGGCATCAAAGTTGAACGCAGCCCCACGTACGTGTAGTTTCTCAAGCACCAGAAGAGACACAAGAAGCACTGTGGTACCTTCTCAGAATAATATCTTGCGCAGGGAGATGAGCACTGTCCGAGTGACATAGGCGTTTTAAGGCGCCAGCTAGATCTGGGTGTCCTTGAACCTGCCAAAAGACTAGCAGGCTTCAGGAGGAAACCGTTCATTTTCCGGACGGCATCTAAAGTCGAGTTTCTGCTGGGCAGGGAGAGACGGCAGGTATGTAAGCGGAGAATGAACAGTCAGCACAGAGCTTGTTACATTGCAGCTCAGGGTCAGCCCTGAGAGCCCCTGGCATCACACCGAAGACTTTGCAGAACTCGGGTCGGGGCACAGTTGACAGACTTGCCAACCTCTCTATCCAACGAAGGCAACAGTTTGCTGCCTTTCACACTGCGTTCCAAGAGATGATCCGGAGGTACCTGGGTCGCCGAACGGTGCTCAGTCGGTCAACAGGAGTCATTGAGTGCACAGTGTTCCTCCAAAGGGACATGGTGGGGCAGAGGGAGTCCTGGGAGAAGCATTCCAGCGTTAATGCGCTGCTTTCCCTAAGGGTTCATGGAAATCGTTTGTACACGTCAAGTCGTGCGTTGGAAACGCTGACATTACGTTGAGCCTGGGGGACAGGTCTGGCTTTCCCGTTATGTGAACAAGGGCTGCTGGAGGCCTCCTGTAACGAGTAGGAAACTGTCTGTTAGCCTAGGAAACCTGCCCTTCAATCACTCGGCATTACCACTGTGAAGAGGGCTCGGGCAACAACGCTGTTTTTCACTTAAATCTGAGGCCGCAAGTGTCCTGCTTTCCCGTTGGGAAAATAATGCTTTTCTCATTAGGCCCCTCGGTCAGACTTGACGCAGCACACGTACGTGTAGCTTCTGACCGGCGAAAAGAGACTCAAGGAGCACCCTGGACCTTCCCTGATAAAACTTTGGCACACAGGGAGCTGAAAGGCGTGACCGACGGAATTCCTTAGGTGAGGCCAAAAAGTGTCCTTTTATCCTACCAGAGCTCAGGCAGTGTTGCAGGGGCAACAAGTCCGTTTGTCAGGCTGCGCCTAAAGTCGACGGTCTGCTTGGCAAGCGAGGGCAGCTTCGTGTTCCCAGTGCGAACGCTAAGCAGGGGGTGTTTGCATTGCCGTCCTGGTTCAGCAGCGGGGACCGCTTGCGGTCCACCGAAGACCTGCCAGACCCGTGTTCGGGAGGACTTTTGAAAGATGGGCAATCCAACGGTGCAACAAAGAGAGCAGTGTTTTGCCTTGAATTCACTCTTCGTTCCAAGAGACGATGCGAAGGGCCTAGGTGCCTGTACGTCGGTAGGTCGCCTAAGACGTGACAACCGGTACACACGGTGTTGCCGTGAGACGTGGTGAGGGCGCGGGAGTCCCAGGAGTCCTGAAAAGCCCACTAGCGTTTAGCCACTGCTTTGAGTAGGGCTCCCTGGGAAATGCTGCACGCCTGCCTGGCATTTGTGGATGCAATTCCTGGACCTTGCCTTCAGCTTGGCGCTCAGTGTCGTGTTCCTTCTGGGTAAAGGCGGCTCTGGGATGCCCCAGGAATGGAAGCGGAAACCCACCGCCGCGCTCAAGAAAAGTCCACTTTCCTTCCAAAGACGTTCCAGCATGCAAGAATGGACTGACAGAGCACTGTATTTCAGGCAGCTTTCACGCTGAACGATCCTTCTTTCCCGTTGGGAGGTACTACAGTTCTCTAAGGGTCCCGGTCTCAGAGTTGCACACAGCCCACGTGCGTGTAGTTTCTCAGGAACCAAAGGGGACCCAAGGAGGACGGTGGCACCTTCTCTGAATAATTTTGTAGCCAGGGAGTTGGTTGTGCGCTGTGCGAATGGCATGAACTCTTAAAGGTGCTAGGTATCAGATGTAGGTGCTCCCTGAACCTGCCAAAAGCCTAGCAGTGTTCGGGGGGGAAACTGTCCATTTTCCAGACTGCATCAAAGGTCGACTTACAGCTTGCCAGGAAGAGCCGGTAGGTAAGTACACCCAGAATGAACACTACGCACCATGCCTCCCATGGCTCCTCAGCGTCAGCAGTGGGAGCCCCTGGCATGCCACCTAGGACCTTCTACACCTCTGTTCAGGGGCACTTTTGAATGTCGTGGCTATCTAGCTCTACAGCAAAGAGGAGACTTTGTCGCTTCTCAGTCTGCATTCAAAGAGGTCATCCGGAGGACTTTGACAGCGGAAAGGTGCTCAGGGGGCCAAGAAGAGTTTCGGTACACAGTGTTCTTCCAAGGGACGTGGTGAGGCAGCGGGGACCCTAGGAAAGGCATACTAACTTCAATGCACTACTCGCCTAAGGTTTCCTGGAAAACCTCTGCACGCGTCAATTCGTGGAGGGACTACCTGGACCTCACTTGGGTCGTTGTGGAACAGTAGAGTGTTCCGTTGATGGATAGAGGGTGACCGGAGGCCTCCTGCACGGCGTAGTAAACAGAGTGTTTCTCTAGGCAAACTCCCTTTCCCCGCACATAGCCATTCTACTTGTGAAGACAACACGAGGAACCGCACTGTTTCTCAGGACACTTTGAGGCCGCACTTTCAGCTCTCCCGCCGGGAAAATAATGCTCTTGGCTTTAGGTAACCAATATCAAAGTTGAACCCAGCACATGCACTTGTAGGTTCTGACCAACAAAAAGAGACTCAAGCAGCACCCTGGACCTTCGCTGATAAGACTTTGGCACCAGGGTAGTCCTGCGTGGGCTGAATGGCCTCAACGACGTAATTCCCGGGGATGGGCCAAACTGTCCTTGTGTCTTACAAAACCTGGGGTAGCGTTCAGGGGCACATTGTACGTTTGTCAGGCTGCCTCTGAAGTCGACCTTCTGCTTGGCAGAGACAGAGAGAGAGAGAGACAGAGAGACAGAGAGACAGAGAGACAGAGAGACAGAGAGGCGGCAGGGAAGTGTTCCCAGCATGAACCGTAAACACAGTGTTTCTTCATAGCAGCAGTGGTTCAGCCGTGGGGATCATTGGCATAACACCGAAGACCTGCTAGGCCTGTGTTCGGGAGGACTTTTGAAAGCTCGGCAGTCTAGACGGGCAGCGAAGGGAGCAGAGTGTCGCCTTTCATTCTTCTTGCAGAGAAACGATCCGAAGGGCCCAGGTACCTGTATTTGGTTGGGTCCCCTGAGAATTGGGTACACGTTGGGTACACAGTGTTTCTCCATGCGAGGTGGTGAGGACCCAGGAGTCCTAGGAGTCCTGACCCAGCACCCTAGCGTCAAGCCACTGCTTTGACTAAGGCTTCTGGGCAAATGCTGCATGCCTGCAGGCACTGTGGATGCCGTTCCCGGACCTTGTTTGGATCTTCGTGACCAGCGTGGTCTGCCCTTTATGCGAAGGGGGCTCTGGCACGCCTCAGGCAAGGAAGTGGAAAGAGCTTTCTTCTTTCTTGCATAGCACCCTTTCCTTTGAGACACGTTCCAGCATGCAAGGGAAGACTAGCGGAACGCTGTGTTTCGGCACCTTTGAGGCTACGAGGATTCTTCGTTCAACTAGGGACAATCCAACGTTTCTCCTAAGGTCCCGGCATCAAAGTTGAACGCAGCCCCACGTACGTGTAGTTTCTCAAGCACCAGAAGAGACACAAGAAGCACTGTGGTACCTTCTCAGAATAATATCTTGCGCAGGGAGATGAGCACTGTCCGAGTGACATAGGCGTTTTAAGGCGCCAGCTAGATCTGGGTGTCCTTGAACCTGCCAAAAGACTAGCAGGCTTCAGGAGGAAACCGTTCATTTTCCGGACGGCATCTAAAGTCGAGTTTCTGCTGGGCAGGGAGAGACGGCAGGTATGTAAGCGGAGAATGAACAGTCAGCACAGAGCTTGTTACATTGCAGCTCAGGGTCAGCCCTGAGAGCCCCTGGCATCACACCGAAGACTTTGCAGAACTCGGGTCGGGGCACAGTTGACAGACTTGCCAACCTCTCTATCCAACGAAGGCAACAGTTTGCTGCCTTTCACACTGCGTTCCAAGAGATGATCCGGAGGTACCTGGGTCGCCGAACGGTGCTCAGTCGGTCAACAGGAGTCATTGAGTGCACAGTGTTCCTCCAAAGGGACATGGTGGGGCAGAGGGAGTCCTGGGAGAAGCATTCCAGCGTTAATGCGCTGCTTTCCCTAAGGGTTCATGGAAATCGTTTGTACACGTCAAGTCGTGCGTTGGAAACGCTGACATTACGTTGAGCCTGGGGGACAGGTCTGGCTTTCCCGTTATGTGAACAAGGGCTGCTGGAGGCCTCCTGTAACGAGTAGGAAACTGTCTGTTAGCCTAGGAAACCTGCCCTTCAATCACTCGGCATTACCACTGTGAAGAGGGCTCGGGCAACAACGCTGTTTTTCACTTAAATCTGAGGCCGCAAGTGTCCTGCTTTCCCGTTGGGAAAATAATGCTTTTCTCATTAGGCCCCTCGGTCAGACTTGACGCAGCACACGTACGTGTAGCTTCTGACCGGCGAAAAGAGACTCAAGGAGCACCCTGGACCTTCCCTGATAAAACTTTGGCACACAGGGAGCTGAAAGGCGTGACCGACGGAATTCCTTAGGTGAGGCCAAAAAGTGTCCTTTTATCCTACCAGAGCTCAGGCAGTGTTGCAGGGGCAACAAGTCCGTTTGTCAGGCTGCGCCTAAAGTCGACGGTCTGCTTGGCAAGCGAGGGCAGCTTCGTGTTCCCAGTGCGAACGCTAAGCAGGGGGTGTTTGCATTGCCGTCCTGGTTCAGCAGCGGGGACCGCTTGCGGTCCACCGAAGACCTGCCAGACCCGTGTTCGGGAGGACTTTTGAAAGATGGGCAATCCAACGGCGCAACAAAGAGAGCAGTGTTTTGCCTTGAATTCACTCTCCGTTCCAAGAGACGATGCGAAGGGCCTAGGTGCCTGTACGTCGGTAGGTCGCCTAAGACGTGACAACCGGTACACACGGTGTTGCCGTGAGACGTGGTGAGGGCGCGGGAGTCCCAGGAGTCCTGAAAAGCCCACTAGCGTTTAGCCACTGCTTTGAGTAGGGCTCCCTGGGAAATGCTGCACGCCTGCCTGGCATTTGTGGATGCAATTCCTGGACCTTGCCTTCAGCTTGGCGCTCAGTGTCGTGTTCCTTCTGGGTAAAGGCGGCTCTGGGATGCCCCAGGAATGGAAGCGGAAACCCACCGCCGCGCTCAAGAAAAGTCCACTTTCCTTCCAAAGACGTTCCAGCATGCAAGAATGGACTGACAGAGCACTGTATTTCAGGCAGCTTTCACGCTGAACGATCCTTCTTTCCCGTTGGGAGGTACTACAGTTCTCTAAGGGTCCCGGTCTCAGAGTTGCACACAGCCCACGTGCGTGTAGTTTCTCAGGAACCAAAGGGGACCCAAGGAGGACGGTGGCACCTTCTCTGAATAATTTTGTAGCCAGGGAGTTGGTTGTGCGCTGTGCGAATGGCATGAACTCTTAAAGGTGCTAGGTATCAGATGTAGGTGCTCCCTGAACCTGCCAAAAGCCTAGCAGTGTTCGAGGGGGAAACTGTCCATTTTCCAGACTGCATCAAAGGTCGAGTTACAGCTTGCCAGGAAGAGCCGGTAGGTAAGTACACCCAGAATGAACACTACGCACCATGCCTCCCATGGCTCCTCAGCGTCAGCAGTGGGAGCCCCTGGCATGCCACCTAGGACCTTCTACACCTCTGTTCAGGGGCACTTTTGAATGTCGTGGCTATCTAGCTCTACAGCAAAGAGGAGACTTTGTCGCTTCTCAGTCTGCATTCAAAGAGGTCATCCGGAGGACTTTGACAGCGGAAAGGTGCTCAGGGGGCCAAGAAGAGTTTCGGTACACAGTGTTCTTCCAAGGGACGTGGTGAGGCAGCGGGGACCCTAGGAAAGGCATACTAACTTCAATGCACTACTCGCCTAAGGTTTCCTGGAAAACCTCTGCACGCGTCAATTCGTGGAGGGACTACCTGGACCTCACTTGGGTCGTTGTGGAACAGTAGAGTGTTCCGTTGATGGATAGAGGGTGACCGGAGGCCTCCTGCACGGCGTAGTAAACAGAGTGTTTCTCTAGGCAAACTCCCTTTCCCCGCACATAGCCATTCTACTTGTGAAGACAACACGAGGAACCGCACTGTTTCTCAGGACACTTTGAGGCCGCACTTTCAGCTCTCCCGCCGGGAAAATAATGCTCTTGGCTTTAGGTAACCAATATCAAAGTTGAACCCAGCACATGCACTTGTAGGTTCTGACCAACAAAAAGAGACTCAAGCAGCACCCTGGACCTTCGCTGATAAGACTTTGGCACCAGGGTAGTCCTGCGTGGGCTGAATGGCCTCAACGACGTAATTCCCGGGGATGGGCCAAACTGTCCTTGTGTCTTACAAAACCTGGGGTAGCGTTCAGGGGCACATTGTACGTTTGTCAGGCTGCCTCTGAAGTCGACCTTCTGCTTGGCAGAGACAGAGAGAGAGAGAGAGAGAGAGACAGAGAGACAGAGAGACAGAGAGACAGAGAGGTGGCAGGGGAGTGTTCCCAGCATGAACCGTAAACACAGTGTTTCTTCATAGCAGCAGTGGTTCAGCCGTGGGGATCATTGGCATAACACCGAAGACCTGCTAGGCCTGTGTTCGGGAGGACTTTTGAAAGCTCGGCAGTCTAGACGGGCAGCGAAGGGAGCAGAGTGTCGCCTTTCATTCTTCTTGCAGAGAAACGATCCGAAGGGCCCAGGTACCTGTATTTGGTTGGGTCCCCTGAGAATTGGGTACACGTTGGGTACACAGTGTTTCTCCATGCGAGGTGGTGAGGACCCAGGAGTCCTAGGAGTCCTGACCCAGCACCCTAGCGTCAAGCCACTGCTTTGACTAAGGCTTCTGGGCAAATGCTGCATGCCTGCAGGCACTGTGGATGCCGTTCCCGGACCTTGTTTGGATCTTCGTGACCAGCGTGGTCTGCCCTTTATGCGAAGGGGGCTCTGGCACGCCTCAGGCAAGGAAGTGGAAAGAGCTTTCTTCTTTCTTGCATAGCACCCTTTCCTTTGAGACACGTTCCAGCATGCAAGGGAAGACTAGCGGAACGCTGTGTTTCGGCACCTTTGAGGCTACGAGGATTCTTCGTTCAACTAGGGACAATCCAACGTTTCTCCTAAGGTCCCGGCATCAAAGTTGAACGCAGCCCCACGTACGTGTAGTTTCTCAAGCACCAGAAGAGACACAAGAAGCACTGTGGTACCTTCTCAGAATAATATCTTGCGCAGGGAGATGAGCACTGTCCGAGTGACATAGGCGTTTTAAGGCGCCAGCTAGATCTGGGTGTCCTTGAACCTGCCAAAAGACTAGCAGGCTTCAGGAGGAAACCGTTCATTTTCCGGACGGCATCTAAAGTCGAGTTTCTGCTGGGCAGGGAGAGACGGCAGGTATGTAAGCGGAGAATGAACAGTCAGCACAGAGCTTGTTACATTGCAGCTCAGGGTCAGCCCTGAGAGCCCCTGGCATCACACCGAAGACTTTGCAGAACTCGGGTCGCGGCACAGTTGACAGACTTGCCAACCTCTCTATCCAACGAAGGCAACAGTTTGCTGCCTTTCACACTGCGTTCCAAGAGATGATCCGGAGGTACCTGGGTCGCCGAACGGTGCTCAGTCGGTCAACAGGAGTCATTGAGTGCACAGTGTTCCTCCAAAGGGACATGGTGGGGCAGAGGGAGTCCTGGGAGAAGCATTCCAGCGTTAATGCGCTGCTTTCCCTAAGGGTTCATGGAAATCGTTTGTACACGTCAAGTCGTGCGTTGGAAACGCTGACATTACGTTGAGCCTGGGGGACAGGTCTGGCTTTCCCGTTATGTGAACAAGGGCTGCTGGAGGCCTCCTGTAACGAGTAGGAAACTGTCTGTTAGCCTAGGAAACCTGCCCTTCAATCACTCGGCATTACCACTGTGAAGAGGGCTCGGGCAACAACGCTGTTTTTCACTTAAATCTGAGGCCGCAAGTGTCCTGCTTTCCCGTTGGGAAAATAATGCTTTTCTCATTAGGCCCCTCGGTCAGACTTGACGCAGCACACGTACGTGTAGCTTCTGACCGGCGAAAAGAGACTCAAGGAGCACCCTGGACCTTCCCTGATAAAACTTTGGCACACAGGGAGCTGAAAGGCGTGACCGACGGAATTCCTTAGGTGAGGCCAAAAAGTGTCCTTTTATCCTACCAGAGCTCAGGCAGTGTTGCAGGGGCAACAAGTCCGTTTGTCAGGCTGCGCCTAAAGTCGACGGTCTGCTTGGCAAGCGAGGGCAGCTTCGTGTTCCCAGTGCGAACGCTAAGCAGGGGGTGTTTGCATTGCCGTCCTGGTTCAGCAGCGGGGACCGCTTGCGGTCCACCGAAGACCTGCCAGACCCGTGTTCGGGAGGACTTTTGAAAGATGGGCAATCCAACGGTGCAACAAAGAGAGCAGTGTTTTGCCTTGAATTCACTCTTCGTTCCAAGAGACGATGCGAAGGGCCTAGGTGCCTGTACGTCGGTAGGTCGCCTAAGACGTGACAACCGGTACACACGGTGTTGCCGTGAGACGTGGTGAGGGCGCGGGAGTCCCAGGAGTCCTGAAAAGCCCACTAGCGTTTAGCCACTGCTTTGAGTAGGGCTCCCTGGGAAATGCTGCACGCCTGCCTGGCATTTGTGGATGCAATTCCTGGACCTTGCCTTCAGCTTGGCGCTCAGTGTCGTGTTCCTTCTGGGTAAAGGCGGCTCTGGGATGCCCCAGGAATGGAAGCGGAAACCCACCGCCGCGCTCAAGAAAAGTCCACTTTCCTTCCAAAGACGTTCCAGCATGCAAGAATGGACTGACAGAGCACTGTATTTCAGGCAGCTTTCACGCTGAACGATCCTTCTTTCCCGTTGGGAGGTACTACAGTTCTCTAAGGGTCCCGGTCTCAGAGTTGCACACAGCCCACGTGCGTGTAGTTTCTCAGGAACCAAAGGGGACCCAAGGAGGACGGTGGCACCTTCTCTGAATAATTTTGTAGCCAGGGAGTTGGTTGTGCGCTGTGCGAATGGCATGAACTCTTAAAGGTGCTAGGTATCAGATGTAGGTGCTCCCTGAACCTGCCAAAAGCCTAGCAGTGTTCGGGGGGGAAACTGTCCATTTTCCAGACTGCATCAAAGGTCGAGTTACAGCTTGCCAGGAAGAGCCGGTAGGTAAGTACACCCAGAATGAACACTACGCACCATGCCTCCCATGGCTCCTCAGCGTCAGCAGTGGGAGCCCCTGGCATGCCACCTAGGACCTTCTACACCTCTGTTCAGGGGCACTTTTGAATGTCGTGGCTATCTAGCTCTACAGCAAAGAGGAGACTTTGTCGCTTCTCAGTCTGCATTCAAAGAGGTCATCCGGAGGACTTTGACAGCGGAAAGGTGCTCAGGGGGCCAAGAAGAGTTTCGGTACACAGTGTTCTTCCAAGGGACGTGGTGAGGCAGCGGGGACCCTAGGAAAGGCATACTAACTTCAATGCACTACTCGCCTAAGGTTTCCTGGAAAACCTCTGCACGCGTCAATTCGTGGAGGGACTACCTGGACCTCACTTGGGTCGTTGTGGAACAGTAGAGTGTTCCGTTGATGGATAGAGGGTGACCGGAGGCCTCCTGCACGGCGTAGTAAACAGAGTGTTTCTCTAGGCAAACTCCCTTTCCCCGCACATAGCCATTCTACTTGTGAAGACAACACGAGGAACCGCACTGTTTCTCAGGACACTTTGAGGCCGCACTTTCAGCTCTCCCGCCGGGAAAATAATGCTCTTGGCTTTAGGTAACCAATATCAAAGTTGAACCCAGCACATGCACTTGTAGGTTCTGACCAACAAAAAGAGACTCAAGCAGCACCCTGGACCTTCGCTGATAAGACTTTGGCACCAGGGTAGTCCTGCGTGGGCTGAATGGCCTCAACGACGTAATTCCCGGGGATGGGCCAAACTGTCCTTGTGTCTTACAAAACCTGGGGTAGCGTTCAGGGGCACATTGTACGTTTGTCAGGCTGCCTCTGAAGTCGACCTTCTGCTTGGCAGAGACAGAGAGAGAGAGACAGAGAGAGAGAGAGAGAGAGAGACAGAGAGACAGAGAGACAGAGAGGCGGCAGGGAAGTGTTCCCAGCATGAACCGTAAACACAGTGTTTCTTCATAGCAGCAGTGGTTCAGCCGTGGGGATCATTGGCATAACACCGAAGACCTGCTAGGCCTGTGTTCGGGAGGACTTTTGAAAGCTCGGCCGTCTAGACGGGCAGCGAAGGGAGCAGAGTGTCGCCTTTCATTCTTCTTGCAGAGAAACGATCCGAAGGGCCCAGGTACCTGTATTTGGTTGGGTCCCCTGAGAATTGGGTACACGTTGGGTACACAGTGTTTCTCCATGCGAGGTGGTGAGGACCCAGGAGTCCTAGGAGTCCTGACCCAGCACCCTAGCGTCAAGCCACTGCTTTGACTAAGGCTTCTGGGCAAATGCTGCATGCCTGCAGGCACTGTGGATGCCGTTCCCGGACCTTGTTTGGATCTTCGTGACCAGCGTGGTCTGCCCTTTATGCGAAGGGGGCTCTGGCACGCCTCAGGCAAGGAAGTGGAAAGAGCTTTCTTCTTTCTTGCATAGCACCCTTTCCTTTGAGACACGTTCCAGCATGCAAGGGAAGACTAGCGGAACGCTGTGTTTCGGCACCTTGGAGGCTACGAGGATTCTTCGTTCAACTAGGGACAATCCAACGTTTCTCCTAAGGTCCCGGCATCAAAGTTGAACGCAGCCCCACGTACGTGTAGTTTCTCAAGCACCAGAAGAGACACAAGAAGCACTGTGGTACCTTCTCAGAATAATATCTTGCGCAGGGAGATGAGCACTGTCCGAGTGACATAGGCGTTTTAAGGCGCCAGCTAGATCTGGGTGTCCTTGAACCTGCCAAAAGACTAGCAGGCTTCAGGAGGAAACCGTTCATTTTCCGGACGGCATCTAAAGTCGAGTTTCTGCTGGGCAGGGAGAGACGGCAGGTATGTAAGCGGAGAATGAACAGTCAGCACAGAGCTTGTTACATTGCAGCTCAGGGTCAGCCCTGAGAGCCCCTGGCATCACACCGAAGACTTTGCAGAACTCGGGTCGCGGCACAGTTGACAGACTTGCCAACCTCTCTATCCAACGAAGGCAACAGTTTGCTGCCTTTCACACTGCGTTCCAAGAGATGATCCGGAGGTACCTGGGTCGCCGAACGGTGCTCAGTCGGTCAACAGGAGTCATTGAGTGCACAGTGTTCCTCCAAAGGGACATGGTGGGGCAGAGGGAGTCCTGGGAGAAGCATTCCAGCGTTAATGCGCTGCTTTCCCTAAGGGTTCATGGAAATCGTTTGTACACGTCAAGTCGTGCGTTGGAAACGCTGACATTACGTTGAGCCTGGGGGACAGGTCTGGCTTTCCCGTTATGTGAACAAGGGCTGCTGGAGGCCTCCTGTAACGAGTAGGAAACTGTCTGTTAGCCTAGGAAACCTGCCCTTCAATCACTCGGCATTACCACTGTGAAGAGGGCTCGGGCAACAACGCTGTTTTTCACTTAAATCTGAGGCCGCAAGTGTCCTGCTTTCCCGTTGGGAAAATAATGCTTTTCTCATTAGGCCCCTCGGTCAGACTTGACGCAGCACACGTACGTGTAGCTTCTGACCGGCGAAAAGAGACTCAAGGAGCACCCTGGACCTTCCCTGATAAAACTTTGGCACACAGGGAGCTGAAAGGCGTGACCGACGGAATTCCTTAGGTGAGGCCAAAAAGTGTCCTTTTATCCTACCAGAGCTCAGGCAGTGTTGCAGGGGCAACAAGTCCGTTTGTCAGGCTGCGCCTAAAGTCGACGGTCTGCTTGGCAAGCGAGGGCAGCTTCGTGTTCCCAGTGCGAACGCTAAGCAGGGGGTGTTTGCATTGCCGTCCTGGTTCAGCAGCGGGGACCGCTTGCGGTCCACCGAAGACCTGCCAGACCCGTGTTCGGGAGGACTTTTGAAAGATGGGCAATCCAACGGTGCAACAAAGAGAGCAGTGTTTTGCCTTGAATTCACTCTTCGTTCCAAGAGACGATGCGAAGGGCCTAGGTGCCTGTACGTCGGTAGGTCGCCTAAGACGTGACAACCGGTACACACGGTGTTGCCGTGAGACGTGGTGAGGGCGCGGGAGTCCCAGGAGTCCTGAAAAGCCCACTAGCGTTTAGCCACTGCTTTGAGTAGGGCTCCCTGGGAAATGCTGCACGCCTGCCTGGCATTTGTGGATGCAATTCCTGGACCTTGCCTTCAGCTTGGCGCTCAGTGTCGTGTTCCTTCTGGGTAAAGGCGGCTCTGGGATGCCCCAGGAATGGAAGCGGAAACCCACCGCCGCGCTCAAGAAAAGTCCACTTTCCTTCCAAAGACGTTCCAGCATGCAAGAATGGACTGACAGAGCACTGTATTTCAGGCAGCTTTCACGCTGAACGATCCTTCTTTCCCGTTGGGAGGTACTACAGTTCTCTAAGGGTCCCGGTCTCAGAGTTGCACACAGCCCACGTGCGTGTAGTTTCTCAGGAACCAAAGGGGACCCAAGGAGGACGGTGGCACCTTCTCTGAATAATTTTGTAGCCAGGGAGTTGGTTGTGCGCTGTGCGAATGGCATGAACTCTTAAAGGTGCTAGGTATCAGATGTAGGTGCTCCCTGAACCTGCCAAAAGCCTAGCAGTGTTCGGGGGGGAAACTGTCCATTTTCCAGACTGCATCAAAGGTCGAGTTACAGCTTGCCAGGAAGAGCCGGTAGGTAAGTACACCCAGAATGAACACTACGCACCATGCCTCCCATGGCTCCTCAGCGTCAGCAGTGGGAGCCCCTGGCATGCCACCTAGGACCTTCTACACCTCTGTTCAGGGGCACTTTTGAATGTCGTGGCTATCTAGCTCTACAGCAAAGAGGAGACTTTGTCGCTTCTCAGTCTGCATTCAAAGAGGTCATCCGGAGGACTTTGACAGCGGAAAGGTGCTCAGGGGGCCAAGAAGAGTTTCGGTACACAGTGTTCTTCCAAGGGACGTGGTGAGGCAGCGGGGACCCTAGGAAAGGCATACTAACTTCAATGCACTACTCGCCTAAGGTTTCCTGGAAAACCTCTGCACGCGTCAATTCGTGGAGGGACTACCTGGACCTCACTTGGGTCGTTGTGGAACAGTAGAGTGTTCCGTTGATGGATAGAGGGTGACCGGAGGCCTCCTGCACGGCGTAGTAAACAGAGTGTTTCTCTAGGCAAACTCCCTTTCCCCGCACATAGCCATTCTACTTGTGAAGACAACACGAGGAACCGCACTGTTTCTCAGGACACTTTGAGGCCGCACTTTCAGCTCTCCCGCCGGGAAAATAATGCTCTTGGCTTTAGGTAACCAATATCAAAGTTGAACCCAGCACATGCACTTGTAGGTTCTGACCAACAAAAAGAGACTCAAGCAGCACCCTGGACCTTCGCTGATAAGACTTTGGCACCAGGGTAGTCCTGCGTGGGCTGAATGGCCTCAACGACGTAATTCCCGGGGATGGGCCAAACTGTCCTTGTGTCTTACAAAACCTGGGGTAGCGTTCAGGGGCACATTGTACGTTTGTCAGGCTGCCTCTGAAGTCGACCTTCTGCTTGGCAGAGACAGAGAGAGAGAGAGACAGAGAGACAGAGAGACAGAGAGACAGAGAGACAGAGAGGCGGCAGGGAAGTGTTCCCAGCATGAACCGTAAACACAGTGTTTCTTCATAGCAGCAGTGGTTCAGCCGTGGGGATCATTGGCATAACACCGAAGACCTGCTAGGCCTGTGTTCGGGAGGACTTTTGAAAGCTCGGCAGTCTAGACGGGCAGCGAAGGGAGCAGAGTGTCGCCTTTCATTCTTCTTGCAGAGAAACGATCCGAAGGGCCCAGGTACCTGTATTTGGTTGGGTCCCCTGAGAATTGGGTACACGTTGGGTACACAGTGTTTCTCCATGCGAGGTGGTGAGGACCCAGGAGTCCTAGGAGTCCTGACCCAGCACCCTAGCGTCAAGCCACTGCTTTGACTAAGGCTTCTGGGCAAATGTTGCATGCCTGCAGGCACTGTGGATGCCGTTCCCGGACCTTGTTTGGATCTTCGTGACCAGCGTGGTCTGCCCTTTATGCGAAGGGGGCTCTGGCACGCCTCAGGCAAGGAAGTGGAAAGAGCTTTCTTCTTTCTTGCATAGCACCCTTTCCTTTGAGACACGTTCCAGCATGCAAGGGAAGACTAGCGGAACGCTGTGTTTAGGCACCTTTGAGGCTACGAGGATTCTTCGTTCAACTAGGGACAATCCAACGTTTCTCCTAAGGTCCCGGCATCAAAGTTGAACGCAGCCCCACGTACGTGTAGTTTCTCAAGCACCAGAAGAGACACAAGAAGCACTGTGGTACCTTCTCAGAATAATATCTTGCGCAGGGAGATGAGCACTGTCCGAGTGACATAGGCGTTTTAAGGCGCCAGCTAGATCTGGGTGTCCTTGAACCTGCCAAAAGACTAGCAGGCTTCAGGAGGAAACCGTTCATTTTCCGGACGGCATCTAAAGTCGAGTTTCTGCTGGGCAGGGAGAGACGGCAGGTATGTAAGCGGAGAATGAACAGTCAGCACAGAGCTTGTTACACTGCAGCTCAGGGTCAGCCCTGAGAGCCCCTGGCATCACACCGAAGACTTTGCAGAACTCGGGTCGGGGCACAGTTGACAGACTTGCCAACCTCTCTATCCAACGAAGGCAACAGTTTGCTGCCTTTCACACTGCGTTCCAAGAGATGATCTGGAGGTACCTGGGTCGCCGAACGGTGCTCAGTCGGTCAACAGGAGTCATTGAGTGCACAGTGTTCCTCCAAAGGGACATGGTGGGGCAGAGGGAGTCCTGGGAGAAGCATTCCAGCGTTAATGCGCTGCTTTCCCTAAGGGTTCATGGAAATCGTTTGTACACGTCAAGTCGTGCGTTGGAAACGCTGACATTACGTTGAGCCTGGGGGACAGGTCTGGCTTTCCCGTTATGTGAACAAGGGCTGCTGGAGGCCTCCTGTAACGAGTAGGAAACTGTCTGTTAGCCTAGGAAACCTGCCCTTCAATCACTCGGCATTACCACTGTGAAGAGGGCTCGGGCAACAACGCTGTTTTTCACTTAAATCTGAGGCCGCAAGTGTCCTGCTTTCCCGTTGGGAAAATAATGCTTTTCTCATTAGGCCCCTCGGTCAGACTTGACGCAGCACACGTACGTGTAGCTTCTGACCGGCGAAAAGAGACTCAAGGAGCACCCTGGACCTTGCCTGATAAAACTTTGGCACACAGGGAGCTGAAAGGCGTGACCGACGGAATTCCTTAGGTGAGGCCAAAAAGTGTCCTTTTATCCTACCAGAGCTCAGGCAGTGTTGCAGGGGCAACAAGTCCGTTTGTCAGGCTGCGCCTAAAGTCGACGGTCTGCTTGGCAAGCGAGGGCAGCTTCGTGTTCCCAGTGCGAACGCTAAGCAGGGGGTGTTTGCATTGCCGTCCTGGTTCAGCAGCGGGGACCGCTTGCGGTCCACCGAAGACCTGCCAGACCCGTGTTCGGGAGGACTTTTGAAAGATGGGCAATCCAACGGTGCAACAAAGAGAGCAGTGTTTTGCCTTGAATTCACTCTTCGTTCCAAGAGACGATGCGAAGGGCCTAGGTGCCTGTACGTCGGTAGGTCGCCTAAGACGTGACAACCGGTACACACGGTGTTGCCGTGAGACGTGGTGAGGGCGCGGGAGTCCCAGGAGTCCTGAAAAGCCCACTAGCGTTTAGCCACTGCTTTGAGTAGGGCTCCCTGGGAAATGCTGCACGCCTGCCTGGCATTTGTGGATGCAATTCCTGGACCTTGCCTTCAGCTTGGCGCTCAGTGTCGTGTTCCTTCTGGGTAAAGGCGGCTCTGGGATGCCCCAGGAATGGAAGCGGAAACCCACCGCCGCGCTCAAGAAAAGTCCACTTTCCTTCCAAAGACGTTCCAGCATGCAAGAATGGACTGACAGAGCACTGTATTTCAGGCAGCTTTCACGCTGAACGATCCTTCTTTCCCGTTGGGAGGTACTACAGTTCTCTAAGGGTCCCGGTCTCAGAGTTGCACACAGCCCACGTGCGTGTAGTTTCTCAGGAACCAAAGGGGACCCAAGGAGGACGGTGGCACCTTCTCTGAATAATTTTGTAGCCAGGGAGTTGGTTGTGCGCTGTGCGAATGGCATGAACTCTTAAAGGTGCTAGGTATCAGATGTAGGTGCTCCCTGAACCTGCCAAAAGCCTAGCAGTGTTCGGGGGGGAAACTGTCCATTTTCCAGACTGCATCAAAGGTCGACTTACAGCTTGCCAGGAAGAGCCGGTAGGTAAGTACACCCAGAATGAACACTACGCACCATGCCTCCCATGGCTCCTCAGCGTCAGCAGTGGGAGCCCCTGGCATGCCACCTAGGACCTTCTACACCTCTGTTCAGGGGCACTTTTGAATGTCGTGGCTATCTAGCTCTACAGCAAAGAGGAGACTTTGTCGCTTCTCAGTCTGCATTCAAAGAGGTCATCCGGAGGACTTTGACAGCGGAAAGGTGCTCAGGGGGCCAAGAAGAGTTTCGGTACACAGTGTTCTTCCAAGGGACGTGGTGAGGCAGCGGGGACCCTAGGAAAGGCATACTAACTTCAATGCACTACTCGCCTAAGGTTTCCTGGAAAACCTCTGCACGCGTCAATTCGTGGAGGGACTACCTGGACCTCACTTGGGTCGTTGTGGAACAGTAGAGTGTTCCGTTGATGGATAGAGGGTGACCGGAGGCCTCCTGCACGGCGTAGTAAACAGAGTGTTTCTCTAGGCAAACTCCCTTTCCCCGCACATAGCCATTCTACTTGTGAAGACAACACGAGGAACCGCACTGTTTCTCAGGACACTTTGAGGCCGCACTTTCAGCTCTCCCGCCGGGAAAATAATGCTCTTGGCTTTAGGTAACCAATATCAAAGTTGAACCCAGCACATGCACTTGTAGGTTCTGACCAACAAAAAGAGACTCAAGCAGCACCCTGGACCTTCGCTGATAAGACTTTGGCACCAGGGTAGTCCTGCGTGGGCTGAATGGCCTCAACGACGTAATTCCCGGGGATGGGCCAAACTGTCCTTGTGTCTTACAAAACCTGGGGTAGCGTTCAGGGGCACATTGTACGTTTGTCAGGCTGCCTCTGAAGTCGACCTTCTGCTTGGCAGAGACAGAGAGAGAGAGAGACAGAGAGACAGAGAGACAGAGAGACAGAGAGACAGAGAGGCGGCAGGGAAGTGTTCCCAGCATGAACCGTAAACACAGTGTTTCTTCATAGCAGCAGTGGTTCAGCCGTGGGGATCATTGGCATAACACCGAAGACCTGCTAGGCCTGTGTTCGGGAGGACTTTTGAAAGCTCGGCAGTCTAGACGGGCAGCGAAGGGAGCAGAGTGTCGCCTTTCATTCTTCTTGCAGAGAAACGATCCGAAGGGCCCAGGTACCTGTATTTGGTTGGGTCCCCTGAGAATTGGGTACACGTTGGGTACACAGTGTTTCTCCATGCGAGGTGGTGAGGACCCAGGAGTCCTAGGAGTCCTGACCCAGCACCCTAGCGTCAAGCCACTGCTTTGACTAAGGCTTCTGGGCAAATGCTGCATGCCTGCAGGCCCTGTGGATGCCGTTCCCGGACCTTGTTTGGATCTTCGTGACCAGCGTGGTCTGCCCTTTATGCGAAGGGGGCTCTGGCACGCCTCAGGCAAGGAAGTGGAAAGAGCTTTCTTCTTTCTTGCATAGCACCCTTTCCTTTGAGACACGTTCCAGCATGCAAGGGAAGACTAGTGGAACGCTGTGTTTCGGCACCTTGGAGGCTACGAGGATTCTTCGTTCAACTAGGGACAATCCAACGTTTCTCCTAAGGTCCCGGCATCAAAGTTGAACGCAGCCCCACGTACGTGTAGTTTCTCAAGCACCAGAAGAGACACAAGAAGCACTGTGGTACCTTCTCAGAATAATATCTTGCGCAGGGAGATGAGCACTGTCCGAGTGACATAGGCGTTTTAAGGCGCCAGCTAGATCTGGGTGTCCTTGAACCTGCCAAAAGACTAGCAGGCTTCAGGAGGAAACCGTTCATTTTCCGGACGGCATCTAAAGTCGAGTTTCTGCTGGGCAGGGAGAGACGGCAGGTATGTAAGCGGAGAATGAACAGTCAGCACAGAGCTTGTTACATTGCAGCTCAGGGTCAGCCCTGAGAGCCCCTGGCATCACACCGAAGACTTTGCAGAACTCGGGTCGGGGCACAGTTGACAGACTTGTCAATCTCTCTATCCAACGAAGGCAACAGTTTGCTGCCTTTCACACTGCGTTCCAAGAGATGATCCGGAGGTACCTGGGTCGCCGAACGGTGCTCAGTCGGTCAACAGGAGTCATTGAGTGCACAGTGTTCCTCCAAAGGGACATGGTGGGGCAGAGGGAGTCCTGGGAGAAGCATTCCAGCGTTAATGCGCTGCTTTCCCTAAGGGTTCATGGAAATCGTTTGTACACGTCAAGTCGTGCGTTGGAAACGCTGACATTACGTTGAGCCTGGGGGACAGGTCTGGCTTTCCCGTTATGTGAACAAGGGCTGCTGGAGGCCTCCTGTAACGAGTAGGAAACTGTCTGTTAGCCTAGGAAACCTGCCCTTCAATCACTCGGCATTACCACTGTGAAGAGGGCTCGGGCAACAACGCTGTTTTTCACTTAAATCTGAGGCCGCAAGTGTCCTGCTTTCCCGTTGGGAAAATAATGCTTTTCTCATTAGGCCCCTCGGTCAGACTTGACGCAGCACACGTACGTGTAGCTTCTGACCGGCGAAAAGAGACTCAAGGAGCACCCTGGACCTTCCCTGATAAAACTTTGGCACACAGGGAGCTGAAAGGCGTGACCGACGGAATTCCTTAGGTGAGGCCAAAAAGTGTCCTTTTATCCTACCAGAGCTCAGGCAGTGTTGCAGGGGCAACAAGTCCGTTTGTCAGGCTGCGCCTAAAGTCGACGGTCTGCTTGGCAAGCGAGGGCAGCTTCGTGTTCCCAGTGCGAACGCTAAGCAGGGGGTGTTTGCATTGCCGTCCTGGTTCAGCAGCGGGGACCGCTTGCGGTCCACCGAAGACCTGCCAGACCCGTGTTCGGGAGGACTTTTGAAAGATGGGCAATCCAACGGTGCAACAAAGAGAGCAGTGTTTTGCCTTGAATTCACTCTTCGTTCCAAGAGACGATGCGAAGGGCCTAGGTGCCTGTACGTCGGTAGGTCGCCTAAGACGTGACAACCGGTACACACGGTGTTGCCGTGAGACGTGGTGAGGGCGCGGGAGTCCCAGGAGTCCTGAAAAGCCCACTAGCGTTTAGCCACTGCTTTGAGTAGGGCTCCCTGGGAAATGCTGCACGCCTGCCTGGCATTTGTGGATGCAATTCCTGGACCTTGCCTTCAGCTTGGCGCTCAGTGTCGTGTTCCTTCTGGGTAAAGGCGGCTCTGGGATGCCCCAGGAATGGAAGCGGAAACCCACCGCCGCGCTCAAGAAAAGTCCACTTTCCTTCCAAAGACGTTCCAGCATGCAAGAATGGACTGACAGAGCACTGTATTTCAGGCAGCTTTCACGCTGAACGATCCTTCTTTCCCGTTGGGAGGTACTACAGTTCTCTAAGGGTCCCGGTCTCAGAGTTGCACACAGCCCACGTGCGTGTAGTTTCTCAGGAACCAAAGGGGACCCAAGGAGGACGGTGGCACCTTCTCTGAATAATTTTGTAGCCAGGGAGTTGGTTGTGCGCTGTGCGAATGGCATGAACTCTTAAAGGTGCTAGGTATCAGATGTAGGTGCTCCCTGAACCTGCCAAAAGCCTAGCAGTGTTCGGGGGGGAAACTGTCCATTTTCCAGACTGCATCAAAGGTCGAGTTACAGCTTGCCAGGAAGAGCCGGTAGGTAAGTACACCCAGAATGAACACTACGCACCATGCCTCCCATGGCTCCTCAGCGTCAGCAGTGGGAGCCCCTGGCATGCCACCTAGGACCTTCTACACCTCTGTTCAGGGGCACTTTTGAATGTCGTGGCTATCTAGCTCTACAGCAAAGAGGAGACTTTGTCGCTTCTCAGTCTGCATTCAAAGAGGTCATCCGGAGGACTTTGACAGCGGAAAGGTGCTCAGGGGGCCAAGAAGAGTTTCGGTACACAGTGTTCTTCCAAGGGACGTGGTGAGGCAGCGGGGACCCTAGGAAAGGCATACTAACTTCAATGCACTACTCGCCTAAGGTTTCCTGGAAAACCTCTGCACGCGTCAATTCGTGGAGGGACTACCTGGACCTCACTTGGGTCGTTGTGGAACAGTAGAGTGTTCCGTTGATGGATAGAGGGTGACCGGAGGCCTCCTGCACGGCGTAGTAAACAGAGTGTTTCTCTAGGCAAACTCCCTTTCCCCGCACATAGCCATTCTACTTGTGAAGACAACACGAGGAACCGCACTGTTTCTCAGGACACTTTGAGGCCGCACTTTCAGCTCTCCCGCCGGGAAAATAATGCTCTTGGCTTTAGGTAACCAATATCAAAGTTGAACCCAGCACATGCACTTGTAGGTTCTGACCAACAAAAAGAGACTCAAGCAGCACCCTGGACCTTCGCTGATAAGACTTTGGCACCAGGGTAGTCCTGCGTGGGCTGAATGGCCTCAACGACGTAATTCCCGGGGATGGGCCAAACTGTCCTTGTGTCTTACAAAACCTGGGGTAGCGTTCAGGGGCACATTGTACGTTTGTCAGGCTGCCTCTGAAGTCGACCTTCTGCTTGGCAGAGACAGAGAGAGAGAGAGACAGAGAGACAGAGAGACAGAGAGACAGAGAGACAGAGAGGCGGCAGGGAAGTGTTCCCAGCATGAACCGTAAACACAGTGTTTCTTCATAGCAGCAGTGGTTCAGCCGTGGGGATCATTGGCATAACACCGAAGACCTGCTAGGCCTGTGTTCGGGAGGACTTTTGAAAGCTCGGCCGTCTAGACGGGCAGCGAAGGGAGCAGAGTGTCGCCTTTCATTCTTCTTGCAGAGAAACGATCCGAAGGGCCCAGGTACCTGTATTTGGTTGGGTCCCCTGAGAATTGGGTACACGTTGGGTACACAGTGTTTCTCCATGCGAGGTGGTGAGGACCCAGGAGTCCTAGGAGTCCTGACCCAGCACCCTAGCGTCAAGCCACTGCTTTGACTAAGGCTTCTGGGCAAATGCTGCATGCCTGCAGGCACTGTGGATGCCGTTCCCGGACCTTGTTTGGATCTTCGTGACCAGCGTGGTCTGCCCTTTATGCGAAGGGGGCTCTGGCACGCCTCAGGCAAGGAAGTGGAAAGAGCTTTCTTCTTTCTTGCCTAGCACCCTTTCCTTTGAGACACGTTCCAGCATGCAAGGGAAGACTAGCGGAACGCTGTGTTTCGGCACCTTGGAGGCTACGAGGATTCTTCGTTCAACTAGGGACAATCCAACGTTTCTCCTAAGGTCCCGGCATCAAAGTTGAACGCAGCCCCACGTACGTGTAGTTTCTCAAGCACCAGAAGAGACACAAGAAGCACTGTGGTACCTTCTCAGAATAATATCTTGCGCAGGGAGATGAGCACTGTCCGAGTGACATAGGCGTTTTAAGGCGCCAGCTAGATCTGGGTGTCCTTGAACCTGCCAAAAGACTAGCAGGCTTCAGGAGGAAACCGTTCATTTTCCGGACGGCATCTAAAGTCGAGTTTCTGCTGGGCAGGGAGAGACGGCAGGTATGTAAGCGGAGAATGAACAGTCAGCACAGAGCTTGTTACATTGCAGCTCAGGGTCAGCCCTGAGAGCCCCTGGCATCACACCGAAGACTTTGCAGAACTCGGGTCGGGGCACAGTTGACAGACTTGCCAACCTCTCTATCCAACGAAGGCAACAGTTTGCTGCCTTTCACACTGCGTTCCAAGAGATGATCCGGAGGTACCTGGGTCGCCGAACGGTGCTCAGTCGGTCAACAGGAGTCATTGAGTGCACAGTGTTCCTCCAAAGGGACATGGTGGGGCAGAGGGAGTCCTGGGAGAAGCATTCCAGCGTTAATGCGCTGCTTTCCCTAAGGGTTCATGGAAATCGTTTGTACACGTCAAGTCGTGCGTTGGAAACGCTGACATTACGTTGAGCCTGGGGGACAGGTCTGGCTTTCCCGTTATGTGAACAAGGGCTGCTGGAGGCCTCCTGTAACGAGTAGGAAACTGTCTGTTAGCCTAGGAAACCTGCCCTTCAATCACTCGGCATTACCACTGTGAAGAGGGCTCGGGCAACAACGCTGTTTTTCACTTAAATCTGAGGCCGCAAGTGTCCTGCTTTCCCGTTGGGAAAATAATGCTTTTCTCATTAGGCCCCTCGGTCAGACTTGACGCAGCACACGTACGTGTAGCTTCTGACCGGCGAAAAGAGACTCAAGGAGCACCCTGGACCTTCCCTGATAAAACTTTGGCACACAGGGAGCTGAAAGGCGTGACCGACGGAATTCCTTAGGTGAGGCCAAAAAGTGTCCTTTTATCCTACCAGAGCTCAGGCAGTGTTGCAGGGGCAACAAGTCCGTTTGTCAGGCTGCGCCTAAAGTCGACGGTCTGCTTGGCAAGCGAGGGCAGCTTCGTGTTCCCAGTGCGAACGCTAAGCAGGGGGTGTTTGCATTGCCGTCCTGGTTCAGCAGCGGGGACCGCTTGCGGTCCACCGAAGACCTGCCAGACCCGTGTTCGGGAGGACTTTTGAAAGATGGGCAATCCAACGGTGCAACAAAGAGAGCAGTGTTTTGCCTTGAATTCACTCTTCGTTCCAAGAGACGATGCGAAGGGCCTAGGTGCCTGTACGTCGGTAGGTCGCCTAAGACGTGACAACCGGTACACACGGTGTTGCCGTGAGACGTGGTGAGGGCGCGGGAGTCCCAGGAGTCCTGAAAAGCCCACTAGCGTTTAGCCACTGCTTTGAGTAGGGCTCCCTGGGAAATGCTGCACGCCTGCCTGGCATTTGTGGATGCAATTCCTGGACCTTGCCTTCAGCTTGGCGCTCAGTGTCGTGTTCCTTCTGGGTAAAGGCGGCTCTGGGATGCCCCAGGAATGGAAGCGGAAACCCACCGCCGCGCTCAAGAAAAGTCCACTTTCCTTCCAAAGACGTTCCAGCATGCAAGAATGGACTGACAGAGCACTGTATTTCAGGCAGCTTTCACGCTGAACGATCCTTCTTTCCCGTTGGGAGGTACTACAGTTCTCTAAGGGTCCCGGTCTCAGAGTTGCACACAGCCCACGTGCGTGTAGTTTCTCAGGAACCAAAGGGGACCCAAGGAGGACGGTGGCACCTTCTCTGAATAATTTTGTAGCCAGGGAGTTGGTTGTGCGCTGTGCGAATGGCATGAACTCTTAAAGGTGCTAGGTATCAGATGTAGGTGCTCCCTGAACCTGCCAAAAGCCTAGCAGTGTTCGGGGGGGAAACTGTCCATTTTCCAGACTGCATCAAAGGTCGAGTTACAGCTTGCCAGGAAGAGCCGGTAGGTAAGTACACCCAGAATGAACAGTACGCACCATGCCTCCCATGGCTCCTCAGCGTCAGCAGTGGGAGCCCCTGGCATGCCACCTAGGACCTTCTACACCTCTGTTCAGGGGCACTTTTGAATGTCGTGGCTATCTAGCTCTACAGCAAAGAGGAGACTTTGTCGCTTCTCAGTCTGCATTCAAAGAGGTCATCCGGAGGACTTTGACAGCGGAAAGGTGCTCAGGGGGCCAAGAAGAGTTTCGGTACACAGTGTTCTTCCAAGGGACGTGGTGAGGCAGCGGGGACCCTAGGAAAGGCATACTAACTTCAATGCACTACTCGCCTAAGGTTTCCTGGAAAACCTCTGCACGCGTCAATTCGTGGAGGGACTACCTGGACCTCACTTGGGTCGTTGTGGAACAGTAGAGTGTTCCGTTGATGGATAGAGGGTGACCGGAGGCCTCCTGCACGGCGTAGTAAACAGAGTGTTTCTCTAGGCAAACTCCCTTTCCCCGCACATAGCCATTCTACTTGTGAAGACAACACGAGGAACCGCACTGTTTCTCAGGACACTTTGAGGCCGCACTTTCAGCTCTCCCGCCGGGAAAATAATGCTCTTGGCTTTAGGTAACCAATATCAAAGTTGAACCCAGCACATGCACTTGTAGGTTCTGACCAACAAAAAGAGACTCAAGCAGCACCCTGGACCTTCGCTGATAAGACTTTGGCACCAGGGTAGTCCTGCGTGGGCTGAATGGCCTCAACGACGTAATTCCCGGGGATGGGCCAAACTGTCCTTGTGTCTTACAAAACCTGGGGTAGCGTTCAGGGGCACATTGTACGTTTGTCAGGCTGCCTCTGAAGTCGACCTTCTGCTTGGCAGAGACAGAGAGAGAGAGAGACAGAGAGACAGAGAGACAGAGAGACAGAGAGACAGAGAGGCGGCAGGGAAGTGTTCCCAGCATGAACCGTAAACACAGTGTTTCTTCATAGCAGCAGTGGTTCAGCCGTGGGGATCATTGGCATAACACCGAAGACCTGCTAGGCCTGTGTTCGGGAGGACTTTTGAAAGCTCGGCAGTCTAGACGGGCAGCGAAGGGAGCAGAGTGTCGCCTTTCATTCTTCTTGCAGAGAAACGATCCGAAGGGCCCAGGTACCTGTATTTGGTTGGGTCCCCTGAGAATTGGGTACACGTTGGGTACACAGTGTTTCTCCATGCGAGGTGGTGAGGACCCAGGAGTCCTAGGAGTCCTGACCCAGCACCCTAGCGTCAAGCCACTGCTTTGACTAAGGCTTCTGGGCAAATGCTGCATGCCTGCAGGCACTGTGGATGCCGTTCCCGGACCTTGTTTGGATCTTCGTGACCAGCGTGGTCTGCCCTTTATGCGAAGGGGGCTCTGGCACGCCTCAGGCAAGGAAGTGGAAAGAGCTTTCTTCTTTCTTGCATAGCACCCTTTCCTTTGAGACACGTTCCAGCATGCAAGGGAAGACTAGCGGAACGCTGTGTTTAGGCACCTTTGAGGCTACGAGGATTCTTCGTTCAACTAGGGACAATCCAACGTTTCTCCTAAGGTCCCGGCATCAAAGTTGAACGCAGCCCCACGTACGTGTAGTTTCTCAAGCACCAGAAGAGACACAAGAAGCACTGTGGTACCTTCTCAGAATAATATCTTGCGCAGGGAGATGAGCACTGTCCGAGTGACATAGGCGTTTTAAGGCGCCAGCTAGATCTGGGTGTCCTTGAACCTGCCAAAAGACTAGCAGGCTTCAGGAGGAAACCGTTCATTTTCCGGACGGCATCTAAAGTCGAGTTTCTGCTGGGCAGGGAGAGACGGCAGGTATGTAAGCGGAGAATGAACAGTCAGCACAGAGCTTGTTACACTGCAGCTCAGGGTCAGCCCTGAGAGCCCCTGGCATCACACCGAAGACTTTGCAGAACTCGGGTCGGGGCACAGTTGACAGACTTGCCAACCTCTCTATCCAACGAAGGCAACAGTTTGCTGCCTTTCACACTGCGTTCCAAGAGATGATCCGGAGGTACCTGGGTCGCCGAACGGTGCTCAGTCGGTCAACAGGAGTCATTGAGTGCACAGTGTTCCTCCAAAGGGACATGGTGGGGCAGAGGGAGTCCTGGGAGAAGCATTCCAGTGTTAATGCGCTGCTTTCCCTAAGGGTTCATGGAAATCGTTTGTACACGTCAAGTCGTGCGTTGGAAACGCTGACATTACGTTGAGCCTGGGGGACAGGTCTGGCTTTCCCGTTATGTGAACAAGGGCTGCTGGAGGCCTCCTGTAACGAGTAGGAAACTGTCTGTTAGCCTAGGAAACCTGCCGTTCAATCACTCGGCATTACCACTGTGAAGAGGGCTCGGGCAACAACGCTGTTTTTCACTTAAATCTGAGGCCGCAAGTGTCCTGCTTTCCCGTTGGGAAAATAATGCTTTTCTCATTAGGCCCCTCGGTCAGACTTGACGCAGCACACGTACGTGTAGCTTCTGACCGGCGAAAAGAGACTCAAGGAGCACCCTGGACCTTGCCTGATAAAACTTTGGCACACAGGGAGCTGAAAGGCGTGACCGACGGAATTCCTTAGGTGAGGCCAAAAAGTGTCCTTTTATCCTACCAGAGCTCAGGCAGTGTTGCAGGGGCAACAAGTCCGTTTGTCAGGCTGCGCCTAAAGTCGACGGTCTGCTTGGCAAGCGAGGGCAGCTTCGTGTTCCCAGTGCGAACGCTAAGCAGGGGGTGTTTGCATTGCCGTCCTGGTTCAGCAGCGGGGACCGCTTGCGGTCCACCGAAGACCTGCCAGACCCGTGTTCGGGAGGACTTTTGAAAGATGGGCAATCCAACGGTGCAACAAAGAGAGCAGTGTTTTGCCTTGAATTCACTCTTCGTTCCAAGAGACGATGCGAAGGGCCTAGGTGCCTGTACGTCGGTAGGTCGCCTAAGACGTGACAACCGGTACACACGGTGTTGCCGTGAGACGTGGTGAGGGCGCGGGAGTCCCAGGAGTCCTGAAAAGCCCACTAGCGTTTAGCCACTGCTTTGAGTAGGGCTCCCTGGGAAATGCTGCACGCCTGCCTGGCATTTGTGGATGCAATTCCTGGACCTTGCCTTCAGCTTGGCGCTCAGTGTCGTGTTCCTTCTGGGTAAAGGCGGCTCTGGGATGCCCCAGGAATGGAAGCGGAAACCCACCGCCGCGCTCAAGAAAAGTCCACTTTCCTTCCAAAGACGTTCCAGCATGCAAGAATGGACTGACAGAGCACTGTATTTCAGGCAGCTTTCACGCTGAACGATCCTTCTTTCCCGTTGGGAGGTACTACAGTTCTCTAAGGGTCCCGGTCTCAGAGTTGCACACAGCCCACGTGCGTGTAGTTTCTCAGGAACCAAAGGGGACCCAAGGAGGACGGTGGCACCTTCTCTGAATAATTTTGTAGCCAGGGAGTTGGTTGTGCGCTGTGCGAATGGCATGAACTCTTAAAGGTGCTAGGTATCAGATGTAGGTGCTCCCTGAACCTGCCAAAAGCCTAGCAGTGTTCGGGGGGGAAACTGTCCATTTTCCAGACTGCATCAAAGGTCGAGTTACAGCTTGCCAGGAAGAGCCGGTAGGTAAGTACACCCAGAATGAACACTACGCACCATGCCTCCCATGGCTCCTCAGCGTCAGCAGTGGGAGCCCCTGGCATGCCACCTAGGACCTTCTACACCTCTGTTCAGGGGCACTTTTGAATGTCGTGGCTATCTAGCTCTACAGCAAAGAGGAGACTTTGTCGCTTCTCAGTCTGCATTCAAAGAGGTCATCCGGAGGACTTTGACAGCGGAAAGGTGCTCAGGGGGCCAAGAAGAGTTTCGGTACACAGTGTTCTTCCAAGGGACGTGGTGAGGCAGCGGGGACCCTAGGAAAGGCATACTAACTTCAATGCACTACTCGCCTAAGGTTTCCTGGAAAACCTCTGCACGCGTCAATTCGTGGAGGGACTACCTGGACCTCACTTGGGTCGTTGTGGAACAGTAGAGTGTTCCGTTGATGGATAGAGGGTGACCGGAGGCCTCCTGCACGGCGTAGTAAACAGAGTGTTTCTCTAGGCAAACTCCCTTTCCCCGCACATAGCCATTCTACTTGTGAAGACAACACGAGGAACCGCACTGTTTCTCAGGACACTTTGAGGCCGCACTTTCAGCTCTCCCGCCGGGAAAATAATGCTCTTGGCTTTAGGTAACCAATATCAAAGTTGAACCCAGCACATGCACTTGTAGGTTCTGACCAACAAAAAGAGACTCAAGCAGCACCCTGGACCTTCGCTGATAAGACTTTGGCACCAGGGTAGTCCTGCGTGGGCTGAATGGCCTCAACGACGTAATTCCCGGGGATGGGCCAAACTGTCCTTGTGTCTTACAAAACCTGGGGTAGCGTTCAGGGGCACATTGTACGTTTGTCAGGCTGCCTCTGAAGTCGACCTTCTGCTTGGCAGAGACAGAGAGAGAGAGAGACAGAGAGACAGAGAGACAGAGAGACAGAGAGACAGAGAGGCGGCAGGGAAGTGTTCCCAGCATGAACCGTAAACACAGTGTTTCTTCATAGCAGCAGTGGTTCAGCCGTGGGGATCATTGGCATAACACCGAAGACCTGCTAGGCCTGTGTTCGGGAGGACTTTTGAAAGCTCGGCAGTCTAGACGGGCAGCGAAGGGAGCAGAGTGTCGCCTTTCATTCTTCTTGCAGAGAAACGATCCGAAGGGCCCAGGTACCTGTATTTGGTTGGGTCCCCTGAGAATTGGGTACACGTTGGGTACACAGTGTTTCTCCATGCGAGGTGGTGAGGACCCAGGAGTCCTAGGAGTCCTGACCCAGCACCCTAGCGTCAAGCCACTGCTTTGACTAAGGCTTCTGGGCAAATGCTGCATGCCTGCAGGCACTGTGGATGCCGTTCCCGGACCTTGTTTGGATCTTCGTGACCAGCGTGGTCTGCCCTTTATGCGAAGGGGGCTCTGGCACGCCTCAGGCAAGGAAGTGGAAAGAGCTTTCTTCTTTCTTGCATAGCACCCTTTCCTTTGAGACACGTTCCAGCATGCAAGGGAAGACTAGCGGAACGCTGTGTTTAGGCACCTTTGAGGCTACGAGGATTCTTCGTTCAACTAGGGACAATCCAACGTTTCTCCTAAGGTCCCGGCATCAAAGTTGAACGCAGCCCCACGTACGTGTAGTTTCTCAAGCACCAGAAGAGACACAAGAAGCACTGTGGTACCTTCTCAGAATAATATCTTGCGCAGGGAGATGAGCACTGTCCGAGTGACATAGGCGTTTTAAGGCGCCAGCTAGATCTGGGTGTCCTTGAACCTGCCAAAAGACTAGCAGGCTTCAGGAGGAAACCGTTCATTTTCCGGACGGCATCTAAAGTCGAGTTTCTGCTGGGCAGGGAGAGACGGCAGGTATGTAAGCGGAGAATGAACAGTCAGCACAGAGCTTGTTACACTGCAGCTCAGGGTCAGCCCTGAGAGCCCCTGGCATCACACCGAAGACTTTGCAGAACTCGGGTCGGGGCACAGTTGACAGACTTGCCAACCTCTCTATCCAACGAAGGCAACAGTTTGCTGCCTTTCACACTGCGTTCCAAGAGATGATCTGGAGGTACCTGGGTCGCCGAACGGTGCTCAGTCGGTCAACAGGAGTCATTGAGTGCACAGTGTTCCTCCAAAGGGACATGGTGGGGCAGAGGGAGTCCTGGGAGAAGCATTCCAGTGTTAATGCGCTGCTTTCCCTAAGGGTTCATGGAAATCGTTTGTACACGTCAAGTCGTGCGTTGGAAACGCTGACATTACGTTGAGCCTGGGGGACAGGTCTGGCTTTCCCGTTATGTGAACAAGGGCTGCTGGAGGCCTCCTGTAACGAGTAGGAAACTGTCTGTTAGCCTAGGAAACCTGCCGTTCAATCACTCGGCATTACCACTGTGAAGAGGGCTCGGGCAACAACGCTGTTTTTCACTTAAATCTGAGGCCGCAAGTGTCCTGCTTTCCCGTTGGGAAAATAATGCTTTTCTCATTAGGCCCCTCGGTCAGACTTGACGCAGCACACGTACGTGTAGCTTCTGACCGGCGAAAAGAGACTCAAGGAGCACCCTGGACCTTGCCTGATAAAACTTTGGCACACAGGGAGCTGAAAGGCGTGACCGACGGAATTCCTTAGGTGAGGCCAAAAAGTGTCCTTTTATCCTACCAGAGCTCAGGCAGTGTTGCAGGGGCAACAAGTCCGTTTGTCAGGCTGCGCCTAAAGTCGACGGTCTGCTTGGCAAGCGAGGGCAGCTTCGTGTTCCCAGTGCGAACGCTAAGCAGGGGGTGTTTGCATTGCCGTCCTGGTTCAGCAGCGGGGACCGCTTGCGGTCCACCGAAGACCTGCCAGACCCGTGTTCGGGAGGACTTTTGAAAGATGGGCAATCCAACGGTGCAACAAAGAGAGCAGTGTTTTGCCTTGAATTCACTCTTCGTTCCAAGAGACGATGCGAAGGGCCTAGGTGCCTGTACGTCGGTAGGTCGCCTAAGACGTGACAACCGGTACACACGGTGTTGCCGTGAGACGTGGTGAGGGCGCGGGAGTCCCAGGAGTCCTGAAAAGCCCACTAGCGTTTAGCCACTGCTTTGAGTAGGGCTCCCTGGGAAATGCTGCACGCCTGCCTGGCATTTGTGGATGCAATTCCTGGACCTTGCCTTCAGCTTGGCGCTCAGTGTCGTGTTCCTTCTGGGTAAAGGCGGCTCTGGGATGCCCCAGGAATGGAAGCGGAAACCCACCGCCGCGCTCAAGAAAAGTCCACTTTCCTTCCAAAGACGTTCCAGCATGCAAGAATGGACTGACAGAGCACTGTATTTCAGGCAGCTTTCACGCTGAACGATCCTTCTTTCCCGTTGGGAGGTACTACAGTTCTCTAAGGGTCCCGGTCTCAGAGTTGCACACAGCCCACGTGCGTGTAGTTTCTCAGGAACCAAAGGGGACCCAAGGAGGACGGTGGCACCTTCTCTGAATAATTTTGTAGCCAGGGAGTTGGTTGTGCGCTGTGCGAATGGCATGAACTCTTAAAGGTGCTAGGTATCAGATGTAGGTGCTCCCTGAACCTGCCAAAAGCCTAGCAGTGTTCGGGGGGGAAACTGTCCATTTTCCAGACTGCATCAAAGGTCGAGTTACAGCTTGCCAGGAAGAGCCGGTAGGTAAGTACACCCAGAATGAACACTACGCACCATGCCTCCCATGGCTCCTCAGCGTCAGCAGTGGGAGCCCCTGGCATGCCACCTAGGACCTTCTACACCTCTGTTCAGGGGCACTTTTGAATGTCGTGGCTATCTAGCTCTACAGCAAAGAGGAGACTTTGTCGCTTCTCAGTCTGCATTCAAAGAGGTCATCCGGAGGACTTTGACAGCGGAAAGGTGCTCAGGGGGCCAAGAAGAGTTTCGGTACACAGTGTTCTTCCAAGGGACGTGGTGAGGCAGCGGGGACCCTAGGAAAGGCATACTAACTTCAATGCACTACTCGCCTAAGGTTTCCTGGAAAACCTCTGCACGCGTCAATTCGTGGAGGGACTACCTGGACCTCACTTGGGTCGTTGTGGAACAGTAGAGTGTTCCGTTGATGGATAGAGGGTGACCGGAGGCCTCCTGCACGGCGTAGTAAACAGAGTGTTTCTCTAGGCAAACTCCCTTTCCCCGCACATAGCCATTCTACTTGTGAAGACAACACGAGGAACCGCACTGTTTCTCAGGACACTTTGAGGCCGCACTTTCAGCTCTCCCGCCGGGAAAATAATGCTCTTGGCTTTAGGTAACCAATATCAAAGTTGAACCCAGCACATGCACTTGTAGGTTCTGACCAACAAAAAGAGACTCAAGCAGCACCCTGGACCTTCGCTGATAAGACTTTGGCACCAGGGTAGTCCTGCGTGGGCTGAATGGCCTCAACGACGTAATTCCCGGGGATGGGCCAAACTGTCCTTGTGTCTTACAAAACCTGGGGTAGCGTTCAGGGGCACATTGTACGTTTGTCAGGCTGCCTCTGAAGTCGACCTTCTGCTTGGCAGAGACAGAGAGAGAGAGAGACAGAGAGACAGAGAGACAGAGAGACAGAGAGACAGAGAGGCGGCAGGGAAGTGTTCCCAGCATGAACCGTAAACACAGTGTTTCTTCATAGCAGCAGTGGTTCAGCCGTGGGGATCATTGGCATAACACCGAAGACCTGCTAGGCCTGTGTTCGGGAGGACTTTTGAAAGCTCGGCAGTCTAGACGGGCAGCGAAGGGAGCAGAGTGTCGCCTTTCATTCTTCTTGCAGAGAAACGATCCGAAGGGCCCAGGTACCTGTATTTGGTTGGGTCCCCTGAGAATTGGGTACACGTTGGGTACACAGTGTTTCTCCATGCGAGGTGGTGAGGACCCAGGAGTCCTAGGAGTCCTGACCCAGCACCCTAGCGTCAAGCCACTGCTTTGACTAAGGCTTCTGGGCAAATGCTGCATGCCTGCAGGCCCTGTGGATGCCGTTCCCGGACCTTGTTTGGATCTTCGTGACCAGCGTGGTCTGCCCTTTATGCGAAGGGGGCTCTGGCACGCCTCAGGCAAGGAAGTGGAAAGAGCTTTCTTCTTTCTTGCATAGCACCCTTTCCTTTGAGACACGTTCCAGCATGCAAGGGAAGACTAGTGGAACGCTGTGTTTCGGCACCTTGGAGGCTACGAGGATTCTTCGTTCAACTAGGGACAATCCAACGTTTCTCCTAAGGTCCCGGCATCAAAGTTGAACGCAGCCCCACGTACGTGTAGTTTCTCAAGCACCAGAAGAGACACAAGAAGCACTGTGGTACCTTCTCAGAATAATATCTTGCGCAGGGAGATGAGCACTGTCCGAGTGACATAGGCGTTTTAAGGCGCCAGCTAGATCTGGGTGTCCTTGAACCTGCCAAAAGACTAGCAGGCTTCAGGAGGAAACCGTTCATTTTCCGGACGGCATCTAAAGTCGAGTTTCTGCTGGGCAGGGAGAGACGGCAGGTATGTAAGCGGAGAATGAACAGTCAGCACAGAGCTTGTTACATTGCAGCTCAGGGTCAGCCCTGAGAGCCCCTGGCATCACACCGAAGACTTTGCAGAACTCGGGTCGGGGCACAGTTGACAGACTTGCCAACCTCTCTATCCAACGAAGGCAACAGTTTGCTGCCTTTCACACTGCGTTCCAAGAGATGATCCGGAGGTACCTGGGTCGCCGAACGGTGCTCAGTCGGTCAACAGGAGTCATTGAGTGCACAGTGTTCCTCCAAAGGGACATGGTGGGGCAGAGGGAGTCCTGGGAGAAGCATTCCAGCGTTAATGCGCTGCTTTCCCTAAGGGTTCATGGAAATCGTTTGTACACGTCAAGTCGTGCGTTGGAAACGCTGACATTACGTTGAGCCTGGGGGACAGGTCTGGCTTTCCCGTTATGTGAACAAGGGCTGCTGGAGGCCTCCTGTAACGAGTAGGAAACTGTCTGTTAGCCTAGGAAACCTGCCCTTCAATCACTCGGCATTACCACTGTGAAGAGGGCTCGGGCAACAACGCTGTTTTTCACTTAAATCTGAGGCCGCAAGTGTCCTGCTTTCCCGTTGGGAAAATAATGCTTTTCTCATTAGGCCCCTCGGTCAGACTTGACGCAGCACACGTACGTGTAGCTTCTGACCGGCGAAAAGAGACTCAAGGAGCACCCTGGACCTTCCCTGATAAAACTTTGGCACACAGGGAGCTGAAAGGCGTGACCGACGGAATTCCTTAGGTGAGGCCAAAAAGTGTCCTTTTATCCTACCAGAGCTCAGGCAGTGTTGCAGGGGCAACAAGTCCGTTTGTCAGGCTGCGCCTAAAGTCGACGGTCTGCTTGGCAAGCGAGGGCAGCTTCGTGTTCCCAGTGCGAACGCTAAGCAGGGGGTGTTTGCATTGCCGTCCTGGTTCAGCAGCGGGGACCGCTTGCGGTCCACCGAAGACCTGCCAGACCCGTGTTCGGGAGGACTTTTGAAAGATGGGCAATCCAACGGTGCAACAAAGAGAGCAGTGTTTTGCCTTGAATTCACTCTTCGTTCCAAGAGACGATGCGAAGGGCCTAGGTGCCTGTACGTCGGTAGGTCGCCTAAGACGTGACAACCGGTACACACGGTGTTGCCGTGAGACGTGGTGAGGGCGCGGGAGTCCCAGGAGTCCTGAAAAGCCCACTAGCGTTTAGCCACTGCTTTGAGTAGGGCTCCCTGGGAAATGCTGCACGCCTGCCTGGCATTTGTGGATGCAATTCCTGGACCTTGCCTTCAGCTTGGCGCTCAGTGTCGTGTTCCTTCTGGGTAAAGGCGGCTCTGGGATGCCCCAGGAATGGAAGCGGAAACCCACCGCCGCGCTCAAGAGAAGTCCACTTTCCTTCCAAAGACGTTCCAGCATGCAAGAATGGACTGACAGAGCACTGTATTTCAGGCAGCTTTCACGCTGAACGATCCTTCTTTCCCGTTGGGAGGTACTACAGTTCTCTAAGGGTCCCGGTCTCAGAGTTGCACACAGCCCACGTGCGTGTAGTTTCTCAGGAACCAAAGGGGACCCAAGGAGGACGGTGGCACCTTCTCTGAATAATTTTGTAGCCAGGGAGTTGGTTGTGCGCTGTGCGAATGGCATGAACTCTTAAAGGTGCTAGGTATCAGATGTAGGTGCTCCCTGAACCTGCCAAAAGCCTAGCAGTGTTCGGGGGGGAAACTGTCCATTTTCCAGACTGCATCAAAGGTCGACTTACAGCTTGCCAGGAAGAGCCGGTAGGTAAGTACACCCAGAATGAACACTACGCACCATGCCTCCCATGGCTCCTCAGCGTCAGCAGTGGGAGCCCCTGGCATGCCACCTAGGACCTTCTACACCTCTGTTCAGGGGCACTTTTGAATGTCGTGGCTATCTAGCTCTACAGCAAAGAGGAGACTTTGTCGCTTCTCAGTCTGCATTCAAAGAGGTCATCCGGAGGACTTTGACAGCGGAAAGGTGCTCAGGGGGCCAAGAAGAGTTTCGGTACACAGTGTTCTTCCAAGGGACGTGGTGAGGCAGCGGGGACCCTAGGAAAGGCATACTAACTTCAATGCACTACTCGCCTAAGGTTTCCTGGAAAACCTCTGCACGCGTCAATTCGTGGAGGGACTACCTGGACCTCACTTGGGTCGTTGTGGAACAGTAGAGTGTTCCGTTGATGGATAGAGGGTGACCGGAGGCCTCCTGCACGGCGTAGTAAACAGAGTGTTTCTCTAGGCAAACTCCCTTTCCCCGCACATAGCCATTCTACTTGTGAAGACAACACGAGGAACCGCACTGTTTCTCAGGACACTTTGAGGCCGCACTTTCAGCTCTCCCGCCGGGAAAATAATGCTCTTGGCTTTAGGTAACCAATATCAAAGTTGAACCCAGCACATGCACTTGTAGGTTCTGACCAACAAAAAGAGACTCAAGCAGCACCCTGGACCTTCGCTGATAAGACTTTGGCACCAGGGTAGTCCTGCGTGGGCTGAATGGCCTCAACGACGTAATTCCCGGGGATGGGCCAAACTGTCCTTGTGTCTTACAAAACCTGGGGTAGCGTTCAGGGGCACATTGTACGTTTGTCAGGCTGCCTCTGAAGTCGCCCTTCTGCTTGGCAGAGACAGAGAGAGAGAGAGACAGAGAGACAGAGAGACAGAGAGACAGAGAGGCGGCAGGGAAGTGTTCCCAGCATGAACCGTAAACACAGTGTTTCTTCATAGCAGCAGTGGTTCAGCCGTGGGGATCATTGGCATAACACCGAAGACCTGCTAGGCCTGTGTTCGGGAGGACTTTTGAAAGCTCGGCAGTCTAGACGGGCAGCGAAGGGAGCAGAGTGTCGCCTTTCATTCTTCTTGCAGAGAAACGATCCGAAGGGCCCAGGTACCTGTATTTGGTTGGGTCCCCTGAGAATTGGGTACACGTTGGGTACACAGTGTTTCTCCATGCGAGGTGGTGAGGACCCAGGAGTCCTAGGAGTCCTGACCCAGCACCCTAGCGTCAAGCCACTGCTTTGACTAAGGCTTCTGGGCAAATGCTGCATGCCTGCAGGCCCTGTGGATGCCGTTCCCGGACCTTGTTTGGATCTTCGTGACCAGCGTGGTCTGCCCTTTATGCGAAGGGGGCTCTGGCACGCCTCAGGCAAGGAAGTGGAAAGAGCTTTCTTCTTTCTTGCATAGCACCCTTTCCTTTGAGACACGTTCCAGCATGCAAGGGAAGACTAGCGGAACGCTGTGTTTCGGCACCTTGGAGGCTACGAGGATTCTTCGTTCAACTAGGGACAATCCAACGTTTCTCCTAAGGTCCCGGCATCAAAGTTGAACGCAGCCCCACGTACGTGTAGTTTCTCAAGCACCAGAAGAGACACAAGAAGCACTGTGGTACCTTCTCAGAATAATATCTTGCGCAGGGAGATGAGCACTGTCCGAGTGACATAGGCGTTTTAAGGCGCCAGCTAGATCTGGGTGTCCTTGAACCTGCCAAAAGACTAGCAGGCTTCAGGAGGAAACCGTTCATTTTCCGGACGGCATCTAAAGTCGAGTTTCTGCTGGGCAGGGAGAGACGGCAGGTATGTAAGCGGAGAATGAACAGTCAGCACAGAGCTTGTTACATTGCAGCTCAGGGTCAGCCCTGAGAGCCCCTGGCATCACACCGAAGACTTTGCAGAACTCGGGTCGGGGCACAGTTGACAGACTTGCCAACCTCTCTATCCAACGAAGGCAACAGTTTGCTGCCTTTCACACTGCGTTCCAAGAGATGATCCGGAGGTACCTGGGTCGCCGAACGGTGCTCAGTCGGTCAACAGGAGTCATTGAGTGCACAGTGTTCCTCCAAAGGGACATGGTGGGGCAGAGGGAGTCCTGGGAGAAGCATTCCAGCGTTAATGCGCTGCTTTCCCTAAGGGTTCATGGAAATCGTTTGTACACGTCAAGTCGTGCGTTGGAAACGCTGACATTACGTTGAGCCTGGGGGACAGGTCTGGCTTTCCCGTTATGTGAACAAGGGCTGCTGGAGGCCTCCTGTAACGAGTAGGAAACTGTCTGTTAGCCTAGGAAACCTGCCCTTCAATCACTCGGCATTACCACTGTGAAGAGGGCTCGGGCAACAACGCTGTTTTTCACTTAAATCTGAGGCCGCAAGTGTCCTGCTTTCCCGTTGGGAAAATAATGCTTTTCTCATTAGGCCCCTCGGTCAGACTTGACGCAGCACACGTACGTGTAGCTTCTGACCGGCGAAAAGAGACTCAAGGAGCACCCTGGACCTTCCCTGATAAAACTTTGGCACACAGGGAGCTGAAAGGCGTGACCGACGGAATTCCTTAGGTGAGGCCAAAAAGTGTCCTTTTATCCTACCAGAGCTCAGGCAGTGTTGCAGGGGCAACAAGTCCGTTTGTCAGGCTGCGCCTAAAGTCGACGGTCTGCTTGGCAAGCGAGGGCAGCTTCGTGTTCCCAGTGCGAACGCTAAGCAGGGGGTGTTTGCATTGCCGTCCTGGTTCAGCAGCGGGGACCGCTTGCGGTCCACCGAAGACCTGCCAGACCCGTGTTCGGGAGGACTTTTGAAAGATGGGCAATCCAACGGTGCAACAAAGAGAGCAGTGTTTTGCCTTGAATTCACTCTTCGTTCCAAGAGACGATGCGAAGGGCCTAGGTGCCTGTACGTCGGTAGGTCGCCTAAGACGTGACAACCGGTACACACGGTGTTGCCGTGAGACGTGGTGAGGGCGCGGGAGTCCCAGGAGTCCTGAAAAGCCCACTAGCGTTTAGCCACTGCTTTGAGTAGGGCTCCCTGGGAAATGCTGCACGCCTGCCTGGCATTTGTGGATGCAATTCCTGGACCTTGCCTTCAGCTTGGCGCTCAGTGTCGTGTTCCTTCTGGGTAAAGGCGGCTCTGGGATGCCCCAGGAATGGAAGCGGAAACCCACCGCCGCGCTCAAGAGAAGTCCACTTTCCTTCCAAAGACGTTCCAGCATGCCAGAATGGACTGACAGAGCACTGTATTTCAGGCAGCTTTCACGCTGAACGATCCTTCTTTCCCGTTGGGAGGTACTACAGTTCTCTAAGGGTCCCGGTCTCAGAGTTGCACACAGCCCACGTGCGTGTAGTTTCTCAGGAACCAAAGGGGACCCAAGGAGGACGGTGGCACCTTCTCTGAATAATTTTGTAGCCAGGGAGTTGGTTGTGCGCTGTGCGAATGGCATGAACTCTTAAAGGTGCTAGGTATCAGATGTAGGTGCTCCCTGAACCTGCCAAAAGCCTAGCAGTGTTCGGGGGGGAAACTGTCCATTTTCCAGACTGCATCAAAGGTCGACTTACAGCTTGCCAGGAAGAGCCGGTAGGTAAGTACACCCAGAATGAACACTACGCACCATGCCTCCCATGGCTCCTCAGCGTCAGCAGTGGGAGCCCCTGGCATGCCACCTAGGACCTTCTACACCTCTGTTCAGGGGCACTTTTGAATGTCGTGGCTATCTAGCTCTACAGCAAAGAGGAGACTTTGTCGCTTCTCAGTCTGCATTCAAAGAGGTCATCCGGAGGACTTTGACAGCGGAAAGGTGCTCAGGGGGCCAAGAAGAGTTTCGGTACACAGTGTTCTTCCAAGGGACGTGGTGAGGCAGCGGGGACCCTAGGAAAGGCATACTAACTTCAATGCACTACTCGCCTAAGGTTTCCTGGAAAACCTCTGCACGCGTCAATTCGTGGAGGGACTACCTGGACCTCACTTGGGTCGTTGTGGAACAGTAGAGTGTTCCGTTGATGGATAGAGGGTGACCGGAGGCCTCCTGCACGGCGTAGTAAACAGAGTGTTTCTCTAGGCAAACTCCCTTTCCCCGCACATAGCCATTCTACTTGTGAAGACAACACGAGGAACCGCACTGTTTCTCAGGACACTTTGAGGCCGCACTTTCAGCTCTCCCGCCGGGAAAATAATGCTCTTGGCTTTAGGTAACCAATATCAAAGTTGAACCCAGCACATGCACTTGTAGGTTCTGACCAACAAAAAGAGACTCAAGCAGCACCCTGGACCTTCGCTGATAAGACTTTGGCACCAGGGTAGTCCTGCGTGGGCTGAATGGCCTCAACGACGTAATTCCCGGGGATGGGCCAAACTGTCCTTGTGTCTTACAAAACCTGGGGTAGCGTTCAGGGGCACATTGTACGTTTGTCAGGCTGCCTCTGAAGTCGCCCTTCTGCTTGGCAGAGGGAGAGAGAGACAGAGAGAGAGAGAGAGAGAGAGACAGAGAGACAGAGAGACAGAGAGGCGGCAGGGAAGTGTTCCCAGCATGAACCGTAAACACAGTGTTTCTTCATAGCAGCAGTGGTTCAGCCGTGGGGATCATTGGCATAACACCGAAGACCTGCTAGGCCTGTGTTCGGGAGGACTTTTGAAAGCTCGGCAGTCTAGACGGGCAGCGAAGGGAGCAGAGGGTCGCCTTTCATTCTTCTTGCAGAGAAACGATCCGAAGGGCCCAGGTACCTGTATTTGGTTGGGTCCCCTGAGAATTGGGTACACGTTGGGTACACAGTGTTTCTCCATGCGAGGTGGTGAGGACCCAGGAGTCCTAGGAGTCCTGACCCAGCACCCTAGCGTCAAGCCACTGCTTTGACTAAGGCTTCTGGGCAAATGCTGCATGCCTGCAGGCCCTGTGGATGCCGTTCCCGGACCTTGTTTGGATCTTCGTGACCAGCGTGGTCTGCCCTTTATGCGAAGGGGGCTCTGGCACGCCTCAGGCAAGGAAGTGGAAAGAGCTTTCTTCTTTCTTGCATAGCACCCTTTCCTTTGAGACACGTTCCAGCATGCAAGGGAAGACTAGCGGAACGCTGTGTTTCGGCACCTTTGAGGCTACGAGGATTCTTCGTTCAACTAGGGACAATCCAACGTTTCTCCTAAGGTCCCGGCATCAAAGTTGAACGCAGCCCCACGTACGTGTAGTTTCTCAAGCACCAGAAGAGACACAAGAAGCACTGTGGTACCTTCTCAGAATAATATCTTGCGCAGGGAGATGAGCACTGTCCGAGTGACATAGGCGTTTTAAGGCGCCAGCTAGATCTGGGTGTCCTTGAACCTGCCAAAAGACTAGCAGGCTTCAGGAGGAAACCGTTCATTTTCCGGACGGCATCTAAAGTCGAGTTTCTGCTGGGCAGGGAGAGACGGCAGGTATGTAAGCGGAGAATGAACAGTCAGCACAGAGCTTGTTACATTGCAGCTCAGGGTCAGCCCTGAGAGCCCCTGGCATCACACCGAAGACTTTGCAGAACTCGGGTCGCGGCACAGTTGACAGACTTGCCAACCTCTCTATCCAACGAAGGCAACAGTTTGCTGCCTTTCACACTGCGTTCCAAGAGATGATCCGGAGGTACCTGGGTCGCCGAACGGTGCTCAGTCGGTCAACAGGAGTCATTGAGTGCACAGTGTTCCTCCAAAGGGACATGGTGGGGCAGAGGGAGTCCTGGGAGAAGCATTCCAGCGTTAATGCGCTGCTTTCCCTAAGGGTTCATGGAAATCGTTTGTACACGTCAAGTCGTGCGTTGGAAACGCTGACATTACGTTGAGCCTGGGGGACAGGTCTGGCTTTCCCGTTATGTGAACAAGGGCTGCTGGAGGCCTCCTGTAACGAGTAGGAAACTGTCTGTTAGCCTAGGAAACCTGCCCTTCAATCACTCGGCATTACCACTGTGAAGAGGGCTCGGGCAACAACGCTGTTTTTCACTTAAATCTGAGGCCGCAAGTGTCCTGCTTTCCCGTTGGGAAAATAATGCTTTTCTCATTAGGCCCCTCGGTCAGACTTGACGCAGCACACGTACGTGTAGCTTCTGACCGGCGAAAAGAGACTCAAGGAGCACCCTGGACCTTCCCTGATAAAACTTTGGCACACAGGGAGCTGAAAGGCGTGACCGACGGAATTCCTTAGGTGAGGCCAAAAAGTGTCCTTTTATCCTACCAGAGCTCAGGCAGTGTTGCAGGGGCAACAAGTCCGTTTGTCAGGCTGCGCCTAAAGTCGACGGTCTGCTTGGCAAGCGAGGGCAGCTTCGTGTTCCCAGTGCGAACGCTAAGCAGGGGGTGTTTGCATTGCCGTCCTGGTTCAGCAGCGGGGACCGCTTGCGGTCCACCGAAGACCTGCCAGACCCGTGTTCGGGAGGACTTTTGAAAGATGGGCAATCCAACGGTGCAACAAAGAGAGCAGTGTTTTGCCTTGAATTCACTCTTCGTTCCAAGAGACGATGCGAAGGGCCTAGGTGCCTGTACGTCGGTAGGTCGCCTAAGACGTGACAACCGGTACACACGGTGTTGCCGTGAGACGTGGTGAGGGCGCGGGAGTCCCAGGAGTCCTGAAAAGCCCACTAGCGTTTAGCCACTGCTTTGAGTAGGGCTCCCTGGGAAATGCTGCACGCCTGCCTGGCATTTGTGGATGCAATTCCTGGACCTTGCCTTCAGTTTGGCGCTCAGTGTCGTGTTCCTTCTGGGTAAAGGCGGCTCTGGGATGCCCCAGGAATGGAAGCGGAAACCCACCGCCGCGCTCAAGAAAAGTCCACTTTCCTTCCAAAGACGTTCCAGCATGCCAGAATGGACTGACAGAGCACTGTATTTCAGGCAGCTTTCACGCTGAACGATCCTTCTTTCCCGTTGGGAGGTACTACAGTTCTCTAAGGGTCCCGGTCTCAGAGTTGCACACAGCCCACGTGCGTGTAGTTTCTCAGGAACCAAAGGGGACCCAAGGAGGACGGTGGCACCTTCTCTGAATAATTTTGTAGCCAGGGAGTTGGTTGTGCGCTGTGCGAATGGCATGAACTCTTAAAGGTGCTAGGTATCAGATGTAGGTGCTCCCTGAACCTGCCAAAAGCCTAGCAGTGTTCGGGGGGGAAACTGTCCATTTTCCAGACTGCATCAAAGGTCGAGTTACAGCTTGCCAGGAAGAGCCGGTAGGTAAGTACACCCAGAATGAACACTACGCACCATGCCTCCCATGGCTCCTCAGCGTCAGCAGTGGGAGCCCCTGGCATGCCACCTAGGACCTTCTACACCTCTGTTCAGGGGCACTTTTGAATGTCGTGGCTATCTAGCTCTACAGCAAAGAGGAGACTTTGTCGCTTCTCAGTCTGCATTCAAAGAGGTCATCCGGAGGACTTTGACAGCGGAAAGGTGCTCAGGGGGCCAAGAAGAGTTTCGGTACACAGTGTTCTTCCAAGGGACGTGGTGAGGCAGCGGGGACCCTAGGAAAGGCATACTAACTTCAATGCACTACTCGCCTAAGGTTTCCTGGAAAACCTCTGCACGCGTCAATTCGTGGAGGGACTACCTGGACCTCACTTGGGTCGTTGTGGAACAGTAGAGTGTTCCGTTGATGGATAGAGGGTGACCGGAGACCTCCTGCACGGCGTAGTAAACAGAGTGTTTCTCTAGGCAAACTCCCTTTCCCCGCACATAGCCATTCTACTTGTGAAGACAACACGAGGAACCGCACTGTTTCTCAGGACACTTTGAGGCCGCACTTTCAGCTCTCCCGCCGGGAAAATAATGCTCTTGGCTTTAGGTAACCAATATCAAAGTTGAACCCAGCACATGCACTTGTAGGTTCTGACCAACAAAAAGAGACTCAAGCAGCACCCTGGACCTTCGCTGATAAGACTTTGGCACCAGGGTAGTCCTGCGTGGGCTGAATGGCCTCAACGACGTAATTCCCGGGGATGGGCCAAACTGTCCTTGTGTCTTACAAAACCTGGGGTAGCGTTCAGGGGCACATTGTACGTTTGTCAGGCTGCCTCTGAAGTCGCCCTTCTGCTTGGCAGAGGGAGAGAGAGACAGAGAGAGAGAGAGAGAGAGAGACAGAGAGACAGAGAGACAGAGAGGCGGCAGGGAAGTGTTCCCAGCATGAACCGTAAACACAGTGTTTCTTCATAGCAGCAGTGGTTCAGCCGTGGGGATCATTGGCATAACACCGAAGACCTGCTAGGCCTGTGTTCGGGAGGACTTTTGAAAGCTCGGCCGTCTAGACGGGCAGCGAAGGGAGCAGAGGGTCGCCTTTCTTTCTTCTTGCAGAGAAACGATCCGAAGGGCCCAGGTACCTGTATTTGGTTGGGTCCCCTGAGAATTGGGTACACGTTGGGTACACAGTGTTTCTCCATGCGAGGTGGTGAGGACCCAGGAGTCCTAGGAGTCCTGACCCAGCACCCTAGCGTCAAGCCACTGCTTTGACTAAGGCTTCTGGGCAAATGCTGCATGCCTGCAGGCACTGTGGATGCCGTTCCCGGACCTTGTTTGGATCTTCGTGACCAGCGTGGTCTGCCCTTTATGCGAAGGGGGCTCTGGCACGCCTCAGGCAAGGAAGTGGAAAGAGCTTTCTTCTTTCTTGCATAGCACCCTTTCCTTTGAGACACGTTCCAGCATGCAAGGGAAGACTAGCGGAACGCTGTGTTTCGGCACCTTTGAGGCTACGAGGATTCTTCGTTCAACTAGGGACAATCCAACGTTTCTCCTAAGGTCCCGGCATCAAAGTTGAACGCAGCCCCACGTACGTGTAGTTTCTCAAGCACCAGAAGAGACACAAGAAGCACTGTGGTACCTTCTCAGAATAATATCTTGCGCAGGGAGATGAGCACTGTCCGAGTGACATAGGCGTTTTAAGGCGCCAGCTAGATCTGGGTGTCCTTGAACCTGCCAAAAGACTAGCAGGCTTCAGGAGGAAACCGTTCATTTTCCGGACGGCATCTAAAGTCGAGTTTCTGCTGGGCAGGGAGAGACGGCAGGTATGTAAGCGGAGAATGAACAGTCAGCACAGAGCTTGTTACATTGCAGCTCAGGGTCAGCCCTGAGAGCCCCTGGCATCACACCGAAGACTTTGCAGAACTCGGGTCGGGGCACAGTTGACAGACTTGCCAACCTCTCTATCCAACGAAGGCAACAGTTTGCTGCCTTTCACACTGCGTTCCAAGAGATGATCCGGAGGTACCTGGGTCGCCGAACGGTGCTCAGTCGGTCAACAGGAGTCATTGAGTGCACAGTGTTCCTCCAAAGGGACATGGTGGGGCAGAGGGAGTCCTGGGAGAAGCATTCCAGCGTTAATGCGCTGCTTTCCCTAAGGGTTCATGGAAATCGTTTGTACACGTCAAGTCGTGCGTTGGAAACGCTGACATTACGTTGAGCCTGGGGGACAGGTCTGGCTTTCCCGTTATGTGAACAAGGGCTGCTGGAGGCCTCCTGTAACGAGTAGGAAACTGTCTGTTAGCCTAGGAAACCTGCCGTTCAATCACTCGGCATTACCACTGTGAAGAGGGCTCGGGCAACAACGCTGTTTTTCACTTAAATCTGAGGCCGCAAGTGTCCTGCTTTCCCGTTGGGAAAATAATGCTTTTCTCATTAGGCCCCTCGGTCAGACTTGACGCAGCACACGTACGTGTAGCTTCTGACCGGCGAAAAGAGACTCAAGGAGCACCCTGGACCTTGCCTGATAAAACTTTGGCACACAGGGAGCTGAAAGGCGTGACCGACGGAATTCCTTAGGTGAGGCCAAAAAGTGTCCTTTTATCCTACCAGAGCTCAGGCAGTGTTGCAGGGGCAACAAGTCCGTTTGTCAGGCTGCGCCTAAAGTCGATGGTCTGCTTGGCAAGCGAGGGCAGCTTCGTGTTCCCAGTGCGAACGCTAAGCAGGGGGTGTTTGCATTGCCGTCCTGGTTCAGCAGCGGGGACCGCTTGCGGTCCACCTAAGACCTGCCAGACCCGTGTTCGGGAGGACTTTTGAAAGATGGGCAATCCAACGGTGCAACAAAGAGAGCAGTGTTTTGCCTTGAATTCACTCTTCGTTCCAAGAGACGATGCGAAGGGCCTAGGTGCCTGTACGTCGGTAGGTCGCCTAAGACGTGACAACCGGTACACACGGTGTTGCCGTGAGACGTGGTGAGGGCGCGGGAGTCCCAGGAGTCCTGAAAAGCCCACTAGCGTTTAGCCACTGCTTTGAGTAGGGCTCCCTGGGAAATGCTGCACGCCTGCCTGGCATTTGTGGATGCAATTCCTGGACCTTGCCTTCAGCTTGGCGCTCAGTGTCGTGTTCCTTCTGGGTAAAGGCGGCTCTGGGATGCCCCAGGAATGGAAGCGGAAACCCACCGCCGCGCTCAAGAGAAGTCCACTTTCCTTCCAAAGACGTTCCAGCATGCAAGAATGGACTGACAGAGCACTGTATTTCAGGCAGCTTTCACGCTGAACGATCCTTCTTTCCCGTTGGGAGGTACTACAGTTCTCTAAGGGTCCTGGTCTCAGAGTTGCACACAGCCCACGTGCGTGTAGTTTCTCAGGAACCAAAGGGGACCCAAGGAGGACGGTGGCACCTTCTCTGAATAATTTTGTAGCCAGGGAGTTGGTTGTGCGCTGTGCGAATGGCATGAACCCTTAAAGGTGCTAGGTATCAGATGTAGGTGCTCCCTGAACCTGCCAAAAGCCTAGCAGTGTTCGGGGGGGAAACTGTCCATTTTCCAGACTGCATCTAAGGTCGACTTACAGCTTGCCAGGAAGAGCCGGTAGGTAAGTACACCCAGAATGAACACTACGCACCATGCCTCCCATGGCTCCTCAGCGTCAGCAGTGGGAGCCCCTGGCATGCCACCTAGGACCTTCTACACCTCTGTTCAGGGGCACTTTTGAATGTCGTGGCTATCTAGCTCTACAGCAAAGAGGAGACTTTGTCGCTTCTCAGTCTGCATTCAAAGAGGTCATCCGGAGGACTTTGACAGCGGAAAGGTGCTCAGGGGGCCAAGAAGAGTTTCGGTACACAGTGTTCTTCCAAGGGACGTGGTGAGGCAGCGGGGACCCTAGGAAAGGCATACTAACTTCAATGCACTACTCGCCTAAGGTTTCCTGGAAAACCTCTGCACGCGTCAATTCGTGGAGGGACTACCTGGACCTCACTTGGGTCGTTGTGGAACAGTAGAGTGTTCCGTTGATGGATAGAGGGTGACCGGAGGCCTCCTGCACGGCGTAGTAAACAGAGTGTTTCTCTAGGCAAACTCCCTTTCCCCGCACATAGCCATTCTACTTGTGAAGACAACACGAGGAACCGCACTGTTTCTCAGGACACTTTGAGGCCGCACTTTCAGCTCTCCCGCCGGGAAAATAATGCTCTTGGCTTTAGGTAACCAATATCAAAGTTGAACCCAGCACATGCACTTGTAGGTTCTGACCAACAAAAAGAGACTCAAGCAGCACCCTGGACCTTCGCTGATAAGACTTTGGCACCAGGGTAGTCCTGCGTGGGCTGAATGGCCTCAACGACGTAATTCCCGGGGATGGGCCAAACTGTCCTTGTGTCTTACAAAACCTGGGGTAGCGTTCAGGGGCACATTGTACGTTTGTCAGGCTGCCTCTGAAGTCGACCTTCTGCTTGGCAGAGACAGAGAGAGAGAGAGACAGAGAGACAGAGAGACAGAGAGACAGAGAGGCGGCAGGGAAGTGTTCCCAGCATGAACCGTAAACACAGTGTTTCTTCATAGCAGCAGTGGTTCAGCCGTGGGGATCATTGGCATAACACCGAAGACCTGCTAGGCCTGTGTTCGGGAGGACTTTTGAAAGCTCGGCAGTCTAGACGGGCAGCGAAGGGAGCAGAGTGTCGCCTTTCATTCTTCTTGCAGAGAAACGATCCGAAGGGCCCAGGTACCTGTATTTGGTTGGGTCCCCTGAGAATTGGGTACACGTTGGGTACACAGTGTTTCTCCATGCGAGGTGGTGAGGACCCAGGAGTCCTAGGAGTCCTGACCCAGCACCCTAGCGTCAAGCCACTGCTTTGACTAAGGCTTCTGGGCAAATGCTGCATGCCTGCAGGCACTGTGGATGCCGTTCCCGGACCTTGTTTGGATCTTCGTGACCAGCGTGGTCTGCCCTTTATGCGAAGGGGGCTCTGGCACGCCTCAGGCAAGGAAGTGGAAAGAGCTTTCTTCTTTCTTGCATAGCACCCTTTCCTTTGAGACACGTTCCAGCATGCAAGGGAAGACTAGCGGAACGCTGTGTTTCGGCACCTTTGAGGCTACGAGGATTCTTCGTTCAACTAGGGACAATCCAACGTTTCTCCTAAGGTCCCGGCATCAAAGTTGAACGCAGCCCCACGTACGTGTAGTTTCTCAAGCACCAGAAGAGACACAAGAAGCACTGTGGTACCTTCTCAGAATAATATCTTGCGCAGGGAGATGAGCACTGTCCGAGTGACATAGGCGTTTTAAGGCGCCAGCTAGATCTGGGTGTCCTTGAACCTGCCAAAAGACTAGCAGGCTTCAGGAGGAAACCGTTCATTTTCCGGACGGCATCTAAAGTCGAGTTTCTGCTGGGCAGGGAGAGACGGCAGGTATGTAAGCGGAGAATGAACAGTCAGCACAGAGCTTGTTACATTGCAGCTCAGGGTCAGCCCTGAGAGCCCCTGGCATCACACCGAAGACTTTGCAGAACTCGGGTCGGGGCACAGTTGACAGACTTGCCAACCTCTCTATCCAACGAAGGCAACAGTTTGCTGCCTTTCACACTGCGTTCCAAGAGATGATCCGGAGGTACCTGGGTCGCCGAACGGTGCTCAGTCGGTCAACAGGAGTCATTGAGTGCACAGTGTTCCTCCAAAGGGACATGGTGGGGCAGAGGGAGTCCTGGGAGAAGCATTCCAGCGTTAATGCGCTGCTTTCCCTAAGGGTTCATGGAAATCGTTTGTACACGTCAAGTCGTGCGTTGGAAACGCTGACATTACGTTGAGCCTGGGGGACAGGTCTGGCTTTCCCGTTATGTGAACAAGGGCTGCTGGAGGCCTCCTGTAACGAGTAGGAAACTGTCTGTTAGCCTAGGAAACCTGCCCTTCAATCACTCGGCATTACCACTGTGAAGAGGGCTCGGGCAACAACGCTGTTTTTCACTTAAATCTGAGGCCGCAAGTGTCCTGCTTTCCCGTTGGGAAAATAATGCTTTTCTCATTAGGCCCCTCGGTCAGACTTGACGCAGCACACGTACGTGTAGCTTCTGACCGGCGAAAAGAGACTCAAGGAGCACCCTGGACCTTGCCTGATAAAACTTTGGCACACAGGGAGCTGAAAGGCGTGACCGACGGAATTCCTTAGGTGAGGCCAAAAAGTGTCCTTTTATCCTACCAGAGCTCAGGCAGTGTTGCAGGGGCAACAAGTCCGTTTGTCAGGCTGCGCCTAAAGTCGACGGTCTGCTTGGCAAGCGAGGGCAGCTTCGTGTTCCCAGTGCGAACGCTAAGCAGGGGGTGTTTGCATTGCCGTCCTGGTTCAGCAGCGGGGACCGCTTGCGGTCCACCTAAGACCTGCCAGACCCGTGTTCGGGAGGACTTTTGAAAGATGGGCAATCCAACGGTGCAACAAAGAGAGCAGTGTTTTGCCTTGAATTCACTCTTCGTTCCAAGAGACGATGCGAAGGGCCTAGGTGCCTGTACGTCGGTAGGTCGCCTAAGATGTGACAACCGGTACACACGGTGTTGCCGTGAGACGTGGTGAGGGCGCGGGAGTCCCAGGAGTCCTGAAAAGCCCACTAGCGTTTAGCCACTGCTTTGAGTAGGGCTCCCTGGGAAATGCTGCACGCCTGCCTGGCATTTGTGGATGCAATTCCTGGACCTTGCCTTCAGCTTGGCGCTCAGTGTCGTGTTCCTTCTGGGTAAAGGCGGCTCTGGGATGCCCCAGGAATGGAAGCGGAAACCCACCGCCGCGCTCAAGAGAAGTCCACTTTCCTTCCAAAGACGTTCCAGCATGCAAGAATGGACTGACAGAGCACTGTATTTCAGGCAGCTTTCACGCTGAACGATCCTTCTTTCCCGTTGGGAGGTACTACAGTTCTCTAAGGGTCCCGGTCTCAGAGTTGCACACAGCCCACGTGCGTGTAGTTTCTCAGGAACCAAAGGGGACCCAAGGAGGACGGTGGCACCTTCTCTGAATAATTTTGTAGCCAGGGAGTTGGTTGTGCGCTGTGCGAATGGCATGAACTCTTAAAGGTGCTAGGTATCAGATGTAGGTGCTCCCTGAACCTGCCAAAAGCCTAGCAGTGTTCGGGGGGGAAACTGTCCATTTTCCAGACTGCATCAAAGGTCGACTTACAGCTTGCCAGGAAGAGCCGGTAGGTAAGTACACCCAGAATGAACACTACGCACCATGCCTCCCATGGCTCCTCAGCGTCAGCAGTGGGAGCCCCTGGCATGCCACCTAGGACCTTCTACACCTCTGTTCAGGGGCACTTTTGAATGTCGTGGCTATCTAGCTCTACAGCAAAGAGGAGACTTTGTCGCTTCTCAGTCTGCATTCAAAGAGGTGATCCGGAGGACTTTGACAGCGGAAAGGTGCTCAGGGGGCCAAGAAGAGTTTCGGTACACAGTGTTCTTCCAAGGGACGTGGTGAGGCAGCGGGGACCCTAGGAAAGGCATACTAACTTCAATGCACTACTCGCCTAAGGTTTCCTGGAAAACCTCTGCACGCGTCAATTCGTGGAGGGACTACCTGGACCTCACTTGGGTCGTTGTGGAACAGTAGAGTGTTCCGTTGATGGATAGAGGGTGACCGGAGACCTCCTGCACGGCGTAGTAAACAGAGTGTTTCTCTAGGCAAACTCCCTTTCCCCGCACATAGCCATTCTACTTGTGAAGACAACACGAGGAACCGCACTGTTTCTCAGGACACTTTGAGGCCGCACTTTCAGCTCTCCCGCCGGGAAAATAATGCTCTTGGCTTTAGGTAACCAATATCAAAGTTGAACCCAGCACATGCACTTGTAGGTTCTGACCAACAAAAAGAGACTCAAGCAGCACCCTGGACCTTCGCTGATAAGACTTTGGCACCAGGGTAGTCCTGCGTGGGCTGAATGGCCTCAACGACGTAATTCCCGGGGATGGGCCAAACTGTCCTTGTGTCTTACAAAACCTGGGGTAGCGTTCAGGGGCACATTGTACGTTTGTCAGGCTGCCTCTGAAGTCGACCTTCTGCTTGGCAGAGACAGAGAGAGAGAGAGACAGAGAGACAGAGAGACAGAGAGACAGAGAGACAGAGAGGCGGCAGGGAAGTGTTCCCAGCATGAACCGTAAACACAGTGTTTCTTCATAGCAGCAGTGGTTCAGCCGTGGGGATCATTGGCATAACACCGAAGACCTGCTAGGCCTGTGTTCGGGAGGACTTTTGAAAGCTCGGCAGTCTAGACGGGCAGCGAAGGGAGCAGAGGGTCGCCTTTCATTCTTCTTGCAGAGAAACGATCCGAAGGGCCCAGGTACCTGTATTTGGTTGGGTCCCCTGAGAATTGGGTACACGTTGGGTACACAGTGTTTCTCCATGCGAGGTGGTGAGGACCCAGGAGTCCTAGGAGTCCTGACCCAGCACCCTAGCGTCAAGCCACTGCTTTGACTAAGGCTTCTGGGCAAATGCTGCATGCCTGCAGGCACTGTGGATGCCGTTCCCGGACCTTGTTTGGATCTTCGTGACCAGCGTGGTCTGCCCTTTATGCGAAGGGGGCTCTGGCACGCCTCAGGCAAGGAAGTGGAAAGAGCTTTCTTCTTTCTTGCATAGCACCCTTTCCTTTGAGACACGTTCCAGCATGCAAGGGAAGACTAGCGGAACGCTGTGTTTCGGCACCTTTGAGGCTACGAGGATTCTTCGTTCAACTAGGGACAATCCAACGTTTCTCCTAAGGTCCCGGCATCAAAGTTGAACGCAGCCCCACGTACGTGTAGTTTCTCAAGCACCAGAAGAGACACAAGAAGCACTGTGGTACCTTCTCAGAATAATATCTTGCGCAGGGAGATGAGCACTGTCCGAGTGACATAGGCGTTTTAAGGCGCCAGCTAGATCTGGGTGTCCTTGAACCTGCCAAAAGACTAGCAGGCTTCAGGAGGAAACCGTTCATTTTCCGGACGGCATCTAAAGTCGAGTTTCTGCTGGGCAGGGAGAGACGGCAGGTATGTAAGCGGAGAATGAACAGTCAGCACAGAGCTTGTTACATTGCAGCTCAGGGTCAGCCCTGAGAGCCCCTGGCATCACACCGAAGACTTTGCAGAACTCGGGTCGGGGCACAGTTGACAGACTTGCCAACCTCTCTATCCAACGAAGGCAACAGTTTGCTGCCTTTCACACTGCGTTCCAAGAGATGATCCGGAGGTACCTGGGTCGCCGAACGGTGCTCAGTCGGTCAACAGGAGTCATTGAGTGCACAGTGTTCCTCCAAAGGGACATGGTGGGGCAGAGGGAGTCCTGGGAGAAGCATTCCAGCGTTAATGCGCTGCTTTCCCTAAGGGTTCATGGAAATCGTTTGTACACGTCAAGTCGTGCGTTGGAAACGCTGACATTACGTTGAGCCTGGGGGACAGGTCTGGCTTTCCCGTTATGTGAACAAGGGCTGCTGGAGGCCTCCTGTAACGAGTAGGAAACTGTCTGTTAGCCTAGGAAACCTGCCCTTCAATCACTCGGCATTACCACTGTGAAGAGGGCTCGGGCAACAACGCTGTTTTTCACTTAAATCTGAGGCCGCAAGTGTCCTGCTTTCCCGTTGGGAAAATAATGCTTTTCTCATTAGGCCCCTCGGTCAGACTTGACGCAGCACACGTACGTGTAGCTTCTGACCGGCGAAAAGAGACTCAAGGAGCACCCTGGACCTTGCCTGATAAAACTTTGGCACACAGGGAGCTGAAAGGCGTGACCGACGGAATTCCTTAGGTGAGGCCAAAAAGTGTCCTTTTATCCTACCAGAGCTCAGGCAGTGTTGCAGGGGCAACAAGTCCGTTTGTCAGGCTGCGCCTAAAGTCGACGGTCTGCTTGGCAAGCGAGGGCAGCTTCGTGTTCCCAGTGCGAACGCTAAGCAGGGGGTGTTTGCATTGCCGTCCTGGTTCAGCAGCGGGGACCGCTTGCGGTCCACCTAAGACCTGCCAGACCCGTGTTCGGGAGGACTTTTGAAAGATGGGCAATCCAACGGTGCAACAAAGAGAGCAGTGTTTTGCCTTGAATTCACTCTTCGTTCCAAGAGACGATGCGAAGGGCCTAGGTGCCTGTACGTCGGTAGGTCGCCTAAGATGTGACAACCGGTACACACGGTGTTGCCGTGAGACGTGGTGAGGGCGCGGGAGTCCCAGGAGTCCTGAAAAGCCCACTAGCGTTTAGCCACTGCTTTGAGTAGGGCTCCCTGGGAAATGCTGCACGCCTGCCTGGCATTTGTGGATGCAATTCCTGGACCTTGCCTTCAGCTTGGCGCTCAGTGTCGTGTTCCTTCTGGGTAAAGGCGGCTCTGGGATGCCCCAGGAATGGAAGCGGAAACCCACCGCCGCGCTCAAGAGAAGTCCACTTTCCTTCCAAAGACGTTCCAGCATGCAAGAATGGACTGACAGAGCACTGTATTTCAGGCAGCTTTCACGCTGAACGATCCTTCTTTCCCGTTGGGAGGTACTACAGTTCTCTAAGGGTCCCGGTCTCAGAGTTGCACACAGCCCACGTGCGTGTAGTTTCTCAGGAACCAAAGGGGACCCAAGGAGGACGGTGGCACCTTCTCTGAATAATTTTGTAGCCAGGGAGTTGGTTGTGCGCTGTGCGAATGGCATGAACTCTTAAAGGTGCTAGGTATCAGATGTAGGTGCTCCCTGAACCTGCCAAAAGCCTAGCAGTGTTCGGGGGGGAAACTGTCCATTTTCCAGACTGCATCAAAGGTCGACTTACAGCTTGCCAGGAAGAGCCGGTAGGTAAGTACACCCAGAATGAACACTACGCACCATGCCTCCCATGGCTCCTCAGCGTCAGCAGTGGGAGCCCCTGGCATGCCACCTAGGACCTTCTACACCTCTGTTCAGGGGCACTTTTGAATGTCGTGGCTATCTAGCTCTACAGCAAAGAGGAGACTTTGTCGCTTCTCAGTCTGCATTCAAAGAGGTCATCCGGAGGACTTTGACAGCGGAAAGGTGCTCAGGGGGCCAAGAAGAGTTTCGGTACACAGTGTTCTTCCAAGGGACGTGGTGAGGCAGCGGGGACCCTAGGAAAGGCATACTAACTTCAATGCACTACTCGCCTAAGGTTTCCTGGAAAACCTCTGCACGCGTCAATTCGTGGAGGGACTACCTGGACCTCACTTGGGTCGTTGTGGAACAGTAGAGTGTTCCGTTGATGGATAGAGGGTGACCGGAGGCCTCCTGCACGGCGTAGTAAACAGAGTGTTTCTCTAGGCAAACTCCCTTTCCCCGCACATAGCCATTCTACTTGTGAAGACAACACGAGGAACCGCACTGTTTCTCAGGACACTTTGAGGCCGCACTTTCAGCTCTCCTGCCGGGAAAATAATGCTCTTGGCTTTAGGTAACCAATATCAAAGTTGAACCCAGCACATGCACTTGTAGGTTCTGACCAACAAAAAGAGACTCAAGCAGCACCCTGGACCTTCGCTGATAAGACTTTGGCACCAGGGTAGTCCTGCGTGGGCTGAATGGCCTCAACGACGTAATTCCCGGGGATGGGCCAAACTGTCCTTGTGTCTTACAAAACCTGGGGTAGCGTTCAGGGGCACATTGTACGTTTGTCAGGCTGCCTCTGAAGTCGCCCTTCTGCTTGGCAGAGGGAGAGAGAGACAGAGAGAGAGAGAGAGAGAGAGACAGAGAGACAGAGAGACAGAGAGGCGGCAGGGAAGTGTTCCCAGCATGAACCGTAAACACAGTGTTTCTTCATAGCAGCAGTGGTTCAGCCGTGGGGATCATTGGCATAACACCGAAGACCTGCTAGGCCTGTGTTCGGGAGGACTTTTGAAAGCTCGGCCGTCTAGACGGGCAGCGAAGGGAGCAGAGGGTCGCCTTTCATTCTTCTTGCAGAGAAACGATCCGAAGGGCCCAGGTACCTGTATTTGGTTGGGTCCCCTGAGAATTGGGTACACGTTGGGTACACAGTGTTTCTCCATGCGAGGTGGTGAGGACCCAGGAGTCCTAGGAGTCCTGACCCAGCACCCTAGCGTCAAGCCACTGCTTTGACTAAGGCTTCTGGGCAAATGCTGCATGCCTGCAGGCACTGTGGATGCCGTTCCCGGACCTTGTTTGGATCTTCGTGACCAGCGTGGTCTGCCCTTTATGCGAAGGGGGCTCTGGCACGCCTCAGGCAAGGAAGTGGAAAGAGCTTTCTTCTTTCTTGCATAGCACCCTTTCCTTTGAGACACGTTCCAGCATGCAAGGGAAGACTAGCGGAACGCTGTGTTTCGGCACCTTTGAGGCTACGAGGATTCTTCGTTCAACTAGGGACAATCCAACGTTTCTCCTAAGGTCCCGGCATCAAAGTTGAACGCAGCCCCACGTACGTGTAGTTTCTCAAGCACCAGAAGAGACACAAGAAGCACTGTGGTACCTTCTCAGAATAATATCTTGCGCAGGGAGATGAGCACTGTCCGAGTGACATAGGCGTTTTAAGGCGCCAGCTAGATCTGGGTGTCCTTGAACCTGCCAAAAGACTAGCAGGCTTCAGGAGGAAACCGTTCATTTTCCGGACGGCATCTAAAGTCGAGTTTCTGCTGGGCAGGGAGAGACGGCAGGTATGTAAGCGGAGAATGAACAGTCAGCACAGAGCTTGTTACATTGCAGCTCAGGGTCAGCCCTGAGAGCCCCTGGCATCACACCGAAGACTTTGCAGAACTCCGGTCGGGGCACAGTTGACAGACTTGTCAATCTCTCTATCCAACGAAGGCAACAGTTTGCTGCCTTTCACACTGCGTTCCAAGAGATGATCCGGAGGTACCTGGGTCGCCGAACGGTGCTCAGTCGGTCAACAGGAGTCATTGAGTGCACAGTGTTCCTCCAAAGGGACATGGTGGGGCAGAGGGAGTCCTGGGAGAAGCATTCCAGCGTTAATGCGCTGCTTTCCCTAAGGGTTCATGGAAATCGTTTGTACACGTCAAGTCGTGCGTTGGAAACGCTGACATTACGTTGAGCCTGGGGGACAGGTCTGGCTTTCCCGTTATGTGAACAAGGGCTGCTGGAGGCCTCCTGTAACGAGTAGGAAACTGTCTGTTAGCCTAGGAAACCTGCCCTTCAATCACTCGGCATTACCACTGTGAAGAGGGCTCGGGCAACAACGCTGTTTTTCACTTAAATCTGAGGCCGCAAGTGTCCTGCTTTCCCGTTGGGAAAATAATGCTTTTCTCATTAGGCCCCTCGGTCAGACTTGACGCAGCACACGTACGTGTAGCTTCTGACCGGCGAAAAGAGACTCAAGGAGCACCCTGGACCTTGCCTGATAAAACTTTGGCACACAGGGAGCTGAAAGGCGTGACCGACGGAATTCCTTAGGTGAGGCCAAAAAGTGTCCTTTTATCCTACCAGAGCTCAGGCAGTGTTGCAGGGGCAACAAGTCCGTTTGTCAGGCTGCGCCTAAAGTCGACGGTCTGCTTGGCAAGCGAGGGCAGCTTCGTGTTCCCAGTGCGAACGCTAAGCAGGGGGTGTTTGCATTGCCGTCCTGGTTCAGCAGCGGGGACCGCTTGCGGTCCACCTAAGACCTGCCAGACCCGTGTTCGGGAGGACTTTTGAAAGATGGGCAATCCAACGGTGCAACAAAGAGAGCAGTGTTTTGCCTTGAATTCACTCTTCGTTCCAAGAGACGATGCGAAGGGCCTAGGTGCCTGTACGTCGGTAGGTCGCCTAAGACGTGACAACCGGTACACACGGTGTTGCCGTGAGACGTGGTGAGGGCGCGGGAGTCCCAGGAGTCCTGAAAAGCCCACTAGCGTTTAGCCACTGCTTTGAGTAGGGCTCCCTGGGAAATGCTGCACGCCTGCCTGGCATTTGTGGATGCAATTCCTGGACCTTGCCTTCAGCTTGGCGCTCAGTGTCGTGTTCCTTCTGGGTAAAGGCGGCTCTGGGATGCCCCAGGAATGGAAGCGGAAACCCACCGCCGCGCTCAAGAGAAGTCCACTTTCCTTCCAAAGACGTTCCAGCATGCAAGAATGGACTGACAGAGCACTGTATTTCAGGCAGCTTTCACGCTGAACGATCCTTCTTTCCCGTTGGGAGGTACTACAGTTCTCTAAGGGTCCCGGTCTCAGAGTTGCACACAGCCCACGTGCGTGTAGTTTCTCAGGAACCAAAGGGGACCCAAGGAGGACGGTGGCACCTTCTCTGAATAATTTTGTAGCCAGGGAGTTGGTTGTGCGCTGTGCGAATGGCATGAACTCTTAAAGGTGCTAGGTATCAGATGTAGGTGCTCCCTGAACCTGCCAAAAGCCTAGCAGTGTTCGGGGGGGAAACTGTCCATTTTCCAGACTGCATCAAAGGTCGACTTACAGCTTGCCAGGAAGAGCCGGTAGGTAAGTACACCCAGAATGAACACTACGCACCATGCCTCCCATGGCTCCTCAGCGTCAGCAGTGGGAGCCCCTGGCATGCCACCTAGGACCTTCTACACCTCTGTTCAGGGGCACTTTTGAATGTCGTGGCTATCTAGCTCTACAGCAAAGAGGAGACTTTGTCGCTTCTCAGTCTGCATTCAAAGAGGTCATCCGGAGGACTTTGACAGCGGAAAGGTGCTCAGGGGGCCAAGAAGAGTTTCGGTACACAGTGTTCTTCCAAGGGACGTGGTGAGGCAGCGGGGACCCTAGGAAAGGCATACTAACTTCAATGCACTACTCGCCTAAGGTTTCCTGGAAAACCTCTGCACGCGTCAATTCGTGGAGGGACTACCTGGACCTCACTTGGGTCGTTGTGGAACAGTAGAGTGTTCCGTTGATGGATAGAGGGTGACCGGAGGCCTCCTGCACGGCGTAGTAAACAGAGTGTTTCTCTAGGCAAACTCCCTTTCCCCGCACATAGCCATTCTACTTGTGAAGACAACACGAGGAACCGCACTGTTTCTCAGGACACTTTGAGGCCGCACTTTCAGCTCTCCTGCCGGGAAAATAATGCTCTTGGCTTTAGGTAACCAATATCAAAGTTGAACCCAGCACATGCACTTGTAGGTTCTGACCAACAAAAAGAGACTCAAGCAGCACCCTGGACCTTCGCTGATAAGATTTTGGCACCAGGGTAGTCCTGCGTGGGCTGAATGGCCTCAACGACGTAATTCCCGGGGATGGGCCAAACTGTCCTTGTGTCTTACAAAACCTGGGGTAGCGTTCAGGGGCACATTGTACGTTTGTCAGGCTGCCTCTGAAGTCGCCCTTCTGCTTGGCAGAGGGAGAGAGAGACAGAGAGAGAGAGAGAGAGAGAGACAGAGAGACAGAGAGACAGAGAGGCGGCAGGGAAGTGTTCCCAGCATGAACCGTAAACACAGTGTTTCTTCATAGCAGCAGTGGTTCAGCCGTGGGGATCATTGGCATAACACCGAAGACCTGCTAGGCCTGTGTTCGGGAGGACTTTTGAAAGCTCGGCCGTCTAGACGGGCAGCGAAGGGAGCAGAGGGTCGCCTTTCATTCTTCTTGCAGAGAAACGATCCGAAGGGCCCAGGTACCTGTATTTGGTTGGGTCCCCTGAGAATTGGGTACACGTTGGGTACACAGTGTTTCTCCATGCGAGGTGGTGAGGACCCAGGAGTCCTAGGAGTCCTGAACCAGCACCCTAGCGTCAAGCCACTGCTTTGACTAAGGCTTCTGGGCAAATGCTGCATGCCTGCAGGCACTGTGGATGCCGTTCCCGGACCTTGTTTGGATCTTCGTGACCAGCGTGGTCTGCCCTTTATGCGAAGGGGGCTCTGGCACGCCTCAGGCAAGGAAGTGGAAAGAGCTTTCTTCTTTCTTGCATAGCACCCTTTCCTTTGAGACACGTTCCAGCATGCAAGGGAAGACTAGCGGAACGCTGTGTTTCGGCACCTTTGAGGCTACGAGGATTCTTCGTTCAACTAGGGACAATCCAACGTTTCTCCTAAGGTCCCGGCATCAAAGTTGAACGCAGCCCCACGTACGTGTAGTTTCTCAAGCACCAGAAGAGACACAAGAAGCACTGTGGTACCTTCTCAGAATAATATCTTGCGCAGGGAGATGAGCACTGTCCGAGTGACATAGGCGTTTTAAGGCGCCAGCTAGATCTGGGTGTCCTTGAACCTGCCAAAAGACTAGCAGGCTTCAGGAGGAAACCGTTCATTTTCCGGACGGCATCTAAAGTCGAGTTTCTGCTGGGCAGGGAGAGACGGCAGGTATGTAAGCGGAGAATGAACAGTCAGCACAGAGCTTGTTACATTGCAGCTCAGGGTCAGCCCTGAGAGCCCCTGGCATCACACCGAAGACTTTGCAGAACTCGGGTCGGGGCACAGTTGACAGACTTGCCAACCTCTCTATCCAACGAAGGCAACAGTTTGCTGCCTTTCACACTGCGTTCCAAGAGATGATCCGGAGGTACCTGGGTCGCCGAACGGTGCTCAGTCGGTCAACAGGAGTCATTGAGTGCACAGTGTTCCTCCAAAGGGACATGGTGGGGCAGAGGGAGTCCTGGGAGAAGCATTCCAGCGTTAATGCGCTGCTTTCCCTAAGGGTTCATGGAAATCGTTTGTACACGTCAAGTCGTGCGTTGGAAACGCTGACATTACGTTGAGCCTGGGGGACAGGTCTGGCTTTCCCGTTATGTGAACAAGGGCTGCTGGAGGCCTCCTGTAACGAGTAGGAAACTGTCTGTTAGCCTAGGAAACCTGCCGTTCAATCACTCGGCATTACCACTGTGAAGAGGGCTCGGGCAACAACGCTGTTTTTCACTTAAATCTGAGGCCGCAAGTGTCCTGCTTTCCCGTTGGGAAAATAATGCTTTTCTCATTAGGCCCCTCGGTCAGACTTGACGCAGCACACGTACGTGTAGCTTCTGACCGGCGAAAAGAGACTCAAGGAGCACCCTGGACCTTGCCTGATAAAACTTTGGCACACAGGGAGCTGAAAGGCGTGACCGACGGAATTCCTTAGGTGAGGCCAAAAAGTGTCCTTTTATCCTACCAGAGCTCAGGCAGTGTTGCAGGGGCAACAAGTCCGTTTGTCAGGCTGCGCCTAAAGTCGACGGTCTGCTTGGCAAGCGAGGGCAGCTTCGTGTTCCCAGTGCGAACGCTAAGCAGGGGGTGTTTGCATTGCCGTCCTGGTTCAGCAGCGGGGACCGCTTGCGGTCCACCGAAGACCTGCCAGACCCGTGTTCGGGAGGACTTTTGAAAGATGGGCAATCCAACGGTGCAACAAAGAGAGCAGTGTTTTGCCTTGAATTCACTCTTCGTTCCAAGAGACGATGCGAAGGGCCTAGGTGCCTGTACGTCGGTAGGTCGCCTAAGACGTGACAACCGGTACACACGGTGTTGCCGTGAGACGTGGTGAGGGCGCGGGAGTCCCAGGAGTCCTGAAAAGCCCACTAGCGTTTAGCCACTGCTTTGAGTAGGGCTCCCTGGGAAATGCTGCACGCCTGCCTGGCATTTGTGGATGCAATTCCTGGACCTTGCCTTCAGCTTGGCGCTCAGTGTCGTGTTCCTTCTGGGTAAAGGCGGCTCTGGGATGCCCCAGGAATGGAAGCGGAAACCCACCGCCGCGCTCAAGAGAAGTCCACTTTCCTTCCAAAGACGTTCCAGCATGCAAGAATGGACTGACAGAGCACTGTATTTCAGGCAGCTTTCACGCTGAACGATCCTTCTTTCCCGTTGGGAGGTACTACAGTTCTCTAAGGGTCCCGGTCTCAGAGTTGCACACAACCCACGTGCGTGTAGTTTCTCAGGAACCAAAGGGGACCCAAGGAGGACGGTGGCACCTTCTCTGAATAATTTTGTAGCCAGGGAGTTGGTTGTGCGCTGTGCGAATGGCATGAACTCTTAAAGGTGCTAGGTATCAGATGTAGGTGCTCCCTGAACCTGCCAAAAGCCTAGCAGTGTTCGGGGGGGAAACTGTCCATTTTCCAGACTGCATCAAAGGTCGACTTACAGCTTGCCAGGAAGAGCCGGTAGGTAAGTACACCCAGAATGAACACTACGCACCATGCCTCCCATGGCTCCTCAGCGTCAGCAGTGGGAGCCCCTGGCATGCCACCTAGGACCTTCTACACCTCTGTTCAGGGGCACTTTTGAATGTCGTGGCTATCTAGCTCTACAGCAAAGAGGAGACTTTGTCGCTTCTCAGTCTGCATTCAAAGAGGTCATCCGGAGGACTTTGACAGCGGAAAGGTGCTCAGGGGGCCAAGAAGAGTTTCGGTACACAGTGTTCTTCCAAGGGACGTGGTGAGGCAGCGGGGACCCTAGGAAAGGCATACTAACTTCAATGCACTACTCGCCTAAGGTTTCCTGGAAAACCTCTGCACGCGTCAATTCGTGGAGGGACTACCTGGACCTCACTTGGGTCGTTGTGGAACAGTAGAGTGTTCCGTTGATGGATAGAGGGTGACCGGAGGCCTCCTGCACGGCGTAGTAAACAGAGTGTTTCTCTAGGCAAACTCCCTTTCCCCGCACATAGCCATTCTACTTGTGAAGACAACACGAGGAACCGCACTGTTTCTCAGGACACTTTGAGGCCGCACTTTCAGCTCTCCCGCCGGGAAAATAATGCTCTTGGCTTTAGGTAACCAATATCAAAGTTGAACCCAGCACATGCACTTGTAGGTTCTGACCAACAAAAAGAGACTCAAGCAGCACCCTGGACCTTCGCTGATAAGACTTTGGCACCAGGGTAGTCCTGCGTGGGCTGAATGGCCTCAACGACGTAATTCCCGGGGATGGGCCAAACTGTCCTTGTGTCTTACAAAACCTGGGGTAGCGTTCAGGGGCACATTGTACGTTTGTCAGGCTGCCTCTGAAGTCGACCTTCTGCTTGGCAGAGACAGAGAGAGAGACAGAGAGACAGAGAGACAGAGAGACAGAGAGGCGGCAGGGAAGTGTTCCCAGCATGAACCGTAAACACAGTGTTTCTTCATAGCAGCAGTGGTTCAGCCGTGGGGATCATTGGCATAACACCGAAGACCTGCTAGGCCTGTGTTCGGGAGGACTTTTGAAAGCTCGGCAGTCTAGACGGGCAGCGAAGGGAGCAGAGTGTCGCCTTTCATTCTTCTTGCAGAGAAACGATCCGAAGGGCCCAGGTACCTGTATTTGGTTGGGTCCCCTGAGAATTGGGTACACGTTGGGTACACAGTGTTTCTCCATGCGAGGTGGTGAGGACCCAGGAGTCCTAGGAGTCCTGACCCAGCACCCTAGCGTCAAGCCACTGCTTTGACTAAGGCTTCTGGGCAAATGCTGCATGCCTGCAGGCACTGTGGATGCCGTTCCCGGACCTTGTTTGGATCTTCGTGACCAGCGTGGTCTGCCCTTTATGCGAAGGGGGCTCTGGCACGCCTCAGGCAAGGAAGTGGAAAGAGCTTTCTTCTTTCTTGCATAGCACCCTTTCCTTTGAGACACGTTCCAGCATGCAAGGGAAGACTAGCGGAACGCTGTGTTTCGGCACCTTTGAGGCTACGAGGATTCTTCGTTCAACTAGGGACAATCCAACGTTTCTCCTAAGGTCCCGGCATCAAAGTTGAACGCAGCCCCACGTACGTGTAGTTTCTCAAGCACCAGAAGAGACACAAGAAGCACTGTGGTACCTTCTCAGAATAATATCTTGCGCAGGGAGATGAGCACTGTCCGAGTGACATAGGCGTTTTAAGGCGCCAGCTAGATCTGGGTGTCCTTGAACCTGCCAAAAGACTAGCAGGCTTCAGGAGGAAACCGTTCATTTTCCGGACGGCATCTAAAGTCGAGTTTCTGCTGGGCAGGGAGAGACGGCAGGTATGTAAGCGGAGAATGAACAGTCAGCACAGAGCTTGTTACATTGCAGCTCAGGGTCAGCCCTGAGAGCCCCTGGCATCACACCGAAGACTTTGCAGAACTCGGGTCGGGGCACAGTTGACAGACTTGCCAACCTCTCTATCCAACGAAGGCAACAGTTTGCTGCCTTTCACACTGCGTTCCAAGAGATGATCCGGAGGTACCTGGGTCGCCGAACGGTGCTCAGTCGGTCAACAGGAGTCATTGAGTGCACAGTGTTCCTCCAAAGGGACATGGTGGGGCAGAGGGAGTCCTGGGAGAAGCATTCCAGCGTTAATGCGCTGCTTTCCCTAAGGGTTCATGGAAATCGTTTGTACACGTCAAGTCGTGCGTTGGAAACGCTGACATTACGTTGAGCCTGGGGGACAGGTCTGGCTTTCCCGTTATGTGAACAAGGGCTGCTGGAGGCCTCCTGTAACGAGTAGGAAACTGTCTGTTAGCCTAGGAAACCTGCCCTTCAATCACTCGGCATTACCACTGTGAAGAGGGCTCGGGCAACAACGCTGTTTTTCACTTAAATCTGAGGCCGCAAGTGTCCTGCTTTCCCGTTGGGAAAATAATGCTTTTCTCATTAGGCCCCTCGGTCAGACTTGACGCAGCACACGTACGTGTAGCTTCTGACCGGCGAAAAGAGACTCAAGGAGCACCCTGGACCTTGCCTGATAAAACTTTGGCACACAGGGAGCTGAAAGGCGTGACCGACGTAATTCCTTAGGTGAGGCCAAAAAGTGTCCTTTTATCCTACCAGAGCTCAGGCAGTGTTGCAGGGGCAACAAGTCCGTTTGTCAGGCTGCGCCTAAAGTCGACGGTCTGCTTGGCAAGCGAGGGCAGCTTCGTGTTCCCAGTGCGAACGCTAAGCAGGGGGTGTTTGCATTGCCGTCCTGGTTCAGCAGCGGGGACCGCTTGCGGTCCACCTAAGACCTGCCAGACCCGTGTTCGGGAGGACTTTTGAAAGATGGGCAATCCAACGGTGCAACAAAGAGAGCAGTGTTTTGCCTTGAATTCACTCTTCGTTCCAAGAGACGATGCGAAGGGCCTAGGTGCCTGTACGTCGGTAGGTCGCCTAAGACGTGACAACCGGTACACACGGTGTTGCCGTGAGACGTGGTGAGGGCGCGGGAGTCCCAGGAGTCCTGAAAAGCCCACTAGCGTTTAGCCACTGCTTTGAGTAGGGCTCCCTGGGAAATGCTGCACGCCTGCCTGGCATTTGTGGATGCAATTCCTGGACCTTGCCTTCAGCTTGGCGCTCAGTGTCGTGTTCCTTCTGGGTAAAGGCGGCTCTGGGATGCCCCAGGAATGGAAGCGGAAACCCACCGCCGCGCTCAAGAAAAGTCCACTTTCCTTCCAAAGACGTTCCAGCATGCAAGAATGGACTGACAGAGCACTGTATTTCAGGCAGCTTTCACGCTGAACGATCCTTCTTTCCCGTTGGGAGGTACTACAGTTCTCTAAGGGTCCCGGTCTCAGAGTTGCACACAGCCCACGTGCGTGTAGTTTCTCAGGAACCAAAGGGGACCCAAGGAGGACGGTGGCACCTTCTCTGAATAATTTTGTAGCCAGGGAGTTGGTTGTGCGCTGTGCGAATGGCATGAACTCTTAAAGGTGCTAGGTATCAGATGTAGGTGCTCCCTGAACCTGCCAAAAGCCTAGCAGTGTTCGGGGGGGAAACTGTCCATTTTCCAGACTGCATCAAAGGTCGAGTTACAGCTTGCCAGGAAGAGCCGGTAGGTAAGTACACCCAGAATGAACACTACGCACCATGCCTCCCATGGCTCCTCAGCGTCAGCAGTGGGAGCCCCTGGCATGCCACCTAGGACCTTCTACACCTCTGTTCAGGGGCACTTTTGAATGTCGTGGCTATCTAGCTCTACAGCAAAGAGGAGACTTTGTCGCTTCTCAGTCTGCATTCAAAGAGGTCATCCGGAGGACTTTGACAGCGGAAAGGTGCTCAGGGGGCCAAGAAGAGTTTCGGTACACAGTGTTCTTCCAAGGGACGTGGTGAGGCAGCGGGGACCCTAGGAAAGGCATACTAACTTCAATGCACTACTCGCCTAAGGTTTCCTGGAAAACCTCTGCACGCGTCAATTCGTGGAGGGACTACCTGGACCTCACTTGGGTCGTTGTGGAACAGTAGAGTGTTCCGTTGATGGATAGAGGGTGACCGGAGGCCTCCTGCACGGCGTAGTAAACAGAGTGTTTCTCTAGGCAAACTCCCTTTCCCCGCACATAGCCATTCTACTTGTGAAGACAACACGAGGAACCGCACTGTTTCTCAGGACACTTTGAGGCCGCACTTTCAGCTCTCCTGCCGGGAAAATAATGCTCTTGGCTTTAGGTAACCAATATCAAAGTTGAACCCAGCACATGCACTTGTAGGTTCTGACCAACAAAAAGAGACTCAAGCAGCACCCTGGACCTTCGCTGATAAGACTTTGGCACCAGGGTAGTCCTGCGTGGGCTGAATGGCCTCAACGACGTAATTCCCGGGGATGGGCCAAACTGTCCTTGTGTCTTACAAAACCTGGGGTAGCGTTCAGGGGCACATTGTACGTTTGTCAGGCTGCCTCTGAAGTCGCCCTTCTGCTTGGCAGAGGGAGAGAGAGACAGAGAGAGAGAGAGAGAGAGAGACAGAGAGACAGAGAGACAGAGAGGCGGCAGGGAAGTGTTCCCAGCATGAACCGTAAACACAGTGTTTCTTCATAGCAGCAGTGGTTCAGCCGTGGGGATCATTGGCATAACACCGAAGACCTGCTAGGCCTGTGTTCGGGAGGACTTTTGAAAGCTCGGCCGTCTAGACGGGCAGCGAAGGGAGCAGAGGGTCGCCTTTCATTCTTCTTGCAGAGAAACGATCCGAAGGGCCCAGGTACCTGTATTTGGTTGGGTCCCCTGAGAATTGGGTACACGTTGGGTACACAGTGTTTCTCCATGCGAGGTGGTGAGGACCCAGGAGTCCTAGGAGTCCTGACCCAGCACCCTAGCGTCAAGCCACTGCTTTGACTAAGGCTTCTGGGCAAATGCTGCATGCCTGCAGGCACTGTGGATGCCGTTCCCGGACCTTGTTTGGATCTTCGTGACCAGCGTGGTCTGCCCTTTATGCGAAGGGGGCTCTGGCACGCCTCAGGCAAGGAAGTGGAAAGAGCTTTCTTCTTTCTTGCATAGCACCCTTTCCTTTGAGACACGTTCCAGCATGCAAGGGAAGACTAGCGGAACGCTGTGTTTCGGCACCTTTGAGGCTACGAGGATTCTTCGTTCAACTAGGGACAATCCAACGTTTCTCCTAAGGTCCCGGCATCAAAGTTGAACGCAGCCCCACGTACGTGTAGTTTCTCAAGCACCAGAAGAGACACAAGAAGCACTGTGGTACCTTCTCAGAATAATATCTTGCGCAGGGAGATGAGCACTGTCCGAGTGACATAGGCGTTTTAAGGCGCCAGCTAGATCTGGGTGTCCTTGAACCTGCCAAAAGACTAGCAGGCTTCAGGAGGAAACCGTTCATTTTCCGGACGGCATCTAAAGTCGAGTTTCTGCTGGGCAGGGAGAGACGGCAGGTATGTAAGCGGAGAATGAACAGTCAGCACAGAGCTTGTTACATTGCAGCTCAGGGTCAGCCCTGAGAGCCCCTGGCATCACACCGAAGACTTTGCAGAACTCGGGTCGCGGCACAGTTGACAGACTTGCCAACCTCTCTATCCAACGAAGGCAACAGTTTGCTGCCTTTCACACTGCGTTCCAAGAGATGATCCGGAGGTACCTGGGTCGCCGAACGGTGCTCAGTCGGTCAACAGGAGTCATTGAGTGCACAGTGTTCCTCCAAAGGGACATGGTGGGGCAGAGGGAGTCCTGGGAGAAGCATTCCAGCGTTAATGCGCTGCTTTCCCTAAGGGTTCATGGAAATCGTTTGTACACGTCAAGTCGTGCGTTGGAAACGCTGACATTACGTTGAGCCTGGGGGACAGGTCTGGCTTTCCCGTTATGTGAACAAGGGCTGCTGGAGGCCTCCTGTAACGAGTAGGAAACTGTCTGTTAGCCTAGGAAACCTGCCGTTCAATCACTCGGCATTACCACTGTGAAGAGGGCTCGGGCAACAACGCTGTTTTTCACTTAAATCTGAGGCCGCAAGTGTCCTGCTTTCCCGTTGGGAAAATAATGCTTTTCTCATTAGGCCCCTCGGTCAGACTTGACGCAGCACACGTACGTGTAGCTTCTGACCGGCGAAAAGAGACTCAAGGAGCACCCTGGACCTTCCCTGATAAAACTTTGGCACACAGGGAGCTGAAAGGCGTGACCGACGGAATTCCTTAGGTGAGGCCAAAAAGTGTCCTTTTATCCTACCAGAGCTCAGGCAGTGTTGCAGGGGCAACAAGTCCGTTTGTCAGGCTGCGCCTAAAGTCGACGGTCTGCTTGGCAAGCGAGGGCAGCTTCGTGTTCCCAGTGCGAACGCTAAGCAGGGGGTGTTTGCATTGCCGTCCTGGTTCAGCAGCGGGGACCGCTTGCGGTCCACCTAAGACCTGCCAGACCCGTGTTCGGGAGGACTTTTGAAAGATGGGCAATCCAACGGTGCAACAAAGAGAGCAGTGTTTTGCCTTGAATTCACTCTTCGTTCCAAGAGACGATGCGAAGGGCCTAGGTGCCTGTACGTCGGTAGGTCGCCTAAGATGTGACAACCGGTACACACGGTGTTGCCGTGAGACGTGGTGAGGGCGCGGGAGTCCCAGGAGTCCTGAAAAGCCCACTAGCGTTTAGCCACTGCTTTGAGTAGGGCTCCCTGGGAAATGCTGCACGCCTGCCTGGCATTTGTGGATGCAATTCCTGGACCTTGCCTTCAGCTTGGCGCTCAGTGTCGTGTTCCTTCTGGGTAAAGGCGGCTCTGGGATGCCCCAGGAATGGAAGCGGAAACCCACCGCCGCGCTCAAGAGAAGTCCACTTTCCTTCCAAAGACGTTCCAGCATGCAAGAATGGACTGACAGAGCACTGTATTTCAGGCAGCTTTCACGCTGAACGATCCTTCTTTCCCGTTGGGAGGTACTACAGTTCTCTAAGGGTCCCGGTCTCAGAGTTGCACACAGCCCACGTGCGTGTAGTTTCTCAGGAACCAAAGGGGACCCAAGGAGGACGGTGGCACCTTCTCTGAATAATTTTGTAGCCAGGGAGTTGGTTGTGCGCTGTGCGAATGGCATGAACTCTTAAAGGTGCTAGGTATCAGATGTAGGTGCTCCCTGAACCTGCCAAAAGCCTAGCAGTGTTCGGGGGGAAAACTGTCCATTTTCCAGACTGCATCAAAGGTCGACTTACAGCTTGCCAGGAAGAGCCGGTAGGTAAGTACACCCAGAATGAACACTACGCACCATGCCTCCCATGGCTCCTCAGCGTCAGCAGTGGGAGCCCCTGGCATGCCACCTAGGACCTTCTACACCTCTGTTCAGGGGCACTTTTGAATGTCGTGGCTATCTAGCTCTACAGCAAAGAGGAGACTTTGTCGCTTCTCAGTCTGCATTCAAAGAGGTCATCCGGAGGACTTTGACAGCGGAAAGGTGCTCAGGGGGCCAAGAAGAGTTTCGGTACACAGTGTTCTTCCAAGGGACGTGGTGAGGCAGCGGGGACCCTAGGAAAGGCATACTAACTTCAATGCACTACTCGCCTAAGGTTTCCTGGAAAACCTCTGCACGCGTCAATTCGTGGAGGGACTACCTGGACCTCACTTGGGTCGTTGTGGAACAGTAGAGTGTTCCGTTGATGGATAGAGGGTGACCGGAGGCCTCCTGCACGGCGTAGTAAACAGAGTGTTTCTCTAGGCAAACTCCCTTTCCCCGCACATAGCCATTCTACTTGTGAAGACAACACGAGGAACCGCACTGTTTCTCAGGACACTTTGAGGCCGCACTTTCAGCTCTCCCGCCGGGAAAATAATGCTCTTGGCTTTAGGTAACCAATATCAAAGTTGAACCCAGCACATGCACTTGTAGGTTCTGACCAACAAAAAGAGACTCAAGCAGCACCCTGGACCTTCGCTGATAAGACTTTGGCACCAGGGTAGTCCTGCGTGGGCTGAATGGCCTCAACGACGTAATTCCCGGGGATGGGCCAAACTGTCCTTGTGTCTTACAAAACCTGGGGTAGCGTTCAGGGGCACATTGTACGTTTGTCAGGCTGCCTCTGAAGTCGACCTTCTGCTTGGCAGAGACAGAGAGAGAGACAGAGAGACAGAGAGACAGAGAGACAGAGAGGCGGCAGGGAAGTGTTCCCAGCATGAACCGTAAGCACAGTGTTTCTTCATAGCAGCAGTGGTTCAGCCGTGGGGATCATTGGCATAACACCGAAGACCTGCTAGGCCTGTGTTCGGGAGGACTTTTGAAAGCTCGGCAGTCTAGACGGGCAGCGAAGGGAGCAGAGTGTCGCCTTTCATTCTTCTTGCAGAGAAACGATCCGAAGGGCCCAGGTACCTGTATTTGGTTGGGTCCCCTGAGAATTGGGTACACGTTGGGTACACAGTGTTTCTCCATGCGAGGTGGTGAGGACCCAGGAGTCCTAGGAGTCCTGACCCAGCACCCTAGCGTCAAGCCACTGCTTTGACTAAGGCTTCTGGGCAAATGCTGCATGCCTGCAGGCACTGTGGATGCCGTTCCCGGACCTTGTTTGGATCTTCGTGACCAGCGTGGTCTGCCCTTTATGCGAAGGGGGCTCTGGCACGCCTCAGGCAAGGAAGTGGAAAGAGCTTTCTTCTTTCTTGCATAGCACCCTTTCCTTTGAGACACGTTCCAGCATGCAAGGGAAGACTAGCGGAACGCTGTGTTTCGGCACCTTTGAGGCTACGAGGATTCTTCGTTCAACTAGGGACAATCCAACGTTTCTCCTAAGGTCCCGGCATCAAAGTTGAACGCAGCCCCACGTACGTGTAGTTTCTCAAGCACCAGAAGAGACACAAGAAGCACTGTGGTACCTTCTCAGAATAATATCTTGTGCAGGGAGATGAGCACTGTCCGAGTGACATAGGCGTTTTAAGGCGCCAGCTAGATCTGGGTGTCCTTGAACCTGCCAAAAGACTAGCAGGCTTCAGGAGGAAACCGTTCATTTTCCGGACGGCATCTAAAGTCGAGTTTCTGCTGGGCAGGGAGAGACGGCAGGTATGTAAGCGGAGAATGAACAGTCAGCACAGAGCTTGTTACATTGCAGCTCAGGGTCAGCCCTGAGAGCCCCTGGCATCACACCGAAGACTTTGCAGAACTCGGGTCGGGGCACAGTTGACAGACTTGCCAACCTCTCTATCCAACGAAGGCAACAGTTTGCTGCCTTTCACACTGCGTTCCAAGAGATGATCCGGAGGTACCTGGGTCGCCGAACGGTGCTCAGTCGGTCAACAGGAGTCATTGAGTGCACAGTGTTCCTCCAAAGGGACATGGTGGGGCAGAGGGAGTCCTGGGAGAAGCATTCCAGCGTTAATGCGCTGCTTTCCCTAAGGGTTCATGGAAATCGTTTGTACACGTCAAGTCGTGCGTTGGAAACGCTGACATTACGTTGAGCCTGGGGGACAGGTCTGGCTTTCCCGTTATGTGAACAAGGGCTGCTGGAGGCCTCCTGTAACGAGTAGGAAACTGTCTGTTAGCCTAGGAAACCTGCCCTTCAATCACTCGGCATTACCACTGTGAAGAGGGCTCGGGCAACAACGCTGTTTTTCACTTAAATCTGAGGCCGCAAGTGTCCTGCTTTCCCGTTGGGAAAATAATGCTTTTCTCATTAGGCCCCCTCGGTCAGACTTGACGCAGCACACGTACGTGTAGCTTCTGACCGGCGAAAAGAGACTCAAGGAGCACCCTGGACCTTGCCTGATAAAACTTTGGCACACAGGGAGCTGAAAGGCGTGACCGACGTAATTCCTTAGGTGAGGCCAAAAAGTGTCCTTTTATCCTACCAGAGCTCAGGCAGTGTTGCAGGGGCAACAAGTCCGTTTGTCAGGCTGCGCCTAAAGTCGACGGTCTGCTTGGCAAGCGAGGGCAGCTTCGTGTTCCCAGTGCGAACGCTAAGCAGGGGGTGTTTGCATTGCCGTCCTGGTTCAGCAGCGGGGACCGCTTGCGGTCCACCTAAGACCTGCCAGACCCGTGTTCGGGAGGACTTTTGAAAGATGGGCAATCCAACGGTGCAACAAAGAGAGCAGTGTTTTGCCTTGAATTCACTCTTCGTTCCAAGAGACGATGCGAAGGGCCTAGGTGCCTGTACGTCGGTAGGTCGCCTAAGACGTGACAACCGGTACACACGGTGTTGCCGTGAGACGTGGTGAGGGCGCGGGAGTCCCAGGAGTCCTGAAAAGCCCACTAGCGTTTAGCCACTGCTTTGAGTAGGGCTCCCTGGGAAATGCTGCACGCCTGCCTGGCATTTGTGGATGCAATTCCTGGACCTTGCCTTCAGCTTGGCGCTCAGTGTCGTGTTCCTTCTGGGTAAAGGCGGCTCTGGGATGCCCCAGGAATGGAAGCGGAAACCCACCGCCGCGCTCAAGAAAAGTCCACTTTCCTTCCAAAGACGTTCCAGCATGCAAGAATGGACTGACAGAGCACTGTATTTCAGGCAGCTTTCACGCTGAACGATCCTTCTTTCCCGTTGGGAGGTACTACAGTTCTCTAAGGGTCCCGGTCTCAGAGTTGCACACAGCCCACGTGCGTGTAGTTTCTCAGGAACCAAAGGGGACCCAAGGAGGACGGTGGCACCTTCTCTGAATAATTTTGTAGCCAGGGAGTTGGTTGTGCGCTGTGCGAATGGCATGAACTCTTAAAGGTGCTAGGTATCAGATCTAGGTGCTCCCTGAACCTGCCAAAAGCCTAGCAGTGTTCGGGGGGGAAACTGTCCATTTTCCAGACTGCATCAAAGGTCGAGTTACAGCTTGCCAGGAAGAGCCGGTAGGTAAGTACACCCAAGGATGAACACTACGCACCATGCCTCCCATGGCTCCTCAGCGTCAGCAGTGGGAGCCCCCGGCATGCCACCTAGGACCTTCTACACCTCTGTTCAGGGGCACTTTTGAATGTCGTGGCTATCTAGCTCTACAGCAAAGAGGAGACTTTGTCGCTTCTCAGTCTGCATTCAAAGAGGTCATCCGGAGGACTTTGACAGCGGAAAGGTGCTCAGGGGGCCAAGAAGAGTTTCGGTACACAGTGTTCTTCCAAGGGACGTGGTGAGGCAGCGGGGACCCTAGGAAAGGCATACTAACTTCAATGCACTACTCGCCTAAGGTTTCCTGGAAAACCTCTGCACGCGTCAATTCGTGGAGGGACTACCTGGACCTCACTTGGGTCGTTGTGGAACAGTAGAGTGTTCCGTTGATGGATAGAGGGTGACCGGAGGCCTCCTGCACGGCGTAGTAAACAGAGTGTCTCTCTAGGCAAACTCCCTTTCCCCGCACATAGCCATTCTACTTGTGAAGACAACACGAGGAACCGCACTGTTTCTCAGGACACTTTGAGGCCGCACTTTCAGCTCTCCCGCCGGGAAAATAATGCTCTTGGCTTTAGGTAACCAATATCAAAGTTGAACCCAGCACATGCACTTGTAGGTTCTGACCAACAAAAAGAGACTCAAGCAGCACCCTGGACCTTCGCTGATAAGACTTTGGCACCAGGGTAGTCCTGCGTGGGCTGAATGGCCTCAACGACGTAATTCCCGGGGATGGGCCAAACTGTCCTTGTGTCTTACAAAACCTGGGGTAGCGTTCAGGGGCACATTGTACGTTTGTCAGGCTGCCTCTGAAGTCGACCTTCTGCTTGGCAGAGACAGAGAGAGAGAGACAGAGAGAGAGAGAGAGAGAGAGACAGAGAGACAGAGAGACAGAGAGGCGGCAGGGAAGTGTTCCCAGCATGAACCGTAAACACAGTGTTTCTTCATAGCAGCAGTGGTTCAGCCGTGGGGATCATTGGCATAACACCGAAGACCTGCTAGGCCTGTGTTCGGGAGGACTTTTGAAAGCTCGGCAGTCTAGACGGGCAGCGAAGGGAGCAGAGTGTCGCCTTTCATTCTTCTTGCAGAGAAACGATCCGAAGGGCCCAGGTACCTGTATTTGGTTGGGTCCCCTGAGAATTGGGTACACGTTGGGTACACAGTGTTTCTCCATGCGAGGTGGTGAGGACCCAGGAGTCCTAGGAGTCCTGACCCAGCACCCTAGCGTCAAGCCACTGCTTTGACTAAGGCTTCTGGGCAAATGCTGCATGCCTGCAGGCACTGTGGATGCCGTTCCCGGACCTTGTTTGGATCTTCGTGACCAGCGTGGTCTGCCCTTTATGCGAAGGGGGCTCTGGCACGCCTCAGGCAAGGAAGTGGAAAGAGCTTTCTTCTTTCTTGCATAGCACCCTTTCCTTTGAGACACGTTCCAGCATGCAAGGGAAGACTAGCGGAACGCTGTGTTTCGGCACCTTGGAGGCTACGAGGATTCTTCGTTCAACTAGGGACAATCCAACGTTTCTCCTAAGGTCCCGGCATCAAAGTTGAACGCAGCCCCACGTACGTGTAGTTTCTCAAGCACCAGAAGAGACACAAGAAGCACTGTGGTACCTTCTCAGAATAATATCTTGCGCAGGGAGATGAGCACTGTCCGAGTGACATAGGCGTTTTAAGGCGCCAGCTAGATCTGGGTGTCCTTGAACCTGCCAAAAGACTAGCAGGCTTCAGGAGGAAACCGTTCATTTTCCGGACGGCATCTAAAGTCGAGTTTCTGCTGGGCAGGGAGAGACGGCAGGTATGTAAGCGGAGAATGAACAGTCAGCACAGAGCTTGTTACATTGCAGCTCAGGGTCAGCCCTGAGAGCCCCTGGCATCACACCGAAGACTTTGCAGAACTCGGGTCGGGGCACAGTTGACAGACTTGCCAACCTCTCTATCCAACGAAGGCAACAGTTTGCTGCCTTTCACACTGCGTTCCAAGAGATGATCCGGAGGTACCTGGGTCGCCGAACGGTGCTCAGTCGGTCAACAGGAGTCATTGAGTGCACAGTGTTCCTCCAAAGGGACATGGCGGGGCAGAGGGAGTCCTGGGAGAAGCATTCCAGCGTTAATGCGCTGCTTTCCCTAAGGGTTCATGGAAATCGTTTGTACACGTCAAGTCGTGCGTTGGAAACGCTGACATTACGTTGAGCCTGGGGGACAGGTCTGGCTTTCCCGTTATGTGAACAAGGGCTGCTGGAGGCCTCCTGTAACGAGTAGGAAACTGTCTGTTAGCCTAGGAAACCTGCCCTTCAATCACTCGGCATTACCACTGTGAAGAGGGCTCGGGCAACAACGCTGTTTTTCACTTAAATCTGAGGCCGCAAGTGTCCTGCTTTCCCGTTGGGAAAATAATGCTTTTCTCATTAGGCCCCTCGGTCAGACTTGACGCAGCACACGTACGTGTAGCTTCTGACCGGCGAAAAGAGACTCAAGGAGCACCCTGGACCTTGCCTGATAAAACTTTGGCACACAGGGAGCTGAAAGGCGTGACCGACGGAATTCCTTAGGTGAGGCCAAAAAGTGTCCTTTTATCCTACCAGAGCTCAGGCAGTGTTGCAGGGGCAACAAGTCCGTTTGTCAGGCTGCGCCTAAAGTCGACGGTCTGCTTGGCAAGCGAGGGCAGCTTCGTGTTCCCAGTGCGAACGCTAAGCAGGGGGTGTTTGCATTGCCGTCCTGGTTCAGCAGCGGGGACCGCTTGCGGTCCACCTAAGACCTGCCAGACCCGTGTTCGGGAGGACTTTTGAAAGATGGGCAATCCAACGGTGCAACAAAGAGAGCAGTGTTTTGCCTTGAATTCACTCTTCGTTCCAAGAGACGATGCGAAGGGCCTAGGTGCCTGTACGTCGGTAGGTCGCCTAAGACGTGACAACCGGTACACACGGTGTTGCCGTGAGACGTGGTGAGGGCGCGGGAGTCCCAGGAGTCCTGAAAAGCCCACTAGCGTTTAGCCACTGCTTTGAGTAGGGCTCCCTGGGAAATGCTGCATGCCTGCCTGGCATTTGTGGATGCAATTCCTGGACCTTGCCTTCAGCTTGGCGCTCAGTGTCGTGTTCCTTCTGGGTAAAGGCGGCTCTGGGATGCCCCAGGAATGGAAGCGGAAACCCACCGCCGCGCTCAAGAAAAGTCCACTTTCCTTCCAAAGACGTTCCAGCATGCAAGAATGGACTGACAGAGCACTGTATTTCAGGCAGCTTTCACGCTGAACGATCCTTCTTTCCCGTTGGGAGGTACTACAGTTCTCTAAGGGTCCCGGTCTCAGAGTTGCACACAGCCCACGTGCGTGTAGTTTCTCAGGAACCAAAGGGGACCCAAGGAGGACGGTGGCACCTTCTCTGAATAATTTTGTAGCCAGGGAGTTGGTTGTGCGCTGTGCGAATGGCATGAACTCTTAAAGGTGCTAGGTATCAGATGTAGGTGCTCCCTGAACCTGCCAAAAGCCTAGCAGTGTTCGGGGGGGAAACTGTCCATTTTCCAGACTGCATCAAAGGTCGACTTACAGCTTGCCAGGAAGAGCCGGTAGGTAAGTACACCCAGAATGAACACTACGCACCATGCCTCCCATGGCTCCTCAGCGTCAGCAGTGGGAGCCCCCGGCATGCCACCTAGGACCTTCTACACCTCTGTTCAGGGGCACTTTTGAATGTCGTGGCTATCTAGCTCTACAGCAAAGAGGAGACTTTGTCGCTTCTCAGTCTGCATTCAAAGAGGTCATCCGGAGGACTTTGACAGCGGAAAGGTGCTCAGGGGGCCAAGAAGAGTTTCGGTACACAGTGTTCTTCCAAGGGACGTGGTGAGGCAGCGGGGACCCTAGGAAAGGCATACTAACTTCAATGCACTACTCGCCTAAGGTTTCCTGGAAAACCTCTGCACGCGTCAATTCGTGGAGGGACTACCTGGACCTCACTTGGGTCGTTGTGGAACAGTAGAGTGTTCCGTTGATGGATAGAGGGTGACCGGAGGCCTCCTGCACGGCGTAGTAAACAGAGTGTTTCTCTAGGCAAACTCCCTTTCCCCGCACATAGCCATTCTACTTGTGAAGACAACACGAGGAACCGCACTGTTTCTCAGGACACTTTGAGGCCGCACTTTCAGCTCTCCCGCCGGGAAAATAATGCTCTTGGCTTTAGGTAACCAATATCAAAGTTGAACCCAGCACATGCACTTGTAGGTTCTGACCAACAAAAAGAGACTCAAGCAGCACCCTGGACCTTCGCTGATAAGACTTTGGCACCAGGGTAGTCCTGCGTGGGCTGAATGGCCTCAACGACGTAATTCCCGGGGATGGGCCAAACTGTCCTTGTGTCTTACAAAACCTGGGGTAGCGTTCAGGGGCACATTGTACGTTTGTCAGGCTGCCTCTGAAGTCGACCTTCTGCTTGGCAGAGACAGAGAGAGAGAGAGACAAGAGACAGAGAGACAGAGAGACAGAGAGGCGGCAGGGAAGTGTTCCCAGCATGAACCGTAAACACAGTGTTTCTTCATAGCAGCAGTGGTTCAGCCGTGGGGATCATTGGCATAACACCGAAGACCTGCTAGGCCTGTGTTCGGGAGGACTTTTGAAAGCTCGGCAGTCTAGACGGGCAGCGAAGGGAGCAGAGTGTCGCCTTTCATTCTTCTTGCAGAGAAACGATCCGAAGGGCCCAGGTACCTGTATTTGGTTGGGTCCCCTGAGAATTGGGTACACGTTGGGTACACAGTGTTTCTCCATGCGAGGTGGTGAGGACCCAGGAGTCCTAGGAGTCCTGACCCAGCACCCTAGCGTCAAGCCACTGCTTTGACTAAGGCTTCTGGGCAAATGCTGCATGCCTGCAGGCACTGTGGATGCCGTTCCCGGACCTTGTTTGGATCTTCGTGACCAGCGTGGTCTGCCCTTTATGCGAAGGGGGCTCTGGCACGCCTCAGGCAAGGAAGTGGAAAGAGCTTTCTTCTTTCTTGCATAGCACCCTTTCCTTTGAGACACGTTCCAGCATGCAAGGGAAGACTAGCGGAACGCTGTGTTTCGGCACCTTGGAGGCTACGAGGATTCTTCGTTCAACTAGGGACAATCCAACGTTTCTCCTAAGGTCCCGGCATCAAAGTTGAACGCAGCCCCACGTACGTGTAGTTTCTCAAGCACCAGAAGAGACACAAGAAGCACTGTGGTACCTTCTCAGAATAATATCTTGCGCAGGGAGATGAGCACTGTCCGAGTGACATAGGCGTTTTAAGGCGCCAGCTAGATCTGGGTGTCCTTGAACCTGCCAAAAGACTAGCAGGCTTCAGGAGGAAACCGTTCATTTTCCGGACGGCATCTAAAGTCGAGTTTCTGCTGGGCAGGGAGAGACGGCAGGTATGTAAGCGGAGAATGAACAGTCAGCACAGAGCTTGTTACATTGCAGCTCAGGGTCAGCCCTGAGAGCCCCTGGCATCACACCGAAGACTTTGCAGAACTCGGGTCGGGGCACAGTTGACAGACTTGTCAATCTCTCTATCCAACGAAGGCAACAGTTTGCTGCCTTTCACACTGCGTTCCAAGAGATGATCCGGAGGTACCTGGGTCGCCGAACGGTGCTCAGTCGGTCAACAGGAGTCATTGAGTGCACAGTGTTCCTCCAAAGGGACATGGCGGGGCAGAGGGAGTCCTGGGAGAAGCATTCCAGCGTTAATGCGCTGCTTTCCCTAAGGGTTCATGGAAATCGTTTGTACACGTCAAGTCGTGCGTTGGAAACGCTGACATTACGTTGAGCCTGGGGGACAGGTCTGGCTTTCCCGTTATGTGAACAAGGGCTGCTGGAGGCCTCCTGTAACGAGTAGGAAACTGTCTGTTAGCCTAGGAAACCTGCCCTTCAATCACTCGGCATTACCACTGTGAAGAGGGCTCGGGCAACAACGCTGTTTTTCACTTAAATCTGAGGCCGCAAGTGTCCTGCTTTCCCGTTGGGAAAATAATGCTTTTCTCATTAGGCCCCTCGGTCAGACTTGACGCAGCACACGTACGTGTAGCTTCTGACCGGCGAAAAGAGACTCAAGGAGCACCCTGGACCTTCCCTGATAAAACTTTGGCACACAGGGAGCTGAAAGGCGTGACCGACGGAATTCCTTAGGTGAGGCCAAAAAGTGTCCTTTTATCCTACCAGAGCTCAGGCAGTGTTGCAGGGGCAACAAGTCCGTTTGTCAGGCTGCGCCTAAAGTCGACGGTCTGCTTGGCAAGCGAGGGCAGCTTCGTGTTCCCAGTGCGAACGCTAAGCAGGGGCTGTTTGCATTGCCGTCCTGGTTCAGCAGCGGGGACCGCTTGCGGTCCACCTAAGACCTGCCAGACCCGTGTTCGGGAGGACTTTTGAAAGATGGGCAATCCAACGGTGCAACAAAGAGAGCAGTGTTTTGCCTTGAATTCACTCTTCGTTCCAAGAGACGATGCGAAGGGCCTAGGTGCCTGTACGTCGGTAGGTCGCCTAAGACGTGACAACCGGTACACACGGTGTTGCCGTGAGACGTGGTGAGGGCGCGGGAGTCCCAGGAGTCCTGAAAAGCCCACTAGCGTTTAGCCACTGCTTTGAGTAGGGCTCCCTGGGAAATGCTGCACGCCTGCCTGGCATTTGTGGATGCAATTCCTGGACCTTGCCTTCAGCTTGGCGCTCAGTGTCGTGTTCCTTCTGGGTAAAGGCGGCTCTGGGATGCCCCAGGAATGGAAGCGGAAACCCACCGCCGCTCTCAAGAGAAGTCCACTTTCCTTCCAAAGACGTTCCAGCATGCAAGAATGGACTGACAGAGCACTGTATTTCAGGCAGCTTTCACGCTGAACGATCCTTCTTTCCCGTTGGGAGGTACTACAGTTCTCTAAGGGTCCCGGTCTCAGAGTTGCACACAGCCCACGTGCGTGTAGTTTCTCAGGAACCAAAGGGGACCCAAGGAGGACGGTGGCACCTTCTCTGAATAATTTTGTAGCTAGGGAGTTGGTTGTGCGCTGTGCGAATGGCATGAACTCTTAAAGGTGCTAGGTATCAGATGTAGGTGCTCCCTGAACCTGCCAAAAGCCTAGCAGTGTTCGGGGGGGAAACTGTCCATTTTCCAGACTGCATCAAAGGTCGACTTACAGCTTGCCAGGAAGAGCCGGTAGGTAAGTACACCCAGAATGAACACTACGCACCATGCCTCCCATGGCTCCTCAGCGTCAGCAGTGGGAGCCCCTGGCATGCCACCTAGGACCTTCTACACCTCTGTTCAGGGGCACTTTTGAATGTCGTGGCTATCTAGCTCTACAGCAAAGAGGAGACTTTGTCGCTTCTCAGTCTGCATTCAAAGAGGTCATCCGGAGGACTTTGACAGCGGAAAGGTGCTCAGGGGGCCAAGAAGAGTTTCGGTACACAGTGTTCTTCCAAGGGACGTGGTGAGGCAGCGGGGACCCTAGGAAAGGCATACTAACTTCAATGCACTACTCGCCTAAGGTTTCCTGGAAAACCTCTGCACGCGTCAATTCGTGGAGGGACTACCTGGACCTCACTTGGGTCGTTGTGGAACAGTAGAGTGTTCCGTTGATGGATAGAGGGTGACCGGAGGCCTCCTGCACGGCGTAGTAAACAGAGTGTTTCTCTAGGCAAACTCCCTTTCCCCGCACATAGCCATTCTACTTGTGAAGACAACACGAGGAACCGCACTGTTTCTCAGGACACTTTGAGGCCGCACTTTCAGCTCTCCCGCCGGGAAAATAATGCTCTTGGCTTTAGGTAACCAATATCAAAGTTGAACCCAGCACATGCACTTGTAGGTTCTGACCAACAAAAAGAGACTCAAGCAGCACCCTGGACCTTCGCTGATAAGACTTTGGCACCAGGGTAGTCCTGCGTGGGCTGAATGGCCTCAACGACGTAATTCCCGGGGATGGGCCAAACTGTCCTTGTGTCTTACAAAACCTGGGGTAGCGTTCAGGGGCACATTGTACGTTTGTCAGGCTGCCTCTGAAGTCGACCTTCTGCTTGGCAGAGACAGAGAGAGAGAGAGACAAGAGACAGAGAGACAGAGAGACAGAGAGGCGGCAGGGAAGTGTTCCCAGCATGAACCGTAAACACAGTGTTTCTTCATAGCAGCAGTGGTTCAGCCGTGGGGATCATTGGCATAACACCGAAGACCTGCTAGGCCTGTGTTCGGGAGGACTTTTGAAAGCTCGGCAGTCTAGACGGGCAGCGAAGGGAGCAGAGTGTCGCCTTTCATTCTTCTTGCAGAGAAACGATCCGAAGGGCCCAGGTACCTGTATTTGGTTGGGTCCCCTGAGAATTGGGTACACGTTGGGTACACAGTGTTTCTCCATGCGAGGTGGTGAGGACCCAGGAGTCCTAGGAGTCCTGACCCAGCACCCTAGCGTCAAGCCACTGCTTTGACTAAGGCTTCTGGGCAAATGCTGCATGCCTGCAGGCACTGTGGATGCCGTTCCCGGACCTTGTTTGGATCTTCGTGACCAGCGTGGTCTGCCCTTTATGCGAAGGGGGCTCTGGCACGCCTCAGGCAAGGAAGTGGAAAGAGCTTTCTTCTTTCTTGCATAGCACCCTTTCCTTTGAGACACGTTCCAGCATGCAAGGGAAGACTAGCGGAACGCTGTGTTTCGGCACCTTGGAGGCTACGAGGATTCTTCGTTCAACTAGGGACAATCCAACGTTTCTCCTAAGGTCCCGGCATCAAAGTTGAACGCAGCCCCACGTACGTGTAGTTTCTCAAGCACCAGAAGAGACACAAGAAGCACTGTGGTACCTTCTCAGAATAATATCTTGCGCAGGGAGATGAGCACTGTCCGAGTGACATAGGCGTTTTAAGGCGCCAGCTAGATCTGGGTGTCCTTGAACCTGCCAAAAGACTAGCAGGCTTCAGGAGGAAACCGTTCATTTTCCGGACGGCATCTAAAGTCGAGTTTCTGCTGGGCAGGGAGAGACGGCAGGTATGTAAGCGGAGAATGAACAGTCAGCACAGAGCTTGTTACATTGCAGCTCAGGGTCAGCCCTGAGAGCCCCTGGCATCACACCGAAGACTTTGCAGAACTCGGGTCGGGGCACAGTTGACAGACTTGTCAATCTCTCTATCCAACGAAGGCAACAGTTTGCTGCCTTTCACACTGCGTTCCAAGAGATGATCCGGAGGTACCTGGGTCGCCGAACGGTGCTCAGTCGGTCAACAGGAGTCATTGAGTGCACAGTGTTCCTCCAAAGGGACATGGCGGGGCAGAGGGAGTCCTGGGAGAAGCATTCCAGCGTTAATGCGCTGCTTTCCCTAAGGGTTCATGGAAATCGTTTGTACACGTCAAGTCGTGCGTTGGAAACGCTGACATTACGTTGAGCCTGGGGGACAGGTCTGGCTTTCCCGTTATGTGAACAAGGGCTGCTGGAGGCCTCCTGTAACGAGTAGGAAACTGTCTGTTAGCCTAGGAAACCTGCCCTTCAATCACTCGGCATTACCACTGTGAAGAGGGCTCGGGCAACAACGCTGTTTTTCACTTAAATCTGAGGCCGCAAGTGTCCTGCTTTCCCGTTGGGAAAATAATGCTTTTCTCATTAGGCCCCTCGGTCAGACTTGACGCAGCACACGTACGTGTAGCTTCTGACCGGCGAAAAGAGACTCAAGGAGCACCCTGGACCTTCCCTGATAAAACTTTGGCACACAGGGAGCTGAAAGGCGTGACCGACGGAATTCCTTAGGTGAGGCCAAAAAGTGTCCTTTTATCCTACCAGAGCTCAGGCAGTGTTGCAGGGGCAACAAGTCCGTTTGTCAGGCTGCGCCTAAAGTCGACGGTCTGCTTGGCAAGCGAGGGCAGCTTCGTGTTCCCAGTGCGAACGCTAAGCAGGGGCTGTTTGCATTGCCGTCCTGGTTCAGCAGCGGGGACCGCTTGCGGTCCACCTAAGACCTGCCAGACCCGTGTTCGGGAGGACTTTTGAAAGATGGGCAATCCAACGGTGCAACAAAGAGAGCAGTGTTTTGCCTTGAATTCACTCTTCGTTCCAAGAGACGATGCGAAGGGCCTAGGTGCCTGTACGTCGGTAGGTCGCCTAAGACGTGACAACCGGTACACACGGTGTTGCCGTGAGACGTGGTGAGGGCGCGGGAGTCCCAGGAGTCCTGAAAAGCCCACTAGCGTTTAGCCACTGCTTTGAGTAGGGCTCCCTGGGAAATGCTGCACGCCTGCCTGGCATTTGTGGATGCAATTCCTGGACCTTGCCTTCAGCTTGGCGCTCAGTGTCGTGTTCCTTCTGGGTAAAGGCGGCTCTGGGATGCCCCAGGAATGGAAGCGGAAACCCACCGCCGCTCTCAAGAGAAGTCCACTTTCCTTCCAAAGACGTTCCAGCATGCAAGAATGGACTGACAGAGCACTGTATTTCAGGCAGCTTTCACGCTGAACGATCCTTCTTTCCCGTTGGGAGGTACTACAGTTCTCTAAGGGTCCCGGTCTCAGAGTTGCACACAGCCCACGTGCGTGTAGTTTCTCAGGAACCAAAGGGGACCCAAGGAGGACGGTGGCACCTTCTCTGAATAATTTTGTAGCTAGGGAGTTGGTTGTGCGCTGTGCGAATGGCATGAACTCTTAAAGGTGCTAGGTATCAGATGTAGGTGCTCCCTGAACCTGCCAAAAGCCTAGCAGTGTTCGGGGGGGAAACTGTCCATTTTCCAGACTGCATCAAAGGTCGACTTACAGCTTGCCAGGAAGAGCCGGTAGGTAAGTACACCCAGAATGAACACTACGCACCATGCCTCCCATGGCTCCTCAGCGTCAGCAGTGGGAGCCCCTGGCATGCCACCTAGGACCTTCTACACCTCTGTTCAGGGGCACTTTTGAATGTCGTGGCTATCTAGCTCTACAGCAAAGAGGAGACTTTGTCGCTTCTCAGTCTGCATTCAAAGAGGTCATCCGGAGGACTTTGACAGCGGAAAGGTGCTCAGGGGGCCAAGAAGAGTTTCGGTACACAGTGTTCTTCCAAGGGACGTGGTGAGGCAGCGGGGACCCTAGGAAAGGCATACTAACTTCAATGCACTACTCGCCTAAGGTTTCCTGGAAAACCTCTGCACGCGTCAATTCGTGGAGGGACTACCTGGACCTCACTTGGGTCGTTGTGGAACAGTAGAGTGTTCCGTTGATGGATAGAGGGTGACCGGAGGCCTCCTGCACGGCGTAGTAAACAGAGTGTTTCTCTAGGCAAACTCCCTTTCCCCGCACATAGCCATTCTACTTGTGAAGACAACACGAGGAACCGCACTGTTTCTCAGGACACTTTGAGGCCGCACTTTCAGCTCTCCCGCCGGGAAAATAATGCTCTTGGCTTTAGGTAACCAATATCAAAGTTGAACCCAGCACATGCACTTGTAGGTTCTGACCAACAAAAAGAGACTCAAGCAGCACCCTGGACCTTCGCTGATAAGACTTTGGCACCAGGGTAGTCCTGCGTGGGCTGAATGGCCTCAACGACGTAATTCCCGGGGATGGGCCAAACTGTCCTTGTGTCTTACAAAACCTGGGGTAGCGTTCAGGGGCACATTGTACGTTTGTCAGGCTGCCTCTGAAGTCGACCTTCTGCTTGGCAGAGACAGAGAGAGAGAGACAGAGAGAGAGAGAGAGAGAGAGACAGAGAGACAGAGAGACAGAGAGGCGGCAGGGAAGTGTTCCCAGCATGAACCGTAAACACAGTGTTTCTTCATAGCAGCAGTGGTTCAGCCGTGGGGATCATTGGCATAACACCGAAGACCTGCTAGGCCTGTGTTCGGGAGGACTTTTGAAAGCTCGGCAGTCTAGACGGGCAGCGAAGGGAGCAGAGTGTCGCCTTTCATTCTTCTTGCAGAGAAACGATCCGAAGGGCCCAGGTACCTGTATTTGGTTGGGTCCCCTGAGAATTGGGTACACGTTGGGTACACAGTGTTTCTCCATGCGAGGTGGTGAGGACCCAGGAGTCCTAGGAGTCCTGACCCAGCACCCTAGCGTCAAGCCACTGCTTTGACTAAGGCTTCTGGGCAAATGCTGCATGCCTGCAGGCACTGTGGATGCCGTTCCCGGACCTTGTTTGGATCTTCGTGACCAGCGTGGTCTGCCCTTTATGCGAAGGGGGCTCTGGCACGCCTCAGGCAAGGAAGTGGAAAGAGCTTTCTTCTTTCTTGCATAGCACCCTTTCCTTTGAGACACGTTCCAGCATGCAAGGGAAGACTAGCGGAACGCTGTGTTTCGGCACCTTGGAGGCTACGAGGATTCTTCGTTCAACTAGGGACAATCCAACGTTTCTCCTAAGGTCCCGGCATCAAAGTTGAACGCAGCCCCACGTACGTGTAGTTTCTCAAGCACCAGAAGAGACACAAGAAGCACTGTGGTACCTTCTCAGAATAATATCTTGCGCAGGGAGATGAGCACTGTCCGAGTGACATAGGCGTTTTAAGGCGCCAGCTAGATCTGGGTGTCCTTGAACCTGCCAAAAGACTAGCAGGCTTCAGGAGGAAACCGTTCATTTTCCGGACGGCATCTAAAGTCGAGTTTCTGCTGGGCAGGGAGAGACGGCAGGTATGTAAGCGGAGAATGAACAGTCAGCACAGAGCTTGTTACATTGCAGCTCAGGGTCAGCCCTGAGAGCCCCTGGCATCACACCGAAGACTTTGCAGAACTCGGGTCGGGGCACAGTTGACAGACTTGCCAACCTCTCTATCCAACGAAGGCAACAGTTTGCTGCCTTTCACACTGCGTTCCAAGAGATGATCCGGAGGTACCTGGGTCGCCGAACGGTGCTCAGTCGGTCAACAGGAGTCATTGAGTGCACAGTGTTCCTCCAAAGGGACATGGTGGGGCAGAGGGAGTCCTGGGAGAAGCATTCCAGCGTTAATGCGCTGCTTTCCCTAAGGGTTCATGGAAATCGTTTGTACACGTCAAGTCGTGCGTTGGAAACGCTGACATTACGTTGAGCCTGGGGGACAGGTCTGGCTTTCCCGTTATGTGAACAAGGGCTGCTGGAGGCCTCCTGTAACGAGTAGGAAACTGTCTGTTAGCCTAGGAAACCTGCCCTTCAATCACTCGGCATTACCACTGTGAAGAGGGCTCGGGCAACAACGCTGTTTTTCACTTAAATCTGAGGCCGCAAGTGTCCTGCTTTCCCGTTGGGAAAATAATGCTTTTCTCATTAGGCCCCTCGGTCAGACTTGACGCAGCACACGTACGTGTAGCTTCTGACCGGCGAAAAGAGACTCAAGGAGCACCCTGGACCTTCCCTGATAAAACTTTGGCACACAGGGAGCTGAAAGGCGTGACCGACGGAATTCCTTAGGTGAGGCCAAAAAGTGTCCTTTTATCCTACCAGAGCTCAGGCAGTGTTGCAGGGGCAACAAGTCCGTTTGTCAGGCTGCGCCTAAAGTCGACGGTCTGCTTGGCAAGCGAGGGCAGCTTCGTGTTCCCAGTGCGAACGCTAAGCAGGGGGTGTTTGCATTGCCGTCCTGGTTCAGCAGCGGGGACCGCTTGCGGTCCACCTAAGACCTGCCAGACCCGTGTTCGGGAGGACTTTTGAAAGATGGGCAATCCAACGGTGCAACAAAGAGAGCAGTGTTTTGCCTTGAATTCACTCTTCGTTCCAAGAGACGATGCGAAGGGCCTAGGTGCCTGTACGTCGGTAGGTCGCCTAAGACGTGACAACCGGTACACACGGTGTTGCCGTGAGACGTGGTGAGGGCGCGGGAGTCCCAGGAGTCCTGAAAAGCCCACTAGCGTTTAGCCACTGCTTTGAGTAGGGCTCCCTGGGAAATGCTGCACGCCTGCCTGGCATTTGTGGATGCAATTCCTGGACCTTGCCTTCAGCTTGGCGCTCAGTGTCGTGTTCCTTCTGGGTAAAGGCGGCTCTGGGATGCCCCAGGAATGGAAGCGGAAACCCACCGCCGCGCTCAAGAAAAGTCCACTTTCCTTCCAAAGACGTTCCAGCATGCAAGAATGGACTGACAGAGCACTGTATTTCAGGCAGCTTTCACGCTGAACGATCCTTCTTTCCCGTTGGGAGGTACTACAGTTCTCTAAGGGTCCCGGTCTCAGAGTTGCACACAGCCCACGTGCGTGTAGTTTCTCAGGAACCAAAGGGGACCCAAGGAGGACGGTGGCACCTTCTCTGAATAATTTTGTAGCCAGGGAGTTGGTTGTGCGCTGTGCGAATGGCATGAACTCTTAAAGGTGCTAGGTATCAGATGTAGGTGCTCCCTGAACCTGCCAAAAGCCTAGCAGTGTTCGGGGGGGAAACTGTCCATTTTCCAGACTGCATCAAAGGTCGACTTACAGCTTGCCAGGAAGAGCCGGTAGGTAAGTACACCCAGAATGAACACTACGCACCATGCCTCCCATGGCTCCTCAGCGTCAGCAGTGGGAGCCCCTGGCATGCCACCTAGGACCTTCTACACCTCTGTTCAGGGGCACTTTTGAATGTCGTGGCTATCTAGCTCTACAGCAAAGAGGAGACTTTGTCGCTTCTCAGTCTGCATTCAAAGAGGTCATCCGGAGGACTTTGACAGCGGAAAGGTGCTCAGGGGGCCAAGAAGAGTTTCGGTACACAGTGTTCTTCCAAGGGACGTGGTGAGGCAGCGGGGACCCTAGGAAAGGCATACTAACTTCAATGCACTACTCGCCTAAGGTTTCCTGGAAAACCTCTGCACGCGTCAATTCGTGGAGGGACTACCTGGACCTCACTTGGGTCGTTGTGGAACAGTAGAGTGTTCCGTTGATGGATAGAGGGTGACCGGAGGCCTCCTGCACGGCGTAGTAAACAGAGTGTTTCTCTAGGCAAACTCCCTTTCCCCGCACATAGCCATTCTACTTGTGAAGACAACACGAGGAACCGCACTGTTTCTCAGGACACTTTGAGGCCGCACTTTCAGCTCTCCCGCCGGGAAAATAATGCTCTTGGCTTTAGGTAACCAATATCAAAGTTGAACCCAGCACATGCACTTGTAGGTTCTGACCAACAAAAAGAGACTCAAGCAGCACCCTGGACCTTCGCTGATAAGACTTTGGCACCAGGGTAGTCCTGCGTGGGCTGAATGGCCTCAACGACGTAATTCCCGGGGATGGGCCAAACTGTCCTTGTGTCTTACAAAACCTGGGGTAGCGTTCAGGGGCACATTGTACGTTTGTCAGGCTGCCTCTGAAGTCGACCTTCTGCTTGGCAGAGACAGAGAGAGAGAGACAGAGAGAGAGAGAGAGAGAGAGACAGAGAGACAGAGAGACAGAGAGGCGGCAGGGAAGTGTTCCCAGCATGAACCGTAAACACAGTGTTTCTTCATAGCAGCAGTGGTTCAGCCGTGGGGATCATTGGCATAACACCGAAGACCTGCTAGGCCTGTGTTCGGGAGGACTTTTGAAAGCTCGGCAGTCTAGACGGGCAGCGAAGGGAGCAGAGTGTCGCCTTTCATTCTTCTTGCAGAGAAACGATCCGAAGGGCCCAGGTACCTGTATTTGGTTGGGTCCCCTGAGAATTGGGTACACGTTGGGTACACAGTGTTTCTCCATGCGAGGTGGTGAGGACCCAGGAGTCCTAGGAGTCCTGACCCAGCACCCTAGCGTCAAGCCACTGCTTTGACTAAGGCTTCTGGGCAAATGCTGCATGCCTGCAGGCACTGTGGATGCCGTTCCCGGACCTTGTTTGGATCTTCGTGACCAGCGTGGTCTGCCCTTTATGCGAAGGGGGCTCTGGCACGCCTCAGGCAAGGAAGTGGAAAGAGCTTTCTTCTTTCTTGCATAGCACCCTTTCCTTTGAGACACGTTCCAGCATGCAAGGGAAGACTAGCGGAACGCTGTGTTTCGGCACCTTTGAGGCTACGAGGATTCTTCGTTCAACTAGGGACAATCCAACGTTTCTCCTAAGGTCCCGGCATCAAAGTTGAATGCAGCCCCACGTACGTGTAGTTTCTCAAGCACCAGAAGAGACACAAGAAGCACTGTGGTACCTTCTCAGAATAATATCTTGCGCAGGGAGATGAGCACTGTCCGAGTGACATAGGCGTTTTAAGGCGCCAGCTAGATCTGGGTGTCCTTGAACCTGCCAAAAGACTAGCAGGCTTCAGGAGGAAACCGTTCATTTTCCGGACGGCATCTAAAGTCGAGTTTCTGCTGGGCAGGGAGAGACGGCAGGTATGTAAGCGGAGAATGAACAGTCAGCACAGAGCTTGTTACATTGCAGCTCAGGGTCAGCCCTGAGAGCCCCTGGCATCACACCGAAGACTTTGCAGAACTCGGGTCGGGGCACAGTTGACAGACTTGCCAACCTCTCTATCCAACGAAGGCAACAGTTTGCTGCCTTTCACACTGCGTTCCAAGAGATGATCCGGAGGTACCTGGGTCGCCGAACGGTGCTCAGTCGGTCAACAGGAGTCATTGAGTGCACAGTGTTCCTCCAAAGGGACATGGTGGGGCAGAGGGAGTCCTGGGAGAAGCATTCCAGCGTTAATGCGCTGCTTTCCCTAAGGGTTCATGGAAATCGTTTGTACACGTCAAGTCGTGCGTTGGAAACGCTGACATTACGTTGAGCCTGGGGGACAGGTCTGGCTTTCCCGTTATGTGAACAAGGGCTGCTGGAGGCCTCCTGTAACGAGTAGGAAACTGTCTGTTAGCCTAGGAAACCTGCCCTTCAATCACTCGGCATTACCACTGTGAAGAGGGCTCGGGCAACAACGCTGTTTTTCACTTAAATCTGAGGCCGCAAGTGTCCTGCTTTCCCGTTGGGAAAATAATGCTTTTCTCATTAGGCCCCTCGGTCAGACTTGACGCAGCACACGTACGTGTAGCTTCTGACCGGCGAAAAGAGACTCAAGGAGCACCCTGGACCTTCCCTGATAAAACTTTGGCACACAGGGAGCTGAAAGGCGTGACCGACGGAATTCCTTAGGTGAGGCCAAAAAGTGTCCTTTTATCCTACCAGAGCTCAGGCAGTGTTGCAGGGGCAACAAGTCCGTTTGTCAGGCTGCGCCTAAAGTCGACGGTCTGCTTGGCAAGCGAGGGCAGCTTCGTGTTCCCAGTGCGAACGCTAAGCAGGGGGTGTTTGCATTGCCGTCCTGGTTCAGCAGCGGGGACCGCTTGCGGTCCACCTAAGACCTGCCAGACCCGTGTTCGGGAGGACTTTTGAAAGATGGGCAATCCAACGGTGCAACAAAGAGAGCAGTGTTTTGCCTTGAATTCACTCTTCGTTCCAAGAGACGATGCGAAGGGCCTAGGTGCCTGTACGTCGGTAGGTCGCCTAAGACGTGACAACCGGTACACACGGTGTTGCCGTGAGACGTGGTGAGGGCGCGGGAGTCCCAGGAGTCCTGAAAAGCCCACTAGCGTTTAGCCACTGCTTTGAGTAGGGCTCCCTGGGAAATGCTGCACGCCTGCCTGGCATTTGTGGATGCAATTCCTGGACCTTGCCTTCAGCTTGGCGCTCAGTGTCGTGTTCCTTCTGGGTAAAGGCGGCTCTGGGATGCCCCAGGAATGGAAGCGGAAACCCACCGCCGCGCTCAAGAAAAGTCCACTTTCCTTCCAAAGACGTTCCAGCATGCAAGAATGGACTGACAGAGCACTGTATTTCAGGCAGCTTTCACGCTGAACGATCCTTCTTTCCCGTTGGGAGGTACTACAGTTCTCTAAGGGTCCCGGTCTCAGAGTTGCACACAGCCCACGTGCGTGTAGTTTCTCAGGAACCAAAGGGGACCCAAGGAGGACGGTGGCACCTTCTCTGAATAATTTTGTAGCCAGGGAGTTGGTTGTGCGCTGTGCGAATGGCATGAACTCTTAAAGGTGCTAGGTATCAGATGTAGGTGCTCCCTGAACCTGCCAAAAGCCTAGCAGTGTTCGGGGGGGAAACTGTCCATTTTCCAGACTGCATCAAAGGTCGACTTACAGCTTGCCAGGAAGAGCCGGTAGGTAAGTACACCCAGAATGAACACTACGCACCATGCCTCCCATGGCTCCTCAGCGTCAGCAGTGGGAGCCCCTGGCATGCCACCTAGGACCTTCTACACCTGTGTTCAGGGGCACTTTTGAATGTCGTGGCTATCTAGCTCTACAGCAAAGAGGAGACTTTGTCGCTTCTCAGTCTGCATTCAAAGAGGTCATCCGGAGGACTTTGACAGCGGAAAGGTGCTCAGGGGGCCAAGAAGAGTTTCGGTACACAGTGTTCTTCCAAGGGACGTGGTGAGGCAGCGGGGACCCTAGGAAAGGCATACTAACTTCAATGCACTACTCGCCTAAGGTTTCCTGGAAAACCTCTGCACGCGTCAATTCGTGGAGGGACTACCTGGACCTCACTTGGGTCGTTGTGGAACAGTAGAGTGTTCCGTTGATGGATAGAGGGTGACCGGAGGCCTCCTGCACGGCGTAGTAAACAGAGTGTTTCTCTAGGCAAACTCCCTTTCCCCGCACATAGCCATTCTACTTGTGAAGACAACACGAGGAACCGCACTGTTTCTCAGGACACTTTGAGGCCGCACTTTCAGCTCTCCCGCCGGGAAAATAATGCTCTTGGCTTTAGGTAACCAATATCAAAGTTGAACCCAGCACATGCACTTGTAGGTTCTGACCAACAAAAAGAGACTCAAGCAGCACCCTGGACCTTCGCTGATAAGACTTTGGCACCAGGGTAGTCCTGCGTGGGCTGAATGGCCTCAACGACGTAATTCCCGGGGATGGGCCAAACTGTCCTTGTGTCTTACAAAACCTGGGGTAGCGTTCAGGGGCACATTGTACGTTTGTCAGGCTGCCTCTGAAGTCGACCTTCTGCTTGGCAGAGACAGAGAGAGAGAGACAGAGAGAGAGAGAGAGAGACAGAGAGACAGAGAGACAGAGAGGCGGCAGGGAAGTGTTCCCAGCATGAACCGTAAACACAGTGTTTCTTCATAGCAGCAGTGGTTCAGCCGTGGGGATCATTGGCATAACACCGAAGACCTGCTAGGCCTGTGTTCGGGAGGACTTTTGAAAGCTCGGCAGTCTAGACGGGCAGCGAAGGGAGCAGAGTGTCGCCTTTCATTCTTCTTGCAGAGAAACGATCCGAAGGGCCCAGGTACCTGTATTTGGTTGGGTCCCCTGAGAATTGGGTACACGTTGGGTACACAGTGTTTCTCCATGCGAGGTGGTGAGGACCCAGGAGTCCTAGGAGTCCTGACCCAGCACCCTAGCGTCAAGCCACTGCTTTGACTAAGGCTTCTGGGCAAATGCTGCATGCCTGCAGGCACTGTGGATGCCGTTCCCGGACCTTGTTTGGATCTTCGTGACCAGCGTGGTCTGCCCTTTATGCGAAGGGGGCTCTGGCACGCCTCAGGCAAGGAAGTGGAAAGAGCTTTCTTCTTTCTTGCATAGCACCCTTTCCTTTGAGACACGTTCCAGCATGCAAGGGAAGACTAGCGGAACGCTGTGTTTCGGCACCTTTGAGGCTACGAGGATTCTTCGTTCAACTAGGGACAATCCAACGTTTCTCCTAAGGTCCCGGCATCAAAGTTGAACGCAGCCCCACGTACGTGTAGTTTCTCAAGCACCAGAAGAGACACAAGAAGCACTGTGGTACCTTCTCAGAATAATATCTTGCGCAGGGAGATGAGCACTGTCCGAGTGACATAGGCGTTTTAAGGCGCCAGCTAGATCTGGGTGTCCTTGAACCTGCCAAAAGACTAGCAGGCTTCAGGAGGAAACCGTTCATTTTCCGGACGGCATCTAAAGTCGAGTTTCTGCTGGGCAGGGAGAGACGGCAGGTATGTAAGCGGAGAATGAACAGTCAGCACAGAGCTTGTTACATTGCAGCTCAGGGTCAGCCCTGAGAGCCCCTGGCATCACACCGAAGACTTTGCAGAACTCGGGTCGGGGCACAGTTGACAGACTTGCCAACCTCTCTATCCAACGAAGGCAACAGTTTGCTGCCTTTCACACTGCGTTCCAAGAGATGATCCGGAGGTACCTGGGTCGCCGAACGGTGCTCAGTCGGTCAACAGGAGTCATTGAGTGCACAGTGTTCCTCCAAAGGGACATGGTGGGGCAGAGGGAGTCCTGGGAGAAGCATTCCAGCGTTAATGCGCTGCTTTCCCTAAGGGTTCATGGAAATCGTTTGTACACGTCAAGTCGTGCGTTGGAAACGCTGACATTACGTTGAGCCTGGGGGACAGGTCTGGCTTTCCCGTTATGTGAACAAGGGCTGCTGGAGGCCTCCTGTAACGAGTAGGAAACTGTCTGTTAGCCTAGGAAACCTGCCCTTCAATCACTCGGCATTACCACTGTGAAGAGGGCTCGGGCAACAACGCTGTTTTTCACTTAAATCTGAGGCCGCAAGTGTCCTGCTTTCCCGTTGGGAAAATAATGCTTTTCTCATTAGGCCCCTCGGTCAGACTTGACGCAGCACACGTACGTGTAGCTTCTGACCGGCGAAAAGAGACTCAAGGAGCACCCTGGACCTTCCCTGATAAAACTTTGGCACACAGGGAGCTGAAAGGCGTGACCGACGGAATTCCTTAGGTGAGGCCAAAAAGTGTCCTTTTATCCTACCAGAGCTCAGGCAGTGTTGCAGGGGCAACAAGTCCGTTTGTCAGGCTGCGCCTAAAGTCGACGGTCTGCTTGGCAAGCGAGGGCAGCTTCGTGTTCCCAGTGCGAACGCTAAGCAGGGGGTGTTTGCATTGCCGTCCTGGTTCAGCAGCGGGGACCGCTTGCGGTCCACCTAAGACCTGCCAGACCCGTGTTCGGGAGGACTTTTGAAAGATGGGCAATCCAACGGTGCAACAAAGAGAGCAGTGTTTTGCCTTGAATTCACTCTTCGTTCCAAGAGACGATGCGAAGGGCCTAGGTGCCTGTACGTCGGTAGGTCGCCTAAGACGTGACAACCGGTACACACGGTGTTGCCGTGAGACGTGGTGAGGGCGCGGGAGTCCCAGGAGTCCTGAAAAGCCCACTAGCGTTTAGCCACTGCTTTGAGTAGGGCTCCCTGGGAAATGCTGCACGCCTGCCTGGCATTTGTGGATGCAATTCCTGGACCTTGCCTTCAGCTTGGCGCTCAGTGTCGTGTTCCTTCTGGGTAAAGGCGGCTCTGGGATGCCCCAGGAATGGAAGCGGAAACCCACCGCCGCGCTCAAGAAAAGTCCACTTTTCCTTCCAAAGACGTTCCAGCATGCAGAATGGACTGACAGAGCCACTGTATTTCAGGCAGCTTTCACGCTGAACGATCCTTCTTTCCCGTTGGGAGGTACTACAGTTCTCTAAGGGTCCCTGTCTCAGAGTTGCACACAGGCCCACGTGCGTGTAGTTTCTCAGGAACCAAAGGGGACCCAAGGAGGACGGTGGCACCTTCTCTGAATAATTTTGTAGCCAGGGAGTTGGTTGTGCGCTGTGCGAATGGCATGAACTCTTAAAGGTGCTAGGTATCAGATGTAGGTGCTCCCTGAACCTGCCAAAAGCCTAGCAGTGTTCGGGGGGGAAACTGTCCATTTTCCAGACTGCATCAAAGGTCGACTTACAGCTTGCCAGGAAGAGCCGGTAGGTAAGTACACCCAGAATGAACACTACGCACCATGCCTCCCATGGCTCCTCAGCGTCAGCAGTGGGAGCCCCTGGCATGCCACCTAGGACCTTCTACACCTCTGTTCAGGGGCACTTTTGAATGTCGTGGCTATCTAGCTCTACAGCAAAGAGGAGACTTTGTCGCTTCTCAGTCTGCATTCAAAGAGGTCATCCGGAGGACTTTGACAGCGGAAAGGTGCTCAGGGGGCCAAGAAGAGTTTCGGTACACAGTGTTCTTCCAAGGGACGTGGTGAGGCAGCGGGGACCCTAGGAAAGGCATACTAACTTCAATGCACTACTCGCCTAAGGTTTCCTGGAAAACCTCTGCACGCGTCAATTCGTGGAGGGACTACCTGGACCTCACTTGGGTCGTTGTGGAACAGTAGAGTGTTCCGTTGATGGATAGAGGGTGACCGGAGGCCTCCTGCACGGCGTAGTAAACAGAGTGTTTCTCTAGGCAAACTCCCTTTCCCCGCACATAGCCATTCTACTTGTGAAGACAACACGAGGAACCGCACTGTTTCTCAGGACACTTTGAGGCCGCACTTTCAGCTCTCCCGCCGGGAAAATAATGCTCTTGGCTTTAGGTAACCAATATCAAAGTTGAACCCAGCACATGCACTTGTAGGTTCTGACCAACAAAAAGAGACTCAAGCAGCACCCTGGACCTTCGCTGATAAGACTTTGGCACCAGGGTAGTCCTGCGTGGGCTGAATGGCCTCAACGACGTAATTCCCGGGGATGGGCCAAACTGTCCTTGTGTCTTACAAAACCTGGGGTAGCGTTCAGGGGCACATTGTACGTTTGTCAGGCTGCCTCTGAAGTCGACCTTCTGCTTGGCAGAGACAGAGAGAGAGAGACAGAGAGAGAGAGAGAGAGAGAGACAGAGAGACAGAGAGACAGAGAGGCGGCAGGGAAGTGTTCCCAGCATGAACCGTAAACACAGTGTTTCTTCATAGCAGCAGTGGTTCAGCCGTGGGGATCATTGGCATAACACCGAAGACCTGCTAGGCCTGTGTTCGGGAGGACTTTTGAAAGCTCGGCAGTCTAGACGGGCAGCGAAGGGAGCAGAGTGTCGCCTTTCATTCTTCTTGCAGAGAAACGATCCGAAGGGCCCAGGTACCTGTATTTGGTTGGGTCCCCTGAGAATTGGGTACACGTTGGGTACACAGTGTTTCTCCATGCGAGGTGGTGAGGACCCAGGAGTCCTAGGAGTCCTGAACCAGCACCCTAGCGTCAAGCCACTGCTTTGACTAAGGCTTCTGGGCAAATGCTGCATGCCTGCAGGCACTGTGGATGCCGTTCCCGGACCTTGTTTGGATCTTCGTGACCAGCGTGGTCTGCCCTTTATGCGAAGGGGGCTCTGGCACGCCTCAGGCAAGGAAGTGGAAAGAGCTTTCTTCTTTCTTGCATAGCACCCTTTCCTTTGAGACACGTTCCAGCATGCAAGGGAAGACTAGCGGAACGCTGTGTTTCGGCACCTTGGAGGCTACGAGGATTCTTCGTTCAACTAGGGACAATCCAACGTTTCTCCTAAGGTCCCGGCATCAAAGTTGAACGCAGCCCCACGTACGTGTAGTTTCTCAAGCACCAGAAGAGACACAAGAAGCACTGTGGTACCTTCTCAGAATAATATCTTGCGCAGGGAGATGAGCACTGTCCGAGTGACATAGGCGTTTTAAGGCGCCAGCTAGATCTGGGTGTCCTTGAACCTGCCAAAAGACTAGCAGGCTTCAGGAGGAAACCGTTCATTTTCCGGACGGCATCTAAAGTCGAGTTTCTGCTGGGCAGGGAGAGACGGCAGGTATGTAAGCGGAGAATGAACAGTCAGCACAGAGCTTGTTACATTGCAGCTCAGGGTCAGCCCTGAGAGCCCCTGGCATCACACCGAAGACTTTGCAGAACTCGGGTCGCGGCACAGTTGACAGACTTGCCAACCTCTCTATCCAACGAAGGCAACAGTTTGCTGCCTTTCACACTGCGTTCCAAGAGATGATCCGGAGGTACCTGGGTCGCCGAACGGTGCTCAGTCGGTCAACAGGAGTCATTGAGTGCACAGTGTTCCTCCAAAGGGACATGGTGGGGCAGAGGGAGTCCTGGGAGAAGCATTCCAGCGTTAATGCGCTGCTTTCCCTAAGGGTTCATGGAAATCGTTTGTACACGTCAAGTCGTGCGTTGGAAACGCTGACATTACGTTGAGCCTGGGGGACAGGTCTGGCTTTCCCGTTATGTGAACAAGGGCTGCTGGAGGCCTCCTGTAACGAGTAGGAAACTGTCTGTTAGCCTAGGAAACCTGCCCTTCAATCACTCGGCATTACCACTGTGAAGAGGGCTCGGGCAACAACGCTGTTTTTCACTTAAATCTGAGGCCGCAAGTGTCCTGCTTTCCCGTTGGGAAAATAATGCTTTTCTCATTAGGCCCCTCGGTCAGACTTGACGCAGCACACGTACGTGTAGCTTCTGACCGGCGAAAAGAGACTCAAGGAGCACCCTGGACCTTCCCTGATAAAACTTTGGCACACAGGGAGCTGAAAGGCGTGACCGACGGAATTCCTTAGGTGAGGCCAAAAAGTGTCCTTTTATCCTACCAGAGCTCAGGCAGTGTTGCAGGGGCAACAAGTCCGTTTGTCAGGCTGCGCCTAAAGTCGACGGTCTGCTTGGCAAGCGAGGGCAGCTTCGTGTTCCCAGTGCGAACGCTAAGCAGGGGGTGTTTGCATTGCCGTCCTGGTTCAGCAGCGGGGACCGCTTGCGGTCCACCTAAGACCTGCCAGACCCGTGTTCGGGAGGACTTTTGAAAGATGGGCAATCCAACGGTGCAACAAAGAGAGCAGTGTTTTGCCTTGAATTCACTCTTCGTTCCAAGAGACGATGCGAAGGGCCTAGGTGCCTGTACGTCGGTAGGTCGCCTAAGACGTGACAACCGGTACACACGGTGTTGCCGTGAGACGTGGTGAGGGCGCGGGAGTCCCAGGAGTCCTGAAAAGCCCACTAGCGTTTAGCCACTGCTTTGAGTAGGGCTCCCTGGGAAATGCTGCACGCCTGCCTGGCATTTGTGGATGCAATTCCTGGACCTTGCCTTCAGCTTGGCGCTCAGTGTCGTGTTCCTTCTGGGTAAAGGCGGCTCTGGGATGCCCCAGGAATGGAAGCGGAAACCCACCGCCGCGCTCAAGAAAAGTCCACTTTCCTTCCAAAGACGTTCCAGCATGCAAGAATGGACTGACAGAGCACTGTATTTCAGGCAGCTTTCACGCTGAACGATCCTTCTTTCCCGTTGGGAGGTACTACAGTTCTCTGAGGGTCCCGGTCTCAGAGTTGCACACAGCCCACGTGCGTGTAGTTTCTCAGGAACCAAAGGGGACCCAAGGAGGACGGTGGCACCTTCTCTGAATAATTTTGTAGCCAGGGAGTTGGTTGTGCGCTGTGCGAATGGCATGAACTCTTAAAGGTGCTAGGTATCAGATGTAGGTGCTCCCTGAACCTGCCAAAAGCCTAGCAGTGTTCGGGGGGGAAACTGTCCATTTTCCAGACTGCATCAAAGGTCGACTTACAGCTTGCCAGGAAGAGCCGGTAGGTAAGTACACCCAGAATGAACACTACGCACCATGCCTCCCATGGCTCCTCAGCGTCAGCAGTGGGAGCCCCTGGCATGCCACCTAGGACCTTCTACACCTCTGTTCAGGGGCACTTTTGAATGTCGTGGCTATCTAGCTCTACAGCAAAGAGGAGACTTTGTCGCTTCTCAGTCTGCATTCAAAGAGGTCATCCGGAGGACTTTGACAGCGGAAAGGTGCTCAGGGGGCCAAGAAGAGTTTCGGTACACAGTGTTCTTCCAAGGGACGTGGTGAGGCAGCGGGGACCCTAGGAAAGGCATACTAACTTCAATGCACTACTCGCCTAAGGTTTCCTGGAAAACCTCTGCACGCGTCAATTCGTGGAGGGACTACCTGGACCTCACTTGGGTCGTTGTGGAACAGTAGAGTGTTCCGTTGATGGACAGAGGGTGACCGGAGGCCTCCTGCACGGCGTAGTAAACAGAGTGTTTCTCTAGGCAAACTCCCTTTCCCCGCACATAGCCATTCTACTTGTGAAGACAACACGAGGAACCGCACTGTTTCTCAGGACACTTTGAGGCCGCACTTTCAGCTCTCCCGCCGGGAAAATAATGCTCTTGGCTTTAGGTAACCAATATCAAAGTTGAACCCAGCACATGCACTTGTAGGTTCTGACCAACAAAAAGAGACTCAAGCAGCACCCTGGACCTTCGCTGATAAGACTTTGGCACCAGGGTAGTCCTGCGTGGGCTGAATGGCCTCAACGACGTAATTCCCGGGGATGGGCCAAACTGTCCTTGTGTCTTACAAAACCTGGGGTAGCGTTCAGGGGCACATTGTACGTTTGTCAGGCTGCCTCTGAAGTCGACCTTCTGCTTGGCAGAGACAGAGAGAGAGAGAGACAGAGAGACAGAGAGACAGAGAGACAGAGAGACAGAGAGGCGGCAGGGAAGTGTTCCCAGCATGAACCGTAAACACAGTGTTTCTTCATAGCAGCAGTGGTTCAGCCGTGGGGATCATTGGCATAACACCGAAGACCTGCTAGGCCTGTGTTCGGGAGGACTTTTGAAAGCTCGGCCGTCTAGACGGGCAGCGAAGGGAGCAGAGTGTCGCCTTTCATTCTTCTTGCAGAGAAACGATCCGAAGGGCCCAGGTACCTGTATTTGGTTGGGTCCCCTGAGAATTGGGTACACGTTGGGTACACAGTGTTTCTCCATGCGAGGTGGTGAGGACCCAGGAGTCCTAGGAGTCCTGACCCAGCACCCTAGCGTCAAGCCACTGCTTTGACTAAGGCTTCTGGGCAAATGCTGCATGCCTGCAGGCACTGTGGATGCCGTTCCCGGACCTTGTTTGGATCTTCGTGACCAGCGTGGTCTGCCCTTTATGCGAAGGGGGCTCTGGCACGCCTCAGGCAAGGAAGTGGAAAGAGCTTTCTTCTTTCTTGCATAGCACCCTTTCCTTTGAGACACGTTCCAGCATGCAAGGGAAGACTAGCGGAACGCTGTGTTTCGGCACCTTGGAGGCTACGAGGATTCTTCGTTCAACTAGGGACAATCCAACGTTTCTCCTAAGGTCCCGGCATCAAAGTTGAACGCAGCCCCACGTACGTGTAGTTTCTCAAGCACCAGAAGAGACACAAGAAGCACTGTGGTACCTTCTCAGAATAATATCTTGCGCAGGGAGATGAGCACTGTCCGAGTGACATAGGCGTTTTAAGGCGCCAGCTAGATCTGGGTGTCCTTGAACCTGCCAAAAGACTAGCAGGCTTCAGGAGGAAACCGTTCATTTTCCGGACGGCATCTAAAGTCGAGTTTCTGCTGGGCAGGGAGAGACGGCAGGTATGTAAGCGGAGAATGAACAGTCAGCACAGAGCTTGTTACATTGCAGCTCAGGGTCAGCCCTGAGAGCCCCTGGCATCACACCGAAGACTTTGCAGAACTCGGGTCGGGGCACAGTTGACAGACTTGCCAACCTCTCTATCCAACGAAGGCAACAGTTTGCTGCCTTTCACACTGCGTTCCAAGAGATGATCCGGAGGTACCTGGGTCGCCGAACGGTGCTCAGTCGGTCAACAGGAGTCATTGAGTGCACAGTGTTCCTCCAAAGGGACATGGTGGGGCAGAGGGAGTCCTGGGAGAAGCATTCCAGCGTTAATGCGCTGCTTTCCCTAAGGGTTCATGGAAATCGTTTGTACACGTCAAGTCGTGCGTTGGAAACGCTGACATTACGTTGAGCCTGGGGGACAGGTCTGGCTTTCCCGTTATGTGAACAAGGGCTGCTGGAGGCCTCCTGTAACGAGTAGGAAACTGTCTGTTAGCCTAGGAAACCTGCCCTTCAATCACTCGGCATTACCACTGTGAAGAGGGCTCGGGCAACAACGCTGTTTTTCACTTAAATCTGAGGCCGCAAGTGTCCTGCTTTCCCGTTGGGAAAATAATGCTTTTCTCATTAGGCCCCTCGGTCAGACTTGACGCAGCACACGTACGTGTAGCTTCTGACCGGCGAAAAGAGACTCAAGGAGCACCCTGGACCTTCCCTGATAAAACTTTGGCACACAGGGAGCTGAAAGGCGTGACCGACGGAATTCCTTAGGTGAGGCCAAAAAGTGTCCTTTTATCCTACCAGAGCTCAGGCAGTGTTGCAGGGGCAACAAGTCCGTTTGTCAGGCTGCGCCTAAAGTCGACGGTCTGCTTGGCAAGCGAGGGCAGCTTCGTGTTCCCAGTGCGAACGCTAAGCAGGGGGTGTTTGCATTGCCGTCCTGGTTCAGCAGCGGGGACCGCTTGCGGTCCACCTAAGACCTGCCAGACCCGTGTTCGGGAGGACTTTTGAAAGATGGGCAATCCAACGGTGCAACAAAGAGAGCAGTGTTTTGCCTTGAATTCACTCTTCGTTCCAAGAGACGATGCGAAGGGCCTAGGTGCCTGTACGTCGGTAGGTCGCCTAAGACGTGACAACCGGTACACACGGTGTTGCCGTGAGACGTGGTGAGGGCGCGGGAGTCCCAGGAGTCCTGAAAAGCCCACTAGCGTTTAGCCACTGCTTTGAGTAGGGCTCCCTGGGAAATGCTGCACGCCTGCCTGGCATTTGTGGATGCAATTCCTGGACCTTGCCTTCAGCTTGGCGCTCAGTGTCGTGTTCCTTCTGGGTAAAGGCGGCTCTGGGATGCCCCAGGAATGGAAGCGGAAACCCACCGCCGCGCTCAAGAAAAGTCCACTTTCCTTCCAAAGACGTTCCAGCATGCAAGAATGGACTGACAGAGCACTGTATTTCAGGCAGCTTTCACGCTGAACGATCCTTCTTTCCCGTTGGGAGGTACTACAGTTCTCTGAGGGTCCCGGTCTCAGAGTTGCACACAGCCCACGTGCGTGTAGTTTCTCAGGAACCAAAGGGGACCCAAGGAGGACGGTGGCACCTTCTCTGAATAATTTTGTAGCCAGGGAGTTGGTTGTGCGCTGTGCGAATGGCATGAACTCTTAAAGGTGCTAGGTATCAGATGTAGGTGCTCCCTGAACCTGCCAAAAGCCTAGCAGTGTTCGGGGGGGAAACTGTCCATTTTCCAGACTGCATCAAAGGTCGAGTTACAGCTTGCCAGGAAGAGCCGGTAGGTAAGTACACCCAGAATGAACACTACGCACCATGCCTCCCATGGCTCCTCAGCGTCAGCAGTGGGAGCCCCTGGCATGCCACCTAGGACCTTCTACACCTCTGTTCAGGGGCACTTTTGAATGTCGTGGCTATCTAGCTCTACAGCAAAGAGGAGACTTTGTCGCTTCTCAGTCTGCATTCAAAGAGGTCATCCGGAGGACTTTGACAGCGGAAAGGTGCTCAGGGGGCCAAGAAGAGTTTCGGTACACAGTGTTCTTCCAAGGGACGTGGTGAGGCAGCGGGGACCCTAGGAAAGGCATACTAACTTCAATGCACTACTCGCCTAAGGTTTCCTGGAAAACCTCTGCACGCGTCAATTCGTGGAGGGACTACCTGGACCTCACTTGGGTCGTTGTGGAACAGTAGAGTGTTCCGTTGATGGATAGAGGGTGACCGGAGGCCTCCTGCACGGCGTAGTAAACAGAGTGTTTCTCTAGGCAAACTCCCTTTCCCCGCACATAGCCATTCTACTTGTGAAGACAACACGAGGAACCGCACTGTTTCTCAGGACACTTTGAGGCCGCACTTTCAGCTCTCCCGCCGGGAAAATAATGCTCTTGGCTTTAGGTAACCAATATCAAAGTTGAACCCAGCACATGCACTTGTAGGTTCTGACCAACAAAAAGAGACTCAAGCAGCACCCTGGACCTTCGCTGATAAGACTTTGGCACCAGGGTAGTCCTGCGTGGGCTGAATGGCCTCAACGACGTAATTCCCGGGGATGGGCCAAACTGTCCTTGTGTCTTACAAAACCTGGGGTAGCGTTCAGGGGCACATTGTACATTTGTCAGGCTGCCTCTGAAGTCGACCTTCTGCTTGGCAGAGACAGAGAGAGAGAGACAGAGAGAGAGAGAGAGAGAGAGACAGAGAGACAGAGAGACAGAGAGGCGGCAGGGAAGTGTTCCCAGCATGAACCGTAAACACAGTGTTTCTTCATAGCAGCAGTGGTTCAGCCGTGGGGATCATTGGCATAACACCGAAGACCTGCTAGGCCTGTGTTCGGGAGGACTTTTGAAAGCTCGGCCGTCTAGACGGGCAGCGAAGGGAGCAGAGTGTCGCCTTTCATTCTTCTTGCAGAGAAACGATCCGAAGGGCCCAGGTACCTGTATTTGGTTGGGTCCCCTGAGAATTGGGTACACGTTGGGTACACAGTGTTTCTCCATGCGAGGTGGTGAGGACCCAGGAGTCCTAGGAGTCCTGAACCAGCACCCTAGCGTCAAGCCACTGCTTTGACTAAGGCTTCTGGGCAAATGCTGCATGCCTGCAGGCACTGTGGATGCCGTTCCCGGACCTTGTTTGGATCTTCGTGACCAGCGTGGTCTGCCCTTTATGCGAAGGGGGCTCTGGCACGCCTCAGGCAAGGAAGTGGAAAGAGCTTTCTTCTTTCTTGCCTAGCACCCTTTCCTTTGAGACACGTTCCAGCATGCAAGGGAAGACTAGCGGAACGCTGTGTTTCGGCACCTTGGAGGCTACGAGGATTCTTCGTTCAACTAGGGACAATCCAACGTTTCTCCTAAGGTCCCGGCATCAAAGTTGAACGCAGCCCCACGTACGTGTAGTTTCTCAAGCACCAGAAGAGACACAAGAAGCACTGTGGTACCTTCTCAGAATAATATCTTGCGCAGGGAGATGAGCACTGTCCGAGTGACATAGGCGTTTTAAGGCGCCAGCTAGATCTGGGTGTCCTTGAACCTGCCAAAAGACTAGCAGGCTTCAGGAGGAAACCGTTCATTTTCCGGACGGCATCTAAAGTCGAGTTTCTGCTGGGCAGGGAGAGACGGCAGGTATGTAAGCGGAGAATGAACAGTCAGCACAGAGCTTGTTACATTGCAGCTCAGGGTCAGCCCTGAGAGCCCCTGGCATCACACCGAAGACTTTGCAGAACTCGGGTCGGGGCACAGTTGACAGACTTGCCAACCTCTCTATCCAACGAAGGCAACAGTTTGCTGCCTTTCACACTGCGTTCCAAGAGATGATCCGGAGGTACCTGGGTCGCCGAACGGTGCTCAGTCGGTCAACAGGAGTCATTGAGTGCACAGTGTTCCTCCAAAGGGACATGGTGGGGCAGAGGGAGTCCTGGGAGAAGCATTCCAGCGTTAATGCGCTGCTTTCCCTAAGGGTTCATGGAAATCGTTTGTACACGTCAAGTCGTGCGTTGGAAACGCTGACATTACGTTGAGCCTGGGGGACAGGTCTGGCTTTCCCGTTATGTGAACAAGGGCTGCTGGAGGCCTCCTGTAACGAGTAGGAAACTGTCTGTTAGCCTAGGAAACCTGCCCTTCAATCACTCGGCATTACCACTGTGAAGAGGGCTCGGGCAACAACGCTGTTTTTCACTTAAATCTGAGGCCGCAAGTGTCCTGCTTTCCCGTTGGGAAAATAATGCTTTTCTCATTAGGCCCCTCGGTCAGACTTGACGCAGCACACGTACGTGTAGCTTCTGACCGGCGAAAAGAGACTCAAGGAGCACCCTGGACCTTCCCTGATAAAACTTTGGCACACAGGGAGCTGAAAGGCGTGACCGACGGAATTCCTTAGGTGAGGCCAAAAAGTGTCCTTTTATCCTACCAGAGCTCAGGCAGTGTTGCAGGGGCAACAAGTCCGTTTGTCAGGCTGCGCCTAAAGTCGACGGTCTGCTTGGCAAGCGAGGGCAGCTTCGTGTTCCCAGTGCGAACGCTAAGCAGGGGGTGTTTGCATTGCCGTCCTGGTTCAGCAGCGGGGACCGCTTGCGGTCCACCGAAGACCTGCCAGACCCGTGTTCGGGAGGACTTTTGAAAGATGGGCAATCCAACGGTGCAACAAAGAGAGCAGTGTTTTGCCTTGAATTCACTCTTCGTTCCAAGAGACGATGCGAAGGGCCTAGGTGCCTGTACGTCGGTAGGTCGCCTAAGACGTGACAACCGGTACACACGGTGTTGCCGTGAGACGTGGTGAGGGCGCGGGAGTCCCAGGAGTCCTGAAAAGCCCACTAGCGTTTAGCCACTGCTTTGAGTAGGGCTCCCTGGGAAATGCTGCACGCCTGCCTGGCATTTGTGGATGCAATTCCTGGACCTTGCCTTCAGCTTGGCGCTCAGTGTCGTGTTCCTTCTGGGTAAAGGCGGCTCTGGGATGCCCCAGGAATGGAAGCGGAAACCCACCGCCGCGCTCAAGAAAAGTCCACTTTCCTTCCAAAGACGTTCCAGCATGCAAGAATGGACTGACAGAGCACTGTATTTCAGGCAGCTTTCACGCTGAACGATCCTTCTTTCCCGTTGGGAGGTACTACAGTTCTCTAAGGGTCCCGGTCTCAGAGTTGCACACAGCCCACGTGCGTGTAGTTTCTCAGGAACCAAAGGGGACCCAAGGAGGACGGTGGCACCTTCTCTGAATAATTTTGTAGCCAGGGAGTTGGTTGTGCGCTGTGCGAATGGCATGAACTCTTAAAGGTGCTAGGTATCAGATGTAGGTGCTCCCTGAACCTGCCAAAAGCCTAGCAGTGTTCGGGGGGGAAACTGTCCATTTTCCAGACTGCATCAAAGGTCGACTTACAGCTTGCCAGGAAGAGCCGGTAGGTAAGTACACCCAGAATGAACACTACGCACCATGCCTCCCATGGCTCCTCAGCGTCAGCAGTGGGAGCCCCTGGCATGCCACCTAGGACCTTCTACACCTCTGTTCAGGGGCACTTTTGAATGTCGTGGCTATCTAGCTCTACAGCAAAGAGGAGACTTTGTCGCTTCTCAGTCTGCATTCAAAGAGGTCATCCGGAGGACTTTGACAGCGGAAAGGTGCTCAGGGGGCCAAGAAGAGTTTCGGTACACAGTGTTCTTCCAAGGGACGTGGTGAGGCAGCGGGGACCCTAGGAAAGGCATACTAACTTCAATGCACTACTCGCCTAAGGTTTCCTGGAAAACCTCTGCACGCGTCAATTCGTGGAGGGACTACCTGGACCTCACTTGGGTCGTTGTGGAACAGTAGAGTGTTCCGTTGATGGATAGAGGGTGACCGGAGGCCTCCTGCACGGCGTAGTAAACAGAGTGTTTCTCTAGGCAAACTCCCTTTCCCCGCACATAGCCATTCTACTTGTGAAGACAACACGAGGAACCGCACTGTTTCTCAGGACACTTTGAGGCCGCACTTTCAGCTCTCCCGCCAGGAAAATAATGCTCTTGGCTTTAGGTAACCAATATCAAAGTTGAACCCAGCACATGCACTTGTAGGTTCTGACCAACAAAAAGAGACTCAAGCAGCACCCTGGACCTTCGCTGATAAGACTTTGGCACCAGGGTAGTCCTGCGTGGGCTGAATGGCCTCAACGACGTAATTCCCGGGGATGGGCCAAACTGTCCTTGTGTCTTACAAAACCTGGGGTAGCGTTCAGGGGCACATTGTACGTTTGTCAGGCTGCCTCTGAAGTCGACCTTCTGCTTGGCAGAGACAGAGAGAGAGAGAGAGAGAGAGACAGAGAGACAGAGAGACAGAGAGACAGAGAGGCGGCAGGGAAGTGTTCCCAGCATGAACCGTAAACACAGTGTTTCTTCATAGCAGCAGTGGTTCAGCCGTGGGGATCATTGGCATAACACCGAAGACCTGCTAGGCCTGTGTTCGGGAGGACTTTTGAAAGCTCGGCAGTCTAGACGGGCAGCGAAGGGAGCAGAGTGTCGCCTTTCATTCTTCTTGCAGAGAAACGATCCGAAGGGCCCAGGTACCTGTATTTGGTTGGGTCCCCTGAGAATTGGGTACACGTTGGGTACACAGTGTTTCTCCATGCGAGGTGGTGAGGACCCAGGAGTCCTAGGAGTCCTGACCCAGCACCCTAGCGTCAAGCCACTGCTTTGACTAAGGCTTCTGGGCAAATGCTGCATGCCTGCAGGCACTGTGGATGCCGTTCCCGGACCTTGTTTGGATCTTCGTGACCAGCGTGGTCTGCCCTTTATGCGAAGGGGGCTCTGGCACGCCTCAGGCAAGGAAGTGGAAAGAGCTTTCTTCTTTCTTGCATAGCACCCTTTCCTTTGAGACACGTTCCAGCATGCAAGGGAAGACTAGCGGAACGCTGTGTTTCGGCACCTTTGAGGCTACGAGGATTCTTCGTTCAACTAGGGACAATCCAACGTTTCTCCTAAGGTCCCGGCATCAAAGTTGAATGCAGCCCCACGTACGTGTAGTTTCTCAAGCACCAGAAGAGACACAAGAAGCACTGTGGTACCTTCTCAGAATAATATCTTGCGCAGGGAGATGAGCACTGTCCGAGTGACATAGGCGTTTTAAGGCGCCAGCTAGATCTGGGTGTCCTTGAACCTGCCAAAAGACTAGCAGGCTTCAGGAGGAAACCGTTCATTTTCCGGACGGCATCTAAAGTCGAGTTTCTGCTGGGCAGGGAGAGACGGCAGGTATGTAAGCGGAGAATGAACAGTCAGCACAGAGCTTGTTACATTGCAGCTCAGGGTCAGCCCTGAGAGCCCCTGGCATCACACCGAAGACTTTGCAGAACTCGGGTCGGGGCACAGTTGACAGACTTGCCAACCTCTCTATCCAACGAAGGCAACAGTTTGCTGCCTTTCACACTGCGTTCCAAGAGATGATCCGGAGGTACCTGGGTCGCCGAACGGTGCTCAGTCGGTCAACAGGAGTCATTGAGTGCACAGTGTTCCTCCAAAGGGACATGGTGGGGCAGAGGGAGTCCTGGGAGAAGCATTCCAGCGTTAATGCGCTGCTTTCCCTAAGGGTTCATGGAAATCGTTTGTACACGTCAAGTCGTGCGTTGGAAACGCTGACATTACGTTGAGCCTGGGGGACAGGTCTGGCTTTCCCGTTATGTGAACAAGGGCTGCTGGAGGCCTCCTGTAACGAGTAGGAAACTGTCTGTTAGCCTAGGAAACCTGCCCTTCAATCACTCGGCATTACCACTGTGAAGAGGGCTCGGGCAACAACGCTGTTTTTCACTTAAATCTGAGGCCGCAAGTGTCCTGCTTTCCCGTTGGGAAAATAATGCTTTTCTCATTAGGCCCCTCGGTCAGACTTGACGCAGCACACGTACGTGTAGCTTCTGACCGGCGAAAAGAGACTCAAGGAGCACCCTGGACCTTCCCTGATAAAACTTTGGCACACAGGGAGCTGAAAGGCGTGACCGACGGAATTCCTTAGGTGAGGCCAAAAAGTGTCCTTTTATCCTACCAGAGCTCAGGCAGTGTTGCAGGGGCAACAAGTCCGTTTGTCAGGCTGCGCCTAAAGTCGACGGTCTGCTTGGCAAGCGAGGGCAGCTTCGTGTTCCCAGTGCGAACGCTAAACAGGGGGTGTTTGCATTGCCGTCCTGGTTCAGCAGCGGGGACCGCTTGCGGTCCACCTAAGACCTGCCAGACCCGTGTTCGGGAGGACTTTTGAAAGATGGGCAATCCAACGGTGCAACAAAGAGAGCAGTGTTTTGCCTTGAATTCACTCTTCGTTCCAAGAGACGATGCGAAGGGCCTAGGTGCCTGTACGTCGGTAGGTCGCCTAAGACGTGACAACCAGTACACACGGTGTTGCCGTGAGACGTGGTGAGGGCGCGGGAGTCCCAGGAGTCCTGAAAAGCCCACTAGCGTTTAGCCACTGCTTTGAGTAGGGCTCCCTGGGAAATGCTGCACGCCTGCCTGGCATTTGTGGATGCAATTCCTGGACCTTGCCTTCAGCTTGGCGCTCAGTGTCGTGTTCCTTCTGGGTAAAGGCGGCTCTGGGATGCCCCAGGAATGGAAGCGGAAACCCACCGCCGCGCTCAAGAAAAGTCCACTTTCCTTCCAAAGACGTTCCAGCATGCAAGAATGGACTGACAGAGCACTGTATTTCAGGCAGCTTTCACGCTGAACGATCCTTCTTTCCCGTTGGGAGGTACTACAGTTCTCTAAGGGTCCCGGTCTCAGAGTTGCACACAGCCCACGTGCGTGTAGTTTCTCAGGAACCAAAGGGGACCCAAGGAGGACGGTGGCACCTTCTCTGAATAATTTTGTAGCCAGGGAGTTGGTTGTGCGCTGTGCGAATGGCATGAACTCTTAAAGGTGCTAGGTATCAGATGTAGGTGCTCCCTGAACCTGCCAAAAGCCTAGCAGTGTTCGGGGGGGAAACTGTCCATTTTCCAGACTGCATCAAAGGTCGAGTTACAGCTTGCCAGGAAGAGCCGGTAGGTAAGTACACCCAGAATGAACACTACGCACCATGCCTCCCATGGCTCCTCAGCGTCAGCAGTGGGAGCCCCTGGCATGCCACCTAGGACCTTCTACACCTCTGTTCAGGGGCACTTTTGAATGTCGTGGCTATCTAGCTCTACAGCAAAGAGGAGACTTTGTCGCTTCTCAGTCTGCATTCAAAGAGGTCATCCGGAGGACTTTGACAGCGGAAAGGTGCTCAGGGGGCCAAGAAGAGTTTCGGTACACAGTGTTCTTCCAAGGGACGTGGTGAGGCAGCGGGGACCCTAGGAAAGGCATACTAACTTCAATGCACTACTCGCCTAAGGTTTCCTGGAAAACCTCTGCACGCGTCAATTCGTGGAGGGACTACCTGGACCTCACTTGGGTCGTTGTGGAACAGTAGAGTGTTCCGTTGATGGATAGAGGGTGACCGGAGGCCTCCTGCACGGCGTAGTAAACAGAGTGTTTCTCTAGGCAAACTCCCTTTCCCCGCACATAGCCATTCTACTTGTGAAGACAACACGAGGAACCGCACTGTTTCTCAGGACACTTTGAGGCCGCACTTTCAGCTCTCCCGCCGGGAAAATAATGCTCTTGGCTTTAGGTAACCAATATCAAAGTTGAACCCAGCACATGCACTTGTAGGTTCTGACCAACAAAAAGAGACTCAAGCAGCACCCTGGACCTTCGCTGATAAGACTTTGGCACCAGGGTAGTCCTGCGTGGGCTGAATGGCCTCAACGACGTAATTCCCGGGGATGGGCCAAACTGTCCTTGTGTCTTACAAAACCTGGGGTAGCGTTCAGGGGCACATTGTACGTTTGTCAGGCTGCCTCTGAAGTCGACCTTCTGCTTGGCAGAGACAGAGAGAGAGAGACAGAGAGAGAGAGAGAGAGAGAGACAGAGAGACAGAGAGACAGAGAGGCGGCAGGGAAGTGTTCCCAGCATGAACCGTAAACACAGTGTTTCTTCATAGCAGCAGTGGTTCAGCCGTGGGGATCATTGGCATAACACCGAAGACCTGCTAGGCCTGTGTTCGGGAGGACTTTTGAAAGCTCGGCCGTCTAGACGGGCAGCGAAGGGAGCAGAGTGTCGCCTTTCATTCTTCTTGCAGAGAAACGATCCGAAGGGCCCAGGTACCTGTATTTGGTTGGGTCCCCTGAGAATTGGGTACACGTTGGGTACACAGTGTTTCTCCATGCGAGGTGGTGAGGACCCAGGAGTCCTAGGAGTCCTGAACCAGCACCCTAGCGTCAAGCCACTGCTTTGACTAAGGCTTCTGGGCAAATGCTGCATGCCTGCAGGCACTGTGGATGCCGTTCCCGGACCTTGTTTGGATCTTCGTGACCAGCGTGGTCTGCCCTTTATGCGAAGGGGGCTCTGGCACGCCTCAGGCAAGGAAGTGGAAAGAGCTTTCTTCTTTCTTGCATAGCACCCTTTCCTTTGAGACACGTTCCAGCATGCAAGGGAAGACTAGCGGAACGCTGTGTTTCGGCACCTTGGAGGCTACGAGGATTCTTCGTTCAACTAGGGACAATCCAACGTTTCTCCTAAGGTCCCGGCATCAAAGTTGAACGCAGCCCCACGTACGTGTAGTTTCTCAAGCACCAGAAGAGACACAAGAAGCACTGTGGTACCTTCTCAGAATAATATCTTGCGCAGGGAGATGAGCACTGTCCGAGTGACATAGGCGTTTTAAGGCGCCAGCTAGATCTGGGTGTCCTTGAACCTGCCAAAAGACTAGCAGGCTTCAGGAGGAAACCGTTCATTTTCCGGACGGCATCTAAAGTCGAGTTTCTGCTGGGCAGGGAGAGACGGCAGGTATGTAAGCGGAGAATGAACAGTCAGCACAGAGCTTGTTACATTGCAGCTCAGGGTCAGCCCTGAGAGCCCCTGGCATCACACCGAAGACTTTGCAGAACTCGGGTCGGGGCACAGTTGACAGACTTGCCAACCTCTCTATCCAACGAAGGCAACAGTTTGCTGCCTTTCACACTGCGTTCCAAGAGATGATCCGGAGGTACCTGGGTCGCCGAACGGTGCTCAGTCGGTCAACAGGAGTCATTGAGTGCACAGTGTTCCTCCAAAGGGACATGGTGGGGCAGAGGGAGTCCTGGGAGAAGCATTCCAGCGTTAATGCGCTGCTTTCCCTAAGGGTTCATGGAAATCGTTTGTACACGTCAAGTCGTGCGTTGGAAACGCTGACATTACGTTGAGCCTGGGGGACAGGTCTGGCTTTCCCGTTATGTGAACAAGGGCTGCTGGAGGCCTCCTGTAACGAGTAGGAAACTGTCTGTTAGCCTAGGAAACCTGCCCTTCAATCACTCGGCATTACCACTGTGAAGAGGGCTCGGGCAACAACGCTGTTTTTCACTTAAATCTGAGGCCGCAAGTGTCCTGCTTTCCCGTTGGGAAAATAATGCTTTTCTCATTAGGCCCCTCGGTCAGACTTGACGCAGCACACGTACGTGTAGCTTCTGACCGGCGAAAAGAGACTCAAGGAGCACCCTGGACCTTCCCTGATAAAACTTTGGCACACAGGGAGCTGAAAGGCGTGACCGACGGAATTCCTTAGGTGAGGCCAAAAAGTGTCCTTTTATCCTACCAGAGCTCAGGCAGTGTTGCAGGGGCAACAAGTCCGTTTGTCAGGCTGCGCCTAAAGTCGACGGTCTGCTTGGCAAGCGAGGGCAGCTTCGTGTTCCCAGTGCGAACGCTAAGCAGGGGGTGTTTGCATTGCCGTCCTGGTTCAGCAGCGGGGACCGCTTGCGGTCCACCGAAGACCTGCCAGACCCGTGTTCGGGAGGACTTTTGAAAGATGGGCAATCCAACGGTGCAACAAAGAGAGCAGTGTTTTGCCTTGAATTCACTCTTCGTTCCAAGAGACGATGCGAAGGGCCTAGGTGCCTGTACGTCGGTAGGTCGCCTAAGACGTGACAACCGGTACACACGGTGTTGCCGTGAGACGTGGTGAGGGCGCGGGAGTCCCAGGAGTCCTGAAAAGCCCACTAGCGTTTAGCCACTGCTTTGAGTAGGGCTCCCTGGGAAATGCTGCACGCCTGCCTGGCATTTGTGGATGCAATTCCTGGACCTTGCCTTCAGCTTGGCGCTCAGTGTCGTGTTCCTTCTGGGTAAAGGCGGCTCTGGGATGCCCCAGGAATGGAAGCGGAAACCCACCGCCGCGCTCAAGAAAAGTCCACTTTCCTTCCAAAGACGTTCCAGCATGCAAGAATGGACTGACAGAGAACTGTATTTCAGGCAGCTTTCAAGCTGAACGATCCTTCTTTCCCGTTGGGAGGTACTACAGTTCTCTAAGGGTCCCGGTCTCAGAGTTGCACACAGCCCACGTGCGTGTAGTTTCTCAGGAACCAAAGGGGACCCAAGGAGGACGGTGGCACCTTCTCTGAATAATTTTGTAGCCAGGGAGTTGGTTGTGCGCTGTGCGAATGGCATGAACTCTTAAAGGTGCTAGGTATCAGATGTAGGTGCTCCCTGAACCTGCCAAAAGCCTAGCAGTGTTCGGGGGGGAAACTGTCCATTTTCCAGACTGCATCAAAGGTCGACTTACAGCTTGCCAGGAAGAGCCGGTAGGTAAGTACACCCAGAATGAACACTACGCACCATGCCTCCCATGGCTCCTCAGCGTCAGCAGTGGGAGCCCCTGGCATGCCACCTAGGACCTTCTACACCTCTGTTCAGGGGCACTTTTGAATGTCGTGGCTATCTAGCTCTACAGCAAAGAGGAGACTTTGTCGCTTCTCAGTCTGCATTCAAAGAGGTCATCCGGAGGACTTTGACAGCGGAAAGGTGCTCAGGGGGCCAAGAAGAGTTTCGGTACACAGTGTTCTTCCAAGGGACGTGGTGAGGCAGCGGGGACCCTAGGAAAGGCATACTAACTTCAATGCACTACTCGCCTAAGGTTTCCTGGAAAACCTCTGCACGCGTCAATTCGTGGAGGGACTACCTGGACCTCACTTGGGTCGTTGTGGAACAGTAGAGTGTTCCGTTGATGGATAGAGGGTGACCGGAGGCCTCCTGCACGGCGTAGTAAACAGAGTGTTTCTCTAGGCAAACTCCCTTTCCCCGCACATAGCCATTCTACTTGTGAAGACAACACGAGGAACCGCACTGTTTCTCAGGACACTTTGAGGCCGCACTTTCAGCTCTCCCGCCAGGAAAATAATGCTCTTGGCTTTAGGTAACCAATATCAAAGTTGAACCCAGCACATGCACTTGTAGGTTCTGACCAACAAAAAGAGACTCAAGCAGCACCCTGGACCTTCGCTGATAAGACTTTGGCACCAGGGTAGTCCTGCGTGGGCTGAATGGCCTCAACGACGTAATTCCCGGGGATGGGCCAAACTGTCCTTGTGTCTTACAAAACCTGGGGTAGCGTTCAGGGGCACATTGTACGTTTGTCAGGCTGCCTCTGAAGTCGACCTTCTGCTTGGCAGAGACAGAGAGAGAGAGAGAGAGAGAGACAGAGAGACAGAGAGACAGAGAGACAGAGAGGCGGCAGGGAAGTGTTCCCAGCATGAACCGTAAACACAGTGTTTCTTCATAGCAGCAGTGGTTCAGCCGTGGGGATCATTGGCATAACACCGAAGACCTGCTAGGCCTGTGTTCGGGAGGACTTTTGAAAGCTCGGCAGTCTAGACGGGCAGCGAAGGGAGCAGAGTGTCGCCTTTCATTCTTCTTGCAGAGAAACGATCCGAAGGGCCCAGGTACCTGTATTTGGTTGGGTCCCCTGAGAATTGGGTACACGTTGGGTACACAGTGTTTCTCCATGCGAGGTGGTGAGGACCCAGGAGTCCTAGGAGTCCTGACCCAGCACCCTAGCGTCAAGCCACTGCTTTGACTAAGGCTTCTGGGCAAATGCTGCATGCCTGCAGGCACTGTGGATGCCGTTCCCGGACCTTGTTTGGATCTTCGTGACCAGCGTGGTCTGCCCTTTATGCGAAGGGGGCTCTGGCACGCCTCAGGCAAGGAAGTGGAAAGAGCTTTCTTCTTTCTTGCATAGCACCCTTTCCTTTGAGACACGTTCCAGCATGCAAGGGAAGACTAGCGGAACGCTGTGTTTCGGCACCTTTGAGGCTACGAGGATTCTTCGTTCAACTAGGGACAATCCAACGTTTCTCCTAAGGTCCCGGCATCAAAGTTGAACGCAGCCCCACGTACGTGTAGTTTCTCAAGCACCAGAAGAGACACAAGAAGCACTGTGGTACCTTCTCAGAATAATATCTTGCGCAGGGAGATGAGCACTGTCCGAGTGACATAGGCGTTTTAAGGCGCCAGCTAGATCTGGGTGTCCTTGAACCTGCCAAAAGACTAGCAGGCTTCAGGAGGAAACCGTTCATTTTCCGGACGGCATCTAAAGTCGAGTTTCTGCTGGGCAGGGAGAGACGGCAGGTATGTAAGCGGAGAATGAACAGTCAGCACAGAGCTTGTTACATTGCAGCTCAGGGTCAGCCCTGAGAGCCCCTGGCATCACACCGAAGACTTTGCAGAACTCGGGTCGGGGCACAGTTGACAGACTTGCCAACCTCTCTATCCAACGAAGGCAACAGTTTGCTGCCTTTCACACTGCGTTCCAAGAGATGATCCGGAGGTACCTGGGTCGCCGAACGGTGCTCAGTCGGTCAACAGGAGTCATTGAGTGCACAGTGTTCCTCCAAAGGGACATGGTGGGGCAGAGGGAGTCCTGGGAGAAGCATTCCAGCGTTAATGCGCTGCTTTCCCTAAGGGTTCATGGAAATCGTTTGTACACGTCAAGTCGTGCGTTGGAAACGCTGACATTACGTTGAGCCTGGGGGACAGGTCTGGCTTTCCCGTTATGTGAACAAGGGCTGCTGGAGGCCTCCTGTAACGAGTAGGAAACTGTCTGTTAGCCTAGGAAACCTGCCCTTCAATCACTCGGCATTACCACTGTGAAGAGGGCTCGGGCAACAACGCTGTTTTTCACTTAAATCTGAGGCCGCAAGTGTCCTGCTTTCCCGTTGGGAAAATAATGCTTTTCTCATTAGGCCCCTCGGTCAGACTTGACGCAGCACACGTACGTGTAGCTTCTGACCGGCGAAAAGAGACTCAAGGAGCACCCTGGACCTTCCCTGATAAAACTTTGGCACACAGGGAGCTGAAAGGCGTGACCGACGGAATTCCTTAGGTGAGGCCAAAAAGTGTCCTTTTATCCTACCAGAGCTCAGGCAGTGTTGCAGGGGCAACAAGTCCGTTTGTCAGGCTGCGCCTAAAGTCGACGGTCTGCTTGGCAAGCGAGGGCAGCTTCGTGTTCCCAGTGCGAACGCTAAGCAGGGGGTGTTTGCATTGCCGTCCTGGTTCAGCAGCGGGGACCGCTTGCGGTCCACCTAAGACCTGCCAGACCCGTGTTCGGGAGGACTTTTGAAAGATGGGCAATCCAACGGTGCAACAAAGAGAGCAGTGTTTTGCCTTGAATTCACTCTTCGTTCCAAGAGACGATGCGAAGGGCCTAGGTGCCTGTACGTCGGTAGGTCGCCTAAGACGTGACAACCGGTACACACGGTGTTGCCGTGAGACGTGGTGAGGGCGCGGGAGTCCCAGGGGTCCTGAAAAGCCCACTAGCGTTTAGCCACTGCTTTGAGTAGGGCTCCCTGGGAAATGCTGCACGCCTGCCTGGCATTTGTGGATGCAATTCCTGGACCTTGCCTTCAGCTTGGCGCTCAGTGTCGTGTTCCTTCTGGGTAAAGGCGGCTCTGGGATGCCCCAGGAATGGAAGCGGAAACCCACCGCCGCGCTCAAGAAAAGTCCACTTTCCTTCCAAAGACGTTCCAGCATGCAAGAATGGACTGACAGAGCACTGTATTTCAGGCAGCTTTCACGCTGAACGATCCTTCTTTCCCGTTGGGAGGTACTACAGTTCTCTAAGGGTCCCGGTCTCAGAGTTGCACACAGCCCACGTGCGTGTAGTTTCTCAGGAACCAAAGGGGACCCAAGGAGGACGGTGGCACCTTCTCTGAATAATTTTGTAGCCAGGGAGTTGGTTGTGCGCTGTGCGAATGGCATGAACTCTTAAAGGTGCTAGGTATCAGATGTAGGTGCTCCCTGAACCTGCCAAAAGCCTAGCAGTGTTCGGGGGGGAAACTGTCCATTTTCCAGACTGCATCAAAGGTCGAGTTACAGCTTGCCAGGAAGAGCCGGTAGGTAAGTACACCCAGAATGAACACTACGCACCATGCCTCCCATGGCTCCTCAGCGTCAGCAGTGGGAGCCCCTGGCATGCCACCTAGGACCTTCTACACCTCTGTTCAGGGGCACTTTTGAATGTCGTGGCTATCTAGCTCTACAGCAAAGAGGAGACTTTGTCGCTTCTCAGTCTGCATTCAAAGAGGTCATCCGGAGGACTTTGACAGCGGAAAGGTGCTCAGGGGGCCAAGAAGAGTTTCGGTACACAGTGTTCTTCCAAGGGACGTGGTGAGGCAGCGGGGACCCTAGGAAAGGCATACTAACTTCAATGCACTACTCGCCTAAGGTTTCCTGGAAAACCTCTGCACGCGTCAATTCGTGGAGGGACTACCTGGACCTCACTTGGGTCGTTGTGGAACAGTAGAGTGTTCCGTTGATGGATAGAGGGTGACCGGAGGCCTCCTGCACGGCGTAGTAAACAGAGTGTTTCTCTAGGCAAACTCCCTTTCCCCGCACATAGCCATTCTACTTGTGAAGACAACACGAGGAACCGCACTGTTTCTCAGGACACTTTGAGGCCGCACTTTCAGCTCTCCCGCCGGGAAAATAATGCTCTTGGCTTTAGGTAACCAATATCAAAGTTGAACCCAGCACATGCACTTGTAGGTTCTGACCAACAAAAAGAGACTCAAGCAGCACCCTGGACCTTCGCTGATAAGACTTTGGCACCAGGGTAGTCCTGCGTGGGCTGAATGGCCTCAACGACGTAATTCCCGGGGATGGGCCAAACTGTCCTTGTGTCTTACAAAACCTGGGGTAGCGTTCAGGGGCACATTGTACGTTTGTCAGGCTGCCTCTGAAGTCGCCCTTCTGCTTGGCAGAGACAGAGAGAGAGAGACAGAGAGAGAGAGAGAGAGAGAGACAGAGAGACAGAGAGACAGAGAGGCGGCAGGGAAGTGTTCCCAGCATGAACCGTAAACACAGTGTTTCTTCATAGCAGCAGTGGTTCAGCCGTGGGGATCATTGGCATAACACCGAAGACCTGCTAGGCCTGTGTTCGGGAGGACTTTTGAAAGCTCGGCCGTCTAGACGGGCAGCGAAGGGAGCAGAGTGTCGCCTTTCATTCTTCTTGCAGAGAAACGATCCGAAGGGCCCAGGTACCTGTATTTGGTTGGGTCCCCTGAGAATTGGGTACACGTTGGGTACACAGTGTTTCTCCATGCGAGGTGGTGAGGACCCAGGAGTCCTAGGAGTCCTGACCCAGCACCCTAGCGTCAAGCCACTGCTTTGACTAAGGCTTCTGGGCAAATGCTGCATGCCTGCAGGCACTGTGGATGCCGTTCCCGGACCTTGTTTGGATCTTCGTGACCAGCGTGGTCTGCCCTTTAATGCGAAGGGGGCTCTGGCACGCCTCAGGCAAGGAAGTGGAAAGAGCTTTCTTCTTTCTTGCATAGCACCCTTTCCTTTGAGACACGTTCCAGCATGCAAGGGAAGACTAGCGGAACGCTGTGTTTCGGCACCTTGGAGGCTACGAGGATTCTTCGTTCAACTAGGGACAATCCAACGTTTCTCCTAAGGTCCCGGCATCAAAGTTGAACGCAGCCCCACGTACGTGTAGTTTCTCAAGCACCAGAAGAGACACAAGAAGCACTGTGGTACCTTCTCAGAATAATATCTTGCGCAGGGAGATGAGCACTGTCCGAGTGACATAGGCGTTTTAAGGCGCCAGCTAGATCTGGGTGTCCTTGAACCTGCCAAAAGACTAGCAGGCTTCAGGAGGAAACCGTTCATTTTCCGGACGGCATCTAAAGTCGAGTTTCTGCTGGGCAGGGAGAGACGGCAGGTATGTAAGCGGAGAATGAACAGTCAGCACAGAGCTTGTTACATTGCAGCTCAGGGTCAGCCCTGAGAGCCCCTGGCATCACACCGAAGACTTTGCAGAACTCGGGTCGCGGCACAGTTGACAGACTTGCCAACCTCTCTATCCAACGAAGGCAACAGTTTGCTGCCTTTCACACTGCGTTCCAAGAGATGATCCGGAGGTACCTGGGTCGCCGAACGGTGCTCAGTCGGTCAACAGGAGTCATTGAGTGCACAGTGTTCCTCCAAAGGGACATGGTGGGGCAGAGGGAGTCCTGGGAGAAGCATTCCAGCGTTAATGCGCTGCTTTCCCTAAGGGTTCATGGAAATCGTTTGTACACGTCAAGTCGTGCGTTGGAAACGCTGACATTACGTTGAGCCTGGGGGACAGGTCTGGCTTTCCCGTTATGTGAACAAGGGCTGCTGGAGGCCTCCTGTAACGAGTAGGAAACTGTCTGTTAGCCTAGGAAACCTGCCCTTCAATCACTCGGCATTACCACTGTGAAGAGGGCTCGGGCAACAACGCTGTTTTTCACTTAAATCTGAGGCCGCAAGTGTCCTGCTTTCCCGTTGGGAAAATAATGCTTTTCTCATTAGGCCCCTCGGTCAGACTTGACGCAGCACACGTACGTGTAGCTTCTGACCGGCGAAAAGAGACTCAAGGAGCACCCTGGACCTTGCCTGATAAAACTTTGGCACACAGGGAGCTGAAAGGCGTGACCGACGGAATTCCTTAGGTGAGGCCAAAAAGTGTCCTTTTATCCTACCAGAGCTCAGGCAGTGTTGCAGGGGCAACAAGTCCGTTTGTCAGGCTGCGCCTAAAGTCGACGGTCTGCTTGGCAAGCGAGGGCAGCTTCGTGTTCCCAGTGCGAACGCTAAGCAGGGGGTGTTTGCATTGCCGTCCTGGTTCAGCAGCGGGGACCGCTTGCGGTCCACCTAAGACCTGCCACACCCGTGTTCGGGAGGACTTTTGAAAGATGGGCAATCCAACGGTGCAACAAAGAGAGCAGTGTTTTGCCTTGAATTCACTCTTCGTTCCAAGAGACGATGCGAAGGGCCTAGGTGCCTGTACGTCGGTAGGTCGCCTAAGATGTGACAACCGGTACACACGGTGTTGCCGTGAGACGTGGTGAGGGCGCGGGAGTCCCAGGAGTCCTGAAAAGCCCACTAGCGTTTAGCCACTGCTTTGAGTAGGGCTCCCTGGGAAATGCTGCACGCCTGCCTGGCATTTGTGGATGCAATTCCTGGACCTTGCCTTCAGCTTGGCGCTCAGTGTCGTGTTCCTTCTGGGTAAAGGCGGCTCTGGGATGCCCCAGGAATGGAAGCGGAAACCCACCGCCGCGCTCAAGAGAAGTCCACTTTCCTTCCAAAGACGTTCCAGCATGCAAGAATGGACTGACAGAGCACTGTATTTCAGGCAGCTTTCACGCTGAACGATCCTTCTTTCCCGTTGGGAGGTACTACAGTTCTCTAAGGGTCCCGGTCTCAGAGTTGCACACAGCCCACGTGCGTGTAGTTTCTCAGGAACCAAAGGGGACCCAAGGAGGACGGTGGCACCTTCTCTGAATAATTTTGTAGCCAGGGAGTTGGTTGTGCGCTGTGCGAATGGCATGAACTCTTAAAGGTGCTAGGTATCAGATGTAGGTGCTCCCTGAACCTGCCAAAAGCCTAGCAGTGTTCGGGGGGAAAACTGTCCATTTTCCAGACTGCATCAAAGGTCGACTTACAGCTTGCCAGGAAGAGCCGGTAGGTAAGTACACCCAGAATGAACACTACGCACCATGCCTCCCATGGCTCCTCAGCGTCAGCAGTGGGAGCCCCTGGCATGCCACCTAGGACCTTCTACACCTCTGTTCAGGGGCACTTTTGAATGTCGTGGCTATCTAGCTCTACAGCAAAGAGGAGACTTTGTCGCTTCTCAGTCTGCATTCAAAGAGGTCATCCGGAGGACTTTGACAGCGGAAAGGTGCTCAGGGGGCCAAGAAGAGTTTCGGTACACAGTGTTCTTCCAAGGGACGTGGTGAGGCAGCGGGGACCCTAGGAAAGGCATACTAACTTCAATGCACTACTCGCCTAAGGTTTCCTGGAAAACCTCTGCACGCGTCAATTCGTGGAGGGACTACCTGGACCTCACTTGGGTCGTTGTGGAACAGTAGAGTGTTCCGTTGATGGATAGAGGGTGACCGGAGGCCTCCTGCACGGCGTAGTAAACAGAGTGTTTCTCTAGGCAAACTCCCTTTCCCCGCACATAGCCATTCTACTTGTGAAGACAACACGAGGAACCGCACTGTTTCTCAGGACACTTTGAGGCCGCACTTTCAGCTCTCCCGCCGGGAAAATAATGCTCTTGGCTTTAGGTAACCAATATCAAAGTTGAACCCAGCACATGCACTTGTAGGTTCTGACCAACAAAAAGAGACTCAAGCAGCACCCTGGACCTTCGCTGATAAGACTTTGGCACCAGGGTAGTCCTGCGTGGGCTGAATGGCCTCAACGACGTAATTCCCGGGGATGGGCCAAACTGTCCTTGTGTCTTACAAAACCTGGGGTAGCGTTCAGGGGCACATTGTACGTTTGTCAGGCTGCCTCTGAAGTCGACCTTCTGCTTGGCAGAGACAGAGAGAGAGAGACAGAGAGAGAGAGAGAGAGAGAGACAGAGAGACAGAGAGACAGAGAGGCGGCAGGGAAGTGTTCCCAGCATGAACCGTAAACACAGTGTTTCTTCATAGCAGCAGTGGTTCAGCCGTGGGGATCATTGGCATAACACCGAAGACCTGCTAGGCCTGTGTTCGGGAGGACTTTTGAAAGCTCGGCAGTCTAGACGGGCAGCGAAGGGAGCAGAGTGTCGCCTTTCATTCTTCTTGCAGAGAAACGATCCGAAGGGCCCAGGTACCTGTATTTGGTTGGGTCCCCTGAGAATTGGGTACACGTTGGGTACACAGTGTTTCTCCATGCGAGGTGGTGAGGACCCAGGAGTCCTAGGAGTCCTGACCCAGCACCCTAGCGTCAAGCCACTGCTTTGACTAAGGCTTCTGGGCAAATGCTGCATGCCTGCAGGCACTGTGGATGCCGTTCCCGGACCTTGTTTGGATCTTCGTGACCAGCGTGGTCTGCCCTTTATGCGAAGGGGGCTCTGGCACGCCTCAGGCAAGGAAGTGGAAAGAGCTTTCTTCTTTCTTGCATAGCACCCTTTCCTTTGAGACACGTTCCAGCATGCAAGGGAAGACTAGCGGAACGCTGTGTTTCGGCACCTTGGAGGCTACGAGGATTCTTCGTTCAACTAGGGACAATCCAACGTTTCTCCTAAGGTCCCGGCATCAAAGTTGAACGCAGCCCCACGTACGTGTAGTTTCTCAAGCACCAGAAGAGACACAAGAAGCACTGTGGTACCTTCTCAGAATAATATCTTGCGCAGGGAGATGAGCACTGTCCGAGTGACATAGGCGTTTTAAGGCGCCAGCTAGATCTGGGTGTCCTTGAACCTGCCAAAAGACTAGCAGGCTTCAGGAGGAAACCGTTCATTTTCCGGACGGCATCTAAAGTCGAGTTTCTGCTGGGCAGGGAGAGATGGCAGGTATGTAAGCGGAGAATGAACAGTCAGCACAGAGCTTGTTACATTGCAGCTCAGGGTCAGCCCTGAGAGCCCCTGGCATCACACCGAAGACTTTGCAGAACTCGGGTCGGGGCACAGTTGACAGACTTGCCAACCTCTCTATCCAACGAAGGCAACAGTTTGCTGCCTTTCACACTGCGTTCCAAGAGATGATCCGGAGGTACCTGGGTCGCCGAACGGTGCTCAGTCGGTCAACAGGAGTCATTGAGTGCACAGTGTTCCTCCAAAGGGACATGGTGGGGCAGAGGGAGTCCTGGGAGAAGCATTCCAGCGTTAATGCGCTGCTTTCCCTAAGGGTTCATGGAAATCGTTTGTACACGTCAAGTCGTGCGTTGGAAACGCTGACATTACGTTGAGCCTGGGGGACAGGTCTGGCTTTCCCGTTATGTGAACAAGGGCTGCTGGAGGCCTCCTGTAACGAGTAGGAAACTGTCTGTTAGCCTAGGAAACCTGCCCTTCAATCACTCGGCATTACCACTGTGAAGAGGGCTCGGGCAACAACGCTGTTTTTCACTTAAATCTGAGGCCGCAAGTGTCCTGCTTTCCCGTTGGGAAAATAATGCTTTTCTCATTAGGCCCCTCGGTCAGACTTGACGCAGCACACGTACGTGTAGCTTCTGACCGGCGAAAAGAGACTCAAGGAGCACCCTGGACCTTCCCTGATAAAACTTTGGCACACAGGGAGCTGAAAGGCGTGACCGACGGAATTCCTTAGGTGAGGCCAAAAAGTGTCCTTTTATCCTACCAGAGCTCAGGCAGTGTTGCAGGGGCAACAAGTCCGTTTGTCAGGCTGCGCCTAAAGTCGACGGTCTGCTTGGCAAGCGAGGGCAGCTTCGTGTTCCCAGTGCGAACGCTAAGCAGGGGGTGTTTGCATTGCCGTCCTGGTTCAGCAGCGGGGACCGCTTGCGGTCCACCGAAGACCTGCCACACCCGTGTTCGGGAGGACTTTTGAAAGATGGGCAATCCAACGGTGCAACAAAGAGAGCAGTGTTTTGCCTTGAATTCACTCTTCGTTCCAAGAGACGATGCGAAGGGCCTAGGTGCCTGTACGTCGGTAGGTCGCCTAAGACGTGACAACCGGTACACACGGTGTTGCCGTGAGACGTGGTGAGGGCGCGGGAGTCCCAGGAGTCCTGAAAAGCCCACTAGCGTTTAGCCACTGCTTTGAGTAGGGCTCCCTGGGAAATGCTGCACGCCTGCCTGGCATTTGTGGATGCAATTCCTGGACCTTGCCTTCAGCTTGGCGCTCAGTGTCGTGTTCCTTCTGGGTAAAGGCGGCTCTGGGATGCCCCAGGAATGGAAGCGGAAACCCACCGCCGCGCTCAAGAAAAGTCCACTTTCCTTCCAAAGACGTTCCAGCATGCAAGAATGGACTGACAGAGCACTGTATTTCAGGCAGCTTTCACGCTGAACGATCCTTCTTTCCCGTTGGGAGGTACTACAGTTCTCTAAGGGTCCCGGTCTCAGAGTTGCACACAGCCCACGTGCGTGTAGTTTCTCAGGAACCAAAGGGGACCCAAGGAGGACGGTGGCACCTTCTCTGAATAATTTTGTAGCCAGGGAGTTGGTTGTGCGCTGTGCGAATGGCATGAACTCTTAAAGGTGCTAGGTATCAGATGTAGGTGCTCCCTGAACCTGCCAAAAGCCTAGCAGTGTTCGGGGGGGAAACTGTCCATTTTCCAGACTGCATCAAAGGTCGACTTACAGCTTGCCAGGAAGAGCCGGTAGGTAAGTACACCCAGAATGAACACTACGCACCATGCCTCCCATGGCTCCTCAGCGTCAGCAGTGGGAGCCCCTGGCATGCCACCTAGGACCTTCTACACCTCTGTTCAGGGGCACTTTTGAATGTCGTGGCTATCTAGCTCTACAGCAAAGAGGAGACTTTGTCGCTTCTCAGTCTGCATTCAAAGAGGTCATCCGGAGGACTTTGACAGCGGAAAGGTGCTCAGGGGGCCAAGAAGAGTTTCGGTACACAGTGTTCTTCCAAGGGACGTGGTGAGGCAGCGGGGACCCTAGGAAAGGCATACTAACTTCAATGCACTACTCGCCTAAGGTTTCCTGGAAAACCTCTGCACGCGTCAATTCGTGGAGGGACTACCTGGACCTCACTTGGGTCGTTGTGGAACAGTAGAGTGTTCCGTTGATGGATAGAGGGTGACCGGAGGCCTCCTGCACGGCGTAGTAAACAGAGTGTTTCTCTAGGCAAACTCCCTTTCCCCGCACATAGCCATTCTACTTGTGAAGACAACACGAGGAACCGCACTGTTTCTCAGGACACTTTGAGGCCGCACTTTCAGCTCTCCCGCCGGGAAAATAATGCTCTTGGCTTTAGGTAACCAATATCAAAGTTGAACCCAGCACATGCACTTGTAGGTTCTGACCAACAAAAAGAGACTCAAGCAGCACCCTGGACCTTCGCTGATAAGACTTTGGCACCAGGGTAGTCCTGCGTGGGCTGAATGGCCTCAACGACGTAATTCCCGGGGATGGGCCAAACTGTCCTTGTGTCTTACAAAACCTGGGGTAGCGTTCAGGGGCACATTGTACGTTTGTCAGGCTGCCTCTGAAGTCGACCTTCTGCTTGGCAGAGACAGAGAGAGAGAGAGACAGAGAGACAGAGAGACAGAGAGACAGAGAGACAGAGAGGCGGCAGGGAAGTGTTCCCAGCATGAACCGTAAACACAGTGTTTCTTCATAGCAGCAGTGGTTCAGCCGTGGGGATCATTGGCATAACACCGAAGACCTGCTAGGCCTGTGTTCGGGAGGACTTTTGAAAGCTCGGCCGTCTAGACGGGCAGCGAAGGGAGCAGAGTGTCGCCTTTCATTCTTCTTGCAGAGAAACGATCCGAAGGGCCCAGGTACCTGTATTTGGTTGGGTCCCCTGAGAATTGGGTACACGTTGGGTACACAGTGTTTCTCCATGCGAGGTGGTGAGGACCCAGGAGTCCTAGGAGTCCTGACCCAGCACCCTAGCGTCAAGCCACTGCTTTGACTAAGGCTTCTGGGCAAATGCTGCATGCCTGCAGGCACTGTGGATGCCGTTCCCGGACCTTGTTTGGATCTTCGTGACCAGCGTGGTCTGCCCTTTATGCGAAGGGGGCTCTGGCACGCCTCAGGCAAGGAAGTGGAAAGAGCTTTCTTCTTTCTTGCATAGCACCCTTTCCTTTGAGACACGTTCCAGCATGCAAGGGAAGACTAGCGGAACGCTGTGTTTCGGCACCTTGGAGGCTACGAGGATTCTTCGTTCAACTAGGGACAATCCAACGTTTCTCCTAAGGTCCCGGCATCAAAGTTGAACGCAGCCCCACGTACGTGTAGTTTCTCAAGCACCAGAAGAGACACAAGAAGCACTGTGGTACCTTCTCAGAATAATATCTTGCGCAGGGAGATGAGCACTGTCCGAGTGACATAGGCGTTTTAAGGCGCCAGCTAGATCTGGGTGTCCTTGAACCTGCCAAAAGACTAGCAGGCTTCAGGAGGAAACCGTTCATTTTCCGGACGGCATCTAAAGTCGAGTTTCTGCTGGGCAGGGAGAGACGGCAGGTATGTAAGCGGAGAATGAACAGTCAGCACAGAGCTTGTTACATTGCAGCTCAGGGTCAGCCCTGAGAGCCCCTGGCATCACACCGAAGACTTTGCAGAACTCGGGTCGCGGCACAGTTGACAGACTTGCCAACCTCTCTATCCAACGAAGGCAACAGTTTGCTGCCTTTCACACTGCGTTCCAAGAGATGATCCGGAGGTACCTGGGTCGCCGAACGGTGCTCAGTCGGTCAACAGGAGTCATTGAGTGCACAGTGTTCCTCCAAAGGGACATGGTGGGGCAGAGGGAGTCCTGGGAGAAGCATTCCAGCGTTAATGCGCTGCTTTCCCTAAGGGTTCATGGAAATCGTTTGTACACGTCAAGTCGTGCGTTGGAAACGCTGACATTACGTTGAGCCTGGGGGACAGGTCTGGCTTTCCCGTTATGTGAACAAGGGCTGCTGGAGGCCTCCTGTAACGAGTAGGAAACTGTCTGTTAGCCTAGGAAACCTGCCCTTCAATCACTCGGCATTACCACTGTGAAGAGGGCTCGGGCAACAACGCTGTTTTTCACTTAAATCTGAGGCCGCAAGTGTCCTGCTTTCCCGTTGGGAAAATAATGCTTTTCTCATTAGGCCCCTCGGTCAGACTTGACGCAGCACACGTACGTGTAGCTTCTGACCGGCGAAAAGAGACTCAAGGAGCACCCTGGACCTTCCCTGATAAAACTTTGGCACACAGGGAGCTGAAAGGCGTGACCGACGGAATTCCTTAGGTGAGGCCAAAAAGTGTCCTTTTATCCTACCAGAGCTCAGGCAGTGTTGCAGGGGCAACAAGTCCGTTTGTCAGGCTGCGCCTAAAGTCGACGGTCTGCTTGGCAAGCGAGGGCAGCTTCGTGTTCCCAGTGCGAACGCTAAGCAGGGGGTGTTTGCATTGCCGTCCTGGTTCAGCAGCGGGGACCGCTTGCGGTCCACCTAAGACCTGCCAGACCCATGTTCGGGAGGACTTTTGAAAGATGGGCAATCCAACGGTGCAACAAAGAGAGCAGTGTTTTGCCTTGAATTCACTCTTCGTTCCAAGAGACGATGCGAAGGGCCTAGGTGCCTGTACGTCGGTAGGTCGCCTAAGACGTGACAACCGGTACACACGGTGTTGCCGTGAGACGTGGTGAGGGCGCGGGAGTCCCAGGAGTCCTGAAAAGCCCACTAGCGTTTAGCCACTGCTTTGAGTAGGGCTCCCTGGGAAATGCTGCACGCCTGCCTGGCATTTGTGGATGCAATTCCTGGACCTTGCCTTCAGCTTGGCGCTCAGTGTCGTGTTCCTTCTGGGTAAAGGCGGCTCTGGGATGCCCCAGGAATGGAAGCGGAAACCCACCGCCGCGCTCAAGAAAAGTCCACTTTCCTTCCAAAGACGTTCCAGCATGCAAGAATGGACTGACAGAGCACTGTATTTCAGGCAGCTTTCACGCTGAACGATCCTTCTTTCCCGTTGGGAGGTACTACAGTTCTCTAAGGGTCCCGGTCTCAGAGTTGCACACAGCCCACGTGCGTGTAGTTTCTCAGGAACCAAAGGGGACCCAAGGAGGACGGTGGCACCTTCTCTGAATAATTTTGTAGCCAGGGAGTTGGTTGTGCGCTGTGCGAATGGCATGAACTCTTAAAGGTGCTAGGTATCAGATGTAGGTGCTCCCTGAACCTGCCAAAAGCCTAGCAGTGTTCGGGGGGGAAACTGTCCATTTTCCAGACTGCATCAAAGGTCGACTTACAGCTTGCCAGGAAGAGCCGGTAGGTAAGTACACCCAGAATGAACACTACGCACCATGCCTCCCATGGCTCCTCAGCGTCAGCAGTGGGAGCCCCTGGCATGCCACCTAGGACCTTCTACACCTCTGTTCAGGGGCACTTTTGAATGTCGTGGCTATCTAGCTCTACAGCAAAGAGGAGACTTTGTCGCTTCTCAGTCTGCATTCAAAGAGGTCATCCGGAGGACTTTGACAGCGGAAAGGTGCTCAGGGGGCCAAGAAGAGTTTCGGTACACAGTGTTCTTCCAAGGGACGTGGTGAGGCAGCGGGGACCCTAGGAAAGGCATACTAACTTCAATGCACTACTCGCCTAAGGTTTCCTGGAAAACCTCTGCACGCGTCAATTCGTGGAGGGACTACCTGGACCTCACTTGGGTCGTTGTGGAACAGTAGAGTGTTCCGTTGATGGATAGAGGGTGACCGGAGGCCTCCTGCACGGCGTAGTAAACAGAGTGTTTCTCTAGGCAAACTCCCTTTCCCCGCACATAGCCATTCTACTTGTGAAGACAACACGAGGAACCGCACTGTTTCTCAGGACACTTTGAGGCCGCACTTTCAGCTCTCCCGCCGGGAAAATAATGCTCTTGGCTTTAGGTAACCAATATCAAAGTTGAACCCAGCACATGCACTTGTAGGTTCTGACCAACAAAAAGAGACTCAAGCAGCACCCTGGACCTTCGCTGATAAGACTTTGGCACCAGGGTAGTCCTGCGTGGGCTGAATGGCCTCAACGACGTAATTCCCGGGGATGGGCCAAACTGTCCTTGTGTCTTACAAAACCTGGGGTAGCGTTCAGGGGCACATTGTACGTTTGTCAGGCTGCCTCTGAAGTCGACCTTCTGCTTGGCAGAGACAGAGAGAGAGAGAGACAGAGAGACAGAGAGACAGAGAGACAGAGAGACAGAGAGGCGGCAGGGAAGTGTTCCCAGCATGAACCGTAAACACAGTGTTTCTTCATAGCAGCAGTGGTTCAGCCGTGGGGATCATTGGCATAACACCGAAGACCTGCTAGGCCTGTGTTCGGGAGGACTTTTGAAAGCTCGGCCGTCTAGACGGGCAGCGAAGGGAGCAGAGTGTCGCCTTTCATTCTTCTTGCAGAGAAACGATCCGAAGGGCCCAGGTACCTGTATTTGGTTGGGTCCCCTGAGAATTGGGTACACGTTGGGTACACAGTGTTTCTCCATGCGAGGTGGTGAGGACCCAGGAGTCCTAGGAGTCCTGACCCAGCACCCTAGCGTCAAGCCACTGCTTTGACTAAGGCTTCTGGGCAAATGCTGCATGCCTGCAGGCACTGTGGATGCCGTTCCCGGACCTTGTTTGGATCTTCGTGACCAGCGTGGTCTGCCCTTTATGCGAAGGGGGCTCTGGCACGCCTCAGGCAAGGAAGTGGAAAGAGCTTTCTTCTTTCTTGCATAGCACCCTTTCCTTTGAGACACGTTCCAGCATGCAAGGGAAGACTAGCGGAACGCTGTGTTTCGGCACCTTGGAGGCTACGAGGATTCTTCGTTCAACTAGGGACAATCCAACGTTTCTCCTAAGGTCCCGGCATCAAAGTTGAACGCAGCCCCACGTACGTGTAGTTTCTCAAGCACCAGAAGAGACACAAGAAGCACTGTGGTACCTTCTCAGAATAATATCTTGCGCAGGGAGATGAGCACTGTCCGAGTGACATAGGCGTTTTAAGGCGCCAGCTAGATCTGGGTGTCCTTGAACCTGCCAAAAGACTAGCAGGCTTCAGGAGGAAACCGTTCATTTTCCGGACGGCATCTAAAGTCGAGTTTCTGCTGGGCAGGGAGAGACGGCAGGTATGTAAGCGGAGAATGAACAGTCAGCACAGAGCTTGTTACATTGCAGCTCAGGGTCAGCCCTGAGAGCCCCTGGCATCACACCGAAGACTTTGCAGAACTCGGGTCGCGGCACAGTTGACAGACTTGCCAACCTCTCTATCCAACGAAGGCAACAGTTTGCTGCCTTTCACACTGCGTTCCAAGAGATGATCCGGAGGTACCTGGGTCGCCGAACGGTGCTCAGTCGGTCAACAGGAGTCATTGAGTGCACAGTGTTCCTCCAAAGGGACATGGTGGGGCAGAGGGAGTCCTGGGAGAAGCATTCCAGCGTTAATGCGCTGCTTTCCCTAAGGGTTCATGGAAATCGTTTGTACACGTCAAGTCGTGCGTTGGAAACGCTGACATTACGTTGAGCCTGGGGGACAGGTCTGGCTTTCCCGTTATGTGAACAAGGGCTGCTGGAGGCCTCCTGTAACGAGTAGGAAACTGTCTGTTAGCCTAGGAAACCTGCCCTTCAATCACTCGGCATTACCACTGTGAAGAGGGCTCGGGCAACAACGCTGTTTTTCACTTAAATCTGAGGCCGCAAGTGTCCTGCTTTCCCGTTGGGAAAATAATGCTTTTCTCATTAGGCCCCTCGGTCAGACTTGACGCAGCACACGTACGTGTAGCTTCTGACCGGCGAAAAGAGACTCAAGGAGCACCCTGGACCTTCCCTGATAAAACTTTGGCACACAGGGAGCTGAAAGGCGTGACCGACGGAATTCCTTAGGTGAGGCCAAAAAGTGTCCTTTTATCCTACCAGAGCTCAGGCAGTGTTGCAGGGGCAACAAGTCCGTTTGTCAGGCTGCGCCTAAAGTCGACGGTCTGCTTGGCAAGCGAGGGCAGCTTCGTGTTCCCAGTGCGAACGCTAAGCAGGGGGTGTTTGCATTGCCGTCCTGGTTCAGCAGCGGGGACCGCTTGCGGTCCACCGAAGACCTGCCAGACCCGTGTTCGGGAGGACTTTTGAAAGATGGGCAATCCAACGGTGCAACAAAGAGAGCAGTGTTTTGCCTTGAATTCACTCTTCGTTCCAAGAGACGATGCGAAGGGCCTAGGTGCCTGTACGTCGGTAGGTCGCCTAAGACGTGACAACCGGTACACACGGTGTTGCCGTGAGACGTGGTGAGGGCGCGGGAGTCCCAGGAGTCCTGAAAAGCCCACTAGCGTTTAGCCACTGCTTTGAGTAGGGCTCCCTGGGAAATGCTGCACGCCTGCCTGGCATTTGTGGATGCAATTCCTGGACCTTGCCTTCAGCTTGGCGCTCAGTGTCGTGTTCCTTCTGGGTAAAGGCGGCTCTGGGATGCCCCAGGAATGGAAGCGGAAACCCACCGCCGCGCTCAAGAAAAGTCCACTTTCCTTCCAAAGACGTTCCAGCATGCAAGAATGGACTGACAGAGCACTGTATTTCAGGCAGCTTTCACGCTGAACGATCCTTCTTTCCCGTTGGGAGGTACTACAGTTCTCTAAGGGTCCCGGTCTCAGAGTTGCACACAGCCCACGTGCGTGTAGTTTCTCAGGAACCAAAGGGGACCCAAGGAGGACGGTGGCACCTTCTCTGAATAATTTTGTAGCCAGGGAGTTGGTTGTGCGCTGTGCGAATGGCATGAACTCTTAAAGGTGCTAGGTATCAGATGTAGGTGCTCCCTGAACCTGCCAAAAGCCTAGCAGTGTTCGGGGGGGAAACTGTCCATTTTCCAGACTGCATCAAAGGTCGACTTACAGCTTGCCAGGAAGAGCCGGTAGGTAAGTACACCCAGAATGAACACTACGCACCATGCCTCCCATGGCTCCTCAGCGTCAGCAGTGGGAGCCCCTGGCATGCCACCTAGGACCTTCTACACCTCTGTTCAGGGGCACTTTTGAATGTCGTGGCTATCTAGCTCTACAGCAAAGAGGAGACTTTGTCGCTTCTCAGTCTGCATTCAAAGAGGTCATCCGGAGGACTTTGACAGCGGAAAGGTGCTCAGGGGGCCAAGAAGAGTTTCGGTACACAGTGTTCTTCCAAGGGACGTGGTGAGGCAGCGGGGACCCTAGGAAAGGCATACTAACTTCAATGCACTACTCGCCTAAGGTTTCCTGGAAAACCTCTGCACGCGTCAATTCGTGGAGGGACTACCTGGACCTCACTTGGGTCGTTGTGGAACAGTAGAGTGTTCCGTTGATGGATAGAGGGTGACCGGAGGCCTCCTGCACGGCGTAGTAAACAGAGTGTTTCTCTAGGCAAACTCCCTTTCCCCGCACATAGCCATTCTACTTGTGAAGACAACACGAGGAACCGCACTGTTTCTCAGGACACTTTGAGGCCGCACTTTCAGCTCTCCCGCCGGGAAAATAATGCTCTTGGCTTTAGGTAACCAATATCAAAGTTGAACCCAGCACATGCACTTGTAGGTTCTGACCAACAAAAAGAGACTCAAGCAGCACCCTGGACCTTCGCTGATAAGACTTTGGCACCAGGGTAGTCCTGCGTGGGCTGAATGGCCTCAACGACGTAATTCCCGGGGATGGGCCAAACTGTCCTTGTGTCTTACAAAACCTGGGGTAGCGTTCAGGGGCACATTGTACGTTTGTCAGGCTGCCTCTGAAGTCGACCTTCTGCTTGGCAGAGACAGAGAGAGAGAGACAGAGAGAGAGAGAGAGAGAGAGACAGAGAGACAGAGAGACAGAGAGGCGGCAGGGAAGTGTTCCCAGCATGAACCGTAAACACAGTGTTTCTTCATAGCAGCAGTGGTTCAGCCGTGGGGATCATTGGCATAACACCGAAGACCTGCTAGGCCTGTGTTCGGGAGGACTTTTGAAAGCTCGGCCGTCTAGACGGGCAGCGAAGGGAGCAGAGTGTCGCCTTTCATTCTTCTTGCAGAGAAACGATCCGAAGGGCCCAGGTACCTGTATTTGGTTGGGTCCCCTGAGAATTGGGTACACGTTGGGTACACAGTGTTTCTCCATGCGAGGTGGTGAGGACCCAGGAGTCCTAGGAGTCCTGACCCAGCACCCTAGCGTCAAGCCACTGCTTTGACTAAGGCTTCTGGGCAAATGCTGCATGCCTGCAGGCACTGTGGATGCCGTTCCCGGACCTTGTTTGGATCTTCGTGACCAGCGTGGTCTGCCCTTTATGCGAAGGGGGCTCTGGCACGCCTCAGGCAAGGAAGTGGAAAGAGCTTTCTTCTTTCTTGCATAGCACCCTTTCCTTTGAGACACGTTCCAGCATGCAAGGGAAGACTAGCGGAACGCTGTGTTTCGGCACCTTGGAGGCTACGAGGATTCTTCGTTCAACTAGGGACAATCCAACGTTTCTCCTAAGGTCCCGGCATCAAAGTTGAACGCAGCCCCACGTACGTGTAGTTTCTCAAGCACCAGAAGAGACACAAGAAGCACTGTGGTACCTTCTCAGAATAATATCTTGCGCAGGGAGATGAGCACTGTCCGAGTGACATAGGCGTTTTAAGGCGCCAGCTAGATCTGGGTGTCCTTGAACCTGCCAAAAGACTAGCAGGCTTCAGGAGGAAACCGTTCATTTTCCGGACGGCATCTAAAGTCGAGTTTCTGCTGGGCAGGGAGAGACGGCAGGTATGTAAGCGGAGAATGAACAGTCAGCACAGAGCTTGTTACATTGCAGCTCAGGGTCAGCCCTGAGAGCCCCTGGCATCACACCGAAGACTTTGCAGAGCTCGGGTCGGGGCACAGTTGACAGACTTGCCAACCTCTCTATCCAACGAAGGCAACAGTTTGCTGCCTTTCACACTGCGTTCCAAGAGATGATCCGGAGGTACCTGGGTCGCCGAACGGTGCTCAGTCGGTCAACAGGAGTCATTGAGTGCACAGTGTTCCTCCAAAGGGACATGGTGGGGCAGAGGGAGTCCTGGGAGAAGCATTCCAGCGTTAATGCGCTGCTTTCCCTAAGGGTTCATGGAAATCGTTTGTACACGTCAAGTCGTGCGTTGGAAACGCTGACATTACGTTGAGCCTGGGGGACAGGTCTGGCTTTCCCGTTATGTGAACAAGGGCTGCTGGAGGCCTCCTGTAACGAGTAGGAAACTGTCTGTTAGCCTAGGAAACCTGCCCTTCAATCACTCGGCATTACCACTGTGAAGAGGGCTCGGGCAACAACGCTGTTTTTCACTTAAATCTGAGGCCGCAAGTGTCCTGCTTTCCCGTTGGGAAAATAATGCTTTTCTCATTAGGCCCCTCGGTCAGACTTGACGCAGCACACGTACGTGTAGCTTCTGACCGGCGAAAAGAGACTCAAGGAGCACCCTGGACCTTCCCTGATAAAACTTTGGCACACAGGGAGCTGAAAGGCGTGACCGACGGAATTCCTTAGGTGAGGCCAAAAAGTGTCCTTTTATCCTACCAGAGCTCAGGCAGTGTTGCAGGGGCAACAAGTCCGTTTGTCAGGCTGCGCCTAAAGTCGACGGTCTGCTTGGCAAGCGAGGGCAGCTTCGTGTTCCCAGTGCGAACGCTAAGCAGGGGGTGTTTGCATTGCCGTCCTGGTTCAGCAGCGGGGACCGCTTGCGGTCCACCTAAGACCTGCCAGACCCGTGTTCGGGAGGACTTTTGAAAGATGGGCAATCCAACGGTGCAACAAAGAGAGCAGTGTTTTGCCTTGAATTCACTCTTCGTTCCAAGAGACGATGCGAAGGGCCTAGGTGCCTGTACGTCGGTAGGTCGCCTAAGACGTGACAACCGGTACACACGGTGTTGCCGTGAGACGTGGTGAGGGCGCGGGAGTCCCAGGAGTCCTGAAAAGCCCACTAGCGTTTAGCCACTGCTTTGAGTAGGGCTCCCTGGGAAATGCTGCACGCCTGCCTGGCATTTGTGGATGCAATTCCTGGACCTTGCCTTCAGCTTGGCGCTCAGTGTCGTGTTCCTTCTGGGTAAAGGCGGCTCTGGGATGCCCCAGGAATGGAAGCGGAAACCCACCGCCGCGCTCAAGAAAAGTCCACTTTCCTTCCAAAGACGTTCCAGCATGCAAGAATGGACTGACAGAGCACTGTATTTCAGGCAGCTTTCACGCTGAACGATCCTTCTTTCCCGTTGGGAGGTACTACAGTTCTCTAAGGGTCCCGGTCTCAGAGTTGCACACAGCCCACGTGCGTGTAGTTTCTCAGGAACCAAAGGGGACCCAAGGAGGACGGTGGCACCTTCTCTGAATAATTTTGTAGCCAGGGAGTTGGTTGTGCGCTGTGCGAATGGCATGAACTCTTAAAGGTGCTAGGTATCAGATGTAGGTGCTCCCTGAACCTGCCAAAAGCCTAGCAGTGTTCGGGGGGGAAACTGTCCATTTTCCAGACTGCATCAAAGGTCGACTTACAGCTTGCCAGGAAGAGCCGGTAGGTAAGTACACCCAGAATGAACACTACGCACCATGCCTCCCATGGCTCCTCAGCGTCAGCAGTGGGAGCCCCTGGCATGCCACCTAGGACCTTCTACACCTCTGTTCAGGGGCACTTTTGAATGTCGTGGCTATCTAGCTCTACAGCAAAGAGGAGACTTTGTCGCTTCTCAGTCTGCATTCAAAGAGGTCATCCGGAGGACTTTGACAGCGGAAAGGTGCTCAGGGGGCCAAGAAGAGTTTCGGTACACAGTGTTCTTCCAAGGGACGTGGTGAGGCAGCGGGGACCCTAGGAAAGGCATACTAACTTCAATGCACTACTCGCCTAAGGTTTCCTGGAAAACCTCTGCACGCGTCAATTCGTGGAGGGACTACCTGGACCTCACTTGGGTCGTTGTGGAACAGTAGAGTGTTCCGTTGATGGATAGAGGGTGACCGGAGGCCTCCTGCACGGCGTAGTAAACAGAGTGTTTCTCTAGGCAAACTCCCTTTCCCCGCACATAGCCATTCTACTTGTGAAGACAACACGAGGAACCGCACTGTTTCTCAGGACACTTTGAGGCCGCACTTTCAGCTCTCCCGCCGGGAAAATAATGCTCTTGGCTTTAGGTAACCAATATCAAAGTTGAACCCAGCACATGCACTTGTAGGTTCTGACCAACAAAAAGAGACTCAAGCAGCACCCTGGACCTTCGCTGATAAGACTTTGGCACCAGGGTAGTCCTGCGTGGGCTGAATGGCCTCAACGACGTAATTCCCGGGGATGGGCCAAACTGTCCTTGTGTCTTACAAAACCTGGGGTAGCGTTCAGGGGCACATTGTACGTTTGTCAGGCTGCCTCTGAAGTCGACCTTCTGCTTGGCAGAGACAGAGAGAGAGAGAGAGAGAGAGACAGAGAGACAGAGAGACAGAGAGACAGAGAGGCGGCAGGGAAGTGTTCCCAGCATGAACCGTAAACACAGTGTTTCTTCATAGCAGCAGTGGTTCAGCCGTGGGGATCATTGGCATAACACCGAAGACCTGCTAGGCCTGTGTTCGGGAGGACTTTTGAAAGCTCGGCAGTCTAGACGGGCAGCGAAGGGAGCAGAGTGTCGCCTTTCATTCTTCTTGCAGAGAAACGATCCGAAGGGCCCAGGTACCTGTATTTGGTTGGGTCCCCTGAGAATTGGGTACACGTTGGGTACACAGTGTTTCTCCATGCGAGGTGGTGAGGACCCAGGAGTCCTAGGAGTCCTGACCCAGCACCCTAGCGTCAAGCCACTGCTTTGACTAAGGCTTCTGGGCAAATGCTGCATGCCTGCAGGCCCTGTGGATGCCGTTCCCGGACCTTGTTTGGATCTTCGTGACCAGCGTGGTCTGCCCTTTATGCGAAGGGGGCTCTGGCACGCCTCAGGCAAGGAAGTGGAAAGAGCTTTCTTCTTTCTTGCATAGCACCCTTTCCTTTGAGACACGTTCCAGCATGCAAGGGAAGACTAGCGGAACGCTGTGTTTCGGCACCTTTGAGGCTACGAGGATTCTTCGTTCAACTAGGGACAATCCAACGTTTCTCCTAAGGTCCCGGCATCAAAGTTGAACGCAGCCCCACGTACGTGTAGTTTCTCAAGCACCAGAAGAGACACAAGAAGCACTGTGGTACCTTCTCAGAATAATATCTTGCGCAGGGAGATGAGCACTGTCCGAGTGACATAGGCGTTTTAAGGCGCCAGCTAGATCTGGGTGTCCTTGAACCTGCCAAAAGACTAGCAGGCTTCAGGAGGAAACCGTTCATTTTCCGGACGGCATCTAAAGTCGAGTTTCTGCTGGGCAGGGAGAGACGGCAGGTATGTAAGCGGAGAATGAACAGTCAGCACAGAGCTTGTTACATTGCAGCTCAGGGTCAGCCCTGAGAGCCCCTGGCATCACACCGAAGACTTTGCAGAACTCGGGTCGGGGCACAGTTGACAGACTTGCCAACCTCTCTATCCAACGAAGGCAACAGTTTGCTGCCTTTCACACTGCGTTCCAAGAGATGATCCGGAGGTACCTGGGTCGCCGAACGGTGCTCAGTCGGTCAACAGGAGTCATTGAGTGCACAGTGTTCCTCCAAAGGGACATGGTGGGGCAGAGGGAGTCCTGGGAGAAGCATTCCAGCGTTAATGCGCTGCTTTCCCTAAGGGTTCATGGAAATCGTTTGTACACGTCAAGTCGTGCGTTGGAAACGCTGACATTACGTTGAGCCTGGGGGACAGGTCTGGCTTTCCCGTTATGTGAACAAGGGCTGCTGGAGGCCTCCTGTAACGAGTAGGAAACTGTCTGTTAGCCTAGGAAACCTGCCCTTCAATCACTCGGCATTACCACTGTGAAGAGGGCTCGGGCAACAACGCTGTTTTTCACTTAAATCTGAGGCCGCAAGTGTCCTGCTTTCCCGTTGGGAAAATAATGCTTTTCTCATTAGGCCCCTCGGTCAGACTTGACGCAGCACACGTACGTGTAGCTTCTGACCGGCGAAAAGAGACTCAAGGAGCACCCTGGACCTTCCCTGATAAAACTTTGGCACACAGGGAGCTGAAAGGCGTGACCGACGGAATTCCTTAGGTGAGGCCAAAAAGTGTCCTTTTATCCTACCAGAGCTCAGGCAGTGTTGCAGGGGCAACAAATCCGTTTGTCAGGCTGCGCCTAAAGTCGACGGTCTGCTTGGCAAGCGAGGGCAGCTTCGTGTTCCCAGTGCGAACGCTAAGCAGGGGGTGTTTGCATTGCCGTCCTGGTTCAGCAGCGGGGACCGCTTGCGGTCCACCGAAGACCTGCCAGACCCGTGTTCGGGAGGACTTTTGAAAGATGGGCAATCCAACGGTGCAACAAAGAGAGCAGTGTTTTGCCTTGAATTCACTCTTCGTTCCAAGAGACGATGCGAAGGGCCTAGGTGCCTGTACGTCGGTAGGTCGCCTAAGACGTGACAACCGGTACACACGGTGTTGCCGTGAGACGTGGTGAGGGCGCGGGAGTCCCAGGAGTCCTGAAAAGCCCACTAGCGTTTAGCCACTGCTTTGAGTAGGGCTCCCTGGGAAATGCTGCACGCCTGCCTGGCATTTGTGGATGCAATTCCTGGACCTTGCCTTCAGCTTGGCGCTCAGTGTCGTGTTCCTTCTGGGTAAAGGCGGCTCTGGGATGCCCCAGGAATGGAAGCGGAAACCCACCGCCGCGCTCAAGAAAAGTCCACTTTCCTTCCAAAGACGTTCCAGCATGCAAGAATGGACTGACAGAGCACTGTATTTCAGGCAGCTTTCACGCTGAACGATCCTTCTTTCCCGTTGGGAGGTACTACAGTTCTCTAAGGGTCCCGGTCTCAGAGTTGCACACAGCCCATGTGCGTGTAGTTTCTCAGGAACCAAAGGGGACCCAAGGAGGACGGTGGCACCTTCTCTGAATAATTTTGTAGCCAGGGAGTTGGTTGTGCGCTGTGCGAATGGCATGAACTCTTAAAGGTGCTAGGTATCAGATGTAGGTGCTCCCTGAACCTGCCAAAAGCCTAGCAGTGTTCGGGGGGGAAACTGTCCATTTTCCAGACTGCATAAAAGGTCGACTTACAGCTTGCCAGGAAGAGCCGGTAGGTAAGTACACCCAAGGATGAACACTACGCACCATGCCTCCCATGGCTCCTCAGCGTCAGCAGTGGGAGCCCCCGGCATGCCACCTAGGACCTTCTACACCTCTGTTCAGGGGCACTTTTGAATGTCGTGGCTATCTAGCTCTACAGCAAAGAGGAGACTTTGTCGCTTCTCAGTCTGCATTCAAAGAGGTCATCCGGAGGACTTTGACAGCGGAAAGGTGCTCAGGGGGCCAAGAAGAGTTTCGGTACACAGTGTTCTTCCAAGGGACGTGGTGAGGCAGCGGGGACCCTAGGAAAGGCATACTAACTTCAATGCACTACTCGCCTAAGGTTTCCTGGAAAACCTCTGCACGCGTCAATTCGTGGAGGGACTACCTGGACCTCACTTGGGTCGTTGTGGAACAGTAGAGTGTTCCGTTGATGGATAGAGGGTGACCGGAGGCCTCCTGCACGGCGTAGTAAACAGAGTGTCTCTCTAGGCAAACTCCCTTTCCCCGCACATAGCCATTCTACTTGTGAAGACAACACGAGGAACCGCACTGTTTCTCAGGACACTTTGAGGCCGCACTTTCAGCTCTCCCGCCGGGAAAATAATGCTCTTGGCTTTAGGTAACCAATATCAAAGTTGAACCCAGCACATGCACTTGTAGGTTCTGACCAACAAAAAGAGACTCAAGCAGCACCCTGGACCTTCGCTGATAAGACTTTGGCACCAGGGTAGTCCTGCGTGGGCTGAATGGCCTCAACGACGTAATTCCCGGGGATGGGCCAAACTGTCCTTGTGTCTTACAAAACCTGGGGTAGCGTTCAGGGGCACATTGTACGTTTGTCAGGCTGCCTCTGAAGTCGACCTTCTGCTTGGCAGAGACAGAGAGAGAGAGAGAGAGAGAGACAGAGAGACAGAGAGACAGAGAGACAGAGAGGCGGCAGGGAAGTGTTCCCAGCATGAACCGTAAACACAGTGTTTCTTCATAGCAGCAGTGGTTCAGCCGTGGGGATCATTGGCATAACACCGAAGACCTGCTAGGCCTGTGTTCGGGAGGACTTTTGAAAGCTCGGCAGTCTAGACGGGCAGCGAAGGGAGCAGAGTGTCGCCTTTCATTCTTCTTGCAGAGAAACGATCCGAAGGGCCCAGGTACCTGTATTTGGTTGGGTCCCCTGAGAATTGGGTACACGTTGGGTACACAGTGTTTCTCCATGCGAGGTGGTGAGGACCCAGGAGTCCTAGGAGTCCTGACCCAGCACCCTAGCGTCAAGCCACTGCTTTGACTAAGGCTTCTGGGCAAATGCTGCATGCCTGCAGGCACTGTGGATGCCGTTCCCGGACCTTGTTTGGATCTTCGTGACCAGCGTGGTCTGCCCTTTATGCGAAGGGGGCTCTGGCACGCCTCAGGCAAGGAAGTGGAAAGAACTTTCTTCTTTCTTGCATAGCACCCTTTCCTTTGAGACACGTTCCAGCATGCAAGGGAAGACTAGCGGAACGCTGTGTTTCGGCACCTTGGAGGCTACGAGGATTCTTCGTTCACCTAGGGACAATCCAACGTTTCTCCTAAGGTCCCGGCATCAAAGTTGAACGCAGCCCCACGTACGTGTAGTTTCTCAAGCACCAGAAGAGACACAAGAAGCACTGTGGTACCTTCTCAGAATAATATCTTGCGCAGGGAGATGAGCACTGTCCGAGTGACATAGGCGTTTTAAGGCGCCAGCTAGATCTGGGTGTCCTTGAACCTGCCAAAAGACTAGCAGGCTTCAGGAGGAAACCGTTCATTTTCCGGACGGCATCTAAAGTCGAGTTTCTGCTGGGCAGGGAGAGACGGCAGGTATGTAAGCGGAGAATGAACAGTCAGCACAGAGCTTGTTACATTGCAGCTCAGGGTCAGCCCTGAGAGCCCCTGGCATCACACCGAAGACTTTGCAGAACTCGGGTCGGGGCACAGTTGACAGACTTGCCAACCTCTCTATCCAACGAAGGCAACAGTTTGCTGCCTTTCACACTGCGTTCCAAGAGATGATCCGGAGGTACCTGGGTCGCCGAACGGTGCTCAGTCGGTCAACAGGAGTCATTGAGTGCACAGTGTTCCTCCAAAGGGACATGGTGGGGCAGAGGGAGTCCTGGGAGAAGCATTCCAGCGTTAATGCGCTGCTTTCCCTAAGGGTTCATGGAAATCGTTTGTACACGTCAAGTCGTGCGTTGGAAACGCTGACATTACGTTGAGCCTGGGGGACAGGTCTGGCTTTCCCGTTATGTGAACAAGGGCTGCTGGAGGCCTCCTGTAACGAGTAGGAAACTGTCTGTTAGCCTAGGAAACCTGCCCTTCAATCACTCGGCATTACCACTGTGAAGAGGGCTCGGGCAACAACGCTGTTTTTCACTTAAATCTGAGGCCGCAAGTGTCCTGCTTTCCCGTTGGGAAAATAATGCTTTTCTCATTAGGCCCCTCGGTCAGACTTGACGCAGCACACGTACGTGTAGCTTCTGACCGGCGAAAAGAGACTCAAGGAGCACCCTGGACCTTCCCTGATAAAACTTTGGCACACAGGGAGCTGAAAGGCGTGACCGACGGAATTCCTTAGGTGAGGCCAAAAAGTGTCCTTTTATCCTACCAGAGCTCAGGCAGTGTTGCAGGGGCAACAAGTCCGTTTGTCAGGCTGCGCCTAAAGTCGACGGTCTGCTTGGCAAGCGAGGGCAGCTTCGTGTTCCCAGTGCGAACGCTAAGCAGGGGGTGTTTGCATTGCCGTCCTGGTTCAGCAGCGGGGACCGCTTGCGGTCCACCGAAGACCTGCCAGACCCGTGTTCGGGAGGACTTTTGAAAGATGGGCAATCCAACGGTGCAACAAAGAGAGCAGTGTTTTGCCTTGAATTCACTCTTCGTTCCAAGAGACGATGCGAAGGGCCTAGGTGCCTGTACGTCGGTAGGTCGCCTAAGACGTGACAACCGGTACACACGGTGTTGCCGTGAGACGTGATGAGGGCGCGGGAGTCCCAGGAGTCCTGAAAAGCCCACTAGCGTTTAGCCACTGCTTTGAGTAGGGCTCCCTGGGAAATGCTGCACGCCTGCCTGGCATTTGTGGATGCAATTCCTGGACCTTGCCTTCAGCTTGGCGCTCAGTGTCGTGTTCCTTCTGGGTAAAGGCGGCTCTGGGATGCCCCAGGAATGGAAGCGGAAACCCACCGCCGCGCTCAAGAAAAGTCCACTTTCCTTCCAAAGACGTTCCAGCATGCAAGAATGGACTGACAGAGCACTGTATTTCAGGCAGCTTTCACGCTGAACGATCCTTCTTTCCCGTTGGGAGGTACTACAGTTCTCTAAGGGTCCCGGTCTCAGAGTTGCACACAGCCCACGTGCGTGTAGTTTCTCAGGAACCAAAGGGGACCCAAGGAGGACGGTGGCACCTTCTCTGAATAATTTTGTAGCCAGGGAGTTGGTTGTGCGCTGTGCGAATGGCATGAACTCTTAAAGGTGCTAGGTATCAGATGTAGGTGCTCCCTGAACCTGCCAAAAGCCTAGCAGTGTTCGGGGGGGAAACTGTCCATTTTCCAGACTGCATCAAAGGTCGACTTACAGCTTGCCAGGAAGAGCCGGTAGGTAAGTACACCCAGAATGAACACTACGCACCATGCCTCCCATGGCTCCTCAGCGTCAGCAGTGGGAGCCCCTGGCATGCCACCTAGGACCTTCTACACCTCTGTTCAGGGGCACTTTTGAATGTCGTGGCTATCTAGCTCTACAGCAAAGAGGAGACTTTGTCGCTTCTCAGTCTGCATTCAAAGAGGTCATCCGGAGGACTTTGACAGCGGAAAGGTGCTCAGGGGGCCAAGAAGAGTTTCGGTACACAGTGTTCTTCCAAGGGACGTGGTGAGGCAGCGGGGACCCTAGGAAAGGCATACTAACTTCAATGCACTACTCGCCTAAGGTTTCCTGGAAAACCTCTGCACGCGTCAATTCGTGGAGGGACTACCTGGACCTCACTTGGGTCGTTGTGGAACAGTAGAGTGTTCCGTTGATGGATAGAGGGTGACCGGAGGCCTCCTGCACGGCGTAGTAAACAGAGTGTTTCTCTAGGCAAACTCCCTTTCCCCGCACATAGCCATTCTACTTGTGAAGACAACACGAGGAACCGCACTGTTTCTCAGGACACTTTGAGGCCGCACTTTCAGCTCTCCCGCCGGGAAAATAATGCTCTTGGCTTTAGGTAACCAATATCAAAGTTGAACCCAGCACATGCACTTGTAGGTTCTGACCAACAAAAAGAGACTCAAGCAGCACCCTGGACCTTCGCTGATAAGACTTTGGCACCAGGGTAGTCCTGCGTGGGCTGAATGGCCTCAACGACGTAATTCCCGGGGATGGGCCAAACTGTCCTTGTGTCTTACAAAACCTGGGGTAGCGTTCAGGGGCACATTGTACGTTTGTCAGGCTGCCTCTGAAGTCGCCCTTCTGCTTGGCAGAGACAGAGAGAGAGAGACAGAGAGAGAGAGAGAGAGAGAGACAGAGAGACAGAGAGACAGAGAGGCGGCAGGGAAGTGTTCCCAGCATGAACCGTAAACACAGTGTTTCTTCATAGCAGCAGTGGTTCAGCCGTGGGGATCATTGGCATAACACCGAAGACCTGCTAGGCCTGTGTTCGGGAGGACTTTTGAAAGCTCGGCCGTCTAGACGGGCAGCGAAGGGAGCAGAGTGTCGCCTTTCATTCTTCTTGCAGAGAAACGATCCGAAGGGCCCAGGTACCTGTATTTGGTTGGGTCCCCTGAGAATTGGGTACACGTTGGGTACACAGTGTTTCTCCATGCGAGGTGGTGAGGACCCAGGAGTCCTAGGAGTCCTGACCCAGCACCCTAGCGTCAAGCCACTGCTTTGACTAAGGCTTCTGGGCAAATGCTGCATGCCTGCAGGCACTGTGGATGCCGTTCCCGGACCTTGTTTGGATCTTCGTGACCAGCGTGGTCTGCCCTTTATGCGAAGGGGGCTCTGGCACGCCTCAGGCAAGGAAGTGGAAAGAGCTTTCTTCTTTCTTGCATAGCACCCTTTCCTTTGAGACACGTTCCAGCATGCAAGGGAAGACTAGCGGAACGCTGTGTTTCGGCACCTTTGAGGCTACGAGGATTCTTCGTTCAACTAGGGACAATCCAACGTTTCTCCTAAGGTCCCGGCATCAAAGTTGAACGCAGCCCCACGTACGTGTAGTTTCTCAAGCACCAGAAGAGACACAAGAAGCACTGTGGTACCTTCTCAGAATAATATCTTGCGCAGGGAGATGAGCACTGTCCGAGTGACATAGGCGTTTTAAGGCGCCAGCTAGATCTGGGTGTCCTTGAACCTGCCAAAAGACTAGCAGGCTTCAGGAGGAAACCGTTCATTTTCCGGACGGCATCTAAAGTCGAGTTTCTGCTGGGCAGGGAGAGACGGCAGGTATGTAAGCGGAGAATGAACAGTCAGCACAGAGCTTGTTACATTGCAGCTCAGGGTCAGCCCTGAGAGCCCCTGGCATCACACCGAAGACTTTGCAGAACTCGGGTCGCGGCACAGTTGACAGACTTGCCAACCTCTCTATCCAACGAAGGCAACAGTTTGCTGCCTTTCACACTGCGTTCCAAGAGATGATCCGGAGGTACCTGGGTCGCCGAACGGTGCTCAGTCGGTCAACAGGAGTCATTGAGTGCACAGTGTTCCTCCAAAGGGACATGGTGGGGCAGAGGGAGTCCTGGGAGAAGCATTCCAGCGTTAATGCGCTGCTTTCCCTAAGGGTTCATGGAAATCGTTTGTACACGTCAAGTCGTGCGTTGGAAACGCTGACATTACGTTGAGCCTGGGGGACAGGTCTGGCTTTCCCGTTATGTGAACAAGGGCTGCTGGAGGCCTCCTGTAACGAGTAGGAAACTGTCTGTTAGCCTAGGAAACCTGCCCTTCAATCACTCGGCATTACCACTGTGAAGAGGGCTCGGGCAACAACGCTGTTTTTCACTTAAATCTGAGGCCGCAAGTGTCCTGCTTTCCCGTTGGGAAAATAATGCTTTTCTCATTAGGCCCCTCGGTCAGACTTGACGCAGCACACGTACGTGTAGCTTCTGACCGGCGAAAAGAGACTCAAGGAGCACCCTGGACCTTCCCTGATAAAACTTTGGCACACAGGGAGCTGAAAGGCGTGACCGACGGAATTCCTTAGGTGAGGCCAAAAAGTGTCCTTTTATCCTACCAGAGCTCAGGCAGTGTTGCAGGGGCAACAAGTCCGTTTGTCAGGCTGCGCCTAAAGTCGACGGTCTGCTTGGCAAGCGAGGGCAGCTTCGTGTTCCCAGTGCGAACGCTAAGCAGGGGGTGTTTGCATTGCCGTCCTGGTTCAGCAGCGGGGACCGCTTGCGGTCCACCGAAGACCTGCCAGACCCGTGTTCGGGAGGACTTTTGAAAGATGGGCAATCCAACGGTGCAACAAAGAGAGCAGTGTTTTGCCTTGAATTCACTCTTCGTTCCAAGAGACGATGCGAAGGGCCTAGGTGCCTGTACGTCGGTAGGTCGCCTAAGACGTGACAACCGGTACACACGGTGTTGCCGTGAGACGTGGTGAGGGCGCGGGAGTCCCAGGAGTCCTGAAAAGCCCACTAGCGTTTAGCCACTGCTTTGAGTAGGGCTCCCTGGGAAATGCTGCACGCCTGCCTGGCATTTGTGGATGCAATTCCTGGACCTTGCCTTCAGCTTGGCGCTCAGTGTCGTGTTCCTTCTGGGTAAAGGCGGCTCTGGGATGCCCCAGGAATGGAAGCGGAAACCCACCGCCGCGCTCAAGAAAAGTCCACTTTCCTTCCAAAGACGTTCCAGCATGCAAGAATGGACTGACAGAGCACTGTATTTCAGGCAGCTTTCACGCTGAACGATCCTTCTTTCCCGTTGGGAGGTACTACAGTTCTCTAAGGGTCCCGGTCTCAGAGTTGCACACAGCCCACGTGCGTGTAGTTTCTCAGGAACCAAAGGGGACCCAAGGAGGACGGTGGCACCTTCTCTGAATAATTTTGTAGCCAGGGAGTTGGTTGTGCGCTGTGCGAATGGCATGAACTCTTAAAGGTGCTAGGTATCAGATGTAGGTGCTCCCTGAACCTGCCAAAAGCCTAGCAGTGTTCGGGGGGGAAACTGTCCATTTTCCAGACTGCATCAAAGGTCGACTTACAGCTTGCCAGGAAGAGCCGGTAGGTAAGTACACCCAGAATGAACACTACGCACCATGCCTCCCATGGCTCCTCAGCGTCAGCAGTGGGAGCCCCTGGCATGCCACCTAGGACCTTCTACACCTCTGTTCAGGGGCACTTTTGAATGTCGTGGCTATCTAGCTCTACAGCAAAGAGGAGACTTTGTCGCTTCTCAGTCTGCATTCAAAGAGGTCATCCGGAGGACTTTGACAGCGGAAAGGTGCTCAGGGGGCCAAGAAGAGTTTCGGTACACAGTGTTCTTCCAAGGGACGTGGTGAGGCAGCGGGGACCCTAGGAAAGGCATACTAACTTCAATGCACTACTCGCCTAAGGTTTCCTGGAAAACCTCTGCACGCGTCAATTCGTGGAGGGACTACCTGGACCTCACTTGGGTCGTTGTGGAACAGTAGAGTGTTCCGTTGATGGATAGAGGGTGACCGGAGGCCTCCTGCACGGCGTAGTAAACAGAGTGTTTCTCTAGGCAAACTCCCTTTCCCCGCACATAGCCATTCTACTTGTGAAGACAACACGAGGAACCGCACTGTTTCTCAGGACACTTTGAGGCCGCACTTTCAGCTCTCCCGCCGGGAAAATAATGCTCTTGGCTTTAGGTAACCAATATCAAAGTTGAACCCAGCACATGCACTTGTAGGTTCTGACCAACAAAAAGAGACTCAAGCAGCACCCTGGACCTTCGCTGATAAGACTTTGGCACCAGGGTAGTCCTGCGTGGGCTGAATGGCCTCAACGACGTAATTCCCGGGGATGGGCCAAACTGTCCTTGTGTCTTACAAAACCTGGGGTAGCGTTCAGGGGCACATTGTACGTTTGTCAGGCTGCCTCTGAAGTCGACCTTCTGCTTGGCAGAGACAGAGAGAGAGAGAGACAGAGAGACAGAGAGACAGAGAGACAGAGAGACAGAGAGGCGGCAGGGAAGTGTTCCCAGCATGAACCGTAAACACAGTGTTTCTTCATAGCAGCAGTGGTTCAGCCGTGGGGATCATTGGCATAACACCGAAGACCTGCTAGGCCTGTGTTCGGGAGGACTTTTGAAAGCTCGGCCGTCTAGACGGGCAGCGAAGGGAGCAGAGTGTCGCCTTTCATTCTTCTTGCAGAGAAACGATCCGAAGGGCCCAGGTACCTGTATTTGGTTGGGTCCCCTGAGAATTGGGTACACGTTGGGTACACAGTGTTTCTCCATGCGAGGTGGTGAGGACCCAGGAGTCCTAGGAGTCCTGACCCAGCACCCTAGCGTCAAGCCACTGCTTTGACTAAGGCTTCTGGGCAAATGCTGCATGCCTGCAGGCACTGTGGATGCCGTTCCCGGACCTTGTTTGGATCTTCGTGACCAGCGTGGTCTGCCCTTTATGCGAAGGGGGCTCTGGCACGCCTCAGGCAAGGAAGTGGAAAGAGCTTTCTTCTTTCTTGCATAGCACCCTTTCCTTTGAGACACGTTCCAGCATGCAAGGGAAGACTAGCGGAACGCTGTGTTTCGGCACCTTGGAGGCTACGAGGATTCTTCGTTCAACTAGGGACAATCCAACGTTTCTCCTAAGGTCCCGGCATCAAAGTTGAACGCAGCCCCACGTACGTGTAGTTTCTCAAGCACCAGAAGAGACACAAGAAGCACTGTGGTACCTTCTCAGAATAATATCTTGCGCAGGGAGATGAGCACTGTCCGAGTGACATAGGCGTTTTAAGGCGCCAGCTAGATCTGGGTGTCCTTGAACCTGCCAAAAGACTAGCAGGCTTCAGGAGGAAACCGTTCATTTTCCGGACGGCATCTAAAGTCGAGTTTCTGCTGGGCAGGGAGAGACGGCAGGTATGTAAGCGGAGAATGAACAGTCAGCACAGAGCTTGTTACATTGCAGCTCAGGGTCAGCCCTGAGAGCCCCTGGCATCACACCGAAGACTTTGCAGAACTCGGGTCGCGGCACAGTTGACAGACTTGCCAACCTCTCTATCCAACGAAGGCAACAGTTTGCTGCCTTTCACACTGCGTTCCAAGAGATGATCCGGAGGTACCTGGGTCGCCGAACGGTGCTCAGTCGGTCAACAGGAGTCATTGAGTGCACAGTGTTCCTCCAAAGGGACATGGTGGGGCAGAGGGAGTCCTGGGAGAAGCATTCCAGCGTTAATGCGCTGCTTTCCCTAAGGGTTCATGGAAATCGTTTGTACACGTCAAGTCGTGCGTTGGAAACGCTGACATTACGTTGAGCCTGGGGGACAGGTCTGGCTTTCCCGTTATGTGAACAAGGGCTGCTGGAGGCCTCCTGTAACGAGTAGGAAACTGTCTGTTAGCCTAGGAAACCTGCCCTTCAATCACTCGGCATTACCACTGTGAAGAGGGCTCGGGCAACAACGCTGTTTTTCACTTAAATCTGAGGCCGCAAGTGTCCTGCTTTCCCGTTGGGAAAATAATGCTTTTCTCATTAGGCCCCTCGGTCAGACTTGACGCAGCACACGTACGTGTAGCTTCTGACCGGCGAAAAGAGACTCAAGGAGCACCCTGGACCTTCCCTGATAAAACTTTGGCACACAGGGAGCTGAAAGGCGTGACCGACGGAATTCCTTAGGTGAGGCCAAAAAGTGTCCTTTTATCCTACCAGAGCTCAGGCAGTGTTGCAGGGGCAACAAGTCCGTTTGTCAGGCTGCGCCTAAAGTCGACGGTCTGCTTGGCAAGCGAGGGCAGCTTCGTGTTCCCAGTGCGAACGCTAAGCAGGGGGTGTTTGCATTGCCGTCCTGGTTCAGCAGCGGGGACCGCTTGCGGTCCACCTAAGACCTGCCAGACCCATGTTCGGGAGGACTTTTGAAAGATGGGCAATCCAACGGTGCAACAAAGAGAGCAGTGTTTTGCCTTGAATTCACTCTTCGTTCCAAGAGACGATGCGAAGGGCCTAGGTGCCTGTACGTCGGTAGGTCGCCTAAGACGTGACAACCGGTACACACGGTGTTGCCGTGAGACGTGGTGAGGGCGCGGGAGTCCCAGGAGTCCTGAAAAGCCCACTAGCGTTTAGCCACTGCTTTGAGTAGGGCTCCCTGGGAAATGCTGCACGCCTGCCTGGCATTTGTGGATGCAATTCCTGGACCTTGCCTTCAGCTTGGCGCTCAGTGTCGTGTTCCTTCTGGGTAAAGGCGGCTCTGGGATGCCCCAGGAATGGAAGCGGAAACCCACCGCCGCGCTCAAGAAAAGTCCACTTTCCTTCCAAAGACGTTCCAGCATGCAAGAATGGACTGACAGAGCACTGTATTTCAGGCAGCTTTCACGCTGAACGATCCTTCTTTCCCGTTGGGAGGTACTACAGTTCTCTAAGGGTCCCGGTCTCAGAGTTGCACACAGCCCACGTGCGTGTAGTTTCTCAGGAACCAAAGGGGACCCAAGGAGGACGGTGGCACCTTCTCTGAATAATTTTGTAGCCAGGGAGTTGGTTGTGCGCTGTGCGAATGGCATGAACTCTTAAAGGTGCTAGGTATCAGATGTAGGTGCTCCCTGAACCTGCCAAAAGCCTAGCAGTGTTCGGGGGGGAAACTGTCCATTTTCCAGACTGCATCAAAGGTCGACTTACAGCTTGCCAGGAAGAGCCGGTAGGTAAGTACACCCAGAATGAACACTACGCACCATGCCTCCCATGGCTCCTCAGCGTCAGCAGTGGGAGCCCCTGGCATGCCACCTAGGACCTTCTACACCTCTGTTCAGGGGCACTTTTGAATGTCGTGGCTATCTAGCTCTACAGCAAAGAGGAGACTTTGTCGCTTCTCAGTCTGCATTCAAAGAGGTCATCCGGAGGACTTTGACAGCGGAAAGGTGCTCAGGGGGCCAAGAAGAGTTTCGGTACACAGTGTTCTTCCAAGGGACGTGGTGAGGCAGCGGGGACCCTAGGAAAGGCATACTAACTTCAATGCACTACTCGCCTAAGGTTTCCTGGAAAACCTCTGCACGCGTCAATTCGTGGAGGGACTACCTGGACCTCACTTGGGTCGTTGTGGAACAGTAGAGTGTTCCGTTGATGGATAGAGGGTGACCGGAGGCCTCCTGCACGGCGTAGTAAACAGAGTGTTTCTCTAGGCAAACTCCCTTTCCCCGCACATAGCCATTCTACTTGTGAAGACAACACGAGGAACCGCACTGTTTCTCAGGACACTTTGAGGCCGCACTTTCAGCTCTCCCGCCGGGAAAATAATGCTCTTGGCTTTAGGTAACCAATATCAAAGTTGAACCCAGCACATGCACTTGTAGGTTCTGACCAACAAAAAGAGACTCAAGCAGCACCCTGGACCTTCGCTGATAAGACTTTGGCACCAGGGTAGTCCTGCGTGGGCTGAATGGCCTCAACGACGTAATTCCCGGGGATGGGCCAAACTGTCCTTGTGTCTTACAAAACCTGGGGTAGCGTTCAGGGGCACATTGTACGTTTGTCAGGCTGCCTCTGAAGTCGACCTTCTGCTTGGCAGAGACAGAGAGAGAGAGAGACAGAGAGACAGAGAGACAGAGAGACAGAGAGACAGAGAGGCGGCAGGGAAGTGTTCCCAGCATGAACCGTAAACACAGTGTTTCTTCATAGCAGCAGTGGTTCAGCCGTGGGGATCATTGGCATAACACCGAAGACCTGCTAGGCCTGTGTTCGGGAGGACTTTTGAAAGCTCGGCCGTCTAGACGGGCAGCGAAGGGAGCAGAGTGTCGCCTTTCATTCTTCTTGCAGAGAAACGATCCGAAGGGCCCAGGTACCTGTATTTGGTTGGGTCCCCTGAGAATTGGGTACACGTTGGGTACACAGTGTTTCTCCATGCGAGGTGGTGAGGACCCAGGAGTCCTAGGAGTCCTGACCCAGCACCCTAGCGTCAAGCCACTGCTTTGACTAAGGCTTCTGGGCAAATGCTGCATGCCTGCAGGCACTGTGGATGCCGTTCCCGGACCTTGTTTGGATCTTCGTGACCAGCGTGGTCTGCCCTTTATGCGAAGGGGGCTCTGGCACGCCTCAGGCAAGGAAGTGGAAAGAGCTTTCTTCTTTCTTGCATAGCACCCTTTCCTTTGAGACACGTTCCAGCATGCAAGGGAAGACTAGCGGAACGCTGTGTTTCGGCACCTTGGAGGCTACGAGGATTCTTCGTTCAACTAGGGACAATCCAACGTTTCTCCTAAGGTCCCGGCATCAAAGTTGAACGCAGCCCCACGTACGTGTAGTTTCTCAAGCACCAGAAGAGACACAAGAAGCACTGTGGTACCTTCTCAGAATAATATCTTGCGCAGGGAGATGAGCACTGTCCGAGTGACATAGGCGTTTTAAGGCGCCAGCTAGATCTGGGTGTCCTTGAACCTGCCAAAAGACTAGCAGGCTTCAGGAGGAAACCGTTCATTTTCCGGACGGCATCTAAAGTCGAGTTTCTGCTGGGCAGGGAGAGACGGCAGGTATGTAAGCGGAGAATGAACAGTCAGCACAGAGCTTGTTACATTGCAGCTCAGGGTCAGCCCTGAGAGCCCCTGGCATCACACCGAAGACTTTGCAGAACTCGGGTCGCGGCACAGTTGACAGACTTGCCAACCTCTCTATCCAACGAAGGCAACAGTTTGCTGCCTTTCACACTGCGTTCCAAGAGATGATCCGGAGGTACCTGGGTCGCCGAACGGTGCTCAGTCGGTCAACAGGAGTCATTGAGTGCACAGTGTTCCTCCAAAGGGACATGGTGGGGCAGAGGGAGTCCTGGGAGAAGCATTCCAGCGTTAATGCGCTGCTTTCCCTAAGGGTTCATGGAAATCGTTTGTACACGTCAAGTCGTGCGTTGGAAACGCTGACATTACGTTGAGCCTGGGGGACAGGTCTGGCTTTCCCGTTATGTGAACAAGGGCTGCTGGAGGCCTCCTGTAACGAGTAGGAAACTGTCTGTTAGCCTAGGAAACCTGCCCTTCAATCACTCGGCATTACCACTGTGAAGAGGGCTCGGGCAACAACGCTGTTTTTCACTTAAATCTGAGGCCGCAAGTGTCCTGCTTTCCCGTTGGGAAAATAATGCTTTTCTCATTAGGCCCCTCGGTCAGACTTGACGCAGCACACGTACGTGTAGCTTCTGACCGGCGAAAAGAGACTCAAGGAGCACCCTGGACCTTCCCTGATAAAACTTTGGCACACAGGGAGCTGAAAGGCGTGACCGACGGAATTCCTTAGGTGAGGCCAAAAAGTGTCCTTTTATCCTACCAGAGCTCAGGCAGTGTTGCAGGGGCAACAAGTCCGTTTGTCAGGCTGCGCCTAAAGTCGACGGTCTGCTTGGCAAGCGAGGGCAGCTTCGTGTTCCCAGTGCGAACGCTAAGCAGGGGGTGTTTGCATTGCCGTCCTGGTTCAGCAGCGGGGACCGCTTGCGGTCCACCGAAGACCTGCCAGACCCGTGTTCGGGAGGACTTTTGAAAGATGGGCAATCCAACGGTGCAACAAAGAGAGCAGTGTTTTGCCTTGAATTCACTCTTCGTTCCAAGAGACGATGCGAAGGGCCTAGGTGCCTGTACGTCGGTAGGTCGCCTAAGACGTGACAACCGGTACACACGGTGTTGCCGTGAGACGTGGTGAGGGCGCGGGAGTCCCAGGAGTCCTGAAAAGCCCACTAGCGTTTAGCCACTGCTTTGAGTAGGGCTCCCTGGGAAATGCTGCACGCCTGCCTGGCATTTGTGGATGCAATTCCTGGACCTTGCCTTCAGCTTGGCGCTCAGTGTCGTGTTCCTTCTGGGTAAAGGCGGCTCTGGGATGCCCCAGGAATGGAAGCGGAAACCCACCGCCGCGCTCAAGAAAAGTCCACTTTCCTTCCAAAGACGTTCCAGCATGCAAGAATGGACTGACAGAGCACTGTATTTCAGGCAGCTTTCACGCTGAACGATCCTTCTTTCCCGTTGGGAGGTACTACAGTTCTCTAAGGGTCCCGGTCTCAGAGTTGCACACAGCCCACGTGCGTGTAGTTTCTCAGGAACCAAAGGGGACCCAAGGAGGACGGTGGCACCTTCTCTGAATAATTTTGTAGCCAGGGAGTTGGTTGTGCGCTGTGCGAATGGCATGAACTCTTAAAGGTGCTAGGTATCAGATGTAGGTGCTCCCTGAACCTGCCAAAAGCCTAGCAGTGTTCGGGGGGGAAACTGTCCATTTTCCAGACTGCATCAAAGGTCGACTTACAGCTTGCCAGGAAGAGCCGGTAGGTAAGTACACCCAGAATGAACACTACGCACCATGCCTCCCATGGCTCCTCAGCGTCAGCAGTGGGAGCCCCTGGCATGCCACCTAGGACCTTCTACACCTCTGTTCAGGGGCACTTTTGAATGTCGTGGCTATCTAGCTCTACAGCAAAGAGGAGACTTTGTCGCTTCTCAGTCTGCATTCAAAGAGGTCATCCGGAGGACTTTGACAGCGGAAAGGTGCTCAGGGGGCCAAGAAGAGTTTCGGTACACAGTGTTCTTCCAAGGGACGTGGTGAGGCAGCGGGGACCCTAGGAAAGGCATACTAACTTCAATGCACTACTCGCCTAAGGTTTCCTGGAAAACCTCTGCACGCGTCAATTCGTGGAGGGACTACCTGGACCTCACTTGGGTCGTTGTGGAACAGTAGAGTGTTCCGTTGATGGATAGAGGGTGACCGGAGGCCTCCTGCACGGCGTAGTAAACAGAGTGTTTCTCTAGGCAAACTCCCTTTCCCCGCACATAGCCATTCTACTTGTGAAGACAACACGAGGAACCGCACTGTTTCTCAGGACACTTTGAGGCCGCACTTTCAGCTCTCCCGCCGGGAAAATAATGCTCTTGGCTTTAGGTAACCAATATCAAAGTTGAACCCAGCACATGCACTTGTAGGTTCTGACCAACAAAAAGAGACTCAAGCAGCACCCTGGACCTTCGCTGATAAGACTTTGGCACCAGGGTAGTCCTGCGTGGGCTGAATGGCCTCAACGACGTAATTCCCGGGGATGGGCCAAACTGTCCTTGTGTCTTACAAAACCTGGGGTAGCGTTCAGGGGCACATTGTACGTTTGTCAGGCTGCCTCTGAAGTCGACCTTCTGCTTGGCAGAGACAGAGAGAGAGAGACAGAGAGAGAGAGAGAGAGAGAGACAGAGAGACAGAGAGACAGAGAGGCGGCAGGGAAGTGTTCCCAGCATGAACCGTAAACACAGTGTTTCTTCATAGCAGCAGTGGTTCAGCCGTGGGGATCATTGGCATAACACCGAAGACCTGCTAGGCCTGTGTTCGGGAGGACTTTTGAAAGCTCGGCCGTCTAGACGGGCAGCGAAGGGAGCAGAGTGTCGCCTTTCATTCTTCTTGCAGAGAAACGATCCGAAGGGCCCAGGTACCTGTATTTGGTTGGGTCCCCTGAGAATTGGGTACACGTTGGGTACACAGTGTTTCTCCATGCGAGGTGGTGAGGACCCAGGAGTCCTAGGAGTCCTGACCCAGCACCCTAGCGTCAAGCCACTGCTTTGACTAAGGCTTCTGGGCAAATGCTGCATGCCTGCAGGCACTGTGGATGCCGTTCCCGGACCTTGTTTGGATCTTCGTGACCAGCGTGGTCTGCCCTTTATGCGAAGGGGGCTCTGGCACGCCTCAGGCAAGGAAGTGGAAAGAGCTTTCTTCTTTCTTGCATAGCACCCTTTCCTTTGAGACACGTTCCAGCATGCAAGGGAAGACTAGCGGAACGCTGTGTTTCGGCACCTTGGAGGCTACGAGGATTCTTCGTTCAACTAGGGACAATCCAACGTTTCTCCTAAGGTCCCGGCATCAAAGTTGAACGCAGCCCCACGTACGTGTAGTTTCTCAAGCACCAGAAGAGACACAAGAAGCACTGTGGTACCTTCTCAGAATAATATCTTGCGCAGGGAGATGAGCACTGTCCGAGTGACATAGGCGTTTTAAGGCGCCAGCTAGATCTGGGTGTCCTTGAACCTGCCAAAAGACTAGCAGGCTTCAGGAGGAAACCGTTCATTTTCCGGACGGCATCTAAAGTCGAGTTTCTGCTGGGCAGGGAGAGACGGCAGGTATGTAAGCGGAGAATGAACAGTCAGCACAGAGCTTGTTACATTGCAGCTCAGGGTCAGCCCTGAGAGCCCCTGGCATCACACCGAAGACTTTGCAGAGCTCGGGTCGGGGCACAGTTGACAGACTTGCCAACCTCTCTATCCAACGAAGGCAACAGTTTGCTGCCTTTCACACTGCGTTCCAAGAGATGATCCGGAGGTACCTGGGTCGCCGAACGGTGCTCAGTCGGTCAACAGGAGTCATTGAGTGCACAGTGTTCCTCCAAAGGGACATGGTGGGGCAGAGGGAGTCCTGGGAGAAGCATTCCAGCGTTAATGCGCTGCTTTCCCTAAGGGTTCATGGAAATCGTTTGTACACGTCAAGTCGTGCGTTGGAAACGCTGACATTACGTTGAGCCTGGGGGACAGGTCTGGCTTTCCCGTTATGTGAACAAGGGCTGCTGGAGGCCTCCTGTAACGAGTAGGAAACTGTCTGTTAGCCTAGGAAACCTGCCCTTCAATCACTCGGCATTACCACTGTGAAGAGGGCTCGGGCAACAACGCTGTTTTTCACTTAAATCTGAGGCCGCAAGTGTCCTGCTTTCCCGTTGGGAAAATAATGCTTTTCTCATTAGGCCCCTCGGTCAGACTTGACGCAGCACACGTACGTGTAGCTTCTGACCGGCGAAAAGAGACTCAAGGAGCACCCTGGACCTTCCCTGATAAAACTTTGGCACACAGGGAGCTGAAAGGCGTGACCGACGGAATTCCTTAGGTGAGGCCAAAAAGTGTCCTTTTATCCTACCAGAGCTCAGGCAGTGTTGCAGGGGCAACAAGTCCGTTTGTCAGGCTGCGCCTAAAGTCGACGGTCTGCTTGGCAAGCGAGGGCAGCTTCGTGTTCCCAGTGCGAACGCTAAGCAGGGGGTGTTTGCATTGCCGTCCTGGTTCAGCAGCGGGGACCGCTTGCGGTCCACCTAAGACCTGCCAGACCCGTGTTCGGGAGGACTTTTGAAAGATGGGCAATCCAACGGTGCAACAAAGAGAGCAGTGTTTTGCCTTGAATTCACTCTTCGTTCCAAGAGACGATGCGAAGGGCCTAGGTGCCTGTACGTCGGTAGGTCGCCTAAGACGTGACAACCGGTACACACGGTGTTGCCGTGAGACGTGGTGAGGGCGCGGGAGTCCCAGGAGTCCTGAAAAGCCCACTAGCGTTTAGCCACTGCTTTGAGTAGGGCTCCCTGGGAAATGCTGCACGCCTGCCTGGCATTTGTGGATGCAATTCCTGGACCTTGCCTTCAGCTTGGCGCTCAGTGTCGTGTTCCTTCTGGGTAAAGGCGGCTCTGGGATGCCCCAGGAATGGAAGCGGAAACCCACCGCCGCGCTCAAGAAAAGTCCACTTTCCTTCCAAAGACGTTCCAGCATGCAAGAATGGACTGACAGAGCACTGTATTTCAGGCAGCTTTCACGCTGAACGATCCTTCTTTCCCGTTGGGAGGTACTACAGTTCTCTAAGGGTCCCGGTCTCAGAGTTGCACACAGCCCACGTGCGTGTAGTTTCTCAGGAACCAAAGGGGACCCAAGGAGGACGGTGGCACCTTCTCTGAATAATTTTGTAGCCAGGGAGTTGGTTGTGCGCTGTGCGAATGGCATGAACTCTTAAAGGTGCTAGGTATCAGATGTAGGTGCTCCCTGAACCTGCCAAAAGCCTAGCAGTGTTCGGGGGGGAAACTGTCCATTTTCCAGACTGCATCAAAGGTCGACTTACAGCTTGCCAGGAAGAGCCGGTAGGTAAGTACACCCAGAATGAACACTACGCACCATGCCTCCCATGGCTCCTCAGCGTCAGCAGTGGGAGCCCCTGGCATGCCACCTAGGACCTTCTACACCTCTGTTCAGGGGCACTTTTGAATGTCGTGGCTATCTAGCTCTACAGCAAAGAGGAGACTTTGTCGCTTCTCAGTCTGCATTCAAAGAGGTCATCCGGAGGACTTTGACAGCGGAAAGGTGCTCAGGGGGCCAAGAAGAGTTTCGGTACACAGTGTTCTTCCAAGGGACGTGGTGAGGCAGCGGGGACCCTAGGAAAGGCATACTAACTTCAATGCACTACTCGCCTAAGGTTTCCTGGAAAACCTCTGCACGCGTCAATTCGTGGAGGGACTACCTGGACCTCACTTGGGTCGTTGTGGAACAGTAGAGTGTTCCGTTGATGGATAGAGGGTGACCGGAGGCCTCCTGCACGGCGTAGTAAACAGAGTGTTTCTCTAGGCAAACTCCCTTTCCCCGCACATAGCCATTCTACTTGTGAAGACAACACGAGGAACCGCACTGTTTCTCAGGACACTTTGAGGCCGCACTTTCAGCTCTCCCGCCGGGAAAATAATGCTCTTGGCTTTAGGTAACCAATATCAAAGTTGAACCCAGCACATGCACTTGTAGGTTCTGACCAACAAAAAGAGACTCAAGCAGCACCCTGGACCTTCGCTGATAAGACTTTGGCACCAGGGTAGTCCTGCGTGGGCTGAATGGCCTCAACGACGTAATTCCCGGGGATGGGCCAAACTGTCCTTGTGTCTTACAAAACCTGGGGTAGCGTTCAGGGGCACATTGTACGTTTGTCAGGCTGCCTCTGAAGTCGACCTTCTGCTTGGCAGAGACAGAGAGAGAGAGAGAGAGAGAGACAGAGAGACAGAGAGACAGAGAGACAGAGAGGCGGCAGGGAAGTGTTCCCAGCATGAACCGTAAACACAGTGTTTCTTCATAGCAGCAGTGGTTCAGCCGTGGGGATCATTGGCATAACACCGAAGACCTGCTAGGCCTGTGTTCGGGAGGACTTTTGAAAGCTCGGCAGTCTAGACGGGCAGCGAAGGGAGCAGAGTGTCGCCTTTCATTCTTCTTGCAGAGAAACGATCCGAAGGGCCCAGGTACCTGTATTTGGTTGGGTCCCCTGAGAATTGGGTACACGTTGGGTACACAGTGTTTCTCCATGCGAGGTGGTGAGGACCCAGGAGTCCTAGGAGTCCTGACCCAGCACCCTAGCGTCAAGCCACTGCTTTGACTAAGGCTTCTGGGCAAATGCTGCATGCCTGCAGGCCCTGTGGATGCCGTTCCCGGACCTTGTTTGGATCTTCGTGACCAGCGTGGTCTGCCCTTTATGCGAAGGGGGCTCTGGCACGCCTCAGGCAAGGAAGTGGAAAGAGCTTTCTTCTTTCTTGCATAGCACCCTTTCCTTTGAGACACGTTCCAGCATGCAAGGGAAGACTAGCGGAACGCTGTGTTTCGGCACCTTTGAGGCTACGAGGATTCTTCGTTCAACTAGGGACAATCCAACGTTTCTCCTAAGGTCCCGGCATCAAAGTTGAACGCAGCCCCACGTACGTGTAGTTTCTCAAGCACCAGAAGAGACACAAGAAGCACTGTGGTACCTTCTCAGAATAATATCTTGCGCAGGGAGATGAGCACTGTCCGAGTGACATAGGCGTTTTAAGGCGCCAGCTAGATCTGGGTGTCCTTGAACCTGCCAAAAGACTAGCAGGCTTCAGGAGGAAACCGTTCATTTTCCGGACGGCATCTAAAGTCGAGTTTCTGCTGGGCAGGGAGAGACGGCAGGTATGTAAGCGGAGAATGAACAGTCAGCACAGAGCTTGTTACATTGCAGCTCAGGGTCAGCCCTGAGAGCCCCTGGCATCACACCGAAGACTTTGCAGAACTCGGGTCGGGGCACAGTTGACAGACTTGCCAACCTCTCTATCCAACGAAGGCAACAGTTTGCTGCCTTTCACACTGCGTTCCAAGAGATGATCCGGAGGTACCTGGGTCGCCGAACGGTGCTCAGTCGGTCAACAGGAGTCATTGAGTGCACAGTGTTCCTCCAAAGGGACATGGTGGGGCAGAGGGAGTCCTGGGAGAAGCATTCCAGCGTTAATGCGCTGCTTTCCCTAAGGGTTCATGGAAATCGTTTGTACACGTCAAGTCGTGCGTTGGAAACGCTGACATTACGTTGAGCCTGGGGGACAGGTCTGGCTTTCCCGTTATGTGAACAAGGGCTGCTGGAGGCCTCCTGTAACGAGTAGGAAACTGTCTGTTAGCCTAGGAAACCTGCCCTTCAATCACTCGGCATTACCACTGTGAAGAGGGCTCGGGCAACAACGCTGTTTTTCACTTAAATCTGAGGCCGCAAGTGTCCTGCTTTCCCGTTGGGAAAATAATGCTTTTCTCATTAGGCCCCTCGGTCAGACTTGACGCAGCACACGTACGTGTAGCTTCTGACCGGCGAAAAGAGACTCAAGGAGCACCCTGGACCTTCCCTGATAAAACTTTGGCACACAGGGAGCTGAAAGGCGTGACCGACGGAATTCCTTAGGTGAGGCCAAAAAGTGTCCTTTTATCCTACCAGAGCTCAGGCAGTGTTGCAGGGGCAACAAATCCGTTTGTCAGGCTGCGCCTAAAGTCGACGGTCTGCTTGGCAAGCGAGGGCAGCTTCGTGTTCCCAGTGCGAACGCTAAGCAGGGGGTGTTTGCATTGCCGTCCTGGTTCAGCAGCGGGGACCGCTTGCGGTCCACCGAAGACCTGCCAGACCCGTGTTCGGGAGGACTTTTGAAAGATGGGCAATCCAACGGTGCAACAAAGAGAGCAGTGTTTTGCCTTGAATTCACTCTTCGTTCCAAGAGACGATGCGAAGGGCCTAGGTGCCTGTACGTCGGTAGGTCGCCTAAGACGTGACAACCGGTACACACGGTGTTGCCGTGAGACGTGGTGAGGGCGCGGGAGTCCCAGGAGTCCTGAAAAGCCCACTAGCGTTTAGCCACTGCTTTGAGTAGGGCTCCCTGGGAAATGCTGCACGCCTGCCTGGCATTTGTGGATGCAATTCCTGGACCTTGCCTTCAGCTTGGCGCTCAGTGTCGTGTTCCTTCTGGGTAAAGGCGGCTCTGGGATGCCCCAGGAATGGAAGCGGAAACCCACCGCCGCGCTCAAGAAAAGTCCACTTTCCTTCCAAAGACGTTCCAGCATGCAAGAATGGACTGACAGAGCACTGTATTTCAGGCAGCTTTCACGCTGAACGATCCTTCTTTCCCGTTGGGAGGTACTACAGTTCTCTAAGGGTCCCGGTCTCAGAGTTGCACACAGCCCATGTGCGTGTAGTTTCTCAGGAACCAAAGGGGACCCAAGGAGGACGGTGGCACCTTCTCTGAATAATTTTGTAGCCAGGGAGTTGGTTGTGCGCTGTGCGAATGGCATGAACTCTTAAAGGTGCTAGGTATCAGATGTAGGTGCTCCCTGAACCTGCCAAAAGCCTAGCAGTGTTCGGGGGGGAAACTGTCCATTTTCCAGACTGCATAAAAGGTCGACTTACAGCTTGCCAGGAAGAGCCGGTAGGTAAGTACACCCAAGGATGAACACTACGCACCATGCCTCCCATGGCTCCTCAGCGTCAGCAGTGGGAGCCCCCGGCATGCCACCTAGGACCTTCTACACCTCTGTTCAGGGGCACTTTTGAATGTCGTGGCTATCTAGCTCTACAGCAAAGAGGAGACTTTGTCGCTTCTCAGTCTGCATTCAAAGAGGTCATCCGGAGGACTTTGACAGCGGAAAGGTGCTCAGGGGGCCAAGAAGAGTTTCGGTACACAGTGTTCTTCCAAGGGACGTGGTGAGGCAGCGGGGACCCTAGGAAAGGCATACTAACTTCAATGCACTACTCGCCTAAGGTTTCCTGGAAAACCTCTGCACGCGTCAATTCGTGGAGGGACTACCTGGACCTCACTTGGGTCGTTGTGGAACAGTAGAGTGTTCCGTTGATGGATAGAGGGTGACCGGAGGCCTCCTGCACGGCGTAGTAAACAGAGTGTCTCTCTAGGCAAACTCCCTTTCCCCGCACATAGCCATTCTACTTGTGAAGACAACACGAGGAACCGCACTGTTTCTCAGGACACTTTGAGGCCGCACTTTCAGCTCTCCCGCCGGGAAAATAATGCTCTTGGCTTTAGGTAACCAATATCAAAGTTGAACCCAGCACATGCACTTGTAGGTTCTGACCAACAAAAAGAGACTCAAGCAGCACCCTGGACCTTCGCTGATAAGACTTTGGCACCAGGGTAGTCCTGCGTGGGCTGAATGGCCTCAACGACGTAATTCCCGGGGATGGGCCAAACTGTCCTTGTGTCTTACAAAACCTGGGGTAGCGTTCAGGGGCACATTGTACGTTTGTCAGGCTGCCTCTGAAGTCGACCTTCTGCTTGGCAGAGACAGAGAGAGAGAGAGAGAGAGAGACAGAGAGACAGAGAGACAGAGAGACAGAGAGGCGGCAGGGAAGTGTTCCCAGCATGAACCGTAAACACAGTGTTTCTTCATAGCAGCAGTGGTTCAGCCGTGGGGATCATTGGCATAACACCGAAGACCTGCTAGGCCTGTGTTCGGGAGGACTTTTGAAAGCTCGGCAGTCTAGACGGGCAGCGAAGGGAGCAGAGTGTCGCCTTTCATTCTTCTTGCAGAGAAACGATCCGAAGGGCCCAGGTACCTGTATTTGGTTGGGTCCCCTGAGAATTGGGTACACGTTGGGTACACAGTGTTTCTCCATGCGAGGTGGTGAGGACCCAGGAGTCCTAGGAGTCCTGACCCAGCACCCTAGCGTCAAGCCACTGCTTTGACTAAGGCTTCTGGGCAAATGCTGCATGCCTGCAGGCACTGTGGATGCCGTTCCCGGACCTTGTTTGGATCTTCGTGACCAGCGTGGTCTGCCCTTTATGCGAAGGGGGCTCTGGCACGCCTCAGGCAAGGAAGTGGAAAGAACTTTCTTCTTTCTTGCATAGCACCCTTTCCTTTGAGACACGTTCCAGCATGCAAGGGAAGACTAGCGGAACGCTGTGTTTCGGCACCTTGGAGGCTACGAGGATTCTTCGTTCACCTAGGGACAATCCAACGTTTCTCCTAAGGTCCCGGCATCAAAGTTGAACGCAGCCCCACGTACGTGTAGTTTCTCAAGCACCAGAAGAGACACAAGAAGCACTGTGGTACCTTCTCAGAATAATATCTTGCGCAGGGAGATGAGCACTGTCCGAGTGACATAGGCGTTTTAAGGCGCCAGCTAGATCTGGGTGTCCTTGAACCTGCCAAAAGACTAGCAGGCTTCAGGAGGAAACCGTTCATTTTCCGGACGGCATCTAAAGTCGAGTTTCTGCTGGGCAGGGAGAGACGGCAGGTATGTAAGCGGAGAATGAACAGTCAGCACAGAGCTTGTTACATTGCAGCTCAGGGTCAGCCCTGAGAGCCCCTGGCATCACACCGAAGACTTTGCAGAACTCGGGTCGGGGCACAGTTGACAGACTTGCCAACCTCTCTATCCAACGAAGGCAACAGTTTGCTGCCTTTCACACTGCGTTCCAAGAGATGATCCGGAGGTACCTGGGTCGCCGAACGGTGCTCAGTCGGTCAACAGGAGTCATTGAGTGCACAGTGTTCCTCCAAAGGGACATGGTGGGGCAGAGGGAGTCCTGGGAGAAGCATTCCAGCGTTAATGCGCTGCTTTCCCTAAGGGTTCATGGAAATCGTTTGTACACGTCAAGTCGTGCGTTGGAAACGCTGACATTACGTTGAGCCTGGGGGACAGGTCTGGCTTTCCCGTTATGTGAACAAGGGCTGCTGGAGGCCTCCTGTAACGAGTAGGAAACTGTCTGTTAGCCTAGGAAACCTGCCCTTCAATCACTCGGCATTACCACTGTGAAGAGGGCTCGGGCAACAACGCTGTTTTTCACTTAAATCTGAGGCCGCAAGTGTCCTGCTTTCCCGTTGGGAAAATAATGCTTTTCTCATTAGGCCCCTCGGTCAGACTTGACGCAGCACACGTACGTGTAGCTTCTGACCGGCGAAAAGAGACTCAAGGAGCACCCTGGACCTTCCCTGATAAAACTTTGGCACACAGGGAGCTGAAAGGCGTGACCGACGGAATTCCTTAGGTGAGGCCAAAAAGTGTCCTTTTATCCTACCAGAGCTCAGGCAGTGTTGCAGGGGCAACAAGTCCGTTTGTCAGGCTGCGCCTAAAGTCGACGGTCTGCTTGGCAAGCGAGGGCAGCTTCGTGTTCCCAGTGCGAACGCTAAGCAGGGGGTGTTTGCATTGCCGTCCTGGTTCAGCAGCGGGGACCGCTTGCGGTCCACCGAAGACCTGCCAGACCCGTGTTCGGGAGGACTTTTGAAAGATGGGCAATCCAACGGTGCAACAAAGAGAGCAGTGTTTTGCCTTGAATTCACTCTTCGTTCCAAGAGACGATGCGAAGGGCCTAGGTGCCTGTACGTCGGTAGGTCGCCTAAGACGTGACAACCGGTACACACGGTGTTGCCGTGAGACGTGATGAGGGCGCGGGAGTCCCAGGAGTCCTGAAAAGCCCACTAGCGTTTAGCCACTGCTTTGAGTAGGGCTCCCTGGGAAATGCTGCACGCCTGCCTGGCATTTGTGGATGCAATTCCTGGACCTTGCCTTCAGCTTGGCGCTCAGTGTCGTGTTCCTTCTGGGTAAAGGCGGCTCTGGGATGCCCCAGGAATGGAAGCGGAAACCCACCGCCGCGCTCAAGAAAAGTCCACTTTCCTTCCAAAGACGTTCCAGCATGCAAGAATGGACTGACAGAGCACTGTATTTCAGGCAGCTTTCACGCTGAACGATCCTTCTTTCCCGTTGGGAGGTACTACAGTTCTCTAAGGGTCCCGGTCTCAGAGTTGCACACAGCCCACGTGCGTGTAGTTTCTCAGGAACCAAAGGGGACCCAAGGAGGACGGTGGCACCTTCTCTGAATAATTTTGTAGCCAGGGAGTTGGTTGTGCGCTGTGCGAATGGCATGAACTCTTAAAGGTGCTAGGTATCAGATGTAGGTGCTCCCTGAACCTGCCAAAAGCCTAGCAGTGTTCGGGGGGGAAACTGTCCATTTTCCAGACTGCATCAAAGGTCGACTTACAGCTTGCCAGGAAGAGCCGGTAGGTAAGTACACCCAGAATGAACACTACGCACCATGCCTCCCATGGCTCCTCAGCGTCAGCAGTGGGAGCCCCTGGCATGCCACCTAGGACCTTCTACACCTCTGTTCAGGGGCACTTTTGAATGTCGTGGCTATCTAGCTCTACAGCAAAGAGGAGACTTTGTCGCTTCTCAGTCTGCATTCAAAGAGGTCATCCGGAGGACTTTGACAGCGGAAAGGTGCTCAGGGGGCCAAGAAGAGTTTCGGTACACAGTGTTCTTCCAAGGGACGTGGTGAGGCAGCGGGGACCCTAGGAAAGGCATACTAACTTCAATGCACTACTCGCCTAAGGTTTCCTGGAAAACCTCTGCACGCGTCAATTCGTGGAGGGACTACCTGGACCTCACTTGGGTCGTTGTGGAACAGTAGAGTGTTCCGTTGATGGATAGAGGGTGACCGGAGGCCTCCTGCACGGCGTAGTAAACAGAGTGTTTCTCTAGGCAAACTCCCTTTCCCCGCACATAGCCATTCTACTTGTGAAGACAACACGAGGAACCGCACTGTTTCTCAGGACACTTTGAGGCCGCACTTTCAGCTCTCCCGCCGGGAAAATAATGCTCTTGGCTTTAGGTAACCAATATCAAAGTTGAACCCAGCACATGCACTTGTAGGTTCTGACCAACAAAAAGAGACTCAAGCAGCACCCTGGACCTTCGCTGATAAGACTTTGGCACCAGGGTAGTCCTGCGTGGGCTGAATGGCCTCAACGACGTAATTCCCGGGGATGGGCCAAACTGTCCTTGTGTCTTACAAAACCTGGGGTAGCGTTCAGGGGCACATTGTACGTTTGTCAGGCTGCCTCTGAAGTCGCCCTTCTGCTTGGCAGAGACAGAGAGAGAGAGACAGAGAGAGAGAGAGAGAGAGAGACAGAGAGACAGAGAGACAGAGAGGCGGCAGGGAAGTGTTCCCAGCATGAACCGTAAACACAGTGTTTCTTCATAGCAGCAGTGGTTCAGCCGTGGGGATCATTGGCATAACACCGAAGACCTGCTAGGCCTGTGTTCGGGAGGACTTTTGAAAGCTCGGCCGTCTAGACGGGCAGCGAAGGGAGCAGAGTGTCGCCTTTCATTCTTCTTGCAGAGAAACGATCCGAAGGGCCCAGGTACCTGTATTTGGTTGGGTCCCCTGAGAATTGGGTACACGTTGGGTACACAGTGTTTCTCCATGCGAGGTGGTGAGGACCCAGGAGTCCTAGGAGTCCTGACCCAGCACCCTAGCGTCAAGCCACTGCTTTGACTAAGGCTTCTGGGCAAATGCTGCATGCCTGCAGGCACTGTGGATGCCGTTCCCGGACCTTGTTTGGATCTTCGTGACCAGCGTGGTCTGCCCTTTATGCGAAGGGGGCTCTGGCACGCCTCAGGCAAGGAAGTGGAAAGAGCTTTCTTCTTTCTTGCATAGCACCCTTTCCTTTGAGACACGTTCCAGCATGCAAGGGAAGACTAGCGGAACGCTGTGTTTCGGCACCTTTGAGGCTACGAGGATTCTTCGTTCAACTAGGGACAATCCAACGTTTCTCCTAAGGTCCCGGCATCAAAGTTGAACGCAGCCCCACGTACGTGTAGTTTCTCAAGCACCAGAAGAGACACAAGAAGCACTGTGGTACCTTCTCAGAATAATATCTTGCGCAGGGAGATGAGCACTGTCCGAGTGACATAGGCGTTTTAAGGCGCCAGCTAGATCTGGGTGTCCTTGAACCTGCCAAAAGACTAGCAGGCTTCAGGAGGAAACCGTTCATTTTCCGGACGGCATCTAAAGTCGAGTTTCTGCTGGGCAGGGAGAGACGGCAGGTATGTAAGCGGAGAATGAACAGTCAGCACAGAGCTTGTTACATTGCAGCTCAGGGTCAGCCCTGAGAGCCCCTGGCATCACACCGAAGACTTTGCAGAACTCGGGTCGCGGCACAGTTGACAGACTTGCCAACCTCTCTATCCAACGAAGGCAACAGTTTGCTGCCTTTCACACTGCGTTCCAAGAGATGATCCGGAGGTACCTGGGTCGCCGAACGGTGCTCAGTCGGTCAACAGGAGTCATTGAGTGCACAGTGTTCCTCCAAAGGGACATGGTGGGGCAGAGGGAGTCCTGGGAGAAGCATTCCAGCGTTAATGCGCTGCTTTCCCTAAGGGTTCATGGAAATCGTTTGTACACGTCAAGTCGTGCGTTGGAAACGCTGACATTACGTTGAGCCTGGGGGACAGGTCTGGCTTTCCCGTTATGTGAACAAGGGCTGCTGGAGGCCTCCTGTAACGAGTAGGAAACTGTCTGTTAGCCTAGGAAACCTGCCCTTCAATCACTCGGCATTACCACTGTGAAGAGGGCTCGGGCAACAACGCTGTTTTTCACTTAAATCTGAGGCCGCAAGTGTCCTGCTTTCCCGTTGGGAAAATAATGCTTTTCTCATTAGGCCCCTCGGTCAGACTTGACGCAGCACACGTACGTGTAGCTTCTGACCGGCGAAAAGAGACTCAAGGAGCACCCTGGACCTTCCCTGATAAAACTTTGGCACACAGGGAGCTGAAAGGCGTGACCGACGGAATTCCTTAGGTGAGGCCAAAAAGTGTCCTTTTATCCTACCAGAGCTCAGGCAGTGTTGCAGGGGCAACAAGTCCGTTTGTCAGGCTGCGCCTAAAGTCGACGGTCTGCTTGGCAAGCGAGGGCAGCTTCGTGTTCCCAGTGCGAACGCTAAGCAGGGGGTGTTTGCATTGCCGTCCTGGTTCAGCAGCGGGGACCGCTTGCGGTCCACCGAAGACCTGCCAGACCCGTGTTCGGGAGGACTTTTGAAAGATGGGCAATCCAACGGTGCAACAAAGAGAGCAGTGTTTTGCCTTGAATTCACTCTTCGTTCCAAGAGACGATGCGAAGGGCCTAGGTGCCTGTACGTCGGTAGGTCGCCTAAGACGTGACAACCGGTACACACGGTGTTGCCGTGAGACGTGGTGAGGGCGCGGGAGTCCCAGGAGTCCTGAAAAGCCCACTAGCGTTTAGCCACTGCTTTGAGTAGGGCTCCCTGGGAAATGCTGCACGCCTGCCTGGCATTTGTGGATGCAATTCCTGGACCTTGCCTTCAGCTTGGCGCTCAGTGTCGTGTTCCTTCTGGGTAAAGGCGGCTCTGGGATGCCCCAGGAATGGAAGCGGAAACCCACCGCCGCGCTCAAGAAAAGTCCACTTTCCTTCCAAAGACGTTCCAGCATGCAAGAATGGACTGACAGAGCACTGTATTTCAGGCAGCTTTCACGCTGAACGATCCTTCTTTCCCGTTGGGAGGTACTACAGTTCTCTAAGGGTCCCGGTCTCAGAGTTGCACACAGCCCACGTGCGTGTAGTTTCTCAGGAACCAAAGGGGACCCAAGGAGGACGGTGGCACCTTCTCTGAATAATTTTGTAGCCAGGGAGTTGGTTGTGCGCTGTGCGAATGGCATGAACTCTTAAAGGTGCTAGGTATCAGATGTAGGTGCTCCCTGAACCTGCCAAAAGCCTAGCAGTGTTCGGGGGGGAAACTGTCCATTTTCCAGACTGCATCAAAGGTCGACTTACAGCTTGCCAGGAAGAGCCGGTAGGTAAGTACACCCAGAATGAACACTACGCACCATGCCTCCCATGGCTCCTCAGCGTCAGCAGTGGGAGCCCCTGGCATGCCACCTAGGACCTTCTACACCTCTGTTCAGGGGCACTTTTGAATGTCGTGGCTATCTAGCTCTACAGCAAAGAGGAGACTTTGTCGCTTCTCAGTCTGCATTCAAAGAGGTCATCCGGAGGACTTTGACAGCGGAAAGGTGCTCAGGGGGCCAAGAAGAGTTTCGGTACACAGTGTTCTTCCAAGGGACGTGGTGAGGCAGCGGGGACCCTAGGAAAGGCATACTAACTTCAATGCACTACTCGCCTAAGGTTTCCTGGAAAACCTCTGCACGCGTCAATTCGTGGAGGGACTACCTGGACCTCACTTGGGTCGTTGTGGAACAGTAGAGTGTTCCGTTGATGGATAGAGGGTGACCGGAGGCCTCCTGCACGGCGTAGTAAACAGAGTGTTTCTCTAGGCAAACTCCCTTTCCCCGCACATAGCCATTCTACTTGTGAAGACAACACGAGGAACCGCACTGTTTCTCAGGACACTTTGAGGCCGCACTTTCAGCTCTCCCGCCGGGAAAATAATGCTCTTGGCTTTAGGTAACCAATATCAAAGTTGAACCCAGCACATGCACTTGTAGGTTCTGACCAACAAAAAGAGACTCAAGCAGCACCCTGGACCTTCGCTGATAAGACTTTGGCACCAGGGTAGTCCTGCGTGGGCTGAATGGCCTCAACGACGTAATTCCCGGGGATGGGCCAAACTGTCCTTGTGTCTTACAAAACCTGGGGTAGCGTTCAGGGGCACATTGTACGTTTGTCAGGCTGCCTCTGAAGTCGCCCTTCTGCTTGGCAGAGACAGAGAGAGAGAGAGAGAGAGAGACAGAGAGACAGAGAGACAGAGAGACAGAGAGGCGGCAGGGAAGTGTTCCCAGCATGAACCGTAAACACAGTGTTTCTTCATAGCAGCAGTGGTTCAGCCGTGGGGATCATTGGCATAACACCGAAGACCTGCTAGGCCTGTGTTCGGGAGGACTTTTGAAAGCTCGGCAGTCTAGACGGGCAGCGAAGGGAGCAGAGTGTCGCCTTTCATTCTTCTTGCAGAGAAACGATCCGAAGGGCCCAGGTACCTGTATTTGGTTGGGTCCCCTGAGAATTGGGTACACGTTGGGTACACAGTGTTTCTCCATGCGAGGTGGTGAGGACCCAGGAGTCCTAGGAGTCCTGACCCAGCACCCTAGCGTCAAGCCACTGCTTTGACTAAGGCTTCTGGGCAAATGCTGCATGCCTGCAGGCCCTGTGGATGCCGTTCCCGGACCTTGTTTGGATCTTCGTGACCAGCGTGGTCTGCCCTTTATGCGAAGGGGGCTCTGGCACGCCTCAGGCAAGGAAGTGGAAAGAGCTTTCTTCTTTCTTGCATAGCACCCTTTCCTTTGAGACACGTTCCAGCATGCAAGGGAAGACTAGCGGAACGCTGTGTTTCGGCACCTTTGAGGCTACGAGGATTCTTCGTTCAACTAGGGACAATCCAACGTTTCTCCTAAGGTCCCGGCATCAAAGTTGAACGCAGCCCCACGTACGTGTAGTTTCTCAAGCACCAGAAGAGACACAAGAAGCACTGTGGTACCTTCTCAGAATAATATCTTGCGCAGGGAGATGAGCACTGTCCGAGTGACATAGGCGTTTTAAGGCGCCAGCTAGATCTGGGTGTCCTTGAACCTGCCAAAAGACTAGCAGGCTTCAGGAGGAAACCGTTCATTTTCCGGACGGCATCTAAAGTCGAGTTTCTGCTGGGCAGGGAGAGACGGCAGGTATGTAAGCGGAGAATGAACAGTCAGCACAGAGCTTGTTACATTGCAGCTCAGGGTCAGCCCTGAGAGCCCCTGGCATCACACCGAAGACTTTGCAGAACTCGGGTCGGGGCACAGTTGACAGACTTGCCAACCTCTCTATCCAACGAAGGCAACAGTTTGCTGCCTTTCACACTGCGTTCCAAGAGATGATCCGGAGGTACCTGGGTCGCCGAACGGTGCTCAGTCGGTCAACAGGAGTCATTGAGTGCACAGTGTTCCTCCAAAGGGACATGGTGGGGCAGAGGGAGTCCTGGGAGAAGCATTCCAGCGTTAATGCGCTGCTTTCCCTAAGGGTTCATGGAAATCGTTTGTACACGTCAAGTCGTGCGTTGGAAACGCTGACATTACGTTGAGCCTGGGGGACAGGTCTGGCTTTCCCGTTATGTGAACAAGGGCTGCTGGAGGCCTCCTGTAACGAGTAGGAAACTGTCTGTTAGCCTAGGAAACCTGCCCTTCAATCACTCGGCATTACCACTGTGAAGAGGGCTCGGGCAACAACGCTGTTTTTCACTTAAATCTGAGGCCGCAAGTGTCCTGCTTTCCCGTTGGGAAAATAATGCTTTTCTCATTAGGCCCCTCGGTCAGACTTGACGCAGCACACGTACGTGTAGCTTCTGACCGGCGAAAAGAGACTCAAGGAGCACCCTGGACCTTCCCTGATAAAACTTTGGCACACAGGGAGCTGAAAGGCGTGACCGACGGAATTCCTTAGGTGAGGCCAAAAAGTGTCCTTTTATCCTACCAGAGCTCAGGCAGTGTTGCAGGGGCAACAAATCCGTTTGTCAGGCTGCGCCTAAAGTCGACGGTCTGCTTGGCAAGCGAGGGCAGCTTCGTGTTCCCAGTGCGAACGCTAAGCAGGGGGTGTTTGCATTGCCGTCCTGGTTCAGCAGCGGGGACCGCTTGCGGTCCACCGAAGACCTGCCAGACCCGTGTTCGGGAGGACTTTTGAAAGATGGGCAATCCAACGGTGCAACAAAGAGAGCAGTGTTTTGCCTTGAATTCACTCTTCGTTCCAAGAGACGATGCGAAGGGCCTAGGTGCCTGTACGTCGGTAGGTCGCCTAAGACGTGACAACCGGTACACACGGTGTTGCCGTGAGACGTGGTGAGGGCGCGGGAGTCCCAGGAGTCCTGAAAAGCCCACTAGCGTTTAGCCACTGCTTTGAGTAGGGCTCCCTGGGAAATGCTGCACGCCTGCCTGGCATTTGTGGATGCAATTCCTGGACCTTGCCTTCAGCTTGGCGCTCAGTGTCGTGTTCCTTCTGGGTAAAGGCGGCTCTGGGATGCCCCAGGAATGGAAGCGGAAACCCACCGCCGCGCTCAAGAAAAGTCCACTTTCCTTCCAAAGACGTTCCAGCATGCAAGAATGGACTGACAGAGCACTGTATTTCAGGCAGCTTTCACGCTGAACGATCCTTCTTTCCCGTTGGGAGGTACTACAGTTCTCTAAGGGTCCCGGTCTCAGAGTTGCACACAGCCCACGTGCGTGTAGTTTCTCAGGAACCAAAGGGGACCCAAGGAGGACGGTGGCACCTTCTCTGAATAATTTTGTAGCCAGGGAGTTGGTTGTGCGCTGTGCGAATGGCATGAACTCTTAAAGGTGCTAGGTATCAGATGTAGGTGCTCCCTGAACCTGCCAAAAGCCTAGCAGTGTTCGGGGGGGAAACTGTCCATTTTCCAGACTGCATCAAAGGTCGACTTACAGCTTGCCAGGAAGAGCCGGTAGGTAAGTACACCCAGAATGAACACTACGCACCATGCCTCCCATGGCTCCTCAGCGTCAGCAGTGGGAGCCCCTGGCATGCCACCTAGGACCTTCTACACCTCTGTTCAGGGGCACTTTTGAATGTCGTGGCTATCTAGCTCTACAGCAAAGAGGAGACTTTGTCGCTTCTCAGTCTGCATTCAAAGAGGTGATCCGGAGGACTTTGACAGCGGAAAGGTGCTCAGGGGGCCAAGAAGAGTTTCGGTACACAGTGTTCTTCCAAGGGACGTGGTGAGGCAGCGGGGACCCTAGGAAAGGCATACTAACTTCAATGCACTACTCGCCTAAGGTTTCCTGGAAAACCTCTGCACGCGTCAATTCGTGGAGGGACTACCTGGACCTCACTTGGGTCGTTGTGGAACAGTAGAGTGTTCCGTTGATGGATAGAGGGTGACCGGAGGCCTCCTGCACGGCGTAGTAAACAGAGTGTTTCTCTAGGCAAACTCCCTTTCCCCGCACATAGCCATTCTACTTGTGAAGACAACACGAGGAACCGCACTGTTTCTCAGGACACTTTGAGGCCGCACTTTCAGCTCTCCCGCCGGGAAAATAATGCTCTTGGCTTTAGGTAACCAATATCAAAGTTGAACCCAGCACATGCACTTGTAGGTTCTGACCAACAAAAAGAGACTCAAGCAGCACCCTGGACCTTCGCTGATAAGACTTTGGCACCAGGGTAGTCCTGCGTGGGCTGAATGGCCTCAACGACGTAATTCCCGGGGATGGGCCAAACTGTCCTTGTGTCTTACAAAACCTGGGGTAGCGTTCAGGGGCACATTGTACGTTTGTCAGGCTGCCTCTGAAGTCGACCTTCTGCTTGGCAGAGACAGAGAGAGAGAGAGACAGAGAGACAGAGAGACAGAGAGACAGAGAGGCGGCAGGGAAGTGTTCCCAGCATGAACCGTAAACACAGTGTTTCTTCATAGCAGCAGTGGTTCAGCCGTGGGGATCATTGGCATAACACCGAAGACCTGCTAGGCCTGTGTTCGGGAGGACTTTTGAAAGCTCGGCCGTCTAGACGGGCAGCGAAGGGAGCAGAGTGTCGCCTTTCATTCTTCTTGCAGAGAAACGATCCAAAGGGCCCAGGTACCTGTATTTGGTTGGGTCCCCTGAGAATTGGGTACACGTTGGGTACACAGTGTTTCTCCATGCGAGGTGGTGAGGACCCAGGAGTCCTAGGAGTCCTGACCCAGCACCCTAGCGTCAAGCCACTGCTTTGACTAAGGCTTCTGGGCAAATGCTGCATGCCTGCAGGCCCTGTGGATGCCGTTCCCGGACCTTGTTTGGATCTTCGTGACCAGCGTGGTCTGCCCTTTATGCGAAGGGGGCTCTGGCACGCCTCAGGCAAGGAAGTGGAAAGAGCTTTCTTCTTTCTTGCATAGCACCCTTTCCTTTGAGACACGTTCCAGCATGCAAGGGAAGACTAGCGGAACGCTGTGTTTAGGCACCTTTGAGGCTACGAGGATTCTTCGTTCAACTAGGGACAATCCAACGTTTCTCCTAAGGTCCCGGCATCAAAGTTGAACGCAGCCCCACGTACGTGTAGTTTCTCAAGCACCAGAAGAGACACAAGAAGCACTGTGGTACCTTCTCAGAATAATATCTTGCGCAGGGAGATGAGCACTGTCCGAGTGACATAGGCGTTTTAAGGCGCCAGCTAGATCTGGGTGTCCTTGAACCTGCCAAAAGACTAGCAGGCTTCAGGAGGAAACCGTTCATTTTCCGGACGGCATCTAAAGTCGAGTTTCTGCTGGGCAGGGAGAGACGGCAGGTATGTAAGCGGAGAATGAACAGTCAGCACAGAGCTTGTTACATTGCAGCTCAGGGTCAGCCCTGAGAGCCCCTGGCATCACACCGAAGACTTTGCAGAACTCGGGTCGGGGCACAGTTGACAGACTTGTCAATCTCTCTATCCAACGAAGGCAACAGTTTGCTGCCTTTCACACTGCGTTCCAAGAGATGATCCGGAGGTACCTGGGTCGCCGAACGGTGCTCAGTCGGTCAACAGGAGTCATTGAGTGCACAGTGTTCCTCCAAAGGGACATGGTGGGGCAGAGGGAGTCCTGGGAGAAGCATTCCAGCGTTAATGCGCTGCTTTCCCTAAGGGTTCATGGAAATCGTTTGTACACGTCAAGTCGTGCGTTGGAAACGCTGACATTACGTTGAGCCTGGGGGACAGGTCTGGCTTTCCCGTTATGTGAACAAGGGCTGCTGGAGGCCTCCTGTAACGAGTAGGAAACTGTCTGTTAGCCTAGGAAACCTGCCCTTCAATCACTCGGCATTACCACTGTGAAGAGGGCTCGGGCAACAACGCTGTTTTTCACTTAAATCTGAGGCCGCAAGTGTCCTGCTTTCCCGTTGGGAAAATAATGCTTTTCTCATTAGGCCCCTCGGTCAGACTTGACGCAGCACACGTACGTGTAGCTTCTGACCGGCGAAAAGAGACTCAAGGAGCACCCTGGACCTTCCCTGATAAAACTTTGGCACACAGGGAGCTGAAAGGCGTGACCGACGGAATTCCTTAGGTGAGGCCAAAAAGTGTCCTTTTATCCTACCAGAGCTCAGGCAGTGTTGCAGGGGCAACAAGTCCGTTTGTCAGGCTGCGCCTAAAGTCGACGGTCTGCTTGGCAAGCGAGGGCAGCTTCGTGTTCCCAGTGCGAACGCTAAGCAGGGGGTGTTTGCATTGCCGTCCTGGTTCAGCAGCGGGGACCGCTTGCGGTCCACCGAAGACCTGCCAGACCCGTGTTCGGGAGGACTTTTGAAAGATGGGCAATCCAACGGTGCAACAAAGAGAGCAGTGTTTTGCCTTGAATTCACTCTTCGTTCCAAGAGACGATGCGAAGGGCCTAGGTGCCTGTACGTCGGTAGGTCGCCTAAGACGTGACAACCGGTACACACGGTGTTGCCGTGAGACGTGGTGAGGGCGCGGGAGTCCCAGGAGTCCTGAAAAGCCCACTAGCGTTTAGCCACTGCTTTGAGTAGGGCTCCCTGGGAAATGCTGCACGCCTGCCTGGCATTTGTGGATGCAATTCCTGGACCTTGCCTTCAGCTTGGCGCTCAGTGTCGTGTTCCTTCTGGGTAAAGGCGGCTCTGGGATGCCCCAGGAATGGAAGCGGAAACCCACCGCCGCGCTCAAGAAAAGTCCACTTTCCTTCCAAAGACGTTCCAGCATGCAAGAATGGACTGACAGAGCACTGTATTTCAGGCAGCTTTCACGCTGAACGATCCTTCTTTCCCGTTGGGAGGTACTACAGTTCTCTAAGGGTCCCGGTCTCAGAGTTGCACACAGCCCACGTGCGTGTAGTTTCTCAGGAACCAAAGGGGACCCAAGGAGGACGGTGGCACCTTCTCTGAATAATTTTGTAGCCAGGGAGTTGGTTGTGCGCTGTGCGAATGGCATGAACTCTTAAAGGTGCTAGGTATCAGATGTAGGTGCTCCCTGAACCTGCCAAAAGCCTAGCAGTGTTCGGGGGGGAAACTGTCCATTTTCCAGACTGCATCAAAGGTCGAGTTACAGCTTGCCAGGAAGAGCCGGTAGGTAAGTACACCCAGAATGAACACTACGCACCATGCCTCCCATGGCTCCTCAGCGTCAGCAGTGGGAGCCCCTGGCATGCCACCTAGGACCTTCTACACCTCTGTTCAGGGGCACTTTTGAATGTCGTGGCTATCTAGCTCTACAGCAAAGAGGAGACTTTGTCGCTTCTCAGTCTGCATTCAAAGAGGTGATCCGGAGGACTTTGACAGCGGAAAGGTGCTCAGGGGGCCAAGAAGAGTTTCGGTACACAGTGTTCTTCCAAGGGACGTGGTGAGGCAGCGGGGACCCTAGGAAAGGCATACTAACTTCAATGCACTACTCGCCTAAGGTTTCCTGGAAAACCTCTGCACGCGTCAATTCGTGGAGGGACTACCTGGACCTCACTTGGGTCGTTGTGGAACAGTAGAGTGTTCCGTTGATGGATAGAGGGTGACCGGAGGCCTCCTGCACGGCGTAGTAAACAGAGTGTTTCTCTAGGCAAACTCCCTTTCCCCGCACATAGCCATTCTACTTGTGAAGACAACACGAGGAACCGCACTGTTTCTCAGGACACTTTGAGGCCGCACTTTCAGCTCTCCCGCCGGGAAAATAATGCTCTTGGCTTTAGGTAACCAATATCAAAGTTGAACCCAGCACATGCACTTGTAGGTTCTGACCAACAAAAAGAGACTCAAGCAGCACCCTGGACCTTCGCTGATAAGACTTTGGCACCAGGGTAGTCCTGCGTGGGCTGAATGGCCTCAACGACGTAATTCCCGGGGATGGGCCAAACTGTCCTTGTGTCTTACAAAACCTGGGGTAGCGTTCAGGGGCACATTGTACGTTTGTCAGGCTGCCTCTGAAGTCGACCTTCTGCTTGGCAGAGACAGAGAGAGAGAGAGACAGAGAGACAGAGAGACAGAGAGACAGAGAGACAGAGAGGCGGCAGGGAAGTGTTCCCAGCATGAACCGTAAACACAGTGTTTCTTCATAGCAGCAGTGGTTCAGCCGTGGGGATCATTGGCATAACACCGAAGACCTGCTAGGCCTGTGTTCGGGAGGACTTTTGAAAGCTCGGCCGTCTAGACGGGCAGCGAAGGGAGCAGAGTGTCGCCTTTCATTCTTCTTGCAGAGAAACGATCCGAAGGGCCCAGGTACCTGTATTTGGTTGGGTCCCCTGAGAATTGGGTACACGTTGGGTACACAGTGTTTCTCCATGCGAGGTGGTGAGGACCCAGGAGTCCTAGGAGTCCTGACCCAGCACCCTAGCGTCAAGCCACTGCTTTGACTAAGGCTTCTGGGCAAATGCTGCATGCCTGCAGGCCCTGTGGATGCCGTTCCCGGACCTTGTTTGGATCTTCGTGACCAGCGTGGTCTGCCCTTTATGCGAAGGGGGCTCTGGCACGCCTCAGGCAAGGAAGTGGAAAGAGCTTTCTTCTTTCTTGCATAGCACCCTTTCCTTTGAGACACGTTCCAGCATGCAAGGGAAGACTAGCGGAACGCTGTGTTTCGGCACCTTGGAGGCTACGAGGATTCTTCGTTCAACTAGGGACAATCCAACGTTTCTCCTAAGGTCCCGGCATCAAAGTTGAACGCAGCCCCACGTACGTGTAGTTTCTCAAGCACCAGAAGAGACACAAGAAGCACTGTGGTACCTTCTCAGAATAATATCTTGCGCAGGGAGATGAGCACTGTCCGAGTGACATAGGCGTTTTAAGGCGCCAGCTAGATCTGGGTGTCCTTGAACCTGCCAAAAGACTAGCAGGCTTCAGGAGGAAACCGTTCATTTTCCGGACGGCATCTAAAGTCGAGTTTCTGCTGGGCAGGGAGAGACGGCAGGTATGTAAGCGGAGAATGAACAGTCAGCACAGAGCTTGTTACATTGCAGCTCAGGGTCAGCCCTGAGAGCCCCTGGCATCACACCGAAGACTTTGCAGAACTCGGGTCGCGGCACAGTTGACAGACTTGCCAACCTCTCTATCCAACGAAGGCAACAGTTTGCTGCCTTTCACACTGCGTTCCAAGAGATGATCCGGAGGTACCTGGGTCGCCGAACGGTGCTCAGTCGGTCAACAGGAGTCATTGAGTGCACAGTGTTCCTCCAAAGGGACATGGTGGGGCAGAGGGAGTCCTGGGAGAAGCATTCCAGCGTTAATGCGCTGCTTTCCCTAAGGGTTCATGGAAATCGTTTGTACACGTCAAGTCGTGCGTTGGAAACGCTGACATTACGTTGAGCCTGGGGGACAGGTCTGGCTTTCCCGTTATGTGAACAAGGGCTGCTGGAGGCCTCCTGTAACGAGTAGGAAACTGTCTGTTAGCCTAGGAAACCTGCCCTTCAATCACTCGGCATTACCACTGTGAAGAGGGCTCGGGCAACAACGCTGTTTTTCACTTAAATCTGAGGCCGCAAGTGTCCTGCTTTCCCGTTGGGAAAATAATGCTTTTCTCATTAGGCCCCTCGGTCAGACTTGACGCAGCACACGTACGTGTAGCTTCTGACCGGCGAAAAGAGACTCAAGGAGCACCCTGGACCTTCCCTGATAAAACTTTGGCACACAGGGAGCTGAAAGGCGTGACCGACGGAATTCCTTAGGTGAGGCCAAAAAGTGTCCTTTTATCCTACCAGAGCTCAGGCAGTGTTGCAGGGGCAACAAGTCCGTTTGTCAGGCTGCGCCTAAAGTCGACGGTCTGCTTGGCAAGCGAGGGCAGCTTCGTGTTCCCAGTGCGAACGCTAAGCAGGGGGTGTTTGCATTGCCGTCCTGGTTCAGCAGCGGGGACCGCTTGCGGTCCACCGAAGACCTGCCAGACCCGTGTTCGGGAGGACTTTTGAAAGATGGGCAATCCAACGGTGCAACAAAGAGAGCAGTGTTTTGCCTTGAATTCACTCTTCGTTCCAAGAGACGATGCGAAGGGCCTAGGTGCCTGTACGTCGGTAGGTCGCCTAAGACGTGACAACCGGTACACACGGTGTTGCCGTGAGACGTGGTGAGGGCGCGGGAGTCCCAGGAGTCCTGAAAAGCCCACTAGCGTTTAGCCACTGCTTTGAGTAGGGCTCCCTGGGAAATGCTGCACGCCTGCCTGGCATTTGTGGATGCAATTCCTGGACCTTGCCTTCAGCTTGGCGCTCAGTGTCGTGTTCCTTCTGGGTAAAGGCGGCTCTGGGATGCCCCAGGAATGGAAGCGGAAACCCACCGCCGCGCTCAAGAAAAGTCCACTTTCCTTCCAAAGACGTTCCAGCATGCAAGAATGGACTGACAGAGCACTGTATTTCAGGCAGCTTTCACGCTGAACGATCCTTCTTTCCCGTTGGGAGGTACTACAGTTCTCTAAGGGTCCCGGTCTCAGAGTTGCACACAGCCCACGTGCGTGTAGTTTCTCAGGAACCAAAGGGGACCCAAGGAGGACGGTGGCACCTTCTCTGAATAATTTTGTAGCCAGGGAGTTGGTTGTGCGCTGTGCGAATGGCATGAACTCTTAAAGGTGCTAGGTATCAGATGTAGGTGCTCCCTGAACCTGCCAAAAGCCTAGCAGTGTTCGGGGGGGAAACTGTCCATTTTCCAGACTGCATCAAAGGTCGAGTTACAGCTTGCCAGGAAGAGCCGGTAGGTAAGTACACCCAGAATGAACACTACGCACCATGCCTCCCATGGCTCCTCAGCGTCAGCAGTGGGAGCCCCTGGCATGCCACCTAGGACCTTCTACACCTCTGTTCAGGGGCACTTTTGAATGTCGTGGCTATCTAGCTCTACAGCAAAGAGGAGACTTTGTCGCTTCTCAGTCTGCATTCAAAGAGGTCATCCGGAGGACTTTGACAGCGGAAAGGTGCTCAGGGGGCCAAGAAGAGTTTCGGTACACAGTGTTCTTCCAAGGGACGTGGTGAGGCAGCGGGGACCCTAGGAAAGGCATACTAACTTCAATGCACTACTCGCCTAAGGTTTCCTGGAAAACCTCTGCACGCGTCAATTCGTGGAGGGACTACCTGGACCTCACTTGGGTCGTTGTGGAACAGTAGAGTGTTCCGTTGATGGATAGAGGGTGACCGGAGGCCTCCTGCACGGCGTAGTAAACAGAGTGTTTCTCTAGGCAAACTCCCTTTCCCCGCACATAGCCATTCTACTTGTGAAGACAACACGAGGAACCGCACTGTTTCTCAGGACACTTTGAGGCCGCACTTTCAGCTCTCCCGCCGGGAAAATAATGCTCTTGGCTTTAGGTAACCAATATCAAAGTTGAACCCAGCACATGCACTTGTAGGTTCTGACCAACAAAAAGAGACTCAAGCAGCACCCTGGACCTTCGCTGATAAGACTTTGGCACCAGGGTAGTCCTGCGTGGGCTGAATGGCCTCAACGACGTAATTCCCGGGGATGGGCCAAACTGTCCTTGTGTCTTACAAAACCTGGGGTAGCGTTCAGGGGCACATTGTACGTTTGTCAGGCTGCCTCTGAAGTCGACCTTCTGCTTGGCAGAGACAGAGAGAGAGAGAGAGAGAGAGACAGAGAGACAGAGAGACAGAGAGACAGAGAGGCGGCAGGGAAGTGTTCCCAGCATGAACCGTAAACACAGTGTTTCTTCATAGCAGCAGTGGTTCAGCCGTGGGGATCATTGGCATAACACCGAAGACCTGCTAGGCCTGTGTTCGGGAGGACTTTTGAAAGCTCGGCCGTCTAGACGGGCAGCGAAGGGAGCAGAGGGTCGCCTTTCATTCTTCTTGCAGAGAAACGATCCGAAGGGCCCAGGTACCTGTATTTGGTTGGGTCCCCTGAGAATTGGGTACACGTTGGGTACACAGTGTTTCTCCATGCGAGGTGGTGAGGACCCAGGAGTCCTAGGAGTCCTGACCCAGCACCCTAGCGTCAAGCCACTGCTTTGACTAAGGCTTCTGGGCAAATGCTGCATGCCTGCAGGCACTGTGGATGCCGTTCCCGGACCTTGTTTGGATCTTCGTGACCAGCGTGGTCTGCCCTTTATGCGAAGGGGGCTCTGGCACGCCTCAGGCAAGGAAGTGGAAAGAGCTTTCTTCTTTCTTGCATAGCACCCTTTCCTTTGAGACACGTTCCAGCATGCAAGGGAAGACTAGCGGAACGCTGTGTTTCGGCACCTTGGAGGCTACGAGGATTCTTCGTTCAACTAGGGACAATCCAACGTTTCTCCTAAGGTCCCGGCATCAAAGTTGAACGCAGCCCCACGTACGTGTAGTTTCTCAAGCACCAGAAGAGACACAAGAAGCACTGTGGTACCTTCTCAGAATAATATCTTGCGCAGGGAGATGAGCACTGTCCGAGTGACATAGGCGTTTTAAGGCGCCAGCTAGATCTGGGTGTCCTTGAACCTGCCAAAAGACTAGCAGGCTTCAGGAGGAAACCGTTCATTTTCCGGACGGCATCTAAAGTCGAGTTTCTGCTGGGCAGGGAGAGACGGCAGGTATGTAAGCGGAGAATGAACAGTCAGCACAGAGCTTGTTACATTGCAGCTCAGGGTCAGCCCTGAGAGCCCCTGGCATCACACCGAAGACTTTGCAGAACTCGGGTCGCGGCACAGTTGACAGACTTGCCAACCTCTCTATCCAACGAAGGCAACAGTTTGCTGCCTTTCACACTGCGTTCCAAGAGATGATCCGGAGGTACCTGGGTCGCCGAACGGTGCTCAGTCGGTCAACAGGAGTCATTGAGTGCACAGTGTTCCTCCAAAGGGACATGGTGGGGCAGAGGGAGTCCTGGGAGAAGCATTCCAGCGTTAATGCGCTGCTTTCCCTAAGGGTTCATGGAAATCGTTTGTACACGTCAAGTCGTGCGTTGGAAACGCTGACATTACGTTGAGCCTGGGGGACAGGTCTGGCTTTCCCGTTATGTGAACAAGGGCTGCTGGAGGCCTCCTGTAACGAGTAGGAAACTGTCTGTTAGCCTAGGAAACCTGCCCTTCAATCACTCGGCATTACCACTGTGAAGAGGGCTCGGGCAACAACGCTGTTTTTCACTTAAATCTGAGGCCGCAAGTGCCCTGCTTTCCCGTTGGGAAAATAATGCTTTTCTCATTAGGCCCCTCGGTCAGACTTGACGCAGCACACGTACGTGTAGCTTCTGACCGGCGAAAAGAGACTCAAGGAGCACCCTGGACCTTCCCTGATAAAACTTTGGCACACAGGGAGCTGAAAGGCGTGACCGACGGAATTCCTTAGGTGAGGCCAAAAAGTGTCCTTTTATCCTACCAGAGCTCAGGCAGTGTTGCAGGGGCAACAAGTCCGTTTGTCAGGCTGCGCCTAAAGTCGACGGTCTGCTTGGCAAGCGAGGGCAGCTTCGTGTTCCCAGTGCGAACGCTAAGCAGGGGGTGTTTGCATTGCCGTCCTGGTTCAGCAGCGGGGACCGCTTGCGGTCCACCTAAGACCTGCCAGACCCGTGTTCGGGAGGACTTTTGAAAGATGGGCAATCCAACGGTGCAACAAAGAGAGCAGTGTTTTGCCTTGAATTCACTCTTCGTTCCAAGAGACGATGCGAAGGGCCTAGGTGCCTGTACGTCGGTAGGTCGCCTAAGACGTGACAACCGGTACACACGGTGTTGCCGTGAGACGTGGTGAGGGCGCGGGAGTCCCAGGAGTCCTGAAAAGCCCACTAGCGTTTAGCCACTGCTTTGAGTAGGGCTCCCTGGGAAATGCTGCACGCCTGCCTGGCATTTGTGGATGCAATTCCTGGACCTTGCCTTCAGCTTGGCGCTCAGTGTCGTGTTCCTTCTGGGTAAAGGCGGCTCTGGGATGCCCCAGGAATGGAAGCGGAAACCCACCGCCGCGCTCAAGAAAAGTCCACTTTCCTTCCAAAGACGTTCCAGCATGCAAGAATGGACTGACAGAGCACTGTATTTCAGGCAGCTTTCACGCTGAACGATCCTTCTTTCCCGTTGGGAGGTACTACAGTTCTCTAAGGGTCCCGGTCTCAGAGTTGCACACAGCCCACGTGCGTGTAGTTTCTCAGGAACCAAAGGGGACCCAAGGAGGACGGTGGCACCTTCTCTGAATAATTTTGTAGCCAGGGGGTTGGTTGTGCGCTGTGCGAATGGCATGAACTCTTAAAGGTGCTAGGTATCAGATGTAGGTGCTCCCTGAACCTGCCAAAAGCCTAGCAGTGTTCGGGGGGGAAACTGTCCATTTTCCAGACTGCATCAAAGGTCGAGTTACAGCTTGCCAGGAAGAGCCGGTAGGTAAGTACACCCAGAATGAACACTACGCACCATGCCTCCCATGGCTCCTCAGCGTCAGCAGTGGGAGCCCCTGGCATGCCACCTAGGACCTTCTACACCTCTGTTCAGGGGCACTTTTGAATGTCGTGGCTATCTAGCTCTACAGCAAAGAGGAGACTTTGTCGCTTCTCAGTCTGCATTCAAAGAGGTCATCCGGAGGACTTTGACAGCGGAAAGGTGCTCAGGGGGCCAAGAAGAGTTTCGGTACACAGTGTTCTTCCAAGGGACGTGGTGAGGCAGCGGGGACCCTAGGAAAGGCATACTAACTTCAATGCACTACTCGCCTAAGGTTTCCTGGAAAACCTCTGCACGCGTCAATTCGTGGAGGGACTACCTGGACCTCACTTGGGTCGTTGTGGAACAGTAGAGTGTTCCGTTGATGGATAGAGGGTGACCGGAGGCCTCCTGCACGGCGTAGTAAACAGAGTGTTTCTCTAGGCAAACTCCCTTTCCCCGCACATAGCCATTCTACTTGTGAAGACAACACGAGGAACCGCACTGTTTCTCAGGACACTTTGAGGCCGCACTTTCAGCTCTCCCGCCGGGAAAATAATGCTCTTGGCTTTAGGTAACCAATATCAAAGTTGAACCCAGCACATGCACTTGTAGGTTCTGACCAACAAAAAGAGACTCAAGCAGCACCCTGGACCTTCGCTGATAAGACTTTGGCACCAGGGTAGTCCTGCGTGGGCTGAATGGCCTCAACGACGTAATTCCCGGGGATGGGCCAAACTGTCCTTGTGTCTTACAAAACCTGGGGTAGCGTTCAGGGGCACATTGTACGTTTGTCAGGCTGCCTCTGAAGTCGACCTTCTGCTTGGCAGAGACAGAGAGAGAGAGAGACAGAGAGACAGAGAGACAGAGAGACAGAGAGACAGAGAGGCGGCAGGGAAGTGTTCCCAGCATGAACCGTAAACACAGTGTTTCTTCATAGCAGCAGTGGTTCAGCCGTGGGGATCATTGGCATAACACCGAAGACCTGCTAGGCCTGTGTTCGGGAGGACTTTTGAAAGCTCGGCCGTCTAGACGGGCAGCGAAGGGAGCAGAGTGTCGCCTTTCATTCTTCTTGCAGAGAAACGATCCGAAGGGCCCAGGTACCTGTATTTGGTTGGGTCCCCTGAGAATTGGGTACACGTTGGGTACACAGTGTTTCTCCATGCGAGGTGGTGAGGACCCAGGAGTCCTAGGAGTCCTGACCCAGCACCCTAGCGTCAAGCCACTGCTTTGACTAAGGCTTCTGGGCAAATGCTGCATGCCTGCAGGCCCTGTGGATGCCGTTCCCGGACCTTGTTTGGATCTTCGTGACCAGCGTGGTCTGCCCTTTATGCGAAGGGGGCTCTGGCACGCCTCAGGCAAGGAAGTGGAAAGAGCTTTCTTCTTTCTTGCATAGCACCCTTTCCTTTGAGACACGTTCCAGCATGCAAGGGAAGACTAGCGGAACGCTGTGTTTCGGCACCTTGGAGGCTACGAGGATTCTTCGTTCAACTAGGGACAATCCAACGTTTCTCCTAAGGTCCCGGCATCAAAGTTGAACGCAGCCCCACGTACGTGTAGTTTCTCAAGCACCAGAAGAGACACAAGAAGCACTGTGGTACCTTCTCAGAATAATATCTTGCGCAGGGAGATGAGCACTGTCCGAGTGACATAGGCGTTTTAAGGCGCCAGCTAGATCTGGGTGTCCTTGAACCTGCCAAAAGACTAGCAGGCTTCAGGAGGAAACCGTTCATTTTCCGGACGGCATCTAAAGTCGAGTTTCTGCTGGGCAGGGAGAGACGGCAGGTATGTAAGCGGAGAATGAACAGTCAGCACAGAGCTTGTTACATTGCAGCTCAGGGTCAGCCCTGAGAGCCCCTGGCATCACACCGAAGACTTTGCAGAACTCGGGTCGCGGCACAGTTGACAGACTTGCCAACCTCTCTATCCAACGAAGGCAACAGTTTGCTGCCTTTCACACTGCGTTCCAAGAGATGATCCGGAGGTACCTGGGTCGCCGAACGGTGCTCAGTCGGTCAACAGGAGTCATTGAGTGCACAGTGTTCCTCCAAAGGGACATGGTGGGGCAGAGGGAGTCCTGGGAGAAGCATTCCAGCGTTAATGCGCTGCTTTCCCTAAGGGTTCATGGAAATCGTTTGTACACGTCAAGTCGTGCGTTGGAAACGCTGACATTACGTTGAGCCTGGGGGACAGGTCTGGCTTTCCCGTTATGTGAACAAGGGCTGCTGGAGGCCTCCTGTAACGAGTAGGAAACTGTCTGTTAGCCTAGGAAACCTGCCCTTCAATCACTCGGCATTACCACTGTGAAGAGGGCTCGGGCAACAACGCTGTTTTTCACTTAAATCTGAGGCCGCAAGTGTCCTGCTTTCCCGTTGGGAAAATAATGCTTTTCTCATTAGGCCCCTCGGTCAGACTTGACGCAGCACACGTACGTGTAGCTTCTGACCGGCGAAAAGAGACTCAAGGAGCACCCTGGACCTTCCCTGATAAAACTTTGGCACACAGGGAGCTGAAAGGCGTGACCGACGGAATTCCTTAGGTGAGGCCAAAAAGTGTCCTTTTATCCTACCAGAGCTCAGGCAGTGTTGCAGGGGCAACAAGTCCGTTTGTCAGGCTGCGCCTAAAGTCGACGGTCTGCTTGGCAAGCGAGGGCAGCTTCGTGTTCCCAGTGCGAACGCTAAGCAGGGGGTGTTTGCATTGCCGTCCTGGTTCAGCAGCGGGGACCGCTTGCGGTCCACCTAAGACCTGCCAGACCCGTGTTCGGGAGGACTTTTGAAAGATGGGCAATCCAACGGTGCAACAAAGAGAGCAGTGTTTTGCCTTGAATTCACTCTTCGTTCCAAGAGACGATGCGAAGGGCCTAGGTGCCTGTACGTCGGTAGGTCGCCTAAGACGTGACAACCGGTACACACGGTGTTGCCGTGAGACGTGGTGAGGGCGCGGGAGTCCCAGGAGTCCTGAAAAGCCCACTAGCGTTTAGCCACTGCTTTGAGTAGGGCTCCCTGGGAAATGCTGCACGCCTGCCTGGCATTTGTGGATGCAATTCCTGGACCTTGCCTTCAGCTTGGCGCTCAGTGTCGTGTTCCTTCTGGGTAAAGGCGGCTCTGGGATGCCCCAGGAATGGAAGCGGAAACCCACCGCCGCGCTCAAGAAAAGTCCACTTTCCTTCCAAAGACGTTCCAGCATGCAAGAATGGACTGACAGAGCACTGTATTTCAGGCAGCTTTCACGCTGAACGATCCTTCTTTCCCGTTGGGAGGTACTACAGTTCTCTAAGGGTCCCGGTCTCAGAGTTGCACACAGCCCACGTGCGTGTAGTTTCTCAGGAACCAAAGGGGACCCAAGGAGGACGGTGGCACCTTCTCTGAATAATTTTGTAGCCAGGGAGTTGGTTGTGCGCTGTGCGAATGGCATGAACTCTTAAAGGTGCTAGGTATCAGATGTAGGTGCTCCCTGAACCTGCCAAAAGCCTAGCAGTGTTCGGGGGGGAAACTGTCCATTTTCCAGACTGCATCAAAGGTCGACTTACAGCTTGCCAGGAAGAGCCGGTAGGTAAGTACACCCAGAATGAACACTACGCACCATGCCTCCCATGGCTCCTCAGCGTCAGCAGTGGGAGCCCCTGGCATGCCACCTAGGACCTTCTACACCTCTGTTCAGGGGCACTTTTGAATGTCGTGGCTATCTAGCTCTACAGCAAAGAGGAGACTTTGTCGCTTCTCAGTCTGCATTCAAAGAGGTCATCCGGAGGACTTTGACAGCGGAAAGGTGCTCAGGGGGCCAAGAAGAGTTTCGGTACACAGTGTTCTTCCAAGGGACGTGGTGAGGCAGCGGGGACCCTAGGAAAGGCATACTAACTTCAATGCACTACTCGCCTAAGGTTTCCTGGAAAACCTCTGCACGCGTCAATTCGTGGAGGGACTACCTGGACCTCACTTGGGTCGTTGTGGAACAGTAGAGTGTTCCGTTGATGGATAGAGGGTGACCGGAGGCCTCCTGCACGGCGTAGTAAACAGAGTGTTTCTCTAGGCAAACTCCCTTTCCCCGCACATAGCCATTCTACTTGTGAAGACAACACGAGGAACCGCACTGTTTCTCAGGACACTTTGAGGCCGCACTTTCAGCTCTCCCGCCGGGAAAATAATGCTCTTGGCTTTAGGTAACCAATATCAAAGTTGAACCCGGCACATGCACTTGTAGGCTCTGACCAACAAAAAGAGACTCAAGCAGCACCCTGGACCTTCGCTGATAAGACTTTGGCACCAGGGTAGTCCTGCGTGGGCTGAATGGCCTCAACGACGTAATTCCCGGGGATGGGCCAAACTGTCCTTGTGTCTTACAAAACCTGGGGTAGCGTTCAGGGGCACATTGTACGTTTGTCAGGCTGCCTCTGAAGTCGACCTTCTGCTTGGCAGAGACAGAGAGAGAGAGACAGAGAGAGAGAGAGAGAGAGAGAGAGACAGAGAGACAGAGAGACAGAGAGACAGAGAGGCGGCAGGGAAGTGTTCCCAGCATGAACCGTAAACACAGTGTTTCTTCATAGCAGCAGTGGTTCAGCCGTGGGGATCATTGGCATAACACCGAAGACCTGCTAGGCCTGTGTTTGGGAGGACTTTTGAAAGCTCGGCAGTCTAGACGGGCAGCGAAGGGAGCAGAGTGTCGCCTTTCATTCTTCTTGCAGAGAAACGATCCGAAGGGCCCAGGTACCTGTATTTGGTTGGGTCCCCTGAGAATTGGGTACACGTTGGGTACACAGTGTTTCTCCATGCGAGGTGGTGAGGACCCAGGAGTCCTAGGAGTCCTGACCCAGCACCCTAGCATCAAGCCACTGCTTTGACTAAGGCTTCTGGGCAAATGCTGCATGCCTGCAGGCACTGTGGATGCCGTTCCCGGACCTTGTTTGGATCTTCGTGACCAGCGTGGTCTGCCCTTTATGCGAAGGGGGCTCTGGCACGCCTCAGGCAAGGAAGTGGAAAGAGCTTTCTTCTTTCTTGCATAGCACCCTTTCCTTTGAGACACGTTCCAGCATGCAAGGGAAGACTAGCGGAACGCTGTGTTTCGGCACCTTGGAGGCTACGAGGATTCTTCGTTCAACTAGGGACAATCCAACGTTTCTCCTAAGGTCCCGGCATCAAAGTTGAACGCAGCCCCACGTACGTGTAGTTTCTCAAGCACCAGAAGAGACACAAGAAGCACTGTGGTACCTTCTCAGAATAATATCTTGCGCAGGGAGATGAGCACTGTCCGAGTGACATAGGCGTTTTAAGGCGCCAGCTAGATCTGGGTGTCCTTGAACCTGCCAAAAGACTAGCAGGCTTCAGGAGGAAACCGTTCATTTTCCGGACGGCATCTAAAGTCGAGTTTCTGCTGGGCAGGGAGAGACGGCAGGTATGTAAGCGGAGAATGAACAGTCAGCACAGAGCTTGTTACATTGCAGCTCAGGGTCAGCCCTGAGAGCCCCTGGCATCACACCGAAGACTTTGCAGAGCTCGGGTCGGGGCACAGTTGACAGACTTGCCAACCTCTCTATCCAACGAAGGCAACAGTTTGCTGCCTTTCACACTGCGTTCCAAGAGATGATCCGGAGGTACCTGGGTCGCCGAACGGTGCTCAGTCGGTCAACAGGAGTCATTGAGTGCACAGTGTTCCTCCAAAGGGACATGGTGGGGCAGAGGGAGTCCTGGGAGAAGCATTCCAGCGTTAATGCGCTGCTTTCCCTAAGGGTTCATGGAAATCGTTTGTACACGTCAAGTCGTGCGTTGGAAACGCTGACATTACGTTGAGCCTGGGGGACAGGTCTGGCTTTCCCGTTATGTGAACAAGGGCTGCTGGAGGCCTCCTGTAACGAGTAGGAAACTGTCTGTTAGCCTAGGAAACCTGCCCTTCAATCACTCGGCATTACCACTGTGAAGAGGGCTCGGGCAACAACGCTGTTTTTCACTTAAATCTGAGGCCGCAAGTGTCCTGCTTTCCCGTTGGGAAAATAATGCTTTTCTCATTAGGCCCCTCGGTCAGACTTGACGCAGCACACGTACGTGTAGCTTCTGACCGGCGAAAAGAGACTCAAGGAGCACCCTGGACCTTCCCTGATAAAACTTTGGCACACAGGGAGCTGAAAGGCGTGACCGACGGAATTCCTTAGGTGAGGCCAAAAAGTGTCCTTTTATCCTACCAGAGCTCAGGCAGTGTTGCAGGGGCAACAAGTCCGTTTGTCAGGCTGCGCCTAAAGTCGACGGTCTGCTTGGCAAGCGAGGGCAGCTTCGTGTTCCCAGTGCGAACGCTAAGCAGGGGGTGTTTGCATTGCCGTCCTGGTTCAGCAGCGGGGACCGCTTGCGGTCCACCTAAGACCTGCCAGACCCGTGTTCGGGAGGACTTTTGAAAGATGGGCAATCCAACGGTGCAACAAAGAGAGCAGTGTTTTGCCTTGAATTCACTCTTCGTTCCAAGAGACGATGCGAAGGGCCTAGGTGCCTGTACGTCGGTAGGTCGCCTAAGACGTGACAACCGGTACACACGGTGTTGCCGTGAGACGTGGTGAGGGCGCGGGAGTCCCAGGAGTCCTGAAAAGCCCACTAGCGTTTAGCCACTGCTTTGAGTAGGGCTCCCTGGGAAATGCTGCACGCCTGCCTGGCATTTGTGGATGCAATTCCTGGACCTTGCCTTCAGCTTGGCGCTCAGTGTCGTGTTCCTTCTGGGTAAAGGCGGCTCTGGGATGCCCCAGGAATGGAAGCGGAAACCCACCGCCGCGCTCAAGAAAAGTCCACTTTCCTTCCAAAGACGTTCCAGCATGCAAGAATGGACTGACAGAGCACTGTATTTCAGGCAGCTTTCACGCTGAACGATCCTTCTTTCCCGTTGGGAGGTACTACAGTTCTCTAAGGGTCCCGGTCTCAGAGTTGCACACAGCCCACGTGCGTGTAGTTTCTCAGGAACCAAAGGGGACCCAAGGAGGACGGTGGCACCTTCTCTGAATAATTTTGTAGCCAGGGAGTTGGTTGTGCGCTGTGCGAATGGCATGAACTCTTAAAGGTGCTAGGTATCAGATGTAGGTGCTCCCTGAACCTGCCAAAAGCCTAGCAGTGTTCGGGGGGGAAACTGTCCATTTTCCAGACTGCATCAAAGGTCGAGTTACAGCTTGCCAGGAAGAGCCGGTAGGTAAGTACACCCAGAATGAACACTACGCACCATGCCTCCCATGGCTCCTCAGCGTCAGCAGTGGGAGCCCCTGGCATGCCACCTAGGACCTTCTACACCTCTGTTCAGGGGCACTTTTGAATGTCGTGGCTATCTAGCTCTACAGCAAAGAGGAGACTTTGTCGCTTCTCAGTCTGCATTCAAAGAGGTCATCCGGAGGACTTTGACAGCGGAAAGGTGCTCAGGGGGCCAAGAAGAGTTTCGGTACACAGTGTTCTTCCAAGGGACGTGGTGAGGCAGCGGGGACCCTAGGAAAGGCATACTAACTTCAATGCACTACTCGCCTAAGGTTTCCTGGAAAACCTCTGCACGCGTCAATTCGTGGAGGGACTACCTGGACCTCACTTGGGTCGTTGTGGAACAGTAGAGTGTTCCGTTGATGGATAGAGGGTGACCGGAGGCCTCCTGCACGGCGTAGTAAACAGAGTGTTTCTCTAGGCAAACTCCCTTTCCCCGCACATAGCCATTCTACTTGTGAAGACAACACGAGGAACCGCACTGTTTCTCAGGACACTTTGAGGCCGCACTTTCAGCTCTCCCGCCGGGAAAATAATGCTCTTGGCTTTAGGTAACCAATATCAAAGTTGAACCCAGCACATGCACTTGTAGGTTCTGACCAACAAAAAGAGACTCAAGCAGCACCCTGGACCTTCGCTGATAAGACTTTGGCACCAGGGTAGTCCTGCGTGGGCTGAATGGCCTCAACGACGTAATTCCCGGGGATGGGCCAAACTGTCCTTGTGTCTTACAAAACCTGGGGTAGCGTTCAGGGGCACATTGTACGTTTGTCAGGCTGCCTCTGAAGTCGACCTTCTGCTTGGCAGAGACAGAGAGAGAGAGAGAGAGAGAGACAGAGAGACAGAGAGACAGAGAGACAGAGAGGCGGCAGGGAAGTGTTCCCAGCATGAACCGTAAACACAGTGTTTCTTCATAGCAGCAGTGGTTCAGCCGTGGGGATCATTGGCATAACACCGAAGACCTGCTAGGCCTGTGTTCGGGAGGACTTTTGAAAGCTCGGCAGTCTAGACGGGCAGCGAAGGGAGCAGAGTGTCGCCTTTCATTCTTCTTGCAGAGAAACGATCCGAAGGGCCCAGGTACCTGTATTTGGTTGGGTCCCCTGAGAATTGGGTACACGTTGGGTACACAGTGTTTCTCCATGCGAGGTGGTGAGGACCCAGGAGTCCTAGGAGTCCTGACCCAGCACCCTAGCGTCAAGCCACTGCTTTGACTAAGGCTTCTGGGCAAATGCTGCATGCCTGCAGGCCCTGTGGATGCCGTTCCCGGACCTTGTTTGGATCTTCGTGACCAGCGTGGTCTGCCCTTTATGCGAAGGGGGCTCTGGCACGCCTCAGGCAAGGAAGTGGAAAGAGCTTTCTTCTTTCTTGCATAGCACCCTTTCCTTTGAGACACGTTCCAGCATGCAAGGGAAGACTAGCGGAACGCTGTGTTTCGGCACCTTGGAGGCTACGAGGATTCTTCGTTCAACTAGGGACAATCCAACGTTTCTCCTAAGGTCCCGGCATCAAAGTTGAACGCAGCCCCACGTACGTGTAGTTTCTCAAGCACCAGAAGAGACACAAGAAGCACTGTGGTACCTTCTCAGAATAATATCTTGCGCAGGGAGATGAGCACTGTCCGAGTGACATAGGCGTTTTAAGGCGCCAGCTAGATCTGGGTGTCCTTGAACCTGCCAAAAGACTAGCAGGCTTCAGGAGGAAACCGTTCATTTTCCGGACGGCATCTAAAGTCGAGTTTCTGCTGGGCAGGGAGAGACGGCAGGTATGTAAGCGGAGAATGAACAGTCAGCACAGAGCTTGTTACATTGCAGCTCAGGGTCAGCCCTGAGAGCCCCTGGCATCACACCGAAGACTTTGCAGAACTCGGGTCGGGGCACAGTTGACAGACTTGCCAACCTCTCTATCCAACGAAGGCAACAGTTTGCTGCCTTTCACACTGCGTTCCAAGAGATGATCCGGAGGTACCTGGGTCGCCGAACGGTGCTCAGTCGGTCAACAGGAGTCATTGAGTGCACAGTGTTCCTCCAAAGGGACATGGTGGGGCAGAGGGAGTCCTGGGAGAAGCATTCCAGCGTTAATGCGCTGCTTTCCCTAAGGGTTCATGGAAATCGTTTGTACACGTCAAGTCGTGCGTTGGAAACGCTGACATTACGTTGAGCCTGGGGGACAGGTCTGGCTTTCCCGTTATGTGAACAAGGGCTGCTGGAGGCCTCCTGTAACGAGTAGGAAACTGTCTGTTAGCCTAGGAAACCTGCCCTTCAATCACTCGGCATTACCACTGTGAAGAGGGCTCGGGCAACAACGCTGTTTTTCACTTAAATCTGAGGCCGCAAGTGTCCTGCTTTCCCGTTGGGAAAATAATGCTTTTCTCATTAGGCCCCTCGGTCAGACTTGACGCAGCACACGTACGTGTAGCTTCTGACCGGCGAAAAGAGACTCAAGGAGCACCCTGGACCTTCCCTGATAAAACTTTGGCACACAGGGAGCTGAAAGGCGTGACCGACGGAATTCCTTAGGTGAGGCCAAAAAGTGTCCTTTTATCCTACCAGAGCTCAGGCAGTGTTGCAGGGGCAACAAGTCCGTTTGTCAGGCTGCGCCTAAAGTCGACGGTCTGCTTGGCAAGCGAGGGCAGCTTCGTGTTCCCAGTGCGAACGCTAAGCAGGGGTGTTTGCATTGCCGTCCTGGTTCAGCAGCGGGGACCGCTTGCGGTCCACCTAAGACCTGCCAGACCCGTGTTCGGGAGGACTTTTGAAAGATGGGCAATCCAACGGTGCAACAAAGAGAGCAGTGTTTTGCCTTGAATTCACTCTTCGTTCCAAGAGACGATGCGAAGGGCCTAGGTGCCTGTACGTCGGTAGGTCGCCTAAGACGTGACAACCGGTACACACGGTGTTGCCGTGAGACGTGGTGAGGGCGCGGGAGTCCCAGGAGTCCTGAAAAGCCCACTAGCGTTTAGCCACTGCTTTGAGTAGGGCTCCCTGGGAAATGCTGCACGCCTGCCTGGCATTTGTGGATGCAATTCCTGGACCTTGCCTTCAGCTTGGCGCTCAGTGTCGTGTTCCTTCTGGGTAAAGGCGGCTCTGGGATGCCCCAGGAATGGAAGCGGAAACCCACCGCCGCGCTCAAGAAAAGTCCACTTTCCTTCCAAAGACGTTCCAGCATGCAAGAATGGACTGACAGAGCACTGTATTTCAGGCAGCTTTCACGCTGAACGATCCTTCTTTCCCGTTGGGAGGTACTACAGTTCTCTAAGGGTCCCGGTCTCAGAGTTGCACACAGCCCACGTGCGTGTAGTTTCTCAGGAACCAAAGGGGACCCAAGGAGGACGGTGGCACCTTCTCTGAATAATTTTGTAGCCAGGGAGTTGGTTGTGCGCTGTGCGAATGGCATGAACTCTTAAAGGTGCTAGGTATCAGATGTAGGTGCTCCCTGAACCTGCCAAAAGCCTAGCAGTGTTCGGGGGGGAAACTGTCCATTTTCCAGACTGCATCAAAGGTCGAGTTACAGCTTGCCAGGAAGAGCCGGTAGGTAAGTACACCCAGAATGAACACTACGCACCATGCCTCCCATGGCTCCTCAGCGTCAGCAGTGGGAGCCCCTGGCATGCCACCTAGGACCTTCTACACCTCTGTTCAGGGGCACTTTTGAATGTCGTGGCTATCTAGCTCTACAGCAAAGAGGAGACTTTGTCGCTTCTCAGTCTGCATTCAAAGAGGTCATCCGGAGGACTTTGACAGCGGAAAGGTGCTCAGGGGGCCAAGAAGAGTTTCGGTACACAGTGTTCTTCCAAGGGACGTGGTGAGGCAGCGGGGACCCTAGGAAAGGCATACTAACTTCAATGCACTACTCGCCTAAGGTTTCCTGGAAAACCTCTGCACGCGTCAATTCGTGGAGGGACTACCTGGACCTCACTTGGGTCGTTGTGGAACAGTAGAGTGTTCCGTTGATGGATAGAGGGTGACCGGAGGCCTCCTGCACGGCGTAGTAAACAGAGTGTTTCTCTAGGCAAACTCCCTTTCCCCGCACATAGCCATTCTACTTGTGAAGACAACACGAGGAACCGCACTGTTTCTCAGGACACTTTGAGGCCGCACTTTCAGCTCTCCCGCCGGGAAAATAATGCTCTTGGCTTTAGGTAACCAATATCAAAGTTGAACCCAGCACATGCACTTGTAGGTTCTGACCAACAAAAAGAGACTCAAGCAGCACCCTGGACCTTCGCTGATAAGACTTTGGCACCAGGGTAGTCCTGCGTGGGCTGAATGGCCTCAACGACGTAATTCCCGGGGATGGGCCAAACTGTCCTTGTGTCTTACAAAACCTGGGGTAGCGTTCAGGGGCACATTGTACGTTTGTCAGGCTGCCTCTGAAGTCGACCTTCTGCTTGGCAGAGACAGAGAGAGAGAGAGACAGAGAGACAGAGAGACAGAGAGACAGAGAGACAGAGAGGCGGCAGGGAAGTGTTCCCAGCATGAACCGTAAACACAGTGTTTCTTCATAGCAGCAGTGGTTCAGCCGTGGGGATCATTGGCATAACACCGAAGACCTGCTAGGCCTGTGTTCGGGAGGACTTTTGAAAGCTCGGCCGTCTAGACGGGCAGCGAAGGGAGCAGAGTGTCGCCTTTCATTCTTCTTGCAGAGAAACGATCCGAAGGGCCCAGGTACCTGTATTTGGTTGGGTCCCCTGAGAATTGGGTACACGTTGGGTACACAGTGTTTCTCCATGCGAGGTGGTGAGGACCCAGGAGTCCTAGGAGTCCTGACCCAGCACCCTAGCGTCAAGCCACTGCTTTGACTAAGGCTTCTGGGCAAATGCTGCATGCCTGCAGGCCCTGTGGATGCCGTTCCCGGACCTTGTTTGGATCTTCGTGACCAGCGTGGTCTGCCCTTTATGCGAAGGGGGCTCTGGCACGCCTCAGGCAAGGAAGTGGAAAGAGCTTTCTTCTTTCTTGCATAGCACCCTTTCCTTTGAGACACGTTCCAGCATGCAAGGGAAGACTAGCGGAACGCTGTGTTTCGGCACCTTGGAGGCTACGAGGATTCTTCGTTCAACTAGGGACAATCCAACGTTTCTCCTAAGGTCCCGGCATCAAAGTTGAACGCAGCCCCACGTACGTGTAGTTTCTCAAGCACCAGAAGAGACACAAGAAGCACTGTGGTACCTTCTCAGAATAATATCTTGCGCAGGGAGATGAGCACTGTCCGAGTGACATAGGCGTTTTAAGGCGCCAGCTAGATCTGGGTGTCCTTGAACCTGCCAAAAGACTAGCAGGCTTCAGGAGGAAACCGTTCATTTTCCGGACGGCATCTAAAGTCGAGTTTCTGCTGGGCAGGGAGAGACGGCAGGTATGTAAGTGGAGAATGAACAGTCAGCACAGAGCTTGTTACATTGCAGCTCAGGGTCAGCCCTGAGAGCCCCTGGCATCACACCGAAGACTTTGCAGAACTCGGGTCGGGGCACAGTTGACAGACTTGCCAACCTCTCTATCCAACGAAGGCAACAGTTTGCTGCCTTTCACACTGCGTTCCAAGAGATGATCCGGAGGTACCTGGGTCGCCGAACGGTGCTCAGTCGGTCAACAGGAGTCATTGAGTGCACAGTGTTCCTCCAAAGGGACATGGTGGGGCAGAGGGAGTCCTGGGAGAAGCATTCCAGCGTTAATGCGCTGCTTTCCCTAAGGGTTCATGGAAATCGTTTGTACACGTCAAGTCGTGCGTTGGAAACGCTGACATTACGTTGAGCCTGGGGGACAGGTCTGGCTTTCCCGTTATGTGAACAAGGGCTGCTGGAGGCCTCCTGTAACGAGTAGGAAACTGTCTGTTAGCCTAGGAAACCTGCCCTTCAATCACTCGGCATTACCACTGTGAAGAGGGCTCGGGCAACAACGCTGTTTTTCACTTAAATCTGAGGCCGCAAGTGTCCTGCTTTCCCGTTGGGAAAATAATGCTTTTCTCATTAGGCCCCTCGGTCAGACTTGACGCAGCACACGTACGTGTAGCTTCTGACCGGCGAAAAGAGACTCAAGGAGCACCCTGGACCTTCCCTGATAAAACTTTGGCACACAGGGAGCTGAAAGGCGTGACCGACGGAATTCCTTAGGTGAGGCCAAAAAGTGTCCTTTTATCCTACCAGAGCTCAGGCAGTGTTGCAGGGGCAACAAGTCCGTTTGTCAGGCTGCGCCTAAAGTCGACGGTCTGCTTGGCAAGCGAGGGCAGCTTCGTGTTCCCAGTGCGAACGCTAAGCAGGGGGTGTTTGCATTGCCGTCCTGGTTCAGCAGCGGGGACCGCTTGCGGTCCACCTAAGACCTGCCAGACCCGTGTTCGGGAGGACTTTTGAAAGATGGGCAATCCAACGGTGCAACAAAGAGAGCAGTGTTTTGCCTTGAATTCACTCTTCGTTCCAAGAGACGATGCGAAGGGCCTAGGTGCCTGTACGTCGGTAGGTCGCCTAAGACGTGACAACCGGTACACACGGTGTTGCCGTGAGACGTGGTGAGGGCGCGGGAGTCCCAGGAGTCCTGAAAAGCCCACTAGCGTTTAGCCACTGCTTTGAGTAGGGCTCCCTGGGAAATGCTGCACGCCTGCCTGGCATTTGTGGATGCAATTCCTGGACCTTGCCTTCAGCTTGGCGCTCAGTGTCGTGTTCCTTCTGGGTAAAGGCGGCTCTGGGATGCCCCAGGAATGGAAGCGGAAACCCACCGCCGCGCTCAAGAAAAGTCCACTTTCCTTCCAAAGACGTTCCAGCATGCAAGAATGGACTGACAGAGCACTGTATTTCAGGCAGCTTTCACGCTGAACGATCCTTCTTTCCCGTTGGGAGGTACTACAGTTCTCTAAGGGTCCCGGTCTCAGAGTTGCACACAGCCCACGTGCGTGTAGTTTCTCAGGAACCAAAGGGGACCCAAGGAGGACGGTGGCACCTTCTCTGAATAATTTTGTAGCCAGGGAGTTGGTTGTGCGCTGTGCGAATGGCATGAACTCTTAAAGGTGCTAGGTATCAGATGTAGGTGCTCCCTGAACCTGCCAAAAGCCTAGCAGTGTTCGGGGGGGAAACTGTCCATTTTCCAGACTGCATCAAAGGTCGAGTTACAGCTTGCCAGGAAGAGCCGGTAGGTAAGTACACCCAGAATGAACACTACGCACCATGCCTCCCATGGCTCCTCAGCGTCAGCAGTGGGAGCCCCTGGCATGCCACCTAGGACCTTCTACACCTCTGTTCAGGGGCACTTTTGAATGTCGTGGCTATCTAGCTCTACAGCAAAGAGGAGACTTTGTCGCTTCTCAGTCTGCATTCAAAGAGGTCATCCGGAGGACTTTGACAGCGGAAAGGTGCTCAGGGGGCCAAGAAGAGTTTCGGTACACAGTGTTCTTCCAAGGGACGTGGTGAGGCAGCGGGGACCCTAGGAAAGGCATACTAACTTCAATGCACTACTCGCCTAAGGTTTCCTGGAAAACCTCTGCACGCGTCAATTCGTGGAGGGACTACCTGGACCTCACTTGGGTCGTTGTGGAACAGTAGAGTGTTCCGTTGATGGATAGAGGGTGACCGGAGGCCTCCTGCACGGCGTAGTAAACAGAGTGTTTCTCTAGGCAAACTCCCTTTCCCCGCACATAGCCATTCTACTTGTGAAGACAACACGAGGAACCGCACTGTTTCTCAGGACACTTTGAGGCCGCACTTTCAGCTCTCCCGCCGGGAAAATAATGCTCTTGGCTTTAGGTAACCAATATCAAAGTTGAACCCAGCACATGCACTTGTAGGTTCTGACCAACAAAAAGAGACTCAAGCAGCACCCTGGACCTTCGCTGATAAGACTTTGGCACCAGGGTAGTCCTGCGTGGGCTGAATGGCCTCAACGACGTAATTCCCGGGGATGGGCCAAACTGTCCTTGTGTCTTACAAAACCTGGGGTAGCGTTCAGGGGCACATTGTACGTTTGTCAGGCTGCCTCTGAAGTCGACCTTCTGCTTGGCAGAGACAGAGAGAGAGAGAGAGAGAGAGACAGAGAGACAGAGAGACAGAGAGACAGAGAGGCGGCAGGGAAGTGTTCCCAGCATGAACCGTAAACACAGTGTTTCTTCATAGCAGCAGTGGTTCAGCCGTGGGGATCATTGGCATAACACCGAAGACCTGCTAGGCCTGTGTTCGGGAGGACTTTTGAAAGCTCGGCAGTCTAGACGGGCAGCGAAGGGAGCAGAGTGTCGCCTTTCATTCTTCTTGCAGAGAAACGATCCGAAGGGCCCAGGTACCTGTATTTGGTTGGGTCCCCTGAGAATTGGGTACACGTTGGGTACACAGTGTTTCTCCATGCGAGGTGGTGAGGACCCAGGAGTCCTAGGAGTCCTGACCCAGCACCCTAGCGTCAAGCCACTGCTTTGACTAAGGCTTCTGGGCAAATGCTGCATGCCTGCAGGCCCTGTGGATGCCGTTCCCGGACCTTGTTTGGATCTTCGTGACCAGCGTGGTCTGCCCTTTATGCGAAGGGGGCTCTGGCACGCCTCAGGCAAGGAAGTGGAAAGAGCTTTCTTCTTTCTTGCATAGCACCCTTTCCTTTGAGACACGTTCCAGCATGCAAGGGAAGACTAGCGGAACGCTGTGTTTCGGCACCTTGGAGGCTACGAGGATTCTTCGTTCAACTAGGGACAATCCAACGTTTCTCCTAAGGTCCCGGCATCAAAGTTGAACGCAGCCCCACGTACGTGTAGTTTCTCAAGCACCAGAAGAGACACAAGAAGCACTGTGGTACCTTCTCAGAATAATATCTTGCGCAGGGAGATGAGCACTGTCCGAGTGACATAGGCGTTTTAAGGCGCCAGCTAGATCTGGGTGTCCTTGAACCTGCCAAAAGACTAGCAGGCTTCAGGAGGAAACCGTTCATTTTCCGGACGGCATCTAAAGTCGAGTTTCTGCTGGGCAGGGAGAGACGGCAGGTATGTAAGTGGAGAATGAACAGTCAGCACAGAGCTTGTTACATTGCAGCTCAGGGTCAGCCCTGAGAGCCCCTGGCATCACACCGAAGACTTTGCAGAACTCGGGTCGGGGCACAGTTGACAGACTTGCCAACCTCTCTATCCAACGAAGGCAACAGTTTGCTGCCTTTCACACTGCGTTCCAAGAGATGATCCGGAGGTACCTGGGTCGCCGAACGGTGCTCAGTCGGTCAACAGGAGTCATTGAGTGCACAGTGTTCCTCCAAAGGGACATGGTGGGGCAGAGGGAGTCCTGGGAGAAGCATTCCAGCGTTAATGCGCTGCTTTCCCTAAGGGTTCATGGAAATCGTTTGTACACGTCAAGTCGTGCGTTGGAAACGCTGACATTACGTTGAGCCTGGGGGACAGGTCTGGCTTTCCCGTTATGTGAACAAGGGCTGCTGGAGGCCTCCTGTAACGAGTAGGAAACTGTCTGTTAGCCTAGGAAACCTGCCCTTCAATCACTCGGCATTACCACTGTGAAGAGGGCTCGGGCAACAACGCTGTTTTTCACTTAAATCTGAGGCCGCAAGTGTCCTGCTTTCCCGTTGGGAAAATAATGCTTTTCTCATTAGGCCCCTCGGTCAGACTTGACGCAGCACACGTACGTGTAGCTTCTGACCGGCGAAAAGAGACTCAAGGAGCACCCTGGACCTTCCCTGATAAAACTTTGGCACACAGGGAGCTGAAAGGCGTGACCGACGGAATTCCTTAGGTGAGGCCAAAAAGTGTCCTTTTATCCTACCAGAGCTCAGGCAGTGTTGCAGGGGCAACAAGTCCGTTTGTCAGGCTGCGCCTAAAGTCGACGGTCTGCTTGGCAAGCGAGGGCAGCTTCGTGTTCCCAGTGCGAACGCTAAGCAGGGGGTGTTTGCATTGCCGTCCTGGTTCAGCAGCGGGGACCGCTTGCGGTCCACCTAAGACCTGCCAGACCCGTGTTCGGGAGGACTTTTGAAAGATGGGTAATCCAACGGTGCAACAAAGAGAGCAGTGTTTTGCCTTGAATTCACTCTTCGTTCCAAGAGACGATGCGAAGGGCCTAGGTGCCTGTACGTCGGTAGGTCGCCTAAGACGTGACAACCGGTACACACGGTGTTGCCGTGAGACGTGGTGAGGGCGCGGGAGTCCCAGGAGTCCTGAAAAGCCCACTAGCGTTTAGCCACTGCTTTGAGTAGGGCTCCCTGGGAAATGCTGCACGCCTGCCTGGCATTTGTGGATGCAATTCCTGGACCTTGCCTTCAGCTTGGCGCTCAGTGTCGTGTTCCTTCTGGGTAAAGGCGGCTCTGGGATGCCCCAGGAATGGAAGCGGAAACCCACCGCCGCGCTCAAGAAAAGTCCACTTTCCTTCCAAAGACGTTCCAGCATGCAAGAATGGACTGACAGAGCACTGTATTTCAGGCAGCTTTCACGCTGAACGATCCTTCTTTCCCGTTGGGAGGTACTACAGTTCTCTAAGGGTCCCGGTCTCAGAGTTGCACACAGCCCACGTGCGTGTAGTTTCTCAGGAACCAAAGGGGACCCAAGGAGGACGGTGGCACCTTCTCTGAATAATTTTGTAGCCAGGGAGTTGGTTGTGCGCTGTGCGAATGGCATGAACTCTTAAAGGTGCTAGGTATCAGATGTAGGTGCTCCCTGAACCTGCCAAAAGCCTAGCAGTGTTCGGGGGGGAAACTGTCCATTTTCCAGACTGCATCAAAGGTCGAGTTACAGCTTGCCAGGAAGAGCCGGTAGGTAAGTACACCCAGAATGAACACTACGCACCATGCCTCCCATGGCTCCTCAGCGTCAGCAGTGGGAGCCCCTGGCATGCCACCTAGGACCTTCTACACCTCTGTTCAGGGGCACTTTTGAATGTCGTGGCTATCTAGCTCTACAGCAAAGAGGAGACTTTGTCGCTTCTCAGTCTGCATTCAAAGAGGTCATCCGGAGGACTTTGACAGCGGAAAGGTGCTCAGGGGGCCAAGAAGAGTTTCGGTACACAGTGTTCTTCCAAGGGACGTGGTGAGGCAGCGGGGACCCTAGGAAAGGCATACTAACTTCAATGCACTACTCGCCTAAGGTTTCCTGGAAAACCTCTGCACGCGTCAATTCGTGGAGGGACTACCTGGACCTCACTTGGGTCGTTGTGGAACAGTAGAGTGTTCCGTTGATGGATAGAGGGTGACCGGAGGCCTCCTGCACGGCGTAGTAAACAGAGTGTTTCTCTAGGCAAACTCCCTTTCCCCGCACATAGCCATTCTACTTGTGAAGACAACACGAGGAACCGCACTGTTTCTCAGGACACTTTGAGGCCGCACTTTCAGCTCTCCCGCCGGGAAAATAATGCTCTTGGCTTTAGGTAACCAATATCAAAGTTGAACCCAGCACATGCACTTGTAGGTTCTGACCAACAAAAAGAGACTCAAGCAGCACCCTGGACCTTCGCTGATAAGACTTTGGCACCAGGGTAGTCCTGCGTGGGCTGAATGGCCTCAACGACGTAATTCCCGGGGATGGGCCAAACTGTCCTTGTGTCTTACAAAACCTGGGGTAGCGTTCAGGGGCACATTGTACGTTTGTCAGGCTGCCTCTGAAGTCGACCTTCTGCTTGGCAGAGACAGAGAGAGAGAGACAGAGAGAGACAGAGAGACAGAGAGACAGAGAGACAGAGAGGCGGCAGGGAAGTGTTCCCAGCATGAACCGTAAACACAGTGTTTCTTCATAGCAGCAGTGGTTCAGCCGTGGGGATCATTGGCATAACACCGAAGACCTGCTAGGCCTGTGTTCGGGAGGACTTTTGAAAGCTCGGCAGTCTAGACGGGCAGCGAAGGGAGCAGAGTGTCGCCTTTCATTCTTCTTGCAGAGAAACGATCCGAAGGGCCCAGGTACCTGTATTTGGTTGGGTCCCCTGAGAATTGGGTACACGTTGGGTACACAGTGTTTCTCCATGCGAGGTGGTGAGGACCCAGGAGTCCTAGGAGTCCTGACCCAGCACCCTAGCGTCAAGCCACTGCTTTGACTAAGGCTTCTGGGCAAATGCTGCATGCCTGCAGGCCCTGTGGATGCCGTTCCCGGACCTTGTTTGGATCTTCGTGACCAGCGTGGTCTGCCCTTTATGCGAAGGGGGCTCTGGCACGCCTCAGGCAAGGAAGTGGAAAGAGCTTTCTTCTTTCTTGCATAGCACCCTTTCCTTTGAGACACGTTCCAGCATGCAAGGGAAGACTAGCGGAATGCTGTGTTTCGGCACCTTTGAGGCTACGAGGATTCTTCGTTCAACTAGGGACAATCCAACGTTTCTCCTAAGGTCCCGGCATCAAAGTTGAACGCAGCCCCACGTACGTGTAGTTTCTCAAGCACCAGAAGAGACACAAGAAGCACTGTGGTACCTTCTCAGAATAATATCTTGCGCAGGGAGATGAGCACTGTCCGAGTGACATAGGCGTTTTAAGGCGCCAGCTAGATCTGGGTGTCCTTGAACCTGCCAAAAGACTAGCAGGCTTCAGGAGGAAACCGTTCATTTTCCGGACGGCATCTAAAGTCGAGTTTCTGCTGGGCAGGGAGAGACGGCAGGTATGTAAGCGGAGAATGAACAGTCAGCACAGAGCTTGTTACATTGCAGCTCAGGGTCAGCCCTGAGAGCCCCTGGCATCACACCGAAGACTTTGCAGAACTCGGGTCGGGGCACAGTTGACAGACTTGCCAACCTCTCTATCCAACGAAGGCAACAGTTTGCTGCCTTTCACACTGCGTTCCAAGAGATGATCCGGAGGTACCTGGGTCGCCGAACGGTGCTCAGTCGGTCAACAGGAGTCATTGAGTGCACAGTGTTCCTCCAAAGGGACATGGTGGGGCAGAGGGAGTCCTGGGAGAAGCATTCCAGCGTTAATGCGCTGCTTTCCCTAAGGGTTCATGGAAATCGTTTGTACACGTCAAGTCGTGCGTTGGAAACGCTGACATTACGTTGAGCCTGGGGGACAGGTCTGGCTTTCCCGTTATGTGAACAAGGGCTGCTGGAGGCCTCCTGTAACGAGTAGGAAACTGTCTGTTAGCCTAGGAAACCTGCCCTTCAATCACTCGGCATTACCACTGTGAAGAGGGCTCGGGCAACAACGCTGTTTTTCACTTAAATCTGAGGCCGCAAGTGTCCTGCTTTCCCGTTGGGAAAATAATGCTTTTCTCATTAGGCCCCTCGGTCAGACTTGACGCAGCACACGTACGTGTAGCTTCTGACCGGCGAAAAGAGACTCAAGGAGCACCCTGGACCTTCCCTGATAAAACTTTGGCACACAGGGAGCTGAAAGGCGTGACCGACGGAATTCCTTAGGTGAGGCCAAAAAGTGTCCTTTTATCCTACCAGAGCTCAGGCAGTGTTGCAGGGGCAACAAGTCCGTTTGTCAGGCTGCGCCTAAAGTCGACGGTCTGCTTGGCAAGCGAGGGCAGCTTCGTGTTCCCAGTGCGAACGCTAAGCAGGGGGTGTTTGCATTGCCGTCCTGGTTCAGCAGCGGGGACCGCTTGCGGTCCACCTAAGACCTGCCAGACCCGTGTTCGGGAGGACTTTTGAAAGATGGGCAATCCAACGGTGCAACAAAGAGAGCAGTGTTTTGCCTTGAATTCACTCTTCGTTCCAAGAGACGATGCGAAGGGCCTAGGTGCCTGTACGTCGGTAGGTCGCCTAAGACGTGACAACCGGTACACACGGTGTTGCCGTGAGACGTGGTGAGGGCGCGGGAGTCCCAGGAGTCCTGAAAAGCCCACTAGCGTTTAGCCACTGCTTTGAGTAGGGCTCCCTGGGAAATGCTGCACGCCTGCCTGGCATTTGTGGATGCAATTCCTGGACCTTGCCTTCAGCTTGGCGCTCAGTGTCGTGTTCCTTCTGGGTAAAGGCGGCTCTGGGATGCCCCAGGAATGGAAGCGGAAACCCACCGCCGCGCTCAAGAAAAGTCCACTTTCCTTCCAAAGACGTTCCAGCATGCAAGAATGGACTGACAGAGCACTGTATTTCAGGCAGCTTTCACGCTGAACGATCCTTCTTTCCCGTTGGGAGGTACTACAGTTCTCTAAGGGTCCCGGTCTCAGAGTTGCACACAGCCCACGTGCGTGTAGTTTCTCAGGAACCAAAGGGGACCCAAGGAGGACGGTGGCACCTTCTCTGAATAATTTTGTAGCCAGGGAGTTGGTTGTGCGCTGTGCGAATGGCATGAACTCTTAAAGGTGCTAGGTATCAGATGTAGGTGCTCCCTGAACCTGCCAAAAGCCTAGCAGTGTTCGGGGGGGAAACTGTCCATTTTCCAGACTGCATCAAAGGTCGAGTTACAGCTTGCCAGGAAGAGCCGGTAGGTAAGTACACCCAGAATGAACACTACGCACCATGCCTCCCATGGCTCCTCAGCGTCAGCAGTGGGAGCCCCTGGCATGCCACCTAGGACCTTCTACACCTCTGTTCAGGGGCACTTTTGAATGTCGTGGCTATCTAGCTCTACAGCAAAGAGGAGACTTTGTCGCTTCTCAGTCTGCATTCAAAGAGGTCATCCGGAGGACTTTGACAGCGGAAAGGTGCTCAGGGGGCCAAGAAGAGTTTCGGTACACAGTGTTCTTCCAAGGGACGTGGTGAGGCAGCGGGGACCCTAGGAAAGGCATACTAACTTCAATGCACTACTCGCCTAAGGTTTCCTGGAAAACCTCTGCACGCGTCAATTCGTGGAGGGACTACCTGGACCTCACTTGGGTCGTTGTGGAACAGTAGAGTGTTCCGTTGATGGATAGAGGGTGACCGGAGGCCTCCTGCACGGCGTAGTAAACAGAGTGTTTCTCTAGGCAAACTCCCTTTCCCCGCACATAGCCATTCTACTTGTGAAGACAACACGAGGAACCGCACTGTTTCTCAGGACACTTTGAGGCCGCACTTTCAGCTCTCCCGCCGGGAAAATAATGCTCTTGGCTTTAGGTAACGAATATCAAAGTTGAACCCGGCACATGCACTTGTAGGCTCTGACCAACAAAAAGAGACTCAAGCAGCACCCTGGACCTTCGCTGATAAGACTTTGGCACCAGGGTAGTCCTGCGTGGGCTGAATGGCCTCAACGACGTAATTCCCGGGGATGGGCCAAACTGTCCTTGTGTCTTACAAAACCTGGGGTAGCGTTCAGGGGCACATTGTACGTTTGTCAGGCTGCCTCTGAAGTCGACCTTCTGCTTGGCAGAGACAGAGAGAGAGAGACAGAGAGAGAGAGAGAGAGAGAGAGAGACAGAGAGACAGAGAGACAGAGAGACAGAGAGGCGGCAGGGAAGTGTTCCCAGCATGAACCGTAAACACAGTGTTTCTTCATAGCAGCAGTGGTTCAGCCGTGGGGATCATTGGCATAACACCGAAGACCTGCTAGGCCTGTGTTTGGGAGGACTTTTGAAAGCTCGGCAGTCTAGACGGGCAGCGAAGGGAGCAGAGTGTCGCCTTTCATTCTTCTTGCAGAGAAACGATCCGAAGGGCCCAGGTACCTGTATTTGGTTGGGTCCCCTGAGAATTGGGTACACGTTGGGTACACAGTGTTTCTCCATGCGAGGTGGTGAGGACCCAGGAGTCCTAGGAGTCCTGACCCAGCACCCTAGCGTCAAGCCACTGCTTTGACTAAGGCTTCTGGGCAAATGCTGCATGCCTGCAGGCCCTGTGGATGCCGTTCCCGGACCTTGTTTGGATCTTCGTGACCAGCGTGGTCTGCCCTTTATGCGAAGGGGGCTCTGGCACGCCTCAGGCAAGGAAGTGGAAAGAGCTTTCTTCTTTCTTGCATAGCACCCTTTCCTTTGAGACACGTTCCAGCATGCAAGGGAAGACTAGCGGAACGCTGTGTTTCGGCACCTTTGAGGCTACGAGGATTCTTCGTTCAACTAGGGACAATCCAACGTTTCTCCTAAGGTCCCGGCATCAAAGTTGAACGCAGCCCCACGTACGTGTAGTTTCTCAAGCACCAGAAGAGACACAAGAAGCACTGTGGTACCTTCTCAGAATAATATCTTGCGCAGGGAGATGAGCACTGTCCGAGTGACATAGGCGTTTTAAGGCGCCAGCTAGATCTGGGTGTCCTTGAACCTGCCAAAAGACTAGCAGGCTTCAGGAGGAAACCGTTCATTTTCCGGACGGCATCTAAAGTCGAGTTTCTGCTGGGCAGGGAGAGACGGCAGGTATGTAAGCGGAGAATGAACAGTCAGCACAGAGCTTGTTACATTGCAGCTCAGGGTCAGCCCTGAGAGCCCCTGGCATCACACCGAAGACTTTGCAGAACTCGGGTCGGGGCACAGTTGACAGACTTGCCAACCTCTCTATCCAACGAAGGCAACAGTTTGCTGCCTTTCACACTGCGTTCCAAGAGATGATCCGGAGGTACCTGGGTCGCCGAACGGTGCTCAGTCGGTCAACAGGAGTCATTGAGTGCACAGTGTTCCTCCAAAGGGACATGGTGGGGCAGAGGGAGTCCTGGGAGAAGCATTCCAGCGTTAATGCGCTGCTTTCCCTAAGGGTTCATGGAAATCGTTTGTACACGTCAAGTCGTGCGTTGGAAACGCTGACATTACGTTGAGCCTGGGGGACAGGTCTGGCTTTCCCGTTATGTGAACAAGGGCTGCTGGAGGCCTCCTGTAACGAGTAGGAAACTGTCTGTTAGCCTAGGAAACCTGCCCTTCAATCACTCGGCATTACCACTGTGAAGAGGGCTCGGGCAACAACGCTGTTTTTCACTTAAATCTGAGGCCGCAAGTGTCCTGCTTTCCCGTTGGGAAAATAATGCTTTTCTCATTAGGCCCCTCGGTCAGACTTGACGCAGCACACGTACGTGTAGCTTCTGACCGGCGAAAAGAGACTCAAGGAGCACCCTGGACCTTGCCTGATAAAACTTTGGCACACAGGGAGCTGAAAGGCGTGACCGACGGAATTCCTTAGGTGAGGCCAAAAAGTGTCCTTTTATCCTACCAGAGCTCAGGCAGTGTTGCAGGGGCAACAAGTCCGTTTGTCAGGCTGCGCCTAAAGTCGACGGTCTGCTTGGCAAGCGAGGGCAGCTTCGTGTTCCCAGTGCGAACGCTAAGCAGGGGGTGTTTGCATTGCCGTCCTGGTTCAGCAGCGGGGACCGCTTGCGGTCCACCTAAGACCTGCCAGACCCGTGTTCGGGAGGACTTTTGAAAGATGGGCAATCCAACGGTGCAACAAAGAGAGCAGTGTTTTGCCTTGAATTCACTCTTCGTTCCAAGAGACGATGCGAAGGGCCTAGGTGCCTGTACGTCGGTAGGTCGCCTAAGACGTGACAACCGGTACACACGGTGTTGCCGTGAGACGTGGTGAGGGCGCGGGAGTCCCAGGAGTCCTGAAAAGCCCACTAGCGTTTAGCCACTGCTTTGAGTAGGGCTCCCTGGGAAATGCTGCACGCCTGCCTGGCATTTGTGGATGCAATTCCTGGACCTTGCCTTCAGCTTGGCGCTCAGTGTCGTGTTCCTTCTGGGTAAAGGCGGCTCTGGGATGCCCCAGGAATGGAAGCGGAAACCCACCGCCGCGCTCAAGAAAAGTCCACTTTCCTTCCAAAGACGTTCCAGCATGCAAGAATGGACTGACAGAGCACTGTATTTCAGGCAGCTTTCACGCTGAACGATCCTTCTTTCCCGTTGGGAGGTACTACAGTTCTCTAAGGGTCCCGGTCTCAGAGTTGCACACAGCCCACGTGCGTGTAGTTTCTCAGGAACCAAAGGGGACCCAAGGAGGACGGTGGCACCTTCTCTGAATAATTTTGTAGCCAGGGAGTTGGTTGTGCGCTGTGCGAATGGCATGAACTCTTAAAGGTGCTAGGTATCAGATGTAGGTGCTCCCTGAACCTGCCAAAAGCCTAGCAGTGTTCGGGGGGGAAACTGTCCATTTTCCAGACTGCATCAAAGGTCGAGTTACAGCTTGCCAGGAAGAGCCGGTAGGTAAGTACACCCAGAATGAACACTACGCACCATGCCTCCCATGGCTCCTCAGCGTCAGCAGTGGGAGCCCCTGGCATGCCACCTAGGACCTTCTACACCTCTGTTCAGGGGCACTTTTGAATGTCGTGGCTATCTAGCTCTACAGCAAAGAGGAGACTTTGTCGCTTCTCAGTCTGCATTCAAAGAGGTCATCCGGAGGACTTTGACAGCGGAAAGGTGCTCAGGGGGCCAAGAAGAGTTTCGGTACACAGTGTTCTTCCAAGGGACGTGGTGAGGCAGCGGGGACCCTAGGAAAGGCATACTAACTTCAATGCACTACTCGCCTAAGGTTTCCTGGAAAACCTCTGCACGCGTCAATTCGTGGAGGGACTACCTGGACCTCACTTGGGTCGTTGTGGAACAGTAGAGTGTTCCGTTGATGGATAGAGGGTGACCGGAGGCCTCCTGCACGGCGTAGTAAACAGAGTGTTTCTCTAGGCAAACTCCCTTTCCCCGCACATAGCCATTCTACTTGTGAAGACAACACGAGGAACCGCACTGTTTCTCAGGACACTTTGAGGCCGCACTTTCAGCTCTCCCGCCGGGAAAATAATGCTCTTGGCTTTAGGTAACCAATATCAAAGTTGAACCCGGCACATGCACTTGTAGGCTCTGACCAACAAAAAGAGACTCAAGCAGCACCCTGGACCTTCGCTGATAAGACTTTGGCACCAGGGTAGTCCTGCGTGGGCTGAATGGCCTCAACGACGTAATTCCCGGGGATGGGCCAAACTGTCCTTGTGTCTTACAAAACCTGGGGTAGCGTTCAGGGGCACATTGTACGTTTGTCAGGCTGCCTCTGAAGTCGACCTTCTGCTTGGCAGAGACAGAGAGAGAGAGACAGAGAGAGAGAGAGAGAGAGAGAGAGACAGAGAGACAGAGAGACAGAGAGACAGAGAGGCGGCAGGGAAGTGTTCCCAGCATGAACCGTAAACACAGTGTTTCTTCATAGCAGCAGTGGTTCAGCCGTGGGGATCATTGGCATAACACCGAAGACCTGCTAGGCCTGTGTTTGGGAGGACTTTTGAAAGCTCGGCAGTCTAGACGGGCAGCGAAGGGAGCAGAGTGTCGCCTTTCATTCTTCTTGCAGAGAAACGATCCGAAGGGCCCAGGTACCTGTATTTGGTTGGGTCCCCTGAGAATTGGGTACACGTTGGGTACACAGTGTTTCTCCATGCGAGGTGGTGAGGACCCAGGAGTCCTAGGAGTCCTGACCCAGCACCCTAGCATCAAGCCACTGCTTTGACTAAGGCTTCTGGGCAAATGCTGCATGCCTGCAGGCACTGTGGATGCCGTTCCCGGACCTTGTTTGGATCTTCGTGACCAGCGTGGTCTGCCCTTTATGCGAAGGGGGCTCTGGCACGCCTCAGGCAAGGAAGTGGAAAGAGCTTTCTTCTTTCTTGCATAGCACCCTTTCCTTTGAGACACGTTCCAGCATGCAAGGGAAGACTAGCGGAACGCTGTGTTTCGGCACCTTGGAGGCTACGAGGATTCTTCGTTCAACTAGGGACAATCCAACGTTTCTCCTAAGGTCCCGGCATCAAAGTTGAACGCAGCCCCACGTACGTGTAGTTTCTCAAGCACCAGAAGAGACACAAGAAGCACTGTGGTACCTTCTCAGAATAATATCTTGCGCAGGGAGATGAGCACTGTCCGAGTGACATAGGCGTTTTAAGGCGCCAGCTAGATCTGGGTGTCCTTGAACCTGCCAAAAGACTAGCAGGCTTCAGGAGGAAACCGTTCATTTTCCGGACGGCATCTAAAGTCGAGTTTCTGCTGGGCAGGGAGAGACGGCAGGTATGTAAGCGGAGAATGAACAGTCAGCACAGAGCTTGTTACATTGCAGCTCAGGGTCAGCCCTGAGAGCCCCTGGCATCACACCGAAGACTTTGCAGAACTCGAGTCGCGGCACAGTTGACAGACTTGCCAACCTCTCTATCCAACGAAGGCAACAGTTTGCTGCCTTTCACACTGCGTTCCAAGAGATGATCCGGAGGTACCTGGGTCGCCGAACGGTGCTCAGTCGGTCAACAGGAGTCATTGAGTGCACAGTGTTCCTCCAAAGGGACATGGTGGGGCAGAGGGAGTCCTGGGAGAAGCATTCCAGCGTTAATGCGCTGCTTTCCCTAAGGGTTCATGGAAATCGTTTGTACACGTCAAGTCGTGCGTTGGAAACGCTGACATTACGTTGAGCCTGGGGGACAGGTCTGGCTTTCCCGTTATGTGAACAAGGGCTGCTGGAGGCCTCCTGTAACGAGTAGGAAACTGTCTGTTAGCCTAGGAAACCTGCCCTTCAATCACTCGGCATTACCACTGTGAAGAGGGCTCGGGCAACAACGCTGTTTTTCACTTAAATCTGAGGCCGCAAGTGTCCTGCTTTCCCGTTGGGAAAATAATGCTTTTCTCATTAGGCCCCTCGGTCAGACTTGACGCAGCACACGTACGTGTAGCTTCTGACCGGCGAAAAGAGACTCAAGGAGCACCCTGGACCTTCCCTGATAAAACTTTGGCACACAGGGAGCTGAAAGGCGTGACCGACGGAATTCCTTAGGTGAGGCCAAAAAGTGTCCTTTTATCCTACCAGAGCTCAGGCAGTGTTGCAGGGGCAACAAGTCCGTTTGTCAGGCTGCGCCTAAAGTCGACGGTCTGCTTGGCAAGCGAGGGCAGCTTCGTGTTCCCAGTGCGAACGCTAAGCAGGGGGTGTTTGCATTGCCGTCCTGGTTCAGCAGCGGGGACCGCTTGCGGTCCACCTAAGACCTGCCAGACCCGTGTTCGGGAGGACTTTTGAAAGATGGGCAATCCAACGGTGCAACAAAGAGAGCAGTGTTTTGCCTTGAATTCACTCTTCGTTCCAAGAGACGATGCGAAGGGCCTAGGTGCCTGTACGTCGGTAGGTCGCCTAAGACGTGACAACCGGTACACACGGTGTTGCCGTGAGACGTGGTGAGGGCGCGGGAGTCCCAGGAGTCCTGAAAAGCCCACTAGCGTTTAGCCACTGCTTTGAGTAGGGCTCCCTGGGAAATGCTGCACGCCTGCCTGGCATTTGTGGATGCAATTCCTGGACCTTGCCTTCAGCTTGGCGCTCAGTGTCGTGTTCCTTCTGGGTAAAGGCGGCTCTGGGATGCCCCAGGAATGGAAGCGGAAACCCACCGCCGCGCTCAAGAAAAGTCCACTTTCCTTCCAAAGACGTTCCAGCATGCAAGAATGGACTGACAGAGCACTGTATTTCAGGCAGCTTTCACGCTGAACGATCCTTCTTTCCCGTTGGGAGGTACTACAGTTCTCTAAGGGTCCCGGTCTCAGAGTTGCACACAGCCCACGTGCGTGTAGTTTCTCAGGAACCAAAGGGGACCCAAGGAGGACGGTGGCACCTTCTCTGAATAATTTTGTAGCCAGGGAGTTGGTTGTGCGCTGTGCGAATGGCATGAACTCTTAAAGGTGCTAGGTATCAGATGTAGGTGCTCCCTGAACCTGCCAAAAGCCTAGCAGTGTTCGGGGGGGAAACTGTCCATTTTCCAGACTGCATCAAAGGTCGAGTTACAGCTTGCCAGGAAGAGCCGGTAGGTAAGTACACCCAGAATGAACACTACGCACCATGCCTCCCATGGCTCCTCAGCGTCAGCAGTGGGAGCCCCTGGCATGCCACCTAGGACCTTCTACACCTCTGTTCAGGGGCACTTTTGAATGTCGTGGCTATCTAGCTCTACAGCAAAGAGGAGACTTTGTCGCTTCTCAGTCTGCATTCAAAGAGGTCATCCGGAGGACTTTGACAGCGGAAAGGTGCTCAGGGGGCCAAGAAGAGTTTCGGTACACAGTGTTCTTCCAAGGGACGTGGTGAGGCAGCGGGGACCCTAGGAAAGGCATACTAACTTCAATGCACTACTCGCCTAAGGTTTCCTGGAAAACCTCTGCACGCGTCAATTCGTGGAGGGACTACCTGGACCTCACTTGGGTCGTTGTGGAACAGTAGAGTGTTCCGTTGATGGATAGAGGGTGACCGGAGGCCTCCTGCACGGCGTAGTAAACAGAGTGTTTCTCTAGGCAAACTCCCTTTCCCCGCACATAGCCATTCTACTTGTGAAGACAACACGAGGAACCGCACTGTTTCTCAGGACACTTTGAGGCCGCACTTTCAGCTCTCCCGCCGGGAAAATAATGCTCTTGGCTTTAGGTAACCAATATCAAAGTTGAACCCAGCACATGCACTTGTAGGTTCTGACCAACAAAAAGAGACTCAAGCAGCACCCTGGACCTTCGCTGATAAGACTTTGGCACCAGGGTAGTCCTGCGTGGGCTGAATGGCCTCAACGACGTAATTCCCGGGGATGGGCCAAACTGTCCTTGTGTCTTACAAAACCTGGGGTAGCGTTCAGGGGCACATTGTACATTTGTCAGGCTGCCTCTGAAGTCGACCTTCTGCTTGGCAGAGACAGAGAGAGAGAGACAGAGAGAGAGAGAGAGAGAGAGAGAGACAGAGAGACAGAGAGACAGAGAGACAGAGAGGCGGCAGGGAAGTGTTCCCAGCATGAACCGTAAACACAGTGTTTCTTCATAGCAGCAGTGGTTCAGCCGTGGGGATCATTGGCATAACACCGAAGACCTGCTAGGCCTGTGTTCGGGAGGACTTTTGAAAGCTCGGCAGTCTAGACGGGCAGCGAAGGGAGCAGAGGGTCGCCTTTCATTCTTCTTGCAGAGAAACGATCCGAAGGGCCCAGGTACCTGTATTTGGTTGGGTCCCCTGAGAATTGGGTACACGTTGGGTACACAGTGTTTCTCCATGCGAGGTGGTGAGGACCCAGGAGTCCTAGGAGTCCTGACCCAGCACCCTAGCGTCAAGCCACTGCTTTGACTAAGGCTTCTGGGCAAATGCTGCATGCCTGCAGGCACTGTGGATGCCGTTCCCGGACCTTGTTTGGATCTTCGTGACCAGCGTGGTCTGCCCTTTATGCGAAGGGGGCTCTGGCACGCCTCAGGCAAGGAAGTGGAAAGAGCTTTCTTCTTTCTTGCATAGCACCCTTTCCTTTGAGACACGTTCCAGCATGCAAGGGAAGACTAGCGGAACGCTGTGTTTCGGCACCTTGGAGGCTACGAGGATTCTTCGTTCAACTAGGGACAATCCAACGTTTCTCCTAAGGTCCCGGCATCAAAGTTGAACGCAGCCCCACATACGTGTAGTTTCTCAAGCACCAGAAGAGACACAAGAAGCACTGTGGTACCTTCTCAGAATAATATCTTGCGCAGGGAGATGAGCACTGTCCGAGTGACATAGGCGTTTTAAGGCGCCAGCTAGATCTGGGTGTCCTTGAACCTGCCAAAAGACTAGCAGGCTTCAGGAGGAAACCGTTCATTTTCCGGACGGCATCTAAAGTCGAGTTTCTGCTGGGCAGGGAGAGACGGCAGGTATGTAAGCGGAGAATGAACAGTCAGCACAGAGCTTGTTACATTGCAGCTCAGGGTCAGCCCTGAGAGCCCCTGGCATCACACCGAAGACTTTGCAGAACTCGGGTCGGGGCACAGTTGACAGACTTGCCAACCTCTCTATCCAACGAAGGCAACAGTTTGCTGCCTTTCACACTGCGTTCCAAGAGATGATCCGGAGGTACCTGGGTCGCCGAACGGTGCTCAGTCGGTCAACAGGAGTCATTGAGTGCACAGTGTTCCTCCAAAGGGACATGGTGGGGCAGAGGGAGTCCTGGGAGAAGCATTCCAGCGTTAATGCGCTGCTTTCCCTAAGGGTTCATGGAAATCGTTTGTACACGTCAAGTCGTGCGTTGGAAACGCTGACATTACGTTGAGCCTGGGGGACAGGTCTGGCTTTCCCGTTATGTGAACAAGGGCTGCTGGAGGCCTCCTGTAACGAGTAGGAAACTGTCTGTTAGCCTAGGAAACCTGCCGTTCAATCACTCGGCATTACCACTGTGAAGAGGGCTCGGGCAACAACGCTGTTTTTCACTTAAATCTGAGGCCGCAAGTGTCCTGCTTTCCCGTTGGGAAAATAATGCTTTTCTCATTAGGCCCCTCGGTCAGACTTGACGCAGCACACGTACGTGTAGCTTCTGACCGGCGAAAAGAGACTCAAGGAGCACCCTGGACCTTCCCTGATAAAACTTTGGCACACAGGGAGCTGAAAGGCGTGACCGACGGAATTCCTTAGGTGAGGCCAAAAAGTGTCCTTTTATCCTACCAGAGCTCAGGCAGTGTTGCAGGGGCAACAAGTCCGTTTGTCAGGCTGCGCCTAAAGTCGACGGTCTGCTTGGCAAGCGAGGGCAGCTTCGTGTTCCCAGTGCGAACGCTAAGCAGGGGGTGTTTGCATTGCCGTCCTGGTTCAGCAGCGGGGACCGCTTGCGGTCCACCTAAGACCTGCCAGACCCGTGTTCGGGAGGACTTTTGAAAGATGGGCAATCCAACGGTGCAACAAAGAGAGCAGTGTTTTGCCTTGAATTCACTCTTCGTTCCAAGAGACGATGCGAAGGGCCTAGGTGCCTGTACGTCGGTAGGTCGCCTAAGACGTGACAACCGGTACACACGGTGTTGCCGTGAGACGTGGTGAGGGCGCGGGAGTCCCAGGAGTCCTGAAAAGCCCACTAGCGTTTAGCCACTGCTTTGAGTAGGGCTCCCTGGGAAATGCTGCACGCCTGCCTGGCATTTGTGGATGCAATTCCTGGACCTTGCCTTCAGCTTGGCGCTCAGTGTCGTGTTCCTTCTGGGTAAAGGCGGCTCTGGGATGCCCCAGGAATGGAAGCGGAAACCCACCGCCGCGCTCAAGAAAAGTCCACTTTCCTTCCAAAGACGTTCCAGCATGCAAGAATGGACTGACAGAGCACTGTATTTCAGGCAGCTTTCACGCTGAACGATCCTTCTTTCCCGTTGGGAGGTACTACAGTTCTCTAAGGGTCCCGGTCTCAGAGTTGCACACAGCCCACGTGCGTGTAGTTTCTCAGGAACCAAAGGGGACCCAAGGAGGACGGTGGCACCTTCTCTGAATAATTTTGTAGCCAGGGAGTTGGTTGTGCGCTGTGCGAATGGCATGAACTCTTAAAGGTGCTAGGTATCAGATGTAGGTGCTCCCTGAACCTGCCAAAAGCCTAGCAGTGTTCGGGGGGGAAACTGTCCATTTTCCAGACTGCATCAAAGGTCGAGTTACAGCTTGCCAGGAAGAGCCGGTAGGTAAGTACACCCAGAATGAACACTACGCACCATGCCTCCCATGGCTCCTCAGCGTCAGCAGTGGGAGCCCCTGGCATGCCACCTAGGACCTTCTACACCTCTGTTCAGGGGCACTTTTGAATGTCGTGGCTATCTAGCTCTACAGCAAAGAGGAGACTTTGTCGCTTCTCAGTCTGCATTCAAAGAGGTCATCCGGAGGACTTTGATAGCGGAAAGGTGCTCAGGGGGCCAAGAAGAGTTTCGGTACACAGTGTTCTTCCAAGGGACGTGGTGAGGCAGCGGGGACCCTAGGAAAGGCATACTAACTTCAATGCACTACTCGCCTAAGGTTTCCTGGAAAACCTCTGCACGCGTCAATTCGTGGAGGGACTACCTGGACCTCACTTGGGTCGTTGTGGAACAGTAGAGTGTTCCGTTGATGGATAGAGGGTGACCGGAGGCCTCCTGCACGGCGTAGTAAACAGAGTGTTTCTCTAGGCAAACTCCCTTTCCCCGCACATAGCCATTCTACTTGTGAAGACAACACGAGGAACCGCACTGTTTCTCAGGACACTTTGAGGCCGCACTTTCAGCTCTCCCGCCGGGAAAATAATGCTCTTGGCTTTAGGTAACCAATATCAAAGTTGAACCCAGCACATGCACTTGTAGGTTCTGACCAACAAAAAGAGACTCAAGCAGCACCCTGGACCTTCGCTGATAAGACTTTGGCACCAGGGTAGTCCTGCGTGGGCTGAATGGCCTCAACGACGTAATTCCCGGGGATGGGCCAAACTGTCCTTGTGTCTTACAAAACCTGGGGTAGCGTTCAGGGGCACATTGTACGTTTGTCAGGCTGCCTCTGAAGTCGACCTTCTGCTTGGCAGAGACAGAGAGAGAGAGACAGAGAGAGAGAGAGAGAGAGAGACAGAGAGACAGAGAGACAGAGAGACAGAGAGGCGGCAGGGAAGTGTTCCCAGCATGAACCGTAAACACAGTGTTTCTTCATAGCAGCAGTGGTTCAGCCGTGGGGATCATTGGCATAACACCGAAGACCTGCTAGGCCTGTGTTCGGGAGGACTTTTGAAAGCTCGGCAGTCTAGACGGGCAGCGAAGGGAGCAGAGTGTCGCCTTTCATTCTTCTTGCAGAGAAACGATCCGAAGGGCCCAGGTACCTGTATTTGGTTGGGTCCCCTGAGAATTGGGTACACGTTGGGTACACAGTGTTTCTCCATGCGAGGTGGTGAGGACCCAGGAGTCCTAGGAGTCCTGACCCAGCACCCTAGCGTCAAGCCACTGCTTTGACTAAGGCTTCTGGGCAAATGCTGCATGCCTGCAGGCACTGTGGATGCCGTTCCCGGACCTTGTTTGGATCTTCGTGACCAGCGTGGTCTGCCCTTTATGCGAAGGGGGCTCTGGCACGCCTCAGGCAAGGAAGTGGAAAGAGCTTTCTTCTTTCTTGCATAGCACCCTTTCCTTTGAGACACGTTCCAGCATGCAAGGGAAGACTAGCGGAACGCTGTGTTTCGGCACCTTGGAGGCTACGAGGATTCTTCGTTCAACTAGGGACAATCCAACGTTTCTCCTAAGGTCCCGGCATCAAAGTTGAACGCAGCCCCACGTACGTGTAGTTTCTCAAGCACCAGAAGAGACACAAGAAGCACTGTGGTACCTTCTCAGAATAATATCTTGCGCAGGGAGATGAGCACTGTCCGAGTGACATAGGCGTTTTAAGGCGCCAGCTAGATCTGGGTGTCCTTGAACCTGCCAAAAGACTAGCAGGCTTCAGGAGGAAACCGTTCATTTTCCGGACGGCATCTAAAGTCGAGTTTCTGCTGGGCAGGGAGAGACGGCAGGTATGTAAGCGGAGAATGAACAGTCAGCACAGAGCTTGTTACATTGCAGCTCAGGGTCAGCCCTGAGAGCCCCTGGCATCACACCGAAGACTTTGCAGAACTCGGGTCGGGGCACAGTTGACAGACTTGCCAACCTCTCTATCCAACGAAGGCAACAGTTTGCTGCCTTTCACACTGCATTCCAAGAGATGATCCGGAGGTACCTGGGTCGCCGAACGGTGCTCAGTCGGTCAACAGGAGTCATTGAGTGCACAGTGTTCCTCCAAAGGGACATGGTGGGGCAGAGGGAGTCCTGGGAGAAGCATTCCAGCGTTAATGCGCTGCTTTCCCTAAGGGTTCATGGAAATCGTTTGTACACGTCAAGTCGTGCGTTGGAAACGCTGACATTACGTTGAGCCTGGGGGACAGGTCTGGCTTTCCCGTTATGTGAACAAGGGCTGCTGGAGGCCTCCTGTAACGAGTAGGAAACTGTCTGTTAGCCTAGGAAACCTGCCGTTCAATCACTCGGCATTACCACTGTGAAGAGGGCTCGGGCAACAACGCTGTTTTTCACTTAAATCTGAGGCCGCAAGTGTCCTGCTTTCCCGTTGGGAAAATAATGCTTTTCTCATTAGGCCCCTCGGTCAGACTTGACGCAGCACACGTACGTGTAGCTTCTGACCGGCGAAAAGAGACTCAAGGAGCACCCTGGACCTTCCCTGATAAAACTTTGGCACACAGGGAGCTGAAAGGCGTGACCGACGGAATTCCTTAGGTGAGGCCAAAAAGTGTCCTTTTATCCTACCAGAGCTCAGGCAGTGTTGCAGGGGCAACAAGTCCGTTTGTCAGGCTGCGCCTAAAGTCGACGGTCTGCTTGGCAAGCGAGGGCAGCTTCGTGTTCCCAGTGCGAACGCTAAGCAGGGGGTGTTTGCATTGCCGTCCTGGTTCAGCAGCGGGGACCGCTTGCGGTCCACCTAAGACCTGCCAGACCCGTGTTCGGGAGGACTTTTGAAAGATGGGCAATCCAACGGTGCAACAAAGAGAGCAGTGTTTTGCCTTGAATTCACTCTTCGTTCCAAGAGACGATGCGAAGGGCCTAGGTGCCTGTACGTCGGTAGGTCGCCTAAGACGTGACAACCGGTACACACGGTGTTGCCGTGAGACGTGGTGAGGGCGCGGGAGTCCCAGGAGTCCTGAAAAGCCCACTAGCGTTTAGCCACTGCTTTGAGTAGGGCTCCCTGGGAAATGCTGCACGCCTGCCTGGCATTTGTGGATGCAATTCCTGGACCTTGCCTTCAGCTTGGCGCTCAGTGTCGTGTTCCTTCTGGGTAAAGGCGGCTCTGGGATGCCCCAGGAATGGAAGCGGAAACCCACCGCCGCGCTCAAGAAAAGTCCACTTTCCTTCCAAAGACGTTCCAGCATGCAAGAATGGACTGACAGAGCACTGTATTTCAGGCAGCTTTCACGCTGAACGATCCTTCTTTCCCGTTGGGAGGTACTACAGTTCTCTAAGGGTCCCGGTCTCAGAGTTGCACACAGCCCACGTGCGTGTAGTTTCTCAGGAACCAAAGGGGACCCAAGGAGGACGGTGGCACCTTCTCTGAATAATTTTGTAGCCAGGGAGTTGGTTGTGCGCTGTGCGAATGGCATGAACTCTTAAAGGTGCTAGGTATCAGATGTAGGTGCTCCCTGAACCTGCCAAAAGCCTAGCAGTGTTCGGGGGGGAAACTGTCCATTTTCCAGACTGCATCAAAGGTCGACTTACAGCTTGCCAGGAAGAGCCGGTAGGTAAGTACACCCAGAATGAACACTACGCACCATGCCTCCCATGGCTCCTCAGCGTCAGCAGTGGGAGCCCCTGGCATGCCACCTAGGACCTTCTACACCTCTGTTCAGGGGCACTTTTGAATGTCGTGGCTATCTAGCTCTACAGCAAAGAGGAGACTTTGTCGCTTCTCAGTCTGCATTCAAAGAGGTCATCCGGAGGACTTTGACAGCGGAAAGGTGCTCAGGGGGCCAAGAAGAGTTTCGGTACACAGTGTTCTTCCAAGGGACGTGGTGAGGCAGCGGGGACCCTAGGAAAGGCATACTAACTTCAATGCACTACTCGCCTAAGGTTTCCTGGAAAACCTCTGCACGCGTCAATTCGTGGAGGGACTACCTGGACCTCACTTGGGTCGTTGTGGAACAGTAGAGTGTTCCGTTGATGGATAGAGGGTGACCGGAGGCCTCCTGCACGGCGTAGTAAACAGAGTGTTTCTCTAGGCAAACTCCCTTTCCCCGCACATAGCCATTCTACTTGTGAAGACAACACGAGGAACCGCACTGTTTCTCAGGACACTTTGAGGCCGCACTTTCAGCTCTCCCGCCGGGAAAATAATGCTCTTGGCTTTAGGTAACCAATATCAAAGTTGAACCCAGCACATGCACTTGTAGGTTCTGACCAACAAAAAGAGACTCAAGCAGCACCCTGGACCTTCGCTGATAAGACTTTGGCACCAGGGTAGTCCTGCGTGGGCTGAATGGCCTCAACGACGTAATTCCCGGGGATGGGCCAAACTGTCCTTGTGTCTTACAAAACCTGGGGTAGCGTTCAGGGGCACATTGTACGTTTGTCAGGCTGCCTCTGAAGTCGACCTTCTGCTTGGCAGAGACAGAGAGAGAGAGACAGAGAGAGAGAGAGAGAGAGAGAGAGACAGAGAGACAGAGAGACAGAGAGACAGAGAGGCGGCAGGGAAGTGTTCCCAGCATGAACCGTAAACACAGTGTTTCTTCATAGCAGCAGTGGTTCAGCCGTGGGGATCATTGGCATAACACCGAAGACCTGCTAGGCCTGTGTTCGGGAGGACTTTTGAAAGCTCGGCAGTCTAGACGGGCAGCGAAGGGAGCAGAGTGTCGCCTTTCATTCTTCTTGCAGAGAAACGATCCGAAGGGCCCAGGTACCTGTATTTGGTTGGGTCCCCTGAGAATTGGGTACACGTTGGGTACACAGTGTTTCTCCATGCGAGGTGGTGAGGACCCAGGAGTCCTAGGAGTCCTGACCCAGCACCCTAGCGTCAAGCCACTGCTTTGACTAAGGCTTCTGGGCAAATGCTGCATGCCTGCAGGCCCTGTGGATGCCGTTCCCGGACCTTGTTTGGATCTTCGTGACCAGCGTGGTCTGCCCTTTATGCGAAGGGGGCTCTGGCACGCCTCAGGCAAGGAAGTGGAAAGAGCTTTCTTCTTTCTTGCATAGCACCCTTTCCTTTGAGACACGTTCCAGCATGCAAGGGAAGACTAGCGGAACGCTGTGTTTCGGCACCTTGGAGGCTACGAGGATTCTTCGTTCAACTAGGGACAATCCAACGTTTCTCCTAAGGTCCCGGCATCAAAGTTGAACGCAGCCCCACGTACGTGTAGTTTCTCAAGCACCAGAAGAGACACAAGAAGCACTGTGGTACCTTCTCAGAATAATATCTTGCGCAGGGAGATGAGCACTGTCCGAGTGACATAGGCGTTTTAAGGCGCCAGCTAGATCTGGGTGTCCTTGAACCTGCCAAAAGACTAGCAGGCTTCAGGAGGAAACCGTTCATTTTCCGGACGGCATCTAAAGTCGAGTTTCTGCTGGGCAGGGAGAGACGGCAGGTATGTAAGCGGAGAATGAACAGTCAGCACAGAGCTTGTTACATTGCAGCTCAGGGTCAGCCCTGAGAGCCCCTGGCATCACACCGAAGACTTTGCAGAACTCGGGTCGGGGCACAGTTGACAGACTTGCCAACCTCTCTATCCAACGAAGGCAACAGTTTGCTGCCTTTCACACTGCGTTCCAAGAGATGATCCGGAGGTACCTGGGTCGCCGAACGGTGCTCAGTCGGTCAACAGGAGTCATTGAGTGCACAGTGTTCCTCCAAAGGGACATGGTGGGGCAGAGGGAGTCCTGGGAGAAGCATTCCAGCGTTAATGCGCTGCTTTCCCTAAGGGTTCATGGAAATCGTTTGTACACGTCAAGTCGTGCGTTGGAAACGCTGACATTACGTTGAGCCTGGGGGACAGGTCTGGCTTTCCCGTTATGTGAACAAGGGCTGCTGGAGGCCTCCTGTAACGAGTAGGAAACTGTCTGTTAGCCTAGGAAACCTGCCCTTCAATCACTCGGCATTACCACTGTGAAGAGGGCTCGGGCAACAACGCTGTTTTTCACTTAAATCTGAGGCCGCAAGTGTCCTGCTTTCCCGTTGGGAAAATAATGCTTTTCTCATTAGGCCCCTCGGTCAGACTTGACGCAGCACACGTACGTGTAGCTTCTGACCGGCGAAAAGAGACTCAAGGAGCACCCTGGACCTTCCCTGATAAAACTTTGGCACACAGGGAGCTGAAAGGCGTGACCGACGGAATTCCTTAGGTGAGGCCAAAAAGTGTCCTTTTATCCTACCAGAGCTCAGGCAGTGTTGCAGGGGCAACAAGTCCGTTTGTCAGGCTGCGCCTAAAGTCGACGGTCTGCTTGGCAAGCGAGGGCAGCTTCGTGTTCCCAGTGCGAACGCTAAGCAGGGGGTGTTTGCATTGCCGTCCTGGTTCAGCAGCGGGGACCGCTTGCGGTCCACCTAAGACCTGCCAGACCCGTGTTCGGGAGGACTTTTGAAAGATGGGCAATCCAACGGTGCAACAAAGAGAGCAGTGTTTTGCCTTGAATTCACTCTTCGTTCCAAGAGACGATGCGAAGGGCCTAGGTGCCTGTACGTCGGTAGGTCGCCTAAGACGTGACAACCGGTACACACGGTGTTGCCGTGAGACGTGGTGAGGGCGCGGGAGTCCCAGGAGTCCTGAAAAGCCCACTAGCGTTTAGCCACTGCTTTGAGTAGGGCTCCCTGGGAAATGCTGCACGCCTGCCTGGCATTTGTGGATGCAATTCCTGGACCTTGCCTTCAGCTTGGCGCTCAGTGTCGTGTTCCTTCTGGGTAAAGGCGGCTCTGGGATGCCCCAGGAATGGAAGCGGAAACCCACCGCCGCGCTCAAGAAAAGTCCACTTTCCTTCCAAAGACGTTCCAGCATGCAAGAATGGACTGACAGAGCACTGTATTTCAGGCAGCTTTCACGCTGAACGATCCTTCTTTCCCGTTGGGAGGTACTACAGTTCTCTAAGGGTCCCGGTCTCAGAGTTGCACACAGCCCACGTGCGTGTAGTTTCTCAGGAACCAAAGGGGACCCAAGGAGGACGGTGGCACCTTCTCTGAATAATTTTGTAGCCAGGGAGTTGGTTGTGCGCTGTGCGAATGGCATGAACTCTTAAAGGTGCTAGGTATCAGATGTAGGTGCTCCCTGAACCTGCCAAAAGCCTAGCAGTGTTCGGGGGGGAAACTGTCCATTTTCCAGACTGCATCAAAGGTCGAGTTACAGCTTGCCAGGAAGAGCCGGTAGGTAAGTACACCCAGAATGAACACTACGCACCATGCCTCCCATGGCTCCTCAGCGTCAGCAGTGGGAGCCCCTGGCATGCCACCTAGGACCTTCTACACCTCTGTTCAGGGGCACTTTTGAATGTCGTGGCTATCTAGCTCTACAGCAAAGAGGAGACTTTGTCGCTTCTCAGTCTGCATTCAAAGAGGTCATCCGGAGGACTTTGACAGCGGAAAGGTGCTCAGGGGGCCAAGAAGAGTTTCGGTACACAGTGTTCTTCCAAGGGACGTGGTGAGGCAGCGGGGACCCTAGGAAAGGCATACTAACTTCAATGCACTACTCGCCTAAGGTTTCCTGGAAAACCTCTGCACGCGTCAATTCGTGGAGGGACTACCTGGACCTCACTTGGGTCGTTGTGGAACAGTAGAGTGTTCCGTTGATGGATAGAGGGTGACCGGAGGCCTCCTGCACGGCGTAGTAAACAGAGTGTTTCTCTAGGCAAACTCCCTTTCCCCGCACATAGCCATTCTACTTGTGAAGACAACACGAGGAACCGCACTGTTTCTCAGGACACTTTGAGGCCGCACTTTCAGCTCTCCCGCCGGGAAAATAATGCTCTTGGCTTTAGGTAACCAATATCAAAGTTGAACCCAGCACATGCACTTGTAGGTTCTGACCAACAAAAAGAGACTCAAGCAGCACCCTGGACCTTCGCTGATAAGACTTTGGCACCAGGGTAGTCCTGCGTGGGCTGAATGGCCTCAACGACGTAATTCCCGGGGATGGGCCAAACTGTCCTTGTGTCTTACAAAACCTGGGGTAGCGTTCAGGGGCACATTGTACGTTTGTCAGGCTGCCTCTGAAGTCGACCTTCTGCTTGGCAGAGACAGAGAGAGAGAGAGAGAGAGAGACAGAGAGACAGAGAGACAGAGAGACAGAGAGGTGGCAGGGAAGTGTTCCCAGCATGAACCGTAAACACAGTGTTTCTTCATAGCAGCAGTGGTTCAGCCGTGGGGATCATTGGCATAACACCGAAGACCTGCTAGGCCTGTGTTCGGGAGGACTTTTGAAAGCTCGGCAGTCTAGACGGGCAGCGAAGGGAGCAGAGTGTCGCCTTTCATTCTTCTTGCAGAGAAACGATCCGAAGGGCCCAGGTACCTGTATTTGGTTGGGTCCCCTGAGAATTGGGTACACGTTGGGTACACAGTGTTTCTCCATGCGAGGTGGTGAGGACCCAGGAGTCCTAGGAGTCCTGACCCAGCACCCTAGCGTCAAGCCACTGCTTTGACTAAGGCTTCTGGGCAAATGCTGCATGCCTGCAGGCCCTGTGGATGCCGTTCCCGGACCTTGTTTGGATCTTCGTGACCAGCGTGGTCTGCCCTTTATGCGAAGGGGGCTCTGGCACGCCTCAGGCAAGGAAGTGGAAAGAGCTTTCTTCTTTCTTGCATAGCACCCTTTCCTTTGAGACACGTTCCAGCATGCAAGGGAAGACTAGCGGAACGCTGTGTTTCGGCACCTTGGAGGCTACGAGGATTCTTCGTTCAACTAGGGACAATCCAACGTTTCTCCTAAGGTCCCGGCATCAAAGTTGAACGCAGCCCCACGTACGTGTAGTTTCTCAAGCACCAGAAGAGACACAAGAAGCACTGTGGTACCTTCTCAGAATAATATCTTGCGCAGGGAGATGAGCACTGTCCGAGTGACATAGGCGTTTTAAGGCGCCAGCTAGATCTGGGTGTCCTTGAACCTGCCAAAAGACTAGCAGGCTTCAGGAGGAAACCGTTCATTTTCCGGACGGCATCTAAAGTCGAGTTTCTGCTGGGCAGGGAGAGACGGCAGGTATGTAAGCGGAGAATGAACAGTCAGCACAGAGCTTGTTACATTGCAGCTCAGGGTCAGCCCTGAGAGCCCCTGGCATCACACCGAAGACTTTGCAGAACTCGGGTCGGGGCACAGTTGACAGACTTGCCAACCTCTCTATCCAACGAAGGCAACAGTTTGCTGCCTTTCACACTGCGTTCCAAGAGATGATCCGGAGGTACCTGGGTCGCCGAACGGTGCTCAGTCGGTCAACAGGAGTCATTGAGTGCACAGTGTTCCTCCAAAGGGACATGGTGGGGCAGAGGGAGTCCTGGGAGAAGCATTCCAGCGTTAATGCGCTGCTTTCCCTAAGGGTTCATGGAAATCGTTTGTACACGTCAAGTCGTGCGTTGGAAACGCTGACATTACGTTGAGCCTGGGGGACAGGTCTGGCTTTCCCGTTATGTGAACAAGGGCTGCTGGAGGCCTCCTGTAACGAGTAGGAAACTGTCTGTTAGCCTAGGAAACCTGCCCTTCAATCACTCGGCATTACCACTGTGAAGAGGGCTCGGGCAACAACGCTGTTTTTCACTTAAATCTGAGGCCGCAAGTGTCCTGCTTTCCCGTTGGGAAAATAATGCTTTTCTCATTAGGCCCCTCGGTCAGACTTGACGCAGCACACGTACGTGTAGCTTCTGACCGGCGAAAAGAGACTCAAGGAGCACCCTGGACCTTCCCTGATAAAACTTTGGCACACAGGGAGCTGAAAGGCGTGACCGACGGAATTCCTTAGGTGAGGCCAAAAAGTGTCCTTTTATCCTACCAGAGCTCAGGCAGTGTTGCAGGGGCAACAAGTCCGTTTGTCAGGCTGCGCCTAAAGTCGACGGTCTGCTTGGCAAGCGAGGGCAGCTTCGTGTTCCCAGTGCGAACGCTAAGCAGGGGGTGTTTGCATTGCCGTCCTGGTTCAGCAGCGGGGACCGCTTGCGGTCCACCTAAGACCTGCCAGACCCGTGTTCGGGAGGACTTTTGAAAGATGGGCAATCCAACGGTGCAACAAAGAGAGCAGTGTTTTGCCTTGAATTCACTCTTCGTTCCAAGAGACGATGCGAAGGGCCTAGGTGCCTGTACGTCGGTAGGTCGCCTAAGACGTGACAACCGGTACACACGGTGTTGCCGTGAGACGTGGTGAGGGCGCGGGAGTCCCAGGAGTCCTGAAAAGCCCACTAGCGTTTAGCCACTGCTTTGAGTAGGGCTCCCTGGGAAATGCTGCACGCCTGCCTGGCATTTGTGGATGCAATTCCTGGACCTTGCCTTCAGCTTGGCGCTCAGTGTCGTGTTCCTTCTGGGTAAAGGCGGCTCTGGGATGCCCCAGGAATGGAAGCGGAAACCCACCGCCGCGCTCAAGAAAAGTCCACTTTCCTTCCAAAGACGTTCCAGCATGCAAGAATGGACTGACAGAGCACTGTATTTCAGGCAGCTTTCACGCTGAACGATCCTTCTTTCCCGTTGGGAGGTACTACAGTTCTCTAAGGGTCCCGGTCTCAGAGTTGCACACAGCCCACGTGCGTGTAGTTTCTCAGGAACCAAAGGGGACCCAAGGAGGACGGTGGCACCTTCTCTGAATAATTTTGTAGCCAGGGAGTTGGTTGTGCGCTGTGCGAATGGCATGAACTCTTAAAGGTGCTAGGTATCAGATGTAGGTGCTCCCTGAACCTGCCAAAAGCCTAGCAGTGTTCGGGGGGGAAACTGTCCATTTTCCAGACTGCATCAAAGGTCGAGTTACAGCTTGCCAGGAAGAGCCGGTAGGTAAGTACACCCAGAATGAACACTACGCACCATGCCTCCCATGGCTCCTCAGCGTCAGCAGTGGGAGCCCCTGGCATGCCACCTAGGACCTTCTACACCTCTGTTCAGGGGCACTTTTGAATGTCGTGGCTATCTAGCTCTACAGCAAAGAGGAGACTTTGTCGCTTCTCAGTCTGCATTCAAAGAGGTCATCCGGAGGACTTTGACAGCGGAAAGGTGCTCAGGGGGCCAAGAAGAGTTTCGGTACACAGTGTTCTTCCAAGGGACGTGGTGAGGCAGCGGGGACCCTAGGAAAGGCATACTAACTTCAATGCACTACTCGCCTAAGGTTTCCTGGAAAACCTCTGCACGCGTCAATTCGTGGAGGGACTACCTGGACCTCACTTGGGTCGTTGTGGAACAGTAGAGTGTTCCGTTGATGGATAGAGGGTGACCGGAGGCCTCCTGCACGGCGTAGTAAACAGAGTGTTTCTCTAGGCAAACTCCCTTTCCCCGCACATAGCCATTCTACTTGTGAAGACAACACGAGGAACCGCACTGTTTCTCAGGACACTTTGAGGCCGCACTTTCAGCTCTCCCGCCGGGAAAATAATGCTCTTGGCTTTAGGTAACCAATATCAAAGTTGAACCCAGCACATGCACTTGTAGGTTCTGACCAACAAAAAGAGACTCAAGCAGCACCCTGGACCTTCGCTGATAAGACTTTGGCACCAGGGTAGTCCTGCGTGGGCTGAATGGCCTCAACGACGTAATTCCCGGGGATGGGCCAAACTGTCCTTGTGTCTTACAAAACCTGGGGTAGCGTTCAGGGGCACATTGTACGTTTGTCAGGCTGCCTCTGAAGTCGACCTTCTGCTTGGCAGAGACAGAGAGAGAGAGAGAGAGAGAGACAGAGAGACAGAGAGACAGAGAGACAGAGAGGTGGCAGGGAAGTGTTCCCAGCATGAACCGTAAACACAGTGTTTCTTCATAGCAGCAGTGGTTCAGCCGTGGGGATCATTGGCATAACACCGAAGACCTGCTAGGCCTGTGTTCGGGAGGACTTTTGAAAGCTCGGCAGTCTAGACGGGCAGCGAAGGGAGCAGAGTGTCGCCTTTCATTCTTCTTGCAGAGAAACGATCCGAAGGGCCCAGGTACCTGTATTTGGTTGGGTCCCCTGAGAATTGGGTACACGTTGGGTACACAGTGTTTCTCCATGCGAGGTGGTGAGGACCCAGGAGTCCTAGGAGTCCTGACCCAGCACCCTAGCGTCAAGCCACTGCTTTGACTAAGGCTTCTGGGCAAATGCTGCATGCCTGCAGGCCCTGTGGATGCCGTTCCCGGACCTTGTTTGGATCTTCGTGACCAGCGTGGTCTGCCCTTTATGCGAAGGGGGCTCTGGCACGCCTCAGGCAAGGAAGTGGAAAGAGCTTTCTTCTTTCTTGCATAGCACCCTTTCCTTTGAGACACGTTCCAGCATGCAAGGGAAGACTAGCGGAACGCTGTGTTTCGGCACCTTGGAGGCTACGAGGATTCTTCGTTCAACTAGGGACAATCCAACGTTTCTCCTAAGGTCCCGGCATCAAAGTTGAACGCAGCCCCACGTACGTGTAGTTTCTCAAGCACCAGAAGAGACACAAGAAGCACTGTGGTACCTTCTCAGAATAATATCTTGCGCAGGGAGATGAGCACTGTCCGAGTGACATAGGCGTTTTAAGGCGCCAGCTAGATCTGGGTGTCCTTGAACCTGCCAAAAGACTAGCAGGCTTCAGGAGGAAACCGTTCATTTTCCGGACGGCATCTAAAGTCGAGTTTCTGCTGGGCAGGGAGAGACGGCAGGTATGTAAGCGGAGAATGAACAGTCAGCACAGAGCTTGTTACATTGCAGCTCAGGGTCAGCCCTGAGAGCCCCTGGCATCACACCGAAGACTTTGCAGAACTCGGGTCGGGGCACAGTTGACAGACTTGCCAACCTCTCTATCCAACGAAGGCAACAGTTTGCTGCCTTTCACACTGCGTTCCAAGAGATGATCCGGAGGTACCTGGGTCGCCGAACGGTGCTCAGTCGGTCAACAGGAGTCATTGAGTGCACAGTGTTCCTCCAAAGGGACATGGTGGGGCAGAGGGAGTCCTGGGAGAAGCATTCCAGCGTTAATGCGCTGCTTTCCCTAAGGGTTCATGGAAATCGTTTGTACACGTCAAGTCGTGCGTTGGAAACGCTGACATTACGTTGAGCCTGGGGGACAGGTCTGGCTTTCCCGTTATGTGAACAAGGGCTGCTGGAGGCCTCCTGTAACGAGTAGGAAACTGTCTGTTAGCCTAGGAAACCTGCCCTTCAATCACTCGGCATTACCACTGTGAAGAGGGCTCGGGCAACAACGCTGTTTTTCACTTAAATCTGAGGCCGCAAGTGTCCTGCTTTCCCGTTGGGAAAATAATGCTTTTCTCATTAGGCCCCTCGGTCAGACTTGACGCAGCACACGTACGTGTAGCTTCTGACCGGCGAAAAGAGACTCAAGGAGCACCCTGGACCTTCCCTGATAAAACTTTGGCACACAGGGAGCTGAAAGGCGTGACCGACGGAATTCCTTAGGTGAGGCCAAAAAGTGTCCTTTTATCCTACCAGAGCTCAGGCAGTGTTGCAGGGGCAACAAGTCCGTTTGTCAGGCTGCGCCTAAAGTCGACGGTCTGCTTGGCAAGCGAGGGCAGCTTCGTGTTCCCAGTGCGAACGCTAAGCAGGGGGTGTTTGCATTGCCGTCCTGGTTCAGCAGCGGGGACCGCTTGCGGTCCACCTAAGACCTGCCAGACCCGTGTTCGGGAGGACTTTTGAAAGATGGGCAATCCAACGGTGCAACAAAGAGAGCAGTGTTTTGCCTTGAATTCACTCTTCGTTCCAAGAGACGATGCGAAGGGCCTAGGTGCCTGTACGTCGGTAGGTCGCCTAAGACGTGACAACCGGTACACACGGTGTTGCCGTGAGACGTGGTGAGGGCGCGGGAGTCCCAGGAGTCCTGAAAAGCCCACTAGCGTTTAGCCACTGCTTTGAGTAGGGCTCCCTGGGAAATGCTGCACGCCTGCCTGGCATTTGTGGATGCAATTCCTGGACCTTGCCTTCAGCTTGGCGCTCAGTGTCGTGTTCCTTCTGGGTAAAGGCGGCTCTGGGATGCCCCAGGAATGGAAGCGGAAACCCACCGCCGCGCTCAAGAAAAGTCCACTTTCCTTCCAAAGACGTTCCAGCATGCAAGAATGGACTGACAGAGCACTGTATTTCAGGCAGCTTTCACGCTGAACGATCCTTCTTTCCCGTTGGGAGGTACTACAGTTCTCTAAGGGTCCCGGTCTCAGAGTTGCACACAGCCCACGTGCGTGTAGTTTCTCAGGAACCAAAGGGGACCCAAGGAGGACGGTGGCACCTTCTCTGAATAATTTTGTAGCCAGGGAGTTGGTTGTGCGCTGTGCGAATGGCATGAACTCTTAAAGGTGCTAGGTATCAGATGTAGGTGCTCCCTGAACCTGCCAAAAGCCTAGCAGTGTTCGGGGGGGAAACTGTCCATTTTCCAGACTGCATCAAAGGTCGAGTTACAGCTTGCCAGGAAGAGCCGGTAGGTAAGTACACCCAGAATGAACACTACGCACCATGCCTCCCATGGCTCCTCAGCGTCAGCAGTGGGAGCCCCTGGCATGCCACCTAGGACCTTCTACACCTCTGTTCAGGGGCACTTTTGAATGTCGTGGCTATCTAGCTCTACAGCAAAGAGGAGACTTTGTCGCTTCTCAGTCTGCATTCAAAGAGGTCATCCGGAGGACTTTGACAGCGGAAAGGTGCTCAGGGGGCCAAGAAGAGTTTCGGTACACAGTGTTCTTCCAAGGGACGTGGTGAGGCAGCGGGGACCCTAGGAAAGGCATACTAACTTCAATGCACTACTCGCCTAAGGTTTCCTGGAAAACCTCTGCACGCGTCAATTCGTGGAGGGACTACCTGGACCTCACTTGGGTCGTTGTGGAACAGTAGAGTGTTCCGTTGATGGATAGAGGGTGACCGGAGGCCTCCTGCACGGCGTAGTAAACAGAGTGTTTCTCTAGGCAAACTCCCTTTCCCCGCACATAGCCATTCTACTTGTGAAGACAACACGAGGAACCGCACTGTTTCTCAGGACACTTTGAGGCCGCACTTTCAGCTCTCCCGCCGGGAAAATAATGCTCTTGGCTTTAGGTAACCAATATCAAAGTTGAACCCAGCACATGCACTTGTAGGTTCTGACCAACAAAAAGAGACTCAAGCAGCACCCTGGACCTTCGCTGATAAGACTTTGGCACCAGGGTAGTCCTGCGTGGGCTGAATGGCCTCAACGACGTAATTCCCGGGGATGGGCCAAACTGTCCTTGTGTCTTACAAAACCTGGGGTAGCGTTCAGGGGCACATTGTACGTTTGTCAGGCTGCCTCTGAAGTCGACCTTCTGCTTGGCAGAGACAGAGAGAGAGAGAGAGAGAGAGACAGAGAGACAGAGAGACAGAGAGACAGAGAGGCGGCAGGGAAGTGTTCCCAGCATGAACCGTAAACACAGTGTTTCTTCATAGCAGCAGTGGTTCAGCCGTGGGGATCATTGGCATAACACCGAAGACCTGCTAGGCCTGTGTTCGGGAGGACTTTTGAAAGCTCGGCAGTCTAGACGGGCAGCGAAGGGAGCAGAGTGTCGCCTTTCATTCTTCTTGCAGAGAAACGATCCGAAGGGCCCAGGTACCTGTATTTGGTTGGGTCCCCTGAGAATTGGGTACACGTTGGGTACACAGTGTTTCTCCATGCGAGGTGGTGAGGACCCAGGAGTCCTAGGAGTCCTGACCCAGCACCCTAGCGTCAAGCCACTGCTTTGACTAAGGCTTCTGGGCAAATGCTGCATGCCTGCAGGCCCTGTGGATGCCGTTCCCGGACCTTGTTTGGATCTTCGTGACCAGCGTGGTCTGCCCTTTATGCGAAGGGGGCTCTGGCACGCCTCAGGCAAGGAAGTGGAAAGAGCTTTCTTCTTTCTTGCATAGCACCCTTTCCTTTGAGACACGTTCCAGCATGCAAGGGAAGACTAGCGGAACGCTGTGTTTCGGCACCTTTGAGGCTACGAGGATTCTTCGTTCAACTAGGGACAATCCAACGTTTCTCCTAAGGTCCCGGCATGAAAGTTGAACGCAGCCCCACGTACGTGTAGTTTCTCAAGCACCAGAAGAGACACAAGAAGCACTGTGGTACCTTCTCAGAATAATATCTTGCGCAGGGAGATGAGCACTGTCCGAGTGACATAGGCGTTTTAAGGCGCCAGCTAGATCTGGGTGTCCTTGAACCTGCCAAAAGACTAGCAGGCTTCAGGAGGAAACCGTTCATTTTCCGGACGGCATCTAAAGTCGAGTTTCTGCTGGGCAGGGAGAGACGGCAGGTATGTAAGCGGAGAATGAACAGTCAGCACAGAGCTTGTTACATTGCAGCTCAGGGTCAGCCCTGAGAGCCCCTGGCATCACACCGAAGACTTTGCAGAACTCGGGTCGGGGCACAGTTGACAGACTTGCCAACCTCTCTATCCAACGAAGGCAACAGTTTGCTGCCTTTCACACTGCGTTCCAAGAGATGATCCGGAGGTACCTGGGTCGCCGAACGGTGCTCAGTCGGTCAACAGGAGTCATTGAGTGCACAGTGTTCCTCCAAAGGGACATGGTGGGGCAGAGGGAGTCCTGGGAGAAGCATTCCAGCGTTAATGCGCTGCTTTCCCTAAGGGTTCATGGAAATCGTTTGTACACGTCAAGTCGTGCGTTGGAAACGCTGACATTACGTTGAGCCTGGGGGACAGGTCTGGCTTTCCCGTTATGTGAACAAGGGCTGCTGGAGGCCTCCTGTAACGAGTAGGAAACTGTCTGTTAGCCTAGGAAACCTGCCCTTCAATCACTCGGCATTACCACTGTGAAGAGGGCTCGGGCAACAACGCTGTTTTTCACTTAAATCTGAGGCCGCAAGTGTCCTGCTTTCCCGTTGGGAAAATAATGCTTTTCTCATTAGGCCCCTCGGTCAGACTTGACGCAGCACACGTACGTGTAGCTTCTGACCGGCGAAAAGAGACTCAAGGAGCACCCTGGACCTTCCCTGATAAAACTTTGGCACACAGGGAGCTGAAAGGCGTGACCGACGGAATTCCTTAGGTGAGGCCAAAAAGTGTCCTTTTATCCTACCAGAGCTCAGGCAGTGTTGCAGGGGCAACAAGTCCGTTTGTCAGGCTGCGCCTAAAGTCGACGGTCTGCTTGGCAAGCGAGGGCAGCTTCGTGTTCCCAGTGCGAACGCTAAGCAGGGGGTGTTTGCATTGCCGTCCTGGTTCAGCAGCGGGGACCGCTTGCGGTCCACCTAAGACCTGCCAGACCCGTGTTCGGGAGGACTTTTGAAAGATGGGCAATCCAACGGTGCAACAAAGAGAGCAGTGTTTTGCCTTGAATTCACTCTTCGTTCCAAGAGACGATGCGAAGGGCCTAGGTGCCTGTACGTCGGTAGGTCGCCTAAGACGTGACAACCGGTACACACGGTGTTGCCGTGAGACGTGGTGAGGGCACGGGAGTCCCAGGAGTCCTGAAAAGCCCACTAGCGTTTAGCCACTGCTTTGAGTAGGGCTCCCTGGGAAATGCTGCACGCCTGCCTGGCATTTGTGGATGCAATTCCTGGACCTTGCCTTCAGCTTGGCGCTCAGTGTCGTGTTCCTTCTGGGTAAAGGCGGCTCTGGGATGCCCCAGGAATGGAAGCGGAAACCCACCGCCGTGCTCAAGAAAAGTCCACTTTCCTTCCAAAGACGTTCCAGCATGCAAGAATGGACTGACAGAGCACTGTATTTCAGGCAGCTTTCACGCTGAACGATCCTTCTTTCCCGTTGGGAGGTACTACAGTTCTCTAAGGGTCCCGGTCTCAGAGTTGCACACAGCCCACGTGCGTGTAGTTTCTCAGGAACCAAAGGGGACCCAAGGAGGACGGTGGCACCTTCTCTGAATAATTTTGTAGCCAGGGAGTTGGTTGTGCGCTGTGCGAATGGCATGAACTCTTAAAGGTGCTAGGTATCAGATGTAGGTGCTCCCTGAACCTGCCAAAAGCCTAGCAGTGTTCGGGGGGGAAACTGTCCATTTTCCAGACTGCATCAAAGGTCGAGTTACAGCTTGCCAGGAAGAGCCGGTAGGTAAGTACACCCAGAATGAACACTACGCACCATGCCTCCCATGGCTCCTCAGCGTCAGCAGTGGGAGCCCCTGGCATGCCACCTAGGACCTTCTACACCTCTGTTCAGGGGCACTTTTGAATGTCGTGGCTATCTAGCTCTACAGCAAAGAGGAGACTTTGTCGCTTCTCAGTCTGCATTCAAAGAGGTCATCCGGAGGACTTTGACAGCGGAAAGGTGCTCAGGGGGCCAAGAAGAGTTTCGGTACACAGTGTTCTTCCAAGGGACGTGGTGAGGCAGCGGGGACCCTAGGAAAGGCATACTAACTTCAATGCACTACTCGCCTAAGGTTTCCTGGAAAACCTCTGCACGCGTCAATTCGTGGAGGGACTACCTGGACCTCACTTGGGTCGTTGTGGAACAGTAGAGTGTTCCGTTGATGGATAGAGGGTGACCGGAGGCCTCCTGCACGGCGTAGTAAACAGAGTGTTTCTCTAGGCAAACTCCCTTTCCCCGCACATAGCCATTCTACTTGTGAAGACAACACGAGGAACCGCACTGTTTCTCAGGACACTTTGAGGCCGCACTTTCAGCTCTCCCGCCGGGAAAATAATGCTCTTGGCTTTAGGTAACCAATATCAAAGTTGAACCCAGCACATGCACTTGTAGGTTCTGACCAACAAAAAGAGACTCAAGCAGCACCCTGGACCTTCGCTGATAAGACTTTGGCACCAGGGTAGTCCTGCGTGGGCTGAATGGCCTCAACGACGTAATTCCCGGGGATGGGCCAAACTGTCCTTGTGTCTTACAAAACCTGGGGTAGCGTTCAGGGGCACATTGTACGTTTGTCAGGCTGCCTCTGAAGTCGACCTTCTGCTTGGCAGAGACAGAGAGAGAGAGAGAGAGAGAGACAGAGAGACAGAGAGACAGAGAGACAGAGAGGCGGCAGGGAAGTGTTCCCAGCATGAACCGTAAACACAGTGTTTCTTCATAGCAGCAGTGGTTCAGCCGTGGGGATCATTGGCATAACACCGAAGACCTGCTAGGCCTGTGTTCGGGAGGACTTTTGAAAGCTCGGCAGTCTAGACGGGCAGCGAAGGGAGCAGAGTGTCGCCTTTCATTCTTCTTGCAGAGAAACGATCCGAAGGGCCCAGGTACCTGTATTTGGTTGGGTCCCCTGAGAATTGGGTACACGTTGGGTACACAGTGTTTCTCCATGCGAGGTGGTGAGGACCCAGGAGTCCTAGGAGTCCTGACCCAGCACCCTAGCGTCAAGCCACTGCTTTGACTAAGGCTTCTGGGCAAATGCTGCATGCCTGCAGGCCCTGTGGATGCCGTTCCCGGACCTTGTTTGGATCTTCGTGACCAGCGTGGTCTGCCCTTTATGCGAAGGGGGCTCTGGCACGCCTCAGGCAAGGAAGTGGAAAGAGCTTTCTTCTTTCTTGCATAGCACCCTTTCCTTTGAGACACGTTCCAGCATGCAAGGGAAGACTAGCGGAACGCTGTGTTTCGGCACCTTTGAGGCTACGAGGATTCTTCGTTCAACTAGGGACAATCCAACGTTTCTCCTAAGGTCCCGGCATCAAAGTTGAATGCAGCCCCACGTACGTGTAGTTCCTCAAGCACCAGAAGAGACACAAGAAGCACTGTGGTACCTTCTCAGAATAATATCTTGCGCAGGGAGATGAGCACTGTCCGAGTGACATAGGCGTTTTAAGGCGCCAGCTAGATCTGGGTGTCCTTGAACCTGCCAAAAGACTAGCAGGCTTCAGGAGGAAACCGTTCATTTTCCGGACGGCATCTAAAGTCGAGTTTCTGCTGGGCAGGGAGAGACGGCAGGTATGTAAGCGGAGAATGAACAGTCAGCACAGAGCTTGTTACATTGCAGCTCAGGGTCAGCCCTGAGAGCCCCTGGCATCACACCGAAGACTTTGCAGAACTCGGGTCGGGGCACAGTTGACAGACTTGTCAACCTCTCTATCCAACGAAGGCAACAGTTTGCTGCCTTTCACACTGCATTCCAAGAGATGATCCGGAGGTACCTGGGTCGCCGAACGGTGCTCAGTCGGTCAACAGGAGTCATTGAGTGCACAGTGTTCCTCCAAAGGGACATGGTGGGGCAGAGGGAGTCCTGGGAGAAGCATTCCAGCGTTAATGCGCTGCTTTCCCTAAGGGTTCATGGAAATCGTTTGTACACGTCAAGTCGTGCGTTGGAAACGCTGACATTACGTTGAGCCTGGGGGACAGGTCTGGCTTTCCCGTTATGTGAACAAGGGCTGCTGGAGGCCTCCTGTAACGAGTAGGAAACTGTCTGTTAGCCTAGGAAACCTGCCCTTCAATCACTCGGCATTACCACTGTGAAGAGGGCTCGGGCAACAACGCTGTTTTTCACTTAAATCTGAGGCCGCAAGTGTCCTGCTTTCCCGTTGGGAAAATAATGCTTTTCTCATTAGGCCCCTCGGTCAGACTTGACGCAGCACACGTACGTGTAGCTTCTGACCGGCGAAAAGAGACTCAAGGAGCACCCTGGACCTTCCCTGATAAAACTTTGGCACACAGGGAGCTGAAAGGCGTGACCGACGGAATTCCTTAGGTGAGGCCAAAAAGTGTCCTTTTATCCTACCAGAGCTCAGGCAGTGTTGCAGGGGCAACAAGTCCGTTTGTCAGGCTGCGCCTAAAGTCGACGGTCTGCTTGGCAAGCGAGGGCAGCTTCGTGTTCCCAGTGCGAACGCTAAGCAGGGGGTGTTTGCATTGCCGTCCTGGTTCAGCAGCGGGGACCGCTTGCGGTCCACCTAAGACCTGCCAGACCCGTGTTCGGGAGGACTTTTGAAAGATGGGCAATCCAACGGTGCAACAAAGAGAGCAGTGTTTTGCCTTGAATTCACTCTTCGTTCCAAGAGACGATGCGAAGGGCCTAGGTGCCTGTACGTCGGTAGGTCGCCTAAGACGTGACAACCGGTACACACGGTGTTGCCGTGAGACGTGGTGAGGGCGCGGGAGTCCCAGGAGTCCTGAAAAGCCCACTAGCGTTTAGCCACTGCTTTGAGTAGGGCTCCCTGGGAAATGCTGCACGCCTGCCTGGCATTTGTGGATGCAATTCCTGGACCTTGCCTTCAGCTTGGCGCTCAGTGTCGTGTTCCTTCTGGGTAAAGGCGGCTCTGGGATGCCCCAGGAATGGAAGCGGAAACCCACCGCCGCGCTCAAGAAAAGTCCACTTTCCTTCCAAAGACGTTCCAGCATGCAAGAATGGACTGACAGAGCACTGTATTTCAGGCAGCTTTCACGCTGAACGATCCTTCTTTCCCGTTGGGAGGTACTACAGTTCTCTAAGGGTCCCGGTCTCAGAGTTGCACACAGCCCACGTGCGTGTAGTTTCTCAGGAACCAAAGGGGACCCAAGGAGGACGGTGGCACCTTCTCTGAATAATTTTGTAGCCAGGGAGTTGGTTGTGCGCTGTGCGAATGGCATGAACTCTTAAAGGTGCTAGGTATCAGATGTAGGTGCTCCCTGAACCTGCCAAAAGCCTAGCAGTGTTCGGGGGGGAAACTGTCCATTTTCCAGACTGCATCAAAGGTCGACTTACAGCTTGCCAGGAAGAGCCGGTAGGTAAGTACACCCAGAATGAACACTACGCACCATGCCTCCCATGGCTCCTCAGCGTCAGCAGTGGGAGCCCCTGGCATGCCACCTAGGACCTTCTACACCTCTGTTCAGGGGCACTTTTGAATGTCGTGGCTATCTAGCTCTACAGCAAAGAGGAGACTTTGTCGCTTCTCAGTCTGCATTCAAAGAGGTGATCCGGAGGACTTTGACAGCGGAAAGGTGCTCAGGGGGCCAAGAAGAGTTTCGGTACACAGTGTTCTTCCAAGGGACGTGGTGAGGCAGCGGGGACCCTAGGAAAGGCATACTAACTTCAATGCACTACTCGCCTAAGGTTTCCTGGAAAACCTCTGCACGCGTCAATTCGTGGAGGGACTACCTGGACCTCACTTGGGTCGTTGTGGAACAGTAGAGTGTTCCGTTGATGGATAGAGGGTGACCGGAGGCCTCCTGCACGGCGTAGTAAACAGAGTGTTTCTCTAGGCAAACTCCCTTTCCCCGCACATAGCCATTCTACTTGTGAAGACAACACGAGGAACCGCACTGTTTCTCAGGACACTTTGAGGCCGCACTTTCAGCTCTCCCGCCGGGAAAATAATGCTCTTGGCTTTAGGTAACCAATATCAAAGTTGAACCCAGCACATGCACTTGTAGGTTCTGACCAACAAAAAGAGACTCAAGCAGCACCCTGGACCTTCGCTGATAAGACTTTGGCACCAGGGTAGTCCTGCGTGGGCTGAATGGCCTCAACGACGTAATTCCCGGGGATGGGCCAAACTGTCCTTGTGTCTTACAAAACCTGGGGTAGCGTTCAGGGGCACATTGTACGTTTGTCAGGCTGCCTCTGAAGTCGACCTTCTGCTTGGCAGCGACAGAGAGAGAGAGAGAGAGAGAGACAGAGAGACAGAGAGACAGAGAGACAGAGAGGCGGCAGGGAAGTGTTCCCAGCATGAACCGTAAACACAGTGTTTCTTCATAGCAGCAGTGGTTCAGCCGTGGGGATCATTGGCATAACACCGAAGACCTGCTAGGCCTGTGTTCGGGAGGACTTTTGAAAGCTCGGCAGTCTAGACGGGCAGCGAAGGGAGCAGAGTGTCGCCTTTCATTCTTCTTGCAGAGAAACGATCCGAAGGGCCCAGGTACCTGTATTTGGTTGGGTCCCCTGAGAATTGGGTACACGTTGGGTACACAGTGTTTCTCCATGCGAGGTGGTGAGGACCCAGGAGTCCTAGGAGTCCTGACCCAGCACCCTAGCGTCAAGCCACTGCTTTGACTAAGGCTTCTGGGCAAATGCTGCATGCCTGCAGGCCCTGTGGATGCCGTTCCCGGACCTTGTTTGGATCTTCGTGACCAGCGTGGTCTGCCCTTTATGCGAAGGGGGCTCTGGCACGCCTCAGGCAAGGAAGTGGAAAGAGCTTTCTTCTTTCTTGCATAGCACCCTTTCCTTTGAGACACGTTCCAGCATGCAAGGGAAGACTAGCGGAACGCTGTGTTTCGGCACCTTGGAGGCTACGAGGATTCTTCGTTCAACTAGGGACAATCCAACGTTTCTCCTAAGGTCCCGGCATCAAAGTTGAACGCAGCCCCACGTACGTGTAGTTTCTCAAGCACCAGAAGAGACGCAAGAAGTACTGTGGTACCTTCTCAGAATAATATCTTGCGCAGGGAGATGAGCACTGTCCGAGTGACATAGGCGTTTTAAGGCGCCAGCTAGATCTGGTTGTCCTTGAACCTGCCAAAAGACTAGCAGGCTTCAACAAAATTTAACACCCATTTATGATAAATACTCTCCAGTAATTCGGCATAAAGTGAACCTACCTCAACATTATAAAGGCCGTATATTAGAAACCGTCAGCAAACATCATTCTCAATGGTGAACAACTGAATGCATTTCCTCTAAGATCAGGAACAAGATAAGGATGTCCACTCTCACCACTATTATTCAACATAGTTTTGGAAGTCTTAGCCACGGCAATCAGAAAACAAAAAGAAATAAAAGGAATACAAATTGGAAAGGAAGAAAGAAACAAAACTATCACTGTTTGCAGATGACATGATACTATACATAGAGTACCCTAAAGATGCCCCCAGAAAACTACTAGAGCTAATCATTGAATTTGGTAAAGTTGCAGGATACAAAGTTAATGCACAGAAATGCACAGAAATCTCTTGCATTCCTGTATACTAATGATGTAAAATATGAAAGAGAAATTAAGGAAACACTCCCATTTACCATAGCAAGAGAAAGAATAAAATACCTAGGAATAAACCTACCTAGGGAGGCAAAAGACCTATATGCAGAAAAGTATATGACATTGATGAAAGAAATTAAAGATGATACCGACAGATGGAGAGATATACCATGTTCTTGGATTGGAAGAATCAATATTGTGAAAATGAATATACTACCCAGAGCAATCTACAGATTCAATTCAGTCCCAATCAAATTACCAATGGCATTTTTTACAGAACTAGAAGAAAAAATTTTAAAATTTTTATGTAGACACAAAGACCCCAAATACCAAAAGTGTTCTTCAGGGAAAAAATCGGAGCTGTAAGAATCAGACTCCCTGAGTTTAGACTATACTACAAAGCTACAGTAATCAATACAATATGGTACAGGAACAAAAACAGAAATATAGATCAATGGAATACAATAGAAAGCCCAGAGATAAACCCACTCATCTATGGTCAACTAATCTATGACAAAGGAGACAAGGATATACAATGGAGATGACAGTCTCTTTGATATGTGGTGCTGGGAAAACTGGACAGCTACATGTAAAAGAATAAAATTAGAACATTCCCTAACACCATACACAAAAACAAACTCAAAATGTATTAAAAACCTAAATGTAAGACCGGACAGTATAAAACTCTCAGAGGAAAACATAGGCAGAACACTCTTTGACCTAAATCACACAAGATCTTTCTTTTGATCCACTTCCTAGAGTAATGGAAATAAAAACAAAAATAAACAAATGGGACCTAATGAAACTTAAAAGCTTTTGCACAGCAAAGGAAACAAGATGAAAAGACAACAGTCAAAATGGGAGAAAATATTTGCAGATGAATCAACGGACAAAGGATTAATCTCCAAAATATATAAACAGCTCATGCAGCTCAATATTAAAAAAACAAACAACGCAATCCAAAAATGGGCAGAAGACCTAAATAGACTTTTCTCCAAAGAAGATACACAGATTGCCAGCAAACACATGAAAGAATGCTCAACCTCATTAATCATTAGAGAAATACAAATTAAAACTACAGTGAGATATCATCTCACACCAGTTAGATTGGGCATCATCAGAAAATCTATGAACAACAAATGTTTGAGAGAGTGTGGAGAAAAGCGAACCCTCTTGCACTGTTGGTGAGAATGTAAATTGATACAGCCACTATGGAGAAGAGTATGGAGGTTCCTTAAAAAACTAAAAATAGAGGCTTCCCTGGTGGTGCAGTGGTTGAGAGTCCGCCTGCCGATGCAGGGGACATGGGTTTGTGCCCTGGTCCGGGAGGATCCCACATGCCTCTGAGTGGCTGGGCCTATGAGCCATGGCCACTGGGCCTGCGCCTCCAGAGCCTGTGCTCTGCAATGGGAGAGGCCACAACAGTGAGAATCCGTGTACCACACACACAAAAAAAACAACCTAAAAATAGAATTACCATATGACCCAGCAATCCCACTACTAAGCCTATACCCAGAGAAAACCATAATTCAAAAAGACACAAGCACCCCAATGTTCATTGCAGCACTATTTACAATAGCCAGATCACAGAAGCAACCTAAATGCCTATCAACAGATGAATGGATAAAGAAGAAGTGTTACATATATACAATGGAATATTGCTCAGCCATAAAAAGGAACAAAATTGGGTCTTTTGTAGAGACGTGGATGGATCTAGAGACTGCCATACTGAATGAAGTAAGTCAGAAAGAGAAAAACCAATATCATATATTAATGCATATATGTGGAACCTAGAAAAATGGTACAGATGAACTGGTTTGCAGGGCAGAAATTGAGACACAGATGTAGAGAACAAACATATGGACACCAAGGGGGGCAAGTGGTGGTGGATGGTGGTGGTGGTGTGATGAATTGGGAGATTGACCTATATACACTAATATATATAAAATGGATAACTAATGAGAACCTGCTGTATAAAAGAATAAATAAATTAAATTAAAAGACACATATAGATATATCTTTAGAGTCATCAATATTAAGTATAATACCTTTAATGTACCTAGGTTTAATAGAAGTCAAATAAGATCTTTATTAGCTTTGTCATCTGTTCTGTGTTTGCCTTTGAAATCTTTTACTGTATAGTTACCTTCACTAAGTGAATAACTGTTGTTTCACAGTGACTTATGATCCTCTTATAACTGTTGCATATTTGTCAGCAAATAAATGAATAAATAAATACCATGGTATGACAGTTTTTATAAGTAAATTAAATTAAATGTAAATGAGATGAGAGCTTTGGGTGAACACTTTAGGAATAATTCTTTTAGGAATATCTACTTAAAAATAATCTGTCTATATATTTGGCAACTTGAAATTTTAGAGTTTTGTTAAATGAAGTTACATGATGAAAGTTTATTGAATATCTAGGTCATTTCCAAATAAAATAAGATACTGAGACATTAATTACTGACATTGGCTTCCTTTTACAGAGAAAGTAAAGATTTAGAACTATTAGTAAATATGTTTGGTGCCACACTGAGATATTTTCTATAAAAATGCCCATTTTTAAAGAAATTATTACCGGTATTTATGTTCACCAATCTACAGAATGCTAATGTAAAAGACAGTTCATAATTGCTTACTTCTTAGTTTTCACTAGAAATTAAGGTTTTTAAGAAATGAGGATTCTAATTTAAATATGTAATTAAAGCTACTTGAAATAATAAGGGAAATATTTCAGTATACAGTAGGAAAGTAAGATGTATGTTTTCAGTAAAGAATGTATGAGGAATGGAATTGCATCTTATTAAGGGAAAAGAAAGTAAGTTGTCTTAGAGCTGGTTGTTTCTGGATGGAAAAAAAATAAGGGAGAAACTCACATGGATACAGAAAGTGACGGAAGCCTTGAGGGAAGTGGACCCTGAGAAAAGAGATTGTGCATGGTCAGGACTGACTAAGTTTAGAATAAATTTAATTGAGCAAATAACATTTAAAAGTTGGCTGGTGCAAAAATTGAATTGGACTTTTCTCTCTGTTAAAGAGGACAAGTTTTCTTAAAATGTTGAACTGCCTTTGTTAACAGATTTTACGTTTATTTACATTTTAAGTTATCTGTTCTGTATTTGTCTTTGAAATTTTTATTGTCACTTTGGCTAAGTGAATAACTACTGTTTCACAGTGACCTGTGATCCTATCTGACTGTTCTAAATTCTTTTTGATATTTTGTTGACAAAAGATCCCAAATCAAATTAAATTGTAATGATATTTCTTTGATCTCTAGCTAACTTTGGGATGCTTCAAAGGGCCCCTGAAACACCCCAAAGAGAGATATTAGACTAACTAGGTTCATTTGGTATGTTTAATTACATGGGAAGTATTGTCAAATGAGTAATAAATCTTCTTAGTTTATATTTTATGGTAAATGTTATTAATTACATATTCTAGAAATTATACGGAATTCCTAAAATTCTGATATGTCCTGGGAAAATGTTATCAGTCATAATTCTGGTTATTATCTTGAAGTGTTATATTTCACAGCAGTAATGAAGTTTCTTTGTCAATTGTGTTGTAATCAGGTTTTTTAAACCATGCCTTCTTTTTTTTTTTTTTAACATCTTTATTGGGGTATAATTGCTTTACAATGGTGTGGTAGTTTCTGCTTTATAACAAAGTGAATCAGTCATACATAAACATATGTTCCCATATGTCTTCCCTGTTGCGTCTCCCTCCCTCCCACCCTCCCTATCCCACCCCTCCAGGCTGTCACAAAGCACCGAGCCAATATCCCTGTGCCATGCGGCTGCTTCCCACTAGCTATCTACCTTACTACTAAACCATGCCTTCTTAAGTTTTTTTTGTCAAAATAGACAGTTATGGTTTTACTCTGATGCCTTTGCAAAGATCCTTCCTCTTCCAGAAGATTTATAGAAAGAACTTTTGGATAAATATGTTTCTGACTTTCAGATCATAATGCTGAAACTGCGTAAGAAATTAAAGAATTCTAACGGGAAATTTGATGGCTTCATAAACTGTTACCAAAATGGATTAGTTACATAGGACTGAGTGAACTGGTGAATATAATTATAATTTTCTGGTTTCTATCTGAAATATTACTGTCTTTTAATCTGTGTTTTCCAGGTATAAAGAAACCCTTCTTCTCAAGCTAATTATGACTTACAGTAATTTGGTAAATTATAAATACATTTGTAAAGAGAATTGAAACATTTATCTTTTTTCTTTATCTGATCCCTCCAGAGATTGGAAACTCTTAGGTTCCCAGAAAGTTTATCAGATAAATTAAGAAGGCCAACTCTTAATAGGTAGAAGAATCTCAAGGTACTTGGTGGACCTTGAAAAGGGAGGAATTCACCTAAATCTGTTAGGCAAAATCTGTGACAAGCCATCGGTGTGACTTTCATAGCCCTGAGCGGTCTTTTAAAAGTTCAGCCTGAGACTCATAAAAGTTTTAGCAAAACCAAAAAGAAAATCGTATATTATCAATTACACTTGTATGAATCATCAGGTCAAGTTTATTGAGACCAGACTTATTTTGCAAACAAATTAGTCTTAATTTGGCTATATTTGGTAGACATGAGGGTAAATTTAGAGAGAAAATGATTATGTTTAAATGAATATTAAATTTCAGTTTTGTTAGCTGAGTTCTGTATTTACTAAGACTCACTTCCCAGATAGTTCCTTGTTGTTATGTTATATTAATGTAAAGTTTAATTGAATTATTAAAAGAACACTTTAAGTTTGTTTCTTAAGCTTATCTCAGTAAGCTGTCTTTGGATGGAGATCAGCTGCCCCATGACCTGCAACCAGGGAATTATGTATACTGGAAAAGATGTAATTTAAAGGACTATCTCCAACCTAGGTGAAAGGACCCTTGTCATGTACTCTTAACTAGCTCGTGCACAGTGAAACTGAAGGGAATTGACTCTTGGATTAATCTTCACTTACAAAAGGCCCCTTCACCAGACTTGTTTATAGGGAGTACTGCTAACCTCAAACTCACCTTAAAACAACACTCAAACAAAGGAGAAACTACACTCATACCAGTGTCTCTTTGAATCCTGACAGTAATCCCAAGAGATAGGATTTATATCCTCATTTTACAAATGAGGAAAGAAGGCTCCGAGAGGTTAAGTAGTTTGTCCAGGATCACAAGGATAGTAAGCAGCAGAACCAGAACTTGAAACCCAGGTCATTGTTATTCCAAAGCCTATGAATTTCCACTCACAAATTGGCAGGGAGTTTCAGTCATATTAGCCAGGAGGACATTTTCCTCTGAAATTTAAATAAAGTTCTCCCAGAAGAGGTTCCTCAAATCTTCATATTGTGTTGTGGATTGAAGCAGAGGGAATTAAGAATGATAGGCATTGTAACACACCAACTTTTAAAATTTATTATCATTATTATTATTGAAAAATCATTTGTATATTTATTGCCAGAAGAACTTTATTCAGAATAAAGACTCAACTAAAAAGAAACATAAAATTCTGCCTTTAGAAAGGTATTCAGTTAAGTCATTTGGAAGGCACATCAACAGCAAATTACACTTTGAACTAAGGGCATAGGTTTCTCCTTCTCCCCCCTCCCCTCCCCTTCCCTCCTCTCCCCCCTCCCCTTCCCTCTGCTCCCCCCTCCCCTCCCTCCCTTCCTTCCTCAAATATTTATGGAACATTTACATTTTGACAGGTCCTGTTTTAGGCATAGGGGATACAAAGCCACAGCCCCTACACCCAGTGATTTTCTTTCTAGAAGAAATTTTGTAAAAATCATAATGTGTAATTTGTAAAATTCAATTGAGGGGAAGAGTTGGCAGCTGGTGATTAGTTTTGTGCCTGTTGAAAGGAAAGAATTTAGAATGGTGAAAGTTCCCCTCAGGTAGTAAAATTCATTATTTAATTGCCATAAATCCAGATTGTATTAATTCATCCTTACTATATTCATATTGTATCAAATGAATAGACAGTATTGAGATAGGCTGGGACCTGGGACCCTTTACTGTGGTGCTTGCACCTGGACAAATGTCTCCTTGAGCAACAGATACAAAGAAGCTATAAGGGATTAAAAATAACTGTGTGCATGCACAGGTGGGGGCAAAGTATGAACAGTAAGATACAAAAAGGCAAAAACCTAACTGCTACTTCTCAGGTGCCAGAGAAAATAAAAGAGGATACCACGTATGATCCCTGCACACAGCACCACCAAGAGTTGGGCAGATCACCTAAGCCACCTCAGGCCCAACCCACTGACCTGCCCACATTCACCCCATTTAAGGAACCAGCTTGCTCTCCACACTTGGGGAGCAAGCAAGGGCACCTGTTACTTGTTCTTGCTCGTTCATGTTGCAGCACAAGTCTTAATAAAGCTTTGCCTGAATTTCTGTTTGCCTCTTATCAACTTCTAATGATTAAAGAGTCCAAGAACCCAGATAGGTCAAAATTTCATGTGTGTTTCTTATTGCAGACACCTTATTTAATATACATTGTTGATTAACATTGAATTCGTGGACAATAACATTATAATTGTTTCCTGAAGGAAACTTATCTAACACAGCATTTTCTCTTTAAGGCACATCACTGCCTCTGCATTTAGGAGCCCTAGATAACACTTCAGCACTTGGGGCCATTTTAAAGAGTGGAGACACCAACAAAAAGCATTTAAAAATGCAAAAGATGTGCCACTAAATAAACTGTAAAAAGGACAGTTTATAGTATGAGAGCTGAAACAAGAAAAGGTAGAGCATGGTTTTGGTCAACATCAGCAGGTAATCCACATGCCCAGAAGGTTGTATTTCCACCACTCTGCACACATCCACAAATAACTGCTAAAGCACCATGAGTATTGATGTGGGATTAAAAATATATTTTAGCAAGTAAACATATTAACAAATGTAGACTCTTTGAACAGTGAGGTTTTAGTGTATCTAACAACTGGTAAAGTAGGAGCACTAAAAAATCAGAAGAGATTCAAATCACATCATTTAAGGCCCTGGGAGCTCCGGATGTGCCAGGAAGGAATACTTGGATTGTTGGGTGCTGGATCATGGAGTGTAGGGAGAGCCCAAAGGAAAGGCTAGGAGGCCAGGGATGACATGGGGACAACAGCCACTTACTAACCTTTTACAGAAGAATTCCAGTATCTTACTAATGTTTGGCTGTTCTGGCTCTTCCTGATACCAGGGTAATACCAAGCTGAGAAATCCCAAATTTTCCCTATTACTCACTATTTTGTAAGTCAGTTTGACCCACCTACACTGGAAATTTTATTACCCTTGCTTCAGACAAAAAAACTTAATTGTATTGATATTTAAAGAAGGGGGAAATCTCCTGCCAAACAATTTTAATAACAATCTGTTGGCTACTGGAAAAATAATTGTTTAAATTGGCACCACCCTCAATCTTTGTGGCCAGGAGCTGAGCCTGCTTTGTAAGAAATCTTAGTACTGTTCAAGTTTGCAAAATACCAGTTCGTAATAGTATCACACAAGTGCATAGGGCAGTGGAAAGGAGCAGCCCCTCAGGGTGCTTCAGAGATTTGATGTCAGAGGTGAAAGGAGTCATAGCCTGGCCCTGGCTCCAAGCCCTCCAAGGTACAATCTGTCTTGACAGTGCTTCACAAATGTTATTTGCATGCAGATCACCTGGGAATCTTGCTAAATTGCCAATCCAGATTCAGTAGGTCTTAAGTGGATCCCAACACTCTACATGTTGAATAAGTTCCCAAGGGACGCTGATGCTGCTGGTCCATGAAGCACACTGAATATCAAGGGTCTGTGCTGGAGCAGTGATTCTCAATCACACCTGAGCATACATCAGAATCACATAAAGAGTCTGTTAAAACTTGTATTGCTGCCCCACCCTCACCCTCAGAGTTTCAGACTCAGCAGCCTGGGGTGAGGACCTAAAATTTTGCCTTTTTAACAAGCTCCTAAATGACAATAATGTTGCTAATCTGGAGATCACACTTCGAGAATTACTGGTCTAGACTAAGCAAGTCAGACTCTTGAATTTTTTTTCCTCCAGCTTTTTTATAGACATAATATTACTAACCTTTCATCATGCTGGCAAAGAGCTTAAGATTCCCATGAAAGATATCACTCTAATGATAAAGTTCCTGGGGTCAGGGCCCATATTTTTACCAATCTGGGTTCTTGGACTCTTTAATCAATAGAAATTGATGAGGCCAAATTCAGGCAAGGCTTTATTGGGGCTAATGCTGCAGCATGAAGGAGCAAGAACGAGTAACAGGTACCCTGGCTTGCTCCCCAAGGGTGGGGAGAAAGCTGGTTCCTTAAATGGGGTGAAGGTGGGCAGATCAGTGGGTTGGGCCTGAGGTGGCTTAGGTGATCTGCCCAACTCTTGCTGGTGATGTGCAGGGATCATGCATGGTATCCTGCTTTTGCTCTGGCACCTGAGAAGTAGCAGTTAGGTTTTTGTCCTTTTTGTATCATACTTTGCCTTAACTGTGCATGCACACAATTATTTTTCGTCCCTTATAGCTTCTTTGTATCTGTTGCTCAAGAAGACATTTGTCCAGCTGCAATTACTGCAGCAAAGGGTCCCAGGTCCTAGGTCTCAGCCTGTCTCAAAACAAGGTTATGTATTGACCAGGTGATGAAAGTGTTGTGATCATAGGCTCCCAGGAACCTAACCCTATGTTTCTCCTAGAAGCAGTGGTTTAGGTTTCAGTAATTCAGTGTTTGTGGTAAATGTATACAACATAACTGCTGCGAGCATGGGAATCAACTGGATTTAGAATATCACCTCAGGAGTGTGGCTTATGTTTAATCTAACTCTTGACTCTTGCTAGCTTTTCTGAACATGTAAAGAGTGCCATAACTTTACCTTCTCTCTGGATTGTGAGTTTCAAAGTATTATACTAGCTGGGTAGGAATGGAGGATGGAATAGTAAGTGCTGCAGAGGGAAATTTTCTAAAAGGCTGTGTGTATGTCTGCAACTTTGTATATGATCCCTGTACACAGCACCACCAAGTGGTGGGCAGACAACCTAAGCCCTCCTTCTGGCCTGATCTAAGGCAGCATTTACTGTTTCCTTCATATGGTTAATTGATTGTGAGTCTTAAGGGGAAACCCCATGAGCCAGTGATGGAACTGTCAGGAGGGATAGAGAGACAGTTAGACTTTGGGCCAATGGTCCTTGCAAAACTCATAGTTCCTTTAGCAAAAGCATGGATGTGAGAAGCCATGGTCTCTGCCCTTGAGAGCACTAACCCATGAGCAAGACAGACAGGTAAACAATTCCCACCCTGTAATCATGGTAGACAAGGGGGGATAGAATGTTGGGAATCGGGAGGACTGGTGAGTGGACCCCTTGATCAGGGGTTTGGACCTTGCACTGTAGGCCATAGTGTAACAGGGAAGAGCCAATTTTGACTCCATGTTGGAGCTGTTTCTTTGACTTTAACACATTTAGGTTTTGTATGAATGGCAAACGCCCTGGCTGTGGTTCATAATTTCGGCTGCTGTCATGAGAGATGGTGTTTGTATTTATTGGTATAAGTTTGTTTACAAGGAACATTACAGGAAATTTGTAAAGAAAGCCTCCTTCACTCCACTTTTCTTAGAAACTGTGAGCCCAACACACAAGATCTTTTCTGGGGTCTTTATTTGTCACAGTGATGATGTGCATGGTAGTCATGCATCTGTTGCAGGCTTTTCTTTGTTAAGATCCCAATTTGAAGAGCATCAACAGTATAAAATTTTACTCCTGAGTGGGTGGTTGATTTTAAAATGACAGATGAGAGAATAAAATTTGATTGCTATTAATTCCCTTAAGGCTAATGTCACAGGTTTTGTGAGAAACGAGAGCAGACATTCTATAGCATCTGCTCCTTCCTACATTCCTGCCACTTAAGTGTAACGAGATGAATTGCTTGGGGAAACCCCCAGTCAGGCAGCTATAGTCTTCTTGGAGATGGAAGATCAACATTTTGGTGAGTACATTTAGGGAGCAAGGGAATCATTGCATACTGACATCAACTCATCACCACCTGTGACACACGAGAAATACTCACTCCCCTTAAGCAATACCTGGACATGACTGCTTGAGATGATCCATGGGATAAAAAGAAGGCTGAGGAAAAAATGTGAATTCCTGGGCCTTCAGCCTGGGAGCTCAGTTTTCCTTTGTTTTAGGTCCAGAATTACGGTTCTGACCATATATCCCTCTGAGGAGATGAGGCATGGTCTAAAGGACCCTGGGAAAGCCAGGATTCAAGGTGCCAGCTGAGAGGTTTAGGGAATCTCTGGGGTGAATTTGGTCCAGGAAAGAGATGTGAGCTTGTGTGGACACCCCTAAACGGTTCTCTTAGGAAGGATTCTCTGGAGACCACTTGGTTTCTGCAATTCTAGGGTCCTTCAGCTTAGAAATGAAGTGATAAGTGTAGGAAAACTTCCATAGATTGACTGCCTACTATGTGTCAAGCACCCAGCTAAGTGCTTTACACTCACTGCCTTTTAAGCTGTTAAATCACCTTATGATGTGGATTCTGTAATTATCTTTACTTTGTAGATATTGAAACTGAGGATCAGAAAGGTAAAGCCGCCTGCTTAGTCACACATAACTCGGACTCACACCCAGATCTGTCTGACACCAGAACCCCTGCTCTGAACCACTATGCATGCTGCCTAATTGTGCGTGCATACAGTGTTTTGTGAGTGGAAATAATTTTTCCCTTTCATCTCCTAATTGCTGCTTTGATGATGTGGGGCAGGGTATAAGGTCCTATGACTCTCCTGCTGCAGAGGAGGAAACTGAGGCACAGGGAGGCTGAATGACTTGCTCAAGGTCCCAAGGGCAAGTGACAAGATCAAGGCTGGGACCCAATTGTCTCCAAGTCTGGATTCTCTCCACCACTGCTTCTCAGAAATCTGTTTTCCAGCCTCTGCTCCTTCTCTAGGCTGAAGGTGTGGTCAGGGGGAGCATGAAATGGAGTCACAACCCAATTAATTAGGAAGAGTACATAGTAAGTCCCTTAGAATGGAAAACTTCCCATAAAAATAACCTAGAGTTTTAGTCTGAAATACAACTGCTCCTTAGTGCTCCTCCTTGTGTTAACAAAGGATGCGATAAAACTGTAACAAAACCGAAAGTTGCCTAACAGAATCAGTCAGTTTTTACTTTATGGTCAGAGAGTGAACACATATGTAGAAGTGAGAGAAACAAGGGAGATGGGGGGCAGGGGGCAGCGTTCAGTGAGGAAGAGAAAGCAAAGAGCTGCGAGCCTCTGAAATGAAGTAGTAGTCTGAATGACTGCATTAAAAAATAACTCTTTGTGAATTAAACTTTAGAGGTTTAAAAAACAAAAATAAAATCCTGATAGATTGCAGTCAAGGTGCTCATCTCGCCTTTACCTTTTATTGATACATACTAAAACATTTATAGATGAAATTATATGTCTGAGATTTCATTCTGCATCATCCAGAGGGTGGGGTAAATGGATGAGGTAGGTAAACAAGATTGGCCACTTGTTGATAATTGTTGACATTGGGTGATGGGTACATGCGAGTTCATTATATCATCTCTACTTTTGTGTGTGTTTAACAAATTCCATGGTAAAAAGTTTTATATTTTTAAGAAACTGTTTCATCATAGTCAGCTAGTGCCATCTGTGGGTGATCCATGGAAACTGTCTTATAGGGGAGGAAAACCGGAAAGTCTAAAATCTACAGAGTGACTTAAGAAATGAAACACTTGTCCACTCAGTTACTTCAAAGAACTAAGCACTGAGCAGCTGATGGGCCTGCTTTTAATTTTGGAATCACAAAGTTGGGAAGAGAATGATATATAGACTTTCCATGCCTAAATCACAGGTACAGAACTTAACACAAGAACTGGTCAGCTGTTAGTACTCACTGAATGTTCATGGATAAATGAATGTGTGATTCATTTATTGACAACAAAGCAATTTTTGCAGAAATGGAATGGGTCATATTGAAAAATTCATGGATTTGGGGGTCCAGAGTGTTGATTCAGACACACCAGTTAATTTGAAAGTTATGATTGCTTCATCTGCAGGAAAAAAATAACATACTTGCATATTTTCTTATCTTTCTTTCTTCCCTCCCTTCCTCCTTCCCTCCTTCCTTCTTTTCTTTTTTGACAGACCTTAGCAAATCAGCAGATTGGACATTCACACAAATTCTATTATAAATAATTTTGACATTAGAAAATAATTTTTCTGAAATCATCTCCACACTACTTTTTCTTAATCTTTCTTAGGTTATTCAAGACCTGTAACAGCAATATTTTTCCAGAGTTCAGTGGCTCAGGGTCAGTGTGTATACTTTCCTCTCATTGAACTTATTCTCTTCTGCCCAAATAGCCTACTTGCAGGTTATGCATCGTTTCTAATCAGGAAAGGAATGGGAAGACAACCATTTAGATATCTATTTTCTCCTGTCTCTTTACTTTTCTCACTCAGTCCTCACAAACACACTGTCATGTTGGTATTTGTATTAGTTTGCCAGACCAATACCACAGACTGGGTGGCTTAACAATCAGACATTTATTTCCTCACAGGCCTGGAGCCTGGAAGTCCAAGATCAACTTGTCTGCAGAGTTAGTTTCTTCTGCGGCCTCTCTCATTGGGGTGCAGATGGCTGCCTCCTTGCTGTGTCTCACAAAAGTAGTCAGATCAACTATAACTACAATAAGTAGTTAAGAGATACACAAAATTAAAAGTTTTAAAATATGATGTCAAAAAAGTGAAACAGGGAGTGAGGTGGTGTAGCAAAAATGTAGTGTTTTTAGAATGCATTCAAATTTAACTGACCATAAACAAAATAGAATGCTATATGAATAGGTTGTTATAAATGAACCTCATGGTAACCACAAATCAAAAACATATAATAGATACAAAAAAATAAAGAGAAAAGAACCTAAAAATAGCACTAAAGAAAATCATCAAACCACATGGAGAGAAACCAAGAGATGAAGAAAGGAACAGGAACAAAAGCATCCAGAAAATAATTAACAAGATGGCAATAAGTACATACTTATCTTGTAGTTCATACCCTACAAGATGTACCCAATACTTGAAGGCTAGGAATATGCTGACATTTAAAAACAATGATTTTTCTTATTTAGTGTGTGCTTTTTGTGGAAAATTTATTTGCTTTAAGTTCTTATAGAATTGGTGAATAACACTACCTGTGATTTTACATATGGACATAATCACTGCTACTTTCTTTTTTTTTTTTTGCAGTATGCAGGCCTCTCACTGTTGTGGCCTCTCCCATTGTGGAGCACAGGCTCTGGACGCACAGGCTCAGCGGCCATGGCTCACAGGCCCAGCCGCTCTGCGGCATATGGGATCTTCCCAGACCGGGGCACGAATCCGTGTCCCCTGAATCGGCAGGTGGACTCTCAACCACTGCGCCACCAGGGAAGCCCACTGCTACTTTTTAATCACTTTCTATACCATTCTTTTTCTCTTTTTTCAATGTGTATAGACATACACACACATGCATGTAAACACACTGTAGCTAGTGGCTGTGTCATTGAACTCAAGTTCATGTGCCCAAAGCACAGTGAAGTCAAAGAAACCAAAACATTGGAGTTTGGATCAGAGAAAGGTCTATTGAAGGACGAAGCAAAGCAAACAGGAGGCTTATGCTCAAAATACATGATGTCCCTGATGATTTTCAGGGAAGAATTTTTTTCTGAAATTTAGAATTTTATTTTATTTTATTTTTTTTATACAGCAGGTTCTTATTAGCAAAAGCAATCTTGAGAAAGAAAAATGGAGCTGGAGGAATCGGATTCCCTGACTTCAGACTATACTACAAAGCTACAGTAATCAAGACAGTATAGTACTTGTGCAAAAACAGAAATATAGATCAATGGAACAGGATAGAAAGCCCAGAGGTAAACCCACGCACATATGGTCACCTTAATTTTGATAAAGGAGGCAAGAATATACAATGGAAAAAAGTTTCTTCAATAAGTGGTGTTGGGAAAACTGGACAGCTACATGTAAAAGAATGAAATTAGAACACTCCCTAACACCATACACAAAAATAAACTCAAAATGGATTAGAGACCCAAATGTAAGTCTGGACATTATAAAACAGGGGAAAACATAGGAAGAACACTCGACATAAATCACAGCAAAATCTTTTTTGATCCACCTCCTAGAGTAATGGAAATAAAAACAAAAATAAACTAATGGGACCTAATGAAACTTAAAAGCTTTTGCACATCAAAGGAAACCATAAACAAGACGAAAAGACAACCATCAGAATGGGAGAAAATATTTGCAAACGAATCAATGGACAAAGGATTAATCTCCAAAATATATAAATAGCTCATGCAGCTCAATATTAAAAAAACAAACAACCCAGTCCAAAAATGGACAGAAGACCTAAATAGACATTTCACCAAAGAAGACATACAGATGGCCAAGAAGCACATGAAAAGCTGCTCAACATCACTAATTATTAGAGAAATGCAAGTCAAAACTACAATGAGGTATCACCTCACACCAGTTAGAATGGGCATCATCAGAAAATCTACAAACAACAAATGCAGGAGAGGGTGTGGAGAAAAGGGAACCCTCTTGCACTGTTGGTGAGAATGTAAATTGATACAGCCACTATGGAGAACTGTATGGAGGTTCCTTAAAAAACTAAAAATAGAACTACCATATGACCCAGCAATCCCACTACTGGGCATATACCCAGAGAAAACCATAATTCAAAAAGACACATGCATCCCAATGTTCATTGCAGCACTATTTACAATAGACAGGTCATGGAGGCAACCTACATGCTCATCGACAGATGACTGGATGAAGAAGGTGTGGTACAAATATACAATGGATTATTACTCAGCCATAAAAAGGAATGAAACTGGGTTATTTGTAGAGATGTGGATGGATCTAGAGACTGTCATACAGAGTGAAGTAAGTCAGAAAGAGAAAAACAAATATTGTATATTAACGCATATATGTGGAACCTAGAAAAATGGTACAGATGAACAGGTTTGCAGGGCAGAAATTGAGACACAGATGTAGAGAACAAACGTATGGACACCAATGGGGGAAGGTGATGGGGGGTGGGGGTGGGGTGTGGTGCATTGGGAGATTGGGACTCACATGTGTACACTAATCAGGGAAGAATTTTTAAAGGCAACTTTTACAGTGAGGGCTACAGGGTGTGTGACTTTCTTCTGATTGGTTGGTAGTGAGGTAACAGGGTGGTGTTCTAGGAATCTGGAATCCAGGACAATATAGACATAGAATATTTCCATCATTATAGAAACTCCTGTTAGACAGTGTTGCTCTAGACTCCAGCAGCTGTCTGACCAAATGCAAACAGAAATTAACTGCATACTATTCATACATATTATATATATATAATAATATTTCTGAAATGAACTGTGGCGTAACGAATCAGCATTTTATGGGGAAGCATTAAATGAGATACGTCTCTACCTATAAAAGTTTGAGACTAGTTGAGTTCCACGTAAACATTACTGAGTGCCCACTATGTGTCAGAAAGGTGTTAAGCACTAGAGATAGCAAAGTCATGGATCAGATTCCTGCCTAGGAGGAGTTCATCTTCTAAAAGGGGAAACATACAGGTAAACAAATATTATATTGCAGTATGATATGTGTTACCATTGAAGCGTGTTTGACGTATAGAGTCAGCACAAAGAAGGTTTAATAAACTATCTTTACCTTGAAGGTGGGAGAAAATTGGTATTTGAAGTACATGAGGGAACAGGCATTATGTTAGTCTAATTGGAGAAATAAAGATCTAGGATGATTTTCAGTTCATCCCAGGCCATTGTAAAAAGGAATAAACAAACTGGTTTCTGGTCTAAAGGGTAAATGGTGAGCTATGTCCCTAAATATCAATAATTCAAGCTTCGCTATTGCTAAATTGGAAGACGGGTTAGGTTGGTGGGATTAGGAACACCAGCTGAGTTATTGTCACAGACTCTGTGTATTAACTGGGAAGCAGTCGTTTGGAGATGTAAGTTTGGTAACAAGAAAATAGTAACATGACTACTGAATCAAAACATGAAAGAGAATAAGATGTTGAATGAATTGGGGATAATGGCACACTAAACTAGGGAAGTGGGGAAGAGGCAAGACAGGGTAAACTGTATTGGGAAAATACAAAAGGGTCTTCTCTGACCCTTCTTGAATCCAATCTAGATAAAGTTGTGCTTTTCACCATAATTACACCAGCAGAGGAAGTGGAGCCCCAGAGGTCAGGTAGTTTTGTCACACACCCCCTGCCCCCTAACTGCCTTCCAGGTAAATTGGTGCCTATTAAATACCTGCAGGATAAATATAATCTGTACCTATTGTGGTGGATCTCAAAATTCAGCAAGCAGAAGAATCTTCTAAGAAGCTTATTAGAAATAAAGATTCCCTGGGCAAGTCCCTTCCCCACCCCTGTAAGTTTGGCATGAGGTAAAGAGTTTGCATTTTTACTGAAAGTCCCAGTTATTATTTTTTTCATCCCAGTTATTTCTGATGCAGGTGATCCCATTGACCACAGTTTGAGAAATATGTACTAGTTTATCAGAACAGTGAAATAGAGGAAGAAGAGGTCAGCTCACAAAGTATTTCCCTTTCAAAAGGAGAAAAAGGATATGCAAAGATAATATTAGTTTTGATTTTCTATATCCAGAGAAAATTACATCTAAAGAAAATGGCAAAAGGATTCCAGAAATTAGTCACTACATGTGGAAATGGGCTGACCTCATGAAGAATACTGGCTGAGAGGAAAATAACTGCTTGCATTTTAAGATTCTTTTTTATTGCAACACATTTATTAGCAATAATTTTTTTAGTTCTATAATTGGGCACAAGTATAGGGTTTGTCTAGCCACAGCTTTGGGCAAAACACCAAGCAGAGACTGAGTGGAAACCAAGGCCTCTGTGGCAGCCAGTAAGCTCTTCTCCATGGCTCTCAAAGACCCCTTTCAGGTTCCCCTGAGGAATGTTCCCACTTGAGATAAGGAAGCAGCTCACTGTCACTGTAGTTCACCATTATTGGTCTGCCCTAGACTTCCTTTCTGATCAAAATGAAGGGCTCTGCATCAAGTGATTTTCATGGAAGACTGGCTCCTGTAGACAAGGGAAGGGCATGACATGGCTGGTGTGGTTTGATGTTCTGTATCCCTGGGGATTAAAAGATCAGAGAGGGTATCTTTGTTCCTTGGAACAGAATAGAAACAAAGGCTGGGAGAGTGTGGTCAGGTGTTTTGAACCTCTGTGGCTTCTTTTTGTTTGATCTGGAAATCCCTTATAACTCCATTTAATTTAGTTATTAAGTTCTTAAATGAAAAGTGTTTGTTCCTTTTGGGAGGAAGGGCAAGGGGGACCTGGGTAGACAGGACATCTTGGAGAGAGTTCTAAGGGGATGAAGTTGCTGGAGAAGAATGCAGAATAGGCTGGCCTCCCAGAAGCCTGCTGGGTGGATGTGGGTAAGCTGATGGAGAAAAAGGTGTAGCCTCAGGAGAGGTTAGAAAATGGAAATGCCTTTTTTCAGTGCTGAAAAATCTCACCGAGTCTTACTGTTATTGCCCTTATGCAGAGTTCCATCTTCCTCATTTTTCTGGGGCGGATATGAGTGATGCTCTCTCCTTCTGGACAGGAATGTAACTACTAAGCCCAGGGAACATAAGATATCACTACCAAGTGGGTCTCCCCACCACCATGCTCAGGAAAAGAGCATGAAAGGCTTCCTACATCTGAATGTGAATTTTTGGATGCCAAAAATTCCTAGAGGAAGGCTTCCTAGAGGAAGGCTAGGGAAAATACCCCTCTGTGACACAGACTAGGATTGGGTATAAGCTGAGGCAGAGGGACAGACTAGGGAATTTAAGGGCTCATTAGAAGGAAGCACAATGGATGATGGAGAGTGGAAGGGGCAGTATTGAAACAAGAAGTAACAAATGTCTAGCTCGGGATATCTGTTCCCATAGAATGACCTTTGAGACACTTCCTCCTCCAACCTCCAGAGCGCCAAATAAACTATCTGACTCATGATGTGAAAACCCACATCATTCAACTGTACCATTAACAGAGGCCACTGGCTCTGCAGGACCACTGCTGATGCAGTCTATATTCTCTGGGTTTCCAATTTGAGGAAACTGTAACTATAGAACAGAATAAAAAGTCTCAACAGGTGCTGTTTAAATCTCCATGGGAACTCTCTCATTGTCTAAGGCAGTGGTTCTCAAAGTGTGGTCTCTGGACCAGCAGTGTTAGCATCACCTGGGAAATGGTTAAAAATGCAGATTCTCAAGTCCTACCCTGACCTACTGTATCAGACACTCTGGATCTTACCTTTGAGGCTTACAGGTCTTCAACACCTAGCCAACTGAAAACACATCTCCCCAAAAGTTCTGTAATCCCCATGTCCCTTAGCTTTAACCAGGTTACTGCTTTGGAATTGTTAGGAATTTTAAAAACTGGGGGGCATGTTTCATCCTTCTCACTTTGAGCACACAAAGGAATATCTAATAAATTGAAAAAACTCAATGCTTCTCCCTCCTCACCGATTGCGAGTACTCTTAGCACATAAAATAAAAAGATAACTTTATTAGTAAAGGAAATCCATAGCGAATTGGAAAGCTGCAGATGCCACATTAAGATCAAGATCTTGCAAAATGCTTATTCTTATGGGATATACAGAAAGTTTGTAAAATTCATGGAAAGGGAAGAAGAGAAAACAGGGTGGAGAGGAGTGGGCTGCAGAGGCATCAGTGACCCCTGCTGCTCAGCCTGTGCACCTTCCTGCAGGTGCCCTCATTACTCATCCTTGAAAAGGGTGTTTCTCACCCTGAAAGCAATGCTCCCCCAGCAGGCTTGCTCAGACTACCTGGGACATCTTCACCTTCTGCTGCCCCAAGTACCAGCCATATTTTCTCCCTGTGCCTCCATTTCCTCCTTCTTTCTTTCGTGAGATTGCCAGTACCTTCCTGTCTATGCTGGGCCAAGGTAGAACACATCTTGGCCCTTCATACTTCTACTGGCCACCTGATGATATGTCCCCCCCCATTACCTTAATTGTGGCCTTGGTGGGAGAGAGCTATGTTTATTCAACACGTACATACTCCCTTTTAGCTAAAGAAGGACTCAATTCTAATAATGCTTTACAGGTTGCTAGATTTACCAAATTGAAATGCAAATAAGTATGTCCTATGCCCTGCTGTATAGCATGGGGAACTCTACTCTGTGGTACTCTGTGGTGACCTGGAATGGGAGGTCAATGCAAATGGGAGGGGATATGTGTATACATATGGCTGGTTCACTTCACTGTGAAGCAGGAGCTAGTACAACATTGTAAAGCAACTATACCACAATTTAAAAAAACAAGTATGTCGTATGCAATATTTGGGATGCAGTTATACTAAAAAATTAGTTGTTGTTTATCTGAAATTCAAATTTAACTAGGTGTCTTGTATTTTACATGGCAAGCTCACTTCCAGGGAACTTCCACTTTCAGTTCCCGTTTCAGCAGCCTAACCCAGGACAGGCAATTTCTCTTAGAAAGAAACATATTTAGTCATAAAAATAAGGACAAGCTTATCAGCATACCAGCCACGTGTTGCTACATACTGATTACATATTGAAATGATATTTTCATATATCAAATTAAAATGTATTATGAAAATTAATGTCACCTCTTTTTACTTTTTAAATGTGGTTACTAGAAATTAAAAATTTGCTTGCATTTGTGGCCTGCATTACATTTCCAATGGACAACTCTGGCCTAGAGTGGAAGCCAAGTCAGGGAGACCTGATGACCAACAGGTCAGCAGCCAGGTGCCAGCCTGCACAGAAGGAGTTATATACTCCTCATTAGAAGCTTGTGTGGCTGAAATGGTTGGGGGTGTACAGAATCCTTGAGTGTAGTGTGTGTTCACATAGTTTTCATTGTTTTTCTTTTCTATTCTGACCAAACCTCGGTGGTTTTTGAGTGATTACCGAACAAATAGGACTGGGACTGATGTTTCCTATTAAGTATAATTGCAGTTGAATTATGACATTAGCTTGAGACACAGTGGGAGGAGGCAGGATGGGGCTGATGCAAGACTGTCAGTTGGGAAAGGTTCTGGTTCCTGGAAGTTGTGCTGAGTTGTTCTTGTTTACTCCTTCTTTTTCTTTCTTTGGTTTTATGAGTGCACATTGTTGGTGGTAGGACAGCTCTGACTATATTTGCTAGAAGCAGATGTCCACATTAATTTAGAATTTTAGAGATTGAAAACCATAGAGGGTGGCACTATGAAATATGGAAGAGGCAAGTGAAACTTTGTCAGCCAAGTTCAGTCTCGGTGAGTCTCCTGACTTCTGAAAACTATTTACAGAACTGGGTTCTTGGAAGTGGGACATCTTTTTATAACGGACAATATTTTAGGGTTTCAAAGTTTAGATCTAGGACTTAAATTCTCCTTGATCTCCCACTCTCTTCCTCCCCCAACTGCTTAAGCTTCTTTTGAAGTTCTTGGGAAGTAAGGGAACATCAGTGAGGGCAAAGAAACAAAAACCCAAGACCTTGTGGATGCCAAGGGCTCAGACTATGGTCAAATAACCTGGCCTTTACCAAGTTTCATTTAAAATCTCTATGCCAACCATGTCAACCTGAAGAATCACCTCTCGGATGCAGGATCCACTGTCTCGCCATTTCCACTTTTCTTCCCTGGTCTCATTACTCTCTGCTGGGTTGCCACATTGCCCCCCACAGATGCCTTCTAGATTACGATGTCCAAGATGTCAGGACAGTGGGAAGGAGTTGCTGCCACATGCCTTATCAGCTGGCAATCTAGTGAATCTAGTGGTTATTTCATTAATCCACAGCCTTCCCCCAACCCTAGGTCTTCTTTTTTTTTTTTTTAACATCTTTATTGGGGTATAATTGCTTTACAATGGTGTGTTAGTTTCTGCTTTATAACAAAGTGAATCAGTCATACATAAACATATGTTCCCATATGTCTTCCCTGTTGCGTCTCCCTCCCTCCCACCCTCCCTATCCCACTCCTCCAGGCTGTCACAAAGCACCGAGCCAATATCCCTGTGCCATGCGGCTGCTTCCCACTAGCTATCTACCTTACTACGTTTGTTAGTGTGTATATGTCCATGACTCTCTCTCGCCCTGTCACAGCTCACCCTTCCCCCTCCCCATAACCTCAAGTCCGTTCTCTAGGAGGTCTGTGTCTTTATTCCTGCTTTACCCCTAGGTTCTTCATGACATTTTTTTTCTTAAATTCCATATATATGTGTTAGCATATGGTATTTGTCTTTTTCTTTCTGACTTACTTCACTCTGTATGACAGACTCTAGGTCTATCCACCTCATTACAAATAGCTCAATTTCGTTTCTTTTTATGGCTGAGTAATATTCCATTGTATATATGTGCCACATCTTCTTTATCCATTCATCCGATGACGGGCACTTAGGTTGTTTCCATCTCCGGGCTATTGTAAATAGAGCTGCAATGAACATTGTGGTGCATGACTCTTTTTGAATTTTGGTTTTCTCAGGGTATATGCCCAGTAGTGGGATTGCTGGGTCATATGACCCAGCAATCCTAGGTCTTCTTTTTGGCATTGTTATTAATTTGAGGACTACTGTAGTACATGTGTGACACATGGCTTTTCAGTAAAAAGAGCTGATTCAGTAATAGACTGGCATAATGAGACACAGGGCTGTGTGCCAGATCCCATTTTGGGAGGAGAACATCTCACTTTCCTTGAAGCCTTGATATCTCAGACCCAAAGGAGACTGAGACTGAATGTGTAGAAGGGGTGGTGGGTGCTGACCAGGAAATTTGAAAGTGTGAGAAAGTATTGCTCCTAGCTGCACTCTTTCCCTCATGGGAAATCCTGGCTTGTCTAGAGGAGTCTGAGGCAATGGTATCTGGCTTGGAGTTCTGCCAAGTGAAGCTGGAGATTTGCCAGAAGCTCACCATCTACTGGCCACTGGTCCTTGTCCTGGATGAAATGGAAACTGGAGATGTAGTGTAACTTTCTAGATATAGGTACCAGGGCAAGTAAAAACAAAACAAAAAATTCAGAGGTCTCAGGCTCAGCTCATAATACCATATTGCCAAGTGTCAACTATTAGACTCTGTCTCCCTTTGCCTTATTTACTGCCTACTCATAATCATGTTACTCACCACTGTGTTTGTGCTATCTTGGGTTTCATCCATAAGGCAGTGCAGTTTAACATGTCAAATCAGAGCCAGTAAGGGGAGGGACAGGGTCTGGATCTTAGCTTCATATATTGTGATGGTGGTTGGAGATAGCAAGACAGGAAAGGAACAGGACCCAAGGGCACTGCAAATTCCAGTCCTGCTTGAAGCACGAAGTGGTGGAATGCCCCAGCAGCTACAATAATAATGGCAAATATAGATAGGTGGTTCCACTTATGTACTGCAGAAAAATAAACCATCCCAAAGTTAATGGTGTAAAACAAAATTTATTATGCTCATGAATTCTGTGTGAGATGGCTTGTCTCTTATCCACATTGTCTGGGGCCTCAGCTGAGAGGATTTGAAGGCTGAAGATGACTTGACAGCTAGGGCTAGAATGACCTAAATATTTGTTCACTCACCTGTCTTGTTGGACTTTAGCTCGGGCTGCTGGCCTGAATACCTACACATGACCTTTCAGTATGGCAGCTTGGGCTTCCTCCTTGCATGGTGGCTGGGATTCAAGAGCAAGAATCCCAAGAGAAACAGGTGGAAGCTACATATCTCTTTCTGACCTAACCTTGGGTGTAACACAGCATTACTTCCACCATACTCTCCTAGTTGTAGAAGTGCAAGCCCCTTATTAGAATCCAGTGAAGGGGACATAGACACCACTTTTCAATGGGAGAAGTGATAAAGAAATTTGAGGTCATGTTTTGAAACAAAATCTATCCTCTGACCACAATTGTTTGCCTTCCTCCCATATGCAAAAAACATTTAATCCTTGCCAGCCCCTACAAAAGTCTCACTCCATTATGAAATCAGGTTCAGCCTCAATGTCTAGGTGCAAATGAGGCTCCCTGGTTTCCTCAAATCCAGGTCCTTGGGTACCATTTTTCTCAATCTGAAGACCTGTGAACAGAAGAGATTATCTGTCCCACTGTGGTGGGACAGGCATGGGGTAACTGCAACAGACAGTCCCATTAAAAAAGATGGAAAACAGGATGCACACAGCAGCCACTGAGCCTTTGCAATTCTGAAATCCATCAAGGCACATGTGACTAGTTTCTTATTAGAGCTCAGTGCTACTGTCTGGGAATATTAATTCCATGGCTCTTGACTCTGCTCTCCAGGATCTTAGGTTTTTGTTTATTTGTTTTTCAGGATCTTAGTTTTATCCTCAGAGTTACTCTTCTGTGTCCACAAGAAATAGACTCATAGGTAATGCAAGGAGTTTGGGGAAGGGAGGCAGCCAACACCTGGGCTACCTGTCCATAGGGAGCAGAGCTTTGACCCCTGGGTTTGGTTTTGGAGCAGGGATCTGGCCGTTCCTGGGCATAGAGACTGGTGATAAAGTGAGACATACGGCCCTGATCCTTGTTGAGGGGACCAGACAGAAATTAGTGTCCAATATCCCTCACACAAAGTGAGGTAGAGTGGAGGATCCAGATAGATGAGGGAATTTTATTATATACAAAGAGTGAAGCTATTTCACTCCCTGTGAAGTTGGTCAAATCAGCAAAAACTTCATGCTTGTTTTTTTCCCCAAGCTTAATTCACTTCCTAGAAATCAATCAGAGCCATTTGAGAGCTGTATTCTTCACAGCAATATTAAAATAATGTACTAACGTTCTGTTTCCAGGTGGCACAGTAAAGTAATTTAACCTGAATTAGTTTTTATTCAGAGCTACTAGGACATTTTAATTATCTCCTTACAGTTTATATATCACGTACTTCCAAATGGGATTGAGGCAGTATACGTTAAGAAAAAAACAAGACTATCAACATAAAAATAAATGATCAAAAACTGTGTAAATCGTATGCTAAAAATGAGAGTTACTTCAGTAACAGTAATTGGTATTCAATTTGCTCTGAGCTTCATTCCACAAAAAGCTTTCATGCAGCTTTATGTGTTCGATATATCTTTGACAGTGTACAAAAGTCTAAGTATTTGCTTCTGGAAATATTTACTTCCAGCTTCTTTAAAGATGAAGCTTCTCTTAGTGTATTTACAGCATTGTTTAGAAGTTTATTTTGAATGGAATGTTTGAAGTTGGAGGGGTCTTGAGAGGTCATTAATTCTAGTTCTTTTTTTCTGCAGATGAAGGTTGGAGGATTTAAAGAGATTCAGGGGTTTGCTCAAAGGTCAGATGGAATAAGCAGAGCTCTGGCTGACTGCTAGCCCCATATTCTGCTTATACCATAGAGGAGAGATTCTCAGGTCTTAAGTTTTCAGAGTTATTGCTAAATAAAGCTTAGTGAGAAATAAAAGACTATAAATATTTGAAGTAAGGAATTATGATTTGATATACATTGGTCTTATTTCAGATACAAAGGGACTCTAAAGAGATATGAACAAGCATGGCTGGACAGTGGTGAGTACCAGGGGACTGAGGAAGCAGAATAGAGAGAGAGAGATAAGGGTGAGATTGTAGACAGAGATGCCAATGAAGCCAGAAGTCATTCTTCCGGTCGCTGCCTTACAGGGAGGCTCCAGAGAAAATGAGAAATTGAGTCTGGATACCACTACCCTCCATTGAGGTGAAGGGCTTTACAAAGCAGGATTTGAGCAGATCAAAGAATTTCAGCCTCCACATGTTGTTTGCTGGCTTACTTCCTCCAGTAACTAGTTAAGATTCAAGCAGAAAAGTAGGACCATGTAAGCGTTATAAAGGATTTATTACAGGGATGAGACGTCATGCAATTGTGGGAGCTGGTTGAGTAGTGTATGTGAGTTTGCTACCCTGTGTCTGTGCTGGGCCTGAGGACACTTAGGTCAGCAGTCCAGAAGGGAAGATGAATGTGAAGCAGGGGCAAGACAGGACAAAGTAGAACCACAAGACAAACTGGAACCCACAACAGTCTCTCAATGCCTCCAAACTTCCAACCTCAACGATGTGTGTGACCTGCTGGCACACTTCACTCCAACGCTGCTCATGAACCTGGCCCAGGATTCAGAGAGCTAAGGAGGAGGTCCAGTGGGAAGTGGACAGAGCTGTGAGCCTGAGGCTGCCCAAAGCCAAGGTGGGCCATGAGACATGAGTGTGAATGGACTGCAGCCGCACCTTCCCTGAAACACATCACTTCCACACTCATGTCTCCTGCACACTTTCCTGTGGGTGCAGCCTTAACCCAGAACCATGCAGGGAAGGGAATTGTGGGAAATGTTGTTCCATTTTAGCTAAAGACACTTCATACCCACCACCACATCTATGAATTAAATTATCCTCCTTATCCTCCCAATAACCATATATTCAGTGTGCTAGCCAAGGGGTTGGCGGGTTAGCTGTTTTTTTGGAGATTTTTAGGAAAGCTTAGAAAGGAGTTGTGTATGTCAGGAGGGACAATATTTCATGAAGCAAATTAGCAGAGGCATTCATGGAAGGGCACACTGATGAGGGCGTTACACAGTAACTTTTAAGGAACAAACTTTTCCATAAATGAGGCACATCTTTACCTGAAATTATAACTTCTAAACTAGAACAGTGCAGTCAGATTAGCTTGAATGTACTTTGTAAAAGAGCTTTTGTTTCATTTAGAGAATAAATTGAACCCTGGGAGAACTTTGATTAATTTGAGAGACAGAGGAAAGAGAAGAGAGACAAAGAGAAAGAGAAAGTGAGTTTGAGAGTAAAAAACAGCAGTCATCATGACCTCGGGGCAACATAAAGCAGATGGTTTTCCCTTGAAATTTCTTTGTTTTGGAATGCAAGTTCATGTGCCCAATGCACAATGAGGCCAAACAGACCAAAACATTGGCGTTTGGAGCAGAGAAATGTTTATTGCAGGGCCATGCAAGGAGAACAGGTGGCTTGTGCCCCCCAAACCCCAAACTCCCTGAAGGGCTTCAGCAAAACATTTTTTTTATTGATGTATAATTTGTTTACAATGTTGTGTTAATTTCTGCTGTAAAGCAAAGTCATTCAGTTATACATTTTGAAAAATATTCTCTCCCATTTTGGTTTATCATAAGATATTGAATATAGTTCCCTGTGCTATAACATAGGACCTTGTTGTGTATCGATTCTATATATAAAAGCTTACATCTGCTAACACCAACCTCCCACTCCATGCCTCCCGGAATGCCCTCCCTCTTGGCAACCACCATCTATGTCCGTAATTCTTTTTCTGTTTCATAGATATGTTCATTTGTGTCCTAATTCAGATTCAGCATATAAGTGATATCATATGGTATTTGTCTTTCTCTTTCTGACTTCACTTAGTGTGATAATCTCTAGTTGCATTCATGTTGCTGCAAATGGCATTATTTCATTCCTTTTTATGGCTGAGTAGTATCCCATTGTATATTTGTACCACATCTTCTTTATCCATTCATCTGTCAATGGACATTTAGGTTTTTTCCATGTCTTGGCTATTGTGAATACTATTACTGTGAACATAGGGGTACATGTATCTTTTTTTAATTGGAGTATAATTGCTTTACAATGTTGTGTTAGTTTCTGCTGTACAATGAAGTGAATCAGCTATATGTATACCTATATCCCCAACCTCTTGTACCTCTCTCCCACCCTATCCCCCATCCCACCCATCTAGGTCATCACAGAGCACTGAGCTGAGCTTCCTGTGTTTTATAGCATGTTCCCGCTAGCCATCTATTTTATGCAAGTAGTATATATATGTCAATCCTAATCTCCCAATTTGTCCCACCCTCTCCTTCCCCCTCTGTGTCCACATGTTCATTTTCTATAGCTACCTCTCTATTCCTGTCCTGTTAATAGGTTTGTCTGTACCATTTTTCTAGATTCCACATATATGTGTTAATATATGATGTTCTTCTGGCTTACTTCACTGTGTATGACAGACACTAGGTCCATCCACATCTCTACAAATGACCAAATTTCGTTCCTTTTTATGGCTGAGTTACATTCCATTGTATATATGTACCTCATCTTGTTTGTCTATTCATCTGTCATTGGACATTTAGGTTGTTTCCATGTCCTGGCTATTGTAAATAGTGCTGCAATGAACATAGGGGTACATGTGTCCTTTTGAATTATGATTTTCTCTGGTATATGCCCAGTAGTGGGATTACTGGGTCATATGGTAGTTCTATTTTTAGTTTTTAAGGAACCTCCATACTGTTCTCCACAGTGGCTGTATCAATTTACATTCCCACCAACAGTGTAAGAGGGTTCCCTTTTCTCCACATCCACTCCAGCATTTATTGTTTGTAAATTTTTTGATGATGGCTATTCTTACCGGTGTGAGGTGATACCTCATTGTAGTTTTGATTTGCATTTCTCTAATAACTAGTGATGTTGAGCATCCTTTCATGTGCCCCTTGGCCATTTGTATGTCCTCTTTGGAGAAATGTCTATTTAGGTCTTCTGCCCATTTTTGATTGGCTTGTTTGCTTTTTTGTTATTGAGCTCCATGAGCTGTTCGTATATTTTGCAGATTAACCCTCTGTTGCTTCATTTGCAAATATTTTCTCCCATTCTGAGGGTTGTCTTTTACATTTGTTTATGGTTTCCTTTGATGTGCAAAAGCTTGTAAGTTTAATTAGGTCCCATTGGTTTATTTTTATTTTCATTACTCTAGGAGGTGGGCCAAAAAAGATCTTGCTGTGGTTTATGCCAAAGAGCGTTTTTCCTATGTTTTCCTCTAAGAGTTTTATAGTGTCCAGTCTTACATTTAGGTATTTAATCCATTTTGAATTTATTTTGTGTATGGTGTTAGGTAGTGTTATAATTTCATTGCATCTGGATATACGCCCAGGAGTGGGATTGCTGGATCATATGGTAATTCTATTTTTATTTTTTTGAGGAACCTCCATCCTGTTTTCCATAGTGGCTGCACCAACTTACATTCTCACCAACAGAGTAGGAGGATTCCCTTTTCTCCACACCCACCAGCATTTGTTAGTTGTAGACAGCAAAGCATTTTTAAAGGCAAGGTGAGGGAGGGATGTGGTTGGTTGTTGCAAACTTTTTCGTGTAGCAATCCTTTGTTTTTGCAGCTGTCCACGTAGGTCAGATCACCATGTTCCTGTAAATCTCCCATAAGACAAATGTTATTCTCTATTCTGCAACTTTTTACCTCTATATGAGTAGAAAAGTGTTATATCCTGCAATGTCAGCCTTGAGAATGGCCTATCCTGTATATTTCAGGCTATAGGCAACATTCTTAACTTGAAGCAAAAGTAATACCAAGGTTAAAGTAAAAGAAACACATCTAATATCAAGTCAGATTTGTTCTTCCTTATTACATCTTGAGATATAAACGTACCTTTGGGCCCATCTTCCCCTTGACAATTCATTTGGCTGCCCTTTGATTGAGACATTCTTTCTCCCTCCCTTTTAATAGAACTAACATGCACACTCCCCAACTTTCTTATCTGTCTGCAGGCTTAACAGAACTTGCAAGTCTTTCCTGGACCACATGCCAACAGAAGAGAAAACCTGGACACAGGACAGATGTATTTGCAGGTTTGCACATGGGACTCAATCCAGAGGCTGCATCTCCAAGAGCAAAAAAATAGAGGATAATATTAGCTTTACTTTGCTTTGTTGTTAAGTGAGTACAACAAAAAGGGGCTAAAATCAATGACACAGTGACCATCTAGAGAATGAAGAACGTCACGTTGTGCTGTGCCCTGTTGGGAACAGTGAGAGGCATTGGATTTGCTATAAATTTTGAGGAAGAGTTTGTCTTGGTCTGTGAATCGGTCAAAGTCTGTTCACAAACAGACTTTAGGAGCCATCCAGTGAGACAAGTGCTTACGTGTTCCTGCCATTTCTGCAGTGTGCATATGTTTGTTTTTTTGAGGTGGGGTGCTTTATTACTCAAGTTCTTTCTAATATTAGAGCATAGAATTTTTTTGGTAAAAAATACATAACATATTTATCATGGTAATCATTTTTAAGTGTACAGTTCATTAGTGTTAAGTATAATCATATTGTTGTGCAACGGATGTCTAGAACTTTTTTCTTGCAACATAAATCTTTGGAACTCAAGCCAGATTATTTGGCTCCTGTAACTTATAGCTTAAAAACATATGAACTTTTACTTTTGTTTATGTTTTGACAATGAGAGCAAATTCACATGTGTGTGAAAGGAGCAGGGAGTTAGGAATACAACAACAGGTCAGCTTACCCATTGTTACTGGACCCCCATCTTGTGGCAGGTGCTGTTCTGGGCCTCATGAAGTATGTGAAATCTCAACAATATGAACAGGAGCCTCAAGGCCAGTACAGGCCCAGCAATTCTTCCCAGAGCATGTCCTATGTATTAGGGGTCTCCTGAGAAAAAGAAGCAATAAAATGTATATATGTATATAAAAATACCTGTGATAAGTAATTGACTCACATGATTATGGAGGCTGAAAAGTCCCAAGGTCTGTAGTCAGCAAACTGGAGATCCAGATGAGCTGATGTTTCAGTTTGATTCTAAAGGCAGGAAAAGACTGATGTCTCAGCTCAAAGTAGTCAGGCAGGAGGAAGTCCCTCTTGTTCTTTTTTATTTATTATTATTGAAGTATAGTTGATTTACAATGTTACATTTTTTTCTGGTGTACAACATAGTGATTCAAAATTTTTATAGATTATATTCCATTTAAAGTTATTATAAAATATTAGCTATATTGTGCTGTACATTATACCTCTGTAGCTGTACATTATGCTGTACATTATACCTTTGTAGCTTATTTAGTAGTAGTAGTTTGTGCCTCTTTAACCTCTTCCCCTCTCTTGCCCCTCCCCCTTCCCTCTCCCCACTGGTAACCACTAGTTTGTTCTCTGTATCTGAGTCTGTTTCTGTTTTGTTATATTCCTTCATTTGTTTTCCTTTTTAGATTCCACTTATAAGTGATAACATATAGCTTGTGTCTTTATCTGACTTATTTTACCTAGCATAATACCTTCCAGGTCTATCCATGCTATTAAAAATGGCATAATTTCATTCTTTTTTATGGCTGAGTAGTATTCCATTGCGCACATGCACGTGTGTGTGTGTGTGTATATCACATCTTCTTTATCCATTCATCTGTTGATTGACACTTAGGTTGGTTCCATGTCTTGGCTATTGTGAATAGTGCTGCTATGAACATAGGGGTTCATGTATCTTTTTGAATTATAGTTTTGTCCAGATATATGCCCAGGAGTGGGATTGCAGGATCATATGGTAGTTCTATTTTTAGTTTTTTGAGGAACCTCCATACTCTTCCACAAATTTACATCACCACCAACAGTGCATAATGGTTCCCTTTTCTCCACATCATTTCTAACACTTGTTATTTGCAGTCTTTTTCATTTACTTGATCTTTCTATTTAGTTCTTCAGTGGATTGGAAGAGGCCCACTTAAAAAGAGAGGATCCATCTGCTTTACTCCTTTACCAATTCACATGTTGATCTCATCCAGAAACACCCACATAGACACATCCTGAATAATGACGCCAAATGTCTTGGCACCTTGTGGCTCATTCAGATGGACACATAAAATTAACTATCACACTGTGGTTATCACTGTTTCCAAGATGACTTTGGGGACCGTGGGCAAATTTAACAGCTGTGTGACCTTAGACAAGTTATTTAACCTCTCTGTGCCTCAGTTTCCTCATCATAAAGTAAAGATGGTAATTGTTCCTCTCTTATTGAGTTGTCTTAAGGATTAAATGAATCAGTATTTGTAAAACACTTAGAAGGGTGCATGGCAAGTTTTAAGTGTAACATGTGCTAAATGCAATTTTAACAAATACCCAAAGCTCTGTATTTGTTTTGATGTGCAGTACAAAGAAATATAATTGGCATGATTTCAGGGATATTTTTGCTTAGGATGAGGGTAAATAAAAAACATTAAGTTGATTTAAAGACAAATATTAAGTAAATACTAGTATAGGATGTACGCAAAATGGTTAAAAAAAATGAGAAAGTGGAAAGTGAATGATTAGGTTTTGGAAATACAGTGAATGAGAAAAAATAAGGTCATATCTACGGTGACCAAACAACCACAGCCTGCTTTTCTGAGAGATTTCCTGAGACGCAGGGCATTCAGTGCTAAAACCAGAAGAATTCCCAGCAAACCAGGACATTTGGTCTATCTATATAACTACAGTTTGGTATTTATCCCACAAACATTTATTGAGCACCTGCATCATTCCAGGCACTGGGGGCTTCCAAAGAGCCTCTAAGGAGTTGGCAGTGGAATGGACCCTTGGTTCTGCTCTTGCTACTGTTATGTCTGACTTTAAGCAGAGCTCTTCATTTTCACTCCATCTGTTTCTTAGTCTGCAAAGGAAGTGGTTGGAATAAATGATCTCTAAATCCCTTCCAACACTGGGGTTCTTCAATATGAAGCACACAGGACATCTGTTACTGCTAAAATCTCTACTCCCACTAATGTCCAGGGTGAGAAAAGAACAATGAGCAAAGAATGCATGTGATTCTTTTCTTAGCTCTCAATTCCAGCCTGAGGTAGGGGAGAAAATGAATGTAATTGAGACTCTCCCCTCTCCTGGGGTCCCAACCAACCACCACCATGACACACTAGGATCCTTTGAAAAGATCTCAATAATGCTTGTTGTCAGGAAATTGGTAGAAGAGAGCCTTCCTTACAGGTTTAAGCAAGTAAGTTTCCATGAGAAGCACCTGAAGAGTTCATCAGAGGGAGAAGAGATGTTTATGATGCTCAGAGATACAGGGTGCTCCAACAGTGGTTGTGTTTGGAAATGAAAAGGAATCTTTGGTGGTAAGAATAGGATAGGTGATTTAATCAGTTAAGAGGCTCTTGTTTGGAGCCTTATTTATCTTCATCAAATGACCTTTTGGAGTTGGCAGTTTCAGGCAAGTTATGTTTCATAAGAGTGTATCTCCTTGACCATCTGACTTTGTGTAAAATCATCTTACAGTTATGTCTTGGAAAAGCTATCTCACACAAATCATTATTTATACAAAATTTTTCCAGAATCAGTTTAATGTAACAAATGTCTATTGACTGCCAGTTATGAGCTCAGTTCTGTGAAGTCAGAAGAGCAATGAGGATCTCAGTTGCTGGGAGCCGTGGCTAAGGAAACATGACAGGAATCCAATCATCACATTATACTGATGATGCTATTTGTGGAAAACCTGAGGATTTTTATCTGGAACCAAGGTTCACTTTGTATGAGATATGGCAGACAGCAGAGGCTTTGGGTATGGAAAGTCTAAGTTTCTAGGCTCAGAGAACTTAATTCTCAGGAGTCAGGTCTTTTTTCATAATGAAATTCTAAGACTTGATATGCCCAGACTTCTTCCAGGCAGCATTCTCTCTAATTATAGTTTCCCTGAGTTACTGGTGTTTAGAATCATAACGTTGAGAGAGAGAGAGATTATGAAAACAAGTCCATGTCAGTGGGGGTATAGCTCAGGGGTAGAGCATTTGACTGCAGATCAAGAGGTCCCTGGTTCAAATCCAGGTGCCCCCTGCATATTCTTGATGCCTTAGAAAAATACGTATTGATTTTGACTTTTATCTTCTGTGGCTCATGGCTCTTTGAATAATCACTAATTTCCCTTTTGTATATGCCAGGTGGCAGACTATGTTCTTTATGTTAATTACCTCCTTCATTTCTCACCAAAATTTTACAAGACACATTATCTCCATTTTGCATGAGGAGTCTGAGACTTGGAGATGCTACAAAGCTCAGGTCCAGGATTTGAACTCAGAGCATGGTTCTCAATGACTTCATTATACTACTCATTCTGTTTTCCTTCTGTTAAAATCTTTGTCACAAAATTCCACTTAGCAATGCTCCCAAGGTGCTAGAACTGTCCATAGAGTTTTAGAACATTTGACTGCAGGGCAAACCCAGTAACTTAGTGATGGTGCCCACACTTTACAGTGTCCTGGGGGCAGTCAGGGAATAGAGTCCTTGTTCACAGAACACTGGATAAACATGAACTGGCCTAAAGTTTAGGGAACTGCACTCCTTCCCTAATCTAAAGCTTGAGGACTTTCTATTACCTTTCCATCCCCAGTTCATTGCCTGCAGCGAGCACCCCACCTAGGGTGCCTGCATTCCAGACCCAGGCTGGGGCCAGAGGTCAGGCCTTAGTCTAGGTTTAACTCCTGCCTGCAGCTCGGGCACTGATGCATTTTAAAATCAGCTTGAATGACATACACTGAGCCCCTACTACATGCCAGAATTGTGCAAAGTGTGAACCCAGAAGTGAATAAGACACAGCCCCTGGACTCATTGTGCTCTCAGCCAAGGAAGCAGGCCTGTAAAATAAGAAGTCAGACAGCTGTGAGCTGGACCGAGCTGGGCCAGCTTCAGGAATGCAGAGGAGGCAGCTATTACCTCTGTCCAGAGGAGGGAGGTTACAGGAGGCTTCCAAGAGGAGCTGATGGCAAGTCAGGGTCTCATAGAAGAACAGTATCGCACCAGAGGGAGGGTGGAGGAGAGGCAGGGGTGCGGTGAGTGAGGGTTGGGTCCCAGGCAGAGAAAACTGCATGGGCAGAGGCTGGAGCCAGATGGATGCAGTTGGAGGCAGCTGGAGCACAAAATGTGCTATGGGGAGTGTCAGCAGAGGAGGCTGAAGCTGAGGAGGCAGACAGGGATCAAAATGTAAGAACTCTTGTGCTGAGAGTCTTGCAGTTTATCATGAAGGCCTTTAAGAGGAGTGGCCTAGATGCACTTGGTTTTAAAACGACTGCTGTGGGAGCAGTAGGAGATGGATGTCAGGGGTGGAGGCTGGGAGGCCATTTAGGAGGTGGTGGCACTGTGGTGCCAGGATGGGAGTGGGATTAAGTGATGTCAAAGCTAAAATCAGCAGTACCCAGTGATTAACTTGCACTGGGAGGAGAGGTTGGAAGAAGTTGAGTTATGTTACATGCTTTGGCCAAATGACAGTACACAGTGGTGTCACCAACCAAGACAGGGAGGAGGTTGATCAGATGGTTACATAGGCAGGCCTGGCACCCAGCTCTGAGCCCACAATGAAATCCTGGCCCCACCACCTCCCAGCTGCATGGCCACTCTGTGCCTCAGTTTCCTTACTTGCAAAATCAGTATGCTAACAATAATACCTGTCCTGTGGGAGTTTTTGGTGAAGATTCAGCAGAAGTTATGGCTAGAACTTTTAGTACTGAGCCTGGCACATAGCAAATGTTTAGTAAATATAGACTATTATTATTACCACAAAGCAAAATAAGAGTAGATGCAGGTTTGAGCAGGAAGACAGCAAGTGTAGTTTGGGGCACACTGGGTTTGCAACTGAAGTTTCTGTAGAACATCAGAGTGGAGCAGCTGGGAAGGGTCGTCTACAGCCCTCAGAGAGCTGTGAGCTGGAGCTCTGGGGGCTGTGGGCTCCTTAGCTTCACAGCAGCTGCCAGGCTTCATCAGGGAGAACTTACTGCAGTGACAGAGATTTCCTTGACCTTTCTTCTCAATCTTGGAGATACACAGATTGAAAGTTCTCAGACTGGAACTCAAGGAACTAGGAGTCAGTGGTGTTCAAAGGTGAATTTTGGACTTCTTAACTGTTTTTTTTTCCAGCTGTAAATGAGACTGTTCACTTGGATGAGATCCCCTTGAAAATCTGATGAAATCATGTACAATATACAATCCATGCACACATACAATATTTGCCTGTAATTCAGAGTTGTACATATGAATGAACATACATGCTCTGGGAAAAGTAGGAGGTGATATGGCTAGAAGGGAATCAGGCATGAAATTAAATCTAGCAGGAATCTCAGCCACACAGATATTTATGAAGTATGATGAAACTCATACAAGTGGAATAAGGGCTTATAGGGGGCATTAATAGCATCAGGGGGTATAGCTCTGTGGTAGAGCATTTGACTGCAGATCAAGAAGTCCCTGGTTCAAATCCAGGTGCCCCCTGTTTTTTTCTTTTGTTCTTCCTGGCAGCTTCTTTAAAAGACTGGATCTAGGGTGAGTTAAGCAAGGTGCCTAGGGCTCAAAATTTAAGGAGGCACTCACTCTCAGGTTCATGGAGGCGCCTTGGCTTATTAATTCCCTCACAGTAGAACTATGTGCTCATGTAAACCCACCCTGCCTGCACTAGACACACACAAACACAGCCACACACCCAGAGACACCCAAAGACACCCCCACACCAGATGTCCCCCAATCACACACACACACAGTCACACACAGACACACCAATAGACAAAAATACACACACACATGCACTTTCTCATATGTACCTTTATTTCTCCGGTCCTGTATATTCAGGTCTTATCAAGCAGAAATTTCCAGCTTCCTTTGTACAAACTTTTTATCTTTTAGTAATTTTAGAGTTACAGAAGAGTTTTAATGATAGTACAGAGAGGTCCCCTATAACTTTCACTCAGCTTCCCCTAATGTTGACAAGCTTACATAACTGTGGCATATTTCTCAAAACTATGAAACATCAGTGCAGCACTATTAACCAAACCAAAGACTTCATTCAGATTTCACCAGTTTTTCCACCAGTGTCTTTTTCTGTTCCGGGATTCAATACAGGGCACCATGTTGCATTTAGTCGTAATGTCTTCTTAGCGTCCATCAACTTCTAACAGTTGCTCAGCCTTTCCTTGTGGGTTTTTAAAACTTGAAATGCAGTTGATTTACAATGTTGTGTTAATTTTTGATGTATATCAAAGTGATTCAGTTATACATATATGTATAATTCTTTTTCATATTCTTTTCTCTTATGGTTTATCTCAGGATATTGAATATAGTTCCCTGTGCTATACAGTAGGACCTTGTTGTTTATCCATTCTCTCTCTCTCTCTATATATATATATCTATTCTATATAACTATTTTATATAATAGTTTGCATTCTAACCCTAAACTCCCAGTGCATCATTCTCCTAACCCTTTCCCCCTTTGGCAACCACAAGTCTGTTTTCTATGTCTGTAAATCTGTTTCTGTTTTGTAGATAAGTTCATTTGTGTCATATTTTAGATTCCACATATAACTGATATCATACGATATTTGTCTTTGGCTTAGTTCACTTATGTCTAGTTCCAGCCATGTTGCTGCATTATTTTGTTCTTTCTATTCCCTTATATATATGTACTACATCTTCTTTATCCATTCATCTATCGATGGATATTTAGGTTGTTTCCATGTCTTGGCTATTGTGAATAGTGCTGCTGTGAACAGAGGGGTGCATGTACCTTTTTGAATTAGAGTTTTGTCTGAATATACGCCCAGGAGTGAGATTGCTGGATCATAGGTAAGTCTTTTTTTTTTTTTTTTTTTTTTTTTACTGCACATATGTTTTAATGCTCAATTTAAAAATTAAAAACATAAGAGATAAACTTTTGAAAACCTGTTTTTGGTAACTTTTAACAGATTGTACATCAATTAAATTCCCATAAAATTATATCTGAATTACAAATTTGTTCATAATTTGGTTTTTGATCACTTCAGACACATTAAAGAATAGCCACAACATCCAAATACAAATTTTTTTTTACAAAATTCACTGTTACCTGCCTACTTAACATACTCTGAAACTCATCATCATGAATTTAATTCCCTTTCTTGTTCTCTTGACATCTACTTAGATTTAGAGTTACCCCTGCTTTTTATATTCCCTAATGGTTTCCTAATGTTATTTTGATAACTTCCCAGGGTTTCAGTAGACTTACAAGAATGTAGGGCTCTAATTAATGGGTCTGGATTTCTACCTGACTAATTTTCAAAAAATTTTGAAGTATATATAATATGCATACATAGGCACAAACAAAACCTACCCATCTAATCAGTCCCCAGAGCAAGAATGATAACATTACTAATGAGCAGAGGGAGTTGATGAAGCAAATATGTTTTACTCAGTTCTTGTTTAAATCTATAGCCATCGTAATGACCCTTGGTCAACTCTGAGAACTAAACTACTGGAATGTTTACATAGTGGTTGGGTAAAGATATTAGTCTATATGCCCAAAGTAGTGAGTCAAGATGAGCAAGCATGTTAAAGTAAACATCAAGTTTCATGATGTGTACCCAGGGCCTGGTTTGGGGTTCACACCCATGGCTAGGAAGTGACCAATTCCATTTAGGAACTTTGGACCCCAAGATTCAAGCCAGCTTTCCTGAGCATGCTCATCTCACACATATTCTTGTACTTCCCAGCTGGAGAAGAGGATGCATTCCCTGCATAGGGAGGACAAGAAAGCCTGCTTTTGACCTCTCTAACCTTTGCCTGTATATGTCTTTTTTCTGTTATTTCTGCCCTGTATCCTTTGCAGTAATAAATCTTAGCCATGACTAAAACTACATTGGGTCATGTTAGACCTTCCAGTGAATCCCCAATCTAGCGGGTGATCATGGGATGGCTGAGACAACTAGCACCTCAGAAGATCCCTTCTTCCTCCTTTAAAATCAGTATGTCTCCCAAGAATAATTACCGTCTTGACTTCTAACAGCATAGAGTAGTTCTCGTTTTTGAACGATATATATTTGGAATCATACAGTCTGTGCTCTTTTGTACCTAGATTTTTCACTCAAAATTTTTTGTGAGTCATATATGTTATGTGTGTAGTTGTAGTTTATTCATTTTCATAGCTGAATTGAGTATTTTCATTGACTATATTACAATTTATGTTTCCATGCTTCTGTAGATGAACATCAGGATTGTTTCTAAGTTTTGGATGATTATCAGTGTTGTTGCTGTGTATATTTTGATTCATGTCTTTTGGTGAACATGTGTATACTGTTCACAATAATTGTATTTTTAGCTTTTTGAGGAACTTCTGTACTGTTTTCCATAGTGGCTGCACCAGCTTACATTCTCACCAACAATGTAAGAGTGTTCCCTTTTCTCTCTTTGTGGGTTTTTTTTTTTTGTATACTTAACACTTTTTAAAACTCTGGGTCAGATACTTTGTAGAACACTCCTCACTTTGGGTTTGTCTGGTGTTCTTTCATGATTAGCCTGGGGTTATGTACTTTGTGGAAGAAGATCACAAATGTGTTGTGTCCTTTTTAGTCACATCTTATTAGGGGCAGAAGAAAAACACAGTAGCAATTTACTGCTACATTGGTAAAATGTTTAGGTGTCCAGTGTCTGAGGCACATCAGGATATGCCTTCTACAGTGAGAGACACAACACAGAACAAGGCGCATCACTCAGTGAGCCTCTTTGGGTTTTGGTGGCAATGTGTTTCCCTGGTATGTTTACTAGATAACAATAACCCATAAGATTGTCAGTTTTTTTGTGTGTGGATCCCAAGGCAAGAAAAGGGTCTGCACACGGGCTGTGGTGAACAGTAAAGATTGGTATCCTTTTCCTGCAAGGTCTGATGCAGGTATGGTGGCCTTGTCCCTCTTGTAGCTATACCATCTAGCAAAATGTGGCCCTGAGGTCACCGTTCCAGTTCATAGCTGCCTTAGCCCAGGAGTGACATACATCAATTCTGCTTACAGTTTGCAGTACAGAACTAGTCATGTGGCCCCAACTTCATGCACTGGAGGTTAAGAAAGGTAAGAAAGCATTTGGGTACTTGGTGAGTATGAATTTTCTTTGCCATAACCCATATTATCCATTCCAATATGGACATTTAGTTGGTGACAATACTTTCTGATTCTTCTTGTCAAGTGACTGGCAAGGTCCTTGCACACAGTAGGGGCTCAGAAAGTATTTGGTGAATAACAGCTACTTGCTAATTCAGTGAATGAATAAATAAATGAAGCAAGATATACAAAGAAAGTATATTTCTAAATTATTTGGAAACTAATTTTATTATAAGGCAAGTTTATTATAAGGCAATACCTCTCACATTAGAAAACTACTTATTGCTGATTTTCTAAGCAATTTCTTAAAAGAGTCAACTTTTTATTGAAGAAGACAATGCTGTCTGTGCCCATCATGTAAAATACAGAATAATAATTGTTTTTACCAGTTTGTTTTACTCTGAGAAATGTTTCCTACTCTGCCTCCTTTTCCAAAAGTGTCCACATGACCTTCAGCCGTTGTAAAATCAAAGCACCTTTATTATATAAAATTTTAAACATATATCAAAGAATATAGGAGGGAATAAAAATTGGTTGGCTCTTCACCACTGTCTTTAAAACTGTTGTCTTTTTTATATGTGATGGTGTTTGTACATGTGTGTGTTTTTTTGTGTGAATGTATATAAATATTTATTAAGCAAAAATGCATCAGGCATATCTTAGGCAGCATCTCAGATCCTCTTGGCCTTGACCATTTCTGAGGCCCTTAACCACCTTTTCTGCCCTGGCTGCCACGTGGATAACTGACTATGTAAGGACCTGTCAGCTCCACCCAGGCATGCCCTGCAGCCTTCCCTCCTGTCCGATCTGGATGCCCCGGCCTCCCACTCTTGGCTTCCTTCATGCTTTTGAGGTGTGAGAGGTCACAGGCCCAATTGGTGCCCCCACATGCAGAACCTGGAAGTGTTAAGGAGCTCATGCACCATTGGGAAACCTTTCACCAATGAGATGTAGAAGCTGAGGCTAAAATCTTCTCCTCATTTCTTAGGACGGATTGTCTGGGGATGCAGCTGTTCACACATCCTCTCAAGAGACAGTTTTATGAGATCAAGCAACTAGTGCATTTGTTACCACGTGGAGGCCAGCTTGGAAATTCATCTTTGAACTTATTGAAGCTTCTTTCTCTACCTCCTTCCCTTTTCCCTCACTCCTGCTCCCTGGGATGGCACTTTCTGAAAAACTAAGAGCACACAAGCTTGTCTCAAGCTCAAGGTTCTGGGATACACAGGTACAGCAGACACTCTGGATGCTTTGCCAAATTTCCCTTCAGCCCTTCCCACACAGTTCAGCCTGGGCTGACTCCAACTGCCAGCATCTGCTTTTCTTCTCCTGAGGGTTTTTTTTTTTAAACCAAGAGCCTACTTTGCATATGTTCATGGTAAGATAGAAGTGCCAGAGAATTAATGGCCCTTGGGAACAGCCCTCAAACAATGACTGACAGAAGCTGTTGTTTAAATAACCCTGATTTCTTACACCTTCCACGGGATCACTCTGAGCCATGATGCCTTCCACCTGGGCTCCAGAGTTCCCAGTGGAATTGAGTTGGGTTGTCCACGGTGGTAACTTGCATGACGGTACAGTCTTTACTGGCTTTCCCTTTCCTGTCCCACTCCCCCTCTCCTCACCAGTGTGCCCTGCGGTCATCTCTCAAATAAGTTACTAGAACTTGAATTCTTGACTCAAGAGTCTACTGCTGTGGGAACCCAAACCAAAATATCAGCCTAAGATATATTTTTAAATTAATTAATTAATTTGGCTGCATCATCTCTTAGTTGCAGCATGTGAGATCTTTGTTGTGGTATGTGGAATCTTCCTCTTAGTTGTGGCATGCAGGCTTCTCTAGTTGCTGTGTGCAGGCTTCTCTCAAGTTGTGGCACATGGGCTTCAGAGCATATGGGTTCAGTAGTTGCAGCACGGCACACAGGCTTAGTTGTCCTGCAGCATGTGGGATCTTAGTTCCCCAACCAGGGATCGAACCCGCATCCCCTGCATTGGAAGGAGGATTCTTAACCACTGGACCACGAGGGAAGTCCCTAAGACATATTTTGTTAAGTTTATATAACTGATTTTTTCCATTTAATAATATATCCTGTACATGATGTTAGATAGTCTAAAACTTTTCTAAAATATATGAGTTTTAAGTGCCACATGGTGTTTAACATATGGATTACACAAATAATATGTTGGGTATTTCAGTTTTGCCCAAGTTTCCTATACAACTGTAATTAACCAGCACTAAATGGAGCTGGACAGGCTTTGTCTCTAGGGCAGAGTTACAAATACACAAGCCACAGACAGGTCATTTGTGCATGTGATGGGAAAGAAATAATCAATGTAGAGATTTCCCCTGACTTCTATTTGACGTTCTTTGAAGGTTGCCATATAACAGGTGTTCTTTAGAAAAAAATCAAAGGAATTTCAATTATATTCTATAATACTTTAAAAGGAAATGAGTTGCATTCAAGCTTTCATCAAACAAGGTACCATCTCTCATTTCTCTTTGAAAAGAAATGACAGCTAAAAGCTGATCATGTGGTACTTCGCTACCTGATGGATTTTGTTTTTCTGTGGGGAAACTTTGGTCTCCTTCTTCCAAAGGGACATATATCTCTGTCACTGTTTTACAGTTAGGATAACTTCTAATGGTTTATTCTGGTTTCCTGAATGATTTGGGGCCAGTTAACCACCCACTGTAAGCTCTGGGTTCTTTTCCTTTGTACATTGGGGATAATAATAATATTCCCCTTACTAAGTCTGATGTCAGAATTGTATAATATAATGTCAATAAAGTACATAGTAACTGCTCAATAAATGAGAGTAATTATTTTCCAGTTACTTCCTTTTCAATGGTGAAGGGAATAGTGTAGAACAGAGGTTGGGGCTTAAGAAATATGAAGGGGCATAAGGGTGGGACATGCAGATGTCTAATTAGATTCAGGGAACATGAACGGTTCTCTGCTCAAAGCGATCTTCTGTACAGATTCTTCCTGCTGTGACAGACCATGTCCCATAGCCCTGCATAATCCCAGCCTTCTTACCTTGCTCAGTGCTTCTCAAAGTGCCCCAGAAGCATCAGCAACACCTGGGAACTGATTAGAAATGCATATTGCCAGGCTCCCCTTTGAATTTTAGGCTCAGAATCTCTGGGTGAGGGCAGCAATCTCTGTTTAAAAACATCTGCTGATGAACATTAAGGGCTTGGGCCTTTGTATCTGGCCTGCCCTGGGGTTCCTACCTGATTCAGGTCACCCCTCTTACAGCTTTCATCCTGAGATGTTACTATTTGCTCTGTCTCAATTATGTATTCCTTTCCAGCTCTGATTTTGACTCCTCAACTTTTGAGTTGTACTAAGACCTTTGATCTGCCATAGGATGTGATTTCTACTTGTTTGTTGGTCCTGTATCTGGTGCCTCCAGACAATTCATCCTTGGGTCATTTAGCCACTGGAACCTCAGTCTGCCTGGAGCCAGACCAGGAAGACAATATTTCTACCAGGTTTTGGCCCCTGTAGGAGGACTGGCCCATTACTAGCCCAACTTCCAAGTTCAGTCCTGTCCCAGGCTCTGCAGCAATGGACACCACATCAGGGAAATAAAAGAACCTATGGATTCATAGCTCTGTCTCCAGGACTCAGTCCAACATGTGGTTCCTGTTGCTTTGACTGCCCCCAATTTCCACCTGAGTCCCTGTCTTCGTTCCCAGCTCAGTGTCCCCTTTCCTCTTGGGCTGGGGCCCTGCTTCCCTCTCATTAGTCTTAGTGGCTGGAGTCTTATTGTTCTCAGTATATTAGTTACTACTGCTGCATAAAAATTTACCCCATCACTTACTGACTTAAAACAATGACGAACATTTGTTACCTTACACAGTTTCCGAGGGGCAAGAATTCAGAGGCAGCTTTGCTAGGTGATTGTGTCGTTCATGAGGTTGCCACCAAGCTATTCATGAAGGAAGCCTTGGCTTGGCTGCTTTCTAAGGGGCTCACTCTAATGCTGGCTGTTGGCAAGAGGCCTGAGCTCTTTGCCATCCAGACTTCTCCACATGAGTGCCTGAATATCCTGAGGATGTGGCAGCTACCTTCCCCTGCATAAACCAACATTTCTGTCACATTTTATTTGTTAGAATCGAGTCATTAAGGGCACTTCACACTCAGGGGAGGAGAATGAGTCTGTACCTTCTGAAAAGAGAAGTGTCAAAGAATTTGTGGGCTTATTTTAAAACCACTGGAGTCAGTCTTTGGGGAAAAACTTCCTTCCACATACCACCCAATTTTTAAGATGCTCTGCTCTGCTGGCCTATTCTGGCAGATTCTAGATGCTGACTTTTATTTTGGGCCAGGTAACTGCACCTCCCACCAGACAGAGAGCCCCTCTTACCTATTTTCAGTGTTCAACCCAGGTTGGTATTGATATCCAAGGGGTCTTATCTCTTTATAATGATAAGATTCAGTCATAATTGATCACCTGCTGTGTGAACTGATAACTGGTTTATTGTTGCCTTTTTCTAACTTGGTGCATCAGACATGTCCTAACACAATCAGAGCCTTTGTCAATAAGAGATTGAGTTAATAATTATTTTGTATGTTAACCAGGCTCAGGGCTGCCACATAAATATATGCAGTTAGAACATCATGCAAAGCTGCCCATCTGAGCAGGGGAGTAGTAGCTGAAATTCAGGCCATACTCCATTAGCTGAGCTAGTCTGGGCTGCATGTGCCTACAGGGAAGGGAGAATTTGTTTCTATTTATTTATTTTTAAGTGTATTTTATTGAATTATAGTTGATTTACAATGTTGTGTTAATTTCTGCTGTACAGCAAAATGATTCGCTTATACATAAGTATAAATTTTTTTCATATTATTTTCCATTATGTTTTATCACAGGATTTTGAATATATTTCCCTGTGCTATACAGTAAGACTTTGTTGTTTATCCATTCTATATATAAAAGCTTACATCTGCTAACCCCAACCTCCCACTCCATCCCTCTCCCATCCCCCTTCCCCTTGGCAACCACAAGTTTGTTCTCTATGCCTGTGAGTCTGTTTCTGTTTTGTAGATAAGTTCATTCATGTCCTATTTTAGATTCCACATATAAGTGATATCATATGGTATTTGTGTTTTTCTGACTTACTTCACTTAGTGTGATCATATCTAGGTCCATCCATGTTTCTGCAAATAGCATTATTTTTTCTTTTTTATGGCTGAGCAATATTCCATCTATATATATCTATATCACATATTCTTTATCCATTCATCTGTCAATGGACATTTAGCTTGTTTCTATGTCTCGGCTATTGTAAATAGTGCCACTGTGAACATAGAGATGCATGTATTTTTTTGAATTATAGTTTCATCTGAATATATGCCCACAGGGGGATTGCTGGATCATATGGTAATTATATTTTTAGTTTTTTGAGGAACATCCATACTGTTTTCCACAGTAGCTGCACCAATTTACATTCCCACCAACAGTGTAGAACAGTTTGAAGGCAGCCTTTTTCTAATGTGCATGAATGTGCCAGTAATTTCCTGAGCATTAAACCCTCAGGACTGTGCCCATCCAGTGTGGATATCTTTTCTAATTCTCACAAAGGTGTGTATGAACTAGGAGTGGCCCTGGTTGGGTCTCTTTTTGTTGCACACAACAGAAGCCCAACTCAAATTGGTGTTTGCAAAACAGGAATTTAAGTGAAAAATCTAGGTTTCATATTTGGCTTCAAACATGACTGTACCCAAGTCATGTTACCAAGAATCTGTTTCTCTCCCTTTCTTGGATCTGCTTTTCTCTGTGTTTACATTATTCTCAGGAAGATTCTCTAAGTTGTGGCCAGTTGACCAAGTTGACCTCCTTTTCTCTTAGCCATCCAAGGAGAGAAGGAAGTTTGTCTTCTGGATACTTCCAGAACAAGTCCTGTGATTAAGTCTCACTCGCCTGTTTCTGAATCAGTCATGTAGCGATGGCCATGGAATTTTGTGATTTGACTGTGTCTTCATTCTTTGCCTATTTCTAGAGCTGGGGAGTTGGTTCTGCCCATTCAGACCACACTAAGATTGGGAGTGGGTGGTTATCTAAAGAAAAATTTAGATGCCTTTATCAGAAAAGGGAGGGTAGATTGAGAACAAGGCATTGCAGCTGCATCCATTCACCAAAGTGTCATCATGGGGTGCAGCAGCAGAAGGCGGCTGAGAAGGTGATGAAACCAAAGCTTGGGTTTTGCCCATTATCCTGTGGTGGCCACAGGTTCCCTGCAGGCTCCCTCTCACAGCTCAGTGTGGCCTCCTAATGCAAGCATTGTAAATGGCTCTCTCACACAGCTTCTGCAACTTACCTCATTCCATTTCATTTCCCATCCAGTTTTGCTCAGGATTCCTTGATGTCGCCAGGCTTTTCCTTTCTTGCTCTCATGCTGTCTCACTTCAGAGCTTGAATTCTGAGGAGCAGGAGCTGATATTCATAAACCCGCAGCTGCAAAAAGGAGACCCCAAACACAGTAAGTTAAGCAAAATGAGAAGACAGAGAAACTCACAGCAGATAAAGGAGCAGGTAAAAACCCACCAGACCAAACAAATGAAGAGGAAATAGGCAGTCTACCTGAAAAAAATTAAGAGTACTGTTAGTAAAGATGATCCAAGATCTTGGAAATAGAAAGGAGAAAATACAAGAAATATTTAACAAGGACCTAGAAGAAATACAAAGCAATCAAACAATGATGAACAACACAATAAATGAAATTAAAAATTCTCTAGAAGGAATCAATAGCAGAATAATTGAGGCAAAAGAACAGATAAGTGACCTGGAAGATTAAATAGTGGAAATAACTACTGCAGAGCAGAATAACAAAAAAGAATGTAAAAAATTAAGGACAGTCTCAGAGACCTCTGGGACAACATTAAATGCACCAACATTACAGTTATAGGGGTCCCAGAAGAAGAAGAGAAAAAGAAAGGGACTGAGAAAAAATTTGAAGAGATTATAGTTGAAAAATTCCCTCACATGGGAAAGGAAATAATCAAGTCCAGGAAATGCAGAGAGTCCCATACAGGATAAATCCAAGGAGAAACATGCCAAGACACATATTAATCAAACTATCAAAAATTAAATACAAAGAAAAAATATTAAAAGCAGCAAGGGAAAAACAACAAATAACACATAAGGGAATCCCCATAAGGTTAACAGCTGATCTTTCAGCAGAAACTCTGTAAGCCAGAAGGGATAGGCAGGACATATTTAAAGTGATGAAAGGGAAGAACTTACTATCAACATTACCCAGCAAGGATCTCATTCAGATCTGATGGAGAAATTAAAACCTTTACAGACAAGCAAAAGCTAAGAGAATTCAGCACCACCAAATCAGCTTTACAACAAATGCTAAAGGAACTTAGGCAGGAAACACAAGAGAAGGGGAAAAGACCTACAATAACAAACCCAAAACAATTAATAAAATGGTAATAGGAACATACATAAGGATAACTACCTTAAATGTAAATGGATTAAATGCTCCCACCAAAAGACATAGACTGACTGAATGGATAAAAAAACAAGACCCATATATATGCTGTCTACAAGAGACCCACTTCAGACTTAGGGACACATACCGACTGAAAGTGAGGGGATGGAGAAAGATATTCCATGCAAATGGAAATCAAAAGAAAGCTAGAGTAGCAATTATCATATCACACAAAATAAACTTTAAAATAAAGACTATTACAAGAGACAAAGAAGGACGCTACATAATGATCAAGGGATCAATCCAAGAATATATAACAATTGTAAACATTTTTGCACTCAACATAGGAGAACCTCAATACACAAGGCAATGCTAACAGTCATAAAAGGGAAACTCGACAGTAACACAATCATAGTAGGGGACTTTAACATCCCACTTTCACCCATGGACAGAGCATCCAAAATGCAAATAAATAAGGAAGTACAAGCTTTAAATGATACATTAAAAAAGGTGGACTTAATTGATATTTATAGGACATTCCATCCAAAAACAACAGAATACACGTTCTTCTCTAGTACTCATGGAACATTCTCCAGGACATATATCTTGGATAACAAATCAAGACTTGGTAAATTTACGAAAATTGAAATCATATCAACTATGATATGACCACAACGCTATGAGATTAGATATCAATTACAGGAAAAAATCTGTAAAAAATATAAACATATGGAGACTAAATAATACTACTAAATAAACAAAGAATCACTGAAGAAATAAAAAAATTCCTAGAAACAAATGACAATGAAAACATGACGACCCAAAACCTATGGGATGCAGCAAAAGCAGTTCTAAGTGGGAAGGTAATAGCAATACAATCCTACCTGAAGAAACAAGAAACATCTCAAATAAACAACGTAACCTTACACCTAAAGCAATTAGAGAAAGAAGAACAAAAACCCTCCAAAGTTAGCAGAAGGAAAGAAATCATAAAGATCAGATCAGAAAGAAATGAAGGAAATGATAGCAAAGATCAATAAAACTAAAAGCTGGTTCTTTGGGAAGATAAACAAAATTGGTAAACGATTAGACAGACTCATCAAGAAAAAAAGGGAGAAGACTCTAATCAACAGAATAAGAAATGAAAAAGGAAAAGTAACAACTGACACTGAAGAAATACAAAGGATCATGAGAGGTTACTACAAGCAACTATATGCCAATCAAATGGACAACCTGGAAGAAATGGACAAATTCTTAGAAAAGCACAATCTTTTGAGACTGAACCAGGATGAAATAGAAAATATAAACAGACCAATCACAAGCACTGAAATTAAGACTATGATTAAAAATCTTCCAACATACAAAAGCCCAGGACAAGATGGCTTCACAGGAGAATTCTATTAAACATTTAGAGAAGAGCTAACACCTATCCTTCTCAAACTCTTCCAAATCATAGCAGAGAGAGGGACACTCCCAAACTCATTCTATGAGGCCACCATCACCCTGATACCAAAACAGACAAAGATGTCACAAAGAAAGAAAACTACAGGCCAGTATCACTGATGAGAACAGATGCAAAAATCCTCAACAAAATACTAGCAAACAGAATGCAACAGCACATTAAAAGGATCATACACCATGATGAAGTGGGGTTTATCCCAGCAATACAAGCATTCTTCAATATATGCAAATCATTCAATTTGATAAACCATATTAACAAACTGAAGAAGAAAAACCATATGATCATCTCAATAGATGCAGAAAAACTTTCCACAAAGTTCAACACCTGTTTATGATAAAAACTCTCCAGAAATTAGGCATAGAGGGAACTTACCTCAACATAATAAAGGCCATATAATGACAAACCTACAGCCAACATCATTCTCAATGGTGAAAATGTGAATCCATCTCCACTAAGATGAGGAACAAGACAAGTTTTCCACTATTATTCAACATAGTTTTGGAAGTATTAGCCACAGAAATCAGAGAAGAAAAAGAAATAAAAGGAATCCAAATCAGAAAAGAAGTAAAGCTGTCACTGTTTGCAGATGACATGGTACTCTATATAGAGAGTCCTAAAGATGCTACCAGAAAACTACGAGAGCTAATCAGTGAATTTGGTAAAGTTGCAGGATACAAAATTAATACACAGAAATCTCTTTCATTCCTATACACTAATGATGAAAAATCTGAAAGAGAAATTAAGGAAACACTCCCTTTTACCATTGCAACAGAAAGAATAAAATACCTATGAATTAACCTACCCAAGGAGACAAAAGACCTGTATGCACAAAACTATAAGACACTGATGAAATAAATAAAAGATGATACAAACCAATGGAGAGATATACCATGTTCTTGGATTGGAAGAATGAACATTGTGAAAATGACTCTACTACCCAAAGCAATTTACAGATTCAATGCAATCCCTATTAACCTACCAATGTCATTTTTCACAGAACTAGAACAAAAGATTTCACAATTGGTATGGAAACACAAAGGCCCCGAATAACCAAAGTAATCTTGAGAAAGAAAAATGGGGCTGGAGGAATCAGGCTCCCTGATTTCAGACTATACTACAAAACTACAGTAATCAAGACAGCATGGTACTGGCAGAAAAACAGAAATAAAGGTCAATAGAACAGGATAGAAAGCCCAGAGATAAACCCACACACAGATGGACACCTTAGTTTTGACAAAGGAGGCAAGAATATACAATGGAGAAAAGACAGCCTGTTCAATAAGTGGTGCTCAGAGAACTGGACAGCTACGTATAAAAGAATGAAATTAGAACACTCCCTAACACCATACACAAAAATAAACTCAAAATGGATTAAAGACCTAAATGTAAGGCCAGACACTATCAAACTCTTAGAGGAAACATAGGCAGAATGCTCTATGATGTAAATCACAGCAAGATCCTTTTTGACCCATCTCCTAGAGAAATGGAAAAACAAACAAAATGTGACCTAATGAAACTTAAAAGCTTTTGCACAGCAAAGGAAACCATAAACAAGACAAAAAGGCAACCCTCAGAATGGGAGAAAATACTTGCAAACGAAGCAACTGACAAAGATTAATCTCCAAAATATACAAGCAGCTCATGCAGCTCAATATCAAAAAAACAAATAACCCAATCCAAAAATAGGCAGAAGACCTAAATAGACATTTCTCCAAAGAAGATATACAGATTGCCAAAACACATGAAAGCATGCTCAACATCACTAATCATTGGAGAAATGCAAATCAAAACTACAATGAAGTATCACCTCACACTGGTCAGAATGGCCATCATCAGAAATGTCAACATGGTTTCCCTGGTGGTACAGTGGTTAAGAATCTGCCTGCCAATGCAGGTGACACGGGTTTGAGCCCTGGTCCTGGAAGATACCACATGCCGTGGAGAAACAAAACCCATGCACCACAATTACTGAGTCTGCACTCCAGAGCTCACAAGCCACAGCTACTGAAGCCTTCTTGCCTAGAACCCATGCTCGGCACAAGAGAAGCCTCAGCAATGAGAGACCTGTGCATTGTAATGAAGAGTAGTTCCTGCTCGCTGCAACTAGAGAAAACTCGTGCACAGCAATAAATACCAAATGCAGCCAAAAATCAATCAATCAATCTACAAACTGTAAATGCTGCAGAGGGTGTGGAGAAACAGGAAGCCTGTTGCACTGTTGGTGGGAATGTAAATTGGTACAGCCACTATGGAGAACAGTATAGAGGTTCCTTGAAAAACTAAAAATAGAACTATCATATGACCCAGCAATCTCACTACTGGGCATATACTCTGAGAAAACCATAATTCAAAAAGAGTCATGTACCACAATGTTCATTGCAGCTCTACTGACAATAGCCAGGACATGGAAGCCACCTAAATGTCCATTGACAGATGAATGGATAAAGGTGTGGCAAATATATACAATGGAATATTAGCCATAAAAAGAAACAAAAATTGAGTTATTTGTAGTGAGGTGGATGGACCTAGATACTGTCATACAGAGTGAAGTAAGTCAGAAAGAGAAAAACAAATACCTTATGCTAACACAGATATATAGAACCAAAAAAAATAAATAAATAAGGTTCTGAAGAACCTAGGGGCAGGACAGGAATAAAGACTCAGACATAGAGAATGGACTTGAGGACACGGGGAAGGTGAAGGGTAAGCTGGGACGAAGTGAGAGAGGGGCATGGACATATATACACTACTAGATAACTAGATAACTAGTGGGAAGCAACCACATAGCACAGGAAGATCAGCTTCGTGCTTTGTGACCACCTAGAGGGGAGGGATAGAGAGGGTGGGAGGCAGACAAAAGAGGGAGGAGGTATGGGGATATATGTATATGTATAGCTGATTCACTTTGTTATAAAGCAGAAACTCACACACCATTGTAAAGCAATTATACTCCAATAAAGATGTTAAAAAAAAAGGCAGGAAATAGTCACTTGAGGAGGTTATCCTGTTTCAGGTCATATGTTTGGGGTGGCCCATTCTTGGTTTGGGGTCCTAAGCCTATCAGACAATTACATTTCTCTCTCTACAGTAACAGGTTAAGGAATGGAGTCACAACCCAGGCACAGCCAATGAGATTTTAACTTGACTTTGTTTTAAATCTAGGTTTATCATCAACTGGTCTCATTTTGCATTGATTTGTGTTAGTAAAATAGATTTAATAAGGAGGAAATTAACCACATGATACAGACTGGGAAAGAGAAGGCAGCTGAAAACTATTGAGAAGGAGGAGGAAAGACAGGATGAGCAGAAAGCAGAGGAAGGCAACATGGATTGAGGTAGAAAATATACTTGGATCAACCTTTGATCATGGTGTCAAATTTTGGTTAGATATTAGAATATTGGTAGGTTTGCCAGATTTAGCAAATAGAAATATAGGACACTTGGTTGAATTTGAATTTTAGATAAGTAAGATTTTTTAGTATAATTATGTCACATTTAAATATTACATGGCCATCCTTAAATGTAAGAATATGGAGATTTTTCTTTTCTAGGGTGAATGTGTTATCTTGCGGCATCTGGGTCCTACAGGTGACACTGACTCCAGCTCATACCTTGAGATGAAACTATGGAGGAGCTCTACTTTAAGTTCCTGGAACTTCTGGCCTCTTCCTTGTTTCAACAGATGCTTCAGCAGGCTGAAATATTCACATATTCTTTCATACCTCTCCTCTGAGCACTATGACAAAACCTTTTTATTTTGGAAATTCTTCCAATACAAACGTGGAGAGAATCCTCATGAACTTCCATGTCCCTATTTGAAGACTTATTGACGCTTTGTTAATCTTCTTTCATCTATACTCTTACACTCCTTTTATTTTGCCTGAGTAGTTTTTAAGACATCCCAAACTGGGACTTCCCTGGTGGTCCGGTGGCTAAGACTCTGCGCTCCCAATGAAGGGGGCCTGGGTTTGATCCATAGTCAGGGAACTAGATCCCCCATGCTGCAACTAAAGATCCCGCATGCCACAACTAAAAAAGGATCCCACAGCAACAATGGAGACAAATAAATAAATAAATATTAAATGTCATCCTTAAATGCTACGTTTTTAAAAAAATTTTGTTTCCTTTCCTGTCCTTACGTATATCTAATTGGTTTAATATGGCCAAGATCCCACTTTTCACCTGTCTCCCTTCATATAAAATAGTAAATATAAAATAATGTCTCTCCCTTCACAAGATGATATTCCTTTGTTTTCTCCCTCAAAGAACCCCTATAGTTCATGACTTTCCATTAACTCTGTAGCCTGTTCAGGACTCAAGGGATCTGTTCCACTCTGTGCTGAGGGGTCCTTGGACTGTGGGGGCTGGGAGGAGGGGTGGGGCGAGGGTGGGATTGGAATGATCATCTTTCTCTCAAACAACCTTCCTATGAGAAATACTAATCTTTTCTCTCTTTACTCCTAACTTTATGCACCATGCAAGTCTATACTTTTAAGCATAACTGTTGGATCCTCTGATTTAACATTTAAATATTCCTAGCAGTGGGTTTTTTAAAATGTGCCTAGGATAGGTGTGGGTTGGAAGATGCTGAGGGCAGCATGGCAGAGGACAATTGTTCTCAAACTTCCATGTGCACAGACCTACCCCCACCACGAGGGCTTGTTCAAACACAGGTCCTGGGCCCCACCTCAGAGTTTATGCTTCAGTAGGTCTGGGGTGGTGCCTGAGAATGTGCATTTCTTCAAGTTCTCAGAGAATGAGTTGCTGGTAGCCCTGCGAGCATGGTGAGAACCACTTGTATAGTAAAACCTGAAATTATACTATATCTGAAGTGTGGTTATATAAACTTGAAGAAGAATCCTTACCCTGTGACCTTGGGCAAGTTACTTAGCCTCTCAGGTTTACTTTCCTCATCTGTAATCAACAAATGTTCATTTCTTTTCTTTTTCCAATAGTGACTTGCTGCTTTTTAAGAGCAAGAGCTCACTTTTCTTCATGTTGTTTTGTCAGTTGCAAACTGGACGATGCTTGGCCTGTATTCACCTCTCAGAATCCAAGTGCATCTCAAATGGAGAGCTGTGGGTAAACAGGAATGACGCTGAGCTCAGGGGATTGTACCCAGGCTCCTGCAGAGAGACAGTGATGAGGAGATGGCTATAACAATTCATTCATTCAGCAAATATTTATTGAGCACCCACTCTGTGCCAGTCACTGTTCCAGCTGCTAGAGATACAGTTAGATGGGATCATGTCCTTAGGGAATGTGCATTCTAGTGGGATGAGTGAAAGGGAACAATCTTGGTGGGGCCCTAATGAAATAGGAAAAATACAGTGATGAGTCAACCCCAAACTAATTTGTATTATTCTCTCACATTTCTGAAGGCCAGAAGTTCAGATTCGGTTTCACTGGGCTAAAGGTAAGTTGCTGGCAGGGCCGTGCCCTCTCTGAAGGCTCTAGGGGAGAAATCTGCCTCCTTGGAATTTCCAACTTCTAGACCTGCTTTTGTTGGCTCATGGTCCCTTCCCAATTTCAAATCCAGCAGCGTAGTGTTTTCAAACCGCTCTGCTTCGACACATCACCTTCTTCTTTTCCTTGTGTATCAACTGAATATAGTATGATGTTGACAGGAAGACTGCAGGGTGAAGTATGATCCAGGAAGGATGGGAACAAGGTCTGAAAGCTGTGATTACAACCTGCCACAGGTGTTGCATGAAGTTGCCTAGTCCTATGGTGATGATGATAAACATTTCTTGGAAGGTTTCCATGTGCCAGGTGTTAACAGGTATTCCCGCTTTAATTCGTACTAAACCTTTGTCCTGTTTTACACATGAAAAAATTAGACTCCAAGTTCAACTTGCCCAGAGACTCACAGTGAGTGGTAACACCAGGATTACTAGGCAGGCAGCCTGCCTTCAGAAAAGAACCCTAACGAAAGCCTTGCTACTCTGTGTGGGCTGAGGACAAGTAGCATTAGAATAACCCAGGAACTTTTTAAAAATGCAGAATCTCGGGGCTTCCCTGGTGGCACAGTGGTTGAGAGTCCCCCTGCCGATGCCGGGGACACGGGTTCGTCCCCTGGTCCAGGAAGATCCCACATGCCGTGGAGCGGCTGGGCCCGTGAGCCATGGCCGCTGAGCCTGCGCGTCCGGAGCCTGTGCTCCGCAGCGGGACAGGCCACAACAGTGAGAGGCCCATGTACAGCAAAAAAAAAAAAAAAAAAAAAAAAAAAAAAAAAAAATGCAGACTCTCAGCCTCCACCCTAGACCTGCTGCATCAGAATCTGCATTTTAACAAGAGCCCAAGTGATTCCAATGCAGGGTATGGTCAGTGAGAAACTACTACCAAGCATGGAACTTAAAATGCAGTGAAACTACATTTTCAGCTACTGTGGAAGCTGGCAGAGATATCTTTCTCTTTGGTGTTTGTTTTCACAGTATGAGGAAGCCCAGTTAGTCTGATGAGCCTTCATCTGAGTAATCAAATAACAGCAATTTTAAAAAACTCTCTCAAGTTCATGTCTCCAAGCCTAAGGAAGGACACAACAATGCATTCTAAATAGCAGTCACTTGTGTGCTGGAGGCTAAAATATTTGCTGACTTAGTTATTTACCATCTCTGCATGCTCCAGGTCCAGGGTGATAAATTATGGAAGAGAGTTATTAAATTACAACACTTTTTAAAAACATCTTCATTGGAGTATAATTGCTTTACAATGGTGTGTTAGTTTCTGCTTTATAACAAAGTGAATCAGTTATACATATACATATATCCCCATATCTCTTCCCTCTTGCATCTCCCTTCCTCCCACCCTCCCTATCTCACCCCTCTAGGTGGTCATAAAACACCGAACTCTCCCTGTGCTATGCGGTTGCATATAGTATATATATGTCCATGCCACTCTCTCACTTCGTCCCAGCTTACACTTCCTCCTCCCCATATCTTCAAGTCCATTCTCTAGTAAGTCTGCATCTTTATTCCAGTCTTGCCCCTAGGTTCTTCATGACCATTTTTTGTTTGTTTGTTTTTTAGATTCCATGTATATGTGTTAACATACAGTATTTGTTTTGCTCTTTCTGACTTACTTCACTCTGTATGACAGACTCTAGGTCCATCCCCCTCACTACAAATAACTCAGTTTCATTTCTTTTTATGTCTGAGTAGTAGTCCATTGTGTATATTTGCCACATCTTATTTATCCATTCATCTGTTGATGAACACTTAGGTTGCTTTCATGTCCTGGCTATTGTAAATAGAGCTGCAATGAACATTGTGGTACATGATATTTTTTTTTTTTTGATACGTGGGTCTCTCACTGTTGTGGCCTCTCCCGCTGAGGAGCACAGGCTCCGGACGCACAGGCTCAGTGGCCATGGCTCACGGGCCCGGCTGCTCCGCGGCATATGGGATCCTCCCGGACTGGGGCAAGAACCCGTGTCCCCTGCATTGGCAGGCGGACTCTCAACCACTGTGCCACCAGGGAAGCCCCATGACTCTTTTTGAATTATGGTTTTCTCAGGGTATATGCCTAGTAGTGGGATTGCTGGGTTGTATGGTAGTTCTCTTTTTAGTTTTTTAAGGAACCTCCATACTGTTCTCCATAGTGGCTGTATCAATTTAAATTCTCACCAACAGTGCAAGAGGGTCCCTGTTTCTCCACACCTTCTCCAGCATTTATTGTTTGTAGATTTTTTGATGATGGCTTTTCTGACCAGTGTGAGATGATATCTCATTGTAGTTTTGATTTGCATTTCTCTAATGATTAATGATGTTGAGCATTCTTTCATGTGTTTGTTGGCAATCTGTATATCTTCTTTGGAAAAATGTCTGTTTAGGTCTTCTGCCCAATTTTGGATTGGGTTGTTTGTTTTTTTAATATTGAGCTGCATGAGCTGCTTGTATATTTTGGAGATTAATCCTTTGTCAGTTGCTTTATTTGCAAATATTTTCTCCCATCCTGAGGGTTGTCTTTTCATCTTGTTTACGGTTTCCTTTGCTGTGCAAAAGGTTTTAAATTTCATTAGGTCCCATTTGTTTATCTTTGTTTTCATTTCCATTTCTCTAGGAGATGGGTCAAAAAGGATCTTGCTGTGATTTATGTCATAGAGTGTTCTGCCTATGTTTTCCTCTAAGAGTTTGATAGTGTCTGGCCTTACATTTAGGTCTTTAATCGACTTTGAGTTTATTTTTGTGTATGGTGTTAGGGAGTGTTCTAATTTCATTCTTTTACATGTAGCTGTCCAGTTTTCCCAGCACCACTTATTGAAGAGGCTGTCTATTCTCCATTGTATATTCTTGCCTCCTTTATCAAAGATAAGGTAACCATATATGCGTGGGCTTATCTCTGGGCTTTCTATCCTGTTCCATTGATCTATATTTCTGTTTTAGTGCCAGTACCATACTGTGTTGATTACCGTAACTTTGTAGTATATTCTGAAGTCAGGAAGCCTGATTCCTCCAGCTCCATTTTTCTTTCTCAGGATTGCTTTGGCTATTCGGAGTCTTTTATGTTTCCATACAAATTGTGAAATGTTTTGTTCTAGTTCTATGAAAAATGCCAGTGGTAGTTTGATAGGGATTGCATTAAATCTCTAGAATGATTTGGGGAGAAGAGTACTTTTCACAATGTTGATTCTTCCAATCTAAGAACATGGTATATCTCTCCATCTGTTTGTATCATCTTTAATTTCTTTCATCAGTGTCTTATAATTTCCTGCATACAGGTCTTTGTCTCCTTAGGTAGGCTTATTCCTAGATATTTTATTCTTTTTTTTGCAATAGTAAAAGGGAGTGTTTTCTTAATAATGATTTCAGATTTTTTATCATTAGTGTATAACAATGCAAGCGAATTCTGTGCATTAATTGTGTATCCTGCTACTTTACCAAATTCATTGATTAGCTCTAGTAGTTTTCTGGTAGCATCTTTAGGATTCTGTATGTATGGTATCATGTCATCTGCAAACAGTGACAGCTTTACTTCTTCTTTTCCAATTTGGATTCCTTTTATTTATTTTTTTCTTTTCTGATTGCTGTGGCTAAAACTTCCAAATCCATTTTGAATAATAATGGTGAGAGTGGGCAACCTTGTCTTGTTCCTGATTTTAGTGGAAATGGTTTCAGTTTTTCACCATTGAGGATGATGTTGGCTGTGGGTTTGTCATATATGGCCTTAATTAAGTTGAGGTAAGTTCCCTCTATGCCTACTTTCTGGAGGGTTTTTATCATAAATCAGCGTTGAATTTTGTTGAAAGCTTTCTCTGAATCTATTTAGATAATCATATGGTTTTTATCATCCAGTTTGTTAATGTGGTGTATCACATTGATTGATTTGTGTATATTGAAGAAACCTTGCATTGCTGGGATAAACCCCACTGGATCATGGTGTGTGATCGTTTTAATGTGCTGCTGGATTCTGTTTGCTAGTATTTTGTTGAGGATTTTTGCATCTATGTTCATCAGTGGTATTGGCCTGTAGTTTTCTTTCTTTGTGACATCTTTGTCTGGTTTTGGTATCAGGGTGATGGTGGCCTCATAGAATGAGTTTGGGAGTGTCCCTCCCTCTGCTGTATTTTGGAAGAGTTTGAGAAGGATAGGTGTTAGCTCTTCTCTAAATGTTTGTTAGAATTTGCCTGTGAAGCCATCTGGTCCTGGGCTTTTGATTGTTGGAAGATTTGTAATCACTGTTTCAACATCATTGCTTGTGATTTGTCTGTTCATATTTTCTGTTTCTCCCTGCTTCAGTCTCGGAACGTTGTCCATTTCTAAGAATTTGTCCATTTCTTCCAGGTTGTTCAATTTATTGTTGTATAATTGCTTGTAGTAATCTCTCATGATCGTTTGTATTTCTGCTGTGTCAGTTGTTACTTCTTTTTCATTTCTAATTCTATTGATTTGAGTCTTCTCCCATTTTTCCTTGATGAGTCTGGCTAATGGTTTATCAATTTTGTTTATCTTCTCAAAGAACCATCTTTTAGTGTTATTGATCTTTACTATCGTTTCCTTCATTTGTTTTTCATTTATTTCTGATCTGATTTTTATGATTTCTTTCCTTCTGGTAACTTTGGGGATTTTTTGGTCTTCTTTCTCTAATTGCTTTAGGTGTAAGGTTAGGTTGTTTATTTGAGATGTTTCTTGTTTCTTAATGTAGTATTGTATTGCTATAGACTTCCCACTTACAACTGCTTTTGCTGCATCCCATAGGTTTTGGGTTGTCGTGTTTTGATTGTCATTTGTTTCTACGTATTTTTTAATTTCATCTTTAATTTCTTCAGTGAACTCTTGGTTGTTACGTAGTGTATTGTTTAGCCTCCATGTGTATGTATTTTTACAGATTTTTTCCTGTAATTGAAATATAGTCTCATAGTGTTATTGTTGGAAAAGATAATTGATAAGATCTCAATTTTCTTAAATTTACCAAGGCTTGATTTGTGACCCAAGATAGGATCTATCCTGGAGAATGTTCCATGAACAATTGAGAACAAAGTGTATTCTGTTGTTTTTGGAAAGAATGTCCTATAAATATCAATTAAGTCCATCTTGTTTAATGTATCATTTAAAGCTTGTGTTTCCTTATTTATTTTCATTTTGGATGATCTGTCTTTTGGGGAAGGTGGGGTGTTAAAGTCCCCTACTATGATTGTATTATTGTCAATTTCTCCTTTATGGTTGTTAGTATTTGCCTTATGTATTGAGGTGCTCCTATGTTGGATGCATAAATATTTACAGTTGTTATATCTTCTTCATGGATTGATCCCTTGATCATTATGTAATGTCCTTCTTTGTCTCGTCTAATAGTCTTTGTTTCAAAGTTTATTTTGTCTGATATGAGAATTACTACTCCAGATTTCTTTTGATTTACATTTGCATGGACTATCTTTTTCCATCCCCTCACTTTCAGTCTGTATGTGTCCCTAGGTCTGAAGCGGGTCTCTTGTAGACAACATATATACAGGTTTTGTTTTCGTATCCATTCAGCCAGTCTATGTCCTTTGGTTGGAGCATTTAATCCATTTACATTTAAAGTAGTTATCGATATGTATGTTTGTATTACCATTCTCTTAATTGTTTTGGGGTGTTATTGTAGGTCTTTTCTTTCCCTTGTGTTTCCTGCCTAGAGTAGTTCCTTTAGCATTTCTTGTAAAGCTGGTTTGGTGGTGCTGAATTCTCTTAGCTTTTCCTTGTCTCTAAAGGTTTTAATTTCTCCGTCAACTCTGAATGAGATCCATGCTGAGTAAAGTAGTCTTGGTTGTAGATTTTTCCACTTCATCATTTTAAATATGTCCTGCCCCTCCTTCTGGCTTGCAGAGTTTCTGCTGAAAGATCAGCTGTTAACCTTATGGGGATTCCCTTGTGTGTTATTTGTTATTTTTCCCTTGCTGCTTTTAATATTTTTTCTTTGTATTTAATTTTTGAAAGCTTGATTAGTATGTGTCTTGGTGTGTTTCTGCTTGGAGTTATCCTGTATGTGACTCTCTGCACTTCCTGGACTTGATTAATTATTTCCTTTCCCATGTTAGGGAAGTTTTCAACTGTAATCTCTTAAAATATTTTCTCAGTCTTTCTTTTTCTCTTCTTCTTCTGGGACCCTTATAATTCAAATATAGGTGCATTTAATGTTGTCCCAGAGGTCTCTGAGATTGTCCTCAATTCTTTTCATTCTTTTTTCTTTATTCTGCTCTGCAGTAGTTATTTCCACTATTTTATCTTCCAGATCACTTATCCATTCTTCTGCCTCGGTTATTCTGCTATTGATCCCTTGTAGAGAATTTTCAATTTCATTTATTGTGTTGTTCATCACTGTTTTGTTTGCTCTTTAGTTTTTCTAGGTCCCTGTTAAAGGTTTCTTGTATTTTCTCCATTGTATTTCCAAGATTTTGGATTATCCTACTATCATTATTCTGAATTCTTTTTCAGGTAGACTGCCTATTTCCTCTTTATTTTTTAGGCCTGGTGGGTTTTCCCCTTGCTCCTTCATCTTCTGTATGTTTCTCTGTCTTCTCATTTAGCTTAACTTACTGTGTTTGTGGTCTCCTTTTTGCAGGTTACAGGTTCATAGTTCCTGTTGTTTTTGTTGTCTACCCACAGTGACTAAGGTTAGTTTAGTGGGTTGTGTAGGCTTCCTGTTGGAGGGGACTAGTACCTGTGTTCTGGTGGATGAGGCTGGATCTTGTCTTTCTGGTGGGCAGGTCCATGTCTGGTGGTGTGTTTTGGGGTGTCTGTGGCCTTATTATGATTTTAGGCAGCCTCTCTGGTAATGGGTAGGTTTTTGTTCCTGTCTTGCTAGTTGTTGGCCATAGGGTATCCAGCACTGTAGCTTGCTGGTCATTGAGTGGAGCTGGGTATTGGTGTTGAGATGGAGATCTCTGGGAGATTTTCATCATTTGATATTACGTAGAGCTGGGAGGTCTCTTCCGGACCAATGTTCTGAACTTGGCTTTTCCACCTCAGAGGCACAGCCCTGATGCCTGCCTGGAGAACCAAGAGCCTTTCATCCACATGGCTCAGAATAAAAGGGAGAAAAAAGAAAGAAAAAAGAATTATTAAAATAAAAAATAATTATTATAAAATTTTTTAAGTAATAAAAAAGAGAAAGAAAGAAGAGAGCAGCTGAGCCAAAAAACAAATCCACCAAAATAACAAGCACCAAAAATTATACAAAAAAAAAAAAAAAAGAAAAACAACAAAAGAAAAACAGACAGAGAGAACCCTAGGACAAATGGTAAAAGCAAAGCTATACTGACAAAATCACACATAGAAGCATTCACATACACACTCACAAAAAGAGAAAAAAGGAAAAAATATATATATTGTTGCTCCCAAAGTCTACCTCCTCAATTTGGGATGATATGTTGTCTATTCAGGTATTCCACAGATGCAGCGTACATGATGGTGATTGTGGAAATTTGATCCACTGCTCCTGAGGCTGCTGGGAGAAATTTCCCTTTCTCTTCTTTGTTCACACAGCTCCTGGGGTTCAGCTTTGGATTTGACCCCACCTCTGCATGTAGGTCGCCTGAGGGCATCTGTTCTTTGCTCAGACAGGAAGGGGTCAAAGGAGCAGCTCATTCGGGGGTTCTGGCTCCCTCAGGCCCTGGGGAGGGAGGGGTATGGAGTGCGGGGGAAAGCCTGTGGTGGCAGAGGCCGGCGTGACGTTGCACCAGTCTGGAACGCACCATGTGTTCTCCCAGGGAAATTGTCCCTGGATCACAGGACCCTGGCAGTGATGGGCTGCACCAGCTCCTGGGAGGGCAGTGTGGATAGTGACCTGTGCTTGCACACAGGCTTCTTGGTGGCTGTTGCAGTAGCCTTAGCATCTCATGCCCTGCTCTCGGGTCCCTGTTGATAGCTGCGGCTCTCGCCCGTCTCTGGAGCTCCTTTAAGTGACATTCTTAATCCCCTCTCCTCACGCACCAAGAAACAAAGAGGCAAGAAAAATTCTCTTGCTTCTTCAGCAGTTCCAGTCTTTTTCCCGAACTCCCTCCTGGCTAGCTGTTGTGCACTAACCACTTCAGGCTGTGTTCATGCAGCCAACCCCAGTCCTCTCCCTGGGATCCAACCGAAGCCCAAGCCTCAGCTCCCAGCCCCGCCTGCCCCGGCAGGTGAGCAGACAAGCCTCTCGGGCTGGTGAGTGCTGCTCGGCACTGATACTCTGTGGGAATCTCTCTGCTTTGCCCTCCGCACCCCTGTTGCTGTGCTGTCCTCCACGGCTCTGAAGCTTTCCCCCTCCTCCACCCACAGTTTCTGCCCGTGAAGGGGCTTCCTAGTGTGTGGAAACCTCTTCTCCTTCACAGCTCCCTCCCACTGGTGTAGGTCCTCTCCCTATTCTTTTGTCTCAGATTTTTCTTTTGCCCTACCCAGGTACGTGGGGAGTTTCTTGCCTTTTGGGAGGTCTGAGGTCTTCTGCCAGTGTTCAGTAGGTGTTCTGTAGGAGTTGTTCCACATGTAGATATATTTCTGATGTATTTGTGAGGAGGAAGGTGATCTCCACGTTTTACTCTTCCGCCATCTTGAAGCTCCCCCTCCATACTGTCTTGATTACTGTTGCTCTGTAGTATAGTTTGAATCTAGGAACCTGATTCCTCCAGCTCCGTTTTTCTTTCTCAAGATTGCTCTGGCTATTTGGGGTCTTTTTTGTTTCCATACAAATTGTGAAATTTTTTGTTCTAGTTCTGTGAAAAATGCCAGTGATAGTTTGGTAGGGATTGCATTGAATCTGCAGATTGCTTTGGGTAGTATTGTCATTTTCACAATGTTGATTCTTCCAATCCAAGAACATGGTATATCTCTCCATCTGTTTGTGTCATCTTTAATTTCTTTCATCAGTGTCTTATATTTTTCTGAATACAGGTCTTTGGTTCCCTAAGGTAGGTTTATTCCTAGGTACTTTATTCTTTTTGTTGCAATGGTAAATGGGAGTGTTCCTAAGTTTCTCTTTCAGATTTTTCATCATTAGTGTATAGGAATGCAAGAGATTTCTGTGCATTAATTGTGTATCCTGCTACTTTACCAAATTCATTGATTAGCTCTAGTAGTTTTCTGGTAACATCTTTAGGATCCTCTATGTAGTATCATGTCATCTTCAAACAGTGACAGCTTTACTTCTTCTTTTCTGATTTGGATTCCTTTTATTTCCTTTTCTTCTCTGATTGCTATGGCTAAAACTTCCAAAACAATATTGAATAAGCATGGTGAGAGTGGGCAACCTTGTCTTGTTCCTAATCTTAGTGGAAATGGTTTCAGTTTTTCACCATTGAGGATGATGTTGGCTGTGGGTTTGTCGTATATGGTCTTCATTATGTTGAGGTAAGTTCCCTCTATGCCTACTTTCTGGAGGGTTTTTTTATCATAAATCAGTGTTGAATTTTGTCAAAAGCTCTTTCTGCATCTATTGAGATGATCATATGGGTTTTATTCTTCAATTTGTTAATATGGTGTATCACATTGATTGATTTGCATATATTGAAGAATCTTTGCATTCCTGGGATAAACCCCAGTTGATCATGTTGTATGATCCTTTTAGTATACTGTTGGATTCTGTTTGCTAGTATTTTGTTGAGGAGTTTTGCATCTATGTTCATCAGTGATATTGGCCTGTAGTTTTCTTTCTTTGTGACATCTTTGTCTGGTTTTGTTATCAGGGTGATGGTGGCCAAATTACAACACTCTTATATCAGATGCTGGTGTTAGGCATATTCTGGGCACTGCAATTGTCACACAGCAAGTAGAGAGTATCATGATTATTGTGTTTATAAAAATGCTTATCCACAGAAGCCTGTCTTTACCCTAGGTCCTTTTTCGGCTGGTACTCTATCTAAGCCTCAGAATGTGTAGTTTTGCCTAAATAAGGAATAAATAGAAAATAGAAATAGAAAATGACTTGTCAACTAGTGTTTCTCATGGACCACTTGCATTAAAATTATTGGGTGCTAGTTAAAAATATAGGTCTTCGGGCCCCACCTGGAAAATTAGAGTCTCTAGGGGTGATATTCAGATATTTAAATTTCTAATAAGCTTAACAGGCAATTCTTACATAAACTAATAGTTGAGAATTACCATTGTTTACCATCAGACTAACCCTGTTTTTGTATGGATAGGGAGTCAGAAAAAGAGAGCATTATAATAATTTGCCTAAAATTTCACTGTCCCACATAATAACATTTTTCATTTCCATGTATATATATGATTATTTTTATAATGGAAATGAATATATATGAATATATTTAAATATACCATATATATATTTATGAATACATATATATATATTTTTTTCAGAATAAAACCTGATAGCTGGCTTTTTAGGAGATACTTTTAGATCCATAGTATCTAATAAAGGCTGGGCTAGCTGATTTTGAGTAGCTGCATAGGAGGTAGGCAACTAAGTACTAAGGAAACAGTAGTTAAATTAAGAACATCTCTCATGTGATGTGACCGTTTGTCATCAGGCCTGCCCAATCCGTAGGATTTTACTAGAATTTAAAAAGTTAAGCACCTGGCTGAGTTCCTTGAAAGACCTGACATAATGCCACTAACTGCCGGAAGGGGGCAGCAGAGAGCTGCTGGAGGGCCTGTAAAGGCCAGGTGAACCAATGTTAACCACAGGATGTTGTTAGCGCAGCAGTCCAAAGGTGGCTCCTCCAGCAGAGTCTGCCGAGGATGCATCTAGTCTGGACAGGCTGAAGCTTCGCTCCTAACAAAGAGATCCGAGTCCAAGCGGAGCAGTTACCTCTTATGAAAAGAGACAATGCCCAGGCTACTGGGTAGAGGAGAGGAGATGAAGTCAGAAAGGCAAGTGGGCTGAGTCAGGAGTGGGGTGAGTGGTGACTGTGTCACAGTGAGACGGTCAGGAAGCCCCAGATTGTTGTGAGGTAGTTATCCTGATTCCCAGTATTTTAGGGGCCACTGCCCTAGTAAGATCAGGAAAAAAAGGGCTCCCAATGGAAAACATCTCCTAACCAGATCGCTAAAAAAACTTGGAACCTAATCCCTTCTTCAGGAAACTCTTTGGTAGTGAGATCATCAAATTCTATTTTGGAAAATGCCCTATATTTGAAAAGACTTAAGGAATGTAAGACAGTGCATGATTAAATACTGCAAGTATGGTACAATCAATTCTTGCTCAAGAAGCTTCAGTGAAAGGGGAGATCAGTGAAGGTTTGAGTGGCTAAGGAAGCTTCGTTAAGGAAGTAAAAGTTGACCTGAACCTTAATGGATTTAGAAGGTGAGCCAAAGGAGAAAACTTCAGTCTGTTTGCAGACCTGGGGGAGGCCACCCGTCTGTATCAGGGTCCCTGGAGCTCGCAATGTGCTGGGGCATAAAGACTCCTGTTTGATCTTTGTTAAACTTCGTTTTGTTTGATGGTCTCCAGTACGTTCCGAAGGAATAGGGTCCAGCTTCTTTAAGCAATGGGAGTGTATCATTTACCAAGAGGAAATAAACATTGCTGCCACGTGTATCTGAAAGAGGGAGCTCATGATGAGAGTTTGCTGAGGAGGAGCTGCTGCCTGATTTCTACCAGTTGGGGCTCCACGATCATGACTCTGTGAATAGGTAGGATATGCTCAGTACATGTCTGGATATAGAAGATTATGCCCAGAATTTTATAAAGACGATAAAAGGTTTTACTGAGAATTCCATATTCTGTGTTGAGAACCAGGTACAGTTAACTATACGCTTACACAGTAAAGGACACGAGGTCCATCGTTCACCCGCTAACAGGCTGGCAATTACGCCTTACAATCGTAGTCCAGACAGTAATTACAATGTAATTGGGTATGCATCCCACCACTGCCAGGGTCCCGTGATCCAGGGACAACTTCCCCGGGAGAACACATGGTGCGCTTCAGGCTGGTGCAACGTCACGCTGGCCTCTGCCACCGCAGGCTTGCCCCGCACTCCGTACCCCTCCCTCCCCAGGGCCTGAGGGAGCCAGAACCCCCGAATGAGCTGCTCCTTTAACCCCGTCCTGTCTGAGCAAAGAACAGACGCCCTCAGGTGACCTACACGCAGAGGCGGGGCCAAATTCAAAGCTGAACCCCAGGAGCTGTGTGAACAAAGAAGAGAAAGGGAAATTTCTCCCAGCAGCCTCAGGAGCAGCGGATTAAATCTCCACAATCAACTTGATGTACCCTGCATCTGTGGAATACCTGAATAGACAACGTATCATCCCAAATTCAGGAGGTGGACTTTGGGAGCAACGATATATACATATTTTTCCCTTTTTCTCTTTTTGTGAGTGTGTATGTGTATGCTTCTGTGTGTGATTTTGTCTGTATAGCTTTGCTTTTACCATTTGTCCTAGGGTTCTGTCTGTCCGTTTTTGTTTTTAGTATAGTGTTTAGCAGTTATCATTGGTAGATTTATTTTTTGGTTTGGTTGTTCTCTTCTTTCTTTTATTTTATTACTTAAAATTTTTTAATAATTATTTTTTATTTTAATAACTTTATTTTATTTTACTTTATTTTATTCTATCTTTGTTTTTCTTTCTTTCTTTTTTTTCTCCCTTTTATTCTGAGCTGTGTGGATGACAGGCTCTTGGTACTCCAGCCAGGCATCAGGGCTGTGCCTCTGAAATGCGAGAGCCAAGTTCAGGACACTGGTCCACGGGAGACCACCCAGCTCCACGTAATATCAAACAGTGAAAATCTCCCAGAGATCTCCATCTCAACGCCAAGATCCAGCTCCACTCACCGACCAGCAAGCTACAGTGCTGGACACCCTATGCCAAACAACTAGCAAGACAGGAACACAACCCCATCGATTAGCAGAGAGGGTGCCTAAAATCATAATAATGTCACAGACCCCCAAAACACACCACCAGACATGGACCTGCCCACCGGAAAGACAAGATCCAGCCTCCTCCACCAGAACTCAGGCACTAGTCCCCTACCAATGTAATTGGGTAGACTTTCTTTGTATGCCGCCTCTCTCCTGGGATGTTAGTGTCTTGCTTTTTATTACTAATCACTGACAGGTCTTTATGTCTTTGCTTATACACATTTAAAATACTCCCTCCTTTTCAATTAATTTTTCTAGAGGGCCTCTTGTCCCTCCAACACATTCTGGAAAGGACTACTCTGTATTTGGACTGTTGACACAGCAGCTCTTGTTTCTCTGATACAGATTGTTGTTTCTCAACTTCTTATTTATTTATTTATCTGAGCAAGTTGGAAGATAAAACACTTTCCCATCAGTTACAGTAAATCCCTTGGGCAGTGATTGCTATGGGAATGGAGATGGATTAGGAGTGAAATAGAAAACATGTCTTCCATCATCAAAAGGAACATCACAGAGATCCTGAGAAATCCTCTTCTTCACCCCCTGCAGGGCTTTTAACTAAGGGACATTGCTATAGCTTCAGGATCGGGACACTGTGGGTTGTGTGTGTATGTGTGCAGAAATCATTGTTCTCCATCTGCTGTTGGCTTGGGAGAGGCACTTAAGTTTTTTGGGTGAATCCCTTTGGTGGGTCAAATCACTCCCTACTCAGGATCCGAGGGAAAGCACATCCTCATTGGGCAGCACAAAGGATGCTGGGACAGTTCTTGGACAGCACCTCTGCATTTCTTCCTGGCAGTATAAGTTTAGAGGGAGCTCAGAGACAGTACTATTTAATCGTTTACTGCCCAATATCAAGATAAGCATTCTTTCAAGAAGGCATTTCCCTTTAGGACATCCCTCAAGGTGTCAAGCAATTCATAAAAAATTATTTGAGGAAAAGAGATAAAGTTGAGGTCATTTGTTTGAAGTTCCACATAACAAGAAGGATGCTTTATTTTTTTCAGATTCTTTATAGGTTATTACAGAATATTAAGTAGAATTCCCTGTGCTATACAGTAGGTCCTTGTCGGTTATCTATTTTATATATAGTTGTGTATACATGTTAATCCCAAACTCCTAATTTATCCCTCCTCCCCTTTCCCCTTTGGTAACAATAAGTTTGTTTTCTATGTCTGTGGGTCTATTTCTGTTTTGTATATAAGTTCATTTGTATCGTTTTATTTAGATTCTACATATAAGCAATATCATATGATATTTGTCATTTACTGCCTGGCTTACTTCTCTTAGGATGATAATCTCTAGGTCTATCCATGTTGCTGCAAATGGCATTTTTCATTCTTTTTTTATGGCTGAGCAATATTCCATTGTGTATATATGTACCATATCTTCTTTATCTATTCATCTGTCAATAGACACAAGTTGCTTCCATGCCTTGGCTATTGTGAATAGTGCTGCTATGAACAATGGAGTGCATGTGTCTTTTCGAATTATGGTTTTCTCCAGATATATGCCCAGGAGTGGGATTGCAGGATCATATGGTAGTTCTAGTTTTAGTTTCTTAAGGAGCCTCTATACTGTTCTCCATAGTGGCTACACAAATTTACATTCCCACCAACAGTGTAGAAGGGTTCCTTTTTAAGAAAGATGCTTTAGATGAGAAGAAATTAGCCACTTGGAGGTACTTAATACCTCTCAATGATTGAGAGTTTTTAGAAATAACTAACAAATCTGAAATCACAGTTGAACTCAGCTTTAGTGTGTCCAGGCCATATGAAAACAGACTAGAGTTGCCTATGTCTGTAGCTGGGACTATATGTGCAGAGAATGTGTACATTATTTCCTAATTCACTGATCTGATCCACCTTTCTGGATCCTAAAGTTTAGTCCAATGGAATTATTTTAGTCCAGCCCAGTAATGTAAGCCATCTCTATGAGTTTATGCTTATTTTCTTTGCATAAACATTCTCTTCCTATCTCTACTCTTTGTGCCTCTTCAAAGTCATAATGGGGACGTTAGGGTTGTGGCTTACGTGACTGGGTGGTGGGGTTGGCATGGGATTCTTTTTTTTTTCTTTTTTAAATTGAAGTATAGTTGATTTACAATGTTGTGTTAATTGTTGCTGTACAGAAAAGTGATTCAGTTATACATTCTTTTTTGTATTCTTTTCCATTATGGTTTATCTCAGGATATTGAATATTGTTCCCTGTGCTATACAGTAGGACCTTGTTTTTTATCCATTGTATATATAATAGTTTGCATTTGCTAATCCCAAACTCCCAATACATCCCTCCCCTTTGGCAACCACAAGTCTGTTCTCTTGGTCTGTGAGTCTGTTTCTGTTTTGAAGATAAGCTGATTTGTGTCCTATTTTAGATTCCACATGTAAGTGATGTTGTATGGTATTTGTGTTTCCCTTTCTGACTTACTTCACTTAGTATGATAATCTCTAGGTCCATCCATGTTGCTGCAAATGGCATTATTTCATTCTTTTTTATGGCTGAATAATATTCCATTGTGATATATATATATCACATTGTCTTTATCCGTTCTTGTGTGGACATTTAGGCTGTTTCCATGTCCTGCCTATTGTGAACATAGAGATGAATATATCTTTCTGAATTAGAGTTTTGTCCAGATTATAGGGCATGGGATTCTTGACCATATTTTTTTCTGGCTCTGCTCTGATCTCTGTGGTAAAGGCTGAATTGGGCTTCTCCCGGGCTGGGAAAACTCCAAGGTCAACCAGCATCATCAGAGGGGTATTCAGTTGATGTCTGCTGAGGAATCCCAATGGTCTGGCCTCTCTCATTGCACCTGGTTTCCCTGTTAACTTAGCCGTTGACCTGGCTTTTTCTGTGCTGTGGGTACCCCAGAAGTCTGGCTGGGACTCCCTATTGTGATTACCTCTGTGAAACACCCCAGACTAATTCTCAGGGGCTTTGGGGAGTTTAGGGTACCATCCATGGGACCAGAAGGCAGCTTTGAAGAGTTAACTGAGGTCTTTCCTCTGTTTAGTCATTTCTCATTATGAAATTTTGCTTGAGGCAGGGGGCCCACACTTGGGTATTTCATGTCAGAATTGGAAACTACAAGATGGACAGGAATCTTTTCCTTTCGGGAAATTACCTTAACCCCTTTCTAATATACCTCTGTTCTCTGGGCCTTGGGTCCAAATAGGGTAGATTAAGGTACATCTTACCTTCCTCTGCCTTCTGTGTTCCTTCCACCATCCCTCAGGTTGGAAAGGAGACCTTTGGGCTTCCTACTTCCTCTACACCTTGTCTTCTTTCTCCCTGAGGGCAGCAAGCCTCATGGTGGCCATCAGACATGCACAGAGTCTCCTCCCTGTGGTGGAGGGAGTGCTGTGGTCCATGGAACTGCAGCAGCATCAAAAGGAGCTTATTAAAATGCAGAATCTTATGCCCCACTTAGAAGTAATAGCTCAGATTCTGCATTTTTAACAAGATACCCTGGTGACTTATGTGCACATTAAGGTTTCAGAAGCACAGGTGTATACTAATTACTAACCTACTCAAGGGAAATAGATGTTTCTGATATGGGAATTTCAGTATGAGGAGATGCAGAAGAGAAAACTATTTACTTAAATTAAAATATTAGCCCTTATAGATTTTGAAAAAAGAAAAGAAAATCATGAGAGATGAGGTGAGTAAAGCAGTTAAGTTGGTGACAATATAATTTGTTATACTTAAGTTTTTCTCTTATAACCTTACTCTGGTAGTGTGCAGTTTATAAGTAGAACGCAAATTTAATTCATCTGTGTCACTATAGCCATGCTTCCTAAAGTGTGTTTTTGACAAAATGCTCTAAAAACGTGGGTTTCATAATCAATCAGTTTGCCAAATGCTATGAACTGTATATTATTCTTGGAGACTTCCGATAAACATTATAATTATAAAGGTGCTGCAAAGTCCTGCCAAGAAATCCCTCTGACTTTATCTAATGGAGATTTCTAAAACACAGTTGTTCACAGAACTCTGTTTCATGTAATATCCATTAACAAACCACAAAGCTTGTGTTCTCTGCACCACGTTTTAGACTCTTCTAATCTAAAACAAACCCTTTATATTAAATACGCAATGATTGCTAAATCTAATTTTTGGTGTCCCCAAGCTCCACCTGGTGACTCATAATGGGTCCAAACTGAGGCAGATTCTCTTCACTCACCAGCAAGGTCAAGGGTCCCAGAATCTACAGGATTCTCTCAGCAGTGCCCCTGTCCCGTTTTTCCTGGACCCAGCTGCTCTGCTCCAGATGCCTGTTTTTTTTTTCTAGTCCTTGTTTTCTGCCTTTCTAATCAGCCAATTCAGTTGGCACCACGGATTTTCTACTTGCCTCTCAATTCAGTTTTCCCTCAGATGTTATACCCCTTAGATCTTCCTGAAATTGAGAACCAAGCAGATGCTCAAGAAGCTGACATTGACCTCTCACATCCCAGCTCAGACTCCTGGGCCAGATTTCCAAGACTCTTGCTGATGTGGAGGAGAGCTAGACAATTACTGCAGCAATTACTGCAGTAAATCTACTCAAAGAGTCAGCACCGATCACCTGACAACAGCTGCAAGAGGCAAAGACATGGCTTTGCAAACCCAAAGGGAGGACACATAATTTGCAAAGGATTTTTGTGTCATTTCCTCTCATAGTCTTAGAAAATTTTCAAATTCTGTGTGAGGCTAGGCTTGCAGTTTCAGATTCTTTCTGGTAACTTTGTGTAGATACAGCACATGCGTGTTTATAAAGAATGGGGTTTACAAGAGCCTCTCCTGTTTTTCTCTCACTGGTGTGCACTGTGCTTGAAAATCAAGCCACGTTCTGTGGTCATGCATCTAGTCAACTGTGTATAGATTAGCATGAAATGTCTTCCATGGAACTAATTTTGGTAGCTATGAGTCTGAAGAGAGTCTTGTGCTCAAAACAAAGTTGGGAACTTCTGGGGTGGTAGCTGAAATGTTGGTGGGATGAGAACAGGATGGAAGGAACTCCAGAAAGCTAATGGAGTGTAGGAAGTAGTAGAATTACACACCCATGCTCAAGCTGTGGCCTTATAGCTGGCGCCCCTTGACTTGCGTTTAGCCATGTGTCTTGCTTTGGCCAATGGGATGTTTGCAGACCTGATATGAGCAGAAGCTTGAAGTATGCTTGTGCAAGAGTGTCCCCTAGGCAGCTATGGCTCCTTCAGTCTGGGTCTCAGAGGGAGCACTCCAGAGTCTGGCCTGAACCCAACAGTATAGCCCAGAGCCACACCAGCTAATCTTCAGCCTGAAGCAGATGTGCCCAACTGAGCCCAACATAGATCAGCCAAGTTATTGTCAACCTGCCAACTTGTGAGTGTCAGAATAATTGTTTGTTGTAAGCCAGAGTTTTGGGGGTTGTTTGTTATGCAGGACTATTGTGTCAGTATTGTGTCTTTAAGACAGCCATAGAATGAGTGGCATTTTCCACTGGACCTTTATTTTTCAGAACAATTTATGATACCAAGGCAGGTAGAGACCAGAGCTGACCTCTAGGGAGAGGGTAATTAACCTTCCTCTTCTCTACCCTCTGGCGCAACACACACACAGAAGTCCACACCCATAAGAAGTTTTGCTAATATGATGAATTAAAGACACATAGTTATTGGTTCATGGTTTATGAAGAACAGTTTTTGTTGTGCAGAGGGCAAAGGAGAAATTTTTGAGATTGCTCCATACCTTATCTTTAGGCACACAGCTGCTAATATATCTATAACAAATATTCATGCTTTGGGAGATGGATACCAAAGAGAATATGAAAAGGGGAAAATACATGCTCTGTTTGAGGGAGGGAAGATACCCAGCTATGAAGAAATAAGAAGGGAAATATGAGGTGTGACAGTAAAAGAATCCAACTAGTTACCTACACCCGCTAGTTCACTGGGAGTATGTTTCCTCCCCAAGTTTTTCTAGTGCATCCTTTTCTCTTGTGAGGGCTGATTGGAGCTGCGCCTTCATTGAATGGAGCCTTCTGCCTTGAGAAAGCCTAGGCTGGGAAAAAAACAACAGCAAAATAAATTGCAGCAAATTAAATTTTAAAACTTGATTATTTGCAAAAAGGCAAGTGCAATTTACAAGATAGCCATCATGAGACATAAGGCTCTTGTGTATTTCTGTGGGTTAGAAGGGTGGTTGGCACATTTAGCATTGTGGTAAGTCAGTAGAGATAACTGTGAATTCAACTCCACACTAATGAGGACCCGTACTATTTGCATGGTAGCTTTCCTGCATTTCTGTGTACTTGAAACTTTAGTGACACACATGGCCTAGATTTCTTCCCTTTTATGAATTGCCTAAGTTTTGTGCCATCACTATGTCTTACAGAATACCTGCAGGTAGCTCATTTAAGCAAGCTGGAATAGAGTTCCATAAGCAGTGTTTCCTGCTGTTTGTGATCCACTTAATTACTAGATCACCCATCATGTCACCCCAAAACTTTTCCAAAGAAACAGAGCCAAAATCAAGGAGGGAGATTTAATAGTTGCCAGCATGTAGCTGCATTTGGGGGCCAATGAATTCATCTTCAGGCTGCAAAGGCAAGTGGGTCTTACCTTCCCTTAGTTTCATAGAGGGCAGATTCTTTAGACACTCTAGGAGTACAGAGAATGCAAGCAGAGAATTCTAGCTGCTAATTTATAAATCTCTATCTTAAATTCTGTCCTATTGGCTGTCCTGAACTCTGTAAAATCAAATTAGACAATTTTCCATCTGATATTCTCCCCAAACCTTATGTGCCTTTGTATCTTCTTATTTTGATGCCTAATGAGTGGGATTGGGCTCATGCTTATCAGCTGGTATTCTTGAGGTCTACAAAGTCATCACCAGAGTGAAAAATCGCAGGTAACAGTTCCAGTTAGGAGAATGTGAGTAACTTTCTTCTAAAAGAACCAAAAACAGTACCTAAGGGCAGGACAGGAATAAAGATGCAGACGTAGAGAATGGACTTGAGGACACAGGGAGGGGGAAGGGTAAGCGGGGACGAAGTGAGAGAGTGGCATGGACTTATATATACTACCAAATGTAAAATAGATAGCTAGTGGGAAGCAGCCACACAGCACAGGGAGATCAGCTTTATGACCGAGGAAGGGTGAGAGGGAGACACAAGAGGGAGGAGATATGGGGATATATGTATATGTATCCATATACATATGTATATGTATAGCTGATTCAGTTTGTTATAAAGCAGAAACTAACACACCATTGTAAAGCAATTATACTCCAATAAAGATGTTTAAAAAACAAAAACAAAACAAAAAACAGTAGCCTGGGTTACATTTGCTTTGGACTAGTTCTTGCTTTCAGTACCTAAGCCAGGGATGCCTTCTGATAAACAACAACAAAAACAACAGCAATTTTTTTAAAATCTGAAAAACCAAGATGTAGTCTGTCTAGCATGCTAAAAGCTTTGGAAATGACCAAAACACCAGCACAAAGTAGATTATTATAATTACTTCTTTTGCATTTTTATGAGCATGACCTAATGAACCTATTAGAAGGGATGCATTTGAAAAGACAGTTTGAGTAATGCAGATGACATGTAATGAAATCACAAGGTCAGATTACGTTTGCCTTTGTTTTGGCAGCCATTGTCTGTCTATCTCAGTTTTACTACCGACTCCTTGGAGGGGGGCTCCACCTTCCTCGTTTCACTGGTAAAATTCTACTCTCCAACTCCAGTTACCCAACTCCATGTTACCTAAGCCAATCAAATCATTGCATGCCTTCTGGCAATGAAGATGAGTTTTACCTGGGTCAGAGGTTCATTATTAAGCCCATGAGACATCTTTAGATGCTTGCTGAGGCATAAAGGATAGGGGCAAATGTTCTTTCCACTGGATTAGAACAAAAAAACAATGTAGTTTGTGTGCTGTTGTAGCCATGTTGCTCTCATGTGAATGCTAAGCATGGATTCAACATCTAGACAAAGAGCCAAGAAATAAAGAGGAAGAAAGACTTCTGGGAACATCATTGGAGCCCTGATCAATTCACGCCTGATTTCCCTATGGATTTTTCAATTGTATAAGATAATAAATCTTTTCTTGCTTAAACCTTTTTGGGTTATGTTTTCTGTTACTTGTAAGCCAACAAGGCCTAAATATTTAGATTGAGATGACCACCATTTATGCTGAAAGGGACTGAGGGATGATGCTCTCCACACCTTATTTCTAGAACACATAAACCAGGGAGGTGGGGCACTGACTTGGCACCAAGTCCACTGGTGGTAGAAGTATGTCTAGCATCTGGGTCTCTTTCCTTTCCTGCCTTTGAATTAAGAACTATAACCAAGATAAGACATATTCAAGAAACTTGCTTAATCTTTTGAATTTATTCTCATTCAAATATGCCAGTTCTGATGTCAGTTCTTTTGTCTTCTAAAATAAAACCACAACTGGCTTTTCAACTAAAACAAGCAAACAAAGAAAAATGAGTTACTGTAACATGTTCTTGGCTTGTCAATCTGAGCTGAAACTATAACATCCCCTGTGGCTGTGTGGTGGGCCTCGGATAACCCTGGCCTCTGTTACCTGGTAAGTGGGTGTATCCTGCCCATCAGCATGAGATAACTTGAATTTGACCCCAATTCCTGCATGAGTTCTAACCTGCCCAACCTCTGTAATCTGGGGACAGAGCTCCATCCTGTCTCTCCTGGAGTCAGCCTCTGTTCAGGCACGCTTCTTCCCCACATGGCCGAGCCACTGCTCCTCCCCAAGGTTGATGCTAAGTGTATCTCCAGTCGCCCATCCCATCTGCCCCTCACTGAACTCTCTTCCTGGGACTTTTTACATGTGACCTGGACTCTGTGTATCTCGTAACCTCAACTTCTGGTCCCTTCTGCCTCATTAAAGAACATCTGTGGTGTTTTTCTACTCAGACGGTTCTGGGACTCCTCTGACTATGCTCCTTGGGAACATAGGAATATTTCTTTTTCAGAAATAGAGCAAATACCCTATTTGTTACTCTCAGAAGATTTCAGCTAGTACTGAGGTCCTGAGAGCATAACTGAATTTACAGACTTAAGAAAAAGTCATTATGAGCCAGTATTTAAAAACCTGTAGGCTTTATGTCAGCAGTATGCCGTTCTAGACTATTCTTAGAAAAATTAGATGATCTAGCAACAACATTTCCCCATTTTCACATTTCACAACTATTGGAGAGGGTATGCCACAGTCCCTAGCAACCCTATTACATTGCTTCCAGCTCTAACACGGCCTTAGCTTTCCTGCCTGTCCAGTATTCCTATTTGAGTTTGGAACCTCTTCCCAAGTTCAACCCTTCTAACTCTGCTCTCATCTCAATTATATATAATGAGTGTCTCTTATTCTCAAGGAAGATATGCTTTTTTATCAAAGTATAGTTGATTTACAATGTTGTGTTAGTTTCAGGTGTATAGCACAGTGAATCAGTTATACATATACACACACACACATATATATATAAATATATATTCTTTTTCAGATTCTTTTCCCTTATAAGGTTATTATAAAATATTAAGTATAATTCCTTGTACTATACAGTATAGGTCCTTGTTGTTTATCTATTTTATATATAATAGTGTGTATTTGTTAATACTAAACTCCTAATTTATCCCTCCCCCCCTTCCTCTTTGGTAACCATAAGTTTGTTTTCTATGTCTGTGGGTCTATTTCTGTTTTGTAAATAAATTCATTTGTATCTTTTTTGTTTGTTTTTGTTAGATTCCATATATAAGCAATATCATATGATATTTGTCTTTTTCTGTCTGGCTTATAAGGAAGATATGCTTTTGAAATTCTATGTGCAATTCTGATTGTGAATATATTCATTTGGTTGTTCTTAGCCTGTTGTTTGCATATCCTGTACATATGTAACAATATGTCTTGGATTATAACTCTCAGCACAGGAAGTGCTTAGAAATGTGTCTTGAATCAATATTTGTGAAGCAGCTACTATGCACAAGTATAGTGTAGTTTTAGTGAATGGTTCATAAACCACAAAGTTTAGAATCACCTGTGGTGCTTGTTTATGCTTGTTAAGTATATAGATTCCTAAACCCCACCTCAGATCTACTGTAACATTATCCAGGTGTGGGGATCTGGAATTTGCATTTTTACAAGGCACAGTTTGAGACTCACTTGTGAGCAGCTGTCCTGAGTGGGCGGCAGTGGTGGTGGCCTGAGCAGAGGGATCAGATGTGTTCCCAAAGTTCTCTTGGTCAATGGTGTGCACAGGAGCGCAGTCAGCATCATGGGGCCAGTCAGGAGGTAAGTAAGCCCACCAGTGTGGGCTAGGGATGGAGAGTAAGGACAGAAGGAGAGGCCCAGTGCTTGTCTCTAGTTGGGTTTTCTGGGAGGCTGACTCGGCTTTGGAGATTTGAGAGCATAAAGTTTATTGGGTGGTGCTCTCAGGACTGACTCCTGTTGGGAGTGAGGGAAACAAGATTGGGGAGAGACAGAAGCTGAACTGTGATGCATTCACACAAAGGGCCTCAGTCAATGCTACAGGGACTCTGGAGCTGGGAGGGCCTTTCAGAGCTGTGTCCTGGATTGGGCCACGTGGATGCCACCTCTGCATTCCCAATCACCAGCCATGGGATGTGGGCTGCTCCTGAGGAGACAGACTGTACCTTTTGTAAGGTGAGAACAGGTCCCATGCAGGGACTCAGCTGGGAACTTTCAGCTGCTACAATTCCCAGCATCTAGAACTGTGAGTACTTTAGTCCTGGAGGGGGCAATGCAGGCAGCACACGACAGAATCTACTACATCTGGGCTTGGCAATCTGTGGCCCATGGGTCAAATGCAGCCTGCCACGTGTTTTAGTAAATAAGCTTTTATAGGAACACAGCTGTGCTCATTCACCTACATATTGTCTATGGCTTGTTCCCTGCTGCAATGGCAGAGTTGAAGAGTTGTGCCTAAAATATTTTCTATCTGGCCCTTTCAGAAGGAGTTTGCTGCAAATACTGAGGTGGAAGCAGCCCAGTTCAAAGTGTCTTCTTCAACAGAAGGTCTTTGTGACACTTTCCAAGTACTGGGATAGTAGGGGGCAGGGTGGAAGGAGGGGAAGACAGCAGAGGGGGAACCTTCTGGCTTAGGCAGGAGGCCTCATTTAAAAATTTGCCTAAGGCCATTTAGGTACAAGGAGGTAACCTCCCTAGGATCCCAGTGAGCTGACCTGCAGCCTGGTTCAAGGTTTTCTCTTTCCTTTACACGATGGGGTCAAAGAAGGAGGTCCACAATTGTTTTCACCAAGGTGATGATGAAATTCACTAGAGAATTATATATTTTATATTTTAAAACTCATTTGCTACAGGAAAAGAGGGTGGTCAAATCAATCTCTCTTGCGTTTAAGTAGGGTCTGGGATTTAAAAGGATTTGGGGTATTCTGGAGCCCTATGGCCTTTGTTTGAAGGGAGGGGAGAACTCCAGAGGAGCCACGAACACATCTGAATGTCCGGTCAGTCAGCCAAGATGTGCATTTAGAACAAATAAGGCCTCCCAAGCTCTACTAAGAGCTTGTTCATTTCAATGGAGTGTGTTCTTTATCATTCACTTAAAATAGGTAGTTTCTATAACAATGGTCCTAATTTAAATAGATGCATGTTCATCTCTTTGTTATGGAGGAAAACAATGTTTCAAAGACTCTATTCTGCTTTGCTAATCACTTTCAAGACTGAAAAGGATGTTCTGACTCATAACTTCCTAGGGGACTGAGCCTGTCTAAGTAAGTCGTAGCCATGAGCTCTGAATTACTGTTTGGCAGAAGAACCCAGCCACCTGCGGAGGCCAGATACCCATTTCTCTCTGTGTGGCAGAGAGTTAGATGCATTTGAAGTCTTGGGTCTGAGCTGAGAGGGTTAAAAATGCAAGACCCTCAGTGTGTGGATGACGTCCTTCAGCAGGGCAGGTATGAGGGAAGATTCAGGATGAAACGTAAGCTTTTGAAGGGTGAGGGCAGTGTTTCTCAAATTGTGACAAAAGACCATTGGCATCAGGATCACTTGGAGAGCTTGATTTTTTTTTTTTTTTTTTTTTTTTTTTGTGGTACGCGGGCCTCTCACCGCTGTGGCCTCTCCCGTCGCGGAGCACAGGCTCCGCACGCGCAGGCCCAGCGGCCATGGCTCACAGGCCCAGCCTCTCCGCGGCACGCGGGATCCTCCCGGACCGGGGCACGAACCCCCGTCCCCTGCATCGGCAGGCGGACTCTCAACCACCACGCCACCAGGGAAGCCCGGAGAGCTTGATTTTTAAGAAAGTCTCCTAATAAAGAGATAGACATAGAGAATGGACTTGATGACATGAGGTGGGAGGGTAAAGCTGGGGCAAAGTGAGAGTAACATCGACATATACACACTACCGAATATAAAATACTTGGCTGGTGGGAAGCAACAACATAGCACAGGGAGATTGGCTTGGTGCTTTGTGATGACCTAGAGGGGTGAGAGAGAGAGGATGGGAGGGAGGGTCAAGAGGGCGGGGATATGGGGACATGTATATGCATATGGCTCATTCGCTTTGCTGTGCAACAGAAACTAACACGGTATTGTGAAGCAATTATATTCCAATAAAGATCTATCAAAAAAACGTCTCTTGGGCCCAACTAATATTTCCATATCAGATTCTATGAGCGTGGAACCCTGGAATATGGACTTTGAAAAATAAGCTTTTCAGGTGACTCTTACTTTGGTTCATTGTTTGCACCGTTGCTGTCTCCCCCATTCAGGGGGAAGTGTTTATGTGACCATCAAGAACAAATCTGTGAGAGGATAAGAGCACAATGGGGGACTTGTATGCTGGCAGTTTTGGCATTAAAGGATGTGGTGGTGATACCATTAGTGTTTATAATTTTATGTATATAAACTGCAGTTCTTTCATTCTTTCTTTCAAAATTCAGTCAGTAAACATTTAAACATGTATTGACCATCTACTATGTTGCAGGCATTGTGCTAGGCTCTGTGGGCACCAAGAAGTATAAAAAGAATCCTTACCCTCAAGGAGTGCACGATCTGATAATATAGATGCCATTCAAAGATATTAAGCAACTTACAAAGATGGACTTATGCTAAGTGCAGAACTGAGACTCATTTCGGAACCCCTGAATCCTAGTTTAGTGTTCTTTTGATTCTACCTTCTATCCTTTTAGATGTAATCATGCCCTTTAAAAAATTAGACTTGGCTTGAAACATGCTAAGAACATGAAGAATCACACAGCATGTCTTTACCACCCTTTAAATTATTTATTTTTAAAAAAAAATTTATTTTATGAAAGTATAGTTGATTTACAATGTTGCATTAATTTCTGCTGTACAGGAAAGTGATTCAGTTATACATATACATACTTTTTCATATTCTTTTCCATTATAGTTTATCACAGGATATTGACTATAGTTCCCCATGCTATATAATAGGAACTTGTTGTTTATCCATTCTACAAATAAGAGTTTGCATCTGCTAATCCCAAACTCCCAATCCATCCCTCCTCCAGCCCCCTCCCCCTTGGCAACTACAAGTCTGTTATTTATACCTGTACCACCTTTTTAATGTCACAGTCTTCCCTTTGGAGTCAGAAATACTGCTATCATTTGGAAAGGATTCTGACTAGGCAAGTCTCTCACTATAATCATGTTCAAGCCGTAAGCCTTTCTTGAATGAAAGGATTCTTTAACATAATGTTTTTGGAAACTATCCTAAGTCAGCTCTCTTGAAAGGAGGTCGCAGAGAACAAGGTCAAGTACTGCAGTGATGTTGAATAAGAGGGAAATGGAGACAAAGCTATTAGGAGGCCATTAATGACCTTGGGGTGAGTAGTTTCTGTCTAGTGGTGTGGACAGAAGCAAGAAATTGTGAATGAGGGAGGAGCAGAAGAATCATACTGAGCTCAATCAGGTTATCAGAATAAATGGGAGAAGGTGGGTAGTGGGGACTGAGGTAGGGAGAAAAATTTGGTCAAAGAAACAGGGAAATTGAGCACAAGGAGTGGTGGGTCACAGCTGGAGTTGGGCTACTTCGGGACATGCAGAGCAGCACCCAGAGGCTGGTGCTTACACTCACCCAGGTGGGCAGACCAAGCCTTGTGACAGAGGGTGGGGCTCCATAGATGGTTCAGATGTGGAATCTCGTTCTAGAACTGACACTTGACTAACATTTGCACCTGTCCCTCAGAAACCATCTGCTTTTGTTTCTCTGTCATCATCTTTCCCAGAGCGATTGCCACCAGGATGGGCTATGTATGGAATACATTTCACTATGCAGCTTTTGTTGTACAGCAAACTACCCTGAAATTTTGTGGTTTAAAAGAGCCACTATTTATTTAGCTTGCAATTCTATGGGTTGGATGGGTACAGTCAGGCTCATATGTGTGCCTGTGATCAGTTGCTAGTCAACTAGGATGCTCTGCTTCTGGGGTTTGCTGGCTGTTGGCTGGGCCATTGGTCTCTCATTATCCAGAAGGCTGGCCTGAGCTTGTTCACTTGGTGGCTTGGAGGGTTCCACAAAAACGTGTGTAAGGTCAACTGAGACGTAAGCTCGAAACTGGCACAATGTCAATTCTTCTGTGTATCTTTGGCCAAAACAAGTACAAGTCCAGCTCAGACTCAAAAGGTTATGAAATAGATATTTGATGGGAAGAACTGCAAAATCACCTTGCAAACAAATGTGGATGCAGGGAGGGGAATAATTGGGGACACATTTGCAAACAATCTACCCAATATCCTTCTGTGAGCAGGCAGAGCCTACCTTATTTGAATTTAAGTCACACTTTATAGTTTGCACAGAAAACCAGCTCCTCTTCTTGAGAGCAAGGTCTGTCCAGGCACCCACTGACTGAATCAGTGGCAGCACAGTGATGACACCCCCATGGCTTGGTGTTTGGTCTATGGAGCAGGTTTCTTGGTCCTGATTACCTTCAACATACTCTGTATTTCTTTGAATTTGAAATGCTTTTGGCTTCTCCTCAAGGGAACCAGTTCTGTGAGGAATGCATAACACTAGCAGAAATGAACAATACAAAAGTGGTAATCGAGACCCATGACTTCTGGGAATGTCCAACACAAAAATGTCATCTTAACACAATCCCTGATTGTACCACAAAGCTGATATAATTAAGCAGTAAACTCCCTAGGTGATGACCTTGGCCAACCTTACTCTGTAAAGAATCTTTCCTTCCTTCTCCACCCTCACTGTGCCAATGGGAGCTGCCTATAGGAGTTCTTTATAGCTGAACAAAGCTGGTGACAGTTCCAATGTACCCAGTGAACCGCTTCCATGGAATGGCTTTTGAATATCAAATATGCTGCACCATCTCCATACAGCACGCCCCCACCATTAACATTCCTCATGTGCCTTTTGTAAGAATTACAAACTGATTAAAGAATGCATAATTAAATGCTTCATCTTTCAAAGGCTGAAAAAAATTACCAAGCATTCCAGCCCTTTGAGTTTGATTTTACTATTCGTGATTAGTAACATGGTTCATTCTGAAATGGGAGGGGTATGCTTTGAAGCATACTTTTTGTTTTTGTTTTTTGCGGTACACGGGCCGCTCACTGTTGCGGCCTCTCCCGCTGCGGAGCACAGGCTCGGGACGCGCAGGCTCAGCGGCCATGGCTCACGGGCCCAGCCGCTCCGCGGCCTGTGGGATCCTCCTGGTTCGGGGCACGAACCCGTGTACCCTGCATTGGCAGGCGAACTCTCAACCACTGCGCCACCAGGGAAGCCCTGAAACATACTTTTTTAAAAACTTTTTTTGAATTTTATTTAATTAATTTATTTATACCGCAGGTTTTTATTAGCCATCAATTTTATACACATCAGTGTATACATGTCAATCCCAATCTCCCAATTCATCACACGACCATCCACACGCCCCCGGCGCTTTAACCCCTTGTTGTCCATACGTTTGTTCTCTACATCAGTGTCTCAACTTCTGCCCTGCAAACTGGTTCATCTGTACCATTTTTCTAGGTTCCACATACATGCGTTAATATACAATATTTGTTTTTCTCTTTCTGACTTACTTCACTCTGTATGACAGTCTCTAGATCCATCCATGTCTCAATAAATGACCCAATTTCGTTCCTTACTATGGCTGAGCAATATTCCATTGTATATATGTACCACAACTTCTTTATCCATTCGTCTGTCAAAGGGCATTTAGGTTGCTTCCATGACTGGGATATTCTAAATAGTTCTGAAATGAACATTGGGGTGCATGTGTCTTCTTGAATTATGGTTTTCTCTGGGTATGCCCAGTAGTGGGATTGCTGTATCATATGGTAATTCAATTTTTAGTTTTTTAACGAACCTCCATGCTGTTCTCCATAGTGGCTGTATCAATTTACATTCCCACCAATAGTGCAAGTGGGTTCTCTTTTCTCCACACCCTCTCCAACATTTGTTGTTTGTAGATTTTCTGATGATGCCCATTCTAACTGGTGTGAGGTGATACCTCATTGTAGTTTTGATTTGCATTTCTCTAATAATTAGTGATGTTGGGCAGCTTTTCATGTGCTTCTTGGCCATCTGTATGTCTTCTTTGGAGAAATGTCTATTTAGCTGTTCTGCCCATTTTTGGATTGGGTTGTTTGTTTTTTTAATATTGAGCTGCATGAGCTGTTTATATAAATATTATATATTTATATATAATTAAAAGATTAATCCTTTGTCCATTGATTTGTTTGCAAATATTTTCTTCCATTCTGAGGGTTGTCTTTTCATCTTGTTTATGGTTTCCTTTGCTGTGCAAAACCTTTTGAGTTTCATTAGGTCCCATTTGTTTATTTTTGTTTTTATTTCCATTACTCTAGAAGGTGGATCAAAAAGGATTTGCTGTGATTTATATCAAAGAGTGTTCTTCCTATGTTTTCCTCTAAGAGTTTTATAGTGTCTGGTCTTACATTTAGGTCTCTAATCCATTTTGAGTTTATTTTTGTGTATGGTGTTAGGGAGTGTTCTAATTTCATTCTTTTACATATAGCTGTCCAGTTTTCTCAGCACCACTTATTGAAGAGGCTGTCTTTTCTCCATTGTATATCCTTGCCTCCTTTGTCATAGATTAGTTGACCATAAGTGTGTGGGTCTTTTTCTGCGCTTTCTATCTTGTTCCATTTATCTATGTTTCTGTTTTTGTGCCAGTACCATACTGTCTTGATTACTGTAACTTTGTAGTATAGTCTGAAGTCAGGGAGTCTGATTCCTCCAGCTCCATTTTTTTCCCTCAAGACTGCTTTGGCTATTCGGGGTCTTTTGTGTCTCCATACAAATTTTAAGATTTTTTTCTAGTTATGTAAAAAAATGCCATTGGTAATTTGATAGGGATTGCATTGAATTTGTAGATTGCTTTGGGTAGTATAGTCATTTTCACAATATTCATTCTTCCAATCCAAGAACATGGTATATCTCTCCATCTGTTGGTATCATCTTTAATTTCTTTCATCAGTGTCTTATACTTTTCTGCATAGAGGTCTTTTGTCTCCCTAGGTAGGTTTATTCCTAGGTATTTTATTCTTTTTGTTGCAATGGTAAATGGGAGTGTTTCCTTAATTTCTCTTTCAGATTTTTCATCATTAGTGTATAGAAATGCAAGAGATTTCTGTGCATTAATTTTGTATCCTGCAACTTAACCAAATTCATTGATTAGCTCTAGTAGTTTTCTGGTGGCATCTTTAGGATTCTCTATGTATAGTATCATGTCATCTGCAAAGAGTGACAGTTTTACTTCTTCTTTTCCAATTTGTATTCCTCTTGTTTCTTTTTCTTCTCTGATTGCCATGGGTAGGACTTCCAAAACTATGTTGAATGATAGTGGTGAGAGTGGACATATTTGTCTTGTTCCTGATTTTAGAGGAAATGCTTTCAGTTTTTCACCATTGAGAATGATGTTTGCTGTGTGTTTGTGGTAAATGGCTTTTATGTTGTTGAGGTAGGTTCCCTCTATGCCCACTTTCTGGAGCGTTTTTTATCATAAATGGGTGTTGAATTTTGTCAAAAGTGTTTTCTGCATCTATTGAGATGCAATATGTTTTTTCTTCTTCAATTTGTTAATATGGTGTATTACATTGACTGATTTCCATATACTGAAGAATCCTTGCATTGCTGGGATAAATCCCACTTGATCATAGTGTATGATCCTTTTAATGTGTTGTTGGATTCTGTTTGTTAGTATTTTGTTGAGGATTTTTGCATCTATATAAATCAGTGATATTGGTCTGTAATTTTCTTATTTTGTAGTATCTTTGTCTGGTTTCAGTATCAGGGTGATGGTGGCCTCATAGAATGAGTTTGGGATTGTTCCTTCCTCTGCAATTTTTTTGGAAGAGTTTGAGACGGATGGGTGTTAGCTCTACTGTAAATGTTTGATAGAATTCACTTGTGAAGGCATCTGGTCCTGGACTTTTGTTTGTTGGAAGATTTTAAATCACAGTTTCAATTTCATTACTTGTGATTGGTCTGTTCATATTTCTATTTCCTCCAGGTTCAGTCTTGGAAGGTTATACCTTTCTAAGAATTTGTCCGTTTCTTCCAGGTTGTCCATTTTATTGGCATAGAGTTGCCTGTAGTAGTCTCTTAGGATGATTTGTATTTCTGTGTTGTCTGTTGTAACTTCTCGTTTTTCATTTCTGATTTTATTGATATGAGTCCTCTCCCTCTTTTGCTTGATGAGTCTGGCTAATTGTTTGTCAATTTTGTTTATCTTCTCAAAGAACCAACTTTTAGTTTTATTGATCTTTGTTATTGTTTTCTTTGTTTCTATTTCATTTATTTCTGCTCTGATCTTTATGATTTCTTTCCTTCTGCTAACTTTGGGTTTTGTTTGTTTTTATTTCTCTATTCCCTTTAGGTGTAAAGTTATATTGTTTATTTGAGATTTTTCTTGTTTCTTGAGGTAGGCTTGTATAGCTATAAACTTCCCTCTTACAACTGCTTTTGCTGCATCCCATATGTTTTGGATCATTGTGTTTCATTGTCATTTGTCTCTAGGTAATTTTTGATTTCCTCTTTTATTTCTTCCGTTATCTTTGTTTATTTAGTAACGTATTGTTTAGCCTCCATGTGTTTGTGTTTTTTACCCTTTTTCCCCTGTAATTCATTTCTAATCTCATAACATTGTGGTCAGGAAAGTTCCTTGATATGATTTCAATTGTCTTAAATTTAATGAGGCTTGATTTGTGACTCAAGATGTGATCTCTCCTGGAGACTGTTCTGTGCACACTTGAGAAGAAAGTGTAATCTGCTGTTTTGTGATGGAATGTCCTATAAATATCAATTAAATCTATCTGGTCTATTGTGTCATTTAAAGTTTGTTTTTCCTTATTAATTTTCTGTTTGGATTTTCTGTCCATTGGTGTAAGTGAGGTGTTAAAATCCCCCACTATTTTTGTGTTACTGTTGATTTCCTCTTTTGTAGCTGTTAGCAGTTGCCTTATGTATTCAGGTGCTCCTATGTCGGGTGCAGATATATTTATAATTGTTATATCTTCTTGGATTGATCCCTTGATCATTATGTAGTGTTCTTCCTTGTCTCTTGTAACATTCTTTATTTTAAAGTCTATTTTACCTGATATGAGTATTGTTACTCCAGCTTTCTTTTGATTTCCATTTTCATGGAATATCTTTTACCATCCCCTCACTTTCAGTCTGTATTTGTCCCCAGGTCTGAAGTGGGTCTCTTGTAGACAGCATATATATGGGTCTTGTTTTTGTATTCATTCAGCAAGGCTGTGTCTTTTGTTTGGAGCCTTTATTCCATTCACGTTTAAGGTAATTATCGATATGTATGTTCCTAACCATCTTCTTAATTGTTTTGGGGTGTTTTTGTAGGTCCTTTTCTTCCCTTGTGTTTTCCACTTAGAGAAGATCCTTTAGCATTTGTTGTAGAGCTGGTTTGGTAGTGTTGAATTCTCTTAGGTTTTGCTTGTCTGTAAAGCTTTTGATTTCTCCATTGAATCTGAATGAGATCCTTGCCAGGTAGGGTAATCTTGGCTGTAGGTTCTTCCGTTTTATCACTTTAAGTATATCATGCCACTCCCTTCTGGCTTGTAGAATTTCTTCTGAGAAATCAGCTCTTAACCTTATGGGAGTTCCCTTGTACATTATTTGTCATTTTTCCCTTGCTGCTTTAAATAATTTTTCTTTTTGTTTAATTTTGCCAATTTGATTACTTTATGTCTCAGCATGTTTCTCATTGGGTTTATCCTGTATGGGATTTGCTGCACTTCCTGGACTTGGGTGGCTATATCCTGTCCCATGTTAGGGAAGTTTTTACTATAATCTCTTCAAATATTTTCTCTGGTCTTTTCTCTCTCTCTTCTCCTTCTGGGACCACTATAATGTGAATGTTATTGTGTTTAATGTTGTCCCAGTTGTCTCTTAGGCTGTTTTCATTTCTTTTCATTTTTTTTTCTTTATTCTGTTCTGCAGCAGTGAATTCCACCATTCTGTCTTTCAGATCACTTATCTGTTCTTCTGCTTCAGTTATTCTGCTATTGATTCCTTCTAGTGTAGTTTTCATTTCAGTTATTGTATTGTTCATCTCTGTTTGTTTGTTCTTTAATTCTTCTAGGTCTTTGTTAAACATTTCTTGCATCTTCTCGGTCTTTACCTCCATTCTTTCTCCGAGGTCCTGGATCATCTTCACTATCATTATTCTGAATTCTTTTTCTGGAAGGTTACCATCTCCACTTCATTTAGTTGTTTTTCTGGGGTTTTATCTTGTTTTTTCATCTGGTACATAGCCCTCTGCCTTTTCATACTATCTATCTTTCTGTGAATGTGATTTTTGTTCCACAGGTTGCAGGATTGTAGTTCTTCTTGCTTCTGCTGTCTTCCCTCTGGTGGATGAGGCTATCTAAGAGGTTTCTGCAAGTTTCCTAATGGCAGGTACTGGTGGAGGGTAGAGTTGACTGTTGCTCTGGTGGGCAGAGCTCAGTAAAACTTTAATCTGCTTGACTGCTGATGGGTGGGGCTGGGTTCCCTCCCTGTTGGTTCTTTGGCCTGAGGCAACCCAACACTACAGCCTACCTGTGCTCTTTGGTGGAGCTAATGGCAGACTCTGTGAGGGCTCACGCCAAGGAGTACTTCCCAGAAGGTCTGCTGCCAGTGTCCTTGTCCCCACAGTGAGCCACAGCCAACCCCTGCCTCTGCAGGAGACCCTCTAACACTAGCACATACGTCTGGTTAAGTCTCCTTTGGGGTCACTGCTCCTTCCCATGGGTCCCGATGCACACACTACTTTGTGTGTGTCCTCCAAGGGTGGAGTCTCTGGTTCCCCCAGTCCTGTCAAAATCCTGCAATCAAATCTCGCTAGCCTTCATAGTCTGATTCTCTAGGAATTTCTCCTCCCATTGCCTGGTTCCCAGGTTGGGAAGCCTGATGTTAGGCTCAGAACTTTCACTCCAGTTGGTGGACTTCTGTGGTATAAGTGTTCTCCAGTTTGTGAGTCACCCTCCCAGTAGTTATGGGATTTGATTTTATTGTGATGATGCCCCTCCTACAGTCTCATTGTGGCTTCTCCTTTGTCTTTGGTTGTGTGGTATCTTTTTTGGTGAGTTCCAGTGTCTTTCTGTCAATGATTGTCCAGCAGCTAGTTGTGATTCTGGTGTTCTCACAAGGGAGAGTGAGAACATGATCTTCTACTCCGCCATCTTGGTTCGGGGCCTTCTGAAGCATACTTTTTACTTTTCGGGCATAATAAGAAGTTGGAAGCTTGGGACAGTTTTGATTTATTTTTTTCCCCCATAGAAGTAGAGTTGATTGGAAACCCTTTTCTTCTCACTCTTTGTGAATTATTGTTTAGTCTCAAGTAGAGTGTGGCCTCTCCTCACTGGCTGAGATCAAAGTAGGGGATCTGTGAGGCATAAGACAACAACTATTAATATTAACACATCACTCTACAGTTATCAAAGCTTGTTTGTACCCATATCTCATTTGGTGCTCACAACAAGCCTATAATGAAGGCGTTTTTATCTCCATTTTACAGTTGGGTATCATGAAATTCCAGGAGTTAATGTGGTTGAAAGTCATACTATCAATACAATTAAAGGATGATTGGGGTCTTTGGCCAGGGTCAGCAGGATTCTAGAATTCCATGTATTTCCTCCTATGATGTTATGAAAGGAATGGAGGTCAGCTGGATAAGTGCTGTTTAGAGTCTGCCTTGGGGTACCCCATTTCATCCCTAGAACTCCCTTGTGTCTGATATAACCCAGCACTGCTCTTGTGGTATTTGGTGGTGGTCATGTGGGCATGGAGTGGGAATAGTTATGGCAGCATAAAGTAAATAGACAAATTCATCCATTGAAGGATGTAGATGTAACACTATTACTGTAGATGTAACACTCGAGATTTGATTTGGGGGTTGAATCTTGTTATAACATGATTTCCTCTGAATGTATCTTAGAAAGTGTGGACATGAGGATGCTTCCAAGTAATTACATACATGAAGAGGGAAAAACTCTTCTGTTATTTTTCTACCCACACTCAGAACCCTTCTGATACCAGATGTGTGGGGTTTTCCCACACTGACCAATCCTCTGAGTGTCCTATAATTCAATTCAGTTATGACACTCTTCCTGGAGTTAGTATTAGATTTCACAGGTTAAGGGTGAAGTCCCACAAGATTGCCCCCACTTCAGATGCAAATCACAAGTCCCAAGTTGCCACCTGTTCTGACCAAGCAGCATAAATCAGTGTTCCCCCAACCCTTTGCTAGAACAGTTCCCAGGACTCAAGGAAACACTTACTTACATATCTTGGTTTATTATATAGTAAATGATATGATAAGGGATACAGATCAATAACCCAATGAGGAGATACACAGGTCAAGGTCTGGAAGGGTCCTGAGCACAAATATTTCTGTGGCAATAGGGTGAGTCACCCTCCTGGCATGTGAATGTGTTCTCCAAGCCAGAAGTTCTCCAAACCATATAGTCTAGAGATTTTTACAAAGACTTTATCATATGATAATCATGACTGATTATTAACTCAATTTCCAGTTCTTCTCTTCCTGGAAAATGTCAGTAGGACTGAAAGTTCCAAGCTGCTAATTATGGCTTTGTCTTTCTGGTGCCCAGCCCTACTCGGGAACCCATCAAGAGTTGCCTTATTAGAATGCAAGATGTTTCTACCACCCAGGAAAATACAAGGGATTCAGGAGCTCTGTGTCAGGAACTGGGGTCAAAGACTAAATAGCAGGAACCTGTATCTATCTATCTATCTATCTATCTATCTATCTATCTATCTATCATCATCTATCTATCTATCTATCTATCTATCTATCTATCTATATAATTTACAAAGGAAGACCTACATTGACACATCATAATCCCCCCAAATCCATAGATTACCTTAGGATTCACTCTTGGTGTTGTACATTCTGTGGGTTTGGACAAATATATAATGTACATAATGACCTGTATCCATCATTTTAGCATTGTGCAGACTATTTTCACTGTCCTAAAAATCCTCTGAACTTTGCCTATTCATCTGGATTTTGGCCATTCTAATAGGTATGTAGTGGTATCTCATTGTCATTTTAAGTTGCATTTCCCTGATGACATTTGAAGTGGAACATCTTTTCATATGCTTATTTGCCATCTGTATATCTTCTGTAGTGAGTTGTTTGTTATGGTCTTTGACCCCTTTTATAATTGGGTGGTTTGTTTTCTTATTGTTGAATTTTAAGTATTCTTTGTACATTTTGGATAATAGTCCTTTATCAGATATATCTCTTGCAAATATTTTATCCCAGTCTGTGGCTTTGTCTTACAATTCTCTTGATATTGTCTTTCACAGAGCAGAAGTTTTTAATTTTAATGAAGTCCAGATTAACAATCATTTCTTTCAGGGATTGTCTCTTTGGTATTGTATCTAAAAATGGTTTTCCCATACCCAAGAACATCTAGGTTTTCTCCTTATGTTATTTTCTAGGAATTTTATATTTTTGAATTTTACATTCAGGTTTGAGATCTAATTTTAATTGCTTTTAATGAAAGATCTAAGATCTTGTGTAAATTTATTTTTTTGTATGTGGATGTCTGTTTGTTTCAGCACCATTTATAAAGAGACTACCTTTACTCTATTGTATTGCTTTTGCTCCGTTGTCAAAGATCAGTTGACTGTATTTATGGGAGTCTATCTCTGGGCTCTTTATTCTGTTCATTAATCTATTTGTCTATTCTTTTGCCAATACCACCCTGACTTGATTGCTGTATCTTTATCGTAAGTCTTGATGTTGGATAGTGTCAGTCACCCAACTTTGTTCTCTCCTTCAATATTATGTTAGCTATTCTGAGTCTTTCCTCTCTATATAAACTTTGGAATTAGTTTGTTAATGTGCATAAAATAACTTGGTAGGATTTTGATCAAGATTGCATTGAATCTACAGATCAAGTTGGGAAAACTGACATCTTGATAATGTTATCTTTCTACTCATGAACATAGAATACATCCCCATTTATAGCTTTTCTTTGATTCTGTTCATCAGAGTTTTGTAGTTTTCTTCATACAGATCTTGTACATGTTAGATTTATACCTACTTCATTTTGGGGGTGCTAATGATATTGTGTTTTTAATTTCAAATTCCTCTTGTTCATTAATGATATATAGGAAAGCTGTTAACTTTTGTAAAATACAAAATTAAAATTAATTTTGTACAAAGTATGTTCTTGATCACAATGGAATTAAATTAGAAATAATAACAGAAAGAAGTATGGGAAACCCACAAACATGTGGAAATTGAGCAGTGTACCTAAGTAACCAATGAGTCAAAGAATAAGTCACAGGGAAAATTTTTTAAAAGTTTGAGATGAATGAAAATGAAGATGTAAATACCAAAAATTGAGATAGAGCTAAAGTTGTACTTAGAGGGAAATTTATAGCTGTAAAAATGTCTGTATTAGAAAAGAATAAAGATCTAAATTCAACAATTTAACTTTTCATTTTAAGACACTGAGAAAAAAAGAGCAAACTAAACCTAAACAAGCAGAAGAAAGGGAGTAATAATGATTAGAGTGGAAATTAATGAAATGAAAAACTGAAATACAGTAGAGAAAAATCGACAAAACCAAAGTTATTTTTTTGAAAATATCAACATAATTGACAACACATTAACTAGATTGACCAAGAAAAAAAGGGGAAGACTCAAATTAATACTAATATCAGAAATGAAAGAGGGGACATTATTACTGACTTTCTTAGTTTAGGCTGCTATAATAACAAAATACCATGCACTGGGTGGCTTATCAAAAATCAAAATTTATTTTTCACTGTACTAGAGGCTGGGAAATCTGAGGTTAGGGACCAGTGTAACCAGGTTCTGCTGAGAGCTCTCTTCTGGTCTGCAGACAGCTGACTTCTTATATCCTCTCATGATGGAAAGAGAGTGTGCTGGTTCTCTGCCCTTTCTTATAAGGACACTAATCCCATTCATGAGAGTGCTACCCTCCTCACCTAATTACCAAAGACCCTACTTCCAAATACCATCACACTGAGGATTGGATTTCAACATGAATTTTGGTGGGACACAACATTCATCTTTTACCACCAACCTTTCAGAAATTTTTTTAAAAAATGTTAATGGAATACTATGAAGAGTTGTATGCCAATAAGTTAGATAACTTAGATAAAATGCACAAATCTCTAGAAAGACACAAAACTAAGTCAAGAAGTAGAATGTCTGAATAGCCCTATAATAGGTAGAGAGATGGAATTAGTAGTTTAAAAAAATACAAAGAAAAATCTCAGGCCCACATGGCTTTACTGGTGAATTCTACTGAACATTTAAATTAATACTAATTTTTTGCAAACTATTCCTAGAAACAGAAGAGGAGGGAACATGACTAGTACAATCTGCATTTTCTGTTCCCAGCCCCACACTTCAGTCCCTGGTTTACAAGGCATCCCTTTCATCCTGGCTTGCTAACTCACCACTTCAGTTTTGCCTTGGAATCCTTGTGTGTGAACTGCCCCTGGAGAAGCCTAATGAGATGAAGCCCAAAATTCTAGAGCTACTCCTGTCTCTTCTTGGCTTGGGCCTCAGGGGACAGACCTGGTCAAACTTGGATGCTGTCTCTATTTATCACTTCTATGGGTTAAGAAATGATTTAGCCACCCAAGAGACATGGGGGCTAGGCTCTACTCCATCATGCCTCTGGTTATATTTAAGCCAATCAACAGCCATACAGACTCCATTAGAACATGTGACAACTGGTTCTGGGTCAGTTTTCAGGCAGGATCTGTCTAGTCGCACCAGGTCAAGGGATGGGGTACCACAGGTGTGTGTAACACATGGCTAAGTTTAGCCTTTTCCAGGAAAATGACCCATCTTTAAGAGTTTCTCAACCCAATAAGCAGGACATCTCAGTGGCTATGTCTGGCTTTACAGTATATATAGGAAATTTCTTCAAGTATTAACTCATAGAAAAGGCTTATAACAATGTCTGGGATGTAAAAACCCTCAGCAAATGTTAACCATTATTGTTCGTTGCTTTTATGATGCCTGACCCTTAATGGAGACTCAGTCAATGATAATTTACCACTACTACTAATTCATGTTACCCTGCAAAACCCCACAGAATTTGTATGAAATCAAAACAGATAATAATTCTGTCGGCTCTTGGTAATCTGCAAGGCATGAAACAAATGCAAGGGGAAATATTCCTGGCAATAGCTTCATGCATGATTTTCAAAGAAATATGAGAAAAAATAGAAGACATGCATGAAACTATTTTGACTAACTGATTGCTACAAAATGTTATGAAATTCTTAGCAGGGTTAGATAACACAATCCCGTTAGTGGAAGCTGATCTTAGCCCTGCTCTGGAATTAAGGATTTTTAATGACAAGGAAAACTAACATGTCTATATAAGCACCGATTTATCATATGTTGATAGACATTCTAGGATGTACATTTTGAGACAATTCACACTCATTATTCCTTACATTTTCTTTCTCATTATCTTGTTAGAATTTAGAAGACTATGTTTGAACTTGAAAGCCATATAAAAAGAGTGAGGTTCCCATTGTTTTTAATGTACCCTAATTATTCCAGGGAGAATCAGACAGGGGTGAAGAATATTTTATAAAAATAACCCCAAATCAGTTTGTTCTCTCTCACCTCTGCCCCCACCTGTCTGGTGGGATCTTGGTTTCCTCTCAAGTGTTCTTGAAATCTCTGGCTCAGGTCTCACACGTGATCTCAGGGCCCCCACCAAATCTGCCTTTAGCCCTTTCCTCTCATGCTCTGATCTGGTGTGGTGATTGCCTCCAAGCCCTGCCCTCCTCCCCAGGAGCTATTGCTGCCTCAGTGGTACCAATCCCCATCCAAAGCCACTGACACTAACTCAGTGTGTCCTGTCACCACAGAAACTGCTGCTACTCATGTCCTCTTAATGACTCAAGGAGACCACAAACAAAAAACTTTGCACTTACTCACTGTTTATTGCAGCCCTCACTCCCATTATTCAGATATGAGTCTACAGAGGTTCTGGAACAATCCCAGGAATGACTTGCTCTTCTCAGGAGCGGAACACCTCCACTGCTCACAGCCTGAGCCCTGCCCTTGAACAACACTACCCCTCCTTCTGGCCTCTCTCCCCTAGGTCATAGCACACTTCAGACACCCCAGCAGCCCAAATCCCATGGCAAACACATCTTGGGACAATTCTCATACTGGCTACCACTAATGAAATCCAATAATTTAAAAAATCAAGCAGATCTTTTTATTTGAAGTGAGAAGCACCTTACAAAGAAGGCAATGTAGTTCCTATTTCCAGAAGATCCTTACAGTTTGCTAACAGAAAGGCTCCCAAACTACTCCGTGGGTTACACCAGACATGGGTCCTGAAGTCACCTGTGGGTCTGAATCATACCTCTGACATTTGATTAGCTGTATGACCTGGGCAAGATGCTTAAGTTCTATGAAATTTGATTTATTCATCTTTAAAAATAAGTATAAAAATAACTTTCTTTAAGAGTCAATTTCCTTATTTAAAAAAATTGAAGTATAGTTGATCTACAATGTTTTGTTAGTTTCAGGTATAGAGCAAAGTGATTCAGTTACATACACACACACACACACACACACACACACATACACATATATATATATTTGTTTGTTTGTTTGTGTTTCAGATTCTTTCCCTTATAGGTTATTGCAAAATATTGAATATAGTTCCCTTGCTATATATTTTATATATAGTAGTGTGCTATGTTAATCCGAAACTCCTAATTTATCCATACACCCCTTTCCCCCTTGGTAAACATAAGTTTGTTTTCTAGGTCTGTGGGTCCATTTCTGTTTTGTAAATAAGTTCCTTTGTATCTTTTTTTTTTAAGATTCCACATATAAGTGATAGCATAAGACATTTGTCTTTCTTTGTCTGGCTTACTTCACTTACTCACTTACTATGATAATCTCTAGGTGTACCCATGTTGCTGGAAATAGCATTATTTCATTCTTTTTTATGGCTGAGTAATATTCCACCATATATATATATATATATATATATATATATATATATCTCACCTCTTGTTTATCCATTCCTCTGTCGATGGACATTTAGGTTGCTTCCATGTCTTGGCTATTGTAAATTGTGCTGCAATGAACATAGGAGTGCATGTATCTTTTAGAATTATGTTTTTTTCCAGATATATGCCCAGGAGTGGGGTTGCAGGATCATATGGTAGGTCTGCTTTTAGTTTTTTATGGAACCTCCATACCGTTCTCCATAGTGGCTGTACCAATTTACATTCCCACAAACAGTGTAAGAGGGTTCCTTTTTCTTCACATCCTCTCCAACACTTATTATTTTTTATGAGCTGTTTATGAGCATGAATTGGTATTTATAAGGTTTTTAATAGAGAATGTGGCCCATAGTGAACATTATAGTGCCAAGACCAATCTGTAGTCATCACGGCCCTTGGGTCTTGAAATAACTTGAAAGAAGACAAAGATTATTTTCACTTATAGTAACAAGGGAGAGTTTTAATATTTTTGTGAATTCAAAGGAAAGACAAAATGAGATACCTCAGGCCTGCCTCAAAGTGTAAAATTTTGTCCTGTAATTAACATTCAATAATAAGAATATTAATATTTATAACAAGAAATCTTTCTTCCTTGTGCAAAGGATGACTGAAGGGAGACATCACTAGTTGAGGTGGGACAAATTAGCTAATTTCTGCCCCTTTTCTCTGGGAGGTGCTCTTAGGGTTGCCAGATGTAGCAAAGAAGAATACAGGACACCAAGTGAAGTTTACATTTCAATTAAACAAATAATAATTTGTTAATGTAAGTAGTCCCCAAATGTTGCAGGGGAGTCCTGTATTTTGTCTGCCAATCCTAACCCTTCTACCTCTTCTCTTGAGATCCTGGCACCATAGGGCTTTCTGCCCTGGACATTTTATCAGACATCTTGGTAATGTGATTGTCTCCCATGTCTGTGTCAGAAGATCAGCAGTTACCCTGAATTACAGAGTTCATACATCAAGACAAGAAAGCAAAATCTCCTAATACTAAAATCTGGAGTGTGGGTTATAACAAGGCTGCTCTGTTTAATCAGTGAGGAGATGCTGGATGGAGGGTTTCTGCCTGGCTCAGACCTTGAGCATTATCCTAATCCATCGCCCTTAAATAGGCAGCTCAGGATATACCTGCCTTTGTTGCTGAAGCTAACCCCCCCAAATATTTGACAAATAATGGTGGTTATTGATATTTGTCCCCATATCACTGGATTTGCTGATCACCTGGAACCATCTGCTCTAGCTCCACTGTGTGAGGAGTCTTGATGGAAATGCTGTCAATAACAGCTGGGGCTTTGGGGAGTAGGATTGATGGCAATTTGTTGACAATATTTATTTGAGAAGCTGCAGTACTCTGTGATAATTACAGAACCATGAGTAAATCATGCTTCCTCCCCTCCTTTGCATTAGTAATTAGAGCCACAAGGACATGTAGAAATTGAAATGGTAATTTTTAATGATCTCTCTAGGAAGCTTCTTTTCCCAGGCAGCTGGAATGTGTTTGGGGATTCGGCAGGCTTAGCGATGGCAGCTGCTCCTCATTTTTCCAGAATGAACACAATAGTCTGGAGCTTCCTTAGGGCCTTTTAGTGGCCACCTGCCTTCCTTCCCTTAGTAACAGTCTCTCCTGACTTAGTGGGGAAGCTGGAATTATTAATAAAAACTCATTGAAGTTTGCAAAATCAATAATAAAACTTGACATTTGTAGGGATTCTTAAAAGATTCCTTCATGCATTTTATCCCTTTGTTCTTTCATAGCAATCGCTGTAATCCCCATTTCACAGATGAACAAGTACTAGGGCTTCCTTAAGGTAGTTAAATTTCTAGGATTAGAATCCAGGTCACCTGACCATTGACAAGGGCACATTCTATCTGACTTCCTTTTGTGGTCACCTTCTAGGAGAGGAAAGTTTATTTCATTAGCACTTGAAGAAAAAATTCATGGTCCCAGAAGAAGGTATCATTCCCATTTGGCACAAAATTTCATTTAAAGCACCATGGAACTCAGAAAATATTACAAATTGTCCACCTCTCCCTAATCAGTTATTAAACAATTACCAGTATACCATTGCTAACTCTACAAGACACGGCTTCTCTCCTCTGTCAGTTTATATAGTCATTATTTTCTAAAATAACTGTTTTCTCTACTACACCTGCATTGTCTAGCATGGAAGCACTAGGCATGTGTGTTTACTGAGCACTTGAAGTGTGGCTAGTTTTTTTTTTAATATTTTTATTTATTTATTTGGCTGTGCTGGGTCTTAGTTGCCGCACGCAGGATCTTCATTGCCGTGTGCAGGATCTTTAGTTGCAGCGTGCGGGATCTTTAGTTGTGGCATGCGATACTTTTTAGTTGTGGCATGTGAGCCTTTAGCTGTGGCATGCAGGATCTAGTTCCATGACCAGGGATCGAACACAGGCCCCCTGCATTGGGAGCATGGAGTCTTAACCCCTGGACCACGAGGGAAGTCCCGAAGTGTGACTAGTTTGAAGTTAGGTGTCCTGTAAGTGTAAAATATACACTAGACTTTCAAGATTTAATATGAAAAAATATATAAGATATCTCATAAATAATTTTAAAACTATTGACTACATGTTGAAATGATAATATCTTAGATATGTTTGGTTTAATAGAATATATTATCAACATGAAGTTCACCCTTTATTTTTTGCTTCTGCGGCTACTAGAAAATGTAACAGGACATGCATGGCTCAAAATATACATCTGCTGGGCAGCATTGCCAGACTGTAAGCTCCTTGAGGATGGAAGCCATGTTTCCTCATAAATAGTAGTGTCTGCTATACAGCAGGTGCTTAATAAATGTATGTTGATTGAATGTGTGGAAGAAGGTAAGCAAAGAGAATAGCTCTACAGGATGATCGAATGGGATCTTATCATCTATAGACCTGCACAACAGTTAGAGCTGGAAGGGATGAGAAGTCATATACATAGACCCAGTTCTCTTCTAGGGACAGAACACCCTCTTGGGATTCCTGATGGAGGGAGCCCGCATCTTTAGGAAAATGTTTGGTGACAGAGAACCTAGTGCCTCAGGAGGGTGTCTGCCCCTTGTGGGGCCTTTATTTGCTCCCAGGATCCCCACTGCATAGCCATGGACACACACACCCACAAGTTCCAGCAACTGCCTCGTTGGTGAGAGTGACTCCAGGTTCTAATTCTCTCCCTCTTCCTTGTTGGCTCCACTGTTGGCCTCTTTCTGGGGTCCTTCCTCTTTGTCAAGCTCTGGTTGGTTTGGTGATGTATTTGCATGTCTTCTGGGATTTTGAATGAATACTTTCCCAGGCAGCACTGCCTCCTTAGTTTCTCCCTCAGCTTCACACATCCCAGCTCTCAAACAAAGGAAAGGCTCAGCTTCACCCTCAAATGACTTTTGTGGGTAAAGACCACTGACTTAGGGCACCATCCAGATCTTGTGCTGCTTGGACAGGGGAACTAGGACAGTAGCAGTTCCATTGGAGGTGTTTTTCCAGGGGAAAGCGTCCCTCTTAGGGAACTGACTCTGTCTCCTAGAAGTTTCCACCCATAGTCCATCTTTCTCTTCCTCCTCCTCCACCTCTTCATCATTTAATAAAAATAGCTAATATTTATAGAAAAATTCCATAAGCCATTGGCTCTACTAAGTGTTTTACAGCCCTTATCTTTAATTCTCACAATTGCCCTATGAGAGAGGTAGTATTTTTTTTTTTTGCTGATTTACAATGTTGTGTTAATTTCTGCTGTACAGCAAAGTGATTCAGTTATGCATGCATATATATATATATATATATACATACATATATATATATATATATATATATATATATATATATATATATATATACAGTGCTATACAGTAGGACCTTGTTGTTCAGGTAGTATTATTAATTCCATCTATACTGATGAAAGAACTAAACCTTAGAGAAGTTAAATAACCTGTCAAAGGTCATCCATAGAGAATGGCAGGACTGGAATTTGACTCAAGTTTAGTCAAATTCCAAAGCCTAAACTACTAAGCACATTGCTATGGTGTTTTGCAATTAGTTAATTCTGCATTCTGAGCTTCACATTTTCTTCCTGCTTTCCTTCACAAATCTCTTCCTGCTTTCATAGGGTAGTCTTTCAAGAGTTTGAAGAAAGCAGTCGCCTCATCCATGGCCTAATTCAATTTTTTTCAGACTGGTCACTTTTATTTTCTTCTACTTTTCCTCCTCTGTTTTTGGTTGTCGAACTAGTCCTTAGCCAGGTGTTGCTCATGCTTACATTTTAGAATTAGAAGAAGGATATATGATAAAATAACAACATATAGCTCTTAAAAAAAGAATTTTTAATATACTCATCTTGAGTTTCACAACAACCTTGAGAGGTAGCCTTAATGTTTTCAGATGTTGCGACAATTGCAGACAAGAAATTAAGTGACTTATCCAAGGTTGTATGTATGATGGATAAAATAATTAGAAATTTAAACCTAGACCGTCCTGCAAAGTCCATCATTTCCCCACTTTGAGTGCACTAATACATGATGTTGGGGTCTTTATATTTATTGGCACATTAGCCCTGGGGGCTTGGTTTCATGAGTTTCTGTACCAGAGCTCCTTAGAAAGTCTGACACAACTTTGACAGCCAGATTCACTCTTTCAGAAATATTACAAAAGATTGCCATTTATTTATAAAGATGCAAAGTTTTGAGAGAGTAACTTCATCTTTCTAAAAAGCCTTAACTTTGATTGAGAAACTTACTTGGATAGCTGAGAAGAGAGACAAGAGACTGAAGGAAACCATTACAAACACCTTGGAGAACCAAAACTCATAGCCCTGTGGACCCCTGGTAGAGCATTTAGTAAAGTCCCTGGCATGTAGTAGGCCTTCAGTAAGTGTTAATTTCAATGAGTGAGCTCACATAGCCTTACAAAGGTGGAATAGAGCAGACTAACCTTCTTTCTCTGTGTGCAGAGCAATCAGAGCCTGAAAAACTGAGGTCACTTCTCAATATCGAATATCAAAATTTAGGAATATCGAAAATTTCATGACATAGCTGAGGCCAGAGCTCAGATTTATGTATCTGGGCCAGCCCTGGCTTTGGTCACCACCTCATACCCCAGCAGAGTCCTTAGAACTGGGGTCCCCAACCCCCAGGCTTCGGACCAGTACTGGTCCAGGGCCTGTTAGGAACCGGGCAGCACAGCAGGAGGTGAGCAGCAGGCGAGCGAGCGAATCTTCATTTGCCGCTCCCCATCATTCCCCATTGCTCGCATTACTGCCTAAACCATCCCCTCTCCTCCCGTCTGTGGAAAAATTGTCTTCCACGAAACTGGTCCCTGGTGCCAAAAAGGTTGGGGATCACTGCCTTAGAAGGGTCCTTCTGGAGGATGTGTGAACAGTTGCCATGGTAACTAGGTTCCATGGTAACCAGATAGAATTACGATGGTGGTGAAGCTGTAGCCAGTATATTTCATCATTGCTTCCAATAACAATTCTGCCCCGCTGTTCCCGGAGAGAGGACTAGGGCATGCCCAGCAGCAAACAGGTTTCCAATGGAAATGAAATAGCTTCATAAAGTTTCCTATAAGATCACCACTGAATTACATTGATTAGCCCACTAATAAGCGTTCAGTGCTCTAACAGCTCTCAGCCATATCGTCACAGTGCAGTTAAATGAAGTAGCATTGTTCTGGCTCTCAGGTGAGTTCTCACAACTTAAGCTAGTTTACTTCCCCTTTTGCCTCCACTCATTCGCTGGGAAACAGTAGCACCATTTTTTTTCTGGATGGCATATAAATGCAGGTTGCTCTGTGTTTATATCCAGCTTAATAATAATACATGTGTAATGGTAAAAATAATTATGGATGTCAGTGTACTGCTTTGCAGTTCACTGAGTACTTATTATAATCATTATATTCCTTCCACACATGAATCCTGGGATGTAATTTATTATCCCATTTTACAGATAAGGGAGAGAATGAGCCTCTGAATATGGAAACAACTTATTCAAATCAGGAAACTGGTAGTGAAGGGGCTGGGACAAAAGACAGGTCTTTTCAGCCTCAAAACTGTATGCTTGCTACTCCACTCCCAGCCTTTTTTCTTGCTACTCCTCCAGAGTCGTCCTAACCTGCTCTGTTACATTTGTGGGGAACTGTGTGCCTAGTCTCTGAACACCATTCTGCTTCTCCAATCGCTGCCTTTGTTTCTCCTTCAGGAATCTTCTTTAGCTTCTGACCCCCCTGGAAAGTGTCTACTTATCTTTAAAACTCAGATAAAGCATCCCCTCCTCTGTGAGGTACTTCTTGAACATCTCTCTTCTTTGTTGAAAAAGACCTGTTATTCTAAGGAACGGCCTTTATCACTTTTCAATTTGTCTCTCCACTAGGCTGTCAACTGACTGAAGGTAGAGCCTGGTGCTCTTTGTTTCTGTATTGCCAGGACTTACCTCAGTGTCCAAAACTGGATAGAAACGTAATAAATCCCTTTTGAAATGTTAGGCCCACATGTATTCCTTCTTTTTAAATTTTAAATTTTTTATTTTTTTATTTTACTGAAGTATAGTTGATTTATAATGTGTTAACCTCTGCTGTACAAAAAAGTGATTCACTTATACATATATATATATATTCTTTTTCATATCTCTTCGATTACAGTTTATCTTTGTCTTAACAGTTACTGAGGTCCAATTTACAACCCTCAATACTTGGAGAAATTTGAAAAATGACTTGTTCTAAGCTCAGGAAGGCTGGACACTTTGCAGTTTTCTCATCTCTTTAGAGCAGTGCTTAAAACAATTTATTTTCTCAGTAAACACAATTTCTCAGTTGTTGTGAAGCCCATACTTGTCCTTCTCACTGAAGATAATGGTCTGAGATGGCGTTACTTTTCCTAAATGAAAATAAGAGAATTGTAGGCAGGTTCTCATTGGGTTCCGACAGCTTTGTTTTGCCCGGAGCTTTCATAGCTCTATTCCCTCATATACGGTGATAAAAATTTCCTGTGTTTTCAATTAAAGGAGTATATTTTAGAAAATTAGCTGCTAAGAATTAGACTATGGGGTACTTACATATCATCAGACAAGTATCATTATTGGTATATGTGGGAGATACTATGAGTTACTTTCCCTTAGTCCCGGCTAACAGAACCCCAATTTTTAAAATATATACATTCTTTTTCATATTCTTTTCCATTATGGTTTATCACAGGATATTGAATATAGTTCCCTGTGCTATACAGTAGGACCTTGTTGTTTATCCATTCTGTATATAATACTTAGCATCTGCTAATCCCGAACTCACAATCCATACCTTCCCCAATCCCCCTCTCCCTTGGCAACCAGAAGTCTGTCCTCTATGTCTGTGAGTCTGTTTATGTTTTGTAGATAAGTTCATTTGTGTCCTATTTTAGATTCCACATATAAGTGATATCATATGGTATTTGTTTTTCTGACTTACTTCTCTTAGTATGATCATCTCTAGGACCATCCATGTTGCTGCAAATGGCATTATTTCTTTCCTTTTTTATGGCTGAGTAGTATTCCATAGTAGATATATACCACATCTTCTTTACTTATTCATTTGTTGGTGGACATTTAGGTTGTTTCCATGTCTTGGCTATTGTAAATAGTGTTGCCATGAACACAGGGGTGTATCTATCTTTTCCAATTATAGTTTTGCCCAGATATATGCCCAGGAGTGGGATTGCTGGATTATATGGTAGCTCTATTTTTAGTTTTTTGAGGAACTTCCATAATGTTTTCCATAGTGGCTGCACCAATTTACATTCCCACCAACAGTGTAGGAGGGTTAACAGAACGTCAATTTAATTTCTGGCCTTGACAGGACCCTTGTGATTAGTGTAAGTGTATCATGGCTTTCTGGCTCTCCTTTGCCAGATAATTCCTTTCTCTGCCTCCTTGGAATCTAAAGGTAAGATTTTGAGTGTCAGTAAGCTAAAGGGAAGGTTATTTAACGAGGCTGATTTCATTCCCATCACTTCTTGCCTTGAGACCTTGAGGTGACAAGCCTAAGGTTAAGAACAAAATCCCTAGGGGGATGGAGGGAAGCATAGCAGTTGCTGAATCCTTGAGGACACTTTTGAGCTTCTGAACAAGCCATGCGCTCCTCACCGCTGGGTGTGTTAAGTAAACTGCAAATATCTTGAAAGTTTAAGCCACTGTGAGACTTTTCATTACTTGCAATCTAATGCCAATGACAGATGGAGTACAGTGAGTATTGTATTTCCACATCTGTAGCAGTCAGGGACTCTACCCCCTTGCGGGGACCTTGTCTATGCCCAGATTATGAGGTGCTCCTCTTAAACATGTTGCTTTTTTTCCCTCTGGCTAAGTATGTGCCACGCATTTCTTTATAAATTCAGCTTGCATTAATTTGCATTTAATCTGTATTCTTTTCTCTGACATCTAGGATCTTCTCAGCATTTTGTCTTAATATTTCCAGGCAACGGCAGGTAGTAAGTAAACCTATCCCAGCAATATAATGAATACTTTGCTTTGCTTTTCTGATTGTATAACTATCTTTTTCATCTAGGCCAGTACTACCCAATAGAAATATAACAAGAGCCCCATGTGTAATTTAAAATTTTCTGAAAGGAGAAAGCACATGAAGATTACAGTACAATAATATCCTATAAAATGCAATGGTTAGAGTGAAATGTAATCCTACCAAAACAGTACAGTGTATTGAACAGAAAAAAATATTTTGCATTGCTTCAGTTTTAAAATTGAAATTAGTTAAAATTAGTTTATTGCACTGGCCACATTTCAAGTGCTCAAGTAGCCATGTGTGGTTACTCTATTGGATAGCTCAGGACCAGGCTTTAAACTTCTTGAAGGCAGGAACTGTGTTCTATGCAGATCACCTCTTAGTTGTTGCTTTTTCCTGGAACCCTTCTCAGGTCCCCCAAGACTGGGTGAAATGCCTCTCTTATGTGCTCCTACAGCCCTCTGCACTAACTTCTCAGGCAGTGCTTGCCTCCTGCATTGCAATTACTTATTTAACTGTCTGTAGGCTCCTTATAGGCAAGGACTATTTCTTTTTTTCTTTCCTTCCTCCTTTCTTTTTTCCTTTTTCCTTCTTTCTTTCTTTCTATCTTTCTTTTAATATTAAGACACCTTTTTAAAATTCTTTTCCATCATGGTTTACTACAGGATATTGAATACTGTGTTATACAATAGAACCTTGATGTTTATCCATTGTGTATATAATAGTTTGCATCTGCTAGTCCCAAACTCCCAATCTACCCCTCTCCCACCCCCTCTCCCTTTGCAACCACAAGTCTGTTCTCTTTGTCTGTGAGTCTGTTTATGTTTCATAGGTAAGTTCATTTGTGTCATACTTTAGATTCCATATATAGGTGATATCATACGGTATTTTTCTGACTTACTTCTCTTAGGATGATCATCTCTAGGCCCATGCAAGTTGCTGCAAATGGCATTATTTATTTTTTCTTTTAGACTAAGTAATATTCCATTGTATATTTGTACCACATCTTCTTTATCCATTCATCTGTTGGTGGACATTTAGGTTGCTTCCATGACCTGGCTATTGTAAATAGTGCTGCTATGAATATAAGGGTGCATGTATCTATCCGAATTATAGTTTCATCCAGATATATGCCCAGGAGTGGGATTGCTTGATCATATGGTAGCTCTATTTTTAGGTTTTTGAGGGACCTACACACTGTTCTCCATAGTGGCTGCACCAATTTACATTCCCACCAACAGTGTAGGAAGGTTCCCTTTTCTCCACACTCTCTAGGCAAGGACTGTTTCTAGGTTACAGTTATATGTCCTGTGCTTAGTACAGGGCCAGGTATATCATAGACACCCATCATATATTTACTGCTTTTATTGATGAATTGTTAAATTCACCAAAATTGTTGTTTTGGGAGCTTTTTTCAGAATAAGAGTTCCTTGAAGATAGAGATCATGACATTCATCTCTGTAGTTTCTTTACCTAGCATAAAGCTTAGCACATAGTAGGCACTCAATAAATGTTTGTTGAATGACTACTGAACCCTGCCACAACCCCAGGCTTTGCAGCCCTTCTGTCCTTACAGCTGTGGCTGGCTGGTTCTGACTGCAGCCTCAGCTTCTCCCTCAGGCTTTGAGACTTCGAATCACATTATGAAGACTTGTGTCTGACCCTCTGAGTTGGAGTCTGCCCTGCTTCCTCAGTCTGGTTAGTGCTGGGACCTGTCTTGGGCTTGTCAGGCTCCCTCTGCCTCCATCATCCTCTGCATGATTAAAGTTAATGGCCCTCCTGGCTTTCTGAGCCCAGTCTCCCTTTGGAGTGCTTTGTCTTGGATTATGCCTTCCTTTGATTTACATGCTGTGGTGTCTTGGTGTAGACTGATTTCTGGCCCATAACCATGCTTACATGTCTTGAGATTTCCTGTTCCACTACCAGACTAGATTTCCTCCAAAGTCCACCTCATTTTAGTTGTTTGGGTTGTGCAGTGGCAGGGCACACCTCCAGGGGGCAACATTCATTCACCCTAGATATAAACAGTTATTTTGACAACATTCCAGCAGATGGCAGTAAAGCATTTTGAGCAAAGGGGCGCCTTTTTTCTAGTTTGCACAGGCTCTCAAACAAGCCAGGATCTGGGCTGTCAGTGGGGTCTAGCAGGAGCTTCTAGTTGTGGTTTCCTGTCTGTCTCCTCTTCCTCTTATACTGGTAATTAATTGTACTTGGCCAGGTATAAAGAAGATGTAATAAATAGGAAAAGCCTCATGCTTGGAGAATGACACATATTTCCTTAGGATGATTTCCTGTTACCATGTGTCACAGGGTAGCACAGCATGGACCCTGCCTAGCCCTGCCTTCATCCTGGCACACTTGTCTCATTCCCTCACTTCCTATAATTCATCTGTAGACAACAGGTGTTCTATCACAAGTCTGATTAAGAGTCCTTATATGGAACATCAGTATAGGTACCAGTGGAACATGACCCTGGAGATGTTGGAACAGTCTATGCAGAATTGTTTTTAAGAGAAGTCTTTTTAAAACCATCAATAGGAAAGAATGCCATTTGCAGCAACATGGATGGACCTAGAGATTATCATACTAAGAAAGACAAATATTGTATGATATCACTTATATGTGGAAATATAATGATACAAATGAACTTATATATAAAACGGAAATAGACTTACAGACATAGAAAACAGACTTATAATTACCAAAGGGGAAAGGGGGGGTAGGGATAAATTAGGAGTTTGGGATTAACACACACACAAAACTATATATAAAATAGATAACAAAGAAGGACCTACTGTATAGCACAGGGAACTCTACTCAATATTTTGTAATAACCTATAATGGAAAAAAATCTGAAAAAGAATATAGATAGATGATAGATAGATAGATACACACATACATGTAACTGAATCCCTTCACTGTACACCTGAAACTAACATAACATTGTAAATCACCTATACTTCAATTTAAAAAAATAAATAAAACCATCAAAAGGAAAATACAAAGAAATGAAAGGGAACTATTTAATGGTTCCAAGAGAAGGAAGGTGTCCAAATGCTTGTGATGCTAATTTTCCTTTTAGGCCCAATCCTCGGGACTGTGGAGTCACATTTAACTGTGAGAGATCCATAAAGCTGTGAGCATCTCTCTGTGTGAGTCCATCAGGAGGAACTCAGCCCTCTGATTATTGACTCTCATGATGCATTTTAGAGTGCATTCAGGAAGGAGAATCTAGCCCCTGCAAGGGTAGACTCCATGCCTCCACCCAGTGGGCTCCAGGGAGGAGAACACGTCACAAAATGAAGCATGTGGTCAGTTCTGTCCTGTTTCAGGAACCAACTTCATCCCTGTGAATTCCCTTGTCCCCAGTTCTCCTGGGAATGTATTCCTGCTTAGGAGAGTAGAACCAGTCATTATCTGGTTTTGTTCTTCTAGGGTTGGACTATTCCTGATTATTTCTTTGTGGTTTGTAGGCCAATTTGATATTGGTGAAAAAAGGCCAACACCCACTGCTTGGGACAACTGCCCACTGACCTGACATAATGGAGATTTTCTCAGCTTTCTTTCTAGAAGCTATGTAACAGATATGGCTAAGATTAAAGATGTTTCATTGTGAAACATCACTGAGGGTAATAAAGAGAATTGGATGGGCAGAAAAGAAAACTGAGGTCTAACTTTGGTCCTGTCTCAAGTAGATATTTAGCTTCAGGAAATTCATCCTTTCTGAATACTGCTTCTCTCACATTAAATACAAATTTGAAAGAGGAGAAGTTTCCAGAATTCTCTGACTTTGGGTATTGTAAACGTGGCAGGCATTTCCAGTGGAAATACTGAATCATTAAGAGCAAGAATGGCAAGTGCCTGGCATGGCTGCCACATTGCCCCAAATCAATTGCACTATCCTTTCCTCTTGAGCCAGAGTGTGGTCTCAGAATCTCTCACAACACAGTGCCCAGGAGACCACTACCAATTAACTGAAGTTGGCTTTCAAGATAGAATCTTCTTGCCATCCCAGACTGTGAGAGTTCAAGGTTCTGCCTCTCTCATCACGCTGGAATTTCCATTTTCCTAACAGCTCCTAAAGCTGGTTAGTTGCTCATGACAACAAGGGTCTCAGCTGACTCACCAAGATAAACTCACATTCCCAGTCTTTGGCATACATCAAGGAAAGAATGTCTGAATGTGAAAATAAATGAAATGAACAGCAACAGTAAAGACAGAGGCTATATATATCAATATAAGTGAATAACATTTGATTTGTGCTATATTAAGTAGGAGCAATAGAGAATTTTAAAAAAGGATTCTAAATCTGGTTTGGCAAAGTATCCTCACGTCTCCAAATAGGGGGAAAATCCCTTTGGCTGATGATATTTAACAATTCTGTGCTGCTGACTTGAACACTGAAGGCTTTTTCTTTGCCTTAGTAGAGCCTATTGTGTATGTTCTCCAGGGACAAGAACCACAACATACAAGGCCTTACATCCTCTGTTCTTTAATGTTAATCCTTTGCATCTCATTTAGATGCAGTATTGTACAGCTGGAACAGAATTTATTTCATGATATCAGTTTTTACTAGTGGTTCTCAGACTTTATGGTTAACAGAATTTCATAGGGAGTTTGCACACAACGTAATTTCTTGGGCCCCATCTCCAGAGTCTGGCTTAACAGGTCTGAGGAATATGGTTTTTATCAAGTCCCAGATAGTCCTTAGATCACAGTTTGCTAAAAAGTTGTCTATTTTATAGTGAAGGAGTTCTTTCCTGAGTTTAAAACCGCATATTGATGTTTCCCATTTTTCATGTCAATGAGCCACATGGTACCATCATTTAAGTCTATGGTGCCCAGTTTGCATCATATCTTGAAGAATAAATTCCAGAAGCTATATGGAGAACAGAGTAGTTCTTGAATATGAAAACCCTGAATGACAAAAATACTCATATATCCATGTGATAATATCGTACTTTTAGTATCTACTGATGGAAAACATATGCAATAATAAGAAGATGCTATGAGCTCATTAACATTTTTAATGGCATTTATATTTCATCACCTGCATCTATGCACATCCAATGGCATGTTTTATGGACTAGAACAAAAAAATCTTAAAATTTGTATGGAGACACAAAAGACCCCGAATAGCCAAAGTGGTCTTCAGGGAAAAAAAAATGGAGCTGGAGGAATCAGGCTCCCTGACTTCAGACTATACTACAAAGCTACAGTAATCAAAACAATATGGTACTTGCACAGAAATTGAAACATAGATCAATGGAACAAGATAGAAAGCCCAGAGATAAACCCACACACCTATGATCAACTAATCTATGACAAAGGAGCCAAGGATATACAATGAAGGAAAGACAGCCTCTTCAATAAGTGGTGCTGGGAAAACTGGACAGGTACATGTAAAAGAATAAAATTAGAACACTCCCTAATACCATACACAAAAATAAACTCAAAATGGATTAGAGACCTAAATGTAAGACCAGACACTATAAAACTCTTAGAGGAAAACATAGGAAGAACACTCTTTGACACAAATCACAGCAAGATCTTTTTTGATCCACCTCATAGAGTAATGGAAATAAAAACAAAAATAAACAAATGGGACCTAATGAAACTTCAAAGCTTTTGCACAGCAAAGGAAACCATAAACAAGATGAAAAGACAACCATCAGAAGGAGAGAAAATATTTGCAAATGAATCAATGGACAAAGGATTAATCTCTAAAATATATAAACAGCTCATGCAGCTCAATATTAAAAAAACAACCCAATCCACAAATGGGCAGAAGACCTAAATAGACATCTCTCCAAAGAAGACATACAGATGGCCAAGAAGCACATGAAAATCTGCTCAAAATCACTGATTATTAGAGAAATGCAAATCAAAACTACAATGAGGTATCACCTCATACCAGTTAGAATGGGCCTCCTCAGAAAATCTACAAACAACAAATGCTGGAGAGGGTGTGGATAAAAGGGAACCCTCTTGCATTGTTGGTTGGAATGTAAATTGATACAGCCACTATGGAGAACAGTATGGAGGTTCGTTAAAAAACTAAAAATTGAATTACCATATGATCCAGCAATCCCACTACTGGGTATGTACCCAGAGAAAACCATAATTCAAAAAGACACATGCATCCCAATGTTCATTGCAGTACTATTTACAATAGCCAGGTCATGGAAGCAACCTACATGCCCATCAACAGATGAATGGATAAAGAAGTTGTGGTGCATATATACAATGGAATATTACTCAGCCATAAAAAGGAACAAAATTGGGTCATTTATTGAGACGTGGATGGATCTAGAGACTGTCATACAGAGTGAAGTAAGTCAGAAAGAGAAAAATATTGTATATTAATGCATATATGTGGAACCTAGAAAAATGGTACAGATGAACCAGTTTGCAGGGCAGAAATTGAGACACAGATGTAGAGAACAAACGTATTGACACCAAAGGGGAAAAGCCAGGGGTGGTGGTGGTGGTGGTGTGATGAATTGGGCGATTGGGATTGACATGTATACACTGATGTATATGAAATTGATGACTAATAAGAACCTGCTGTATATACATATAAAAAAAGAACCAAAACAGCCAAGACAATTTTGAAGAGGAAGAAGAAGATGTGGTAGTGATAAGGTGTGGAGACTTATTTATGCAATAACAAGACTTTAAAAATAAAACTAGTGTAATGTTGGCATGGGAGTGTGCAAGTACTGTATTTCAATGTAACAGTTCAGAGTGCTCAAGAAATGACCCACATATAATGAGAACTTGATGTTATTATAAATTGGCATTATATTGATTAATCAATATATTGTGCTAGATAATTTTGTACGAAAAAAGTCAACTTAATTCTATATCTGGGACTCTTCTTGGAGTTTCAGACTCATACTCAAACAATGTATCCCAAACTGAACTGATTGTAACTTGTCAAACTATTCCTTTTGTATTCTGTGTATCACTAACAAAGAAATTTGAGAGCCAGTATTTATTCTTCTGCCTCTTTAATTTATTTCACACACCCAAGCAATAAAATATTTTTTAGAGTTTATCTTCTAAAAAAAAAGTATCAGTTGCATATATGTGTGAAAGATATGGTTTATTTATTTTTTATTTTATTGAAGTATAGTTGCTTTATTGTGTTGTGATAATTTCTTCTGTACAGCAACGTGATTCAGTTATACATATATATATATATATATATATATACATATATATACTTTTTCATATTATTTTCCATTATGGTTTATCACAGGATATTGAATATAGTTCCCTGTGCTATACAGTAGGACCCTGTTGTTTATCCATTCTGTATATAGTAGTTTGCATTTGCTAATCCCAAACTCACAGTCCATCTCTCCCCACTCCCCTCCCCCTTGGCAACCACGTGTCTGTTCTCTGTGTCTGTGAATCTGTCTCTTTTGTGGACATGTTCATTTGTGTCATACTTTAGCTTCCACATATAAGTGATATCATATGGTATTTGTCTTTTTCTGTCTGCTTTACTTCACTTAGTATGATCATCTCTAGCTTTGCCCATATTTCTGCAAATGGCATTATTTCATTTTTTATGGCTGAGTAATATTCCACCATATATATATATATATATATATATATATATATATATATATACACACACACACACTAGATCTTCTTTATCCATTTCATCTGTAGATGGTTATTTAGGTTGCTTCCATGTCTTGGCTACTGTGAGTAGTGCTCCTATGAAAATTGGGGTGCATGAAGATACTGTTTATTTAATCTACATACAACAGATTAGGAAACCCTGTGAAAGAATTCCATCAAGCTAACCCATATGTTCCCCATTCTGTGTTCCTTGACATAGAAGCTTGCGTCATTTGGGATATGGAAAAGACCGGGGTACTTGAGTTTGAACTCCACAAAGGACACACACTGCCTTAGTTATGTAGAGACTTTACCCATAAGCCTTAGTTTCCTCATCTGTAAAATAATGATAGTTAACATATTCCTAATGCGTTTAATGTAAAGATTGAACTATGTAATGTATGTACACTTCTTGGCCTGAAATGGACAATTAACATTGGTTTTCTTTCTCTCTTCATAAGAATTAATGAAGTGACTCTTTAGGATACAGCCACAGGAGAATCTGAGGATTTATGCTTTTCCCGTAGATTCAGCTTGAATGACCCAGAAGCTGTCCTTCTCTACAGGAGATAGTTTAAGGGACTTTCCACTTGGTGCTATACTGATGCTGTATTGTCCTGTGCTTATTTTGTGCATGTCAGTTGACCACAAGTCTATAAACCACAGTAATCCTGGGAAAATAAGGAGCAGAATTGAAGTGGGCTCCTGTAAGTTACGCGTATCTCACACTATTGTTCTTCATTAAAAAGATTCTCGCCACTGGAGGAATGATACAGAACAAACAACTACCCCATCTCCTTTCATTTGGAGAGGAACACAGAAGCATCACCCATAATTAGTGTGTTTTTGTCTTAATGTTCCCAAGTCAAGCCTACAGATGGAGCCAAGGTAATTACATCCACTTGGAACCTCCTTTTCTGCCCCTCCTCAGGAGATAACAGGAAGAAGCTTGTGTTTCTCTATCTCTCTGTAACTATTCTACAATTTGACACTAAAAACACTCAGGCTCGAGGTTTAATTTGAATATCTATGGTATAAAATTACCAGTGTTCACATTCCCTTGCATTTTCCTGACAAATTAATTGCCAATACAATTTTCTACAGCGGGGGTGTGTGGAGGGTGATTGGGTTGCCAGTTCAGTTTATGGAGGTAATTATGGGTGCCCTTGGCCAGGAAAGAGCAGAGATGATACTAAGGGTCCAATGTTGAGGGTAACAGCAACTGCTCCTTTGTCTGCTCCATAGATCCATGGGAAACACGTGTAATGTGTAGAATTTAGTACCTTTGGTACATGTAATTCAATCTATTCAACATGTTATGATCTGTAGCTGCCATGAGCTCTCTGAAATTACACCCTGTGTCACCATTACCTGGTTCTTAGGTCTTTGCTCTATTTTCTCAGCATTCAGAGTCCTTAAAACTTCAGGTTAAGGGTGTAAACAGTGAAACCGGCTAAAGCACAGGGTAAATAAGGCTAAAAAGAAATTCTTCATTTTGCCTGGGTCTGAGGGAAGGAGCACTTTTGTTGACATATTTATAAGTAACTGGTCTCTGAAAGACATGGGAAAACATTCTGTTGGGATAAAGCATCTGACCTTTTAAGAAATAATCTCTGGGCTTCCCTGGTGGCACAGTGGTTGAGAGTTCACCAGCCAATGCAGGAGACACGGGTTCGTGCCCCGGTCTGGGAAGATCCCACATGCCGTGGAGCAGCTGGCCCCGTGAGCCATGGCCGCTGAGCCTGCACGTCCGGAGCCTGTGCTCCGCAACGGGAGAGGCCACAACAGTGAGAGCCCCACGTACCACAAAAAAAAGAAAAAAAAATAGAAATAATCTCTGCTCATTTCAAAGCCTGCGTTGAAAAACCATTTCCCTGAAAGATACACCTTTGGAGGAGATGCATACGTTCCTTTTTCAGCCTAAGTCTCTCACAGCAGTTGTAATTCTCTTGTGTCAGAGGGATTTCCTGCTGGAGTTTTAATTTTTATCATGCCTAATTGTAAAAACAAAAAAGAACAAGCAGAGAGATTTTAAAAGCCAATAAAAATATCAAACTCGGGTGAGGAAGTCGTGGAGGTAGTGAATACCACAATAGATAGAAATCTTTAAGCATCTTCCTTACACTTTTTCAAGTGTTTCAAATACTAGTACTTTTATAGATTTCTTTTCATCTCAAAGATATTTTTAGAAATAAAATGTTATAACATTACTGTGTGACAAGAAAAAACAACCCAAAAGCAGAGAAGTGCATACATATGACTTCATTAACTCTAGTTCTAGAGTTTTCCCTGTGATATCAGTTGCTTTCAAAAATACTAAAGATATAATGAAGATGAGATAACACTTCTGGCATTTTAGTTCCTGGAATAATGGGATTGGAGAAAAAGGAGTGAGGTTCTTTGTTGGCCAAGGCTAATGAACAAGGGTTTCACTTGTCTTTTTGATTAATTTGGATCTCATCACCCAAACATCTCAGCTCCAAGGCTTCGGCCAAACATGCCTTGGGAGGCAAGGTCACTCCCTCAGAACTTTCACCAGGGTAATTGGTCAGAATATGACAGAGTAGGGGGAACATCTACTTCAGTCTTTCATTTCAGAGAGGCCCACGGATGGTCAAGGGATTTCCCAAAGATCATCAGGTAAGTTAGTAATAGAATGAACACCTGATTCTCTTCAAAGCAGCAATAAGCAAATGTTATGGGACCATAATCAGTTACTTTACGTGGGTGTGGGCCTTGAGTACTAAATTTGTAAATCAGCTTTGCTCTACAAAATTTTCAGATTATGATGCTTTGATACAAATACCATGGTATTGACTTTCAAGTGGAGTTGGGGAAGGAGAAGAGAGTGAATGTGTATTGAGCATGTACTATCACAAGGCATTTCCAATTTACTATTGCTTGTAAATTTCATGTCTCCCCAGTGAAATGGATATTATTCCTAGTTTACAAATGAGAAAATCTAGGCTTAGAGAAGTTGAGCATTTTTCCCAAGATCTTTCAGCTGTTAGTGTAGGATTTGAACCCATAAATATACAATTCCAAGTCCATTTATAATTTTTCTATTCACTATCATTGTTTCACCCATTCCAACGTTATTTTTGTTACTCTTTCTAGCACCAGGTAAAAAGCCAGGTCAAGATAATCAGCCTTATCATTTAACACAGGCATTTTATAGGACATCTACCAAATACCAGATTTGTGTTGGGTGGGAGGAAAATACCAAGGGATATGAGACCTTTGTGTAACTTAGTGTTTCATCCCCAGCATCTGGAACATTGCCTGGCTCACGTTAGGTATTTGAGAAGTATTTTACAAATTAATAAGTGAAGGAACAATGGAAGGTATTTCATTGCTATTGTAATTTCAACATTTTGATATTAAAAGCTAAGATTACTGGCAAAAGTTTATCTAACCAAACTACCAATCTATATGACAACAGCACTTTTTGTGTATTTGCTGGTTTGAGATAAATTTCTTTGGGGCTGCAATTCATGAATCAAGGAAAGGAATGGTGTGGTAGGACAAAAATGTTTCTTTTAAACTTTTGTCAGTTTCATATAAATTGATTGAGTTATGGGGTCATTTGGGGATTTTTGACTTAACTGCATAGGTGAGTTTTTCTCTAAATAGTTCTTCAGCAATTCCCTAGAGAAATGCAGATATTTACCTTTGACACATGCAAAAATTTGATTAGAAAGCTTCCCTTTTAATTTATGGGCACCTATCATGAAGCAGTTTATTTCTTGGTTAAAAACACCCATTTGGAGAGAGTTCATGCATACTTTATGAGCTGACTCTGCAAGAATCCACTGCAGATCTTCTTGGAATGAAAAGGAAAGGTAGCTGCTCTGAATTCTGATGAGACATCCTGGAAAGAGCTCTCACATCTACAATCTACAAAGGCCCTATAAAAAGGAAAATAAGAAAGAAAAAACATTTGATAATATATGTCAGGTGACTTAGAAATCATGATCTCATTTTAATTCTCATTGCAGTTTTATGAAGCAGTATAGCCCTATTTTATAGCAAAGCCGAGATTGAGGTTGAGATTTAATCCAAGTCATCCAGCTGGTAAACAAGGAATTCAAATCCAAGTTCCTTCTACTGTATTACTGTACCATTATTCTTATTGAAACTCATCCTCCACCATCTACTGTCCTTGCTAGGGTGACTCTATTGCTGCCCTTTTATATGAAAACTTTTTTATTGGCGCCAAATTTTCTACTTACTACAGAAGAACACCTCAGGGATCAATCACATTATAAAGGTTTTATGAGGAAAACAGAAGTGATAGTACAAACCCTTAGGTACCACACAGACAGAAGATGCTCTTGCTCTGGAAACCCAGAGATGGAATTTTGTTTACTTCACAGGACTGTGGCATGTTTAGTCAGCAGATCCAAACAGAATGTCATTGATTAAGAATTTGAGAGTTCAGCCATTTGTGGTTTCCCATACACACGTGTGTATTATTTTATTAGCCAGACAGTGATAGTCATTGGAAAGTGGAGGACCTAATTCAGACTTCATATTCTGATCCTGTATTGTCAACAGAGAAGAAAAGAATTTCAAGGACAGTCTGATATTCAGAGGACTGAATCTTTCTTTCTAGACACCTGAAGGCAGTGAGAGGCAGGGGTGGGCTGCTTGGCCAGTTTCCCCTCCCCGTTAGATTCTAGCCCTAAGCCCTAGCCCTCTTATAGAGATGTTCTGGGGCCTTTATTTCCTAAGGGCTCATTTTGCATCTCCCCCTCTGGAAATTAACCCCTAACTCTATACCACAGCATAGACAAAGGTCCAAGACAAGATTTCCAAGTGAACCCAGAAGGCCGTCTGGGTTCCCAGGAGTTTTCTTTTATATGCCAAGAGGGTCTTGTGCAAAATGAGTCCTGAAAGTGCACTGAAATTTTTTCACAACAGTTTGGGAAATTCCCAGTAGATTTCGTTCATCAGCAACTTTCCAGCAAAGGCACACTGAACTTTTTACAAAGGTACTGCAAAGAGGTTTTATCTAAGTTTAGAATTTTTGCAGTACTAGAGCTTTGTAAAAGTTACATTTTTCCTCATTTCCTGATTCACAGTCCATTCTTTCAGATATCAAAATTCAAAGGGCAGTAGGGAATGTTGCCCTTAGTTTATTAAGTTAATTTCTTTAGTTTATAAAATTTTTGTTAACTTAAATATCTTCCATGGCTCAGAGGAAAAAATAAAAATAAAAACTATTAGAGAATGATACTTCTCCATCTATTCCCATTTTGTCTTCTTTCCCGCTTAGAGGATCTGAAAGTTCCTGCTCCCCTCTCTGAACACACTGTGCCCCAGAGATTGGGTTTTGTGTTTTTAAAATTTATTTTATTGAAGTATAGTTGATTTACAGTGTTGTGTTAATTTAGGCTGTACAGCAAAGCGACTCAATTTTATATATATATATACATATATATATGTATATATATATTCTTTTCCATTACGTTTTATCACAGGATGTTGAATATAGTTCCCTGTGCTACACAATAGGACCTTGTTGTTTATCTATCCTATATATACTAGTTTGCATCTGCTAACCCCAAACTCCCTATCTATCCCACCCCCACCCCTCCCCTCCCCCTTGGCAACCACAAGTTTGTTCTCTATGCCTCTGAATATGTTTCTATTTTGTAGATAAGTTCATTTGTGTCATACTTTAGGTTCCACATATAAGTGGTATCATATGGTATTTGTCTTTCTCTTTCTTAGTATGATAATCTCAAGATCCAGCCCCAGAGCATTTTTTGTTTGTTTTGTTTGTTTTTTGGTACCACCATGCAGTATGTGGGATCTTAGTTCCCCAACCAGGGGTTGAACCCCAGGCCACAGCAATGAAAGCACCAAGTCCTAATCACTGGACTGCCAGGGAACTCACCCCAGAGGTTTTTATTTAGAGATCATTTGCTTACAACTCAAAGTGCCCTTCTTGAAACAGGTATTTTTAGAAAAGGTGGTGAGGTGCTTATAAATGCCTTCTCAACTTTCTTGGGCCTGGAGGTCAGAGTCTCAGTATGATTTCAATAAAATCTAGTCAGTGTGTGCACCATTGTTTTTGAAAATGGATTCTGAAATACTTTCCATTCAGTGGAGCCTCAGGGGCTGAAAGAGTTCTTCTGGCACCAGTAGTTTGCTGATTCTTTATCTGGGATTACAGAGGGGAACCTCAGGAGCTCTTACATTGTTCTGTTAATCTTAAATGGGCAAAGATGGTCAGTTCCCCTTCTAGGGGCAGACCTGATCTTCCTCAGCATCCAGGGCTGTGGGAATCTATTATTCTTCCAACCAGAAGATGCTTTTCCCTCAAAATCAAGTCTCCAATTGTTTTCAGTAACTGAGTAATTCTGTCTTTGGCAGGTACTTCCCCACAATACATTAATCCATTATAAAGGATAGCTGAGGAAAAAATTGAAGTAGAAAATGCTTAAAATGCAGTTCAGGGTGTAGCAGAATCAAAGGAAAATTTTGATGGTGAGTAATTCACTAAAAACCTCCTTTTAGAAACTGTGGTCACTTTATCATTGCTAATGGGACACCACTTCCTTCTATATTCAGGCCCTGTCTGGTCTAAAAAGAGATGGGGTCCATAGGTTGAGTCTTAAGTGTTTCCCAAGATTTTACGGTCCAGCTGATCAGTCTGATCTTAATACAAAGTATATTCTCAGCTCTTTGCTAAGTCTCAGAGGGCCAGAAATATTAAATTTTAGTGTTAAGTACATGAGACAATAAGGCTCTGTTAATAATATGCTATTGTATGCTCAACATTGTTAATTATTAGAGAAATGCAAATCAAAACTACAATGAGGTATCATCTCACTCCGGTCAGAATGGCTGTCATCAAAAAGTCTACAAATAATAAATGCTAGAGAGGGTGTGGAGAAAAGGGAACACTCCTGCACTGTTGGTAGGAATGTAAATTGGTGCAGCCACTATGGAGAACAGTGTGAAGGTTCCTCAAAAAACTAAACATAGAGCCACCATATTATTCAACAATCCCACTCCTGGGACAAAACTATAATTCAAAAAGAGACATGCACCCCAGTGTTCATTGCAGCACTATTTACAATAGCCAAGACATGAAAGCAACCTAACTGTCCATCAACAGATGAATGGATAAGGAAGATATGGTACATATATACAGTGGAATATTAGCCATAAAAAAATGAAATAATGCTATTTGCAGTAACATGGATGGACCTAGAGATTATCATACTAAGTGAAGTAGGCCAGACAAAGACAAATATCACATGGTATGGCTTATAAAGTAAGTCCTCCACATACAAACCTTCAAGTTGCAAACTTTCAAAGATGTGAAGGTGTGTTCCATCAACATCAGGTGTGAGTGAAATTGCACCTTGCCCTCTGTCTCCTATTGCTGATGACCCTTCAGCTCTACCACCTCCCACCTCCTCTCCCTCCTCCAGTCAGTAACTATTCTTGCCTCTTCACTCAATGTCAGCCCCTGTATGCCAGCTGTTGTACTGTACTACTGTACTTTTCAAAGTACTGTACTGTAAGATTTAAAATGTTTTCTTCATTTTTTTGTGTTTTTTAATGTATTATTTGTGTGAAAAGTATTATAAACCTATTACAGTACAGTACTATATAGCCAATTCTGTTAGTTGGGTACCTAAGCTAATTTTCTTGGAGTTATGAACAAATCGGACTTATGAAGGTGCTCTTGGAACTGAACTCATTCGTATGTAGGAGACTTACTGTATGTGGAATCTAAAAGAAAAAAAAAAGTACAAATGAACGTATATACAAAACAGAAATAGACCCATAAGCATAGAAAACAAATTTATGTTTACCAAAGGGGAAGCAGGGGGGAATTAGAAGTTTGGGATTGACATATACACACTACTATATGTAAAAGAGATAATCAATAAGGACCTAATATATAACACAGGGAGATACACTCAATATGTTTATATATATATTTTTGTGGTACGCGGGCCTCCCACTGTTGTGGCCTCTCCCGCTGCAGAGCACAGGCTCAGGACGCGCAGGCCCAGCGGCCATGGCTCACGGGACCATCCGCTCCACGGCATGTGGGATCCTCCCGGACCGGGACACAAACCCATGTCCCCTGCATCGGCAGGCGGACCCTCAACCACTGCGCCACCAGGGAAGCCCCCACTCAATATTTTATAATAACCTATAAGGGAAAAAAAATCTGAAAAAGAACATATATGTATAACTAAATCACTGTGCTGTACACCTGAAACTAACACAACAGTGTAAATCAACTATACTTCAATAAAATTAAAAAAAAAATAGTACCTAATATGCTATTGCCAGATGTATACAGAATCATCCTGCTTAGTGTCATTTTCTCTTTGTTTAGCATTTCCTCCAAGAGAGTGTTCTGTTTAGATCTCTCATTCATTTATGTATCTGATAAATATTGACTGAGCATCATCTACATGCCAAGTGCTCATCTACTTAAGAAGTCGGCACACTATGGTCCTTGGGCGAATCCAGTCCACCACCAGTTTTTGTAAATGAAGTTTTACTGGAACACAGCCATGCTTGTCTGTTAACAGATAATCTCTGGCTGCTTTTACGCGACTGTGGCAGATCTGAGTAGTTGCAACAGAGACTCTTTGACCCGCAAAGCCTTTTGAAGGAAGAGGGCCTGTTCTCAATGATGATACAGGGCTCATGAACTTAAAGAGTTAACATTGTGGGGAGGAGCATGGTGCTGGAAAGAGACCCTAAGCAAGTGAAAAGATAAAAAAATATACTGCTGTTACCAAGCAGATAAAGTAGAGAGATGTGTTGGAGAACAGGCAGGGGAGGCCTTCCTGAGGGGGATCCACATGATCAGATCTGAGTGATGGAGAGGGAATAAGGAGATCTGGGGAAGAGTCCTGAGTGAGGGAAGGGCACAAGCAAAGGCCTCATCCGGAATTAGGTTGGCATGTTCAAGATGCAGTAAAAAGGAGTAATAGGAGATGACGTCAAATAGCAGTCAGGGGCTGGGTTAGTGGGGCCTCCTAGGCTGTGCTTAGTCTTGGATTTGTTCAAAAACCTGGGGTACCTTTGGACGCTTTGAATCAGTGTGGGGACGTGAACTGACATGTGTGTTCAGAGATCATTCTGGGTGTTAGGAAATGGATTGGAGGGGACAAGAGTAGAAGCCAGGAGACTGACTAGGAGAAATCTAAGTGAGAGAGGATGGAGGCAATAGTGATGAGAAGTGGATTGATCTGGGACACCTTCTGGAATTATGGCAAGTGGGACACGCTAATAGATGATTGGATGTGGGTATGAGGAAAAATGAGAATTTGAGGTAAGTTAAGTGTTTGGATAGACTAACTAAGGGAAGGGTGGTATTTTTATCTACCTGGAGAGGACTAAAAAGGTGGAACAAATTTGAGTAGAGATGTGGATGAAAAGTTTTGTTTTGGGAAAATTAAGATGCCTGTTAGGTATCCAAATGGAGATGTCAGATCAGCTATTGGATGTATACTCTTGACGTGCTATCAAAATTTCAGTGATATCAGAATTGGAAATAAGAATTTTAGAGTTGTGTCATATGGATACTTGCCATAGCCAAGGGAATGAAAGAGATCTCCTAGGGGTATAATACTGATAGAAAAGAGATGGCTACCAATTAGGTATAAACATTGCAAAGATATGCTCACAGAATGGGAAACATATGAATTAGATCCAGATTCTAATTCTTCTCAGCCCCTTACCAGCCATGTAGCCTTGGCCCTTTTACATCTTTGGTCCTCAGTTTTCTTGTGTTAAATTTTTAAAATCTATGACTTTTAGTTTCTGATTTAAATGATGATCACTTACCAAATCATGCTTCTTATCAAATCATGAGTCAGTTTTACTCAGAGGAACAAAGTTCCTTGATCTTCATGGGTTCTCACTTGAAATCTTTTCCCCGATTGGTGTATTAAGGAGCAAAAATGTTGGGGATCCAATGTTTGGAAACTCTTGCTTGATCAGATATGATCACAGAGCTCTGTTAGAGGCTCTAACTTCCTCACACCCTCCCCACCTTGTGCTGACCATGTTGAAACAGCAATAAAACTCACTTTGTATAGTCATCTGAGTTGATGTTGTGAGGGCAGCCATATCTCCATGCAGGGGAAAGCTATCTGCAGCCTTGAGTCCGGACTTTCAAGACCCCAGGACTCTGAACTTGGCTGAAGTCTGTCCAGGAGGCTTAGAACTTGGTAGTTCTCCAGTAACTCCTGCCAGTGTTTTTAAAGAGGTTCAGACAATGGACCTCTGTCCCAACACCATTATCCTAAACTGCAGAAATGGAGATTGTTGGTCTCACTGACTATTCCCCAACCGAGCCAGCCAAGGAGGGTTTGATCTCGGAAAGACAGCATTGAGCGGTGGCTTGAAGTGAGATCTTAGTTCCCTGCTCAGGAATTGAACCAGGTTAGCCTGAATAAAAACCAGGAATCCTAGCTGCTAGTCCACCAGGGGCTAGAGGTTAGAAGTGAAATTCCCCTGGCCCTTGCCCCTGTTGAAAAATGAATTTCTCAGGAGGCAAAAACTGTAAAAACAGGTACAAAGTTTATTATTAGAGACACAGCACAACAAGCGGGAGAGCACACAGAGAAACTAAGATAGAAGCAAGGCAGAAATACACACCCGGAGAGAGAAAGGTTGGGGGCATCCTCCCTAATAAGGAGGAGCACAGTAAAGAGGCAGTTGAATCATTTATATAAGGCTATTCTTCCAGGTCTTTGTTTACCTTTGGCCAATTATCTGTTTTCTTTTTCTGCAGGCGACCTGCCTTAGGACCCTACACAACATGCGTGGGCAACTTTTTTCCAAGATGGATTCCAGCCCAGAGGCCTGGGGGTGTTTGGCATCACCTATTCTGGGGTGGTGCCCCCTCCTTTTTGACCGCCATGGAGACTTTCTGCACATGTGCAGTGTCTCCCTATGTGACCTCTTGATCCTTTACTCCAAGAGGGTTTAGCCCCTCTCTGTTCCTGCTGTGACTATTATCTCAAAGTGCCCTCAGGAAACAAAGCCTTGTTATTTACCCTGTTTTGTTGTTATTTCTATTTCAAAGTGCAAACACGAGTTTGTAAATGCCTAACATGGAGCCCATCTATCTCCTGCCTCAGGTTGATCTCAGGCCACCTTAGACTCTGTGACCAAAGGTTCTGTGTTTATAGAGTCACTGAAGCAAGTTACTTACCTTCTTTGAGCTTAGTTTCCACTCTCTGTGAAATGCATGTAATATCAGCTTTACTGGGTAAAATTTAGGTTAATAGAGGTCACCTCTGTGAGAATTCTAGGAGAGTCAGTGTTGATTTTCTTCTCCTGTGGAGTACACTCCTGGGCTGTCCTTAGCATGCTCTGCCCTGATAATTTCATGCAGTGATGGTGAGGTGTGAGAACTAGGGCCAGACTTGGGATGGACATCTCGGAGGATGAAAGGGGACACTAAAGCTGGGAGAAAGGAAGATTCACCTGAACACTGCAGCCCTGCTTCCTGCATGCCACTCAATCTCCTCTGTTTTCTAAATTTTCTACAAGTGTAATGTACTACAGTTGACCTTGAGCAACGCAGGGGTTGGGATGCCAATCCCCGAACAGTTGAAAGTCTGCATATAACTTTACAGTCGGCCCTCAGTAAACATGGTTCCACACCCACAAATTCAACCAGCCAAGGATTGTATACTGTATTTAGTGAAAAGAATCCTTGTATAAGTGAAGCCATGTAGTTCAAACCCGTGCTGTTCAAGGGTCAACTGTGGTTGTATCATTTGTGATATATTGTGATTTATAATAAATATATATTTGGGTTTTGTCCATTCCTTTCACAGAACTCCTAAAACCCTTGCAATTTTTCCTGTGAGGAGGGCAATAAATGTGTCTTTTATTATGTTAATGAAGTTGCATTTGGAAGACATCTGAAGAGGGGGACTTGTTGCCTTGGGAACCAACCCCATATTAGAGGGTTGAAACTTTCAGTCCCTGCCCCTCCCCAACCTCCAGGAGGAGAGAGGCCTGGAGACTGAGTTCAGCCACCAATGGCCAATGATTTGATCAATCATGACTATGTAATGAAGCCCCTGCCTGTAAAAACTCAAGAGGGGGTGTGGAGAGATTCCAGGGAGGTGAACCAGAACTCATCCACGTGCTGCTGTGCTGGGCCCCAAACTCCATGGGTATAAAACTCCTTTGTTCAGGATCTTGCCCCATGTACCTTCATCTGGCTGTTGTTTGGTGTCCTTTAATATCCTTTGTAATTAACTGGCAATCTAGTGAGTAAACTAGTTTCCCAAGTACTATGAGCTGCTCTAGCAATTAACCAAACCCAAGGAGTGGGTCATGGGAACCTCTGATTTGTAACCAGTCAGTCAGAAGCACAGGTAACAACCTGGACTTGAGATTGGCATCTGAAGTGGGGGCAGTCTTGTGGGACTGAGACCTTACCTGTGATATCTGATGCATCTCTGGGTAGCTGCTTCCAGAATTGAGTTGGATTGTAGGACACCCAGCCAGCGTTGGAGAATTGCTTGGTGAGGGGGGAAAAAAATCCACATATTGGAACTGGTGTTAGAATCATATTATTAGGGGGTGGAGTCAAGATGGTTTTGTGGGAAGATACAGAGTTCGTGTCTCCCCACAACTAGGGTGCCTGCTGGACGCTGGTAGGGGACCTCAATGCCCAAGGAGACAAGAGGAACCCCCAAGTGATGGGGTAGGACATGGGGGTACTGAGGGAGGTGGAGAAGTGGAGGCCAGAAAGGACCTGAGGGGTGGCTGGGAGGGGAGAGGGAGAGGGGTTCCCAGGCTTGGAGGGACCCTCAGGGGCTCTGATCAGGGGGAGATCGAGCATGCCTAGTGTTTCCCCTGCCTAATCAGCTTGGAAAGCCTGCCCCACTCTAAGACCAGGTCCTACGCCCTCAGGGTCCCCCTCTGGGCTTTGTGGGTCCTAGGGGCATAGGAGGGAGGTTGGGGGAGAACAGGAGAGGCAGGAAGCAGGGTCCCTCCAGGACCAGAGGAGCAGGAGAGGAGCAGAGGGCATTTTCCCAACCCACTTGGGCCCAGAAAGCCTGCTGAGCTCCCAGGCCAGGTCCCCCACCCTCCGAGACCAGAGGCATGCCTGGGCCCTTTCTGTTATGTTGAACCCAAGTACCGCCCCCCAACCCCCCAGGGGTTTTTCCAGCCCTAAGCATAGGCCCCACTCACAGCCTAAGCCCTGCCTCTGCCTAAGTGCCACCCCCACAGCCAAGGCCTTTACCACCTTTTTTTTTTTCCACCTCTTTTTAGTAATTGTGGTTCTGTTTTACCTTCGGGTTGTAGTTTCATCTATATTTTTATTTTTATATTCTTTCTAACATATCTCTTAGTTTCCTAGTCTAATCTTAATTTTTAATCTTTGTTAATGTTCTCCTTTCTTTTCTTTTCTTTTCTTTTTTTTGCCAACCTGCATGGCTTGTGGGATTTTGGTTCACAAGCTGGGGGTCAGGCTGAAGCACCTGTGGTGGGAGCTCTGAGTCTGAACCACTGGACTAACAGAGAACCTCAGACCCCTGGGAATATTCATCAGAGTGAGGTCTCCCAGAGGTCTTCATCTTTGCACCAAAACACAGCTCTACCCCACAGCCTACAAACTCCAGTGCTGGAAGCCTCAGGCCAAACAACCAGTAAGACAAGAACACAATCCCATTCATCAAAAAAAAAAAAAAAAAAAAGCGATGGCAAAAAAATATGTCACAGACAAAGGAGCAAAGCAAAAAACCTACAAGACCAAATAAATGAAGAGGAAACAGGAAATCTACCTGAAAAGGAATTCAGAGTAATGATAGTAAATATGATCCAGACTCTTGGAAATAGAATGGAGGCATGGATTGAGAAAATACAAGAAATGCTTAACAAAGATCTAGAAGAACTAAAGAACAAACAGAGATAACAACACAACAAGTGAAATGAAAAATACACTAGAAGGAATCAATAACAGAATAACTGACACAGAAGAACAAATAAGTGAGCTGGAAGACAGAATCATGGAAATAACTGCTGAGGAGCAGAATAAAGAAAAAGAATGAAAAGAATTGAAGACAATCTCACAGACCTCTGGGACACTACATGCACCAACATTTGAATTATGGGGTCCCAGAAGAAGAAGAGGTTAAAAAAAAAGGGTCTGAGAAAATATTTGAAGAGATTATAGTGGAAAACTTCCCTAACATGGGAAAGGAAGTAGTCACCGAAGTCTAGGAAGAGCAGAGAGTCCTAAACAGGATAAACCCAAGGAGAAACACACCAAGACATATATTAATCAAACTATGAAAAATTAAATACAAAGAAAAAAAAATAAAAGCAGCAAGGTAAAAGCAAAAATTAACATACAAAGGAATCTCCATAAGGTTTTCAGCTGATTTTTTAGCAGAAACTCTGCAGGCCAGAAGGGAGTGGCAGGATATACTCAGGTGATGAAAGAGAAAAACCTACAACTAAGATTACTCTACCCATCAAGGATCTCATTCAGATTTGATGGAGAAATTAAAAACTTTACAGACAAGCAAAAGTTAAGAGAAATCAGCACCACCAAACCAGCTATACAACAAATGCTAAAGGAACTTCTCTAGGCAGGAAACACAAGAGAAGGAAAAGACCTACAATAACAAACCCAAAACAATTAAGAAAATGGTAATAGGAACATACATATCCATAATAATCTTGAATATAAACGGATTAAATGCTCCAAACAAAAGACACAGCCTTGCTGAATGGATACATAAACAAGACCCATATGTATGCTGTCTACAAGAGACCCACTTCAGACCTAGGGACACATACAGACAGAAAGTGAGGGGATGGAAAATGATATTCCATGCAAATGGAAATCAAAAGAAAGCTGGAGTAGCAATACTCATATCAGATAAAATAGACTTTAAAATAAAGACTGTTAGAAGAGATAAGGGATGACACTACATGATAATCAAAGGATCAATCCAAGAAGAAGATATAACAATTATAAATGTTTATGCACCTAACATAGGAGCACCTCAATACATAAGGCAAATTCTGACAACTGTGAAAGGGGAAATTGAAAATAATACAATAATAGTAGGGGACTTTAACACCCCACTTACACCAATGGACAGATCATCCAAACAGAAAATAAAAAAGGGAACACAAGCTTTAAATGACACAATAGACCAGATAGATTTAATTGATATTTATAGAACATTCCACACAAAAGTGGCAGAATACACTTTCTTCTCAAGTGCACATGGAACATTCTCCAGGATAGATCACATCTTGTGTCACAAATCAAGCCTCGGGAAATTTAAGAAAATTGAAATAGTATCAAGCATCTTTTCTGACCACAATGCTATGAGATTGGAAATCAATTACAGGGGAAAAAAAAACACGGAGGTTAAGCAGTGTGCTACTAAGTAACCAGGAGATCACTGAAGAAATCAAAGAAGAAATTAAAAAATACATAGAAACAAATGGCAATGAAAACACGATGACCCAAAACCTATGGGATATAACAAAAGCAGTTCTAAGAGGGAAGCTTATAGCAATTCAATCTCACCTCAAGAAACAAGAAAAATCTGAAACAATCTAACCTTACACCTAAAGCAACTAGAGAAAGAAGAACAAAGAAAACCCAAAGTCAGTAGAAGGAAAGAGATCATAAAAATCAGAGCAGAAATAAATGAAATAGAAATGAAGAAAACAATAGCAAAGATCAATAAAACTAAAAGTTGGCTCTTTGAGATGATAAACAAAATTTAAAAACTGTTAGCCAGACTCACCAAGAAAAAAAGGTAGAGGACACAAATCAATAAAATTAGAAATGAAAAAGGAGAAATCACAACTGACACTGCAGAAATACAAAGGATTAAAAGAGACTACTAAAAACAACTCTATGCCAATAAAATGGACAACCACGAAAAAATGGACAAGTTCTTGGAAAGGTACAATTTTCCAAGATTGAGCCAAGAAGAAATAGAAAGTATAAACAGACCAATCACAAGTAATGAAATTGAAACTGTAATTAAAAATCTTCCAACAGGGCTTCCCTGGTGGCTCAGTGGTTGAGAGTCTGCCTGCCAATGCAGGGCACACGGGTTCAAGCCCTGGTCTGGGAAGATCCCACATACCGTGGAGGAACTAGGCCCGTGAGCCACAACTACTGAGCCTGTGCGTCTGGAGCCTGTGCTCCACAACAAATCTAAAAAAAAAGATAGTTCTGAAGAACCTAGGGGCAGGACAGGAGTAAAGACACAGACATAGAAAATGGACTTGAGGACACAGGGAGTGGGGGTAGGGGGAAGGGTAAACTGGGACGAAGTGAGAGTAACACTTACATATGTAAAATAGATAGCCAGTGGGAAGCAGCTGCATAGCACAGGGAGATTATCTCAGTGCTTTGCAATGATCTAGAGGAGTGGGATAGGGAGGGAGGAAGGGAGTCTCAAGAGGGAGGGGATATATTTATGCATATGGCTGATTCACTTTGTTGTACAACAGAAACTAACACAGCACTGTGAAGCAATTATACTCCAATAAAGATGTATAAGAAAAAAAGAATCATATTATTAAAGATCACCTTACCTCCGCCAACCCCGCCTAGGCACTAAATGTATTGAATTTAAACAAACTCCGTTTATCGTGCTTTATTTTGAGAAGAGGGTATAGTGTAAAAAGCATCAAATCAGTGAGGTCAGAGGGGTGAGACTGTACTTCCAGCTTGGCTTATGCCTGAGGTATGGGAACCTGCAGAATTTCTCTATCTGAACAACAGAAATGCTTACTCAAGTCCAGTGCATTTGAGTTAACTCAAACTTTGTTTTTTTTTTTTTTTGTTTCAATTTATTTTATTGAAGTAGAGTTGATTGACCATGTTGTGTCAATTTCTGCTGTACAGCAAAATGATTTAGTTATACATATATATACATTGTTTTCCATATTCTTTCCCATTATGGCTTATCCCAGGATATTGAATATAGTTCCCTGTGCTTTACAGTAGGAGCTTGTTGTTTATCCATTCTATATATAATAGTTTGCATCTGCTAACCACAAACTCCCAAGCTTTCCCTCCCCCACCAGTCCTCCCACTTGGCAAGAACAAGTTTGAGTTAACTCAAACTTTAAACTATTTATGATTCATCTTGAGATCTTGTTAAAATGAAAGTTCTATTTCAGTACATCTGGAGTGGGGTCTCAGATTCCTTGTTTCTAACAAGTTCCAAGCATCCTGATGTTCCTGTTTCAGGGACTGCATTTGAGGAACCAGGGTCTAGATTTCTTCCAGGTTGAAAATGCTATGATTTTATGGTAGGGTATATAGAAGGTGTATATTTGTCACCATTCATTCATTCCTTCAATAAATATGTTGTCTGGTGCTCATCATGCATCAAGACCTGTGCCAGACATTGTGATTGTAGAGGTGGATGTGGCCCAATCCCATTTAGAAAGTCACACTCTAGTCAAGGAGATAGATGTGCAAGCAAAGATTTTTCAGAATCACTCTGACCCAGATTCCTGAAACAGCTATTTCTTTCATTTCCTTAAAATCCTTATTTATTCTCTGGCTAAGTTTCTTTATTCATCCATCCTGAGGCCATCTTAAAAGAGATGATGTAGGGCAGATGCTGATTGTCATGTCTCTAATGAAGCTCTGTGAGTTCATCCTTTCACTACAGCCATGAGACCTTGGTCAACCATGAGACCTTGGTCAACATTCTCGAGGCCTCAATTTTCCTCTTGGAAAATGAGGGGCATTGTACCTCACTCTCTTATCATGTGGGGTTTTCATGTAGATTAGACTGAGATAATGGATGTGAAATGTGTTTGAAACTGTAAAGTGATGTTTAAGTGGAAAGGAATTTTCAGCTTATCACATGCACATACAGGATGCTGTTATCTATCCATAATGATAAAAATAATATAAATTCAAATGTCTCAAAAGTGGGACTGCAGTAAGGTTAAGGCCATATGACTACTTCCAGCCAATGGAACTAGTTGTCAGTTCTAGGCCCTGGTGGTTAAGAGCCAATGTGCCTCCCTGCTCCCTCCCTTCCCCTGGTGCAGACACCCTGAAGGCCACATGTACAAGATTATGTAACTACATGATGGAAGCAGCCCTGATTTCCAAGTCACCATTTGGAGAACAACATAGGAGGGCCACCTTAATCTTGGAGTTATTTATTATCACAGAATAGCCTATCTTATCCTGACTAAGAGTACAGTTAACTCCTTCAGGCTTTCTATGCATTTTGATATATAGGCAATTACAAATATATAGTATTTACCTTGTGTGTTTTTGCCATAAATTTTGTCTTACTGAGTATATTGTAGTGCAACTTATTTTCACTCAACAATATTTTGGAGATATGTTTTAAGTTGTTTCATAATGTTCTACCTTATTCTTTCAGCAGATACAAAATATTTGTATTAGACATGTAGCCTTTCCTACATTGATGGATATTCCATTTTTCACTCATTTTTTTTCTCAAACAATATTGAAATAACTATATTTGTTCCTTGGTGTACATGTGGGTGATATTTTAGAATAGATCCTGAGTTATAGTGCCTGTGTTAATAAATACTGCCAAATGGCCCTCCAAATTAACTGTTTTTGTATAAAGTATTTGTGTACTTTTTTTGCTTTTGCATTCAGTATGAACTGAATTCATATTCCCACCAGCAGTTATGTGAGAGTGTCCATTCCCCATATCTTCCTATTACTTCTTAAGTAAGAATATCTAAAAGTCATTGTTTAATTTATCTATTGCTATGTAACAAACCACCCCCAAATTTAGTAGCTTGAAACAACAGCCATTTTATTATTTCTCATAACTCTGTAGCTTTACTGGATTCCTTTGGGCAATTCTGCTGCTGCCTATGTCACAGGCAGGGGTTGCAGTTATCTGGGGACTCAGCTGCCTTAGAATATCTGAGATGGCTCATTCGTATGGCTGCTGTTTTTTGTCTTCTCCATGTGGCTTGGACATCTCATAGAAAAGCAGCTGGATTTCTGGAAAGGAAGCAGAAGCTGCCAGTTCTCTTAAAGCCTGGGCTCTGAAGTCCCGAGCATCATTTCCCTCACATCGGTCAAAGCACTCATGGGCCAGCCCAGGTTCAAGGGCAAAAGAACTCAGAAATTTTTGGTGGCCATCTTTAGAGGCTATTTACATAGTTATTGTACTATCAAAACAATATTTCTTTCTTTGAGCTTGAACAAAGTTGAAGAAATGGTATCTGCAAAACTTCCAATAAACTAGTGGAACTTAAAATGTTGGATTCTTGCTTATGAAATGAATGTGTTTTGTGCTGATCAAGCTGGAGAAATATGTAGTTTTGCTAGGAATTCTCTCAGCTTGAAGGTCAGTCATCTGACCAGTGACTCTGTAAGTCAAAGTGTGAACAAGCCGTAATTTCTTCACCTTCTAACACTGTCTAAATATACCAGTAGAAAATAAAATGAAGACACAGGTTCAGGCTCTTTTCCAGCTATTTATCATGTATTTGGGAGCTTCAAGGTTAGATATGATGGAAAGAATTCAAAATAAATGATTCAGATGTGTGCAAGTCTACATCATTCAGAGTGACAGCTCATTAATTAATCTCCTGCTCCAGAGATGGGTTAGGAGGTGAGGCAGATGAAGGGGTTGTGGCGGTAGGGTGGCACAGAGGCTCAGAGGCAAGTCCACTGATGCCCCAAGTATAACACATGGATCAGGAAGGCTTTCCTGACTTGTGGTCTTGATTTAGCTCCACCATTGCAGTGTGGTCCCTGGAAGGATGGGAAGAAATAGGAACCAGAATCAAGGAATCAGAGTTTGGGCTAAAGGGAGAAGAAGGAGGTATTTATCATCTCCATCTGCTTATGGTTCTGAGAAAAGTCCCTTTCTTTCTGCCTATTATAGAGAAGATGTCTATGAAAATATTCATGTCTTGGTTGTATTACCTTAAATTTGCTGGAGGAAGGCCGTTAAGCACCAAATTGATGGCTTCCTAAAATGTTGGGACACTGAGTTTAGAAATACAGAGTTTATTAAGGAGTAACATCTTTGAAAGGGAAAAGGAGAATGTGGGATTAGGCAAAGAGAGTTTAGATTGTGATGCTGAATTGGCAAAGTGTCTGCTAGCCCAATGGGGAGTTCGGGGTGTGGTGGAAATTGTCCACTAGAGAAGTCCTGCATTGGTTGGAAATGGCTAGTTCTTACACCACGTGTCTTGCTTAGTTATTAGCTGGGGGCTACCCCCAGGATAGCAAGACCTCCACTACCATTGCTTTAGTCAGTCATTGGCTGGGGACTGTCCCCAGAATAGTATGCCCTTGGCTTGAAAGTGTAGGTAGCCCATGAGAGTGCTTACAGCTGGAAGGTGTCAGCCAATCATAATCCTTCCAGATGGGCCGTGAGTTCTATCTTGAAGGAGGATTTGAGTAGTGCTTCTCTGTGTCTGACACAAGTAACTTATCTTTCTCTATTAAAAAAAAAATTCTTCAAAGCGGTGTTGCAAAATCAAGATGTTCTCTGCTGTGGATTTTATCATCAGACTCTTGGTTGCAAGTGTTTAAGAGCAACTTGAACTTGCATAGGTGAAAAGGGGAGTTTATTGCTCATGTCATCAAACCATGGCAAAGCCAGAAACGCCTGAAACCAGAAACTCAGATGCTCCCAAGGTGGTCACTGCCTCTTATCTCAAATTCTCCTAGTATAGTGGATTTTTCTTTGAAAGTGCTAGAAAATATATCTGCCTGGCATTCTCCATTCTCATTCCTGTCAACAGAGAGGAAGGGTCTATTCCTCTTGGTTCTAGTTTTAAAAATCTCAAGAAAGGGGACTTCCCTGTGGTCCAGTGGGTAAGACTCCATGTTCCCAATGCAGGAGGCCCAGGTTTGATCCCTGGTCAGGGAACTAGATCCCGCATGCATGTCGCAGATGAGAGTCTGCATGCCACAACTAAGAGCCCACATGCCGCAACTAAGAAGTTTGCATGCCACAACTGAGAAGTCTGAATGCCGCAACTAAAGATCCCATAGGCCACAACTAAGACCACAACAGCCAAAATAAATAAATAAATAAACAAACAAATAAATAAACAAATAATTTTTAAAAATCTCAAGAAAGTATTCTATGGGGCCTGCTGGGGTTGTGTGCCTATTTCTGGGTCAACCAATGATGCCAAGGAGGCAAGGTAGAAAGCTGGCAACTACCTGATCCAAAGGAGCACATCCTAGAAGTAGGAATGGGGTTGGGAAGGTGATGCAAATTGTTGCCTACATTAACCCCGCCACACACTTTTCCTTAGTCCCAGCTTCATTTTCTAATTATTTCCAACAGACAGTCAGCTTAAAGGTGGATGAATGCTCAATGTTAATCAGGCTCTTTGAACAGCTTTTAGGCCGCTTAAGGCTTCATAACTTGAGATCAGTGCTTCTCAGCCTGTTTTAGTTGGTGTCCCCTTGGAAAGAAAATAGAATGTCAAAACCTCATTCTTCCAGCCAGAAGAGATGCAGACACTCTTACCTCATCCACTGCTTTGAGAAACTCCATATCTTAGATTTGTTCAGTTTTATTTTTCTGTAGTTTTTGTATCAGGGGCATTGTAGCAAAACAAACACCTCAAAACTCAGTGGCTTCAAGTAACAGCATTTATTTTTGCTCACAGGTCTATGCGCTGGTTGGTGTTTCAGCAGGACTGACACATGCATCTGTGTTCACCTATGGGGTGGGTGGCCACTTTGATCAAGACTGGGTTTGCTCACATATCTGGGTGGTGGCTGGTTATGGGCTGGTCTAAGTTGGCCTCATCTGAGACAGCTGAGCCCTGCTCCTCTGGGTGGGCTCTTGTCCTCCAGCAGGGTAGCCCAGGCTCATTCATATGGTGGTGACAGCATTCCAAGAGAATGGAAAGAAGTGTGCCTGGAACTGGAAAAACATCAAAACAGTCCAGATTCAAGGGGTGAGAAAATAAACTCCACCTCTTGATGGAAGGATCTTCAAAGCCACATTGCAAAAGATGCAGATGCAGGGAAACATGAAGAATTATGGCCAATTTTGCAAGAAATGTACCACAGGAATTTAAAAAAAAACAACTAAACACACCTTATATTTTTTTCCAAAATATGGTCTTTTATTATAAAATTTAAAAATTACACTATACCTGCATTCTCCCTTTATTTATAACTGCTTCACCTCCTACTACTCTCCCTCCCTTGACGCATCATCCACCTATACATCCCAGATGAGAAGGGCTCAGAAGTTGGAGAGATTCCAGAGAAGAGAAATTCTCCACTTGACTAAAAAAGCAACACAGATGCTGGATTTACTGTGAGTGGGAGGAGGACTCTCAGATATATCAATGAAATGGAAAAGGAGATGAAGTTATCTTTGCAAAATGAGGGGGTATGGCTGGATGACTCTTCACTCGCTGCTAGAATGGCCCATATTGATTCACTCTACCATTTTCCCTTTTCACAGATTCCCCCCAAATAAGAGAGGGGGGCACTCAGAGGAATGGGGTCTAAAAGGCACTCAAATTGTAAAACAAAATAGATTTGTGAAATAGTAGCATAGAGTTAGAGAGAGCAGAAGAGAAAAACAGCATTTATTAAGTTCTGATATGCTAGACTTTGAACTCTGCATCTGCTGATGTATTTCACCTTTCCCACAACCCGTGTACCATGTAGTATCACCCCTATTTTGCAGATGAAATGGAGACTCAGGATTATTAAGAAATATGCCCAGGTCTCACAGTTAGTTAGTGGCAACTCTGCTGTTGTTTATTTACTGAAGGGTGAGGAATAGCATGGGGTTGGCAACAGAGTTTTGCAGGCACTGGTCAGGGAGGAGTTGCCAAGCGCTGTGGTGATGATTGTGAGCTTCTTGAAGACCTGCCCTGCATCAACTTCACCTTCGTATCCCACTGCTCAACACAGTTCCTAGAGGTATAATCATGTATTGTTCTGCAAATAATAGCATGAGGACTCTGTTGATGTGTAATGGTCAGAGCACAATTGAAGTGCTGGGGAACAGACATGAATGTGAGACATGGTGAGGACCATGGGAAAATAGAAATGAAAGCCAGAGCCAGGAGTCCACGGCTGCAGCAGGGGGTCAGGCCTGAGTGAGGAGGGAATCTACTGGAGTCCAGCTCTCTCCACCCAATGGAATTGGACACTAAAGCCCCCTGGAGTTGTTAGAACCAGTACCGAAGCTTCTTTCATGGCCCAAGAGAAGGAAACATCAGCTTTGCCACAGCTGGGGGGGAACAGTCAGTAATAATGGAAAAGAAAATATTCTAAGAGTGGAATGAAGTACAGGAAATCAAGACTAACTTTGGACTGCTTCTGTGGGTCATGAGGGAATCCTGTCTTATCACAAACCGACAGGCACCTGGCACTAATCAGTTACTGCAGCAGGGGATGGAACAAGTGTCCACAGACTCTAGACACCAAACCTCTCACATTGGAGGGAACCGAGTGCAGAGAGGGGAAGTGACTTGCCCAAGGTTGTGGATTATTATCAGTGGAGGTGGCATGAAAAACCACATCTGATTGTTATTTCAGCACCTGACTTTAAATCAGCCAGAGCTACCTAGGAGAGAGACAGCCTCAGACTGAACAATCAAACACATATTCTGCATCGGTTTTCTCTGCTCCTCTGTTTCCTGGGAGTCAGGCTCTGTAGGGAAATCTTTACTGCTCGAAATGACAGATGTTTCGTTATTACCCTGATGCAGGGGGAGTGAGGGTAGGGAGGAATAAATGAGGCTCATCTAGGGGTCAAACTAAATTTGTGCAAGCCCATCATGTTTCTGAAAACTCTAGCCACATAACTGAGGCCATAACATGCATAAGCATTGAAAGTGCTTGTTGACCTCCCAGTGGGGGAGGGGAATCGATATGCTGTCATTTCAAGGCCACTTCTAGTTCTGTGACTCTCATTATGTTGTACCAAAAAGACAAAGGTGCTTCTTTTAAAATTTTTATTCTGGACTCTTTTAAACATATACAAATAGTGAAATGGATCTCCAGATAACAAAGATCTTTTTAAAAGCTTTATTGATGTAATTAGCATAAAATAACTTGCATATATTTTAGGTGTACAATTTGAAAAGTTTTGATATAATAGAGTTGTGAACCCATCAACACAATCCAAGGTAATGAACATATTTTTTACACTCCCCCCCAAATTTTCTCAAGTCTCTTTGTAATCTCTCCCTGTGGCAACTCTCTACGATTTCTTCCCTATCTCTCTTTTCCCTGTCCACAGGCAGCCACTATCTGCTTTCCATCACTATAAATTTGCTTACGTTTTCTAGAGGTTTATATAAATACATTCATTATGTACTCTTTTTAGCGTCTAATTTCTTTGACTTAGCATAATTATTTTGAGATTAATCTATGCTGTGTGTCTCAATGGTTCATTCCTTTTTTATTGATGAGTAGTACTCCCTGTATGACTATGTTGCTGGTGAATTTAAGGTTCTTTCTTCATCACGAAAGAATTCGGAGATGAAGCAGGGAAGCTAAGAAAGTAAAGTAAGAATTTAAGCAAGAATATGCTCTCAGAGGGAGAGCAGACAGACAGGTGAGGAGCTGCTGCCCTGGGTTTCTTTGGCAAGCCAAATATATGAGGGGCGTATAAATGAGGGGGCAGAATATTCACTGCGTAAGGAGGAGTTTGGGGGTCGTATTCTCTGATTTTCATCCCAGCTCCATCTTCCCAAGGGGAGGAGGTATTTTTGTCCTTATTTAGCTTAAATCAGAAGAGTCATGGCATCAGTGCATGATGGGAACTCTTTATCTGTAAGGCTAATTTTATTGTAATGAGAGCATAATGAGCAATAGGTTACATTTGGACGCAGGAGATTCCCACCTTTCCCCACATTTCTTTGTCTGCTTCCAGGACACATCACCCAAAATGTGTGGTTTCCTGTCAGTCTGGATGTTCCTGCTTTTCTTTGTCTGCCCACGGACCCCCACTGTTTAGAAGACGCATGATTTCTTGCCACCTGGCCCCTGCCCCATTTCTCTGCTTGTACCTAGCTACCTGCCTGCTGTAACAGATACACCAAAGTTGTTTATCTATTCACCTGTTGATGAACATTTGCATTATTTCTACCTTTTGGCTATTACAAATAATGGTGAACATTTGTGTACAAACCTCTGTGGGGACATATGTTTTCTTTTCTTTTGAGTAAATCCTGGAGAAAAATGATTAGATCATATCTTAGGTGCATGTTTAACCTGTTAAGAAATTGCCAAACTATCTTCCAAAATATTTGTAGCATTTTGCATTCCCACCTGCACTACAAAAGTATTCCTCTATGTCCTTTCCAACATTTGCTATGGTCAGTTTTAAAAGTTTCAGCCACTCTAATAGATATTAATGGTATCTGATTGAGATTTTATTTTTTAATTTTCTAATTGAAATTTAATTATGTTGAGCATATTTTTATGTGTTTATTTGACATCTACATATCTTCCTTGATGAGTTGTATATTCAAACCTCACCCTCAAGCTGGGTGGTTTGTCTTCTTGGTATTTAATTTTTGTAGGTCTTTATATACTTGGATTTATGTTCTTTATCACATATATACTTTGCAAATATTTCTCCCAATCTGTGGTTTGTCTTTTCATTCTCTTAACAGTGGTTTTAGAAGAGCAAATATTTTTAATTTTAGTAAAATCTAATTTATCATTGTTTCTTTTATGGATCATGCTTTCAGTATCCTAAGACATTTTTGCCTAATTCAAGATCACAAAGATTTTCTCCTATGTCTTCTTTTAGAATTTTTAGCTTCAAGTTTTATATTTAAGTCTGTGATCCATTTTAATTAATTTTTATGTATGATGCAAGATTGGATCAAAGTTTATTTTCTTTGCATATCCAATAATTCTGGTACCATTTTTTGGCAAGGCTATAATTTCTCCAGTAAATTGCCTTTGCACTTGTTAAAATGATCCTGGAAGAGTCAAGGAGGAGATGGCATTTGATCTGGATTTTAAAGGATAGATAGCTTTGAGGAAGACAGTCCTTTCAACTCCCACTCAGACCCATAAGAATGGGCCTTGGGCCTCTGCAAGAGTTAAAAGAGCCCACACAGCCTGTGCTGGGCTTATCCCCTTATCTTTCCTGGTTTCAGGTGCAATGAGTAGTCTTGTCTCTGCCTAAAATGTGAGTCACATGACACCTGGCCAGACCTACTGTTATATCTGCCCTCCATGAGGAAGGATAGGTTTCCTTCCACTGCAGCACAAGAGGGGCAAACTGTCCTGTACTGGCTGCTAGGAGAGACCCATTGGCCATGAAGGAATGACACCCACTACTGAGGATGATCTTGCTTTGTCTCTTATCTATGTAAGGAAGGTGTTGTTCCACCCAGTGCTTGACTGTGTTGTGTTTTCCTTGGCAACTCTGATACCAAAATGCCATAGCTTAGAGTCTTCCCCTGGGATTGGTAACTAGTGCCTGGCATTCTGCTCTCTTGGGATTGAGAACTGGTACATGGTACTCTGCTTGACAACTAGGACTGTAATATTTGGGTGAAACGAAAGTCAATGCCTGGAGGTTACACAGTGTGAAACTCACAGGGGAACAGCAGCACAGTGCTCTGTGTATCAGACCCTTAGAATCAAACGTGGCCCTAAAGATCTTTCTAAATGAATCTCCTCCTGTAATACTGTTTAAGAACCCTTCATTGGCTTCCCATCACCTACATACCAGCACCCTCATGATCTGGCCTGATTCATCTCTTGCCAGATCCTGCAACCCTACTGTCCCAACTTAAGATGCAGATAAAACAAATGGTTTCCAGTTTTCTGCAGAAGCCAAGCTCTCTCTAAACTATAGGACTTAGTACATCCTGTTCCTTCTGCCTGGAACCTCTTCCTCCTCGACTCTCTTTCCCCAACTATTTCCAATAGTCTTTGAGGATCCAGCTTTTGAGCTTTCCTCAAACCGCAACTCTATGCACCTATAAGTTATGTTGCCAATCAGTGCTGGTTACATGATTTGCAGAGCCTAGTAGAAAACAAAAATGTGGGGTCCCTTGTTAAAAAAGCAGAGGCCATTAAAAGGATGACAATATAAAGCCTTTTCTTTTCTTTCATAGTCTCTTTCTATTTGTTTGCTATTTGCTATTTATGTGCTATTTAATGTCATTCTAAGTAAAGGAAATTTAAATTTTACAGTGTTAATTAACATGAATTTTATCATTCATCTCTATAGTGTGCAATGCCAGTTTTATATAAGAACGTTTACCTCATATGTAGGATCACCAAAATCACAGAATACATGTTTCAGCATGTACATGCATACGTATTTTTTTCCTATCAGACAGTGGAAAATATGCACAAAACTAACTCAACACTTTAAATTTCATTTATTGATAAACACACATTTATCGAAAACACATTTATAAGCACTCTCTACTTTCAGCTACTGATGAATAAGAAAGGACTAGGGATAAATTTTTGGCTGATATACAGAAGTAATATGGATAAAAAAGAATATAATAGTGTTTCTTAGCCATACATGTTTGTTAGAATGCCATTGCCTTCTTTCTGTTGTTTGCTGTGACTTTTGGTTAGAAGTGTAAGTGTGGTCTCTTGGAGCTGTCAGCTGTCCTTCCTCACCTACTCATGTAATCAAAGATGTAATAACCTTATCCTACACTCACTCTGAGTCTCACTGAGCTCCCATGCATTATGAGTCCACTGGGATTAGTGGGTCAGAGTATATGCTGTATATGAATGAATATATATACAGAGTGGATGCTGTATGTGAATGAGGTGGCAAGGAGCAGTAAACATGCATATTACACATGTCTCCTTTTGCTTATACATGCTCTATTGTTCCATAAAATTTCACTTACAAAATACAAATTTGAAGATAAAGCTACCAAGAATTTCAAGATGGTGTTAGTAGAGCTTAGTTCTGAGCGTGAGGCCCTGTGTGGCTGTACAGGTCATCTGCCTGTGAAGACAGCTCTCGTGCTAATGATCATTAATCATTGTGTCATAAATGCCTGATATTGTAGTAGAGTTCCAGGAAGGGTTCTCCAGAGAAACAGAATTTATCTATCTATCTATCTATCTATATTTATCTATCTATATCTATCTATCTATCTATCTATCTATAATCTACCTACCTACCTATCTGTCTATCTATCTGCTAGGGACCCAGGAAGAGTTGATGTTGCAACTCAGTCTTAAGGCAGTCTGGAAGCAGAATTCCTTCTTCCTTGGGAGACGTCAGTCTTAAGGCCTTCAACTGATTAGATGAGGCCAACCCATATTATGGAAGACTCAAAGTCTAAGTAGATTTTTTAAAGCACATCTCAAAAATACCTTCATAGCAACATTTCATCTGTGTTTAAGCAAAAGTTGGTGCCATTAACCTAGTCAAGTTGACACAGACAACCAATTGCCACAGAAGTAGAGCCTGAGAAGGGTATCAATCAGAGTGCAGCAGGTTTTATTAAGGAACTCTCTGGGATCAATACTTGTAGAAAGGAAGGGAAGGAAGCAGGATTGGTCAGAGGAAGGAGGTGAGCTGTAATACAGTCCCAATGTCAGCCAACCCATGGGAAAATCCGAAGAGGAGGGACCCTTCGGAAGTGACATAGTTTGGAGCAAGGGGCCTGTGCCTTTAGATACTTAAGCTGATCATATTTGTTGCGAACTCTCAAGAAGAGGGCATGACATTGGGCGAGGGGATTCTCTTTGGTCTTGGCGTTCCCTCTAAGGGACTGCCCGTACTTCTGGCAGCTGGGGGATAAGTCTTTTGACACCAAAGGGGGATCTGGGTGCCACATCATAACATCTACTATGCTTAACCTCCTTTTCCTGTTGTCTCCTCACCCCCACGCTCCCCACCCCACCCCACAGACTATATAGTCTTTGAGAATCAGGATCTCCTTCTATTTCTTCTGTATTTCCAACACAGAGCCCATTGTCTGGCACATATCAGGCACTCAAAAAATATTTATTAAATGAATCAACAAAGATCTTGAGCAAAAAATAATTTCCTCTAATAAGGAGTATATAGCTAGGAGAGAAGGACTGAACATCTATACTGTGTTTCCCAATTTCCACAGCTCTTTCACATTTGTCTCATTTAAACTTCAGTTCAACTTGGTGAGGTAAGGAGTGATTGTTCTCATTTTCTAGATGAAGAAACTGAAGCTCAGAGAAACAAAATGGTTTGCCTATGATCACAGAGTTAATGAGTGGCTTTTGCAAGATTTCTTTTGCTGCAGCTTGTAGGGATTGTGTTATGTGAACTAAATGCATGCCAACTTTCTTATCTCCTGAGACCTGGCTCTCATAGTCCTGCTCTAAGAACTGAGTGAACAATCAATGCCCTACCTTCTTTTAGCTGCTCAAAAGATGCTACTGACATGTGTTTCCAGAAGCAGCAGGGGTGAAGAGAGCTCTACCTTTCTGGACTTTACTGTGACTACTGGTGTCAACAGTGGTTTAGGTGGCCTCCTCAGGGATGGAACTAGTACCTCGTCCTCTTTACATCACCACACTCTAACTACTAAGGTAACTGGCTACTGATAAGACAAGGTCAGGCTTGAGGCTATTAGGAGGAGAGAGATTTGTGAGAGCTCTTCCAAAACAGTTTCTCCTTTAACTTCCATAGTGCTGACCTTTAAAAATCCTGCACACCATCAGATGAAAATAAAAACAGCCTTTCTTGGCATTGAATAATCTGATTTCCCTTGACAAAGAGGTCATAGATTTCCCTCTTTGGTATCTTCTTTTTTATTGACTAGCCAAATCTGTTGAGGAAAAAGCATTCAACTCTTTGGAGGAAGAAAAATGGAAGTATTTAGGAAAGGACATCTTTTTTTAAAGCTCTTAAAAGGTGACTTCCATTTGATCTTATAGAACTCATAAAGTATAGATCTGTGGGTTGGAGTGATATCAACAGAACTAAACTTTATTTTTTGAAAGCAAATAACTTGTACCAAATATGTCTTCTAGGGCTTGCTAACAAGGAAATTAAAACCAAAAGTCAAGAGCCCATTACTCATGCTCTTAAAGCCATCTGTGATGTAATGGGAAGACAATAGATACAGATACAAGTGGATTTTAGTCCATTTACTAGCTCTGTGACTCAAACCTTAGTTCCTCAACTGTAAAAGATGAATTAAAATATATGCTTTATTGAACTATTGCTCAGGTCAGATAAAATGTAAGTGAAAGTTCTCTTCAAAGAGTAAAGTGATCTTAACTAAAATAATTTATTGGTTTTAGTATAAGGATGAAAACAGACTTCTAAAGGCCTGTACTAATTGGAATTATTGAGTACCAGGTCTTATGTTTAATTGTATACCATGTTTAATCTAATCATGAGTAGCATGACAGGCTCCGGGATTATTATACTAATCATTTGGATTCTAGAAAGTCTTTTCATATTATTTGAGTCTAAAAAATTTGAGTAATAAAGGTGTGATTTTCCAAAATTAACTTACTCATTTTAAATGTACAGTTCCATGAGTTTTTTTTTTTTAACATCTTTATTGGGGTATAATTGCTTTACAATGGTGTGTTAGTTTCTGCTTTATAACAAAGTGAATCAGTTATACATATACATATTTTCCCATATCTCTTCCCTCTTGCGTCTCCCTCCCTCCCACCCGCCCTATCCCACCCCTCCAGACGGTCACAAAGCACTGAGCCTATATCCCTGTGCCATGCGGCTGCTTCCCACTAGCTATCTACCTTACTGCGTTTGTTAGTGTGTATATGCCCATGACTCTCTCTCGCCCTGTCACAGCTCACCCTTCCCCTTCCCAATATCCTCAAGTCCATTCTCCAGTAGGTCTGTGTCTTTATTCCTGTCTTACCCCTAGGTTCTTCATGACAGTTTTAATTTTTTCTTAAATTCCATACATATGTGTTAGCATACGGTATTTATCTTTCTCTTTCTGACTTACTTCACTCTGTATGACAGACTCTAGGTCTATCCACCTCATTACAAATAGTTCAATTTCATTTCTTTTTATGGCTGAGTAATATTCCATTGTATATATGTACCACATCTTCTTTATCCATTCATCCGATGATGGGCACTTAGGTTGTTTCCATCTCTGGGCTATTGTAAATAGAGCTGCAATGAACATTTTGGTACATGACTCTTTTTGAATGTTGGTTTTCTCAGGGTATATGCCCAGTAGTGGGATTGCTGGGTCATATGTTAGTTCTATTTGTAGTTTCTTAAGGAACGTCCATACTGTTCTCCATAGTGGCTGAACCAATTCACATTCCCACCAGCAGTGCAAGAGTGTTCCCTTTTCTCCACACCCTCTCCAGCATTTATTGCTTCTAGATTTTTTGATGATGGCCATTCTGACTGGTGTGAGATGACATCTCATTGTAGTTTTGATTTGCATTTCTCTAATGATTAATGATGTTGAGCATTCTTTCATGTGTTTGTTTGCAGTCTGTATATCTTCTATGGAGAAATGTCTATTTAGGTCTTCTGCCCATTTTTGGATTGGGTTGTTTGTTCTTTTGTTATTGAGCTGCATGAGCTGCTTGTAAATCTTGGAAATTAATCTTTTGTCAGTTGCTTCATTTGTAAATATTTTCTCCCATTCTGAGGGTTGTCTTTTGGTCTTGTTTATGGTTTCCTCTGCTGTGCAAAAGCTTTGAAGTTTCATTAGGTCTCATTTGTTTATTTTTATTTCCATTTCTCTAGAAGGTGGGTCAAAAGGGATCTTGCTGTGATTTATGTCATAGAGTGTTCTTCCTATGTTTTCCTCTAAGACTTTGATAGTTTCTGGCCTTACATTTAGGTCTTTAATCAATTTGGAGCTTATTTCTGTGAATGGTGTTAGGGAGTGATTCAATCTCATACTTTTACATGTACCTGTCCAGTTTTCCCAGCACCACTTATTGAAGAGGCTGTCCTTTCTCCACTGTACATTCCTGCCTCCTTTACCAAAGATAAGGTGTCCATATGTGCATGGGTTTATCTCTGGGCTTTCTATCCTGTTCCATTGATCTATCTTTCTGTTTTTGTGCAAGTACCATACTCTCTTGATTACTGTAGCTTTGTACTATAGTCTGAAGTCAGGGAGCCTGATTCCTCCAGCTCCGTTTTTCGTTCTGAAGATTGCTTTGGCTATTCGGGGGCTATTGTGTTTCCATACAAATTGTGAAATTTTTTATTCTAGTTCTGTGCATAAATGCCAGTGGTAGTTTCATAGGGATTGCATTGAATCTATAGATTGCTTTGGGTAGTAGAGTCATTTTCAAAATGTTGATTCTTTAAATCCAAGAACATGGTATATCTCTCCATCTATTTGTATCATCTTTAATTTCATTCATCAGTGTCTTATAATTTTCTGCATACAGGTTTTTTATCTCCTTAGGTAGGTTTATTCCTAGATATTTTATTCTTTTTGTTGCAATGGTAAATGGGAGTGTTTTCTTGATTTCATTTTCAGATTTTTCATCATTAATGTATAGGAATGCCAGAGATTTCTGTGCATTAATTTTGTATCCTGCCACTTTACCAAATTCATTGATTAGCTCTAGTAGTTTTCTGGTAGCATCTTTAGGATTCTCTATGTATAGTATCATGTCATCTGCAAACAGTGACAGCTTTACTTCTTCTTTTCCGATTTGGATTCCTTTTATTTCCTATTCTTCTCTGATTGCTGTGGCTAAAACTTCCAAAACTATGTTGAATAAGAGTGGTGAAAGTGGGCAACCTTGTCTTGTTCCTGATCTTAGTGGAAATGCTTTCAGTTTTTCACCATTGAGGATGATGTTGGCTGTGGGATTGCCATATATGGCCTTTAATACGTTGAGGAAAGTGCCCTCTATGCCTACTTTCTGCAGGGTTTTTTATCATAAATGGGTGTTGAATTTTGTCAAAAGCTTTCTCTGCATCTATTGACATGATCATATGCTTTTTCTCCTTCAATTTGTTAATATGGTTTATCACATTGATAGATTTGCGTATATTGAAGAATCCTTGCATTCCTGGAATAAACCCCACTTGGCCATGGTGTATGATCCTTTTAATGTGCTGTTGGATTATGTTTGTTAGTATTTGGTTGAGGATTTTTACATCTATGTTCATCAGTGAAATTGGCCTGTAGTTTTCTTTCTTTGTGACATCCTTGTCTGTTTTTGGTATCAAGGTGATGGTGGCCTCCTAGAAGGAATTTGGGAGTGTTCCCCCCTCTGCTATACTTTGGAAGAGTTTCAGAAGGATAGGTGTTAGCTCTTCTCTAAATGTTTGATAGAATTCGCCTGTGAAGCCATCTGGTCCTGGGCTTTTGTTTGTTGGAAGATTTTTAATCACAGTTTCAATTTCAGTGCTTGTGATTGGTCTGTTCATATTTTCTATTTCTTCCTGATTCAGTCTTGGCAGGTTGTGCATTTCTAAGAATTTGTCCATTTCTTCCAGATTGTCCATTTTATTGGCATAGAGTTGCTTGTAGTAATCTCTCATGATCTCTTTTATTTCTGCAGTTTCTGCAGTTGTTACTTCTCCCTTTTCATTTCTAATTCTATTGATTTGAGTCTGCTCCCTTTTCTTCTTGATGAGTCTGGTAATGGTTTATCTATTTTGTTTATCTTCTCAAAGAGCCAGCTTTGAGTTTTACTGATCTTTGTTATTGTTTCCTTCATTTCTTTTTCATTTATCTGTGATCTGATTTTTATGATTTCTTTCCTTCTGCTAGCTTTGGGGTTTTTTTGTTCTTCTTTCTCTAATTGCTTGAGGTGCAAGGTTAGGTTGTTTATTCGAGATGTTTCCTGCTTCTTAAGGTGGGCTTGTATTGCTATAAACTTCCCCCTTAGAACTGCTTTTGCTGCATCCCATAGGTTTTGGGTCGCTGTGTCTCCATTGTCAATTGTTTCTAGTTATTTTTTTATTTCCTCTTTGATTTCTTCAGTGATCACTTCGTTATTAAGTAGTGTATTGTTTAGCCTCCACGTGTTTGTATTTTTTACAGATCTTTTCCTGTAATTGATATCTAATCTTATGGCATTGTGGTTGGAAAAGATACTTGATACAATTTCAAATTTCTTAAATTTCCCAAGGCTTGATTTGTGACCCAAGATATGATCTCTCCTGGAGAATGTTCCATGAGCACTTGAGAAAAATGTGTATTCTCTTGTTTTTGGATGGAGTGTCCTATAAATATCAATTAAGTCCACTTGTTTAATGTATCATTTAAAGCTTGTGTTTCCTTATGTACTTTCATTTTGGATGATCTGTCCATTGTTGAAAGTGGGGTGTTAAAGTCCCCTACTATGATTGTGTTACTGTCGATTTCCCCTTTTCTGGCTGTTAGTATTTGCCTTATGTATTGAGGTGCTCCTATGTAGGGTGCATAAATATTTACAATTGTTATATCTTCTTCTTGGATCGATCCCTTGATCATTATGTAGTGTCCTTCTTTGTCTCTTCTAATAGTCTTTATTTTAAAGTCTATTTTGTCTGATATGAGAATTGCTACTCCAGCTTTCTTTTGGTTTCCAATTGCATGAAATATCTTTTTCCATCCCCTCACTTTCAGTCTGTATGTGTCTCTAGGTCTGAAGTGGGTCTCTTGTAGACAGCATATTGGTCTTGTTTTTGTATCCATTCAGCCAATCTGTGTCTTTTGGTGGGAGCATTTAGTCCATTTACATTTAAGGTAATTATTGATATGTATGTTCCTATTCCCATTTTCTAAATTGTTTTGGGTTTGTTATTGTAGGTCCTTTCTTTCCCTTGTGTTTCCTGCCTAGAGAAGTTCCTTTAGCATTTGTTGTAAAGCCAGTTTGGTGGTACTGAACTCTCTCAGCTTTTGCTTGTCCGTAAATGTTTTAATTTCTCCATCATCTCTGAATGAGATCCTTGCTGGGTAGAGTAATCTTCGTTGCAGGTTTTTCTCCTTCATCACTTTCAGTATGTCCTGCCAATCCCTTCTGGCTTGCAGAGTTTCTGCTGAGAGATCAGCTGTTAACCTTATGGGGATTCCCTTGTGTGTTATTTGTTGTTTTTCCCTTGCTGCTTTTAATATGCTTTCTTTGTATTTAATTTTTGACAGTTTGATTAATATGTGTCTTGGCATATTTCTCCTTGTATTTATCCTGTATGGGACTCTGTGCTTCCTGGACTTGATTAACTATTTCCTTTCCCATATTAGGGAAGTTTTCAATGATAATCTCTTCAAATATTTTCTCAGTCCCTTTCTTTTTCTCTTCTTCTTCTGGAACCCCTATAATTCGAATGTTGGTGCATTTAATGTTGTCCCAGATGTCTCTGAGACAGTCCTCAGTTCTTTTCATTCTTTTTTCTTTATTCTGCTCTGCTGTAGTTATTTCCACTATTTTATCTTCCAGATCACTTATCTGTTCTTCTGCCTCAGTTATTCTGCTATTGATGCCATCTAGAGGCTTTTTCATTTCATTTATTGTGTTGTTCATCATTGTTTGTTTCATTTTTAGTTCTTCTATGTCCTTGTTAAATGTTTCTTGCATTTTTTCCCATTATATTTCCATGACTTTGGATCGCCTTTACTATCATTATTCTGAATTATTTTTCAGGTAGACTGCCTATTTCCTCTTCATTTGTTAGTTCTGGTGGGTTTTTATCTTGCTCCCTCATCTGCGGTGTGTTTTCCTGTCTTCTCATTTTGCTTATCTTACTGTGTTTGGGGTCTCCTTTTTGCAGGCTGCAGGTTCATAGTTCCCGTTGTTTTTGATGTCTGTCCCCAGTGGCTAACGTTGGTTCAGTGGGTTGTGTAGGCTTCCTGGTGGAGGGGACTAGTGCCTGTGTTCTGGTGGATGAGGCTGGATCTTGTCTGTCTAGTGGGCAGGTCCACGTCTGGTGGTGTGTTTTGAGGTGTCTGTGGACTTATTATGATTTTAGGCAGCCTCTCTGCTAACGGGTGGGGTTGTGTTCCTGTTTTGCTAGTTGTTTGGCATAGTTTGTCGAGCACTGTTGCTTGCTAGTCGTTGAGTGAAGCTGGGTGCTGGTGTTGAGATAGGGATCTCTGGGAGATTTTTGCCGTTTGATATTATGTGGAGCTGGAGGTCTCTTGTTGACCAGTGTCCTGAAGTTGGCTCTCCCACCTCAGAGGCACAGCACTGTCGCCTGACTGCAGCACCAACATCCTTTCATCCACAAGGCTCAGAATAAAAGGTAGAAAAAGTAGAGAGAAACAATTAGTAGATGTAGGAAGAAAGAAAGAAAGAAAGAAAGGAGGGAAGGAAGGAAGGAAGGAAGAAAGGAAGAAGAAGAGAAGGAAAGAAGGAAAGAAAGGAGGGAGGGAGGGAAGGAGGGAGGAAGGAAGGAAGGAAGGAGGGAAGGAAGAATAAAGAAAGAAAAAGAAGATACAGTAAAATAAAATAAAGTATAATAAAGTTATTAAATTAAAAAATAATTATTTAGAAAAAAAAATAGGGACGGATAGAACCTTAGGACAAATGGTGGAAGCAAAGCTATACAGACAAAATCTTACACAGAAGCATACACATACACCTTCACCAAAAGGGGTAAAGGGTAAAAAATCATAAATCTTGCTCTCAAAGTCCACCTCCTCAATTTGGGATGATTCGTTGTCTAAAGGAGGGAAGGAAGGAAGGAAGGAAGGAAGGAAGGAAAAGAAAGAAAGAAAGAAAGAAAGAAAGAAAGGGAAAGAAAGAAGGTAAAGTATAATAAAGTTATTAAAATTAAAATTAATTAAGAAAAAAATTTAAAAAACAAACAAAAAAAAAACTCGGACGGATAGAACCCTAGGACAAATGGTGGAAGCAAAGCTATACAGACAAAATCTCACACAGAAGCATACACATACACATTCACAAAAAGAGGAAAAGGGGAAAAAATTATAAATCTTGCTCTCGAAGTCCACCTCCTCAACTTGGGATGATTCGCCATCTATTCATGTATTCTACAGATGCAGGGTACATCAAGTTGATTGTGGAGCTTTAATCCGCTGCTTCTGAGGCTGCTGGGAGAGATTTCCCTTTCTTTTCTTTGTTCTCACAGCTCCCAGGGGCTCAGCTTTGGATTTGGCCCCGCCTCTGCGTGTAGGTCGCTGGAGGGCGTCTGTTTTTTGCTCAGACAGGACGGGGTTAAAGGAGCCGCTGATTCGGGGGCTCTGGCTCACTCAGGCCGGGGGTGTGGTGGGGGAGGGAGGGGCGCTGAGTGCGGGGCGTGCCTGCGGCGGCAGAGGCCAGCGTGACGTTGCAGCAGCCTGAGGCCCGCCGTGCGTTCTCCCGGGGAAGTTGTCCCTGGATCCCGGGAACCTGGCAGTGGCGGGCTGCACAGGCTCCCCGGAAGAGGGGTGTGGATAGTGACCTGTGCTCGCACACAGGCCCCTTGGTGGCGGCAGCAGCAGCCTTAGCGTCTCCCGCCCGTCCCTGGGGTCCGTGCTTTTAGCCGCGGCTCGCGCCCGTCTCTGGAGTTCCTTTAAGCAGCACTCTTAAACCCCTCTCCTCGCGCACCAGGAAACAGAGGGAAGAAAAAGTCTCTTGCCTCTTTGGCAGCTCAGACCTTTTCCCGGACTCCCTCCCGGCTAGCCGTGGTGCACTAACCACTTCAGGCTGTGTTCACGCAGCCAACCCCAGTCCTCTCCCTGCGCTCAGTCCGAAACCGAAACCCGAGGCTCAGCTCGCAGCCCCGCCCTCCCTGGCGGGTGAGCAGACAAGCCTCTCGGGCTGGTGAGTGCCGGTCAGCACCGATCCTCTGTGCGGGAATCTCTCCGCTTTGCCCTCCGCACCCCTGTTGCTGTGCTCTCCTCCGCGGCTCCGAAGCTCCCCCCTCTGCCTCCCGCAGTCTCCGCCTGCGAAGGGGCTTCCTAGTGTTTGGAAACCTTTCCTCCTTCACATTTCCCTCCCACTGGTGCAGGTCCTGTCCCTATTCTTTGGTCTCTGTTTTTTCTTTTGCCCTACCCAGGTACGTGGGGAGTTTCTCGCCTTTTGGGAGGTCTGAGGTCTTCTGCCAGCATTCAGTAGGTGTTCTGTAGGAGTTGTTCCACGTGTAGATGTATTTTTGTTGTATCTGTGGGGATGAAGGTGATCTCCGCATCTTACTCTTCTGCCATCTTCCCCTCCGCCCTGTTGGAAGATTTTTAATCACAGTTTCAATTTCAGTGCTTGTGATTGGTCTGTTCATAGTTTCTATTTCTTCCTGATTCAGTCTTGGCAGGTTGTGCATTTCTAAGAATTTGTCCATTTCTTCCAGGTTGTCCATTTTATTGGCAGTAACTTTGACGTGAGCATAGAGGGGAGCATGGGTTGATAGGATTCTTGTGAATAAGATGTTGTGTGCAGAACAGAGCTCAGTAAATTTTCATAGGTTAATAGATTAACCCTGCAAGAGCCATGTCCACAGTTTGCTGCCTTTAAAATGCCGTTATGTTTTTCTACTTATGTCAAAATGATGATGTATCAGTAAACCCCGGTCCCTGTGAGTCATCTCTCCAGAATTTCCTTATCATTCTTACTTGCCTTCATTATCTTCCCATTAAATGGCTCAGATGAACTGATGTGGCACATAGTCCCAATATCCCTTAGAAAGTTTCTCTTTTTAATTAGGAATATGTTCATCTGAAAATAAATGAAAGACCAGCTGAGAGAAGTTTAAACAAAGGATTTGTTTTTCTCACTTAATAAAAAGCACCAAGGCAGTGGTACAGCTGCCCAGTCCCAGAGATGGCCCTGGGGATTCAGGCTGTGTCTCCACCCTTCCTGGGTCAGCCTTCATCCTCCTGCTTGTCACCTTCTGGTTGAAGGTGGTGAGGCAGCTATGTCTCCAGGCCTTACGACTGAAGGAAGTAAAGTGAATGGTGGAGGGTTGTCTTTTTAGCAAGGCTTAGCTATTTTATCCAGGGATGTTTGCCTATATTTCATTGGTCAGACACATGCCATGGGACTACTATTATCTACAAAGAAAGCTGGAAAGTTACAAATTTTAGATGGCCACATTGCTACCCTGAACAAATCAGGTTAGTGAGGAGGAAGCATGTGTGTTAGTTGAGGGGGAAGATGTAAGGAGTGGGTGATGTGAGGGGGGAATGGCCATTGGATAGATAATTAGCAGTGTCTATGCCAATAATTCACCTGTCACATGGTTTTGGCGATAGGTTCTCTATTCTGGCTTACGCACACCCTGGAGACTGCCCTGCTTTATGCTCATACAGACATGGGTAAGGCAGTGGGTAGGTTCAGCAGAGGGTCCTGGAAGTAAGCTAGTCTCTCTGTTTTAATTTTATATTTTTTAAAGAATAACAGAGCCCCTGAGTATGAGAGAGTCGCTCATTTTGTAGTAAGTTTCAGAGACAGTAATTGGGGTGCACACTACATCTGGCAAGTGAAAAAACCAACCCTCCTGTTGTTGCAGTGGGAAACAATAAAGAGAAGCACTAGTCTAACAGCTGGGGGGTTTTAAAAAATGGGAGTATAAATCCCCACCAGATAAAGGAACTTCCACTGCACTGTTTGCTTGGACTTACCTTCTGTCTTAAGAGTATCATTCTCGAGTTTTTCTCCCTGCAGCCTAACAGCTCACAAACAGACCACCCCTCTCACTGAACCAAGAAGCCAGAGTCACATTAGAGAAATGATGACATAATTTGCATTTAAAGAGCCACTTGCATTTCATAGCCTTTTCTGTATACATCACTTTTAATTAGATTTTCACAATCCCTTGGTAGGAGTTGGGGTATGGTAGTAGGAAAGAAAAAACTCTCAATCATTCTCTTTGTAGATAAGCAGACTGAGGCTGAAAGAGAACTTAGTTAAATCCACCTAACTGGTACTTGCCCAACTTCTGACCCTCACCCCACTGAACCAGGAGCTCACTTATGGAACCAGCTCTTGCTTAATTTAAAAAGCCAAAAATGCTAGCTGACATTTTTGATGATTTGATGCTCACCTTCTGCTTTATTATCTTTTCTCCCTGAATCTCTATTTTTGACTCTGTACATCTTCCTAACTTGATTTCTGTACATCTTCAATTCTCTTCTTGATGTTGAACCTGGGTTCCAACAGAGTTGCTGGTTTGATGTGCCCCCAGTCCTTGTCTTAGTGAGTCAAGGCCTCCTTGGGCCACCACTTATGGGGGAGCAAACCATGCTGGGTCCTTTGTATCAACTTGCGTCCTCATCTTTATACCATCTTACAAGTCACAATGCAGTTGTGTGGAATAAAACCATAACCAGAATAATACTGCTCTTCAAACTTTTAATTATCTATAACAAACACTAGCTTTTCAGACTGGCATTGCATTGTTTTTTTTTATTAAAGTTTCTTTATTATTTACTTATTTATGGCTGCATTGGGTCTTCGTTGCTGTGCGAGGGCTTCTCACTGCAGTGGCTTCTCTTGTTGTGGAGCATGGGCTCTAGGTGTGCGGGCTTCAGTAGTTGTGTCTCACGGGGTCTATAGCACAGGCTCAGTAGTTGTGGTGCATGGGCTTAGTTGCTCCGTGGCATGTGGGATCCTCCTGGACCTGGGCTCGAACCTGTGTCCCCTGCATTGGCAGGCGGATTCTCAACCACTGCGCCACCAGGGAAGCCCCAGACTGGCATTGCATTTTACGTTCTGCTTATCACTGGTCCCCCTGCAGCACCTCTCCCAACCCCAGATCAGGAAGTCTAATCATTCTCTTGTTTTTTCTTGGCAGTGGCCCAAACAGTTTTCTCCCATTTTCACGTCCACCTTGTAGTTCTCAGGATTTGCATGGATTCTATTCCCTGTTCTCCATATCTTTCTTATCTGGAAAACCTGTGTAGCAATTTGAATTCTGTTCTCCCACCCTCCTCTGCCAGGGGCCTACCCAACCAGGGTTTTAGTAAATTCTTTCCTGCTACGTTGAACCTATTTTCTATCCCTGACCTCTATTTTCTTGTCACTGGCAACAATGTTCCTGGTGCTTCATATCTAATTTTCAATTTCCCCATCGTGCATCTTCCAACAAAGTGCACTTACAGTGCAGTGGGAAACCTAGGAAGGAAAAAAGTTCTAGATGACAGCAAGCATTTGCTCTGTCTTCATTCTTGATAACATATCTGCCTGCCAGCTGTCCCCACAATTTCCTTGCCAACTGCAGCTTCCTTAGCAGGGGGCCCTGTGCCCCATTTCTGGATGAAGTTACTGCTGGCATTTCTCCCTCAGTTATTCTCCAGCTGATAAAAATGGATTAAGAACTGGTGGCCAGCTTCCTTGGCCCAGAGCCAGGAAGTAGAAGGGTTGAATAAAAAATTGAAATTCTTTTCAGAATCTGGAAGTTAAAATCATCTCAGATTCCTCATCTTGGCTTGGAAGAGGAAAAGACAGCAGTTCTATATCTAATGGTTCATGTGAAGTGCAGCAAAGGAATTGGAGGCCAATAGAATGAGTACAAGTAGATATTGGTGAACCTGTTTATTGCAGCCCCTGTGCTAACCAACTAGTTGTGTGACTTGGAACAAATAGGTTCACCTTTCTGAGCCTTATAAATTGACTACTTATCAGTATGTTTACAGCTTTAAAATGCTAACAAAGGAAGAGTGAAATGAGCTTATCTCCCTTTATGGCATTAGCTATTTCTGCTTATTCCTCTAAGTTTCATGATCAAAATGTATATATCAATAGAAGTAGGAACCGGGGTCTGAGCTAGAGGCCATCCAGGATCTGCACTCTTTTTATGAAGAGTCTGCCCCACTCAACACCTTTTTCATTTTACACAGTAGGCCTGTGTCTTCCCTTGTTGTGAATCAGTCTGGCACAGGACAGGGGTTCTCAAATTTGAGTATGCATCAGATTTACCCAGAAACCTATTAAAATATAAATTGTATGTCCCACTCCCAGAGTTGCTTTACAGAAGGTCTGGGATGAGGCCTCCAAATTTGCATTTGTGACAAGTTCCCAGGTAATGCTGATACTGATGGTGTGAGGCTCACAATTCCAGAACTTGACAGTGGAGTGAGCCGAGGTTTTGCACACAGATAGGAGTTCAAATGTTGACTCTGTCATTTACTGTTTGTGTGACTTTGGCCAAGTTATTTCATTTGTCTAAGCCTTGGTTTCCTCACCCATAAGTAGGACAAAAAATATTTTCTAGGTTTCTGTAAGAGTTAACTGTTACTGTATACTAGTGTCTGGTATTTTTCCAAAATTCATTTCCTATTCCCGTGTTCTTTTTCCCCTCCATTTGAAATCTTCTAGGGAAATAATCAAATCATGGATTATTTTTGTAGTGACCATAATTTCACAAGCAGAATTAAGGGAAATAAACTTCTATTCTAAAAGCCTTCTGAAAGGACATAATTTTAGTGAGTTTAATAAAAAAACTTTTTGAACTCTCAAAGTATTTCACGGGAATCTTCTCATCTAAAACTCTGTAATATTTTTCAGTTACAGCATATACGACCAATACATTAACCTTTGTTATCCATCCAGAGTCTTAAGAGAACAAGACCAGGATTAAAATCTTGAGGAAATAGGTAATTGTCATTCATTTTCATTTTCTCTTAACCTAAACATGTGGGACTTATGTATCTGAGTGGAAGACTAAGAACGTTTGGTACTTATTAGATAAATTACCTGTTCTCTTACCCCAGTCATACAATGAGTCATAGTAGGGATGAGATAGGGATTTCTGGATTAGGCAAATACAGAAATCACTAGTAAAGAGAGTTGAAAACTATTATAGATATAATAATAAGGGAAAGTGTTCAAATATTCCTTTAATCCAGAGTCACAAACTCAAATATCTGAAGTTGTTCAGATATGAATCCTTGCTATGATTTGTTTCATTAGACCACCTTAACTTACATTTATTTAACTCAGATTCACTTTTATTATTTTTAAAATATTGAACCCAGAGGGAGAGAAATGACTCTAAGACAGAAATAAGTTTTCTCTTAATCTCTTAAAAGGCATGGCCTTCTAGATTTTTTTGTTTTGTTTTGTTTTTTTTCTCTTCCAACTTATTTTAGACATGTGAAGACAAATTTGATCTTACATTTAACTTCTTTAATAAAAGTAGCAGCACAAGTAAGGTGATAAATGGAAACCATTGCTCAGTCTCAAGGTAAAGGAGAAGAAAGGGAAGGGGCGGGATGGTGAGTAACTAAAACTTCATGCCCTGCCTTTAGGGGCAGCTGCTACATGCCCAGAGTAGATCTCTGCCAGGTGAGAAGGTAGGCCCGGTGTTGTCATATTTTGATATTTTTAAAGAGATGTAGGAAATGAAGGTTTTTATGTGAAGATGATTAATTTTTAATGTTAATAACAAATTAAGAGAAAAATACCATGCATGTTCTTACTGTTTATGAAACAGAATCTGCGGGCTGGCTCTGCTGCATGCTGCCAGGTATCACCCTCTGCTTAACCCACCTGACGGTCCTCTGAAAAGGCAAGTGATCCTCCAGAACCACCATAGTTCAGGAGGCTAGAAGCGGGCCTAGGCTGAGAGGATATGCGTTTCAGTCTTGGCTTTAGTAGTTAGACTTCCTGCAGCTACTCCCAGGCTGGGAAGTAATGTTGAAATATTTCCAATGAAAGGAAAACCATGTGGATGAAATGAATTGATGTCACCTTTTAACATCTTGAGTTCACACGATGTAACAAAGAGTCTTTTGTGGCAGGGGATGACGTGACATTCCCCTCCTTCCCTTTAAAAAAGTTAAATAAGAACATTAACATATAATTACAAAACTAAAAATAAAGTGGTACATAAAATTATTAAGGAGAGTTGACCTCCACCTGGTCCCACTCCCTAAACTTAGCTACTCTGAATACTAATAGCTTCAGAGTAATAGATCCTTAATAGATCCCTCCAAACTTCCTCTATGCCTTTCTCTGTTAACTATATAAATGTAAATATTTATTGTATATGTTAAATGTAGGACTATGCTATATGTAATTGTCTGTCCCTTGTTTTGCTTTTGTCAGCTACAAATTGGCACTTTCCATTGGCACTTGCCATCTACCTCTACAAGGATTAAATCATGTGCTGCTGCAGCTGCTGACTTTCAACACCCCCTGAAAGGAGTTCAGGGTGGAGAGCTGAAATGAGGTACTCTGTGCTCTGGGAAAAACTGGCAGAACAAGTCTTCAAATAGCTATATATTTTCAAGAACCAATTTTATGAGCCCAATTCTTAGATCTCCTCATATCTAGAAAAGCACTAAAATCCTTCATGGTGACGTCTGCTCCCCGTGACTAGCAGTAACCTGCACGAGACTAGCAGAAACCTTCTGTAAAATATATGTGCCTGATTGCATGTATTCCCCCATCACCAAAATCACATATATACTGTGATTAGGAAATAGGTAATTGTCATTCATTTTCATTTTCTCTTAACCTAAACATGTGGGACTTATGTATCTGAGTGGAAGACTAAGAACGTTTGGTACTTATTAGATAAATTACCTGTTCTCTTACCCCAGTCATACAATGAGTCCCCCCCTGCCTCTTTGGAGCAGTTTCTCAGAGCTATCTGAAATGCTGGGCTGCAGTCCTCATTTTGCCCCCAAATAAAATTTAACTTGCAACTCTCACATTGTGCATTTTTAAAAAGTCGACAGTTATGGCGACCACGAATAAGGGACCCAGAGTGGACTTCTGTCTTTCTTCCAAACTCCGTGAGGAACTGGGGCTTTGGTACCAGCAGAGGCCCCTTGCACCCATCCATCTCCTTGGAGAGTCCAGACGAATTTGGATAAGTCTCTCCTGGTCCTCAGATCTCCCATATTGGTTGATGATCCTGAGTTTTATTTCGTGGTGTAGCAGGTACCTGCCTCCTTCCAGTTGAAAGATACTGGGGGTGGGGGGGAGCACCTGGTTGAAAGATACCAGGGAAATACCCACCCAGTGGAAAGACACTGGATGGGGCTCGGTTGAAAGATACCAGGGTTTGCTCAGTTGAGGAGACTGAGTGGTCTGCATTGAGTGGTTAGGTAAGAGCCTGATCGGACGCTTTTCCTCAATTCAGCTGCATTAGTAGAATTTGTCAGCATAAAAGTGAAGATATTACATGAGAGCTTTGCCCTGAAGAAAAGGGACAAGACTGCTCCTGGCTGGTTAACAGCTTTCTCAGGCGACTGAGAAGTTTACAGGAGTGGTGGAGGCAGAGTCCTCATACTGTGCAGTGGTCCCATAGGGAAGCCCACTCATTAATTAAAACACTTCCTCATCCAGGGGTTGCGGATAAGAATTGGCCATTCAGAGATCCAAGCACCAGCGGTGGCCTTAGACCGCCGAAGGGAGAAAATGAGACAAGTAAGAGGGCTGAAAGTACTCCAGGGTGATGTCTAGAGGAGTTAAGCTCACAAGCAGCACACTGGCCACCATACAATTTCATTAGTGTTTTATATCCCTGACAAATTCAACTTTAAAATGGGAAATAGAGCCTCTCAAACACAGAAACAAGGGGCGTCAGAAAGCCAACCTCTGACTAATACTCCAGCCAGGTATATGTATGTACAAAAACTCATACTTGCAACTATCTACTTAATTGGGGAACTCATACTAAAGGAGATCTCAACCTAAAATGACCAAATTGGGTCCTTTTGATATTCCAAAATTAATATTTTTGCAAGTACAGTTAGAAAAAAGACAGACTGAATGGAAAGCTTACTTTGATTGGTATTTAGAAGCTTCTAAAAGAAGAAATGATAGAGTAACTTATTTGCAGGAAACCAACAATTAACTACTTGAAACTCTGTCAGACCAACTTTTCAAAACAATTAAAAAGAAAGAAAAGGGGGTATCTATGAAAATTATAAACCTTCAATTGCACCAATTAAGTACACAATGCCAGTGGAAGGTTAACCAACCGCCATGCAATTCCCAACCAGTAGAGAAAGCTAGCTTGAAGGAAAAAAAATTCTCTTCAGAATTCTGACCCTAAAGGAATAAGTCCTACTAGGAGAACCTGATTTTTCTCTCCTTGAGAAAAGAGCTTGAGATCAGAGCTCTCAGTAACACTTATCTTATCTAGACCACATCTAATTCCTGAGATTGAGAATTAAAAAAACTGGAAAAAGACTTTTAAAATTGTTTCTTATTCCAACTGTTATTTATAAACTAGTGAGTTTATATTATGATATCTGATTCATGACAAACTTTAGAAAATGCAGATAGATCTCTTGTTGTGTCTCTGGATATATGTATGTCTCAGTATGTGTCTTTGTCTTTGGATAATATTGCTGTGGTTAATTTATAAATGAGCTCTATGTAATTGGCTTAAAGAAAAGTAAGCACTTACAAATTAAACAATTCTAAATGCAAGAGAAATTAAGCTAAATAAATTTCAAGTTCATGTGAACTGGGAAATATTCAGTATTAAATTAATATCTGGTATTAATGTTTAAGTTTGTTGATCTTATTAATATAGACATGTCTTTAGAGTCATCAACATTAAGTATAATACTTTATTGTTCCTAGGTTTAATATAAGCTACATAAAATCTTTTTATATCTGCTACAAATTTGTCAACAAGGAAAGTAACTTGATGTGAAGAAACTTTTAAGGAGAGAAAATGTAAATGAGATAAGAGCTTTCAGATAAATTCTGTTAAGAAAAATTATGCTCTAGGAATGTCTATCTAAAATAGTCTCTCCAGATTCTGGTAACTTGAGATTCTAGAGCGGTGCTAAATTAAGTTAAGTAATGGAAGCTTGTTGAATAGCTAAGTCATTCCCAAATAAAATAAGATACTGAATCATTAATTACTGAACATCGGCTTCCTTTTACAGAGAAACAAAGGTATTTAGGCTACTAATGAATATGTTTGGTGCCACATACTCTAAACAAGGCAAATGTTTGTTTGTTTGTTTTAACATCTTTATTGGGGTATAATTGCTTTACAATGGTGTGTTAGTTTCTGCTTTATAACAAAGTGAATCAGTCATACATAAACATATGTTCCCATATGTCTTCCCTCTTGCGTCTCCCTCCCTCCCACCCTCCCTATCCCACGCCTCCAGGCTGTCACAAAGCACCAAGCCAATATCCCTGTGCCATGCGGCTGCTTCCCACTAGCTATCTACCTTACTACATTTGTTAGTGTGTATATGTCCATGACTCTCTCTCGCCCTGTCACAGCTCACCCTTCCCCCTCCCCATAACCTCAAGTCTGTTCTCTAGGAGGTCTGCGTCTTTATTCCTGCCTTACCCCTAGGTTCTTCATGACATTTTTTTCTTAAATTTCATACATATGTGTTAGCATACGGTATTTGTCTTTTTTTTTTTAAATTTCATTTATTTATTTATTTTTGGCTGTGCTGGGTCTTCTTTTCTGTGCGTGGGCTTTCTCTAGTTGCGGCGAGCGGGGGGCACTCTTCATCGCGGTGCGCAGGCCTCTCACTGCCACGGCCTCTCTTGTTGCGGAGCACAAGCTCCAGACGCGCAGGCTCAGTAGTTGTGGCTCACGGGCGCAGACGCTCCACAGCATGTGGGATCTTCCCGGACCGGGGCACGAACCCTGTCCCCTGCATTGGCAGGCAGACTCTCAACCACTGCGCCACCAGGGAAGCCCGGTATTTGTCTTTTTCTTTCTGACTTACTTCACTCTGTATGACAGACTCTAGGTCTATCCACCTCATTACAAATAGCTCAATTTCGTTTCTTTTTATGGCTGAGTAATATTCCATTGTATATATGTGCCACATCTTCTTTATCCATTCATCCGATGATGGGCACTTAGGTTGTTTCCATCTCTGGGCTATTGTAAATAGAGCTGCAATGAACATTTTGGTACATGACTCTTTTTGAATGTTGGTTTTCTCAGGGTATATGCCCAGTAGTGGGATTGCTGGGTCATATGGTAGTTCTATTTGTAGTTTTTAAAGGAACCTCCATACTGTTCTCCATAGTGGCTGAACCAATTCACATTCCCACCAGCAGTGCAAGAGTGTTCCCTTTTCTCCACACCCTCTCCAGCATTTATTGCTTCTAGATTTTTTGATGATGGCCATTCTGACTGGTGTGAGATGATATCTCATTGTAGTTTTGATTTGCATTTCTCTAATGATTAATGATGTTGAGCGTTCTTTCATGTGTTTGTTGGCAGTCTGTATATCTTCTTTGGAGAAATGTCTATTTAGGTCTTCTGCCCATTTTTGGATTGGGTTGTTTGTTTTTTTGTTATTGAGCTGCATGAGCTGCTTGTAAATTTTGGAGATTAATCCTTTGTCAGTTGCTTCATTGCAAATATATTCTCCCATTCTGAGGGTTGTCTTTTGGTCTTGTTTATGGTTTCCTTTGCTGTGCAAAAGCTTTGAAGTCTCATTAGGTCCCATTTGTTTATTTTTGTTTTTATTTCCATTACTCTAGGAGGTGGGTCAGAAAGGATCTTGCTGTGATTTATGTCATAGAGTGTTCTTCCTATGTTTTCCTCTAAGACTTTGATAGTTTCTGGCCTTACATTTAGGTCTTTAATCCATTTTGAGCTTATTTTTGTGTATGGTGATAGGGAGTGAGCTAATCTCATACTTTTACATGTACCTGTCCAGTTTTCCCAGCACCACTTATTGAAGAGGCTGTCCTTTCTCCACTGTACATTCCTGCCACCTTTATCAAAGATAAGGTGTCCATATGTGCGTGGGTTTATCTCTGGGCTTTCTATCCTGTTCCATTGATCTATCTTTCTGTTTTTGTGCCAGTACCATACCGTCTTGATAACTGTAGCTTTGTAGTATAGTCTGAAGTCAGGGAGCCTGATTCCTCCAGTTCCTTTTTTTGTTCTCAAGATTGCTTTGGCTATTCGGGGTCTTTTGTGTTTCCATACATATTGCAAAATTTTTTGTTCTAGTTCTGTGAAAAATGCCAGTGGTAGTTTCATAGGGATTGCATTGAATCTATAGATTGCTTTGGGTAGTAGAGTCATTTTCACAATGTTGATTCTTCCAATCCAAGAACATGGTATATCTCTCCATCTATTTGTATCATCTTTAATTTCTTTCATCAGTGTCTTATAATTTTCTGCATACAGGTCTTTTGTCTCCTTAGGTAGGTTTATTCCTAGATATTTTATTCTTTTTGTTGCAATGGTAAATGGGAGTGTTTTCTTGATTTCACTTTCAGATTTTTCATCATTAGTATATAGGAATGCCAGAGATTTCTGTGCATTAATTTTGTATCCTGCCACTTTACCAAATTCATTGATTAGCTCTAGTAGTTTTCTGGTAGCATCTTTAGGATTCTCTATGTATAGTATCATGTCATCTGCAAACAGTGACAGCTTTACTTCTTCTTTTCCGATTTGGATTCCTTTTATTTCCTATTCTTCTCTGATTGCTGTGGCTAAAACTTCCAAAACTATGTTGAATAAGAGTGGTGAAAGTGGGCAACCTTGTCTTTTTCCTGATCTTAGTGGAAATGCTTTCAGTTTTTCACCATTGAGGATGATGTTGGCTGTGGGCTTGCCATATATGGCCTTTATTATGTTGAGGAAAGTTCCCTCTATGCCTACTTTCTGGAGGGTTTTTATCATAAATGGGTGTTGAATTTGTCAAAAGCTTTCTCTGCATCTATTGAGATGATCATATGGTTTTTCTCCTTCAATTTGTTAATATGGTTTATCACATTGATAGATTTGCATATATTGAAGAATCCTTGCATTCCTGGAATAAACCCCCCTTGATCATGAGGTATGATCCTTTTAATGTGCTGTTGGATTCTGTTTGCTAGTATTTTGTTGAGGATTTTTGCATCTATGTTCATCAGTGAAATTGGCCTGTAGTTTTCTTTCTTTGTGACATCCTTGCCTGGTTTTGGTATCAAGGTGATGGTGGCCTCGTAGAAGGAGTTTGGGAGTGTTCCTCCCTCTGTTATATTTTGGAAGAGTTTGAGAAGGATAGGTGTTAGTTCTTCTCTAAATGTTTGATAGAATTCGCGTGTGAAGCCATCTGGTCCTGGGCTTTTGTTTGTTGGAAGATTTTTAATCACAGTTTCAATTTCAGTGCTTGTGATTGGTCTGTTCATATATTCTATTTCTTCCTGATTCAGTCTTGGCAAGTTGTGCATTTTAAGAATTTGTCCATTTCTTCCAGATTGTCCATTTTATTGGCATAGAGTTGCTTGTAGTAATCTCATGATCTTTTTTATTTCTGCAGTGTCAGTTGTTACCTCTCCTTTTTCATTTCTAATTCTATTGATTTGAGTCTTCTCCCTTTTTTTCTTGATGAGTCTGGCTAGTGGTTTATCTATTTTGTTTATCTTCTCAAAGAACCAGCTTTTAGTTTTATTGATCTTTGCTATTGTTTCCTTCATTTCTTTTTCATTTATTTCTGATCTGATTTTTATGATTTCTTTCCTTCAGCTAGCTTTGGGGTTTTTCTGTTCTTCTTTCTCTAATTGCTTGAGGTGCAAGGTTAGGTTGTTTATTCGAGATGTTTCCTGCTTCTTAAGGTGGGCTTGTATTGCTATAAACTTCCCCCTTAGAACTGCTTTTGCTGCATCTCATAGGTTTTGGGTCGTTGTGTCTCCATTGACATTTGTTTCTAGGTATTTTTTGATTTCCTCTTTGTTTTCTTCAGTGATCACTTCATTATTAAATAGTGTATTGTTTAGCCTCCATGTGTTTGTATTTTTTACAGATCTTTTCCTGTAATTGATATCTAGTCTCATGGCGTTGTGGTCAGAAAAGATACTTGATACAATTTCAATTTTCTTAAATTTACCAAGGCTTGATTTGTGACCCAAGATATGATCTCTCTGGAGAATGTTCCATGAGCACTTGAGAAAAGTGTGTATTCTGTTGTTTTTGGATGGAGTGTCCTGTAAATATCAATTAAGTCCATCTTGTTAAATGTATCATTTAAAGCTTGTGTTTCCTTATTTATTTTCATTTTGGATGATCTGTCCATGGGTGAAAGTGGGGTGTTTAATTCCCCTACTATGAATGTGTTACTGTCGATTTCCCCTTTTATGGCTGTTAGTATTTGCCTTATGTATTGAGGTGCTCCTATGTTGGGTGCATAAATATTTACAATTTTTATATCTTCTTCTTAGATCGATCCCTTGATCATTATGTAGTGTCCTTCTTTGTCTCTTTTAATAGTCCTTATTTTAAAGTCTATTTTGTCTGATATGAGAATTGCTACTCCAGCTTTCTTTTGGTTTCCATTTGCATGGAATATCTTTTTCCATCCTCTTACTTTCAGTCTGTATGTGTCTCTAGGTCTGAAGTGGGTCTCTTGTAGACAACATATATAAGGATCTTGTTTTTGTATCCATTCAGCTAATCTGTGTCTTTTGGTGGGAGCATTTAGTCCATTTACATTTAAGGTAATTATCGATATGTATGTTCCTATTCCCATTTTCTAAATTGTTTTGGGTTCGTTATTATAGGTCTTTTCCTTCTCTTGTGTTTCTTGCCTAGAGAAGATCCTTTAGCATTTGTTGTAAAGCTGGTTTGGTGGTGCTGAACTCTCTCAGCTTTTGCTTGTCTGTAAAGGTTTTAATTTCTCCATCAAATCTGAATGAGACCCTTGCTGGGTAGAGTAGTCTTGGCTGCAGGTTTTTCTCCTTCATCACTTTCAGTATGTCCTGCCACTCCCTTCTGGCTTGTAGGGTTTCTGCTGAGAGATCAGCTGTTAACCTTATGGGGATTCCCTTATGTGTTATTTGTTGTTTTTCCCTTGCTGCTTTTAATATGCTTTCTTTGTATTTAATTTATGACAGTTTGATTAATATGTGTCTTGGTGTATTTCTCCTTGTATTTATCCTGTATGGGACTCTCTGTGCTTCCTGGACTGATTAACTATATCTATTTCCTTTCCCATATTAGGGAAGTTTTCAATGATAATCTCTTCAAATATTTTCTCAGTCCCTTTCTTTTTCTCTTCTTCTTATGGAACCCCTATAATTAGAATGTTGGTGCATTTAATGTTGTCCCATAGGTCTCTGAGACTGTCCTCAGTTCTTTTCATTCTTTTTTCTTTATTCTGCTCTGCAGTAGTTATTTCCACTATTTTATCTTCCAGGTCACTCATCCGTTCTTCTGCCTCAGTTATTCTGCTATGGATTCCATCTAGAGTACTTTTAATTTCATTTATTGTGTTGTTCATCATTGCTTGTTTCATCTTTATTTCTTCTAGGTTCTTGTTAACTGTTTCTTGCATTTTGTCCATTCTATTTCCAAGATTTTGGATTATCCTTACTATCATTATTCTGAATTCTTTTTCAGGTAGACTGGCTATTTCCTCTTCATTTGTTAGGTCTGGTGCAGTTTTGTCTTGCTCCTTTATCTGCTGTGTGTTTTTCTGTCTTCTCATTTTGCTTATCTTACTGTGTTTGGAGTCTCCTTTTTGCAGACTGCAGGTTCGTAGTTCCCGCTGTTTTTGATGTCTGTCTCCAGTGGCTAAGGTTGGTTCAGTGGGTTGTGTAGGCTTCCTGGTGGAGGGGAGTAGTGCCTGTGTTCTGGTGGATGAGGCTGGATCTTGTCTCTCTAGTGGGCAGGTTCACGTCTGGTGGTGTGTTTTGGGCTGTCTGTGGCCTTATTATGATTTTAGGCAGCCTCTCTGCTAACGGGTGGGGTTGTGTTCCTGTTTTGCTAGTTGTTTGGCATAGGTTGTCCAGCACTGTGGCTTGCTGGTCGTTGAGTGAAGCTGGGTGCTGGTGTTAAGATGGAGGTCTCTAGGAGATTTTTGCCATTTGATATTATGTGGAGCTGGGAGTTCTCTTGTGGACCAGTGTCCTGAATTTGGCTCTCCTACCTCAGAGGCAGAGCCCTGACTCCTGGCTGGAGCACCAAGAGCCTTTCATCCACATGGCTCAGAATAAAAGGGAGAAAAAGTAGAGGGAATTAGTAGAAGTATGAGGAAAGAAAGAAGGAAAGGAGGGAAGGAAGGAAGGAAGAAAGAAAGAAAGAAAGAAGCAAAGAAGGAAAGAAGGCAAGAGGGAAAGAAAGGAGGGAGGGAGGGAGGAAGGAAGGAAGGAGGGAAAGAAGGAAAAAAGACAGAAAGAAAGAAGATACAGTAAAAATAAAATAAAGTATAATAAAGTTATTGAATTAAAAAATTCTTATTTAGAAAAAAAAAAGGGACAGATAGAACCTTAGGACAAATGTTGGAAGCAAAGTTATACAGACAAAATCTTACACAGAAGCATACACATACACCCTCACTAAAAGAGGTAAAGGGGGAAAAATCATAAATCTTGCTGTCAGAGACCACCTCCTCAATTTGGGATGATTCGTTGTCTAAAGGAGGGAAGGAAGGAAGGAAAGAAAGAAAGAAAGAAAGAACGAAGGTAAAGTATAATAACGTTATTAAAATTAAAATTGATTATTAAGAAAAAATTTTTAAAAAAACCATGGACGGATAGAACCCTAGGACAAATGGTGGAAGCAAGACTATACAGACAAGATCTCATACAGAAGCATACACATACACATTCACAAAAAGAGGAAAAGGGAAAAATCATAGATCTTGCTCCTAAAGTCCACTTCCTTAATTTGGGATGATTGGTTGTCTATTCAGGTATTCCACAGATGCAGGGTATATCAAGTTGACTGTGGAGCTTTAATCCGCTGCTTCTGAGGCTGCTGGGAGAGATTTCCCTTTCTTTTCTTTGTTCTCACAGCTCCCAGGGGCTCAGCTTTGGATTTGGCCCCGCCTCTGCGTGTAGGTCGCTGGAGGGCGTCTGTTTTTTGCTCAGACAGGACGGGGTTAAAGGAGCCGCTGATTCGGGGGCTCTGGCTCACTCAGGCCGGCGGGGAGGGAGGGGCACGGAGTGCGGGGCGGGCCTGCGGCGGCAAAGTCCGGCGTGACTTTGCACCAGCCTGAGGCCCGCCGTGAGTCCTCCCGGGGAAGTTGTCCCTGGATCCCGGGAACCTGGCAGTGGCGGGCTGCACAGGCTCCGCGGAAGAGGGGTGTGGATAGTGACCTGTGCTCGCACACAGGCCCCTTGGTGGCGGCAGCAGCAGCCTTAGCGTCTCCCGCCCGTCCCTGGGGTCCGTGCTTTTAGCCGCGGCTCGCGCCCGTCTCTGGGGTCCGCGCTTTTAGCCGCGGCTCGCGCCCGTCTCTGGGGTTCGTGCTTTTATCCGCGGCTCGCGCCCGTCTCTGGAGTTCCTTTAAGCAGCGTTCTTAAACCCCTCTCCTCACGCACCAGGAAACAAAGAGGGAAGAAAAAGTCTCTTGCCTCTTCGGCAGGTGCAGACTTTTCTCCGGACTCCCTCCCGGCTAGCCTTGGTGCACTAACCCCTTCAGGCTATGTTCATGCCGCCAACCCCAGTCCTCTCCCTGCGCTCCTTCTGAAACCGAAACCCGAGCCTCAGAGCCTCAGCTCGCAGCCCCGCCCGCCCCGGCGGGTGAGCAGACAAGCCTCTCGGGCTGGTGAGTGCTGGTCGGCACCGATCCTCTGCGCGGGAATCTCCCCGCTTTGCCCTCCGCACCCGTTGCTGTGCACTCCTCCGCGGCTTCGAAGCTCCCCCCTCCGCCTCCCGCCAAGGCAAATGTTTTTTAAAAAATATCTCTGGTATTTATGGTCACCAATCTACAGAATGCTAATGTGAAGGACAGTTCATAATTGCTTATTTCTTAGTTTTCACAAAAAAAATTAAGGTTTTAAGAGCTGAAGATTCTAACTTAAACAGGTAACTAAAGCTAATAGAAATAGTAAAGGAAACATTTCAGTATACAGTAGGAAAGTAGGATGTATGTTTTCAGTAAAGAAAGCATGAGGAATGGAATTACATTTTATTAAGAGAAAAGGAAATAGGTCTGACTTACAGCTGGCTGCTTCTGGATGGGAAATAAAGTAATGGATAAAGAAAGTGATAAAAAGCTTTGCGGAAAGTGGACCCTGAGAAAAGAGTTTTGTGCATGGTTAGGATTGACTATGTTTAGAATAAATTTAGTTGAGTAAATGAATTTCAAAAGTAAGCTGGTGCAAAATTTGAATTTGGCTTCTCTCTCTCAAGAGGACAAGATTTCTTAAAATGTTGAATTGCCTTTGATAGCAGATTTCAAGTTTCTTTACCTTTTTTTTTTTTTACGGTACGCGGGTCTCTCACTGCTGTGGCCTCTCCCATTGCGGAGCACAGGCTCCGGACGCGCAGGCTCAGCAGCCATGGCTCACGGGCCCAGCCGCTCCGCGGCATGTGGGAGCTTCCTAGACCGGGGCATGAACCTGTGTCCCCTGCATCGGCAGGCGGACTCTCAACCACTGCGCCACCAGGGAAGCCCCGTCAAGTTTCTTTACCTTTTAAGTGATCTGTTCTGTATTCATCTTTGAAATCTTTTATTGTTACTTTGGCTAAGTGAATAACTGTTGTTTCACAGTAACCTGTGATACTATCTGACTGACTGTTCTAAACTCTTTTGATATTTTTTGACAAAACTTCCTAAATCAAATTCTAATGAAGTCCTTTTGACCTCTAGCTAACTTTGGGATGTTTCATGTTTCAAAGGGCCCCTGAAATATCCCAAAGAGAGATATAAACTAGGTTCATTTGGTACATTAAGTTACATGGGAAGTATTGTCAAATGAGTAATAAATCTTCTTAGGTTTTAGTGTATGGTAAATGTTATTAGTATAAATATTCTAGAAATTATATGGAGTTCCTAAAATTCTGATATGTCCTGGTAAAATGTTATCAGTCATAATTCTAGTTATTATCTTAAAGTGTTGTATGTCACAGCAGTAACCAAACTTCTTTGTTGATTGCCCTGTAATCAGACTTTGAATGTGCCTTCTTAAGTTTTTGTCATTTATAGACACGGTTTCATTCTAATGCCTTTGCAAAAATGCTTCCTCTTCAAGAAGATTTATAAAAAGCATTTTTGGATAAATGCAAGTTTCTGACTTTCAGACCATAATGCTGAATTGGGTAAGAAATTAAAGAATCCTAATGAGAAACCTGATGGCTTCATAAACTGTTAACAAAAAGAGTTAGTTACATAAGACTGAGTGAACTGGTGAATATGGTTATACTTTTTATGGTTTCTACCTGAAAAATTACTGGTTTAAATCTGTGTTTTCCAGGTGTAAGGAAAACCTTCCCCTCAAACTAATTATGACTTACAGTAATTTGGTAAATTATACCTTTGTAAGCAGGATTGAAACATTTATCTTTTCTCTCTATCTGCTCCTCCCAGGTACTGGAAACTCTTTGGTTTGCAAAAGCTTTATCAGATAAATTAGGAAGGCCACTCACTAACAGGTACAGAAATCTCAAGGTATTTTGGGAACCTTGAAAAGGGAAGAATTCACCTAGTTCTGTTAGGTGAAATCTGTGATAAGCCCTTTGTGTGACTTTCCTAGTCCTGAGAGGTCTTTGAAAAGTCCAGTCTGAGGCTCCTTATAAAAGTTTCAGCAAGCAAGAAACTTATATGATCAATTATAGTTATATAAATAATCAGGCCAAGTTTATTGAGGCCAGACTTATTTTGCAAATAAATTAGTCTTAATTTGGTTATATTTGTTAGAAATTAGGGTAAATTTAGAGAGAAAAAGATGCTTCAATGAATGTTTTGTTAATGGAGGTCTGTATTTACTAATTTCCTTGGTAGTTCCTTGCTGTTACATTATATTAATGTAAAGTTAAATTGAATTATTAAAAGGACACTCTAAGTTTGTTCTCGAAGCTTATCTCAGTAATCTATCTTTGGATGAAGATCAGATGCCCCACGACCTGTAACCAGGGAACTATATATATTGGAAAAGACATCATTTAAAGGATTCACTACAATCCAGATGGGAAGGCCTGCAACAGGTTCTCCTAACTAGCAAAACTAAAGTGAATTCACCCTTGGATTCATATTTTCTAATTAAAAAGGGCCCCTGCACCATACTGGTCTATAGAGAGGACTGCTGAGCTCAAACTCACCTTAAAATGACACTCAAACAGAGGAAGCTACACTCACACCAGGATGAGAAGAAGATGACATCACAAGTAGACAGCTGACCCAAGATGCTGGACCTGACTCGCATGATCTTTTATAATGTTTTCTTGACTTCTTGGACCTTTGCATATCAGTCAAATGTTTTCCTATTATGGACAGGATCCTATGCTAGTTTTAGAAATCAATCCAGGAGGAGGGGGAAGATGGCAGAAGAGTAAGATGCAGAGATCACCTTCCTCCTCACAGACACATCAGAAATACATCTACACGTGGAACAACTCCTACAGAACACCTACTGAACGCTGGCAGAGGACCTCAGACCTCCCAAAAGGCAAGAAACTCCCCACGTACCTGGGTAGGGCAAAAGAAAAAAGAATAAACAGAGAAAAAGAATAGGGAAGGGACCTGAACCAGTGAGAGGGAGCCATGAAGGAGGAAAGGTTTCCACACACGAGAAGCCCCTTCGCGGGCGGAGACTGCGAGTGGCGGAGGGGGGGAGCTTCGGGGCTGCGGAGGAGAACGCAGCAACAGGGGTGCAGAGGGCAAAGTGGAGAGATTTCTGCACAGAGGATTGGTGCCGACCAGCACTCATCAGCACGAGAGGCTTGTCGGCTCACCCGCCAGGGCGGGCGGGGCTGGGAGCTAAGGCTCCGGCTTCAATTGGAGCGCAGGGAGAGGACTGGTGGAGTGAACACAGCCTGAAGGGGTTAGTGCACCACGGCTAGCTGGGAGGGAGTCCGGGAAAAAGTTTGGACCTGCCGAAGAGGCAAGAGACTTTTTCTTCCCTCTTTGTTTCCTGGCGCGCAAGGAGAGGGGATTAAGGGCGCTGCTTAAAGGAGCTCCAGAGACGGGCGCGACCGCCGCTAACAGCGTGGACCCCAGAGACGGGCATGAGACGCTAAGGCTGCTGCTGCCGCTACCAAAAAGCCTGTATGTGTGCACAGGTCACTCTCCACACCTCCTTTCTGGGGAGCCTGTGCAGCCTGCCACTGCCAGGTTCCTGGGATCCAGGGACAACTTCCCCGGGAGAACGCATGGCGGGCCTCAGGCTGGTGCAACGTCACGCCGGCCTCTGCTGCCGTATGCTCGCCCCGCACGCCGTACCCCTCCCTCCCCCTGGAATAAGTGAGCCAGAGCCCCCGAATCAGCGGCTCCTTTAACCCCATCCTGTCTGAGCAAAGAACAGACGCCCTCCAGCGACCTACACGCAGAGGCGGGACCAAATCCAAAGCCGAACCACGCAAAGTGTTCGAACAAAGAAGAGAAAGGGAAATCTCTCCCAGCAGCCTCAGGAGCAGCGGATTAAATCTCCACAATCAACTTGATGTACCTGCATCTGTGGAATAGCTGAATAAACAACGAATCACCCCAAATTGAGGAGGTGGACTTTGAGAGCAAGATTTATGATTTTTTCCCCCTTTTCCTCTTTTTGTGAGTGTGTATGTGTATGCTTCTGTGTGAGATTTTGTCTGTAGAGCTTTGCTTTCACCATTTGTCCTAGGGTTCTATTGGTCGGTTTTTTTTTTAACTTAAAATATTTTTTCTTAATAAAAATTTTTAATTTTAATAAATTTATTTTATCTTACCTTACTTTATTTTATTTTCTTTTATAATCTTTCTTTCTTTCCTTCTTTCTTTCTTTCCACTTTTTCTACCTTTTATTCTGAGCTGTGTGGATGAAAGGCTCTTGGTGCTCCAGCCAGGAGTCAGTGCTGTGCCTCTGAGGTGGGAGAGCCAACTTCAGGACACTGGTCCACAAGAGACCTCCCAGCTCCATGTAATATCAAACGGCAAAAATCTCCCAGAGATCTCCATCTCAACACCAACACCCAGCTTAACTCAACGACCAGCAAGCTACAATGATGGACTCCCTATGCCAAACAATTACCAAGACAGGAACACAGCCCCGCCCATTAGAAGAGAGGCTGCCTAAAATAATAATAAGGCCACAGACAACCCAAAACACACCACCAGACGTGGACCTGCCCACCAGAAAGGCAAAATCCAGACTCATCCACCAGAACACAGCCACTAGTCCCCTCCACCAGGAACCCTACACAACAAACGGAACCAACTTTAGCCACTGGGACCAGACACCAAAAACAACGGGAACTATGAACCTTCAGCCTTCAAAAAGGAGACTCCAAACACAGTAAGATAAGCAAAATGAGAAGACAGAAAAACACACAGCAGATGAAGGAGCAAGAAAAAACCCACCAGACCTAACAAATGAAGAGGAAATAGGCAGTCTACCTGAAAAAGAATTCAGAAAAATGATAGTAAAGATGATCCAAAATCTTGGAAATAGAATAGAGAAAATGGAAGAAACATTTAACACGGACCTAGAAGAACTAAAGATGAAACAAACAATGATGAACAACACAATAAATGAAATTAAAAATACTCTAGCAGATCAATAGCAGAATAACTGAGGCAGAAGAATGGATGAGTGACCTGGAAGATATAATAGTGGAAATAACTACAGCAGAGCAGAATAAAGAAAAAAGAATGAAAAGAACTGAGGACAGTCTCAGAGACCTATGGGACAACATTAAATGCACCAACATTCTAATTATAGGGGTTCCATAAGAAGAAGAGAAAAAGAAAGGGACTGAGAAAATATTTGAAGAGATTATAGTTGAAAACTTCCCTAATATGGGAAAGGAAATAGTTAATCAAGTCCAAGAAGCACAGAGAGTCCCATACAGCATAAATCCAAGGAGAAACACGCCAGGACACATATTAATCAAACTGTCAAAATTAAATACAAAGAGCATATTAAAAGCAGTAAGGGAAAACAACAAATAACACACAAGGGAATCCCCATAAGGTTAAAAGCTGATCTTTCAGCAGAAACTCTGCAAGCCAAAACGGACCAGCAGGACATATTTAAAGTGATGAAGGACAAAAACCTACAACAAAGATTACTCTATCCAGCAAGGATCTCATTCAGATTTGATGGAGAAATTAAAACCTTTACGGACAAGCAAAAGCTGATAGAGTTCAGCACCATCAAAGGAGCTTTAAAACAAATGTTAAGGATCTTCTCTAGGCAGGAAACACAAGAGAAGGAAAAGACCTATAATAATAAACCCAAAACAATTAAGAAAATGGGAATAGGTACATACATATTGATAATTACCTTAAATGTTAATGGACTAAATGCTCCCACCAAAAGACACAGACTGGCTGAATGGATGCAAAACAAGACCAATATATATGATGTCTACAAGAGACCCACTTCAGACCTAGAGACACATACAGACTGAAAGTGAGGGGATGGAAAAAGATATTCCATGCAAATGGAAACCAAAAGAAAGCTGGAGTAGCAATTCTCATATCAGACAAAATAGACTTTAAAATAAAGACTATTACAAGAGACAAAGAAGGACACTACATAATGATCAAGGGATTGATCCAAGAAGAAGATATAACAATTGTAAATATTTATGCACCCTACATAGGAGCACCTCAATACATAAGACAAATACTAACAGTCATAAAAGGGGAAATTGACAGTAACACATTCATACAAGGGACTTTAACACCCCACTTTCACCAATGGGCAGATCATCCAAAATGAAAATAAATAAGGAAAGAGAAGCTTTAAATGATACATTTAACACGATGGACTTAATTGATAGTTATAGGATATTCCATCCAAAAACAACAGAATACACATTTTTCTCAAGTGCTCATGGAATATTCTCCAGGATAGATCATATCTTGGGTCACAAATCAAGCCTTGGTAAATTTAAGAAAATTGAAAATTTATCAAGTTTCTTTCCGACCACAATGCTATGAGATTAGATATCAATTACAGGAAAAGATCTGTAAAAAATACAAACACATGGAGGCTAAGCAATACACTACTTAATAACGAAGTGATCAGTGAAGAAAACAAAGAGGAAATCAAAAAATACCTAGATACAAATTACAATGGAGATAAGACGACCCAAAACCTATGGGATGCAGCAAAATCAGTTCTAAGAGGGAAGTTTAGAGCAATACAATCCTACCTTAAGAAACAGGAAACATCTCGAATAAACAACCAAACCTTGCACCTAAAACAATTAGAGAAAGAAGGACCCAAATTTAGCAGAAGGAAAGAAATCATAAAAATCAGATCAGAAATACATGAAAAAGAAATGAAGGAAACGATAGGAAAGATCATTAAAACTCAAAGCTGGTTCTTTGAGAAGATAAACAAAATTGATAAACCATTAGCCAGACTCATCAAGAAAAAAAGTGAGAAGTCTCAATAGAATTAGAAATAAAAAAGGAGAAGTAACAACTGACACCGCAGAAATACAAAAGATCATGAGAGATTACTACAAGCAACTCTATGCCAATAAAGTGGACAACCTGGAAGAAAAGGACAAATTCTTAGAAATGCACAACGTGCCAAGGGTGAATCAGGGAGGTAGAAAATATGAACAGATCAATCACAAGCACTGAGATTGAAACTGTGATTACAAGCCTTCCAACAAAAAAAGCCCAGGACCAGATGGTTTCACAGGCAAATTCTAGCAAACATTTAGGGAAGAGCTAACACCTCTCCTTCTCAAACTCTTCCAAAATATAGCAGAGGGAGGAACACTCCCAAACTCATTCTACCAGGCCCCCATCACCCTGATACCAAAACCAGACAAGGATGTCACAAAGAAAGTAATCTACCGGCTAATATCTCTGATGAGCATAGATGCAAAAATTCTCAACAAAATACTAGCAAACAGAATCCAGCAGCACATCAAAAGGATCATACACCATGATCAAGTGGCATTTATCCCAGGAATGCAAGGATTCTTCAATACACGCAAATCAAACTAAGTGATACACCATATTAACAAATTGAAGAAGAAAACCATATGATCACTCAATAGATGCAGAGAAAGCTTTTGACAAAATTCAACACCCATTTATGATAAAAACCCTCCAGAAAGTAGGCATAGAGGGAACTTACCTCAACATAATGAAGGCCATATATGACAATCAGCCAACATAGTCCTCAATGGTAAAAAACTGAAAGCATTTCCACTAAGATCAGGAATAAGACAAGGTTGCCCACTCTCACCACTCTTATTCAACATAGTTTTGGAATTTTTAGCTGCAGAAATCAGAGAAGAAAAAGTAATAAAAAGAATCCAAATGGGAAAAGAAGAAGTAAAGCTGTCACTGTTTGCAGATGACATGATACTATACATAGAGAATCCTAAAGATGCTACCAGAAAACTACTAGAGCTAATCAATGAATTTGGAAAAGTAGCAGGATACAAAATTAATGCACAGAAATCTCTGGCATTCCTATACACTAACGATGAAAAATCTGAAAGTGAAATTAAGAAAACACTCCCATTTATCATTGCAACAAAAAGAATAAAATATCTAGGAATAACCTACCTAAGAAGACAAAAGACCTTTATGCAGAAAATTATGATACTGGTGAAAGAAATTAAAGATAATACAGATAGATGGAGAGATATACCATGTTCTTGGATTGGAAGAATCAACATTGTGAAAATGACTCTACTACCCAAAGCAATCTACAGATTCAATGCAATCCCTATCAAACGATCACTGGCATTTTTCACAGAAGTAGAACAAAAAATTTCACAATTTGTATGGAAACACAAAAGACCCTGAATAGCCAAAGCAATCTTGAGAACGGAAAATGGAGCTGGAGGAATCAGGCTCCCTAACTTCAGACTATATTACAAAGCTACAGTAATCAAGACAGTATGGTACTGATGCAAAAACAGGAAGATAGATCAATGGAACAGGATAGAAAGCCCAGAGATAAACCCACGCACATATGGACACCTTCCCTTCGATAAAGTTGGCAGGAATGTACAGCGGAGAAAGGACAGCCTATTCATTAAGTGGTGCTGGGAAAACTGGACAGATACATGTAAAAGTATGAGATTATATCACTCCCTAACACCATACACAAAAATAAGCTCAAAATGGATTAAAGACCTAAATGTAAGGCCAGAAACTATCAAACTCTTAGAGGAAAACATAGGCAGAACACTCTATGACATAAATCACAGCAAGATCTTTTCTGACCCACCTCCTAGAGAAATGGAAATAAAAACAAAAATAAACAAATGGGACCTAATGAAACTTTAAAGCTTTTGCACAGCAAAGGAAACCATAAACAAGACCAAAAGACAACCCTCAGAATGGGAGAAAGTATTTGCAAATGAAGCAACTGACAAAGGATTAATCTCTAAAATTTACAAGCAGCTCATGCAGCTCAATAACAAGAAAACAAACAACCCAATCCAAAAATGGGCAGAAGACCTAAATAGACATTTCTCCAAAGAAGATATACAGACTGCCAACAAACACATGAAAGAACGCTCAACATCATTAATCATTAGAGAAATGCAAATCAAAACTACAATGAGATATCATCTCACACTAGTCAGAATGGCCATCATCAAAAAATCTAGAAGCAATAAATGCTGGAGAGGGTGTGGAGAAAAGGGAACACTCTTGCACTGCTGGTGGGAATGTGAATTGGTTCAGCCACTATGGAGAACAGTATGGACGTTCCTTAAGAAACTACAAATAGAACTAACATATGACCCAGCAATCCCACTACTGGGCATATACCCTGAGAAAACCAACATTCAAAAAGAGTCATGTACCAAAATGTTCATTGCAGCTCTATTTACAATAGCCCAGAGATGGAAACAACCTAAGTGCCCATCATCGGATGAATGGATAAAGAAGATGTGGCACATATATACAATGGAATATTACTCAGCCATAAAAAGAAACGAAATTGAACTATTTGTAATGAGGTGGATAGACCTAGAGTCTGTCATACAGAGTGAAGTAAGTCAGAAAGAGAAAGATAAATACCGTATGCTAACACATATATATGGAATTTAAGAAAAACAAATGTCATGAAGAACCTAGGGGTAAGGCAGGAATAAAGATGCAGACCTCCTAGAGAACGGACTTGAGGTTATGGGGAGGGGGAAGGGTGAGCTGTGACATGGCGAGAGAGAGTCATGGACATATATACACTAACAAACGTAATGTAGATAGCTAGTGGGAAGCAGCCGCATGGCACAGGTATATCGGCTCAGTGCTTTGTGACAGCCTGGAGGGGTGGGATAGGGAGGGTGGGAGGGAGGGAGACGCAAGAGGGAAGGGATATGGGAACATATGTATATGTATAACTGATTCACTTTGTTATAAAGCAGAAACTAACACACCATTGTAAAGCAATTATACCCCATTAAAGACGTTAAAAAAAAAAGTGGACAGTTACAGGTTAATGTATGAGATTAGATCACTCCCTAACACCATACTTAAAAATAAGCTCAAAATGGATTAAAGACCTAAATGTAAGGCGAGAAATTATCAAACTCTTAGAGGAAAACAAGCAGAACACTCTATGACATAAATCACAGCAAGATCCTTTTTGACCCACCTCCTAGAGAAATGGAAATAATAGCAAAAATAAACAAATGGGACCTAATGAAATTTCAAAGCTTTTGCACAGCAAAGGAAACTGTAAAAAAGACCAAAAGACAACCCTCAGAATGGGAGAAAATATTTGCAAATGAAGCAAATGACAAAGGATTAATCTCCAAAATTTACAAGCAGATCATGCAGCTCAATAACAAAAAAATGAACAACCCAATCCATAAATGGGCAGAAGACCTAAATAGACACTTCTCCAAAGAAGATATGCAGACTGCCAACAAACACATGAAAGAATGCTCAATATCATTAATCATTAGAGAAATGCAAATCAAAACCACAATAAGATTTCATCTCACACTGGTCAGAATGGCCATCATGAAAAAATCTAGAGCTTCCATGGTGGCGCAGTGGTTGATACTCTGCCTGCTGATGCAGGGGACACGGGTTCATGCCCCAGTCCCTGAAGATCCCACATGCCGTGGAGAGGCTGGGCCCGTGAGTCATGGCTGCTGAGCCTGTGCGTCCCGAGCCTGTGTTCCACAATGGGTGAGGCCACAACAGTGAGTGGCCCGTGTACCACAAAAAAAAAATAATCTAGAAACAATAAATGCTGGAGAGGGTATGGAGAAAAAGGAACACTCTTGCACTGCTGGTGGGAATGTGAATTGGTTCAGCCACCATGGAGAACAGTATGGAGGTTTCTTAAAAAACTACAAATAGAACTACCATATGACCCAGCAATTCCTCTACTCAGCATATACCCTGAGAAAACCATAATTCAAAAAGAGTCATGTACCAAAGTGTTCATTGCAGCTCTATTTACAGTAGCCAGGAGATAGAAACAACCTAAGTGTCCATCATCGGATGAATGGATAAAGAAGATGTGGCACATATATACAATGGAATATTACTCAGCCATAAAAAGAAACAAAATTGAGCTACTTGTAATGAGGTGGATGGACTTAGAGTCTGTCATACAGAGTGAAGTAAGTCAGAAAGAGAAAGACAAATTCTGTATGCTAACATATATATATGGAATTTAAGGGGAAAAAATGTCATGTAGAACCTAGTGGTAAGGCAGGAATAAAGACACAGACCTACTACGGAATGGACTTGAGGATATGGGGATGGGGAAAGGTAAGCTGTGACAAAGTGAGAGAGTGGCATGGACATATATACACTACCAAATGTAAAATAGATATCTAGTGGGAAGCATCCGCATAGCACAAGGAGTTTGGTTCGGTGCTTTGTGACCACCTAGAGGGGTGGGATAGGGACGGTGGGAAGGAGGGAGACGCAAGAGGGAAGAGATATGGGAACATATGTATATGTATAACGGATTCACTTTGTTATAAAGCGGAAACTAACATACCATTGTAAAGCAATTATACTCCAATAAAGATTAAAAAGAAATCAATCCATTTGTTGGGTTTGTGGCCAATTACCTGTGTCTAGTACTTCTGGATTACCTTGGTGGATTTCTCCACTCCAAGGCTTTAGTTAGATGGCCCTTAAGAAATTTAGTTTAGAAGGAAGAAATTATAGTCCTGTTCAGGGTATTCCCTCACCTAGCCAATTATTAATACCTGCTCTGACCCTAGCCATAAAAAATGAATTTTCCTCTAAAGTGGAGCAGGCTCTTGGAAAGTCAGTTGAGGGTACACTGGAACAAACACAGAATCTAGGCAGAAGGTCTGTGTTCCAGTTCTGGTTCCCCCATTTTCTGTCCAAATGACCTTAAGCAAGGTACACAACCTCTCAGTTTCCTCATCTATTCAACGAAATGCTATTGCATAACTGTTACATAATAACTATCTCATGGAATATCTCATATCTCTGGCATAAGAATGAAATGACATATAAACATTAAAAAAGATAATAAAGTTATTCAAGCTTAATCAGAGCAACAAGCAAAATAGCAATAAAACCTCCCACACCAGGCTGTGGTCATTTAAGTTTTAAGGCACCCCTTTATCTTGGGAACAATTAAATTATACTAAGGATATATATATACCCTGAAAAAACCCTGAAAAAACCATAATTCAAAAAGAGTCATGTACCACAATGTTCATTGCAGCTCTATTTACAATAACCAGGACATGGAAGCAACCTAAGTGTCCAATAGATAAAGAAGATGTGGCACATATATACAATAGAATATTATTCAGCCATAAAAAGAAATGAAATTGAGTTATTTGTAGTGAGGTGGATGGACCTAGAGTCTGTCAACAGAGTGAAATAAATCAAAAAGAGAAAAAAACAAATATCATATGGTAACACATATATATGGAATCTAAAAAAAAAAAAAGGTTCTAAAGAATCTATGGGCAGGACAGGAATAAAGATGCAGACATAGAGAATGGACTTGAGGACACAGGGAGGGGGAAGGGTAAGCTGGGACCAAGTGAGAGAGTGGCATGGACTAATATATACTACCAAGTGTAAAATAGGTAGCTAGTGGGAAGCAGCCACATAGCACAGAGAGATCGGCTCGGTGCTTTGTGACCACCTAGGGGGGTGGGATAGGGAGGCTGGGAGGGAGACGCAGGAGGGAGGAGATATGGGGATATTTGTATATGTATAGCTAATTCACTTTGTTATAAAGCATAAACTAAAACACCATTGTAAGGCAATTATACTCTAATAAAGATGTTTTAAAAAAAAAGGGGGCAGAAGACCTAAATAGGCATTTCACAAAAGAAGACATGCAGATGGGTAACAAACAGATGAAAAGATGTTCAACATAGCTAATTATTAGAGAAATGCAAATCAAAACTACAATGAGATATCACCTCACACCAGTCAGAATGGCTATCTTTAAAAAAATCCACCAACAATAAATGCTGGAGGGGCTGTGGAGAAAAGGGAACTCTCTTACACTGTTAGTGGGAAGGTAAAATGGTATAGCCACTATGGAGAACAGTATGGAAGTTCCTTAAAAATACTAAAAATAAAACTACCATATGACCCAGCAATCCCACTCTGAGCATATACCCAGAGAAAACCATAATTCAAAAAGATATATGCATCATTATGTTTATTGCAGCACTATTTATAATATCCAGGATATGGAAGCAACTTAAATGTCCACCAACAGAGGAATGGATAAAGAAGATGTGGTACATATATACAATGGAATATTACTCAACCTTTAAAAAGAATGAAACTGTGTCATTTTCAGAGACGTGGATAAACCTAGAGACTGTCATACAGAGTGAAGTAAGTCAGAAAGAGAAAAACAAATATCATAGAATATCACTTATATGTAGAATCTAGAAAAATGATACAGATGAACTTATTTGCAAACCAGAAAGAGAGACACAGACATAGAGAAGAAATGTATGGATACCAAGGAGGGAAGGGAGAGTGGGATGAATTGGGAGATTGGGATTGACATATATATATATATGTATATATATACACTACTTATAATGGGAACCTACTGTATAGCAGAGGGAACTCTCCTCAATGCTCTGTGGTGACCTAAATGGAAAGGAAATCCAAAAAAAGGGGGATTATATGTACACATATAGTTGATTCACATTGCTATATAGCAGAAACTACCACAACATTGTAAAGCGACTAAACTCCAATAAAAACCAATTTAAAAAAATTTAAAATATTGATTGAACTACCAAAAAATAATGAAAAAATCATGTGACTAGACTAAGCTATAAAATAACTGATCAATTACTTAGAATAATTTATACTGTGCAATACACTGACCTTACTTTAAGCATAAAATTTACAAAATTACTTTGGCAATAAAATCATGAACTACTAAAAGGAAAAAAAAATACCTAGAGACAAATGAAAATGAAAGCACAATGATGAAAAAACCATGGAATGCAGTAAAAGCAGATCTAAGAGGGAAATTTATAGCAATACAATGCCACCTCAGGAAACAAGAAAAGTCCCAAATAAACAACCTAACCTTACACCTAAAGCAACTAGAGAAACAAGAACAAACAAAAGCTAAAGTTAGTAGAAGGAAAGAAATCATAAAGATCAGAGCAGAAATAAATGAAATAGAGCTGAAAAAAAAATAGCAAAGATCAATGACACTAAAAGCTGGTTCTTTGAAAAGATAAACAAAATTGATAAACATTTAGCCAGACTTATCAGGAAAAAAAGGGAGAGGACACAAATCAATAAAATTAGAAGTGAAAAAGGAGAAGTTACAACATACACCACAGAAATACAAAGGATCATAAGAGCAACTACAAGCAACTGTATGCCAATAAAATGGACAACCTGGAAGAAGTGGACAAATTCTTAGAAATGTACAATATCCCAAGACTGAACAAGGAAGAAATAGAAAATATGAACAAACCAATCATAAGTACTGAAATTGAAACTGTGATTATAAAACACCCAAGAAGCAAAAGTCCAGGACCAGAAGGTTTCACAGGAAAATTCTATCAAACATTTAGAGAAGAGCTAACACCTACCCTTCTGAAACTGTTCCAAGATATTGCAGAGGAAGGAAAACTCCTAATCTCATTCCATGAGGCCACAGTCACCCTAATACCAAAAACAGACAAAAATACCACAAAAAAGCAAATTATAGGCCAATATCACTGATAAACATAGACACAAAAATACTCAACAAAATACTAGCAATCCGAATCCAACAATACATCAAAAGGACCATACACGATGATCAAGTGGGATTTATCCCAGGGATGCAACGATATTTCAATATCTGCAAATCAGTCAGTGTGATACACCACATCAACAAACTGAAGAATAAAAACCATATGATCATTTCAATAGATGCAGAAATGCTTTTGACAAAATTCAGCACCCATTTATGATAAAAACTGTCCAGAAAGTGGGCATAGAGGGAACCTACCTCAACATAATAAAAGCCATATATGACAAACCTACAGCTAACACTATACTGAATGGTGAAAAGCTGAAAGCATTTCCCTTAAGATCAGGAAAAAGACAAGGTTGTCCAGTCTCACCACTTTTATTCAACATAGTTTTGGAAGTCCTAGCTACGGCAATCAGAGAAGAAAGAGAAACAAAAGCAATCCAAATTGGAAAAGAAGATAAACTGTCACTCTTTGCAGGTGACATGAGACTATACATAGAAAGCCTTAAAGACACTACCACAAAACTACTACAGCTCATCAATGAATTTGGTAAAGTTGCAGGTTACAAAATTAATACACAGAAATCTGTTTCATTCCTATACACTAACAATGGAAGATCAGAAAAAGAAATTCAAGAAACAATCCCATTTACCATCACATCAAAAAGAATAAAATATCTAGGAGTACACCTATGTAAGGAGAGAAAAACTTTTACTCTGCAAACTATAAGGCCCTGATGAAAAAAATCAAAGATGACACAAACAAATGGAAAGACATACCATGTTCTTGGATTGGAAGAATCAACATCTTCAAAATGACTATAGTGCCCAAGGCAAGCTACAGTTTCAGTGCAATCCCTATCAAATTACCAATAGCATTTTTCACAGAATTAGAAGAAAAAATTTTACAGTTTGAATGGAAACAACAAAAGACCCTGAATAAGCTGTGACAAAGTGAGAGAGTGTTATGGACATGTATACACTACCAAACGTAAAATAGGTAGCTAGTGGGAAGCAGACGCAGAGCACAGGGAGATCAGCTCGGTGCTTTGTGACCACCTAGTGGGGTGGGATAGGGAGGATGGGAGGGAAGGAGATGCAAGAGGGAAGGGATATGGGAACATATGTATATATATAACTGATTCAGTTTGTTATAAAGCAGAAACTAACACACCATTGTAAAGCAATTATACTCCAATAAGGATGTTAAAAAAAAGACCCTGAATAGCCAAAGCAATCTTGAGAAAGAAAAACGGAGCTGGAGGAATCAGGCTTCCTGACTTCAGTCTATAGTGCAAATCTACAGTAATCAAGACAGCATGGTACTGGCACAAAAATATTGATCAATGGAACAAGATAGAAAGCCCAGAAATAAACTCATGCACCATGGTCAATTAATTTATGACAAAGGAGGTAAGACTATACAATGGAGGGAAGACAGTGTCTTCAGTAAATGGTGCTGGGAAAACAGGACAGCTACATTTAAAAGAATGAAATTAGAACACTCCCTAACACCATAAACAAAAATAAACTCAAAATGGATTAAAGACCTGAATGTAAAGCCAGGCACTATAAAACTCTTAGAGGAAAACTTAGGCAGAACACTCTCTGATATAAATCGCAGCAATATCTTTTTCAATCTATCTCCCACAGTAATGGAAATAAAAACAAAAATAAACAATGGGGCCTAACTAAACTCAAAAGTTTTGCACAGCAAAGGAAACCATAAACAAAACGAAAAGACAACCCACAGAATGGGAGAAAATATTTGCAAATGATGTGACCAACAAGGGATTAGTCTCCAAAATTTACAAACAACTCACACAGCTTAATATCATTAAAACAAACAACTGAACCAAAAAATGGGCAGAAGACTAAATAGGCATTTTTCTAAAGAAGACATACGGATGGCCAAGAGACACATGAAAAGATGTTCAACATCACTAATTATTAGAGAAATGCAAATCAAAACTACAATGTGATATCACCTCACACCAGTCAGAATGACTATCTTTAAAAAAATCCACGAAAAATAAATGCTGGAGAGGCTGTGCGGAGAAGGGAACTCTCTTACACTGTTAGTGGGAAGGTAAAATGGTACAGCCACTATGGAGAACAGTTTGGAGGTTCATTAAAAAACTTTAAAAAAGAGCTACCATATGATCCAGCAGCCCCACTGCTATGCATATATCAGGAGAAAAACATGGTCTGAAAGCATACATGCACCCCAATGTTCATTGCAGCACTGTTTACAATAGCCAAGACATAGAAGCATTCCATCAACAGAGGAATGGATGAGGATGGTACATATATACAATGGAATATTACTCGGCCATTAAAAAGAATGAAATAATGTCATTTGCAGCAACATGGATGGACCTAGAAATTATCATACTGAGTGACCTAAGTCAGACAGAGAAAGATAAATATCGTATGTCATTGCTTATATGCAGAATCTTAAGAAAACATACAAATGAACTTATTTACAAAACAGAAACAGACTCACAGACTTACGGAATTAACTCATGGTTCCCAAGACAGGAGGTGGGGGAAGGGATAGTTAAAGAGTCTGGCATTGACTTGTACACACTGCTATATTTAAAATGGATAACCAACAAGGAACTACTGTATAGCACAGGGAACTCTGCTCAGTATTATGTAACAACCTAAATGGGAAAAGAATTTGTAAAAGAACAGATACATGTATATGTATAAGTGAATCACTTTTCTGTACACATGAAATTAACACAACTTTGTTAATCATCTATACTCTAATATAAAATTAAAAGATTTTTTTAAAGACAGATCAACATAAAGGATCAAATATGGACATCAGATAGAAATTGAATTGAAAAAAATTAAACAGAGCCTTGAGGACCTCTGAGACAATAACAGAAGATGCTCCATTTTTGTCATAGGTGTTCCAAAGGGAAAGGTGAAAGAGTTCAGAGCTGAAAAGTTATTTGAAGAAATAATGCTGAAATCTTCCAAAATTTTGCAGAAGATGTAAACCCAGAGATTAAAAAAGGTAAGCAACCTCCAAACAAAATGAACCTAAAGAAATCCATGTCCAGACACATCATAATCAAATTTCTCAAAACTAAATACAAGGAAAAAATTCTTAAAAGCAGTCGGAGAGAAAGACACAACAGTTATAAGGGATCAATGATTTAACTGATAATAGATTTCTCTTCAGAAACTGAGGCCAGTCAAAAGCGAACCAGCATTTTTCAAGAACTGAAAGAAAAGAAATGTAAACCCAGAATACTTTATCCAGTGTTAAGTATCCTCCAGGAATGAAGGTAATTGATGAGATTAAGGGAATCTGTCTGTAGCAGAACTGCTCTGAAAGAATTGCTAAAGGGAGTTCTTCAGGTAGAAAGTAGTGCTAACAGAAGGAAACCTGGAACATCAGGATGAAGTAAGAGCAATGTAAAGGGTGAATATAATGGATTATTCTTCTCTTCCTGACTTATAAAAACAATGTTTGATGGCTGAAAGTAAAATGAAAACATTTTCTGAAGCAGTTTTCAATGTATATAGAAGTAATACTTAAGGCAGCTGCATCATAATGGAAGGAGGATAAAGGGACATAAAGGTGTAAAGTTTCTAGATTCCACAGGGAGTGATAAAATGTTATTAGTAGACTGATAAATTAAGAATAGATATTGTATGGAGAAATGCAAATCTAATCATTCTGACCACCTAACACTGGTCAGAATGGCCATGATTAAAAAGTCTACAAATAATAAATGCTGGAGAGGATGCAGAAAAAAAGGAGCTGTCCTACACTGTTGGTAGGAATGTAAATTGGTGCAGCCACTATGAAGAACAGTATAGAAGTTTCTCAAAAAACTAAAAATAGAGCTGCCATATGATCCAGCAATCCCACTCCTGGGCATATATCTAGACAAAACTTTAATTCAAAAAGGTACATGCACCCTATGTTCATGGCAGCACTATATACAATAGCCAAGACATGGAAACAACCTAAATGTCCATTGACAGATGAATGAAAGAAGATATGGTACATATATACAATGGGATATTATTCAGCCATAAAAAAGAATGAAATAATGCCATTTGCAGCAACATGGATGGACCTAGAGATTATCATACTAAGTCAGAACATGAAAGACAAATACCATATGACATCACATGTATGTGGAATCTAAAGTATGACACAAATGAACTTATCTACCAAACAGAAACAGACTCACAGACATAGAGAACGGACTTGTAGTCGCCAAGAGGGAGGGAAGGACTGGGAGTTTGGGATTAGCAGATGCAAACTATTACATACAGAATGGATAAACAACAAGGTCCTACTATATAGCACAAGGAATTATATTCAATATCCTGTGATAAACCATAATGGTAAAGAATATGAAAAAGTACATATATATATACCCGAATCACTTTGTTGTACAGCAGAAATTAACACAACAATGTAAATCCACTATACTTGAATAAACTAAATTTTTAAAAAATGTAATGCAAATCTACCAGGAAAAAAAAAACGATATTGTAATCCCTATAGAAATCAGTAAATTTAATACACCAGACACACATACATACATCCAAAATTAATAAAATACATTAAAAGTGGAATATTAAAAATGTTCCTCCTGCCACAGGAAGACAGGAAAGGGGAAACATTAATGGTAAACAGAGACAAACAGAAAACAACAAAACGTCAGACAAATCCTAACATAACAATAATTACATTAAATGTAATTATAGCTTATGGGTCAAATCTGGCCCCCGGCCCATTTTTGTATGGCCCAGGAGTAAAAATGTTTTAAAATATATTTTAAAACCTTTTTCTTTTGAGATAACTGTAGATTTATATGCAGTTGTAAACAATAATACAGCAAGATCCCACCACATTCCCTTAGCGACATTCTCCCAATGGTGATCATGCAAAGGTAGAGTATATCACAGCAGGATATTGGCATTAATATAACCCGCTGACCTTAATTGTACGAATTTCACAAGCCCTCGTATGTATGTGTGTGTGTGTGTGTGTGTGTGTGTGTGTGTGTGTTGTGTATGTGTTGTGGGGGGGATATTTAGTTCATGTTACCACCACAATGAAGCTAAGATTCCATCAAAGCTACCCTTTTATGACCATAACTACCTTCCTTCTTGCCTTCCCCTCACCCCACCCCCAGTTACCACTAATCTGTTTCCTAGGTCTATAACTTTGTCATTTCAACAATGTTGTATACAAATGGTTTACAAATATCTTCTCCCAACCTAGAGCTTGTATTTTCATCTTCACAGTATTTCACAAAGCCAAAGTTTTTAATATTGATGAGTTACAGTTTATCAAATTTCCATTTCATGGACCATGCTTGTGATGTCATGTCTAAAACACTTCACTTAGCCCTTGGACCTGAATATTTTCCCCTATTTCTACAAAAGTTATATAGTTTTACATTTCACAGTTCAGTCCATGATCCATTTGAGTTAATTTTTTGTAGGAGGTGTGGTTTAGGTCAAGGTTCATTTTTCGCTTACGCATGTCCAATTGCTCCAGGACCATTAGTTTGAAAGCTATTCTTCCTCCATTGAATTGCTTCCCCACCATTGTTATTGAGATATAATTGACATATAATTGTATTAGTTTAAGGTGTACAGCATCATGATTTAATATTTGTATATATTGTGAAATGATTATCCCAATGTTTAGTTGACACCCATCACCTAAAATGTTTACAGTTTTTTGTGTCATAAGAACTATTAAGTTACTCTTTTAGCAACTTTCATATATATGATAAAATATTGTTAACTATAATCACCATGCTGTATACTACATCCTCACAACTTATAACTGAAAGTTTGTAACTTTTGAACAATTTACCCGTTTTTCCCATTCCCACTTGCTCCATCTCTGGTAATGACCAATTTGTTCTGTTTCTATGAGTTTAATATTTCACATACAATTGAGATCATACAACATTTGTCTTTGTCTGACTTATTTCACTTAGCATAATTCCCTCAAGTTTCATTCATGTTATTGCAGATGGTAGAATTTCCTTCTTTTTTATGGCTGAATAATAATTACATTATATATATATTCTTTATCCATTAATTGATGGACATTAGGTTGTTTCTATATCTTGGCAATAATAAACATGGCAGTGCAGATATCTCTTCAAGATCCTATTTCCGTTTCCTTTGAATAAATATCCAGAAGTGGGATTGCAGGATCATATGGTAACACTATTTTTAATTTTTTGAGGAACCTCCATACTGTTTTCCTTAGTGGCTGTACCAGTTTACATTCTCATCAACAGAGGATTCCTTTTTCTCCTCATCCCCACCAATACTTCTTGCCTCTTGCCTTTTTGACGATAGCCATTCTAATAGGTGTGAGGTGATATCTCATTGTGGTTTTGATTTTCATTTCCCTGATGATTAGTGATGTTGAGCTCCTTTTTATGTACCTGATGGCCATTTGTATGCCTTCTTTGTAAAACTGTCCATTCAGTTCCTCTGCTCATTTTTAAATTGGAATTGGTTTGCTTTTTTGCTGTTGGGTTCTATGTGTTCCTTGTATATTTTTTACATTAACTGTTTATCAATATATGATTTGCAAATACTTTCTCTGATTACATAGGTGGCCTTTTCATTTTGTTGATGATTTCCTTTGCTATGCAGATGCTTTTTAGTTTGGTGTAGTCCCACTTGTTTATTTTTGTCTTTGTTGCCTTTGCTTTTGGTGTTAAATCCAAAATATCATTCCCAAAACCAATTTCAAGTTGCTTACTCCCTGTTTTCTTCTGTGAATTTTACGGTTTCAGTTCTTACATTTAGGTCTTTAGTCATTTTGAGTTGATTTTTGTGTATGGTGTAAGACAGGGGTCCAGTTTCATTCTTTTACATGTGGCTATCCAATTTTCCCAACACCATTTATCAAAGAGACTATCCTTTCCCTACTGTGTATTCTTGTCTCTTTTGTGGTAAATTAATCTATATGCATTGATTTATTTCTAGGTTCTCTATTCTGTTTCTTTGATTTTTTGTGTTTTGCTGCCAATACCATATTGTTTTGATCACTATAGCTTTGATATATAATTTGAAATCAGGAAGTGTGTTGCCTCCAGCTTAGTTCTTCTTTCACAAGATTGATTTGGCTATTCAGGGTCTTTGTGATTCCATACAAATTTTAGGATTGTTTGTTCAGTTTCTGTGAAAGATGTCATTGGAATTTTGAAAGAGATTGCATTAAATCTGCAGATTGCTTTGGATTGTATGGTCATTTTAACTATTAATTCTTCCAATCCATGAGCATGGAATATCTTTCCATTTATCTGTGTCTTCTTCAACTGCTTTCATCAAAGTCTTAAAGTTTACAGTGTACATTCACCTTCTTGGTTAAATTTATTCCTAGATATTTTATTCTTTTTGATGTAATTGTAAATGTGATTATTTTCTTAATTGTTCTTTCTGATAGTTTGTTATTAATGTAGAGAAGTATAACTAATTTTTGTATATAGATTTTGTATCCTGCAACTTTACTGAATTTATTAGTTCTAATAATTTTTAGTGGAGTCTTTAGAGTTTTATATATATATATATATATATATATATATATATATATATATATATGTCATCTGCAAATAGAAGTTTTCTTCTTCTTTTCAGAAAATTTGTTTTTCTTGCTTAATAGCTCTGGCTAGAACTTCCAGTACTATGTTGAATAAAAGTTGTGAGAGTGGACATTCTTGTCTTTCCTGATGTTAGAGGAAAAGCTTTCAGCTTTTCACTGTTAAGTATGATATTACCTGTGGGTTTGTCATATGTGACCTTTATTATGTTGAGGTAAATTTCCTCTAGTTGCAGTTTGTGGAGAGATTTTATAATTAAAAGACATTGAATTCAGTCAAATGCTTTTTCTGCATCTAATGCCATGATTATATAACTTTTATTCTTCATTTTGTTAATGTGGTGTGTCACATTGATTGATTTGCAGATGTTGAACCACTCTTGCACCCCTGGAATAAATACCACTTGATCATGGTTTATGATTATTTCTATGTACTGTTGAATTTTTTGGCTAATATTTCATTGAGGATTTTTGCATCTATGTTCTTCAGTGATACTGGCCTGCAATTTTCTTTTTTGATAGTATCCTTGTTTGGTTTTGGTATCAGGATAGTGCTGGCCTCATAAAATGAATTTGGAAGTGCTCTGTCTGCTTCAGTGTTTTGGAAGGTTTGAGGATTTGTATTAATTCTTCTTTAAATGTTTGGTAGAATTCACCAGTGAAGCCATCTGGTCCCTGACTTTTGTGTTTTGGGAAGTTTTTGATTCAGTCTCCTTACTAGTAATTGGTCTATTGTTTATTTCTTCATGATTCAATCTTGGTATGTTGTGTTACTAGAAATTTATCAGTTTCTTTTAGGTTGTCCAATTTGTCAGTGTATAATTGTTCATAGAAGTCTCTTATGATCCTTTGTATTTGTGTGGTATCAGTTGTAATGTCTCTTCTTTCACTTGTAATTTTATTTGACTCCTCCCTCTCTCTCTCTCTCTCTCAGTAAGTCTAGCTAGAGGTTTGTCTTGTTTGTTTTCAAAAACACAGCTCTTAGTTTCATTGATCTTTACTATTATCTTTTTAGTCTCTATTTCATTTATTTCCCCTGTGATCTTTGTTATTTATTTCCTTCTGTTAACTTGGGCTTAGTTTGTTCTTGCTTTCTAGTTCCTTGAGGTGGAAAATTGGCTGTTTATTTGAGATCTTTCTTGTTTCTTAATGTAGGCATTTATCACATAAACTTCCACTTCAGAATTGCTTTTGTTGCAACCCATCAGTTTTGATATGTTGTATTTCCATTTTCTTTTGTCTCAAAAATGTTTCTTCTTTGACTCATTGGTTTTTCAGTAGCATGTTTGTTAATCTCCACATATTTGTGAATTTTCCATTTTTCTTCTTGTAATTCATTTCTAGTTTCATAGCATTGTGATCAGAAAAGATGCCTGATTTGATTTTAATCCTCTTAAATTTATTAAGGCTTGTTTTATGGCCCAACATATGACCTATCCTGGAGAATGTTCCATGTGTGCTTCAGAAAAATGTGTATTCTGATGCTGTTTGAAAGGGATGGTCTGTAAGTCTGCTAAAGTTCATCTGGTTTATCACGTAAAGTTTGACGTTTCCATATGGCTTTCTGTCTGGATGCTGGGCCAATTTATTTTTGACAAAGGTGTGAGAAAATTTCAATGGAGAAAGTATAGCCTTTTAAATAAATGGTGCATAATGCATTTGGAATCCATCCACACTGTTGTGTACTCACTAGCTCTTTCTTTTTTATTTTTGACTATTATTCCATTGACTGGATGTACCACATTTTGTTTATTCAGTTATCAGCTGAAGGACATCTGGGTTGTTTTTGATGGTAATGAATAGAGCTGTATAAGCAGTTATGTTTTGGTTTTTGTGTAAATGTAAATTTTCATTTCTTTAGGTAAATACATAGGAGTGGGGTTGTTGGATCATGTGGTAAGTGTATGTTTAGCTTTGTAAGAGACTGCTAAACAGTTTCCCAAAATGGTTGTATTGTGTTGAATTCCCATAAGCAATGTCTGATACTTCTAATTGCTCTGCATTATCACCCGCACCTGGTATTGCTAATATTTTTTATTTTATCCATTTTACTGTGTGTAAAGTAGTATTTCATTGTACGTTTGTCTATTTTCTAATGGCTAATAACTTAGACTAATGATTTCTAATGACTATCTATATCTTCTTTGGTGAAGTATGTTCAGGTCTTTTGTCCATTTTGGGGGGAGAAGGTTGTTTTTGTTCTTATTATTGTGTTTTGAGAATTATTTATGTATTTGGAATACAATTCTTACATCAGAAATGTAAATTGCAAATATTTTTTCCAAATGTATGGTTTATCTTTTCATTCTCTTAACAGAGTCTTTCAAAAGATAGAGCAGAAGCTATAAATTTTGATGAAGTCCAATTTGTCATTTTTTTCTCTTATCTTTTGGTGTTGTATTTAAGAAACCTTTGCCTAATTCAATGCCACAAATTTGTTTCTTTTATATTTTTTTCTAGAAGTTTTGTAAGGTTAGGTTTTACCTTTAGGTATTATCCATTTTGAGTTAATTTTTGTATGATATGTGAGATATGGGTCAAGGTTCTTTTTTTTTAATATGAATATCCAATTGTTCTAACATCATCTATTGTTCAGTTCACTAATATCTCTTCAGTTATAGTAAGCAATTTTCTCTTTAACATCTCCATTGAGTTTCCATTTTCAGCTATTATATTTTTCATTCCTAAAACTTCTATTTGCTTATTCTAAATTCCGCTAGGTCTTTTTGATATGCTCTTTTTTAAAAACTCATTTTTAGTTTTAACTTTCTTTTAAACATTTCATTCATGTTTTATATTCTACATCTGATAATGCAGTGTATTTTTCTGTAACTTTTATTCATGGTGATTTGTTTCCCTGTGTATTGATAATTTTGTTTGTGAGATCATATTTAATTGCTCTTATTCTATGAGATTACTAAGAGCCTAAGTTGTAGTTGCTGTCACCAAAGAAGATTTGTTTGTTTCTACTGAGAGCCTGTTGGGCTACTAGTCTGGGACCACTTTAACTTCCTCCAAAGGAATTTAAGCCACATACAGAGGATTTAGCTTAGGTCCCCACTTTGCCCTATGTCTAGTATCCCTTTTCTAATGCCAGTTTTAGTGTTTGCATTCAAGGAAGCTCTGGGTTTTGCATTTCCTCGTTGTTCATGTTTTTTTATTATAATTATTGTCTCTTTTCCCAACCTCCCTCCAGCTAACATGACTTATTTCTTACTTTCTTGCAAGCTCAGCACTACTTTGAAAAGATTGATTTTGTAATTCATGCAGAATCTAGTTATATGTTAATGAGTGTACTTTTCAGAATATTTATTATCCATATTCCAGGAGGCATGGATCTATTTATTCTATTATTTTTTAATACTGTGCCTGAAAATGGTCACATAAACCACTCTGAATATTTTTGTTATGGTTAAGACAAGAAACTCACTATTTCAGGATCACAATCCAAGTAGGTTCTAGAGCAGCCTTTCCCCCCTGCTTTTCAAAGCCATCTTGTTTTGACAACTGAGTGTAGACACACATTTAGCCATTCATCTTCAGAAAACCTGTAAGAGAAACATCTTAGAAAGCAAGACAATTCAGAGTATCACTGGTTCTTTAGACTCCCTTGGGATGGAGAACAATAATTTTTACTCAGTCATCTTGAGAAAAAGAAAAACATGCTGTAAAGCACCAACTTCACTGACACATCCTTTCCCATAGTTAGAAGCACTTATGAAGTCCGTGGTCATAGCTTCACTAAGAGATGAGCATGGGTGTCAGCCTGAAAATGGATGGGATATTTCATATGCCTCCCAGACTTTAATCTCATCCCTCTTATACTAAAATAACTCTGCCTCATCTTAAATAAGCCACAGAAGGCTATCAAGAACTGGATTCAAGTGTGGACTTAATGCAAAATTTCAAGGAAATTGCAATCAGGAGATATAGCTATATTTCCTTCCCTGAGGCTACTTTTCTAATAAGACTTTTTCTTCTCAGTTTACTTGTTCTTTTCCAAAATCCATTTTGTTTAACACAGAGTTGGCCTTTCCCTCCTCTTTCTGTATCTAAAACAAAGTTTCTGTTTCTGAGAAAAGAAATCAGTTAATTACATGCCCACTGCAAGACATGTTCTTATTTTTCCTAAACTGACACCATGAAGAGACAGAAGGTCACATGTTTTCAATAAAGATAATTTCTAGAATGTATTGCAAGTGTATGCTGTGCCAGATTAGACTTGCCAGATAAAATACAGATGGCCTCTATATTTATTTGCTAAATCTAGCAAGCCTAGTCAGAAACCATTTTAAAGACTTTACATAGTTATCTTGAATATTTATCACAATTCTACAAAGTAGGACAAAAAATGGCCAAGCTGGGCTTGAATTCATCTGTGTCTTTTTCCTGTGTCTGGACTTCTGCTTATTCCTGTTCCACATAATAAAGGCTGATGAGAATACACAGTGTGACTGATACCTATGCTTAGCTGATTTTCTCTCCTAGGAAGAAGGTGACTCATCTCACCTGGGAATTAAGTCTCTATTCAGAAGTCAAAGGGGACTTGTGAGTAAATTGTGTCAAAAGGCTTCACTATCAGAAGAGAAGTGAGAAAAATCTTACATTCTTTGCCCTTTTAATTTTTATTCTCTATAGTTTGAGATATATAATGTTCTGAAACACGATTTTCATAGGGGCTAAAAATATAAACAAAAAGCTATTCCTGTATCCCTACCCCATCCCCACAAATCCCTCAGTAGATTACATAATAATCTCTGATTTCCCTTTGAGCAAAGGTTCTTTTATTTAATAAAGTGAATATTTTTTTCTTTTCAAATTACAGAAAAGAATGAATGTCTATTTTTCTTTAACTTTAAAAACATCAAAAATTTATTCCAAAGAAAATTATAGGTATGGTCATATAATAGTTGAAAGACTTTAAGACAAACCATAATTCACTTCTGTGAACAAATCTGTGAGTAGTATTCATTTCCCAGAGGGGAAATCCAGTCCAGAAGTCTGAAGTGGCCTCTTCGGGGCCCTTCCATGGACCGATTATAATAATAATAGTGATCATACAGATGAAGTGAGATCATAGTGTCTCAGTGGGGAGGATGAAAGTGAAGCTTAAAGCAGTGTTTGAAGGCTTTGGCCATTCATAGATCACCTCCAAGATATTTTCAATTTCAATATCCTCCTTTTATTAATGTATTATTTTTTTAATTAACTTTTTTTTTGAGAAGCATAACATTTTAATAGATGAAATAAATCTTCCAGTACATGCAAGGTAAAAACTTTACATTGGAGGGTGGGGCAGAATCACTCTATAGTGTAAATTAAAAAATAAAACACACCCTCACAGTAGCTTTTCCCCCTATTTGCAAATCACATGGCAAAGTCATACTCTTTCCACACCAAGTATATACCTAAACTATCATGACTGCTTAAAAAAATGACAACATACAAAAAAGGTAGCTACATCTGATTTTGGGTGACCTAAGCCTGCAGTGGCTTGAAGCAGAATTTCGGTACCCAGCCAGAGACTGAGGTCAGGCCGCAGCAGTGAGAGTGCTGAATCCTAGCCACTAGACCATCAGGGACCAGTGGCCAGTGACAAGGCCTTGGCCCATCAGCTGTGTAGAAATGAATTTCCACATAGAGACAGAAAGTAGTGAAGCAAGTAAAGTGTTTATTAGGAGGGAAAAAGTACTTGTGGGTAGACACACAGGCCAGCTCAGAGAGAGAGAGAGTCGTGCCCTTTTGGTAGTTTGAATCACTTTTATGGGGCATTTCTTCCAGTTTTCTTTTGACCAATCATCTTGCTTTGCCTGGTTCTGAGTCCGTATTTGGTATATCTGGTATATCTAAGGGTCCTCCCCTGTGTGCGTGCGCATCTCTTAGCCAAGATGGATTCTAGCGAAGAGGCCTAGGGGTAGTTGACATCACTTTCTGTGGGGTGGTGCCCCCTCCATTTTTGACCTCCAAGGAGCCTTTCTATGTAGTCGGGAAGGTCTCCTTGACTTTGAGTGTGAGGAATATGTGGTTTTTTATCTCTTATGTGGGCAGGGCCCAGCCTCCTCTCTCCTGTTGTTATGGAGTTTCTGTCCACAGGGAAGAAACTTCAGCTGTTCAGCCTGGGTCCCATCTACCTTCTGCCTCACATCCATGTCTAAGGAGTGAAAAGTGAGGTAACCTTTCTTTTAATTAGGGAAAAATAAAGACCAAAATAGAAATGAACCCATGACCTCCTTCCTGCCCAAGTAATAATAAAATTCAGTTGAGGAATTCTGAAAAAGGAGCTGGGGTAGGGGGTGGGGGGTAATACCACAACCAGCAGATAACACATCTTCCATCTCCTGTCCCTACTGTGTATGGGCTGGTGGGCCCCGGGGGCCCTCTGAGTGTGTGTGTAAATGGTATGCATTGTCCTGCCTTCTGGAAGATTTCTCTCGAGCATTTAACATGGGTTGGGGGGGGAATTTCACCTTTGATTTCTTTGGTATAAATGGAGAGGGAAAGAGAATAAGTATCTTCCTTTAGCCTGGGAGTGGAAGAAGGAGATGGAGGGGGAGGTGGGGAATGCTAATTCACAGAATTGGAATTCAATGGTAGTAAGGTCCTAGGTGAGGACCTCTCCCTTAAGGTCTGATATAGCAGGGTGCAGGCTTCAGACATGGCACAGCCCGAGTTCCTCAGCCTCTCCCTGTGGTCCCACATCTTGGAGTCCTCAGCAGGGTGCTGAGCCAGATCCCTGAGGCACTGGGTTAGGAGTATGCAGGCCAATACCACACTCATGACACTGCCCAGGATGGCAGTCTGAACCTCCTTGCCCTTGGTGCTCACAGCCGCTGCACGACCCAGGAACTGCGGCTCAGTGACAAAACCCACCAGGATGCTGACCTCTTATACTAGGGGCCCACTGAAGAGTGCTCACTGGGCGCCTGCCACCTTCACCTCGAGCACGCAGGCCAGCAGCACCATGGTGCTTCTGCTTATGCACTTGACGTCCAGCTTGAACTGCTCCCATGAAAAGTGGTCCTGGGACTTGTCACTAATTAACTGGTTTTTTAAACTTAAAAATAAATTTAGCCTTATCCTAAGCAATAATATCCTTGAAATTGAGAGTTTGATAATTATGTATTTGTTTCTAGTAAACCTTAAATCACAAACATAATGTAAAATTTAAAATATCTCTTTGAGAACTACCTAAAATCACTCAGTATACCCATGTTCCACAGTGGTATGTATACAATACTTTGGGAAATACTGGCCTAGAGCAGGGGTCAAAAACCTTTGGCTAGTTGCCTGCTTGTGAAAATAAAGTTTTATTGGAACACAGTTTTGTATTTTCTATGGCAGCTGTTGTGCTACAATGGCAGAGTTGAGTACTTGCTACAGAGAACACATGTCTTGAAAAACTGAAAATATTTAGTATATGGCTCTTGCCAGAAGAGTTTGCTAGCCCTTGGCTGAGAAGAACACTCCCCAGTTGGGTTTTGCCCATTCCCATGGTTGCCCTGGGTCCCAATCATAATCCAATTCTCTTATCTGTAGATGTATCTTTCATGACAGTGTTACCAAAGTTGTGTGTCCAATGCACAATGAGGCCAAATAAATTGTAAGGTCAGAGTTTGGAGCAAAGAAAGATTTACTGAAGGGCCAAGAAAGGAGAATGGGTGGCTCATGCTAAAACACTCTGAACTCCCTGATGGTTTTGGGGAAAGCTTTTCATAGGCAAAATTTGGGGTGAAGGTTGCAGGGTGTCTCACTTTCTTCTGATTGGTTGGTGGTGAGGTAACAGGGTGGTTTTCCAGGGATCTTGTGTTCAGCCTGAAGTTGCCATCCTCCACCTGGGTGGGGATCTTATTTCCTGCAGAAGAATTCAAAGTTATTGTTATGTATATTCCTCGAGGGGAAACCAGGACCCTGACCCAAGGCTGCACTATTGTTTCTTGACTGCTCTTCCCTTGTTTCTGCATCCCTCTCCCTTCCCTGATTAGCAAGTGTTTGAATCTGCCCTTTGGAACTCAGAGAAGGTCAAGGAGGCTGAATGAAGCCTATGTCCTGCAAATGAGAAATGGGGGACACAGAAAGGATTTATACCCAGGAGCCCCAAAGGGTCCTGCTCAGTTTCAAGAGGAGCCTGTTCCACATTCTGTGAGGACCAGGCTAGAGAAAATTCACTTAATCATAGGCTGAACCCATAGTGTCTAATGAAGGTCTACTGATAGATCTCCACAAAATGTCAATTTGCTACAGGAACTAGCTGTCTCATTATCCGCCAACCAGCTGGGATGAATCTTCCTGCACTTTTCTTCTCTCCAGTCTTCAAAATGGCAGCGACATAAGATGGAATTGCAAGCTGGAAAACTGACTTTGAATAAGAATTCACCATTGATGGAACTGTCATCTCTAGCTCTGATATCTACATTCCTAGCAAGTGTGGGCAGCTTCTGTTTGAGGTTAAGCAGGAAAGTAATCATCATCAGGTAAAATAGAAAGAAGATTGTGAGGCTGTGTCACTTTACGTTACACTGGCATTTTTTTCTTGGTTGTTTCTTGTGGAAGGGACCAAAAATTCTTACATGAAAACAAAAGAGAATTGCTAATTTTGAGAATCAAAGAGAAATGGCCATGTGTATGTATATTAGCTATTGCTTGCTCTGAAATATGTTTTTATTACTCTTATTACTATAGTTCATCATTGGATAATAGCATTAAAATATATAATATATATCCAATTAATGAAATGAGAGGGTGTCACAATTAAGCATTTTTGGTATAGACCTATTTCTTCAAGGTGTTTGTGGATTGGCTAACCAAATTATAAACAACATGTTGAGATATTACAGAGAAGACAGTGGTTTATTTTGTGTGTGTGTGTGTGTGTGTGTGTGTGTGTGTGTGTGTGTTTGGGATGGGGAAGAATTGGCAAAGTTTTCAGGAGGACATATCATTTGCATCTGGAAGGATGAGTAGGCGTTTTCTAGGTGGAGAAGCAGGTGGAAGACATTTCAGGGAGAAGGATCAGCCCACCTCTTATAGGAGTTAGTGGTGGTGACTTTATAAGAAGATGCATTATCGCATCTTCATTGTCCACTGCAAGTTTGACCATTGACAAGCCTTTAGGAACAGGCCATTTTCTGGGTTGGCTTCATGGGTCTTTTTTGAATAAGCCACTTGTTCTCAGGAAAAAGATGCTTCCTTGTCTTTGGGTAGAGAATCCCTGAGTTCTTGATGCTCTGGCCTGGCTTGGCAAACCACATGGACTCTGGGGTTTCAGGTTTGAGAAGAGAGCTGAGACCCAACCCCCAGCCTTACTGTTGGTGAAAGATTTCTTTCTCAGGGTGACTCTGGAGTGACACTAAGAAGCCTCCTTAATCCATCCACCCCTCACACCATGACCCAGTATCTTGCTGACTTCTCCTTGGGGTGGGCTCTCCCTGCCAGTTCTCCACTGTCCCCTGCAGTGGGAATAGAATCAGACAGCAGTTGATGATCTTGTCTTTCTGAATCAGCCAGTGTCCCACAGGGTCAGGATCCCACGTTTCCTACAGCTCAGGCTTTACCCTTCTGTTAGGAAACAACATTTATCCTGTGGGTGAAAAGTAAGTGTGGCAGCTTCTATTCCAGGAGCTCTGTGCTCAGGAACAGGAGGATTCATAGGGCCCTTTGCTGATGGAGGCCCTGGAGCAGTCTATGGTCCATGGAGAGGGCAGGGGCTTTGCTCACAGCAACTCTGACGTGTTGCTGCAAACCAAGGGGTAACAGGGACCAGTCAAAGGCAGAAGTGTAGCTTTCACAATCTTGATGTCTAATCTAATATCAACCGATAATTTCTAGTGACTTAAATTTGACAGAGACATGTTGGGATCTCATGAAGAAGGCTTTGGTTGTGTAGCCTGCGGTAGCGTGGGTTAGACATCCCAGCTTCCCCATAATCAGTGTCATCTGGAGGAAGGCTGAAGTGACTCAGCTAGGGAAGCCTCGTGGCAGGCTGGAAATAAGAGGAAAGGAGGCTCAGCTTGTCCTGAGATTCTGCATCATAACAAGGTCTAAATGCTCTTTATATCTTTTGTGAAAACCCTTGGATTCACAGAGTTCCTAGAATTATTGGCTAGTTGGATATAGAAATGGAAGGTGTCTTATAGTTCACCTGCTTCAGCTCCTTTGTTTTATTTCAAGATGAAAACTGAAGCCTATAGAAGGCAGCTGAACTGAATTGTCCAAGAAAGGCCCAAATCCTGCTCTCTCCCTCCCTCCTTCCCTTCCTCCCTTTCTACCTTCCTTTCTTCCTCCCTTCCTTCCTTTCTTAAATACGTATTAAACACACACTATGTTTCCAGGTCCTCTTCTAGGCAGTTTTGACATGTCAGTGAACAAAACAGTAAAGAATCTCCATTTGCATAGGTCCTACTTGCTATTGAGGAGACAGACATTCAATAACATACGTAATAAGTAAGTTACACAATATGAAAAGAACAATGAAAAAAAAAACTATGGCAGGATTACTGGGGGTGGGAAGAGGGGAAATGCGTTTCAAATAGAGTGGTCAGAACAGAATTTGTTGAGAAGGTGACATTTGAGCAAAGGCTTAAAGGCAGTGAGAGTCTGCTGTGTGGATATTGGGGGGCGGGCGAGTATTCTAGAGTATCCCCTAGAATATTCTCTACCTGCAAATCCCCGATGCAGGACTATGTCTGGTGTGCTCAAGGAATGACACAGGGTCCAGAGAGACTGGAGTGGAGTAAATGAAGACTGGATAGTAGGAAATGAGATCAGAAGAGCTGGCAGGTTTATAATTATTTTGTAAATGATTATAAAGGACTTTGGCTTTTAATTCTGAATAGGAGAAGAAATCATTGGAAGAATTTAAAGCAGAGAAGTAACATGATTTGATTTCTATTTACAAAGGATAATTCTGTCTGTTGTTTAGTATAGACTGGAAGAAGGCCAGGGGAGAAGCAGGGAATCCAGTTAGGGCTCTTTGTTCAGACAAAGAGATGATGAGATATTATGGGTATATTTTTCAGGTAGAGCTAGCAGTGTTTGCTGTTGGATTGAATAGTGGTGTGAGAGAAAGAAAGTCATGGTTAACTCCAGAGTTTTGACCTGAATGATAAGAAAGATGCAGAAGCCATCAATTGAGATGATTAAGTCTCAGGTGGAGCAAGTTTGAGAGGGAAAATCAGGAGTTTAATTTTGGACACGTTGAATATGAAATGCCTGTTAGAATCCAAGCGTTGTTGTTAGATGGTGGCTAGACATTAGAATTTAGATGAAAGCTCTGGATTGAAGGTGAGCATTTGGAAGTAGCCATTGTATATGTGGTATTAAAAAATTAGATGAAATTGTCAGGATAGTGTGTATATATAGAGAAGAAGAGATGAACAAGGACTCAACCTCGAGGCACCTCAACATTAAGAAGCACAGAAAAGAGAAACCAGGAGACTAAGAAGGTGCAGCCAGGGAGGTAGAAGGAAAACCATGAGCATGTTGTGTCCTGGGATCCTAGTTAAGAAAATGTAATTAAGAAGGAGGGAGCGAGGAACCATGTTAAATGCTGCTGATAGATCAAGAAAGATGAGGACTGAACACTGCCAGTTGGACTTGGACACAGAGGACACCTCCATGAGAACAGTCCTGGTGGAGCAGCCATAGAAAAAGTGAAGTTGGAGTGGATTTAGGTGAAAATAGAAGAATTTTGGATACTGTGTATGAACAACACTTTCAAAGGGTTTTGGTACAAGGAAAGGCAGCTAGAGAGAAAATGGGAACTAGTGGACAGGATTTTTTTTATTGAAGTATAGTTGATTTACAGTGTTGTGTTAATTTCTTCTTTCTGCTGTACAGCAAAGTGATTCATATATATATATTCTTTTTCATATACTTTTCCATCATGTTTTATCACAGGATATTGAATATAGTTCTCAGTGCTATACAGTAGGATCTTGTTGTCTATCCATTCTATATATAATTGTTTGCACCTGCTAATTCCAAACTTCCAATCCATCCCCTACCCTTTGGCAACCACAAGTCTGTTCTCTGTGTCTGTGAGTCTGTTTCTCTTTTGTAGATAAGTTCATTTGTGTCATATTTTAGATTCCACATATAAGTGATATCATATGGTATTTGTCTTTCTCTTTCTGACTTACTTCACTTATGATAATCTCTAGGTCTATCCAGAGAGCATTTCGTAAGATGGAAGAAATAAAATGTTTGTAAACTGACATAGATGATTTCATAGAAGGTGAAAATTTGCTGATGTAGGAGAGACGATGGAGAATTGCTAGGAAAATATCTTTCAGTATAAGAGGGGTTGTGACCAAGTGCAGAGAGGACGGGTTTTTTTTAATATATAAATAAATAAATAAATAGCTTTATTTATTTATTTTTGGCTGTGTTGGGTCTTCGTCGCTGCTCAAAGGATTTCTCTAGTTGCGGAGAGCAGGAGCTACTCTTTGTTTTGGTGCATGGGCTTCTCATTGCGGTGGCTTCTCTTGTTGCGGAACATGGGCTCTAGGCACACGGGCATCAGTAGCTGTGGCATGCAGGCTCAGTAGTTGTGACATGTGGGCTCTAGAGTGCAGGCTCAGTAGTTGTGGTACACGGGCTTAGTTGTTCCGTGGCATGTGGCATCTTTCCGGACCAAGGATTGAACCTGCGTCCCCTGCACTGGCAGGTGGATTCCCAACCACTGCACCACCAGGGAAGTCCCGAGGAGGGTTTTTAGACAGGAGTGTGGTTAGTTCACATGTTAGCAGATGAGAAGATGGGTAATGTGGCCTTGGAGATGGTAGATGGGTAGAAGTGGTGGCAGAGTTTGCCCAACTTCTATTCTATTTTTTCAAATTTCTCCAGGAAGAAGCAAGTGAGAATTGGCTAAGAGTAAGAATGTGGGAGGGGTCTTGGGGGTTTGAGGAGAGGAGGTGTGAAAAAGTCCTTTCAAAGAGTAGGAAGTGAACGGACTAGAAAAGTAGAACACAATCTCTTTCTCCTTCCCTCCTTTCTCCCCCTTCCTGCTTTCTCTCCTTCCTCCTTCCCTTCCTTCCTTCCTTTAAGTCAGCTTTCTGTTTTGTGTCTATAACACACCAAACACTGGATATTTTGGATATTTGTAAGCGGAGGGACAAACATTTTCCTCAGTGAATTCTAGACGGAGAGGCAGCCCTGTTCCAAGTCAGTATCGTAAATGAAATAGCCAGGTGTCAGGCCCATCCTACAGTCTTCAGAGCTGTTCCTGGCAGGCAATAATGGATGGTTAGAAATGGGCCGTCAAAATGCCAGCTGAGTTTTACAAGAGAGTGGAAATCCAAACTCCAGCAGTGAAACTAAGTTTGCCTCCCTCCCACACACAGGTTTTCAAATTTCATTTTTGAAGGAGGCGGTTCTCATAAGTCAGTTGACTAGAAATTTGATTTGGGTTATTTCTCAGAGCTAGATGAAAAACATTTTGTTATAATGTAGTGTTTTCAGAATATATCCAAACCAAGGAAATCCATCATTTGATTCAGCTAAAGATTATTCGTCAATATTTCTTTTTCAAGGACCATCAGGATTCTCAACATCTGATGGGTGCTTGGAGCCTGTAAGGGATTGGACATTGTCTTTATTCATAAGGACCTATGACAGAACAATATAGTATTTATAGATTGTTTGTATTTCAAGTGAGAATTTAAAGCCTTCATAGGAAAACAGAATGGCTAGGCATTCCATTCTAAATATCTTTTCTCCTTTCTCAAAATTGTGAAAGTTATTTCCGACAATACGAGCTTGGTTGTTTTTAATCTTTCCCACATCATTTTGACTCTTATTTTCATTCTGTTGGCCTCTGCCTTGTATCTTCTGTTAGTGTGTTAACATACTTCCAATGACTGAGTGGCCTGAAGTTGGTCAGGATAGTTAAGTTTGACTGAAGCTACATCCATGGTTCTAACTAGAAATGCATTTTAGAGGTTCTATTAGGAAGTGATTGTATTTCTTTCTTTGTCCCCCCACATTTCAATTAAAATGTATTTTTAAAAATTGAAGTATAGTTGATTTACAATGTTGTGTTAATTTCAGGTGTACAGAAAAGTGATTCAGTTATATATATATATAATATATATATATTCTTATATAAGAATATATATAATTCTTTTTCAGATTATTTTCCCTTATAGGTTATTACAGAATATTGAGTATAGTAGGTCCTTGTTGGTAATCTATTTTATATATAGTAGTGTATATATGTTAATCCCCCAAATCCTAATTTATCTGTCCCTCCCTTTCCCCTTTGATAACCATAAGTTTGTTTACTATGTCTGTGGGTCTATTTCTGTTTTGTGTGTAAGTTCACTTGTATCATTTTTTTTTAGATTTCACTTGTAAGCAATATATGATATTGGTCTTTCTTTGTCTGGCTTACTTCACTTAGTAGGATCATCTCTAGGTCCATCCATTTTGCTGCAAATGGCATTATTTCATTCTTTTTTTATGGCTGAGTACTCTTCCATGTTATAGATTTACCACATCTTCTTTATCCATTCATCTGTCAATGGACATTTAGGTTGCTTCCATGTCTTGGCTATTGTGAATATTGCTGCTATGAACATTGAGGTGCATGTATATTTTGAATTAGAATTTTCTCCAGATGTATACCCAGAAGTGGGATTTTTGGATCATATGGTAGCTCTACTTTTAGTTTTTCAAGGAACCTCCATACTTTTCTCCATATTGTCTGGGAAGTACTTGTATTTCTAGGGGAGATAATTTTTTATTTTAATGAGCTAAGATCATATCTACAATAGAGATGATGCCATGGCATCATCATCCCATTTGACAGCAAATCATAGAGCAGCTTGTGGCTGTGTTCACTGTTAAATCTGTACTGATTTCAAGTCTGGGTTCCTCCACATACTAGCCACCCATCTGACACAGCATCGTGATTAACTGGTGGGTCCTCTCTTGCTTTGCTCTTGGTCACTTGTAGAACTCCCTGGGACAGTCCTCTTGGAGGGACAAGGATTCCTCACTGTGGGTCCATCCAAAGGGTGGATGTGGAACAGGCAACATATCATTCCTGCCCACCCGCAATTATGCTACCCACAACATATTCTACTCCAAGTGGCATGAGGATGCTGCTCTTTACTGAAGAGTTCAGAGAGGGAGATTTTTAAAATTTTATTTTATTGAAGTATAGTTGATTTACAAAGTTGTGTTAATTTCTGCTGTATAGCAAAGTGATTCAGTTATATATATATATATATATATATATATATACATATATATATGTATACTTTCTTTTTCATATTCTTTTCCATTATGGTTTATCATAGGATATTGAATATAGTTCCCTGTGCTATACAGTAGGACCTTGCTGTTTATCCATTCTGTATATAGTAGTTTGCATTTACTAATCCTAAACTTCCAATCCACCCCTCCCTCAGCCCCTCCCACTGGGCAACCACAAGTCTGTCCTCTATGTCTGTGAGTCTGTTTTTATTTTGTAGATAAGCTCATTTGTGTCCTATTTTAGATTCTACATATAAGTGATGTCATATGGTATTTGTCTTTCTCTTTCTGACTTACTTCACTTAGTATGATAATCTCTAGGTCCATCCATGTTGCTGCAAATGGCATTATTTCATTCTTTTTTACAGCTGAGTAATATTCTATTGTGTGTGTGTATGTGTGTGTGTGTATATATATATATATATATATATATATATATATATATATACCACATCTTTTTCATCTGTAGGTGAGCAACTAGAGTTTTGTCCAGATATATGCCCAGGATTAGAATTGCAGGGTCATATGGTAGCTCTTTTTTTGTTTTTTAAAGAAACTTCATACTATTTTCCATAGTGGCTGCACCAATTTACATTCCTACCCACAGTGTAGGAAGGTTCCCTTTTCAAAGAGGGAATGTTAAACTGTAGGTTAAATTTGACTTTTGGCAATGTTCAAGGGAAAAACACAGGAGAATCAGATCTTTCTAGGGGTTCTCTGGCAGAGCCACCTCTTGTTACTGATCCAACTCTGGCAGATGCTTGCCTCTCCCTGGCACAGCTGATCCCTCAAGGCCTTCCCTGAGAATAGTTCTAGTGTCCTGCATTTTGGGGTCTTGACAACCTCCATCCCCTTCTCAGCTGAGACAACCTCTTTCTTTCAGGGCCTTCAAGGGAATTCTCTCTCTTCTTTCTTCCTTCTCCTCTGAGACATATAACTTAACTTCAAGGAGTTTGGGCTTTCACAGTGACAGGAATATGGGTCATAATATGCATCACCAGAAACTTCAGCTTTCTGCCCTATAAACCCCCTTCCCCCCACAATTTATAAGGAATTACAAAGAGCTTGGCTACTTTCTTGAAATAGAAATAGGAGAGGAGGTAAAAATTCAGAGACAAAAGTAAAATAATGTGCCAATCATTGTGCCATGTGTATTTTTGTTAACATCTGTATGTGTAACTTCTCTTTACACTTGAAGAAAATAATGACCACTATTATGGTGTGAAATTTCCTTAAAGTCTTCTTTTGAAAAACCTCCAAAATATCTTAAGATGGAGTGGTATGTGTCTTAAGTAGGCTTTTCCTAGGGTCTTCCAAGAAGGAGATTCTGGGATGAGAATTTATGTGGAAGTATTTTGAGGAAGAGTCATTGGAGTAGTGGGGAAATGGGATTAGGTAAGAAGTGTCCAAGAAAGGTTTGTGTTGAGGAGAGTCCCCCAAAGAGATCTTTGGCTTTACTCATAGAGGAAATCCAGAGACAGTGGAGTTCAAAGTTCCCCCAATTGGGAGGCAAGCAAGGTGGAATATATGTGCCCCTGCACCTGTCAGTAATTGGTTAAGGGCTATGGGGGAATGTCAGTTTCCAGGCAGTGGGAGGTCTCTCCAGGAACATAGGCGAAATTTTTTCCTGCAGCCTGAGGGGAGCTCTCGGACAAGTGGACGAATGTATGAGATCTTGTGAGTGTGCCAGATTGAATTTTCCAGAAATGGCACAACACTCTCTTCCATTCCACACGCTCTCTTCACAATATAACTGTGACACTGTTCCCATTGAGAGATGGGACTACAGTTCTTTCCCTTGAACATGCACACATCTCTGCTACTGCCGCTGCAGGTAAAATGCAGCAAGAATAATGCTGGGAAGGCTAGCTGAGAAGGAAAGACCGTGCATATTCTGCCTTGTTCTCTTGTGAGATTGCCTTTGGAGTCTTGAATAGCCATGTAAAACCTCTGAGCCCAGTGTGCTGTGAGGAAGCCTATTTTCCCCATTAAGAGACCAATGTGGAGAGGAACTGGCAGCCAGTAGCCAACTGACAGCCATGTGAGTGAGCCGGCTTGGAAGTGGATCCTCCAGCCCAGCCTCGCCTCCCCATCTGATGCCATTCCTCTTGGAGTCAAGGTGTGTTGTTCCGTTGAACCCTGTTCACATTGTAGATGCATGTGCAAAATGATTATTTTTGTTTTAAATTAGTGAGGTTTGTGTGTGTGTTTACATATAGAAGGTGTGTCACCTTTACAACCTGGCTTTGGAAGTCATACAGAAACACTTTCACTAAAGTTACAGACCCACCTGAGAAGGGAACACAGACCCAAACTCCTATGGCAGGAATGTCAATGTGTTGTAAGAAGAGCTTGTAGGATGAGAGAGCTTCTTGTGGTCATCTTGGCAAAAATAATCTGCCCCACTTGGAAATTAAAAACCATGGGCAATGTGAGAAAGGGATGCTTCTGAATGCTGGTGTAGGTCATGACTAACCTCCACCAGAGCTGAACCTCTGAACATCATAGATCACGGCTATCTGTTTTTGGATGTTTTGCACAGAGAAGAGTGTTGGATTCATATTAGTTGCTCAATAAATATTTATTGTATAAAAGAATGGTGTCATTTAAATTCCATCTGACCCAACCCTCAAGAACAGTTGTTCCAAGTTCATGAAGAGAGGGGACCAAGAAAATGAAGGAGCATGTGACTTTACAAGAAGCATTATAAAGCTGCTGGTGACTGTGGTTATAGACCCTGACCGCAGCTGGCAGAAATGACATGCATAACCCTGATGGCCTCAGCAAGGTCAGAGTCCATGGAAAAGGAGCCAAAGGAAGCAGCAGCTGCTATGTAAAACCACTGTGCAGTGGATTGGATATAACACCATTGGCAACAGCAGCAGTAATAATAATGTTTATTATTGTTATAATTATAACAGTGACAATAATTATACATTAGCTAAATTTACTAGAGAACCATCTGTGTCAAGGGTTTTAGAAAAATAATCTCTGTGATCTTGAAAACCATCGAGCAAAGTAGGCACTATTATTCTTATATTTTTAGATGTCAAAGCTGTGATTAAGCAAGATGAAGTAATTGTACCAAGAACACACAATTATTAAGAGCAGAACTGGGATTCAAACCAAAGTAGAGCTGATCCAAAAGTCTGTGCTCACTCTGCTGCAACCTGTGTCCTTCTTAGGAAACTTTCAGTGGCCACTGGGGAATCTCAGACCCCTCCTTGAGAAAATAAAGGATTTCTGGGTTTGGAGTGTCAGTGATTCTCAGGGTTGAGCTAAATGAAATAATTACCAAGTTCTTGATGGTTCTCCTTCTGACTGGCCTGACCTAGAAAGCAAGGGTTATATTAAAATACAGAAAGTGAGTGAATATCTCACTGGGAAGAACTTTCTTCTCAAGCACTTTAATTTCCCTGTACTTCGGTGCTCTGGATCTTGAAGACACATCCCTTATAAAATATTTACTTAAATGGAATGACGAGTTGACTGCCATTTCATTTCATCCCTGGAGCATCTCAGAGCACTTATTACTTATTTGCAAGTGGTCATTCAGGAAAATTTGCATTCTATCTGGGTTTATGAACATGCCAATCTATTTCCTATTCATTTTCCTTCAAGCACTGCTTACAGATTCATCTCCATCATAAGTAACTCTTTTTAGATCAGTTTTTAAAGTATTCATTTTCATCAAAGGTTTACATGCACATGATTTAATGAGTCAAACTGGGTTATAAGATTTGGTATGAAAAACAGTAACATTTATCTACCCCCATTTCTCCCTCTTAAGAGGGAGCCATTTCATTTCTTTAGTGAATTCTTTTGATATTTACCGCCATATTTTAAAATAACATTTTTCTATTAGGTATTATCTATTGACTTCTGAACGAGGATTTAACTCTCTCTCAATCTCTGTAAACCCCACCTTTACACTTCCCATTCTCCTGTCATACTATAGTTATACCAAAATATAAATTAGATTAATACTCAGGGTTTACACTATGGCAGTATAAAGTGTTTACATATGAATAATGGTAGTGTACTAGAGTAACTATTTTGCATTGCTTTTTTTTTTCCAATGTGAAATTGTCCTTTGCTTGCTTGCTTTCTATGTACCTTTCCCTAAATTCAGTTCAAAGTTTTGCAGGCTATCCAATTCACCTCTCAATATATATTCATATACATCAGGCATTGTATTGATTTCATTTTCTTGAAGAAATTCATTCTGGAACAGTCTTACTTTCTCCAATATGGACCAATTGCTTTCTAACCTGGGCAGCAGCTGCTTTTCTGAGATTACCCTTCCCCATCACCTTGGGGATCCTGGTGTTGTTTTCCCTGTTTCCTGAACCTAAATCTTTTTCTTTTTGGTTTACTTTTTTTAAAAATAGCACATATCCGGGGCTTCCCTGGTGGCGCAGTGGTTGAGAGTCTGCCTGCCGATGCAGGGGACGCGGGTTCGTGCCCCGGTCCGGGAAGATCCCACATGCCACGGAGCGGCTGGGCCCGTGAGCCATGGCCGCTGGGCCTGCGCGTCCGGAGCCTGTGCTCTGCTGCAGGAGAGGCCACGGCAGTGAGAGGCCCGCGTACCGCAAAAAAAAAAAAAAGAAAAAAATAGCACATATCCACCAGAAAATACTGAGAAATGTTGCATAAAAACTCAACTATAACTTTAGAGATACATGTTTAGGTAGTAAAACTATAAAGTAGCACAAGAAAGTTTAGGATAATTGTTACCTTGGGGGGAAAGCCGTGGTTGAGATTGAGAAGAGGTCCAATGAAAGCTTCTAAATATGGTAATGTTCTTCTTTTTTTCCTAACCTGGCTGGATGTTTACTATTTGTTAAGCTATTAAACTATACATTTTTGTTTTGTGCACTACTATGTGTGGATAATATATTTGACCATAAAAAGTATGAAAATAAGAGTTTAAACCAATACTTAATCTGCAGTACACCTTCAGTAAATGTTAGCCATTAGTATTACTGTTAAATCAGCAGTTTTCAACTAGTGGAAACTTCCCTACTCAGGGGACATTTGGCAATGTCTAGAGACATTTTTGGTTGTTTCAGCTGGGAAAGAGGAATGGTGCTACTGCATCTATTGGGTCGAAGCCAGGGATCCTGTTAACATCCTACAGTGTACAGGACAGCTCCCTATAGCAAAGAATTATCTGGCCCAAAATGTCAATAAATAATGCTAAGATTCCATAAAAAGAAACAAAATTGAGTTATTTGTAATGAGGTGGGTGGACCTAGAGTCTGTCATACAGAGCGAAGTAAGGCAGAAAGAGAAAAACAAATACCGTATGCTAACATATATATATATATATATATATATATATATATATATATATATATGGAATCTAAAAAAAAAAAAAAAGGTTCTGAAGAACCTAGGGGCAGGACAAGAATAAAGATGCAGACATAGAGGATGGACTTGAGGACACCGGGAGGGGGAGGGTAAGCTGGGACCAAGTGAGAGAGTGGAATAGACATATATACACTACCAAATGTAAAATAGATAGCTAGTGGGAAGTAGCCACATAGCAAATGGAGATCAGTTCAGTGCTTTGTGTCCACCTTGAGGGGTGGGATAGGGAGGGTGGGAGGGAGACAGAAGAGGGAGGAGATATGGGGATATATGTATACGTATAGCTGATTCACTTTGTTTTACAGCAGAAACTAACAGACCATTGTAAAGCAATTATACTCCAATAAAGATGTTTTAAAAAAAATAATAATGATGCTGAGGTTGAGAAACTCTGTTGTAAAGCCTCTCATGTGATATGCATTATCCAGAAGGCCTCAATTAATGGTCATCCCCTCCCCCACCACAAATTATTTTCTTTACTTATATCTGTTTACAGCTTTCTTGTCAATTACATCACCGTTTCAATATGATAACAATGCATGGCTTCTGATTCCTTCAAGGTCAAACATTGGATAAACACTAAATAGATGAAAATAATGGAATGGTCAGGATTTCCTCTTACATCACTTAGCTAGGATAATGTCCTGTTTGCTAGCAATAAACTCTGCACTCCTGAGAGTCATCAGATTTACTAGGCATATGCTACATCTGTCTTTTCTTCTGAATGACAAGGGTCATCTTTTGTTTTGTTGAAGCCTTTTTCTTGTAAATTCAGTCTGAATCATTGCAGGCCTGACTTCTGAGGTAGTAGTGGCAGAGGGTCCGTGGATGTACTTACATAATCTTTGCTTAAGCCCCAGAGACTTGGGCCAATGGGTACAACTCAAAGGCCATTGGCACACTGAGCATTTCTTTCTCTGGACACCTTTCTTTCAATAGATCTAAAGATCTATTGGGCCACAGTAGCTGGCTTTTTCTAGCCACAATGATCAGATTATTAGATCAAGATAATCTTAAATTGTAATAATTTTTAAAAACTCACTTACAGAAGATTACAGATAATCCAAAATTAGCATGGCAATGTTCTTCCTGTTATAGGAAAAACCTCAAAAAGGGAAGAAAGAAGCTGAATTGATAATTATCTGTATTGATTTGATGGAACAATTGTAAGGCAATGATTAATTTGATTGTTCTCTAAGGTTTTATCTACCTTCATAATAAGTAAAATAGTACATTTGAGCCTTAGTAAGTCAAATACTTTCTTATAAATTATTTCATCCCTTCTCTAAACCACTCTGCCCCTCAAAAACTAATGCTTTGTAAGCTTAGGAATTCCACAAGCTGCACTAGATATGATTTAACAAGCCTCACCAACAGTTTGGGCCAGTTTCTGATATCACACCCGTGATTTTATATTTTCTCCTTGTGTACTTCAGGATCTGCAGTAATCCTGTCTGAAGCTATCCCTGTATACAAAGTTTAAACACCTATTAACAAGGGATTCTGGTTATTTTGGTTTGGCTCTTTTGTGCCAGGATAAATGAAATTTCTCTCTAATATTAGCCTTTCACCACAGTTCAAGACAATTTTTCATGGTACAATTAAAATAGCAAAGATCTTGGCTTAGTTGGATCCCACTTTTGCCACTTACTGACTGCATGGAAACATTCATCTAACCTCTCTGTGTCTAAATTTCCTCATCTGTAAAAGGAACAGATACTAATATTCTGAACAGCTATGAAAATGGGGAGGGGGATGTCATGGGCTTTTAGATGGGCAGTTTTAAAAAGTGGTGTGGAAGAAATTATACAGGCAATTATAAACATCACTAAATAGCTAGGGACTAGGAATTATGTTCTGAGGAAAATTTAAAGACTTAAAATTTAATTTGGCTGACTATAGAAATAAGAAAAGGGAATATATAGCATCTTTTTGAGTGTCTATATGCCCAACGTCTGTGTGTGTGTGTGTGTGTGTGTGTGTATATATATATATACATATATATATACATACATATATATATATATATGCTAGGTACATTTATTCATTTTCACCTTGTTTAAATCCTTTCAATTATCATATAAAGTAGATATTAGTTTGTTCATTTTTCAACTGAACCATAGGCTTGCCAGAGACCTGTATGTAATATGGCCTTGACTTCAAAGGTGAGCTGGACCCATCCTTGTTCCTAGGAATCAGGAAACAGAGAGGGAGAGGGAAAGTGAAATAGGGAGAGAAAGGGAGGGAGCAGAGAGAGAGGGAGAGAGAGAAAGTGAGAGGGGGAGAGGGAGGGAGGGAGAATACAGCTCATGAGAATTGGAGGGTACGTACCCAGTCTCCATAGCTGCCAAAGTTCTGTCAATCCTGCAGTTTCAAGTCAAATGTATCTTCACCTAAACCTCAACCTTGTGTACACTCATTCAAAGATGAATCATTTGGGCTGTTCTCCGAGTTCCTAGTTAACATCATAATATCATGAAAACACACAAAATCCCCAGCAAGCCTCTCCTGAGTGTTGCCTATGAGCCAGGCATTGTGCACACAGACCAAGGAAGCCATCGTGGCCACAGAGATAAACTTGGGTCTTTCTTCAGAGTTTCCATCTGCATATTTTCTCACTTCTTCACAGCTGGCTCTTCACTTCAGGGCTTTGCCTGGGCAATGAGAATGAGTGAATGAATGGGGTTCCTAATCACATGGAACTATACACTGTATCCAGGACCACAGCAGGGAGTCATTAGGACCTGATCAACTCCTCCCCCATTGTGTATGGTTCTCTCTGCCTCTTGCCTTTTACACCAGGCCAGTTTCCCCAAATATTTAAAAAGCAAAATAAAACAACTGTGTGTGCTTGTAGCCACCACCTGGAACTTCTTCTCACCCCTTCTCCTGACCATTTGCCTATTCCTGTTCTTGTCTAATCTCTGAGCCTCATCCTCTGATCTCCCAGTTCATCTCTAACCATGAACTTGTCCTCATTTCTGGTCTTCAGATCTAGGGCTCCATAGCAGGGCTATCTAGTGTTTAAACCTTAACTTTCCCCTTCAGAATTTGTTGTAATACCCCTACTGTTCATCATGCTGGCTGAAGGTCCCTGGCTAGCATCTGGGCCATTCATTGTCCCTCGCAAGACGAAGTGGGAGCATTCAGGCATCCTCCCAAAGTACATTTTTCAACATCTGCTCTGGTGGGATTTAGTCACCCACTGAGTAGTCTGTATGTTAGTCCATGACTGAAAGGGCTGGGATGGAAGGCAGGGGGCAGAAATGAGATGAAGTCAGGATCCTGAGGTTCTTGATGGCTGATGAATTCCTGTCTGTCACTGGAGACTTCAACAGGATACAGGAGAGGAATCTGGCAAGTGTGAGGTTTATCCTGAATAACTGAAGTATATGGCAATAATCCAGAATTGTTGATAAATTGATTGATAGCTTGGTTTGGCCATTCATTCTCTTGTTTATCACACATTTATTAAGTATCTGCTATGTACCCGGAACCCAGCCTAACAACAAATCTCTTCTGCTTCCATGAAATACTTTGGCCACTGGATTTCCAAAAATAGGCATTGTAAACTTGGCCAGATGTGAGACCAAGGGTGTGAACAGGAGGGCTCCATTTTCAAGCTGTGCTGTGACTAGGAAATTACCAGGACAATTGCATTTGCTTTCTTTTCACAACAGCCAGCTGCATGGTGCAATCTGAGCTCCTATGAAAGGAGCAAAAACCCTTTGCTGTAGAGTCCGTGTGGAAGGAGTGCCCTGCTGAATGGACAAGACAGTTACGGAGCATGGACTCTAATCCTGAACTTGGCCAGTGCATGAGTTGCTCTCTGGATACAGAAAACACAGAAAAGTCTACATAAGAATTTTTATTGTCTATAACCTTAACCTTCCAGACGCAATCTTGTGTACAAATAAGATTACAAGATATATGCTGCTTATATCAGGCTTTTCCCACTAACATTATGTCTTGAAAAATTTCCCACATCATTAAATATTTTTAGGATATAATTTTTAAAATTTATTTTATTGAAGTATTGTTGTATTGTAGTATTGAAGTATCGAACATATACAATGTTGTGTTAATTTCTACTGTACAAAAAAGTGCTTCAATTGCAAATATATATATACATTCTTCTTTATATTCTTTTTCATTATAGTTTATTACAGGATATTGAATATAGTTCCCTGTGCTATACATTAGGACCATGTTGTTTATCCATTCTATATGTAGTAGTTTTCATTTGCTAATCCCAAACTCCCAATTCACCACTCCCTCAGCCCCTCTCCCTGGGCAACCACAAGTCTGTTCTCTATGTCTGTGAGTCTGTTTTTGTTTTGTAGATAAGTTCATTTGTGTCCTATTTTAGATTCCACATATAAGTGATATCATATGGTATTTGTCTTTCTCTTTCTGACTAACTTCCCTTAGTATGATAATTTCTAGGTCCATCCATTTTGCTGCAAATGGCATTATTTCATTCTTTTTTATGGCTGAGTAATACTCACTTCCCTGAGTAATATTCCATTGTCTATATGTACCACATCTTCTTTATCCATTCATCTGTCTATGGACATTTAGGTTGCTTCCATGTCTTGGCTATTAAATAGTGCTGCTGTGAACATTGGAATGCACATATCTTTTTGAATTATGGTTTTGTCCAGGTATGTGCCTATGGGTGGGATTGCAGGATCATATGGTGGTTCTATTTTTAGTTTTTAAAGGAACCTCCATACTGTTCTCCATAGTGGCTGCCATAATTTACATTAGGATATAATGGCTATATACATCCATTATTTGAGTGTTTTAATTTATTTAACCATATTATTGATTTTTCTTTATTATAAATAGTGCTTTTATGAATGTTTTTTGTCTGCATCTCGGATTTTTCTTTTAGATAGATTCTTAGAAGTACTTAGTTTAGGGATTTTAACTTCTAAAGGTTTTTGAGCCATACTACCAAAAGTAAGGCTTTCTTTTCTTCAGACTGAAAGTCCCCATATGCATCCCATCAGCAATGTATGAGTGATTGAAACACTACACTCTCTCAAATATTGTGTATTATTTAAAAAATTCTTCTATGATTGAATTAGTTGTTGAATTATCTGTTGAAGGTTAAAAAGGGTCTGTTGCTATATTCAGTGTTTATTACCCTTTTCTGATTCTTTCCCTGAGAAGGATGAAGAAAGTGAACAGGTGTCCAGAAAGTCATCATTACTTTCTGCGTTCTCTGATGTGCCTTCATCCTGCTGTCAAGAGACATTGTAAATGGTTCATGTTCTTCTTCACTCCCTCCCACTCAGAAAACTTGTCTCAATGATATGATGATGTCTCTCCTCTCATTCTGGCTGATAAAGAAGCCAGAATGTACTTGGGGTATGATATAACTTGGAGCTGCTGATTGGGATCTCGGAAAGGAAAGGTTATTAAGACCTTTTCACCCACTCAGCATTTTGACCCTGACTTAAAATTTTACTTCGAGGACACAGTCCTAGTTTTGGTTTTGTAATACCTCCAGATGTTTTCAGTTTTACCCAGGATTGCCCCAAGATCTCTTTTTCCCAAAGGTAATTAAATATATTAAATTTGAAAATTAATTAAAAAAAAACTTTTTAGGAGGAAAAGAAAATATAGTCAAACCAAACCAATAACGTAGGGTTTCTCAGCTCCCTGAAGATCGGCAAACACTTCCCTAACAGCAAAGGACCTTCTTCTGTGTGATATATTTTTACACAGGAAGGCATGTGGTGTTTTTTGTTTGTTATTGGTTTTTTTTTTTTGTCATTGTTGTTTTTTTCCTGAAAACAGTGAGGTAAGGTTGACTGGGATGTGACCAGAGCTGTGATTACCAGCTTACTGGGATCAACTAACAGTTTAGGGAACAGAGCTAACTGTGGAAGCTGGAAAAAAAATGTAGCCTAGGTATATAAAATACTATCTAAATAATATGGTAACAAACACTAGATAATATGGTAATGGGTGATACAAGAGGTGGGTTTCAACAGGAAATAATGAGAATGTCCCAAGAGGTGGGTGCAGCACAGTGTGAAAATAGATGGCTGTTGATTCAGCCACTTTGGTCAACATTTCCAGGAAGACTTTCAGAAGATTGTCTGGTCTGGACATTATGAATATAGGGCCTGGACACTAGTTCCCATTTACCAGGAAGAGTAAGATGGTTGAAGGGCCTGCAGAGATTGGGACCCCAGGCAGAAGGCCAGGTAACCAGACTAGGGCATAATGTTATCAACTTGATTTAGAAAAAAGGAGTTCTAAACCCTGAACTGAGTTTAAGGCCAGAGCTACTTCACAATCCAGGTGCAAAGCTGGATGGTGGAGTGTTGGGCAAGAGCTTTCGATAACCTCTCAGCCTGAAACTGGCTTGGTCTTAGTACAGGCTGGCAATGGAGGATGATGGGGGCCCTGTTGCCAGGGTGAAGCAGTTGTGCTGGGATTGAGAGCCAGGCAGGCCTGACTCTAGACCAGGAAGACAGCACGGATAATGCATTTCATGCCAAACACCCCTGCTTGGCATCTGCACAGCGTCCTCTCTTTTGAATGTATAGATGGATTATGAAGACAATTTTACATCCATCCCTCTTATCTTCCCTTTTCTCATTTATCTGCCAGAATCCAATCATCAATGTCCTGTTGAAGAGGATGAAAAGAGAGGCCTGAGAAGAAAGTTCATCAAACGCCCCTTGCCAATGTTGCACCTGTCAGAAGGTAGATGAGGGCTGCGGGGATAGCACATCCATCTTCTCTCACTGGAGTGTTCTTAAAATAGTGATTCATGGGACCAGAGCAGTCCTCCATCATAGGACACTTAGTCCTTACCATGACCGTGACAAAGTTAAAAGTTTTGTGTAAGTAGAATTTGGGGGAAAATGCTCTGAATTTAAGGGGAACATGGATACTGTTATTTTTCTCCCCACCTTAGTCAAACCATCTGTCTACTCTTTAAAGCAGCTTCAGTGTCATGCGGTGGATAGAGCATGAACTTAGGGGTCAAATAAACCTTAAAGCACCACTTATTAGCTGAAACTGATCCTCAGTTTCCTCATTTATAAACCATTCTCTTCTTTGTCTGCCTTCTAGGATTATTTTGCATTTCAGTTGGAAGAAATGCTCTGCATAGTGAAAAGTGCTATACAAATAAAAATTACAGTTACTAAGTGAAAGAACAATTGAAATAATGAATCATCTGTCCTCCAAGTTCTCTTCACCTCCCATTCTAACCCTGGCCAGAACCTGGAGACAAGTAGGGCAATGTTTTCAGCTTCCAAATCAGCAGAGTTAAGGTCAGCCTGCAAGACCACACAGGGCCATCCTACACACAGTCCTATCCCAGGAAGGGAAGGGCAAGCAGGAGGAGGCCTGCTGTCCACTCTCTCTTTATTGGGGGTGATATTCTTGGAAAGGAAAGAAAGCAAGAGATGCAGTCAAATTTTCCAATCAACAAGCTAGTGACAGACTTCTTAGAAAATAATCTCAGTCCTTGTCTATAGAATGCTTTTGGAGGGATTCGAGGATCTTATCTTAAACCAACCTGAATCTATGGGTTTATAGGTCATGGCTCATGGGGAAATGGGAGGTAAGCTGTGTTCCTCACTGTTCTAAGTGATGTAAATTGTACACGTCGCTCAGAGACTCATAGGTTAGTCTGTGCCAAGAGTGAGGTGGATGGGAGGTGAGTGTTAGAAGTTCCCAGGCCTCTCCTTGCTTTGTCTGTGCCTTGTGGTTACCTGTATGTTTGAAATTATTAGAAAAGTTTGATTGTTTTCCACTGAAATGCCAAAAAATCCTAGAAGGCAGGAAAAGAAGAGAATGGTTTATAAATGAGGAAACTGAGGATCAGTTTCAGCTAATAACTGGTGATTTAAGGTCTATTTGACCCCTAAGTTCATGTTCTATCCACTGAATGACACTGAAGGTGCTTTTGTTGACAATCTGACCTTTTGTGTTATCCCAAATACCTTTCATAAAAATGAGCTGAAGCCCTCCAACAGGAATTATCTGCTTGTTATTCCATTCAGAGTGTTTGTTTTCATGGAGACAAAGATAGGTGTAACCTGTTCATGACTCAGTGATCCAATAGGGAATTTTGTGTCCAACAAAACTGATATCAATCAATTTGGTCATGCTGATTCCTTTTTCCCTTGGCCTTTCTCTGTCTTTGTCTCCTCCCCAACGTCTTCCTCCCAGAACCACAACTCTCAGGTCCTGATCTGTCACAGTTTATTATTACTTCTACGGGCCTCATTAGCATTGAGATTATTAGGGTCCTCTAGCTATTCCAAGAGAGACTTGAGGCACTGTCTAATCAACCATATTGGAGTTTCCATCTGGGTCTATTGAATATGTGACTCTCATGTAGATTCTTCATTCTCTTCCGGGAATGGCCGCTCAAAGGCCACAGGAATTCTGAGGTTCCTGTCTCTCCCTCCTTTCACTACATGGGTTGAGAACCATACAGTTGAAGTTCATTCACAGACACTATAGACCCAATAATACACTCTGCACATCCACACTGTTTCCCGAACTTCATTGCTCACATGCAAGCCTCAGAATGAAGTTTCAGCCAGCATCCTGCTCTAGCCTCGTGGGCTTCCTCCATGCACAACCTGTGAGCAACAGCACTTCCCTTGCACCTGACTAGGCCTCTAGGGTGAGGAGGTGCTGCACAAAAGTAAATCTGAGGCACAGAAAAGTTAACTACCTGGTCCAAGATCAGAGAACTACTGTGTGGCTGACAGGGTCTTGGTGATCCAGCCGGGTGTCAGACCGGAACATCTCAGATGGAGAGCCAAGTTCAGGACATTGGTCCACCAGAGACCTCCCGGCTCCACATAATATCAAATGGTGAAATGTCTCCCAGAGATCTCCATCTCAATGCTAATACCCAGCTCCACTCAATGACCAACAAGGTACAGTGCTGGACACCCAATGCCAAACAACTAGCAAGACAGGAACACAACCTGACCCATTAGCAGAGAGGCTGCCTAAAATCATATTAAGGCCACAGACACACTAAAACATATCACTGGACGTGGTCCTGCAGCCAGAAAGAAAAGATCCAAGCTCATCCACCATAACACAGGCAACAGTCCCCTCCACCATGAAACCTACACAACACACTGAACCAACCTTACCCAATGGAACTATGGGAAATAGGAACCTGCAGCCTGTGAAAAGGAGACCCCAAACACAGTAAGTTAACCAAAGTGACAAGACAGAGAAATACACAGCAGATGAAGGAGCAAAGTAAAAACCCACCAGACAAAACAAATAAAGAGGAAATAGGCAGTTGACTTGAAAAAGAATTCGACAAATGATAGTAAAGATGATCCAAAATCTCAGAAATAGAAAATACAAGAAATGTTTAACAAGGACATAGAAGAATTAAAGAGCAAACAAACAATGATGAACAAAACAATAAATTAAATTAAAAATTCTCTAGGAGGAATCAATAACAGAATAACTGAGGCAGAAGAACAGATAAGAGACATGGAAGATAAAATAAAGGAAATGACTACTGCAGAGCAGAATAAAGAAAAAAAAGATGAAAAGAATTGAAGACATTCTCAGAGACCTTTGGGACAACATTAAATGCACCAACATTCAAATTATAGGTGTTCCAGAAGAAGAAGAGGAAAAGAAAGGGACTGAGAAAATATTTGAAGAGATTATCATTGAAAACTTCCCTAATATGGGAAAGGAAATACTCAAGCAAGTCCAGGGAGAACAGAGAGTCCCATACAGGATAAATCCAAAGAGAAATGGGCCAGGACTCATATTAATCAAACTATCAAAAAATTAAATACAAAGAAAAAATATTAAAAGCAGCAAGGGAAAAGCAACAAATAACATATAAGGGAATCCCCATAAGGTTAACAGCTGATCTTTCAGCAGAAATTCTGCAAGCCAGAAGGGAGTGGCAAGACATATTTAAAGTGATGAAAAGCAAAAACTTACAACCAAGATTACTCTACCCAGCAAGGATATAATTCAGATTCACCAGAGAACTTAAAACCTTTACAGACAAGCAAAAGCTAAGAGAATCCAGCACCACCAAACCAGCTTTACAACGAATGCTAAAAGAACGCCTCTAGGCAGGAAACACAAGAGAAGGAAAAGACTTACAATAACAAACACAAAGCAATTAAGAAATGGTAATAGGAACATACAGATCGATTACTACCTTAAATGTAAATGTATTAAATGCTCCAACCAAAAACATAGATGACTGAATGGATACAAAAAAAGACCCGTATATATGTTGTCTACAAGAGACCCAATTCACACCTGAAAGTGAGGGGATATAAAAAGATATTCCATGCAAATGGAAATCAAAAGAAAGCTGGAGTAGCAATTCCCATATCAGAGAAAATAGACTTTAAAATAAAGACTATCACAAGAGGCAAAGAATGACACCACATAATGATCAAGGGATCAATCCAAGAAGAAGATATAACAATTGTAAATATTTATGCACCCAACAGATTAGCAACTCAGCCATAAGGCAAATCCTAACAGCTAAAAAAGGGGAATTCAACAGTAATAAAATAATAGTAGGGGACTTTAACATCCCACTTTCACCAATGGACAGATCATGCAAAAAGAAAATAAATAAGGAAATGCAAGCATTAAATGATACATAAAACAAGATGGACTTAATTGATATTTATAGGACATTCCATTCAAAAACAACAGAATACATTTTCTTCTCAAGTGCTAATGGAACATCCTCCAGGATAGATCCGATCATGGGTCACAAATCAAGCCTTGGTAAATTTAAGAAAATTGAAATCATATCAAGTATCTTTTCTGACCACAACACTATTTGACTAGATATCAATTACAGGAAAAAAGCTGTAGAAAACACAAACACATGGAGGCTAAACAACACACTACTAAATAACCAAGAGATCACTGAAGAAATCAAAGAGGAAATCAAAAAATACCTAGAAAAAAATGACAATGAAAACACATGACCCAAAACCTATGGAATGCAGCAAAAGCAGTTCTAAGAGGGAAGTTTATAGCAATATAATACTCCCTCAAACTCTAGAAAAATCTCAAACAAACAACCTAATCTTACACCTAAAGCAATTAGAGAAAGAAGAAAAACCCAAAGTTAGCAGGAGGAAAGAAATCATAAAGATAAGAAATAAATGAAAAAGAAATGAAGAAACAATAACAAGATCAATAAAACTAAAAGCTTTTTCTTTGAGAAGATAAACAAAATTGATAAATCATTAGCCAGACTCATCAAGAAAAAAAGGGAGAAGACTCAAATCAACAGAATTAGAAATGAAAGAGGAGAAGTAAGAACTGACACTGCAGAAATACAAAGGATTATGAGGGATTACTACACACAATTATATGCCAATAAAATGGACAACCTGGAAGAAATGGACAAATTCTTAGAAAAGCACAACCTTACGAGTCTGACCTGGAAAAACAGAAAATATAAACTAACCAATGACAAGCACTGAAATTAAGACTGTGATTAAAAATCTTGCAAAAAACAAAAGCCCAGGACCAGATGGCTTCACAGGTGAATTCTAACAAGTAATTAGAGAAGAGCTAACACCTATCCTTCTCAAGCTCTTCCAAAATATAGCAGAGGGAGGAACACTCCCAAACTCCTTCTACGAGGCCACCATCACCTTGATACCAAAACCAGGCAAGGATGTCACAAAAAAAGAAACTTCAGGCCAATATCACTGATGAACATAGATGCAAAAATCCTCAACATAATGCTAGCAAACAGAATCCAATAGCACATTAAAAGGACCATACACCATGATCAAGTGGGGTTTATCCCAGGAATGCAAAGGTTCTTCATTATACGCAAATCAATCCATGTGATACACCACATCAGCAAACTGAAGGATAAAAACCATATGATCATCTCAATAGTCGCAGAAAAAGCTTTTGACAAATTCAACACTGATTTATGATAAAAACTCTCCAGAAAGTAGGCATAGAGGAACCTACCTCAACATAATAAAGGTCATATATGGCAACCCACAGCCAACATCATTCTCAATGGTGAAAAACTGAAAACATTTCCTCTAAGATCAGGAAAAAGACAAGGTTGCCTACTCTCACCACTATTATTCAACATTGTTTTGGAAGTTTTAGCCAGAGCAATCAGAGAAGAAAAAGAAATAAAAGGAATGCAAATTGGAAAAGAAGTAAAACTGTCACTGTTTGCTGATTACAGGATACTATACATAGAGTTCCTAAAGATGTTGCCAGAAAACTACTAGACCTAATCAATGAATTTGGTAAAGTAGCAGGATACAAAATTAATGCACAGAAATCTTTTGTATACCTATACACTAATGATGAAAAATCTGAAAGAGAAATTAAGGAAACACTCCCATTACCATTGCAAGAAAAAAATTAAAATACCCAGGGATAAACCTACCTAAGTAGACAAAAACCTGTATGCAGAAAACAATAAGACACTGATAAAAGAAACTAAATAATACAAACAGATGGAGAGATATACGATGTTATTGGATTGGAAGAATCAATATTGTGAAAACGATTATACTACCCAAAGCAATCTACAGATTCAATGCAATCCATATCACAACTACCAATGGCATTTTTCACAGAACTAGAACAAAAAATTTTGCAATTTGTATGGAAACACAAAAGACCCCGAATAGCCAAAGCAATTTTGAGAAAGAAAAACGGAGCTGGAGGAATCAGACTCCCTAACTTCAGACTATATTACAAGCTACAGTAATCAAGACAGTATGGTACTGGCACAAAAACAGAAAGGTAGATCAATGGAACAGGATAGAAAACCCAGAGATAAACCCACGCACATATGGACACCTTATATTTGATAAAGGTGGCAGGAATGTACAGTGGAGAAAGGACAGCCTCTTCAATAAGTGGTGCTGGGAAACCTGGACAGGTACATGTAAAAGTATGAGATTAGATCACTCCCTAACACCATACACAAAAATAAGCTCCAAATGGATTAAAGACCTAAATGTAAGGCCAGAAACTATCAAACTCTTAGAGGAAAACATAGGCAGAACACTCTATGGCATAAATCACGGCAAGATCCTTTTTGACCCACCTCCTAGAGAAATGGAAATAAAAACAAAAATAAACAAATGGGACCTAATGAAACTTCAAAGCTTTTGCACAGCAAAGAAAACCATAAACAAGACCAAAAGACAACCCTCAGAATGGGAGAAAGTATTTGCAAATGAAGTAACTGACAAAGGATTAATTTCTAAAATTTATAAGCAGCTCATGCAGCTCAATAACAAAAAAACAAACAACCCAATTGAAAAATGGGCAGAAGACCTAAATAGACATTTCTCCAAAGAAGATATACAAAAAAAAAAAGAAGATATACAGACTGCCAACAAACACATGAAAGAATGCTTAACATCATTAATCATTAGAGAAATGCAAATCAAAACTACAATGAGATATCATCTCACACCAGTCAGAATGGCCATCATCAAAAAATCTAGAAACAATAAATGCTGGAGAGTGTGTGGAGAAAAGGAACACTCTTGCACTGTTGGTGGGAATGTGAATTGGTTCAGCCAGTATGGAGAACAATATGGAGGTTCCTTAAAAATCTACAAATAGAACTACCATATGACCCAGCAATCCCACTACTGGGCATATACCGTGAAAAAAACAAAATTCAAAAAGAGTCATGTACCAAAATGTTCATTGCAGCTCTATTTACAATAGCCCAGAGATGGAAACAACCTAAGTGCCCATCATCAGATGAATGGATAAAGAAGATGTGGGACATATATACAATGGAATATTACTCAGCCATAAAAAGAAACGAAATTGAGCTATTTGTAATGAGGTGGATAGACCTAGAGTCTGTCATACAGAGTGAAGTAAGTCAGAAAGAGAAAGATAAATACCATATGCTAACACATATATATGGAATTTAAGAAGAAAAAAAATGTCATGAAGAACCTAGGGGTAAGACAGGAATAAAGATGCAGACCTATTGGAGAATGGACTTGAGGATATTGGGAGGGGGAAGGGTGAGCTGTGACAGGGCGAGAGAGAGTCATGGACATATACACACTAACAAACGTAAGGTAGATAGCTAGTGGGAAGCAGCCTCGTGGCACAGGTATATCGGCTCGGTGCTTTGTGACCGCCCGGAGGGGTGGGATAGGGAGGGTGGGAGGGAGGGAGACTTAAGGTGGAAGAGATATGGGAACATATGTATATGTATAACTGATTCAATTTGTTATGGGGCAGAAACTAACACACCATTGTAAAGCAATTATACCCCAATAAAGATGTCCAAAAAAAAAAAAACTACATATAGAACTACCATATGACCCAGCAATCCCACTACTGGGCATATACCCTGAGAAAACCAAAATTCAAAGAGTCATGTACCAAAATTTTCATTGCGGCTCTATTTACCATAGCCCGGAGATGGAAACAACCTAAGTGCCCATCATCAGATGAATGGATAAAGAAGATGTGGGACATATATACAATGGAATATTACTCAGCCATAAAAAGAAACGAAATTGAGCTATTTGTAATGAGGTGGATAGACCTAGAGTCTGTCATACAGAGTGAAGTAAGTCAGAAAGAGAAAGACAAATACCGTATGCTAACACATATATATGGAATTTAAGGAAAAAAAAGTCTTGAAGAACCTAGGGGTAAGACAGGAATAAAGACACAGACCTACTGGAGAATGGACTTGAGGATATGGGGAGGGGGAAGGGTGAGCTGTGACAGGGCGAGAGAGAGGCATGGACATATATACACGAAAAAACGTAAGGCAGATAGCTAGTGGGAAGCAGCCGCATGGCACAGGGATATCGGCTCAGTGCTTTGTGACCGCCTGGAGGGGTAGGATAGGGAGGGTGGGAGGGAGGGAGATGCAAGAGGGTAGAGATATGGGAACATATATATATGTATAACTGATTCACTTTGTTATAAAGCAGGAACTAACACACCATTGTAAAGCAATTATACCCCAATAAAGATGTTAAAAAAAAAAAAAGACAGTATGGTATTGGCACAAAAACAGAAATACAGATCAATGGAACAGAATAGAAAGCCCAGAGATAAACCCACACACATATGGTCACCTTATCTTTGACAAAGGAGGCAAGAATATACAGTGGATAGAACACAGCTTCTTCAATAAATGGTGCTGGGAAAACTGGACAGCTACATGTAAAAGAATGAAATTAAAACACTCCCTAACACCATACACAAAAATAAACTCAAAATGGATTAAGGACCTAAATATAAGGCCAGACACTATAAAACTCTTAGAGGAGAACATAGGCAGAACACTCTATGACATAAATCACAGCAAGATCCTTTTTGACCCATTTCCTAAGGAAATGTAAATAAAAACAAAGATAAACAAATGGGGCAAAAAGAAACTTAAAAGCTTTTACACAACAAAGGAAAACAGAAACAAGACAAGAAGACAACCGTCAGAATGGGAGAAAATATTTGCAAATGAAGGAACTGACAAAGGATTAATCTTCAAAATTTATAAGCAGCTCATGCAGCTCAATATCAAAAAAACAAACAACCCAATCCAAAAATGGGCAGAACTAAAGAGACATTTCTCCAAAGAAGATATACAGATAGGCAGCAAAGACATGAAAGAATGCTGAACATCACTATTCATTAGAGAAATGCAAATCAAAACTACAAGGAGGTATCACATCACACCATTCAGAATGGCCATCATCTAAAAATCTACAAACAATAAATGTTGGAGAGAGTGAGGTGAAAAAGGAACCCTCTTGTACTGTTGGTGAGAATGTAAATTGATACAGTCACTATGGAGAACAGTATGGAGGTTCCTTAAGAAACAAAAATAGAATTACCATATGACTCCGCAACCCCACTGCTGGGCATATACCCTGAGAAAACTGTAATTCAAAAAGAGTCATGTATCACAATGTTCATTGCAGCTCTATTTACAATAGCCAGAACATAGAAACAACCTAAGTGTCCATTGACAGATGAATGGATAAAGAAGATGTGGCACATATATACAATGGAATATTACTCAGCCATAAAAAGAAACGAAATTTAATTATTTGTAGTGAGGTGGATGGACTTAGAGACTATCATACAGAGTGAAGTAAGGCAGAAAGAGAAAAATAAATACCGTATGCTAGCACATATATATAGAATCTAAAAAAAAGAAAATATGGTTCTGAAGAACCTAGGGGTAGGACAGGGATAAAGACACAGATGTAGAGAATGGACTTGAGGACACGGGAAGGGGAAAGGTAAGCTGGCACGAAGTGAGAGAGTGGCATGGACATATATACACTACGTAATGTAAAATAGTTAGCTAGTGGGAAGCAGCCACATAGTACAGCAAGAACAGCTTGGTGCTTTGTGTCCACCTAGAGGGGTGGGATAGGGAGGGTGGGAGGGAGAAGCAAGAGGGAAGAGATATGGGGTATATGTATATGTATAGCTGATTCACTTTGTTATACAGTAGAAAGTAACACACCATTGTAAAGCAATTATATTCCAATAAAAATGTTAAAAAATATAAAGTTTCATGCATTGGTAGAAGAACTGCCTTAGAGCTTCTCACCCACAAATAATTAACTTCCTGCTGTACCCTGATTGGGGAGAGATGGCTTTCCTAGAATCTTTGACAAATGTTCTGTACTTTTCTGCCTCTATGGATTCGTCCTATTAGACTAGGAGTCCTTTGTATTTAAAAAACAGTTTGAGAGGGGAAAAAAATGTTGCTACATGGGAAGAACACCATCTGATTCTAATTTTTTAAAGTGTGTATTGAAAGCTTTGGAGGATTAGGAGTCCTATCTGGGATGACTCTGTGTCCTTTTCGTCATTCTCCTTGTGCCTCTTGGAGGATGGGGCTAGTCAGTGTAGTGAGATGGTAAAAGGACAGGAAGCATAAAGCCACCAGGTTGTGAAGCGAACCTGTGAAGTTACTGTGTGGCCTTGGACCCATCCTTTCTCCTTTCTGAGCCTCATTTGCCTTATGTATAAAATTGAAATCAACATATACATCAAAGGGTGGTTGATAAGGTCAAATGTGATGGTGAGTGTGAAGGCATTTTGTAAGCTACAAAGAAATTTTCTGATTTGGTATTTTAAATAAAAGGGCTTGATTGTTTTCTGGGGCTTCCTGAGTTATCTTTATTACCCTTTCTCCCACCCCTGATCGGCAGTTCCATAAACATTTAACGTGGGATGTTAGGCTCTATCAGCCTCTTGGCAGACCATCTGCTAAATGAATCCAGAGATCTGTTCAAAAGGGAGCAGAAATTCAAGGGACTAAAGTACACATACACATAGATGAGCAGGCACACCCACCCACCCACACACACACATACACATACACATATAGCTCTGAGATTCCCCCCGAATCTCAGAGCTATAATTTCTTTAAATCATGTGATGAAAAAAAATCTGATTGTTTCTCCCACAGCTATGGGAATGCCAGCAGGGAAAGCAGCATCGGTGCGTTTTGAGCTGGAGCCTCCATGCCGGGTTGGGAATTCATGGTGACTGTGAGGTCTGAAGTGGGGGAGAAACAGGACACCCCCACAGGAAGGGTCACCTTGGCATCAGAAACCAGGGTTATAACTCAAAATGCCAAGGCTCTCTTGTCATCCTGGCATAGACTTTCTAGGGATTTGGCCCTTAGCTCCATCTGCACCTCTGGGACCTCCTGCTGTTATCTCATGGGGATGGTTGGGAAGAGAGTGAGGCTTGCCCCATCCACTGAGATCTAAGGATGGAACCAGAGAGCAGGACAGGCTCAGCATGACCTCTGGTGATCAAGGACATTGGAGTCAGTTTACTCTGAGTTACAAGGTCATGACTAGGATATTTATTCATTATCCTAGATCTTTGTGGTTTAAACCAGGTATGTGCATCTGGAGCAGCTGTATAATTCTTTCAATTTTCATCAGACAAATCTTCCTTCTTTGTCCAAAATAGGATTTTGAAAAGCTAGTTGTTGAATTATGGTTGCCCTTTGGCTTTTCCTAGTTATTTGGTACAATGGAATTAAACAGACTTGGGTTCAAATCCCACTAACTAGTTTTGAGACCATGGGAAGAAGGTTAAGCTCTCTGCAGGCAGTTTTGTAAAATGTGGATAATAATAAAATCACACAACTGTTGCCAGATTTGGAGTAGATACTCACTAAATGTTAGTCCTCCTCCAGGACCCCCTTCCTACTTCAGGACCCCTTGTTGGGTTTCCCGTGGACAACTCCCTCCAACCACAACAGCTCTTTAGATTTAGATTGTTGAAAACTCATTTGGTTATTTGGCCAATTGTTTTCAAGCTAATAGAGATAATAAAAGGACCTAAGGGTACCTATCTCATAGGTCCGTTTAAAGGATAAATGATATATTACAAATAAAAGCACTGAGCTTGGCAAATAGTAGGTGGATACAGATTAGCAAAATGTATTATCCTTCTGATGAGGGAGGAAGAGGGGAAAAGACAGTCCTTGAGCCCCCAGTCAACCCCATCTTTAATTATTCCCTTAGTGACATCTCCACACGTCAGTAATCCTGAGTTTGAACTGGGAAGTCCTCAAAATATTGTACCTATTCCCAGTGACCTGACAGTAAAGAAAATTCTCAAATTAACTAGAGCCTTGTCTCTGTTCTATTTTTCCTGTACACCTTCATTGTTTGGTTATTGCAATTGGAGTTGTTGATACCATTCCCAAAGAGTGGACAATGAAATGTTCCCAAAAATTCTGTGCAGGGCTTTTTTCTGTTTTGCCAGGCTTGCAGAATGAGGGTGAGATGGCAGGGTCTGGAAATCCTCCATTTTACAATGGAGGAAACACTTCTTAATTTTATCCTTTTCTGGTTCTAGCTTCAGATCACCATTCAAAGACAAATCCACCTCCCACAACATACCTACAACAATCTAGGGATGGCACCTAGTTCCAACTTATAGCTTCTGGATGCCAATTTCTCAAAAACCCTGCTTTCTTTAGATACTGACATTATTGGGACTCAGTTTTTTCTAATCTTAATAGAATACATAATAACACTGATAAAGAAAGGTATAAAAAGATTCCTACCTAGAAATGCATATTTGCAGCTATTTTCAGGTGTGTATAGAACTGGTCCATTGGACTACAGGATTTTAAAAAAATGCTTCTCTGAATCTCAATGTGTAGAGAATGGCAGGTACCCTATTAACCACGAAACAAAAAGAAAAATTACCATTTTAAACAGCAGAAAAATTGAAAGTAGCCACTTCTGCTGAGGAGGGTTTTATTTTACATCAAAAGAGATGGAGAATTAAGATGGAGAATTAAGAATCTACCTTGATTGTTTCTTTGAGGGCGACACTTGAGAGCACTTCCTCTCAAGGCATCAACTTAAGGGAGAGGGGGATAGCAGGATTTCTCTGCACAACAAACCTAATAAATCTGGAGTGGGGGATTTTGGATTTGTAAGGGCCACCCAGGAAGGGATAAGGTATGTGAGAGGCAAAGGAACTAGGGGAGGGGGGCAAGCAAAAGAACGTTCAGGCAGCCAGAGGTCCCTAAGTTGGCAGGAAGCCTAAAGGAAGAAACACAGCCAGGAAGAGATTGTGAGAGGGAAGGATGCATTTTGGAGTAAAATGCCGTACTTTTCAATTTTAAGACAATGTCTTAAATTATTGTAGTCCCCATTCCGTTACTTTAGATCTTGAGTGATGCTTGGTTATACCGACCTGCACTAGGTCTTCAGTGCTTTGTGTGGAATGAAGGACCAGCATGGATTCCCAAGAGGCTTATGATGTACAGGAAGGACAGAGCAGTTGCTGGAGGAGGAATGCAGAAGCAAGACACTGGTTATAAGATGAGATGACCAAGGGACAAGTTAAGCCCTATGGGAATCCACAGAAACTTTGAAGGGGATGGGGGCAGTGAGAAGGGAAGAGTGTGGGTGCTGGACTTTCTAAAGGTAGCAGAGGCACTCTAGCAGTTCTCTTGGAAAATTAAATGGCAGGTGATTCCCTGAAACCTTGAAGATGGGGGTCCCCCAGAGGCAGCTGATTTGTGTGTATGTGGTGGGGGTGGAGAAATTCTTGGGTGAGGCAATTAACAAATGCTGATACCTTTTACAGACATCACTTTGTACCTGAGAAAGCTACTTTGTGTAAATCATGGGGCTAAAAAAAGGGGCCTGAAAGCCTTGATATGTGGTGCTTGTTCTTGGCAGCAAACTATCCCACCTTGGCGCACGGCAGGCGACATAGGGGAGCTACACAGATAGGTCAGGTCAGGGGTAAACTCATTTTATAGATAAACTCAGTATCCTTTTATAAAAGAGGGCAAATTACATCATGCTTTTTCATCCTACAACTGTGCTATAGCTTCCTTGGCAGGGCTGCTGTGTAGACAGATGCTTTTTGTGTATGACAAAAAGGCATCTGGCCTAAGTGGGAGTGGGAAGCTAACACCAGCCTTCACTCAACTTGAGTTGTGTGTCTGTCAGCTAGTGGGGCCCAGAGGCTTGAAGGTAAGAAACATGAGCTCATTGTCATCATTCTTTTTATTTTTTGTGTTTTGTGTCTTTCTGTAATTCTTAGTTCAATAGTTCTTTATACAAAGTGCCTTAAGAATATTCTTATTGATGGGCCAAACTTTTAAACTCAATCATTTTGTCCTCTCTGAGGTGACATGTTTCAATCTTCTCAACTTCTAAAGAAAGAGACCATGAAATATTACACAATGTATCCACTTGGCAAATTCTTGTGTTTTCTTAAGAGAAATAAAACTATTATTTCATGGGAGACATAGAAAATGAAAATTTCCAATAAGGGCTCATCATATCTATGGCTTGTACAGCTTATCATAGTCAGACGTTAGAATTTTATACATTGCAACTTGAACTTTCCAGGTGGGGTATGAGTTTTGGTGGAAAGAAACCATGCTTGCACTCTAAGGTTGGGATAACAAGGAGATTGCATTTTGGTATGATTGGTAGTAACTGCCTTGAGCAGTGTGTTGAAAAGATGATGGGGCTGTATTCAAGATGGTTCAGGATGGGACAGCTACAAGCCATTAGTGGTGATGCTGTGGATATGAAAGAGTGAGGCTCTAGATCCTTTTTATAACATTGAACAGAATAGGTACTCAATAAAACTTTGCTTTGTTTCATAAATTAAAACAAGATGTATTACTATGAAAGGAATGCTGGAATTCTCACACTTCTCTCTGTATAAGACAAGAAGGTGTATACCCACAACCATATTGTTCATTATTCAAATGGGTACACTCATAAAAATTTTCTTTTAACATCTTTATTGAAGTATAATTGCTTTACAATGGAGTGTTAGTTTCTGCTTTATAACAAAGTGAATCAGCTATACATATACATATACATATATTCCCATATCTCCTCCCTCATGCATCTCCCTCCCACCCTCCCTGTCCCACACCTCTAGGTGGTCACAAAGCACCGAACTGATCTCCCTGTGTGGCTGCTTCCCACTAGTTATCTGTTTTACGTTTGGTAGTGTATATATGTCTATGCCACTCTCTCACTTCGACCCAGCTTACCTTTCCCCATCCCTGTGTCCTCAAGTCCATTTCTACATCTGCATTTTTATTCCTGTCCTGACCCTAGGTTCTTCAGAACCATTTTTTATTTTAATTTTATTTTTTTAGATTCCATATATACATGTTAGCATATGGTATTTGTTTTTATCTTTCTGACTTACTTCCCTCTGTAAGACAGACTCTAGGTCCATCCACCTCACTACAAATAACTCAATTTCGTTTCTTTTTATGGCTGAGTAATAGTCCATTGCATATATGTGCCACTTCTTCTTTACCCATTCATCTGTTGATGGACACGTAGGTTGCTTCCATGTCCTGGCTATTGTAAATAGTGCTGCAATTAACATTATGGCACATGACATTTTTTGAATTATAGTTTTCTCAGGGTATATGCCCAGTAGTAGGATTGTTTGGTCATATGGTAGTTCTATTTTTAGTTTTTTAAGGAACCATCATACTGTTCTCCATAATGGCGGTATCAATTTACATTCCCACCAGCAGTGCAAGAGGGTTCCCTTTTCTCCACACCCTCTGCAGCATTTACTGTTTGTAGATTTATTTGTTATTTTACTTTATTTATTAAAAAAATTTTTGGCTGCATTGGATCTTTGTTGCTATGTGCAGGTTTTCTCTAGTTGCAGCAAGCAGGAGCTACTCTTCATTGAAGTGTGTGGGCCTCTCATAGTGGTGGCTTCTCTTGTGCAAAGCATGGGCTCTAGGCAAGAGGGCTTCAGTAGTTGTGGCTCACGAGATCTAGAGCACAGGCTCAGTCGTTGTGGTGCACAGGTTTAGTTGGGATCTCCAGGACCAGGCTTGAACCCATGTCCCTGCATTGGCAGGAGGATTCTTAACCACTGCAGCACCAGGGAAAACTTGTAGATTTTTTGATGATGGCCATTTTCACTGCTGTGAGGTGATACCTCATTGTAGTTTTGTTTTGCATTTCTCTAATGATTAGTGATGTTGAGCATCCTCTCACGCGTTTGTTGGCAATCTGTATACCTTCTTCATAGAAATGTCTATTTAGGTGTTCTGCCCATTTTTGGATTGGGTTGTTTGCATTTTTTGATATTGAGCTGCATGAGCTGCATGTAAATTTTGGAGATTAATCCTTTGTCAGTTGCTCCATTTGCAAATATTTTCTCTCATTCTGAGGGCTGTTTTCTCATCTTGTTTATGGTTTCCTTTGCTGTGCAAAACTTTTTAAGTTTCATTAGGTCCTATTTGTTTATTTTTCTTTTAATTTCCATTTCTCTAGGAGGTGGGTCAAAAAGGATCTTGCTGTGATTTATGTCATAGAGTGTCCTGCCTATATTTTCCTCTAAGAGTTTGATAGTTTCTGGCCGTACATTTAGGTCTTTAATCCATTTTGAGCTTATTTTAGTGTATGGTGTTAGGGAGTGATCTAATCTCATACTTTTATATGTACCTGTCCAGTTTTCCTGGCACCACTTATTGAAGAGGCTGTCCTTTCTCCACTGTACATTCCTGCATCCTTTATCAAAGATAAGGTGACCATATTTGCGTGGGTTTATCTCTGGGCTTTCTATCCTGTTCCATTGATCGATCTTTCTGTTTTTGTGCCAGTACTATACTGTCTTGATTACCGTAGCTTTTTAGTATAGTCTGAAGTCAGGGAGCCTGATTCCTCCAGCTCCGTTTTTAGTTCTCAAGATTGATTTGGCTATTCAGGGTCTTTTGTGTTTCCATACAAATTGTGAAATTTTTTGTTCTAGTTCTGTGAAAAATGCAAGTGATAGTTTGATAGGGATTGCAAGGGATTTGTAGATTGCTTTGGGTAGTAGAGTCATTTTCACAATGTTGATTCTTCCAATCCAAGAACATGGTATATCTCTCCATCTATTTGTATCATCTTTAATTTCTTTCATTAGTGTCTTATAATTTTCTGCACACAGCTCTTTTGTCTCCTTAGGTAGGTTTATTCCTAGATATTTTATTACTTTTGTTGCAGTGGTAAATGGGAGTGTTTTCTTGATTTCACTTTCACATTTTTCATCATTAGTGTATAGGAATGCCAGAGATTTTGGTGCATTAATTTTGTATCCTGATATTTTACCAAATTCATTGATTAGCTCTAGTAGTTTTCTGGTAGCATCTTTAGGATTCTCTATGTATAGTATCATGCCATCTGCAAACAGTGACAGCTTTACTTCTTCTTTTCCGATTTGGATTCCTTTTATTTCCTTTTCTTCTCTGATTGCTGTGGCTAAAACTTCCAAAACTATGTTGAATAAGAGTGGTGAGGGGCTTCCCTGGTGGTGCAGTGGTTGAGAGTCCGCCTGCCGATGCAGGGGATGCGGGTTCGTGCCCCGGTCCGGGAAGATCCCACATGCCGTGGAGCGGCTGGGCCCGTGAGCCATAGCTGCTGAGCCTGTGTGTCCGGAGCCTGTGCTCCGCAACGGGAGAGGCCACAACAGTGAGAGGCCCGCGTACCACAAAAAAAAAAAAAAAAAAAAAATAAGAGTGGTGAGAGTGGGCAACCTTGTCTTGTTCCTGCTCTTAGTGGAAATGCTTTCAGTTTTTCACCATTGAGGATGATGTTGGCTGTGGGTTTGTCATATATAGCCTTTATTATGTTGAGGAAAGTTCCCTGTATGCCTACTTTCTGCAGAGTTTTTAATCATAAATGGGTGTTGAATTTTGTTGAAAGTTTTCTCTGCATCTATTGAGATGATCATATGCTTTTTCTCCTTCAATTTGTTAATATGGTGTATCACGTTGATTGATTTGCGTATATTGAAGAATCCTTGCATTCCTGGAATAAACCCCCCTTGATCATGAGGTATGATCCTTTTAATGTGCTGTTGGATTCTGTTTGCTAATATTTTGTTGAGGATTTTTGCATCTATGTTCATCAGCGATATTGGCCTATAGTTTTCTTTCTTTGTGACATCCTTGTCTGGTTTTGGTATCAGCGTGATGGTGGCCTTGTAGAATGAGTTTGGGAGTGTTCCTCCCTCTGCTATACTTTGGAAGAGTTTGAGAAGGATAGGTGTTAGCTCTTCTCTAAATGTGTGATAGAATTCGCCTGTGAAGCCATCTGGTCCTGGGCTTTTGTTTGTTGGAAGATTTTAAATCACAGTTTCAATTTCAGTGCTTGTGATTGGTCTGTTCATATTTTCTATTTCTTCCTGATTCAGTCTTGGCACGTTGTGCATTTCTAAGAATTTGTCCATTTCTTCCAGGTTGTCCATTTTATTGGCATAAAGTTGTTTGTAGTAATCTCTCATGATCTTTTGTATTTCTACAGTGTCAGTTGTTACTTCTCCTTTTTCATTTTTAATTCTATTGTTTGAGTCTTCTCTCTTTTTTTCTTGATGAGTCTGGCTAATGGTTTATCAATTTTGTTTATCCTCTCAAAGAACCAGCTTTTAGTTTTATTGATCTTTGCTATCGTTTCCTTCATTTCTTTTTCATTTATTTCTTTTTTTTTAACATCTTTATTGGGGTATAATTGCTTTACAATGGTGTGTTAGTTTCTGCTTTATAACAAAGTGAATCAGTCATACATAAACATATGTTCCCATATGTCTTCCCTGTTGCATCTCCCTCCCTCCCACCCTCCCCATCCCACCCCTCCAGGCTGTCACAAAGCACCGAGCCAATATCCCTGTGCCATGCAGCTGCTTCCCACTAGCTATCTACCTTACTGCGTTTGTTAGTGTGTATATGCCCATGACTCTCTCTCGCCCTGTCACAGCTCACCCTTCCCCCTCCCCATAACCTCAAGTCCGTTCTCTAAGAGGTCTGCATCTTTATTCCTGCTTTACCCCTAGGTTCTTCATGACATTTTTTTCTTAAATTCCATATATATGTGTTAGCATACGGTATTTGTCTTTCTCTTTCTGACTTACTTCACTCTGTATGACAGACTCTAGGTCTATCCACCTCATTACAAATAGCTCAATTTCGTTTCTTTTTATGGCTGTGTAATATTCCATTCTATATATGTGCCACATCTTCTTTATCCATTCATCCGATGACGGGCACTTAGGTTGTTTCCATCTCCGGGCTATTGTAAATAGAGCTGCAATGAACATTCTGGTACATGACTCTTTTTGAATTTTGGTTTTCTCAGGGTGTATGCCCAGTAGTGGGATTGCTGGGTCATATGGTAGTTCTATTTGTAGTTTTTTAAGGAACCTCCATACTGTTCTCCATAGTGGCTGAACCAATTCACATTCCCACCAGCAGTGCAAGAGTGTTCCCTTTTCTCCACACCCTCTCCAGCATTTATTGTTTCTAGATTTTTTGATGATGGCCATTCTGACTGGTGTGAGATGATATCTCATTGTAGTTTTGATTTGCATTTCTCTAATGATTAACGATGTTGAGCATTCTTTCATGTGTTTGTTGGCAGTCTGTATATCTTCTTTGGAGAAATGTCTATTTAGGTCTTCTGCCCATTTTTGGATTGGGTTGTTTGTTTTCTTGTTATTGAGCTGCATGAGCTGCTTGTAAATTTTGGAGATTAATCCTTTGTCAGTTGCTTCATTTGCAAATATTTTCTCCCATTCTGAGGGTTGTCTTTTGGTCTTGTTTATGGTTTCCTTTGCTGTGCAAAAGCTTTGAAGTTTCATTAGGTCCCATTTGTTTATTTTTGTTTTTATTTCCATTACTCTAGGAGGTGGGTCAGAAAGGATCTTGCTTTGATTTATGTCATAGAGTGTTCTGCCTATGTTTTCCTCTAAGAGTTTGATAATTTCTGGCCTTACATTTACGTCTTTAATCCATTTTGAGCTTATTTTTGTGTATGGTGTTAGGGAGTGATCTAATCTCATACTTTTACATATACCTGTCCAGTTTTCCCAGCACCACTTATTGAAGAGGCTGTCCTTTCTCCATTGTACATTACTGCCACCTTTATCAAAGATAAGGTGTCCATATGTGCATGGGTTTATCTCTGGGCTTTCTATCCTGTTCCATTGATCTATCTTTCTGTTTTTGTGCCAGTACCATACCGTCTTGATGACTGTAGCTTTGTAGTATAGTCTGAGGTCAGGGAGCCTGATTCCTCCAGTTCCTTCTTTCGTTCTCAAGATTGCTTTGGCTATTCAGGGTCTTTTGTGTTTCCATATAAATTGTGAAATTTTTTGTTCTAGTTCTGTGAAAAATGCCAGTGGTAGTTTGATAGGGATTGCATTGAATCTATAGATTGCTTTGGGTATTAGAGTCATTTTCACAATGTTGATTCTTCCAATCCAAGAACATGGTATATCTCTCCATCTATTTATATCATCTTTAATTTCTTTCATCAGTGTCTTATAATTTTCTGCATACAGGTCTTTTGTCTCCTTAGGTAGGTTTATTCCTAGATATTTTATTCTTTTTGTTGCAATGGTAAATGGGAGTGTTTTCTTGATTTCACTTTCAGATTTTTCATCATTAGTATATAGGAATGCCAGAGATTTCTGTGCATTAATTTTGTATCCTGCCACTTTACCAAATTCATTGATTAGCTCTAGTAGCTTTCTGGTAGCATCTTTAGGGTTCTCTATGTAAAAGATCATGTCATCTGCAAACAGTGACAGCTTTACTTCTTCTTTTCCAATTTGGATTCCTTTTATTTCCTTTTCTTCTCTGATTGCTGTGGCTAAAACTTCCAAAACAATGTTGAATAATAGTGGTGAGAGTGGACAACCTTGTCTTGTTCCTGATCTTAGTGGAAATGCTTTCAGTTTTTCACCATTGAGGATGATGTTTGCTGTGGGCTTGCCATATATGGCCTTTATTATGTTGAGGAAAGTTCCCTCTATGCCTACTTTCTGCAGGGTTTTTATCATAAATGGGTGTTGAATTTTGTCAAAAGCTTTCTCTGCATCTATTGAGATGATCATATGGTTTTTCTCCTTCAATTTGTTAATATGGTTTATCACATTGATAGATTTGCGTATATTGAAGAATCCTTGCATTCCTGGAATAAACCCCACTTGATCATGGTGTATGATCCTTTTAATGTGCTGTTGGATTCTGTTTGCTAGTATTTTGTTGAGGATTTTTGCATCTATGTTCATCAGTGATATTGGCCTGTAGTTTTCTTTCTTTGTGACATCCTTGTCTGGTTTTGGTATCAAGGTGATGGTGGCCTCGTAGAAGGAGTTAGGGAGTGGTCCTCCCTCTGCTATATTTTGGAAGAGTTTGAGAAGGATAGGTGTTAGCTCTTCTCTAAATGTTTGATAGAATTCGCGTGTGAAGCCATCTGGTCCTGGGCTTTTCTTTGTTGGAAGATTTTTAATCACAGTTTCAATTTCAGTGCTTGTGATTGGTCTGTTTATATTTTCTATTTCTTCCTGATTCAGTCTTGGCACGTTGTGCATTTCTAAGAATTTGTCCATTTCTTCCAGATTGTCCATTTTATTGTCATAGAGTTGCTTGTAGTAATCTCTCATGATCTCTTTTATCTCTGCAGTGTCAGTTGTTACCTCTCCTTTTTCATTTCTAATTCTATTGATTTGAGTCTTCTCCCTTTTTTTCTTGATGAGTCTGGCTAGTGGTTTATCTATTTTGTTTATCTTCTCAAAGAACCAGCTTTTAGTTTTATTGATCTTTGCTATTGTTTCCTTCATTTCTTTTTCATTTATTTCTGATCTGATTTTTATGATTTCTTTCCTTCTGCTAACTTTGGGGGTTTTTTGTCCTTCTTTCTCTAATTGCTTTAGGTGCAAGGTTAGGTTGTTTATTCGAGATGTTTCCTGTTTCTTAAGGTAGGATTGTATTTCTATATAATTCCCTCTTAGAACTGCTTTTACTGCATCCAATAGGTTTTGGGTCATTGTGTCTCCATTGTCATTTGTTTCTAGGTATTTTTTGATTTCCTCTTTGATTTCTTCAGTGATCACTTCGTTATTAAGTAGTGTATTGTTTAGCCTCCATGTGTTTGTATTGTTTTACAGATCTTTTCCTGTAATTGATATCTCATCTCACACTGTTGTGGTTGGAAAAGATACTTGATGCAATTTCAATTTTCTTAAATTTCCCAAGGCTTGATTTGTGACCCAAGATATGATCTCTCCTGGAGAATGTTCCCTGAGCACTTGAGAAAAATGTGTATTCTGTTGTTTTTGGATGGAATGTCCTGTAAATATCAATTAAGTCCATCTTGTTTAATGTATCATTTAAAACTTGTGTTTCCTTATTTATTTTCATTTTGGATGATCTGTCCATTGTTGAAAGTAGGGTGTTAAAGTCCCCTACTATGAATGTGTTACTGTCAATTTCCCCTTTTATGGCTGTTAGTATTTGCCTTATGTATTGAGGTGCTCTTATTTTGGGTGCATAAATATTTAAAATTGTTTTATCTTCTTCTTGCATTGATCCCTTGATCATTAAGTAGTGTCCTTCTTTGTCTCTTCTAATAGTCTTTATTTTAAAGTCTATTTTGTCTGATTTGAGAATTGCTACTTCAGCTTTCTTTTGGTTTCCATTTGCATGAAATATCTTTTTCTATCCCCTTACTTTCAGTCTGTATGTGTCTCTAGGTCTGAAGTGGGTCTCTTGTAGACAGCAAATATATGAGTCTTGTTTTTGTATCCATTCAGCCAATCTGTGTCTTTTGGTGGGAGCATTTAGTCCATTTACATTTAAGGTAATTATCGATATGTATGTTCCTATTCCCATTTTCTTAATTGTTTTGGGTTCGTTATTGCAGGTATTTTCCTTCTCTTGTGTTTCTTGCCTAGAGAAGTTCCTTTACCAGTTGTTGTAGAGCTACTTTCGTGGTGCTGAACTCTCTCAGCTTCTGCTTGTCTGTAAAGGTTTTAATTTCTCCATCAAATCTGAAAGATCTCCTTGCGAGGAAGAGTAATCTTGGTTGCAGGTTTTTCTCCTTCAGCACTTTAAATGTGTCCTGCCAGTCCCTTCTGGCTTGCAGAGTTTCTGCTGAAAGGTCAGCTGTTAACCTTGTGGGGATTCTCTTTTGTGTTATTTTTGTTGTTTTTCCCTTGCTGCTTTTAATATGTTTTCTTTGTATTTAATTTTTGACAGTTTGATTAATATATGTCTTGGCATATTTCTCCTTGGATTTATCCAAGGAGATATTTGTTGTTATTTGTTATTTTTCCCTTGCTGCTTTTAATATGTTTTCTTTGTATTTAATTTTTGACAGTTTGATTAATATATGTCTTGGCATATTTCTCCTTGGATTTATCCTTTATGGGACTCTCTGTGCTTCCTGGACTTGATTAACTATTTCCTTTCCCATATTAAGGAAATTTTCAACTATAATCTCTAAAAATATTTTCTCAGTCCCTTTCTTTTTCTCTTCTTCTTCTGGAACCCCTATAATTCGAATGTTGGTGCGTTTAGTGTTGTCCCAGAGGTCTCTGAGACTGTCCTCAGTTCTTTTCATTCTTTTTTCTTTATTCCGCTCTGCAGTAATTATTTCCACTATTTTAATCTTCCAGGTCACTTATCCGTTCTTCTGCCTCAGTTATTCTGCTATTGATCTCATCTAGAGTATTTTTCATTTCATTTACTTTGTTGTTCATTGTTGTTTTTTTCATCTTTAGTTCTTCTAGCTTCTTGTTAAATGTTTCTTGCATTTTGTCTATTCTATTTCCAAGATTTTGGATCATCTTTACTATCATTATTCTGAATTCTTTTTCAGGTAGACTGCCTATTTCCTCTTCATTTGTTAGGTCTGGTGGGTTTTTATCTTGCTCCTTCATCTGCTGTGTGTTTTTCTGTCTTCTCATTTTGCTTATCTTACTGTGTTTGGGGTCTCCTTTTTGCAGGCTGCAGGTTTGTAGTTCCCGTTATTTTTGGTGTCTGTCCCCAGTGGCTCAGGATGTATCAGTGGGTTGTGTAGGCTTCCTAGTGAAGCGAACTATTGCCTGTGTTCTGGTGGATGAGGCTGGATCTTGTCTTTCTGCCTGGTAGGTCCATATCTGGTGGTGTGTTTTGGGGTGTCTGTGGACTTACTATGAGTTTAGGCAGCCTGTCTGCTAATGGGTGGGGTTGTGTTCCTGTCTTGCTAGTTGTTTGGCATAGGATGTCCAGCACTGTAGCTTGCTCATCATTGAGTGAAGCTGGGTGCTGGTGTTGAGATGGAGATCGCTGGGAGATTTTCGCCATTTGATATTATGTGGAGATGGGAGGTCTCTTGTTGACCAGTGTCCTGAAGTTGGCTCTCCCACGTCAGAGGTACAGCACTGACTCCTGGCTGCAACACCAAGAGCCTTTCATCCACATGGCTCAGAATAAAAGGGAGAAAAAGTAGAAAGAAAGAATTAGTAGAAGTAGAAAGAAAGAAAGAAAGAAATGAGGGAGGCATGGAGGGAGGAAGGAAGGAAGGAAGGAGAGAAAGAAGGAAAAAAGAAAGAAAGAATACAAATTAATATAAAATAAAGTAAGATAAAATAAAGTTATTAAAATAAAAAAATAATTATTAAGAGAAAAAACCAAAAAACAAAAAAACGGACAGATAGAACCCTAGGACAAATGGTGGAATTTGCTATACAGACAAAATCTCTCACAGAAACATACACATACACACTCACAAAAAGAGGAAAAGGGGAAAAAATCATAAATCTTGCTCTCAAAGTCCACCTCCTCAATTTGGGATGATATGTTGTCTAAAGGAGGGAAGGAAGGACAGAAAGAATGAAGATAAAGTAAAATAAAATAAAATGTAATTATTAAGAAAAAAATTTTAAAAAAACAAAAGCAGATGGATAGAACCCTAGGACAAATGGTGGAATTCGCTATACAGACAAAATCTCTCACAGAAGCATACTCATACACACTAACAAAAAGAGGAAAAGGGGAAAAAATCATAAATCTTGCTCTCAAAATCCACCTCCTTAATTTGGGATGATTCGTTGTCTATTCATGTATTCCACAGATGCAGGGTATATCAAGTTGATTGTGGAGCTTTAATCCGCTGCTTCTGAGGCTGCTGGGAGAGATTTCCCTTTCTCTTCTTTGTTCTCACAGCTCCCAGGGGCTCAGCTTTGGATTCGGCACCGCCTCTGCGTGTAGGTCGCCTGAGGTCGTCTGTTCTTCGCTCAGACAGGACGGGGTTAAAGCAGCCGCTGATTCGGGGGCTCTGGCTCACTCAGGCCGGCGGGAGGGAGGGGCACGGAGTGCGGGGTGAGCTGCGGCGGCAGAGGCCGGTGTGATGTTGTACCAGCCTGAGGCACGCTGTGCGTTCTCCTGGGGAAGTTGTCCCTGGATCCCGGGACCCTGGCAGTGGCAGGCTAAACAGGTTCCCTGGAAGGGGGGTGTGGATAGTGACTTGTGCTCACACACAGGCTTCTTGGTGGCGGCAGCAGCAGCCTTAGCGTCTCTTGCCTGTCTCTTGGGTCTGTGATTTTAGCCGCGGCTCGCGCCCGTCTCTGGAGCTCCTTTAAGCAGCGTTCTTAATCCCCTCTCCTTGCGCACCAGGAAACAAAGAGGGAAGAAAAAGTCTCTTGCCTCTTCAGCAGGTCCAGAATTTTCCCCGGACTCCCTCCCGGCCAGCTGTGGCGCACTAACCCCCTGCAGGCTGTGTTCACGGCGCCAACCCCAGTCCTCTCCCTGTGCTCCATACGAGCCTCAGCTCCCAGCCCCACCCACCCCGGCGGGGGAGCAGACAAGTCTCTCGGTCTGGTGAGTGCCGGTCGGCACCGATCCTCTGTGCGGGAATCTCTCCGTTTTGCCCCCCATATCCCTGTTGGTGCACTCTCCTCCGCGGCTCCGAAGCTTTCCCCCTCCGCCACCCACAGTCTCTGCCTCCGAAGGGGCTTCCTAGTGCGTGGAAACCTTTCCTCCTTCGCAGCTCCTTCCCACTGTTGCAGGTCCCGTCCCTGTCCTTTTGTCTCTGTTTATTCTTTTTTCTTTTGCCCTACCCAGGTACGTGGGGGGGGTTTTCTAGCCTTTTGGGAGGTCTGAGGTCTTCTGCCAGCATTCAGTAGGTGTTCTGTAGGAGTTGTTCCACGTGTAGATGTATTTCTGGTGTATCTTATGCTTCCAGCCTTTAGCCCACAGCACCTCTGGGGTGTTTTTGTTCTTCTTTCTCTAATTGCTTTAGGTGTAAGATTAGGTTGTTTATTTGAGATTTTTCCTGTTTCTTGAAGTAGTATTCTATTGCTATAAACTTCCCTTTTATTTTTTTTTATTTTTTTATTTTTTATTTTCATGTAATATATTTTAAAATGTTGATTTATCCTTCTCTAGGGAACAGGTACAGTATCAAAAAGCATGAGACAGTTGAATTAATTCATGGTACATAGAAAGTCATTTCTGTAGATACTACCTTTAATTCTGATTACGTTATCACAAAGAGTTTTCTATATTTTAAAATAAATAACTGCAGAAAAGATATTATTCATATTAATGTGTCTTTTTCTTTACCAAAGAATTTAGATTTCTCTAAATTTTGGTTACTTTGCCTGTAAAAGAAAACCAAAACCAAAATCAAAAACGAAAAAAACAAAAATCCAAACCAGACTAGACTCTAGTGCTCAACTGATTATAAATGATAACTGTAAGAAGTGCATCCCATAGGTTTTGGGTCATCGTGTTTCCATTGCCTTTATTTTCTAGCTATTTTTTAATTTCCTCTTTGATGTATTCAGTGATCTCTTGGTTATTTAGTAGTGTATTTTTTAACCTCCATGTGCTTGTATCTTTTACATAATTTTTCCTCTAATTGATATCTAGTCTCATAGTGTTGTGGTCAGAAAAGATACTTGTTACTATTTCAATTTTCTTAAATTTACCAACGTTTGATTTGTGACCCAAGATATGATCCATCCTGGATAATGTTTCATAGCATTTGAGAAGAAATTGTATTCTATTGTTTTTGGATGGAATGACCTATATATATCAGTCCATCTTTTTTGAAGTGTCATTTGAAGCTTGTGGGTCCTCATTTATTTTCATCTTGGATGATTTGTCCATTGGTGAAAGTGGGGTGTTAAAGTCCCTACTATTTTTGTGTTACTGTCAGTTTCCCCTTTTTTTGGCTGTTAACATTTGCCTTATATATTGAGGTGCTCCTATGTTTGGTGCATAAATATTTACAATGATTATATCTTCTTCTTGGATTGATCCCTTGATCATTATGTAGTGTCCTTCTTTATATCTTGTAAGAGTCTTTATTTTAAAGTCTATTTTATCTGATATGATTATTGCTACTCCAGCTTTCTTTTGATTTCCATTTGCATGGAATATCTTTTTCCATCCCCTCACTTTCAGTCTGTATGTGTCCCTAGATCTGAAGTGGGTCTCTTGTATTCAGCATATATACGGGTCTCGTTTTTGTATCCTTTCAGCCAGTCTGTGTCTTTTGGTTGGAGCATTTAATCCATTTACATTTAAGGCAATTATTGATATTTATGTTCCTATTACCATTTTCTTAATTTTGTTTTTTTTTTTTATTGTAGGTTTTTTCGTTCTCTTGTGTTTCCTGCATAGAGAAGTTCCTTTAGCATTTGTTGTAAAGCTGGTTTGGTGGTGCTGAATTCTCTTAACTTTTTCTTTTAAGTTTTTATTTTCTCTGTAGAATCTGAATGAGATTCTTGCTGTGTAGAGTAACTTTGGTTGGTTGTAGGTTTTTCCTTTTCATCACTTTAAATATGTCCTGCCGCTCCCTTCTGGCTTGCAGAGTTCCTGATGAAAGATCAGCTGTTAACCTTATGGGGATTCCCTTGTACATTATTTGTTGCTTTTCCCTTGCTGCTTTTAATAATTTTTCTTTGTATTTAATTTTTATTAGTTTGATTAATATGTGTCTTGGCATATTTCTCCTTGGATTTATCCTGTATGGGACTCTGTGCAGTTCCTGGACTTGATTGACTATTTCCTTTCCCATATAGGGAAGTTTTCAACTATAATCATTTCAAATATTTTCTCAGTCCCTTTCTTTTTCTCTTCTTCTGGGACATCTAGAATTTGCATGTTGGTGCATTTAATGTTGTCCCAGACGTCCCTGAGACTGTCCTCAGTTGTTTTCATTTTTTTTTCTTTATTGTGTTCTGTGGTACTTATTTTCTCTATTTCATCTTCCAGGTCTCTTATCTATTCTTCTGCCTCAGTTATTCTGCTATTGATTCCTTCTAGAGAATTTTAAGGTTCATTTATTGTATTGTTCATCATTGTTTCTTTGCTCTTTAGTCCGTCTAGGCCTTTGTTGTCCCTGGATCATGGGACCTGACAATGGTTCCCAGGGCAGGGGTTTTGTGGATAGTGACCTGCACTTGCTCACAGTATTTTTGGTAGCTGCAGCCACAGCATTAGTGTTTCATGCCTGTCTCTGTGATCTGAGCTGATAGCCGTGCCTCGTTCCCATCTCTGGAGCTTGTTTCAGTAGCCCTCTGCCTTCTGTGGGCAGATAGGGAAGGAATCCTCTCTCCTCGCACACCACAAAACAATGGACTCTTGCCTCCTCGGCAGGTCTAGTTATTTTCCCAGACTCCCTCCTCGCTAGTTGTGGCACACTAGCCCCCTCAGGCTGTGTTCATGCAGCAAACCCCAGTCCTCTCCCTGGGGTCTGACCTCTGAAGCCCAAGCCTCAGGTCCCAGCCCCCACCCACCCCAGCATGTGAGAAGACAAGCCTCTCAGGCTGGTTAATGCTGGTCAGCACCAATCCTCTGTGTCTGAATCTCTCCACTTTGCCCTCTGCACCCCTGTTGTTGTGCTCTCCTCCATGCCTCTGAAACTACCCCCCCCAGCCCCCTGTCCCCGTCTGTGAGGGGCTTCCTAGTGTGTGGAAACTTTTCCTCCTTCACAGCTCCCTCCCAGAGGGACAGATCCCATCCCTATTCTTTTGTCTCTGTTTTTTCTTTTTTCTTTTGCCCTACCCAGGTACATGGGGATTTTCTTGCTTTTTGGGAAGTCTGAGGTCTTCTGCCAGCATTCATAGGTGTTCTGCAGGAGTTGTTCCACATGTAGATGTATTTTTGATGTGTTTGTGGGAAGGAAGTTGATCTCTACATCTTACTCCTCTGTCATCTTGAAAGTTGCCTTTAAAAAATTTTTTTTAAAAAATTCTTTTCCTTCATGGTTTATCACAGGATATTTACTGAATATAGTTCCCCATGCTATACAGTAGGATCTTGTTTATCCATTCTATGTATAATAGTTTGCATCTGCTAATCCCAAACTCCGAATCCATCTCTTCCCAACCCCCACCCCCTTGGCAATCAGAAGTATGTTCTGTATATCTGTGAGTCTGTCAAACTGGTGCACTCTTGACAGTGAAATAATTAGTATTAATAATTATGCTGGGACAGTGGATGTATATTGGGATTGCTGCTGATAAACAAGACATATGGGTCACCCTATATATATCTATAAATAACCCTGTAGGATAGACGAATATTTCCTCTAATCCAAGGATTAGCAACCTATGACCCACAGGCCAAATACAACCAGCCATATGTCTTTGTAAATAAAGTTTTATTGGAACATAGCAGTGCCTATGTCTTTATGTTTTGTGTCTCTGGCTGCTTTTGCTATGACAGAGTTTAGTAGTCATGACATAGACCATATGGCCTACAAAGCCAAAAATATTTACTACATATCTGGCTCTTTACAGGAGAAGTGCTGACCCTTGCTAGTCAATAGAGCCCTTGTTGCCAGAAGGGTCTATGCTCTGGCTTCTTGAAGAAGAAAATGAACGTATCAGGACCTACTATGTGCTGAGCCTCATGCTACACATTTCGTGTATGTGATCTCAGTTAATCTCAGACGGCGTTGCAATACAGGCATAATCTCCAATGAACCTAGAATTTTCCAGGTTGCCAAGGACAGAAGAAATGCTGCTAAGGACAGCAGTGCTCAGAATCTTTTCCTGTAAACCCTCTGACAACCTATGAGGGCTTCATATCATCCCACATCCAATTGGCAGCAAATCCCATGGGTTCCACCTTCAAATTATATCTAAAATTTGACCACTTCTCATCATCTCCACTACTGCCTACCCCCTTACCCCCTAATCTGAAGTCTCATGCAGAGTCCACTGTCACCTCTCACCTGGATTAAGTCAGCTTTCTCCAAGCCTACTCTTGACTCTATGTCTGTTTTCACTGGGTTATCTAGAGCAATCCTTTAAAACCCAAGTCACATCAAGTCACTAATCTGCTCTGACCCAGTTTCTTCCCCTCTTATTCAGAGTAAAAGCCAAAATCTTGACAAAGGCTCACCCTCACTGTCCAATATGGCAGCCACACGTGGCTCTTTAAATTTATGATAATTAAATAAAATTAAGAATTGAGTTTTTCAGTCACACTAGCCCCATTTCAAGTGCTCAGTAGCCACACATGACTGGTAGCTACCATACTGGACAGCACAGATATGGAACACTTTTATCATCACAGAAATTTCTGTTGAATGGCACTGGGATCTGCCCCCTTCTTGTCTCTCACTGCTTTCCCTGCTGCCTGCTCCATCCCAGACACAAGCTCTCCTAGTTGTCTCAAACATCTGTGCCTCAGGGCCCTCAAACACATTTTACCCTCTGCTGGGAATGGTCCAACCCTAGGCTATGACATGTCTGGATTGCATAAAAACTTCAGACATTTGTTCAAATGGCACCTTCTCTGACACCCTGTTTAATCTCCAACTCCCCCCCATCTCCCCTGCATATCATTCACCACCACCTGACATATATATGTGTGAGTATGTGTATATACATTCACCCTGTTTCCAATAACTAGAACATGACTTCCAATGAGGCAATTTTTAAGATTTTTGGTTTTGATTGTCTTTTACTTCATGATTTTCCCCAGTCACAGCAATGCCAGACCCAGTGAGCTGAAAGTATCTGATAAATGAATGAATGTTAATATCAACTTAGAAACTTACCTAACTTTCTCCACACTGTGCCACACTTTTTTTCACCCACTAGTCTATTGCTGTGTCCTGTAGTTAACTGTTGCCCTGTCTCCCTCCCGCCACAGGTGCTTATATTCAGGAGTCCACAGTCCCTGTCTGTAATTCTTCTGCCTCCTCTTCCAGTGCTCAGAGTGACTTCAGCTCTATGTTTGCTGACTCACTAGTGTCCATCAAACCAGGAACCTTTACATTCTCTCCTGACCCAAAGTTGTAGGAATATATTAAGTTGCCAATATTTCTTCTTCATTGCTGCTTCTAAAATTTATTTTCCCATTGCCTTGATAAAACTGATGTGCACTCGTGGCATCATGCAAATGATGGAGTGTTTTTATTATTTTAATTAATCAAATTTCCATATGTACAGAAAAGAAAATATCCAAAAAGAGATTATTTCCATTTCAATATGTAATTATAGTATGCCAGTGGAGGAAGCTTTGCTCATCAGAAGTTATGTCTTCCTGTCCTTCGACAGGAATTTGAGTCAAATGGAGTTGTGTCTCAACTACTGTTACTGTGGAAAATGGTGAGGAGTTTTAACCTGGTTTGATGACATGTTCTAGAGAATAAAGTATGACTGAGACTAGGGTAAAAAATAGCCCATGTAAGTAAATTCAGCATCTGGAAAGGTGTGGGCTGTTTCAAATACTGAGTTGGGCAATTTGGGGCCCTGTGAACTTTTGCATCTTCTAACCTTTGGAGAGACATAAAACAGCAGAGTGCAGCAAAATAAATACAGATATTTGGGGGAAGCGGAACCAATACTGAAATCTCTGACTACTGGCTCTGTGAGTCAAGGTAAATTAATTTCTCTGAGCTATGGATTCTCAGTTAGGATGGGATGACTTGTGGGAATCAGAAATGAGGAGTCTGACACAGACCAGACACTCAATAAAAATGGTGGCTTTATTTGTTGATGGTTCCAACTCTGCTATTAACTAAATGTGAGACTCTGGACAGGTCACTTCATATTTTTTTGTAAATTATTTCATTGAATTATAGTTGATCTCCAATGTTGTGTTAGTTTCTGCTGTACAGCAAAGTGATTCAGTTATACATATATATATTCTTTTTCCGTATTCTTTTCCATTATGGTTTATTACAGGATATTGAATATGGTTCCCTGCGCTATATAATAGGACCTTGTTGTTTATCCATTCTTTCTTTATTAAAATTTTTAATTGAAGTATAGTTGATTTACAATATTGTGTTAATTTCTGCTGTACAGCAAAGTGATTCAGTTATACATAAATATACATTTTTTTACATTCTTTTCCATTAGGGTTTATCATAGGATATATATATATATATATATATATATATATATTTCTTTAAAATTTATTTCTATTTTTTAAAAACATCTTTATTGGAGCATAGTTTCTTTACAATGTTGTGTTAGTTTCTGCTGTATAACAAAGTGAATCAGCTATATGTATACATATATCCCCATATCCCCTCTCTCTTGCATCTCTCTCCCACCCTCCCTATCCCACCCCTCTATGTGGTCACAAAGCACCGAGCAATAATAGGATACTGAATATCCTGTGCTATACAGTAGGACCTTGTTGTTTATTCATTCTATATATAATAGCTTAAACCTGCTAACCCCAAACTCTCATTCCATCCCTCCCCCAACCTCCTCTCCCTTGGCAACCATAAGTCTGTTCTCTATTGGACAGGTCACTTCAGATGTATATTTTGTTTTCTCATCTATAAAATACAGAGTTGGACAACATGAATGCATTTTTTACATCCCTTCTATCCTTAACATTTGATAATTTAACTGTACTTACACTCTATAATGCTGTGTCTTCAACTTAGGCTCCTGTGGGTTTTGTTCATCTTCCTCTGGGTATTCATGTTATCATCCATGCAAACAGACTTTATAAACAAACTTTTTCTTTCTGCTTCCTCAGGATCTGCTTCTTGACATCCCCAAGCATAGCCCTGAGCCATGTGGAGTCAGCCTGACAGTGAATGCTTCATTCTTGCTTCTCTCCCTCCACATCATAACATCCTTCAGACAAGCTTACATCCTTCAGAACCTTCCTTGTCTTTTCATCTTTATGCATTTGGAGTTTATGGCTTGCTCCTGGGCTGCCTACATTTTAGGTGACTCACTGGATGCTAATTTGGATGTCCACTGAGCATTGCTGCTAGTGTTTACCCACTTGGATGATGCTTTGCCAGCCTAGATTTAAGACACAGAGCCTAGTGCTCAGCTCAGGCTGTAACTAGGCTGTACCTGTATTCCTAAGGTTATACAACTAGTTAGAGATGGAAAACAGTACTGAGATCCAGGTCTTCCAGTTACAAACCCAGCGTGTATCTTGCCGCTTTGACTTAGAACATCTGGGTATACCATATAGAAACACTCTTTATACATCCTTTCATTCATCAAGCTTGGCAGATTTTGTAGAAAATGAACTTAGAAAGGAAAACTACAAAATGGTGACATTACCAAGATTTCAAAGAAGAGAGTTGGGAATTACAGGCTGCATTTACTCAGGCCTCCATTTGTAACTTGTCCTAGGATAGCAGACCGGACTTGACCCAGGTATCAGATAAACAGATCAGATAGGAAAAGCCATGGTGAAGCTTCCAGAATCAAACAAGAATAGGAGGAAGAGTCAATGGGTGAGGCTGAGATGCTGGAGGTACATGCAAAGACAGAGTCAACTCTTCCTGCTCAGAGTTGGAAAAGTTAAAGATGATTTTGGAAGATTGGCTGCCTTGTGAAGTTCAGAAAGTCCAGGGCTGGGAGAAAACTGAATATAAGAAACACCATATCACCCTTCAGTAAAACTTACTACAAAAGCATTCTTCATTCTCAGATATAGTTGTCTCCTCTTCCCGTTCCTTGGCTGGAACTTGTGCCCAGGAGAGAGAAGCTTGAAGTGAGGAGGCTGGGTGATGGATGTGGCCAAGCAGACTAGTTGCAGCTCCTGGTACAGAATGTTCTCTGTTTCCAGGGAGAGGGAGGGAGTGTTTGTAGAATCAAGCACTCAGAAAACATCGGAGTTGGGAAGATCCACAAAATATGGATTGGTATCATGGATATTGATGATGGGGTCACAGCCAATTCTGATTCACACCTGAGGGGTCAAACTGGAAACCATCTCATGATCAAAGTATAAGTCATTTTTTTAGCTTCTCTAATGGGGCATTGGCTTTATTAATCCTTACTTAAATACGCCAGTGGCTCATCCATTCACTTACCCATTTCTCTCTCTTTTTTTCCCTCACACATACTCAAAGGAGTTCCATCCAGGTCCTTAGACTCTATTGTAAGCTCTAACCACTGAGGCTGGACTCACTGCAGTAGGTGCTTTCCCTTACTCTCACTTCAGTGGTGGTTATACCACCTGTGTTTCCTTCACTGATGGGAAGTTGTCCTGAAGTTGAGATATAATTTGGCAGCTCATATTTGGTAATATTTTTGTTTCTTTCTCATTTCCAACTCTGGAACTCATCAACCAAGTGGGAAAAGACTTCTCTCAATTTAACAGCTACGTGTGCCTAACAATATAAGTTAGGTGTTTGTAAAACATATCTAGAGAAGGAGAGTTAAAATGGGTCAGGGAGAATTTGTGGTCTCAGGACAAGGAGTGAAAAAAACCATGAAACATCTTTTGTGACACTGGATCAGGATGAGAAGGGAGGTTGTAAAATATCAAAGGTTATGGAAAGTCTTAGTTTGTTCAACAAAATCCCTAAGAAATTGGAAGAGCCAGTTCTAGGATCCCTAAAGAAAGGCATGATTTCATGTCGCAGACATCAGACATATAAGATTTGTAACAAAACGTAGCAGAGCTGAAAATGCTGTTTCTCTGCAAGGATATAGATATATGCATGGGTGAAATCTCCATTCAAAGTAATTAGTGGAAATGAGAGGTGTGTGTTTGAGCTGATTCGCTAACCTCATACGGCTGATACCATTGGAGACCATCATGACCTTCAAAACACATTTCTTGGGGTCACTCTGAGAAACTGAATTCTAGATCAAATGAATTGTACTTCTAAACTGGAGGTTTATTGTCATTATTAATGACCTTACTATGTTGTAAAAATGTTTCATAGGCTTAACTGAAGAGATTGAAAGAATATAAAAAGTACAAATAACTACCATTAACATCAAGTGAACATTATTCTGAACATATCTCTCCCTCTTCTTCCCTCTTTCTCTCCAGATATATACAAAAATAGAAGAGTGAACAGGAATAAAGGCTCAGATGTAGAAAATGGACTTGAGGACACTAGGAGAGGGAAGGGTAAGCTGGGACAAAGTGAGAGAGTGACATGGACATATATACACTACCAAATGTAAAATAGCTAGCTAGTGGGAAGCAGCCGCATAGCACAGGGAGATCAGCTTGGTGATTTGTGACCATCTAGAGGGGTGGGATAGGAAGGATGGGAGGGAGACACAAGAGGGAGGAGATAAGGGAATCTATGTATATGTATAGCTGATTCACTTTTTTATAAAGCAGAAACTAACACATCATTGTAAAGCAATTATCCTCCAATAAAGATGTTAAAAAATAAAAATTAAAAAAAAGAAAAGTGGGTGGTTTAGATGGAAATAATGATTACATTAAGAGATCACACTATATATATGTCAGTTTAAATAAAATTATTAAATACCCTTAAATTTAAACTAAAATAATGACTTCCCAAGAGAATCTAGTTCCTAAAGTCTCCTACTGAAGGCAGTTGTGTCTGGACCAGCAGCATCAGCAATCCCCTGAGAACTTGCTAGAAATGTAGCTTCTTAGGCTTCAGCCGACACCTGCTGAACCGGAAAATCATGTGTGTGGGCCCAGCAAGCTGTATTGTAACAAATCCTCCAGGTGATTTTGTGCATGGTAAGATTTGAGACCCACTGTTCTACTGATGAGAAAACAGTTGGTAGAAACATTGACAGGCACAAGTCCTATATATATATTTAACATCTTTATTGGAGTATAATTGCTTTACAAGGGTGTGTTAGTTTCTGCTTTTTAACAAAGTGAATCAGCTATACATATACATATATCCCCATATCTCTTCCCTCTTGCATCTCCCTCCCTCCCACACTCTCCATCCCATTGCTCTAGGTGGTCACAAAGCACCAAGCTGATCTCCCTGTGCTATGCAGCTTCTTCCCACTAGCTAGCTATTTTACATTTCGTAGTGTATATATGTCCATGGCACTCTCTCACTTCATCCTAACTTACCCTTCCCCGTCCCCATATCCTCAAGTACATTCTCTAGTAGGTCTGCGTCTTTATTCCTGTCCTGCCCCTAGGTTCTTCATAACTTTTTTTTTTTAGATTCTATGTATATATGTGTTAGCATATGTATTTTCTTTCCACTTTCTGACTGATTTCCCTCTGTATGAAAGACTCTAGGTCCATCCACCGCATTACAAATAACTCAAATTCATTCCTTTTTATATTGAGTAATATTCCATTGTATGTGCCACATCTTCTTTATCCATTCATCTGTCGATGGACACTTAGGTTTCTATTGCAAACAGAGCTGCAGTGAACCTTGTGGTACATGACTCTTTTTAAATTATCGTTTTCTTAGGGTATATGCCCAGTAGTGGGATTGCTGGGTCGTATGGTAGTTCTATTTTTAGTTTTTTAAGGAACCTCCATACTGTTCTCCATAGTGGCTTTAGCAATTTACATTCCACCAACAGGCCAAGAGCGTTCTTTTTTCTCTACACCTGTCCAGTATTTACTGTTTGTAGATTTTTTGATGATGCCCATTCTGACCAGTGGGTTGTGATACCTCATTGTAGTTTTGATTTGCACTTCTCTAATGATTAGTGATGTTGAGCATCCTTTCATGTGTTTGTTGGCAATCTGTATATCTTCTTTGGAGAAATGTCTATTTAGGTCTTCTGCTCATTTTTGGATTGGGTTGTTTGATTTTTTAGATATTAAGTTGCATGTAAATTTTGGAGATTAATCCTTTGTCAGTTGCTTCATTTGCAAATATTTTCTCCCATTCTGAGTGTTGTATTTTCGTCTTGTTTATGGTTTCCTTTGCAAAAGCTTTTAAGTTTCATTAAGTCCCATTTGTTCATTTTTGTTTTTATTTCCATTCCTCTAGGAGGTGGGTCAAAAAGGATCTTGTTGTGATTTATGTCATAGTGTGTTCTGCCTATGTTTTCCTCTAAGATTTTTAGAGTGACTAACCTTATATTTAGATCCTTAATCCATTTTGAGTTTATTTTTGTGTGTGGTGTTAGGGAGTGTTCTAATTTCATTGTTTTTACATGTAGCTGTCCAGTTTTCCCAGCATCACTTATTGATGAGGTTGTCATTTCTCTATTGTATATTCTTGCTTCCTTTATCAAAAATAAGTTGACCATACGTGCGTGGGCTTATCTCTGGGCTTTCTAACCTCTTCCATTGATCTATATTTTTGTTTTTGTGCCAGTACTATACTGTCTTGATTACTGTAGCTTTGTAGTATAGTCTGAAGTCAGGGAGTCTGATTCTTCCAGCTCCGTTTTTCTTTCTCAAGATTGCTTTGGCTATTTGGGGTCCTTTGTGTTTCCATACAAATTATGAAATTTTTGTTGTAGTTCTGTAAAAAATGGCATTAGTAATTTCATAGGGATTGCACTGAATCTGTATATTGCTTTGGGTAGCAGAGTCATTTTCACAATGTTGATTCTTCCAATCCAAGAGCATGGTATATCTCTCCATCTGTTTGTATCATCGTTAATTTCTTGCATCAGTGTCTTAGAGTTTTCTGCATATAGGTCTTTGTCTCCTTAGGTAAGTTTATTCCTAGGTAGTTTATTCTTTTTGTTGCAGTGGTAAATGGGACTGTTTCCTTAAATTCTCTTTCAGATTTTTCATCATTAGTGTAGGGGAATGTAAGAGATTTCTGTGCGTTGATTTTGTGTCCTACTACTTTAGCAAATTAATTGATTAGCTCTAGTAGTTTTCTGGTAACATCTTTAGGACTCTCTATGTATAGTATCATGTCATCTGCAAACAGTGACAGCTTTAATTCTCCTTTCCCATTTGGATTCCTTTTATTTCTTTTTCTTTTCTAATTGATGTGGCTAAATTTCCAAAACTATGTTGAATAATAATGGTGAGAGTGGGCAACCTTGTCTTGTTCTTGATTTTAGTGGAAATGGTTTCAGTTTTTTACCATTGAGTATGATATTGGCTGTGGACTTGTCATTTATGGCCTTAATTATGTTGAAGTAAGTTCCCTCTGTGCCTACTTTCTGGAGGGTTTTTATCATAAATGGGTGTTGAATTTTGTTGAAAGATTTTTCTGCATCTTTTGAGATGATCATATGCTTTATCTCCTTCAAATTGTTAATATATGGTGTATCACATTGATTGATTTCCATATATTGAAGAATCCTTGCATTCCTGGGATAAACCCCACTTAATCATGGTGTATGATTCTTTCAATGTGCTGTTGCATTCTGTTTGCAAGTATTTTGTTGAGGATTTTTGAATCTATGTTCATCAGTGATATTGGCCTGTAGTTCTCTTTTTTTGTGACATCTTTGTCTGGTTTTGCTATCAGGGTGATGGGGGTCTCTTAGAATGAGTTTGGGAGTGTTCCTCTCTCTGCTACACTTTGGAAGAGTTTCAGAAGGATAGGTGTTAGCTCTTCTCTAAATGTTTGATAGAATTCACCTGTGAAGCCATCTGGTCCTGGGCTTTTGTTTGTTGGAAGAGTTGTAATCACAGTTTCAATTTCAGTGGTTGTGATCGGTCTGTTTATATTTTCTATTTCACTTGTTCACTCTCACAAGGTTGTGCCTTTCTAAGAATTTGTCCATTTCTTCCAGTTTGTCCATTTTATTGGCATACGGTTTCTTGTAGTAATCTCTCATGATCCTTGTTTTTCTGTAGTGTCAGTTGTTAATTCTCCTTTTTTATTTCTAATTCTATTGTTTGGAATCTTCTCCATTTTTTCTTGACAAGTCTGGCTAATGGTTTATCAGTTTTGTTTATCTGCTCAGAGAACCAGCTTTTAGTTTTATTGATCTTTGCTATTGTTTCCTTCATTTGTTTTTCATTTATTTCTGATCTGATGTATATGATTTCTTTCCTTCAGTGAACTTGGGGTTTTTGGTTCTTTCTCTAATTGCTTTAGGTGTGAGATTATGTTGATGTTTCAGATGTTTGTTGTTTCTTAAGGTAGGATTGTATTGCTATAAACTTCTCTCTTAGAACTGCTTTTGCTGCATGCCATAGGTTTTGGGTCATTGTGCTTTCATTTGTTTCTAGGTATTTTTTGACATCCTTTTTGATTTCTTCAGTGATCTCTTGGTTATTAAGTAGTGTATTGTTTAGCCTCTATGTCTTGTATTTTTTACAGATTTTTTTCCTGTAATTTACATCTAGTCTCACAGCATAGTGGTCAGAAAGGATACTTGATAAGATTTCAATTTTCTTAAATTTACCAAGGCTTGATTTGTGACCCAAGATAAGATCTATCATGGCAAATGCTCCATGAGCATTTTAGAAGAAAGTGTATTCTTTTGTTTTTGGATGGAATGTTCTATAAATGTCAGTTAAGTCCATCTTACTTACTGTATCATTTGAAGCTTGTGTTTCCTTATTTATTTTCATTTTGGATGATCTGTCCATTGGTGAAAGTGGAGTGTTAAAATCCGCTACTCTGTGTTACTGTCGATTTCCCCTTTTATGGCTGTTAGTATTTGTCTTATGTATTGAGGTGCTCCTATGTCGGGTGCATAAATATTTACAATTGCTATATGTTGTTCTTGGATTGATCCCTTGATCATTATGTAGTGTCCTTCTTTATCACTTGTAATAGTTTATTTTAAAGTCTATTTTGTCTGATATGATAATTGCTATTCCAACTTTCTTTTGATTTCCTTTTGCATGGACTATCTTTTTCCATCTCCTCACTTTCAGTCTGTAGGTGTCCCTAGGTCTGAAGTGCGTCTGTTGTAGACAGTGTATACATAGGTCTTGTTTCTGTATCCATTCAGCCTGTCTATGTCTTTTGGTTGAAGCATTTAATCCATTTACATTTAAGGTAATTATCGATATGTATGTTCCTATTACCATTTTCTTAATTGTTCTGAGTTTGTTATGGTAAGTCTGTTCCTTTTCTTGTGTTTTGTGCCTAGAGAAGTTCCTTTAGCTTTTGTTGTAATGCTGGTTTGGTGGTGCTGAATTCTCTTAGCTTTTGCTTTTCTGTAAAGGTTTTAATTTCTCTGTTGAATATGAATGTGATCCTTGGTGGGTAGAGTAATCTTGGTTGCAGGTTTTTCCCTTTCATCACTTTAAATATGTCCTGCCACTCCCTTCTGGCTTGCAGAGTTTCTGCTGAGAGATCAGCTGTTAACCTTATGGGGATTTGCTTGTATGTTATTTGTTGTTTTTTCCCTTTACCTGCTTTTAATATTTTTTCTTTGTATTTAATTTTGATAGTTTGATTATGTGTCTTGGTGTGTGTCTCTTTGGATTTATCCTGTATGGGACTCTCTGCACTTCCTGGACTTGATTGACTATTTTCTTTCCCATAGTAAGGAAGTTTTCAACTATAATCACCTCAAATATTTTCTCAGTCCCTTTCTTTTTCGCTTCCTCTTCTGGGACCCCTATAATTCGAATGTTGGTGCATTTAATGTTGTCCCAGATGTCTCTGAGGCTGTCCTCAATTCTCTTCATTCTTTTTTCCCTATTCTGCTCTGAAGTCATTATTTCCACTATTTTATTTTCCAGGTCACTTCTCCGTTTTTCAGTCTCAGTTATTCTGCTATTGATTCCTTCTACAGAATTTCTTTTTCTGTGCAAATGTTTTATTTGTAATTCTAGTTTCAAAACAGAAATCTACTTTTTTTATTAACGTCTTTATTGGAGTATAATTGCTTTACAATGGTGTGTTAGTTTCTGCTTTACAACAAAATGAATCAGTTATATGTATACAGAATTTTTAACTTCATTTATTCTGTTGCTCATCATTGTTTCTTTGCTCTTTAGTTCTTCTAGGTCCCTGTTAAACTTTTCTTGTATTTGCTCCATTCTATTTCCAAGGTTTTTGATCATCTTTACGATGCATGCCCCCTTGGCTAACGTTGGTTTATTTGGTTGTGTAGGCTTCCTGGTGGAGGGGAGTAGTGTCTGTTTTCTGGTGGATGAGGCTGTATCTTGTCTTTCTGGTGGGCAGGTCCACATCCAGTGGTGTGTTTTGGGGTGTCTGTGAACTTTTTATGATTTCAGGCAGCCCTTCTGCCAGTGGGTGGGCTTGTGTTCCTGTCTTGCTAGCTGTTTGGTTTGGGGTGTCCAGAAATGTAGCTTGCTGGTCGTTGAATGGAGCTACATCTTGGCATTGAGATGGAGATCTCTGGGAGATTTTTGTCATTTGATAATACTTGGAGATGGGAGGTCTCTGGTGGACCAATATCCTGAACTTGGCTCTCCCACATCAGAGGCACAGGCCTGACCCCTGGCCAGAGCACCAAGACCCTTTGGGGAAGTCTGGGGTCTTTAGTCATCATTCAGCAAGTGTTCTGTAGGAGTTGTTCCACATGTAGACATATTTCTGATGTATTTGTGGGGAGGAAGGTGATCTCAACGTCTTTCTCTTCTGTCATCTTGAAGGTCTCCCCTCCCCATGTGGTTTTTAACTTTGTTCCATGTTTGTGAAATACTGATTGTTTCTCTATTATGAAGAATGAAAAATTTGCACGTTTACATTTTATCCCATTTTCCTTTCCCTTATATCCTAATTTCCTTTAGCTATATTTTACTTTTAAGTTGTCAAGATCTATAACATTTATTTCTACTTTGTACAATTCCCATAATTGTTTAATCCTATTTTATTGAAAAAAATTAGTCCCTTTTACACAGTTTCTGTATTCTTGGATTTTGTATTTCAATTTAACTCTTTGTTGGCTTGATTTAACCATCTGGGAGTTTTCTTTTTTTCTCCAAGGTTTCTCAGGCATTTTAATCCCTTAACTCTTTCATGGTGAAAGAAATTTTTGTTTCCTGTATATTAGAAAGACATCTTGATTTTGCAAGATAGTGTTGGGTCATAATTTCTTGAACTCAGAACTTTGTAGCCATTGGTCATTGACTTCTGTCATTAAATTTTGCTGTGGAGATTCTAATGTCAGACTCTACTTTTTCTCCTTGTGACTTGCTTTTTTTTTGTCTACTAAACACCTGAAGAATTTTCTTTTAGACTTACTGTTCAATAACTTAATGATGATTTCAGTAGTCCTCTCACAATCATTAATTTTTCCTGGAACATTTTGTGTCCTTTCAGTCTGTAGATTATTTTAACCTAATTTCAAGGAAAATCTGTTCAATAATTTTTAAATACATTTTTGTCCCATTTATTTGAATTTTCTATTTCTGGAAAAGTAATATGTCTTTTGGGAGGCAAGGTTTTTTTTCTTCTGCTCTTTCTATATTCTGCATCTATTATCTTTTTTCTTATTGTCTTAGGTTCTTGGGTTTTCTGATTTATTTTATTTTATTTATTTTTTTATACAGCAGGTCCTTATTAGTCATCAATTTTATACACATCATTGTATGCATGTCAATCCCAATCGCCCAGTTCATCAACCCCCACACCCCACACTGCTTTCCTGCCTTGGTGTCCATACATTTGTTCTCTATATCTGTGTCTCAATTTCTGTCCTGCAAACAGGTTCATTGTACCATTTCTCTAGGTTCCACATATATGCGTTAATATACGATATTTATTTTTCTCTTTCCAACTTCACTCTGTATGACAGAGCCTGGATCCATCTACATCTCAAGAAATGACCCAATTCCATTCCTTTTTATGGCTGAGTTATATTCCATTGTATATATGTATATATGTATATATGAAGGGCATGTAGGTTGCTTCCATGACCTGGCTATTGTAAATAGTGCTGCAATGAACATTGGGGTACATGTGTCTTTTTGAATTGTGGCTTTCTCTGGGTAGATGCCCAGTAGTGGGATTGCTGGATCATATGGTAATTCAATTTTTAGTTTTTTAAGGAACCTCCATGCTGTTCTCCATAGTGGCTGTATCAGTTTACATTCCCACCAGTAGTGCAGGAGGGTTCCCTTTTCTCTACACCCTCTCCAGCATTTGTTGTTTGTAGATTTTCTGATGATGTTCACTCTAACTTGTGTGAGGTGATACCTCATAGTAGTTTTGATTTGCATTTCCCTAATGGTTAGTGATTTTGAGCATCCTTTCATGTTTTTGTTGGCAATCTGTATATCTTCTTTGGAGAAATGTCTATTTAGGTCTTCTGCCCATTTTTGGATTGGGTTTTATGTTTTTTGAATATTGAGCTGCATGAGCTGTTTCTTTATTTTGGAGATTAATCCTTTGTCAGTTGCTTCATTTGCAAATATTTTCTCCCATTCTGAGGGTTGTTTTTTCAACTTGTTTATGGTTTCCTTTGCTGTGCAAAAGCTTTTAAGTTCCATTAGGTCCCATTTGTTTATTTTCGTTTTTATTTCCATTACTCTAGGAGGTGGATCAAAAAAAAGGTCTTGCTGTGATTCATGTCAAAGAGTGTTCTTCCTATGTTTTCCTGTAAGAGATTCATAGCATTCGGTCTTACATTTAGGTCTCTAATCCATTTTGAGTTTATTTTTGTGTATGGTATTAGGGAGCATTCTAATTTCATTCTTGTACATGTAGCTCTCCATTTTTCCCAGCATCACTTATTGAAGAGACTATCTTTTCTCCATTGCATATCCTTGCCTCGTTTGTCATGGATTAGTTGACCATAGGTACATGGGTTTATATCTGGGCTTTTTATCTTGTTCCATTGATCTATTCTTCTGTTTTTGTGCCAGTACCATATTGTCTTGACTACTGTAGCTTTGTAATATAGTCTGAAGCCAGGGAGTCTGATTCCTCCAGCTCCGATTTTTTTCCCCTCAAGACTGCTTTGGCTATTCGGGGTCTTTTGTGTCTCCATACAAATTTTAAGAATTTTTATTCTAGCTCCTCAAAAAATGCCATGGTAATTTGATAAGGATTGCACTGAATCTGTAGATTGCTTTGGGTAGTATAGTCATTTTCACAATATTGATTCTTCCAATCCAAGAACATGGTATATCTCTCCATCTGTTGGTATCATCTTTAATTTCTTTCCTTAGTGTCTTATACTTTTGTGCATACAGGTCTTTTGTCTCCTTAATTAAGTTTATTCCTAGGTATTTTATTCTTTTTGTTGCAATGGTAAATGGGAGTGTTATCTTGATTTCTCTTTCAGATTTTTCATCATTAGTGTATAGGAACGCAAGAGATTTCTGTGCATTTATTTTGTATCCTGCAACTTTACCAAATTCATTGATTAGCCCTAGTAATTTTCTGGTTGCATCTTTAGGATTCTCTACGTATAGTATCATGTCATCTGCAAACAGTGACAGTTTTACTTCTTCTTTTCCAATTTGGATTCCTTTTATTTCTTTTTCTTCTCTGATTGCCATGGCTAAGACTTCCAAAACTATGTTGAATAATAGTGGTGAGAGTGGACATCCTTGTCTTGTTCCTGATTTAGCAGAAATGCTTTCAGATTTTCACCATTGAGAATGATGTTTGCTGTGGGTTTGTCATATATGACGTTTATTATTTTGCATTAGGTTCCCTCTATGCCCACTTTCTGGAGAGTTTTTATCATAAATCAGTGTTGAATTTTGTCAAAAGCTTTTTCTGCATCTATTGAGATGATCATATGGTTTTTATTCTTCAATTTGTTAATATGGTGTATCACATTGATTGATTTGCATATATTGAAGAATCCTTGCATCCCTAGGATAAATCCAACTTTATCATGGTGTATGATCCTTCTAATGTGTTGTTGGATTCTGTTTGCCAGTATTTTGTTGAGGATTTTTGCATTTATATTCATCAGTGGTATTGGCCTGTAATTTTCTTTTTTTGTAGTATCTTTGTCTGGTTTTGGTATCAGGGTGATGATGGCCTCATAGAATGAGTTTGTGAGTGTTCTTTCTTCTGCAATTGTTTGGAAGAGTTTGAGAAGGATGGGTGTTAGCTCTTCTCTAAATGTTTGATAGAATTCACCTGTGAAGCCATCAGGTCTTGGACTTTTGTTTGTTGGAAGATTTTTAATGACAGTTCCAATTTCATTACTTGTGATTGGTCTGTTCATACTTTTTATTTCTTCATGGTTCAGTCTTAGAAGGTTATACCTTTCTAGGAATTTGTCCATTTCTTCCAGGTAGTCCATTTTATTCGTATAGAGTTGTTTGTAGTAGTCTCTTAGGATGCATTGTTTTTCTGCAGTGTCTGTTGTAACTTATTTTTCATTTCTAATTTTATTGATTTGAGTCTTCTCCCTCATTTTCTTGATGAGTCTGGCTAATGGATTATCACTTTTGTTTATCTTCTCAAAGAACAAGCTTTTAGTTTTATTGATCCTTGCTATTGTTTTCCTTTTCTCTATTTCATTTATTTCTGCTCTGATCTTTATGATTTCTTTCCTTCTGCTAACTTTGGGTTCTGTTTATTCTCCTTTCTCTAGTTCCTTTAGGTGTAAGGTTAGATGGTTTACTTGTGACTTTTTTTGTTTCTTGTCGTAGGCTTGTATAGCTATAAACTTCCCTCTTAGAACTCCTTTTGCTGCATCCCAGAGGTTTTGGATCATCATGTTTTCATTGTCACTTGTCTCTAGGTATTGTTTGATTTCCTCTTTCATTTCTTCAGTGATCTCTTGGTCATTTAGTAGCGTATTGTATAGCCTTCATGGGTTTGTGTTTTTTACATTTTTTCCCTGTAATTCATTTCTAATCTCATAGCATTGTGGTCAGAAAAGACGCTTGATATGATTTCAATTTTCTTAAATTTACCAAGGCTTGATTTGTGACCCAAGGTATGATCTATCCTGGAGAATGTTCTGTGCGCACTTGAGAAAAAAGTGTAATCTGCTGTTTCTATATGGAATGTCCCATAAATGTCAGGTAAATCTGTCTGCTCTATTGTGTTATTTATAGCTTCTTTTTCCTTATTTATTTTCATTTTGGATTATCTGTCCATTGGTGTAAGTGAGGTGTTAATGTCCCCCACAATTTTTGTGTTACTGTCGATTTCCTATTTTATAGCTGTTAGCAGTTGCCTTATTTGTTGAGATGCTCCTATGTTGGGTGCATATATATTTATAATTGTTATATCTTCTTGGATTAATCCCTTGATCATTATGCAGTGTCTTTCCTTGTCTCTTGTAACATTCTTTATTTTAACATCTATTTTATCTTATATGAGTATTGCTTCTCCAGCTTTCTTTTGATTTCCATTGGCATGGAATATCTTTTTCCATCCCCCACTTTCAGTCTGTATGTGTCCCTAGGTCTGATGTGGGTCTCTTATAGACAGCATATAGATGGGTCTAGTTTTTGTATCCATTCAGCAAGCCTGTGTCTTTTGGTTGGAGCATTTAATCTATTCACGTTTAAAGTAATTATCAATACTTATGTTCCTATGACCATTTTCTTAATTGTTTTGGGTTTGTTTTTGTAGGTCCTTTTCTTCTCTTGTTTTTCCCACTTAAAGAAGTTCCTTTAGCATTTGTTGTAGAGCTGGTTTGGTGGTGCTGAATTGTTTTAGCTGTTGCTTGTCTGTAAAGCTTTTGATTTCTCCTTTGAATCTGAATGAGATCCTTGCTGGGTAGAGTAATCCTGGTTGTAGGATCTTCCCTTTCATCACTTTAGGTATATCATGCCACTCCCTTCTGCCTTGTAGAGTTTCTGCTGAGAAATCAGCTGTTTTCCTTATGAGAGTTCCCTTGTATGTTATTTGCCATTTTTCTTTTGCTGCTTTCAATAATTATTCTTTGTCTTTAACTTTTGCTAGTTTGATTACTATGTATCTTGGCTTGTTTCTCCTTGGGTTTATCCTGTATGGGACTCTCTGCACTTCCTGGACTTGGGTGGCTATTTCCTTTCCCATGTTAGGGAAGTTTTCGACTATAATCTCTTTAAATATTTTCTCAGGCCCTTTCTCTCTCTCTTCTCCTTCTGGGACCCCTATAATGCGAATGTTTTTGCGTTTAATGTTGTCCCAGAGTTCTCTTAGGCTATCTTCATTTCTTTTCATTCTTTTTTCTTTATTCTGTTCTGCAGCAGTGAATTCCACCATTCTGTCTTCCATGGCACTTATCCGTTCTTCTGCCTCATTTATTCTGCTATTGATTCATTCTAGTGTAGTTTTCATTTCAGTTATTTTATTGTTCATCTCTGTTTGTTTGTTCTTTAATTCTTCTAGGTCTTTGTTAAACATTTCTTGCATCTTCTTGATCTTTGCCTCCATTCTTTTTCTGAGGTCCTGGATCATGTTCACTATTATTATTCTGAATTCTTTTTCTGGAATGTTGCCTATCTCCATTTCCTTTAGTTGTTTTTCTGGGGTTTTATTTGTTCCTTCATCTGGTACACAGCCCTCTGCCTTTTCATCTTGTCTATCTTTCTGTGAATGTGGTTTTTATTCCACAGACTGCAGGATTGTAGTTCTTCTAGCTTCTGCTGTCTGCCCTCTGGTGGATGGGTCTATCTATGAGGCTTGCCACTTTGTTTTGTTTTCTGTTGTTATTGTTTTTTCCTCTCTATGTTCACTGTGATTAAATTTTCCTTACATGTTAATAATTGTTTTCAGCTGTGTCTATTATATTCCTTGTTCCATAACGTTTTGTTTTGGTTGCCTTGTTTCCTTGTCCTTACAGTCTTAATTTTCATCTCATCCTGTTGTTTTATTATCTTTGGTTTGTGGTCTTATTGTATTGATTTCATTGTCTATAAAACCCATAGAAAGAATGTAGTAGCACGAAGTACTGCTAGAGAATTTCTCCCATGTTAGCTTTGGGAACAGTTTTGGCATATTCTGTCTCCTCTCTCTCTCTCACTCTCTGTCTCCCTCCCCCCCACCCTGCCTTGCTCTCTCATTTGCCTGTAGTGCAGTCTCTTAAGGGCACACCATTTCTTTTCCCCTTCAGTCCTTGATGTTGACAACATTACCTTGACTTTCTATTGGTTCTAATAATGTGGATATATTCTCCTTGACCCTTTTCTCTCTCTATCAGTGACTTGTTTGCCTTCCTCTTCTGAGCTACTTTGAAGTCTGCACCTTGTGAGTGTTCCCCATTTTCAAAAATAACCTGGAGCAGTGAGAGGGATATTGGAGAGAGAAGCTTGTGTGCAGCCTTCAGAGGATTTGGGACTTTTCTTCCTTCCAAAACTTTGTCAATTGTCCTGTTTCAGGACTCTTTGCATCTGGTTGGGGCTAGTGTCTATTTGTGTGGAGGCGAGAGATGACAGGTATGACATTTTTCTTTGGTCTTTCCTCCAAGTCTATTTGGACCACTGCTTACATCAGAGAGATCATCCTGGTTGTTTCATATCCCTATTTCCACTCACCTTCTTTTCTCAATATTTATTTCCATTCCCGCCAATAGAAGAAGAAATATAAAACGTCAAGTCTCTTGATGAATACCAGATGATATCACTTCTATGTGGAATCTGAAATATGATACAAGTGAACTTATGTACAAAGCAGCAAGAGAATAACAGACATAAAGAACAGACCTGTGGTTGCCAAGGGACAGGAGGGGTGGGGAAGGAAAGGATTGGGAGTTTGAGATTGGCAGATGGAAACTAGTATATATAGGATGGATAAACAACAAGGTCCTACTACATATATAGCACAGGGAACTATATTCAATATCTTATGATAAACCATAATGGAAAGAATATGAAAAAGAATGTATGTATATATGTAACTGAATCACTTTGCTGTACAGCAGAAATTAACACAACATTGTAAATCAACTATACATCAATAAAATAAATTTAAAATAAAAAACAAATCTTCTTGAGATTTGGGTCCTCCTTCATAGTTCTGAGCAGAGAATTGAGTCTTCATCAGGGGCTCTCAGAGCACCCTTTCTGCATCCTAACAACACACTTTTTGTCTTGTTCTGCTAAGTCTCTGTTATTGGTGGAGACGGTTACATCTGGGTAGTCCTTACCATTTTCCCTTCCTTCTTATTTCTCTCAGCCAGGAGATGTCCAAATGGATTGCTAGGAATTCCTCCATCCCTGGGAATTCCTGTGGTGACAAGCATAAGGGTTGGGAGAGTTTTTACAACCTCCCCCAACTGCTGACTGTACCAATTTGTTAGTGATTATTCCCAGATCCACTGATTCATTTTCTTTATCCAGCTCTGGTTCTGCCAAGCTGCACCAGAATCTTCTCCCCAATACCCCTGGCTCAGCTGCCATTTTTATAAGTTCATATCATAATGTTTGTTGTGGTGGTTCTTTTTACTTTTTGAATAATGTGTCATTGTTGTTATAATTATTGTTATGTATTGGGGGGAGGGAGATTCTATTACCTGCTGTCTTTATCTGCCAGAACACTTTTTTTTATTCTGGAGTATTAGGTTTTTATTAAACTTAAAGGTGCCCCTAGCTGGCTGTTTACAGAAACAGTGATCATTTATTGATACGTTTCGTAAGTCTGAGGTTGGAGAAAGTCGAGGGGTTAACACTAGTACACTTGAAATAGTCCCATGTGGCATTGCCCAGATGTTAGGAAATACTCTTACTGAAGGTTCCACCAGGAAAACTTTCTCTGCCTTTGGGGAATATCCACATGAAACAGTAAAAATGGCTTGAAGTCAAATGGTGTAGTGAAGAAATATGAGCTCCGAAGCCAAACAGGCTTAGGTTAAACCCAGCCTTTACCACACACACGTATGTGGCACTTAACTACCTTAACTTCAGATTCCTCATTTTTAAATGGGAATAATGTCCCTTGTTGTATAGACTTATGGGGAGGATTCAATGGGACGGCACTTTCACAGCATTGGGTCTGCACCCAACACAACCCTGGTGCTGGGAAATGTGGTTCCTGCTTCTCCCCTGTCCTTGCTGCCCTCCTCTATTCTTTCTGATTTGCAGACATGGCCAACAGGAAATGAGGAAGGAAGACAGGGAGCCTGACAGGGAGATGATTTTCTTGCCTTATATCATGATCTCGTTTAACATAAAGAGTATGAGGTGAGACCAAGTTGTGGGCAGGTGGGAAGGTATTTGCCTTCTGATCTATCCCTAGATAGTGTGTATATTTTCCTTTAAAATTCAATTTGTGTAAAATCCAGAAAGCCATAAAAAAAGTGATTATATACTAAACTACTTGTTCTCCCAGCTCTTGACAAGGCTCCAACGATGTTTAATACATATTAATAAAACATAGGTGCAAAAGGCCGAGGTATTTGATTTTAGATGATTTGCAGTGGGCATAATCCTCTCTGCTTGCCCCTAGTCACTTGTTTAGAAAATGGAATCTCAGGCAGAGAACTGGCTGATAGAGGCCCTGGCAAGGAAGGCAGGAATGTGATTTTATTAGAATCTAATATTCTACTCATCTGCCCTCCAGAGGAATAGTCCTGAGTGGGATCTGGCCATTTTCCTCTGTTGAGTGAGAAGTATGATTTGAAAGGCTCGAAGAAGTATAGATGAGCTTTTTAAAAGTCTCTTTCTGTTAATAAATCTAACAGGAATGTAATGCTTAATTTGAGTTTCTCCAAGAGCTAGTCCTGAGACAAGGATTTTGGTGCAGGTAGTTTATTTGGGAAGTGATCCTAGGAAGCAGAATTGAGGGCAGTAGATTTAGAGGGTCAGAAAGCCAGTAAAGCTGCATTTATGAAGGGTCACCACTGTGGGCCACTGGGGTTCGGTTTCAGTGAGGGCCCCTAAGAGACTATGGAGAAGATACCAAGAATCATCTTACACAAAGACAAGAAAACTGGGATATATTTTTTAAATTTATTTTTTAACATCTTTATTGGGGTATAATTGCTTTACAATGGTGTGTTAGTTTCTGCTTTATAACAAAGTGAATCAGTTATACATATACATATGTTCCCATATGTCTTCCCCCTTGCGTCTCCCTCCCTCCCACCCTCCCTATCCCACCCCTCCAGGCTGTCACAAAGCACCGAGCCAATATGCCTGTGCGATGCGGCTGCTTCCCACTAGCTATCTACCTTACTATGTTTGTTAGTGTGTATATGTCCATGACTCTCTCTCACCGTCACAGCTCACCCTTCCCCCTCCCCGTATCTTCAAGTCTGTTCTCCAATAGGTCTGCATCTTTATTCCTGTCTTACCCCTAGGTTCTTCATGACATTTTTTTTTCTTAAATTCCATATATATGTGTTAGCATACGGTATTTGTCTTTTTCTTTCTGACTTACTTCACTCTGTATGACAGACTCTAGGTCTATCTACCTCATTACAAATAGCTCAATTTCGTTTCTTTTTATGGCTGAGTAATATTCCATTGTATATATGTGCCACATCTTCTTTATCCATTCATCTGATGATGGGCTATTGTAAATAGGTTGTTTCCATCTCCGGGCTATTGTAAATAGAGCTGCAATGAACATTTTGGTACATGACTCTTTTTGAATGTTGGTTTTCTCAGGGTATATGCCCAGTAGTGGGATTGCTGGGTCATATGTTAGTTCTATTTGTAGTTTCTTAAGGAACGTCCATACTGTTCTCCATAGTGGCTGAACCAATTCACATTCCCACCAGCAGTGCAAGAGTGTTCCCTTTGCATTTCTCTGATGATTAATGATGTTGAGCATTCTTTCATGTGTTTGTTGGCAGTCTGTATATCTTCTTTGGAGAAATGTCTATTTAGGTCTTCTGCCCATTTTTGGATTGGGTTGTTTGTTTTTTTGTTATTGAGCTGCATGAGCTGCTTGTAAATTTTGGAGATTAATCCTTTGTCGGTTGCTTCATTGCAAATATTTTCTCCCATTCTGAGGGTTGTCTTTTGGTCTTGTTTATGGTTTCCTTTGCTGTGCAAAAGCTTTGAAGTTTCATTAGGTCCCATTTGTTTATTTTTGTTTTTATTTCCATTACTCTAGGAGGTGGGTCAGAAAGGATCTTGCTGTGATTTATGTCATAGAGTGTTCTGCCTATGTTTTCCTCTAAGAGTTTGATAGTTTCTGGCCTTACATTCAGGTCTTTAATCCATTTTGAGCTTATTTTTGTGTATGGTGTTAGGGAGTGATCTAACCTCATACTTTTACATGTACCTGTCCAGTTTTCCCAGCACCACTTATTGAAGAGGCTGTCCTTTCTCCACTGTACATTCCTGCCACCTTTATCAAAGATAAGGTGTCCATATGTGCGTGGGTTTATCTCTGGGCTTTCTATCCTGTTCCATTGATCGATCTTTCTGTTTTTGTGCCAGTACCATACTGTCTTGATTACCGTAGCCTTGTAGTATTGTCTGAAGTCTGGGAGCCTGATTCCTCCAGCTCCGTTTTTCGTTCTCAAGATTGCTTTGGCTATTCGGGGTCTTTTGTGTTTCCATACAAATTGCAAAATTTTTTGTTCTAGTTCTGTGAAAAATGCCAGTGGTAGTTTCATAGGGATTGCATTGAATCTATAGATTGCTTTGGGTAGTAGAGTCATTTTCACAATGTTGATTCTTCCAATCCAAGAACATGGTATATCTCTCCATCTATTTATATCATCTTTAATTTCTTTCATCAGTGTCTTATAATTTTCTGCATACAGGTCTTTTGTCTCCTTAGGTAGGTTTATTCCTAGATATTTTTTTCTTTTTGTTGCAATGGTAAATGGGAGTGTTTTCTTGATTTCACTTTCAGATTTTTCATCATTAGTATATAGGAATGCCAGAGATTTCTGTGCATTAATTTTGTATCCTGCCACTTTACCAAATTCATTGATTAGCTCTAGTAGTTTTCTGGTAGCATCTTTAGGATTCTCTATGTATAGTATCATGTCATCTGCAAACAGTGACAGCTTTACTTCTTCTTTTCCGATTTGGATTCCTTTTATTTCCTTTTCTTCTCTGATTGCTGTGGCTAAAACTTCCAAGACTATGTTGAATAAGAGTGGTGAGAGTGGGCAACCTTGTCTTGTTCCTGATCTTAGTGGAAATGCTTTCAAAAACTGGGATATTTATCTACAAATTTCTATCTCTCTTTGGTAGAGAGTCACTCTTGAAACATTGACTTACTTATATTCTAGCCACCCCATGCCAGTGGTGGGAGTATCCCAGACACAAATGCAGGCAGCCCTCTGTGTGTATGAACTGTCTGCAGATTATCTCAGATGTGAGCAGAAGTATTGTGGCTCCACACTAAATGGACCCAAGTCACATGAATTTTTGTCTTATGGATATCTCTGGAATCACACAGCCCTTCCATCCTCACTGTCACCACCTGTGTTTAGACCACCATCATCTTTCAGCAAGATCACTGCCACCATCGTAAGTAAATATTCTCCCTACTTCCTGTCTCCTCACCTTTAATCAGTTCTCGACCCAACTCCTAGAAGGAGCTTTCTAAGATAGAAATAAAATCATGCTAGTCCCCTTTTAAAATTTTTTAAATTATTCCCTAAAGTCCACTCTTCAATGGCCTTATAAAATCTTCCATTATCAGCCCCTTCCCCCTCTTGATTCTCATTGAACCCTATGCCATCTTTTTTTTCCATCTCTTGCCCCTCCCTCACCCTGCCCTCTGTCTCTCTCTTCCAACTCTCTCCCCAGTCACTTTTATCTCCTGATACAACAATTTCTCTGCCTTTTCCTCCTCCCTCAATTCCATTTTCCTGGCCAACGTGTACTGACCCTTCAAGTCTGAGCCTAAATATTACCTCTTCAGGAAACTTTTCCATTTCTGTTTCTTTAGACCATGTTAACTCCCCCAGCCTGATGCTTCCATACAACACTGCAAATTCTCTATCATAATCACACCATGCTTTATTAGAGCAATCTGACCATGACCATCACACCCTTACAATATCAAGTCTATTTTCTTCTCCCCTTATCTCTCCAGTGAAAGGAAGAGTACCTGGCATATAGCAAGTGCTCAGCAAATATTGAATGAATGATTGACGATTAACACTTGCCTTTGATTATGTGCTTCTGTATTCCTTGAAGGAAGGATTCAGGAAAAAAAGTGAATCATGAATAGATCGCCATGCTCTTGTGGCGACTCTAATAAGAGGCTGTGAAACATAGTGTCTGTGCCATCCTTGTTCTCATTTCTGATGGATGGAAAAATATTTACAAAATAAAGGTGGGTTTGAAGTCTAGTTGAGTTGATATCTATAAAAAGCAGAGATATTATGATGTGTTGAATCACTTTCTACAAATTTGATGGCCTGAATCACCCCCTTAAATGATCTGACTGACATCTTTCTTTATCCTACTTGCACTGATTTTCATTGTAAAACTGGTTAATATTGGCAGGACAGAGCTGAATAGTAAAATCTCTGACATGCTAAATCCAGAAAGAATGTTTTGTTTCAGTACAGAAAGAATGATGTTTCTGCTTGAGGGTTTCAGTTTGGGCCTCATCTGAAAGCTACACTTTTTGTCCCCAAAGAGCAAAATGTCAAATGCTTTTCCACTGATGCAGAATAAGTGAAATACAGAGGCTTCCAGTGAGAATAATACAGAAATGAAAAACAAGATCAAAGAGAGAGAAGCCATTCCCAAGGCCAGGAGCAACCAGCAGCTGGAACTGGTAGAACACGTTTGAAGAACTGCTCTTTAGAAATAGTTGATGAAGGCTCTGCATTTAAAATGTTAACTTTCAGTGATAATTCATCAAAAGGCTGCAAAGTTTCTGTCAGTCATGTTAAAGTAGCCCTACTCTGAGGGCCGTTCCATCACAGAATGATGTTGAGAAGAGGCTCATCAGAATCTGTATAATGTGAGAAGACTACATATTGAGAGAAGACCACACAGAGAAAGTATGTCCTCCTGTGAATCATCATGAATTCAGTCATGGAAAATGATGTGGTGACAAATGCAGAGTCGTTGCTAGCTGTGGCTGGTACCCATGACTCTCTTTTTTTTAAGACTTGTTCTGAGGAAAGACTTTCTTTTTTAAAGAAATTATTTTATTGAGTATACTTGATTTACAGTTTTGTGTTAATTTCTGCTGTACAGCAAAGTGATTCAGTTATACATGTATATAAATTTATTTTCATATTCTTTTCCATCATGTTATCACAGGATATTGAATACAGTTCCTTGCGCTATACAGTAGGACCTTGTTATTTATCCATTCTATATATAATAGTTTGTATCTGCAGATCTCTGATTCCCAATCCATCTGTCCCCAACACCCCTCCCCCTTTTTACCACAAGTCTGTTCTCTATGTCTGTGAGCAGATGACTCTCTTCTCAATGGTACCCCGATGTTCATTTAATTGGCCACTACTTCCCTACACAACCCACTTATTTGGGGAGTGGGAAGCTTAAGCCATCATCACGTCACATTATCCTGGCCCCAGTATTGACTCTTTGATGGCCATATGGCCTAAGTGATCCAATCAGAACAAACCTTGTAAATTTTGCTTAGGGTTTCTGGACAAAAGTGTTTTCTCTCATCCTCCGGATCTGCGAATGTGTAGTCTGAGCAGTTACAACTACCTTACTCTGTCTTACAGCAGTAAGACATAGCCAGCATTTCTGGATAAAACCCACTTGATTATTATTCTGCTTCTGGAGTCTTCCAAATACATAAGTCAATCAATTCATGATTATTTACCTTAGTTTATGTTTATTTTTCTGTTACTTATTACCAAAAATATTACAACTTTGTTTCCTTGTATACTGAGTCTTAAAAACTATGAAAATTCTTTTGAGGCTAAACCATACATAAGAAAGAATAACAACATATGATTCGTGTATTCAATTAATGTTTACTGAGAGTCTACTACGTAAAAAGCTCCATGACAGTCTTGGGTATACAATGGCAGATGAAATAGACAGTATGTTAAGGGATACAGGTAGTTAAATGAGCAAATACAGTATTGAGTGGTAAATGTTATAGTAGGGTAAGTACAGGCTACTTGTGGGCCCATAATAAGACCATGTTATGTGGTTTAGGATATTCAGGGCAGGATTCTCAGGAGGAGGGAAATTTTTTTTCTAAAACTTGTGTGTGTGTGTGTGTGTGTGTGTGTGTGTGTGTGTGTGCTTGTGCATGCACGCATGCATATGTGCTCATGCGCTTCAAGGGAATTCCCAGCAGAGAAAATAGCATGTGGGTGGGCTCAGAAATAGAAGCAAAAAGTGAAAGAAATTCAGTTTGGCTAAAGCACAGATGTCAGGAGCTGGATAGGGTCATAGTGTGAGACAAGCCAGAAAAGTAGAAAAAACGCCCATGCAGGAACTACTTGTCCATGTTAAGGAGTTCAGACTCTCCTGAGAGCAATAGAAAAGGGCTGCAGGGTGTTAAACAGAGGAATGTCATGATCTAATTCACTGTCTTGTGGATCCAAAGAAAGAAATAATGAACTAGAGGAGGGACAAATTCAAGGCCAGACAAAGAAGTTGTCAAAAATGCAGGAGTTAGGGGAATGGGGCTATTAAGGATTAATTAAACCACTTTTATACAGGTTGTGACAAAGAAAGTTAGAGGATATGCATAGGAGACAAAAGGGGAAAGGTTTGGAGAGAGACATGGCACTGTTGCCAAAGTATTGGCCCTCTGTGCAATGATGTCAAAAAGAAATACGGAGACAGAGTTTTGGAGGAAAGAGAAAGAGTAACTTTATTTCTTTGCCAGACAAAGAGGGAACTCAGCAGGCTAGTAGTGCCTCAGAAACTGTGCCTACCCTTGAGGGGGTAGTGAGGAGTTTTATAGTGCTCAAGGAGCAGGGCATGATCAGCTCGTGGACAATTCTTGGATTGGTTGGCATTAAGGTGAAATTTTAAGCATAATTAACCTTCTGGTTTCAATCAGTCTAGGGTCTATGTTCTTGTGGTCAGCAGTTTTCATCTGGTGGGGGTCTGCTTCTTGAAAAAACAACTTAGAAATGTGTGTCAGGCATTTATCTGTATCTTTCAGGGAAAGTTCAGTGATTCTGTGATGTGGCAGAATTACAGTCTAAATTGTTACTAGTTTCCCAACCAAACAGCTATTCTGTTTCTCCATCTTCACGTTTCCCAATCATTAATTCTTGAGTCAGCATTTTACTTCAAAACACAAGGACAACTCCCCAAAACACACCACCAGACGTGAACCTGCCCACTAGAGAGACAAGATCCAGCCTCATCCACCACAACACAGGCACTAGTCCCCTCCACTAGGAAGCCTACACAACCCACTGAACCAACGTTAGCCACTGGAGACAGACATCAAAAACAGCGGGAACTACGAACCTGCAGTCTGCAAAAAGGAGACCCCAAACACAGTAAGATAAGCAAAATGAGAAGACAGAAAAACACACAGCAGATGAAGGAGTAAGATAAAAATGTGCCAGACCTAACAAATGAAGAGGAAATAGCCAGTCTACCTGAAAAAGAATTCAGAATAATGATGGTAAGGATGATTCGAAATCTTGGAAATAGAATGGACAAAATGCAAGAATCAGTTAACAAGGACCTAGAAGAAATAAAAATGAAACAAGCAACGATGAACAACACAATAAATGAAATTAAAAGTACTCTAGATGGGATCAATAGCAGAATAACTGAGGCAGAAGAACGGATAAGTGACCTGGAAGATAAAATAGTGGAAATAACTACTGCAGAGCAGAATAAAGAAAAAAGAATGAAAAGAACTGAGGACAGTCTCAGAGACCTCTGGGACAACATTAAACACACCAACATTCGAATTATAGGGGTTCCAGAAGAAGAAGAGAAAAAGAAAGGGACTGAGAAAATATTTGAAGAGATTATAGTTGAAAACTTCCCTAATATGGGAAAGGAAATAGTTAATCAAGTCCAGGAAGCACAGAGAGTCCCATACAGGATAAATACCAGGAGAAATATGCCAAGACACATATTAATCAAACTGTCAAAAATTAAATACAAAGAAAGCATATTAAAAGCAGCAAGGGAAAAACAACAAATAACACATAAGGGAATCCCCATAAGGTTAACAGCTGATCTCTCAGCAGAAACCCTACAAGCCAGAAGGGAGTGGCAGGACATACTGAAAGTGATGAAGGAGAAAAACCTGCAGCCAAGACTACTCTACCCAGCAAGGATCTCATACAGATTTGATGGAGAAATTAAAAGCTTTACAGACAAGCAAAAGCTGAGAGAGTTCAGCACCACCAAACCAGCTTTACAACAAATACTAAAGGATCTTCTCTAGGCAAGAAACACAAGAGAAGGAAAAGACCTATAATAACGAACCCAAAACAATTTAGAAAATGGGAATAGGAACATACATATCAATAATTACCTTAAATGTAAATGGACTAAATGCTCCCACCAAAAGACACAGATTAGCTGAATGGATACAAAAACAAGATCCTTATATATGCTGTCTACAAGAGACCCACTTCAGACCTAGAGACACATACAGACTGAAAGTAAGAGGATGGAAAAAGATATTCCATGCAAATGGAAACCAAAAGAAAGCTGGAGTAGCAATTCTCATATCAGACAAAATAGACTTTAAAATAAGGACTATTAAAAGAGACAAAGAAGGACACTACATAATGATCAACGGATCGATCCAAGAAGAAGATATAACAATTGTAAATATTTATGCACCCAACATAGGAGCACCTCAATACATAAGGCAAATACTAACAGCCATAAAAGGGGAAATCGACAGTAACACATTCATAGTAGGGGACTTAAACACCCCACTTTCACCCATGGACAGATCATCCAAAATGAAAATAAATAAGGAAACACAAGCTTTAAATGATACATTAAACAAGATGGACTTAATTGATATTTATAGGACACTCCATCCAAAAACAACAGAATACACATTTTTCTCAAGTGCTCATGGAACATTCTCCAGGATAGACCATATCTTGGGTCACAAATCAAGCCTTGGGAAATTTAAGAAAATTGAAATTGTATCAAGTATCTTTTCTGACCACAACGCCATGAGACTAGATATCAATTACAGGAAAAGATCTGTAAAAAATACAAACACATGGAGGCTAAACAATACACTACTTAATAATGAAGTGATCACTGAAGAAATCAAAGAGGAAATCAAAAAATACCTAGAAACAAATGACAATGGAGACACAATGACCCAAAACCTATTGGATGCAGTAAAAGCAGTTCTAAGGGGGAAGTTTATAGCAATACAAGCCCACCTTAAGAAGCAGGAAACATCTCGAATAAACAACCTAACCTTGCACCTCAAGCAATTAGAGAAAGAAGAACAAAAAAACCCCAAAGCTAGCAGAAGGAAAGAAATCATAAAAATCAGATCAGAAATAAATGAAAAAGAAATGAAGGAAACAATAGCAAAGATCAATAAAACTAAAAGCTGGTTCTTTGAGAAGATAAACAAAATAGGTAAACCACTAGCCAGACTCATCAAGAAAAAAAGGGAGAAGACTCAAATCAATAGAATTAGAAATGAAAAAGGAGAGGTAACAACTGACACTGCAGAAATAAAAGAGATCATGAGAGATTACTACAAGCAACTCTATGCCAATAAAATGGACAATTTGGAAGAAATGGACAAATTCTTAGAAATGCACAACCTGCCAAGACTGAATCAGGAAGAAATAGAAAATATAAACAGACCAATCACAAGCACTGAAATTGAAACTGTGATTAAAAATCTTCCAACAAAGAAAAGCCCAGGACCAGATGGCTTCACAGGCGAATTCTATCAAACATTTAGAGAAGAGCTAACACCTATCCTTCTCAAACTGTTCCAAAATATAGCAGAGGGAGGAACACTCCCAAACTCCTTCTACGAGGCCACCATCACCTTGATACCAAAACCAGACAAGGATGTCACAAAGAAAGAAAACTACAGGCCAATATCACTGATGAACATAGATGCAAAAATCCTCAACAAAATACTAGCAAACAGAATCCAACAGCACATTAAAAGGATCATACACCATGAACAAGTGGGGTTTATTCCAGGAATGCAAAGATTCTTCAATATGCGCAAATCTATCAATGTGATAAACCATATTAACAAATTGAAGGAAAAAAACCATATGATCATCTCAATAGATGCAGAGAAAACTTTTGACAAAATTCAACACCCATTTATGATAAAATCCCTGCAGAAAGTAGGCATAGAGGGAACTTTCCTCAACATAATAAAGGCCATATATGACAAGCCCACAGCCAACATCATCCTCAATGGTGAAAAACTGAAACCATTTCCACTAAGATCAGGAACAAGACAAGGTTGCCCACACTCACCACTCTTATTCAACATAGTCTTGGAAGTTTTAGCCACAGCAATCAGAGAAGAAAAGGAAATAAAAGGAATCCAAATCGGAAAAGAAGAAGTAAAGCTGTCACTGTTTGCAGATGACATGATACTATACATAGAGAATCCTAAAGATGCTACCAGAAAGCTACTAGAGCTAATCAATGAATTTGGTAAAGTGGCAGGATACAAAATTAATGCACAGAAATCTCTGGCATTCCTATATACTAATGATGAAAAATCTGAAAGTGAAATCAGAAAACACTCCCATTTACCATTGCAACAAAAAGAAAAAAAATATCTAGGAATAAACCTACCTAAGGAGACAAAAGACCTGTATGCAGAAAATTATAAGACACTGATGAAAGAAATTAAAGATGATATAAATAGATGGAGAGATATACCATGTTCTTGGATTGGAAGAATCAACATTGTGAAAATGACTCTACTACCCAAAGCAATCTATAGATTCAATGCAATCCCTATCAAACTACCACTGGCATTTTTCACAGAACTAGAACAAAAAATTTTGCAATTTGTATGGAAACACAAAAGACCCCGAATAGCCAAAGCAATCTTGAGAACGAAAGAAGGAACTGGAGGAATCAGGCTCCCAGACTTCAGACTATACTACAAAGCTACAGTTATCAAGACGGTATGGTACTGGCACAGAAACAGAAAGATCGATCAATGGAACAGGATAGAAAGCCCAGAGATAAACCCACGCATATATGGACACCTTATCTTTGGTAAAGGTGGCAGGAATGTACAGTGGAGAAAGGACAGCCTCTTCAATAAGTGGTGCTGGGAAAACTGGACAGGTACATGTAAAAGTATGAGGTTAGATCACTCCCTAACACCATACACAAAAATAAGCTCAAAATGGATTAAAGACCTGAATGTAAGGCCAGAAACTATCAAACTCTTAGAGGAAAACATAGGCAGAACACTCTATGACATAAATCAAAGCAAGATCCTTTCTGACCCACCTCCTAGAGTAATGGAAATAAAAACAAAAATAAACAAATGGGACCTAATGAAACTTCAAAGCTTTTGCACAGCAAAGGAAACCATAAACAAGACCAAAAGACAACCCTCAGAATGGGAGAAAATATTTGCAAATGAAGCAACCGACAAAGGATTAATCTCCAAAATTTGCAAGCAGCTCATGCAGCTCAATAACAAAAACCAAACAACCCAATCCAAAAATGGGCAGAAGACTTAAATAGACATTTCTCCAAAGAAGATATACAGACTGCCAACAAACACATGAAAGAATGCTCAACATCGTTAATCATTAGAGAAATGCAAATCAAAACTACAATGAGATATCATCTCACACCAGTCAGAATGGCCATCATCAAAAAATCTAGAAACAATAAATTCTGGAGAGGGTGTGGAGAAAAGGGAACACTCTTGCACTGCTGGTGGGAATGTGAATTAGTTCAGCCACTATGGAGAACAGTATGGACGTTCCTTAAGAAACTACAAATAGAACTACCATATGACCCAGCAATCCCACTACTGGGCATATACCCTGAGAAAACCAACATTCAAAAAGAGTCATGTACCAAAATGTTCATTGCAGCTCTATTTACAATAGCCCAGAGATGGAAACAACCTAAGTGCCCATCATCGGATGAATGGATAAAGAAGATGTGGCACATATATACAATGGAATATTACTCAGCCATAAAAAGAAACGAAATTGAGCTATTTGTAATGAGGTAGATAGACCTAGAGTCTGTCATACAGAGTGAAGTAAGTCAGAAAGAAAAAGACAAATACCGTATGCTAACACATATATATGGAATTTAAGAAAAAAAATGTCATGAAGAACCTAGGGGTAAGGCAGGAATAAAGATGCAGACCTCCTAGAGAACGGACTTGAGGTTATGGGGAGGGGGAAGGGTGAGCTGTGACAGGGCGAGAGAGAGTCATGGGCATATACACACTAACAAACGTAGTAAGGTAGATAGCTAGTAGGAAGCAGCCGCATGGCCCAGCTATATTGGCTCGGTGCTTTGTGACTGCCTGGAGGGGTGGGATAGGGAAGGTGGGAGGGAGGAAGATGCAAGAGGGAAGACATATGGGAACATATGTTTATGTATGACTGATTCACTTTGTTATAAAGCAGAAACTAACACACCATTGTAAAGCAAATATACCCCAATAAAGATGTTAAAAAAAAAAAAACACAAGGACACAGGGGCTTGTACATGGTTTCAGCACAAGGAGGGATGGAAGAGTGGGCAGAGCCCCACAGGGAGGGAGAAAAGGAGTGCTGATTGGTTATGCCAGAGTGGCCTTGCTTTTAAGGGAGAAACAAGTCAGTTTGTCAAAAGCAAGTCATTTGTCAACCTGAGGTGATTACACATTTACACCAAGGTGAATGCATTTGTTTTAGATTGTTATTGAAGTTAAAAAATAGCTGTCTCTCACCATTCTCTCCATTGAATAGATCATTTTCTACAAAGGTACATACGTGCACCCACACTGCTCACTACCTGGGAGACAGCTAGGAAAGGAACTCTAGTTTTACCACATTTAAGTAACTGTGACACTCAGTTGTGTTGGTTTTGTTCTTGTTTTCATTCTATGGGCAGGGGTTCAGTGGAAGCAGTAGAGGCCTTGGATTTATTTAATTTTTGGGTTGACTCCTGACTCTCTCCACTTACTGTGTGATCTTGGGACCTTATTCAATCTCTCTATGCCTCAGTTTTCTTATATCTTAAAAAGAAATATGACCATCTACTTGTATCAATTCACTTTTGATATATAACAAACCACCTCCAAAACTCAGTGGCTTAAAGTGTGAAGTATTTATGAGCTCATACTTTTGTGCAGGCTTGGCTGTTTTGGGCATAGCTCATTCACGTGTCTATGACCAATCGAGGGCTGGCTGGAGGCTGGTATGCTAATCTTGCCCAGGTTGTCTCACATATCTGGGTTTCAACTGTAGCAGCTCATCTCCTCTCATCTCTAACTCACCTTCCAACAGGATGGCCTGGACTTCTCCTGGTGACAGGGTGAAAATGTGCCAGTCCTCTTAGAAGTCTAGACTCAGAGCTGACACCAAACTTTTTCTGCTTTCTATTGGCCAAAGCAAGCCACAAGGCTGGCCTAGATTTAAGAGAGTGGACAAACAGATTCCTCTACTCCATGGGAGGAGTTGTAGAGGCACACGGCAAGGGATACATCCACATATATCCATATATATATATTTTCATATATATATGAAGGAGAAGAATAGCATCAATTTTTGGGAATCTCCCACACTCTTACCCTGCATTGTTGGGAAAAATCAATGACAACACACCTGAAGAGGCCTAGTACAGCGCCTGGTACACAGATGCTCAGTACCTGTTAATGTCTCCCTTCCTATAAATACCAACAGCAAGATCAGACACAATGGAGATCACCCCCTGCACAGTGCTGCAGGAGGAGGTGACAGAAGCAAAACAGATAAACTTTTTATACATGCCTCAGCATTACTTATGCCTTTGCCAATAGGCAAGTGTTTTTAAAAAAGATTTTCAAAAGAGCAAAATTACAGGGCTTACTTTTAGAAAAAGGAGGCAATGTGGTCTTTCTCTGGCTCATCTTTCCTTTTCTCCCCAAGAATACCCTCAGAATGATAGGACTTTACATTCTCTTCTCTGGAGGAACAATGTGTTATTTTGGTCTGCCTTTGATCACCGGTGATTCACTTTAAATGCGGTGCTGCTGGAAAAATGCAGAAAGCAGACTTGCAATCAGAAAAATGACTAAGTACAAACGGCATCCTCTGAATTTCTGTCCTTGTTTCCCAGGAGTTTTTTGGTTTTTTCTTAATTCCTTTGACCTATGAGAACCAACCAGTCTGGGAAATGTGGGCTGCGTCCTAATTCTTTGGCTGTTCACATCAATATTGTCTCTGAGTTCTGTGGAGTTAACTGGGGAATGTCTTCCTGTGGAATTTGCCCAGGAGACATTTGACTTAAAGATGTCAAGCACATAAAATGAGGCTTTTGCTGACAAAGTAGGCAAAAATGATGCGTTAAGTTAAATTACCATTAATTTCACAAAATGTACCCAGAGCCTGAAAATTTTGCAGAGGCTTCACTTCAACTAGTATAACTTTATCCTAAGGAAACAAGTGGAAAAGTTGTGTGTTATTTATTTATTTTATTATTTTTTTAAACATCTTTATTGGAGTATAATTGCTTTACAATGGTGTGTTAGTTTCTGCTTTACAACAAAGTGAATCAGTTATACATATACATATATCCCCATATCTCTTCCCTCTTGCATCTCCCTCCCTCCCACACTCTCCATCCCATTGCTCTAGGTGGTCACAAAGCACCGAGCTGATCTCCCTGTGCTATGCGGCTGCTTCCCACTAGCTCTTTTGCATTTGGTAGTGTATGTCCATGCCACTCTCTCACTTTGTGCCACCTTACCCTTCCCCCTCATATCCTCAAGTCCATTCTCTTGTAGGTCTGTGTCTTTATTCCCGTCTTGCCCCTAGGTTCTTAAAGATTTTTTGTTTTGTTTTGTTTTAGATTCCATATATATGTGTCAGCATACAGTATTTGTTTTACTCTTTCTGACTTACTTCACTCTGTATGACAGTCTCTAGGTCCATCTACCTCACTACAAATAACTCAATTTTGTTTCTTTATGGCTGAGTAATATTCCTTTGTATATATGTGCCACATCTTCTTTATCCATTCATCCGATGATGGACACTTAGGTTGCTTCCAGTCATGGCTATTATAAATAGAGCTGCAATGAACATTGTGGTGTATGACTCTTAAAATTATGGTTTTCACAGGGTATACGCCCAGTAGTGGGATTGCTGGGTCGTATGGTAGTTCTATTTTAGTTTTTAAAGGAAACTCCATACTGTTCTCCATAGTGGCTGTATCAACTTGCAACCCTGCCAACAGTACAAGAGGGTTCCATTTTCTCCACACCCCCTCCAGCATTTATTGTTTGTAGATTTTTTGATGATGGCCATTCTGACTGCTGTGAGATGATATCTCATTGTAGTTTTGATATGCATTTCTTTAATGATTAATGATGTTGAGCATTCTTTCATGTGTTTCTTGGCAATCTGTATATCTGCTTTGGAGAAATGTCTATTTAGGTCTTCTGCCCATTTTTGGATTGGGTTGTTTGTTTTTATGATATTGAGTTGCATGAGCTCCTTGTAAATTTTGGAGATTTATCCTTTGTCAGTTGCTTCATTTGCAAATATTTTCTCCCATTCTGAGGGTTGTCTTTTGGTCTTGTTTATGGTTTCCTTTGCTGTGCAAAAGCTGTGAAGTTTCATTAGGTCCCATTTGTTCATTTTTGTTTTTATTTCCATTTCTCTAGGAGGTGGGTCAAAAAGGATCTTGCTGTGATTTATGTCATAGAGTGTTCTTCCTATGTTTTCCTCTAAGAGTTTTATAGTGCCTGGCCTTACATTTAGGTCTTTAATCCATTTTGAGCTTATTTTTGTGTATGGTGTTAGGGAGTGTTCTAATTTCATTCTTATACAAGTAGCTGTCCAGTTTTCCTAGTACCACTTATTGATGAGGCTGTCATTTCTCTATTGTATATTCTTGCCTCCTTTATCAAAACTAAGTTGACCATATGTGCATGGGTTTATCTCTGGGCTTTCAATTCTGTTCCATTGATCTATATTTTTGTTTTTGTGCCAGTACCATACTGTCTTGATTTCTGTAGCTTTGTACTACAATCTGAAGTCTGGGAACCTGGTTCTTCCAGCTCCGTTTTTCTTTCTAAGATTGCTTTGGCTATTCGGGGTCTTTTGTGTTTCCATACAAATTGTGAAATATATTTTCTAGTTCTGTGAAAAATGCCAGTGGTAGTTTGATAGCGATTTCATTGAATCTGTAAATTGCTTTGGGTAGTAGAGCCATTTTCACAATGTTGATTCTTCCAATCCAAGAACATGGTATATCTCTCCATCTGTTTGTATCATCTTTAATTTCTTTCATCAGTATCTTATAATTTTCTGCATACAGGTCTGTTGTCTCCTTAGGTAGGTTTATTCCTAGATATTTTATTCTTTTTGTTGCAGTGGCAAATGGGAGTGTTTTCTTAATTTCACTTTCAGATTATTCATCATTAGTGTATAGGAATGCCAGAGACTTCTGTGCATTAATTTTGTATCCTACTACTTTACCAAATTCACTGATTAGCTCTAGTAGTTTTCTGGTAGCATCTTTAGGATACTGTATGTATAGCATCATGTCATCTGCAAACAGTGACAGCTTTATTTCTTCTTTTCCGATTTGGATTCCTTTTATTTCTTTTTCTTCTCTGATTGCTGTGGTTAAAACTTCCAAAACTTTGTTGAATAATACTGGTGAGAGTGGGTAACCTTGTCTTGTTCCTGGTCTTAGTGGAAATGGTTTCAATTTTTCACCATTGAGGATGATGTTGGCTGTGTGTTTGTCATATATGGCCTTTATTATGTTGAGGTAAGTTCCCTCTATGCCTACTCTGTGGAGGGTTTTTATCATGAATGGGTGTTGAATCTTGTGAAAAGCTTTCTCTGCATCTATTGAGATGATCATATGGTTTTTCTCCTTCAGTTGTTAATATGGTGCATCACACTGATTGATTTACGTATATTGAAGAATCCTTGTATTCCTGGGATAAACCCCACTTGATCATTGTGTATGGTCCTTTTAATGTGCTGTTGGATTCTGAGTTGTATGTTTTTTAAAAATAGACTTTAATGGGGTTTAATTTTAGATTTATGGAAAATTTATAAAGAGATTTCAGAGAATTTCCATATACTTCTCATCCGTTTTCCCCTAATGTTAAGAGATTATGTATATTCCCATGGGACTTTTGTCATAACTAAGCAATCAACATTGATGTATTACTATTAAGTAGACTCCAGGTTTATTTGGATTTCACCAGCTTTTCCATTAGTGTCATCTTTCTGTCCCAGGATCCAGTCTAGGAGGCCACATTGCACTTATTGTTGTCTCAATATCTTCTGGTCTGTGACAGTTTCTCAGTCTTTCCTTCTTTTTTCCTTTTTTAATGATATTGATAGTTTTGAGCTGTACTGGTGAAATATTTTATAGAACTTCCCTCCATTGTTTTGGTTTAATGTTTTTCTCATGATTAGACTGGGGTTATGAATTTTTGGAAAGAATACCACAGAGGTGACCATCTTGGTATTCCTGTCACATCATCTCAGGGGTACATGATATAAAAGCATGCTGTGGAAGCATAGTGTACAAGAGTGAGGAACTGGAAAAAAAATGCTCAAAACAGGGAATTCATTTATTATCTTTTGTCATGTCCATATATAAGGATATCTCATAGTCCTTATACATTATGATGTAGGTTAATATTTTTAGACATAAAAAGCAGGTTGCAAACCAGGAGATACAGTAAGATTTCATTTAGTAATTAAAAAATATCTTTATGTATATGTGTTTTAAAAACTCTGCACACTGCCTCACAACAACCCTACAGGGAAGACACTGTCAAACCAGAATATGCCCTTGAGGGCCCTGAGGTCTGCCCATGACTATAATAGCAGTGTACTTTCCTCCCCAGGAGCCAGTGTCCATGGCCACACAGCAGTTGATCCTGTGACCTGGGAAGCAGAAAGACACCTTCCACCAGAAGGAATAGGTGTTTTTCAAAGGTATGAACTACATGATGGGGCTAATGATGTCTCCTAGATTTATTGCAAAGAGTAAACAAGGTAACATGTATGAAAGTATTTGACCCAAAAGGTAATTATGGATGTTGGCCATGGGAAGAGTAGGTCATATGGGGGAGGGAATTCTGCCAAGGCAATTCCTGTTCTTCCTTTAAATGTGGACACATGGACTCATTTTTTCAGAAATAACCCTCTGCATGTTGGTTGCCTGAGCCCACAGCCCTGAGGCCTTCCTTTCCACGGTTGTCAATGGGGGCTGATGGTGTCATTAGTCTAGGAAGTGGAAGTAAACTCCCGACCAGGGGGTCCTGTGGATGACCCTTCTGGGGTTCCTTTTCTGTTCTATGCTTTGCACTTTACTATACAGTTCTGAAGAACAAGGGCAATGTTTTGTCAACCCCAGTGTCTAAGATGGTGTTTGGTACAGACTAGATGCTCAAAATGTGTTTAATTAGTAAAACTAGCAAGACAAGTCTTCTGTAATATTGAAGCCTCCTCACATCTTTTTCACCTTCTTTCTTCTTTTCCCCTTTAGGAACTTTAGTGTGATCTAACTGCCTCATCCTCTCTTGTTGAAACTCTTAAAACTGACCATTAGGAACTCAAAGAACTTTTCCCACCTCTGGGCCTTCATACTTGCTGTTCCCCATGCCTGGAATGTTCTTCCCCCTGGTCACTGCATGCCAGCTCCTTCTGACCTTCAGTCCTCAGCTCATAAGCTTCTTCCCTAGAGAGGCCTTGTTGGCCATGCCTGCTCTCGACTTGGAGCCTTTGTTCATGTTGTTTTCTTGTTTGGAAAGCTTTTTGCTCTAAACTGCCTGGTCAATTTCTACAGCTTATGAAGATGAAGATACATGTTATCGGTCTTTTCTATGGTAGAAAAGAATCAAGGCCATCAAAAAAGTGGTCCAGAGGATGGAATGAGAGTCTTGAAGTAAGCATGTATGGAGAAGAATCTGATGGCACTCACTCACTAGGGGAATTTCATTATGCAGTTGTGTCAAGCCAAGCAGACCTGGATTCAAAACTCATCTCTATAATTAACTGGCTATGTAGATTTTGACAAGATACTTAGTATCTCTCAGGCTCAATTTGTTATCTACGAAAAATGGAGAGCTGGGCTTCCCTGGTGGCGCAGTGGTTGAGAGTCTGCCTGCCGATGCAGGGGACATGGGTTTGTGCCCCGGTCCGGGAAGATCCCACATGCCGTGGAGCAGCTGGGCCCGTGAGCCATGGCCACTGGGCCTGTGTGTCCAGAGCCTGTGCTCTGCAACGGGAGAGGCCACAACAGTGAGAGGCCCGTGTACCGCAAAAAAAAAAAAAAAAAAAAAAAGGAGAGCCATACATATTACCTTATTGGATTGTCATGAGACTTAATTACGATTATGTTGTAAAATCATTCAGCCAAGTTTCTAGCAGATAGAATAGGCTCAAATATTATTTTCCTTTTCTCTCGCTACACACCAACGTTTCCTCTAGGATAGTGCAAAGGTACTCTTCAGCCAAATTATAAAATAAGGGATAATTATTTGGGGCACCATTAATGCCCCATCTCCCCCATTTTGGCCCATTTGGCATATTGAAAGGAATGATTAATAATTATCTCTTTGTGGGTATATACATTGTTTTGTTTCTTTTAGCCAGGATCTTGTTCTCAACTCTGACTGAAGTAAAGAAAACTGGAAAGAAGCTTACTTATCCAAAGCTATTAATAGAAAATTGTCCAGATAACTTTCTGAGGGTATATCAGTTAGAAATACTATTTGGTTGTTAGTAATAAAAAGCTGAAAATAGTGACTTGTATCAACTAGTGGTTTTATTTTTCTCATAATAAAATTGGTGACAATGTGGTTGTCTTCATGATATCAAAGACCCAGGTTCCTTTTATCTTTCTGCTGAGCCTGCCTTGGCAAATGCTTGCTTCTTTCTAGTCACATGATGGCTGATCCACCTTCAACTTCAGGTAGAAAAAAGGGATGGCTATAGGGGTTAGAAGATAAAGGTACAGGCCAGTACCCAAAGGTATCTCCCTCCTTTTTAAGACTATCTCAGAAACTGCTCTGTAACTTCCACTGACATCTCAACAGTTAGACCAGTGTTGCAAAGCAGAACTATCTGCAATGATGGAAATGTTCTGTATCTGAACTGCCCAAGATGGTAGCTACTAGCTACTTGTGACCTATTAGCATTTAAAATGTGGTTCCTGTAACTGAGGAAATGAATTTTTTTTTTTTTTTTTTTTTGCGGTAAGCAGGCCTCTCACTATTGCGGCCTCTCCCGTTGCGGAGCACAGGCTCTGGACGCGCAGGCTCAGCGGCCATGGCTTACCGGCCCAGCCGCTCCGCGGCATGTGGGATCTTCCCGGACCGGGGCACGAACCCGTGTCCCCTGCATCGGCAGGCGGACTCTCAACCACTGTGCCACCAGGGAAGCCCCTGAATTTTTAATTTTACTTAATTTTAATAAATTTGAATTTAAGCAGCTACATGTGCTACTGGCTATCATATTTGACAGTGCAGGGCTAGACCTTTGACACATGACTATTCCGTCTGTAAGAAAGGCTGGGAAATGTGAGTTTGGGGCTGACACATGGCCACCTCCATCAAATTGTGCTTTTCTTAATAAGGAAAAACAAACAAATAAAAACAATTACAGGCTAGGCAAATAGCTGTCTCTACAACAGAGTGATAGTTGCATGCTGACACTCCTTAAACCCAAAGGAATGGAATCTTGATTCGTTCATCACAAACATGAGGAATGTTGTAGCAGAGCAGACATGATGTACCTGAAAAGCAGAATCCCAGAGCTGAAGTTCAATTCAAATATCTTCTTTTCACAATGAGGAAACTGAGGGGTGACTGAGAGGCCTAATTAAGAGGTAAATGGCAAATGCAAAGTATCACATATAGAATGGATAAACAACAAGGTCCTACTGTATAGCACAGGGAACTAAAGTCAATATCCTGTGATAAACCATAATGGAAAATAATATGAAAAAGAACATATATATATATGAATCACTTTGCTGTACAGCAGAAACTAACACAACATTGTAAATCAACTAAATTTCAATAAAGTAATTTTTTAAAAAAGAGGTAAATGGGATAATCTGCTCTGAAATAATAGAGAGATGATCTAGTGTTTTTTAAAGCATCACCCATGGTAAAATACAAAATCTCAGAAAGAAAATGCTCTCTGCCAATGGTTTTTAAAATGCGATGAAGAGCTAAAGAGATTTTGATGCCACCTATTGGTAGACAAAAGAATAGGGCACTCCTTCATGGCTGGCTTGTGATGTTAGAGGTGCCAGAGGTCACACAGGGTCTTCACATAGAATGACAGACAGTAGAAGATGACATCCCTACATCAGGTTGGAATGTGTGTATCTGTTCTCTCTTGACTCTTAGCATCTTAGAAGGGCTTTCTCAGAGCATTCCTCTCTGCTTTCCAGTAATACAACTCATCTCAGGCATATATGGAAACAGCAGAGGAGACGTATCAGTCAATTCTCAAAATCACATGAAACAGAAAAAAAAAGAACACATTTTAATCTATAAATAAATGTGTTGGGGGGGAGGGAAATGCAAGGTTCTTTTTACATCCGAAGCCTCAAAAATAAGTTCTGTTATTTACAGCATTCCCCTTGAATAGTTGAGGATGTAACCATCCTGCAGCCCAAAAGGAAAAAAAAAAAACCCAAAGGAAAAAAAATAAGGTAAACAGAAATTGAATTTCAAAACAAAATGCTCACCCTGACTCATTCAGGGAAGGATCCAAGGTTTTCAATGCAGGGCACTGATTCTCTGCCTGTTTTTCCCCTTCATCATCTGTCACCCTTAAAAAATGGTATCAACTGCATTGGTAAGAATCCACATTTCTTCCCTTTCATTCCCTGGCTCCATTCCAGTATTGCACTTGTCACACTGATGGGAGGGGTGCCTTTCATATTGGCATAGGACAGTGAGCGGATGCCTCCCCTTATGTTATCAAACAGACACCCGGCAAGTGGATCTGCCCAGAGCTGGAGGCTCCTTTGTGGCTTGGGAATGCCAGTGGCGCTGTGACCCTGTAGCTTGACTTTAGATCATTTTGACCATGGCTGTAGAGCCCAGCGGCTCAGAATCCATGAAGAGGAGAGTTGGAAGGAGGTAAGTGATACAGATCAGGGGGTTCTGAGGTCACAGTTGTTAAAGGGACTCTGGCTGGTGAGCAACTTGCTGTGGGGGCAGCGTCTGCTACCCGAGTTCATGAGCTGGTTATAGATCTTCATTTGTAGAGGTGGGCTGTTGGTTCCATGGGAGAGGTGGGAGGAAATTCTTTCTGTGCCTGGCAGAGAGCATCTTTGAATTTACCTTCAGTGTCATACCTTGAGGAAAAAATTCCAAGTTTCTGGCATAAGGCTGCATGTGTGTTCTGCACACTGGCTTGCAGGCGACTGTTTGTTTCTAATTAGGGAGCGGAAGCCTGCTGGCAGAGGAAACCATATTTGTCACAAGTTGTGGTGCTGTCTTCAGTTTGTGTGTTTGTGTCTTTAACACAGGGAGCTAACGATGGTTGTATTGGACTCTCCCTGTGGTTCTGACTCCATTATCTGCTCTGTGGTTCCTGGTTATGTCATTTTAATTGTGCTTTCAGAGCCTGCTTCCATCAACATTCCTGTCCTCCCATTAACTATGTTCCCTGGTCTGGGTATTCTGACGACCCAAACCCTGGGCTTTTTGTAGAGATAATAAAACCTATGTTGGCAGTTGGTGGTGGTCAATAGAATAGCTTACAGATTGTCTGGAAATAGTACATGATCAGCACACCTTAATTCTTTTTCTCTTACCCATAAAATAAGAGGCTTGCGTTCAATAAGCTCTAAGGTATTTTTAAAAATTTAATAAATGTTTATTGACTACCTGCTAAGTGACACTGCAATGGCATAAGGGTTAAAATCACAAGAGAACAAAACAGACTACCACCTGCCTTCATGGGACCTACATTTCAGAAGACACAATCAACATGCAAAGAAATTCACGATCATTTTCCTTTTTTTTCCCTTCATCTTTGCAAGTTTAATCCAGCTCAAACTTCAGGTTCATCTCCAAGGCTACTTCTTAATTAAACTGGAAAGGAACATTTTCTGACTTAATATGTCCATATTCAGTAAACATATGCTGACTTTGCCTGCCCAGAATCTATCTCCTCTTTTCTTGTAGGAAGACACTGAATTTCCTTTGGGGGAACATCCTGTGTCTCATGCTCAGTTGCACTGGATCAGATGGGGCTCCACTTGGGCTCCAGAAGTGCTGCAGAGCACAGTGAACGCTCCCAAACTCTGTGGAAGGCCTGGAGCATTAGGGGAATCCTGTATCCTAAGGCCACAATGACTGGCTTGTGCTTAACCACGTGACCCAAATTTCTCCAATCAAAATGAATCAAAGGAGCTTCACGGCCTAAGCTGCCTAAGATTCTTTCTAGGGTCCACATTTCATGTTATCCTACTTCAGGTCTTGAGAGGAAAGCTGGGGGAAGAAAAGTGTTAGTAAGTATTTGTTTCTTTCTGAAGTCTCTTCCTCTGTCTCTCAAAGATCTTCCTAATTGCCTCTACAGAACCATTAGTGGTGTACCTGTTCGTCATCCTATTACTTCTTCTCTGGCCTTTGAAATTGAGAACTCTGGTTGGAGAAAAGCCCTTGGCTGATAACCTCTTTACATGAAGGAGGTCTTGTTAGATGTGCCTTAAGAAGATGGGGAGGAAGACCCGCCTATGTCCCTGTCTCCCTGTCCACACTGTAGGTAATATCCTCCATGTCATTCCAATGTCAGAGACTGCCTTTTTTGAACCTTATGGATTCTGAAGTCCAATTTGTGGTTCTGACAGATGTGTGGTTCTATGCTGAGAGAATGCAGCTGTCTAGTTTACTGCTGGAGAAACAATCAGGAGCAATTCACAGTATACACCTACAGCGCTCATTTGTTTGAATTCAACTTTTAATAAGTTTGGAAGAGTAAAGCCACACTTCCTTTCTAAAGTGCTTCATAACATGGGGCCGTGGTTACCCCTTACATAGGACAGTGTGTTTGTATTTATTTTTAAACATTGGTGCTCCCCAAGCATTTCTTTATCTTATATCTATTTGTGAAGTGGATGTATTCGGGAAGACATTATGGGATGAAAAAAGCCACAATGTCCATTCATTTATTCATGCACTTATTTACTAAAAAATAATTACCAGGCTCCTTATGACAGGCTCTTTTGTAGACACAGAAGATGCAAAGATGAGCAATCTCGTCACCGTTTTTGGTGGCAGTTGAGCATAGATCCAATAAGTTTTCTGGAATGTGTGCAAAAAGTAGCATCACTCCCACTCCTTTCCAGATATTCTCGCTTTCCCCTGAAGAGGAGGTCCCCAGGTGACGTATCCCCAGGAACCCGGGGTGAGCGACCGGGCCGGGCGGGGAGCCTGGGCTGCGGCCGCCGCCAGCGGGACCCCTCATCCGGGACTCACCCCTGTCCAGGACGCCCTCCCGGCGGGGCGGGGCGGCGCGCTCCGCTCCCCGCTGCCTCCTCCGCCGGGGTCCCCAGGGGGCGCTCGCGCCCAGGCCTCGGAGCCGGCAGCGCGCGGGCGGCGGGGCGCGCGGGTTTCGTCAGACGGTGGAGGCTCTCGGCGGAGCCGCGGTCCCCAGCTGCCCGGTCGCGCCCCGTTTCCTCCCTCCCGCTCCGCCCCTCTCTCCGGCGCCCCCACTCCTCTCCCTGAGTGACTGAGGGACGAACGGCCCCGTCCTCACCACCCGGCATGGAGTTTGGGTCCCCGCGCAGCCCTCACTTCCCGCTCGGCATCTCTTCCCTCCACGGTCGCTGAGCTGCCCCGGCGCCCGAGCGGAGGGCGGCACGACCCCCTAGGCCGACCGCGGCCCCGCCCACGGCCGCACCGCAGCTGCGCTCTGGTTGGACCCCGACAGCCGAAGCCCAGTCCGCCCTCGGGTCCCCGCGCCAGGTAAGTTGGTCGGGACCCTGCACCGCGTACCGAGGCTGCGGCCGAAGACCAACTTTTGAGGTGCAGGGTCTCGCTCCGACCCGGCGCTGCTGTTTAGGAAGAGCTGCGCGCAGCGTCTTAGTCCAGGGGAACTTTGGTCCCTCCTCTCGCCCCTGCCCTCCGCCCGGCTAGCTCGGCCTGGCGGGGGTGGAGAGGGGGCCGACCTGCCAGTCCTGAGCTGAATGAGGAGGGGAGAGGCAGAGTCCCGGCTGGGGTCGCAGCATCCCTCCTCCTGACGGGGAAGCGAGGAGGGAGCGGGGGCTGTGCGGGGTCCCGGGGCTGGACCGGCGCGGTGAGACTTAATCTCTCAGCTTCCTAACCTCCCTATCTCCCTCCCCACCCCATAGGTTCCAATACTATTGAACCGCATCTCGGGCTGTCTAGCTTAAAACTCATCCATAGGTTCGCAGGTTCCTTGATTCAGCCAACTCCCTCTGCGCTCCTTCCTCTATTTGATAAAGTACCACGGGGAGGGGACAGGGATGGGACTGGAGGGACCCCTGAAGCGCTGGCCACAGCCGACTAAAGTGGTCAGGACCGCGCTATCACAGATGCCCAAGGACCCTTAGGGTGGAATTGAGGGGGACAGTTAGGAGGTGGTCCTTGCGGCGTCAAGTGAGTATTGACCATCGTCGGGTGGGGAGCAAGCTGACCCCTGAGAGGTACTGTTAGGAAGATCCGTTTATCCTTCGCCTTGAAGGCCGTGGGTGGGCCTTAAGGCTCCGGTCCCTCCTGCCCCCCCTGCCCCCCCCCGCAGGTCCCACCGCGCCTCAGGCGGCCTTGCAATCCTGGCTTCCATTCCCAGAACTTGCCAGGCTCTGGGAAGAATCCTGGCTGCAGAGATGGTCCCTGGGGGCTCGAGCTTAAGAAGTGCTGCCCCTGGGGCTCCGGAGGTGGACGGAGGAAGGGTGAACGGAGTAGTGGGGTGGGGTAGGGAGATTTTGAGAGACAAACACCCTCCATCCCCACCCCCTGCCCCCTGCAACTGACCCACTGATGCCATAGGATTTCAATGCCTTTGGGAGGAGCTGCCTCTGCTTCTTTACTCCTGTGTTCAAAACTGTGCAAAACCAACTCTTCATCCTCTGGCTGCTTTGCCAGGATTTTAACAGCACTACTGTGGTTGTTCTTGGCTCACTTGGTTTTAGGTTCCCTCAACAGCAGTTTTGAGCTGTCCAAGTATTTTAAAGTGCTCTCCTTAAACTGATACTGAACGCTACTCTTTTGGAAAAGCTGCTTTCACTTAGAGGAGATATTCTTTTCTCCCCATTCCTTCCTTCTACTGCCCGCCTAACAATCCATGTTCTCAAAGACGTTTGTGTTTTATTTTTTACTTTATGTCAAAACGCATTCCCCTCCCCCAAAAAACTGCCCTAGTACACAGGTGTTTCAAATCCATGCCAATGTTTTGTAGTTAGTATACACTGGTTAAGCTGCATAGCAATCCCCCCAAAAGCCAGAGACAAGCAACAACTTCACTTACTTCATTTGATGCCCTTCAAGTTTAGGAAGGTCCCATTTTTATTACCCAGCAGATAAGACAGAGCTCTGGATGGCTGTGGCTGTGATTAGATAACTTCTGATGTTTTCATTTCCCTTACTGAGCTCCTGCTTCTAGGTTAAATTCATTTTATTGCCGGTCCATTTTTAAAGAAAGACTGACAAAGTCACTCTAATAGATCAGGGGTCTGAGCTCAGAGTAGGTCAAAAGTACTCACATGTAGGGAGGTGGATAAAAATAGAAGGGTTGGCGAGTACAGCCAGGACACCTGTGTTAATCCTGCATACTAATAAAGGCCAGAATCTTCTCATTTATCTCTGGTGGGAAGTTCTGATGGTTTCACAGGATCAAACTCAAACCACATCAAAACTAGGTGATTTCCCCTGAGTGTTACATAAAAGGAAGTATCCCTCCATAGTAGGAGTGGCTGTTGAATCCTGGGCTGTTTTTAATGGTTCAGTGAGAAGAGCTTGCCTATGATAGAACCAAAGGTCTCCTAACGTATTACCGTGTGAAAATGCTCATGGACATCAAACCTATACCATTCCTGTGAGTGCTCATCCCAGCATAATTTATTGGGAGCAGTGACCTTCCCAGCATGAGACAAGCACTTTGTTACAGCTTCTGAATATTTCTTTAAAAATAGTTGCTCTGAGATTTGTACGTTGTTTTTTTAATTGTACTTAAAAGACTTCTGTTTATCTTCAGGTCTCTGGTAGAAACATGGCGTTTTGCTTGAATCCATGGTTTGTCTTAAGGAGACCCTGCTTTTGGAGGTTTTGATTAAAAAGTGCCTTGTACTACAGGGTTTCTTGATCTGCACGTGGACTTCTGATTTTAAAATACTGCATTTCAGTTAGTAGGAAGCAAAGATGTTATCTGTTTCCAGAGAAGTTTTATGTAGTATTCCAAAAAATAGAGGCTTTGATTCTTCCCACCATCAGATGATTTGAGTCTACCATCATGACTGAAAACCTTTAGATTATACCAATCAGAAGGAATAATCACAGAGGGAAAAAATGGGTTAATGGTGGAATCTTTATTCTCATCTGCATTTGAATCTTTTGGAACCCAGCTGAATGTATTTATATGGTTTGTACCATGCATTTATCTGTCTTCTCTTTACAAATTTTCTGAAATATAATAAAGGCCTGGACCTTTATGGCCACCTTTATTCATGTAAAGAAAGGATTTTTCCATGGAGGTAAACATGTTGGAGATGAGTAGTTAGTATTGTGTATAATCAACGGCCCCCACTGTCAGAGAGGTCTCAACCCAGAACAAAGAAGGAGAAAAGGACTCTGATGGTACCAGACCCACTGATTGGGAGAAAGTCTCTATACCAGTTGGGAAAGTCACTTCATGAATCTTTGTATTTTTTCATCAGAGATGTGACCAGAGGATCTGTCTTTCATGCATTTTGAAGAAGAAAGGGGCTGAATTTATTCTCTGTATTTACTTTTTTTGGTCATGTTAATATTTTAAAAAACAAACAAAAGCCCCTTTGGATCCCTGCAGTAACTGAAAGTCATATTTCCTTGGCAACAGGAGCTAGTACCCTGGAATCACAAAATATCAAGCCAGAAAATTTTAAATGCACTTAAAATAAAATGTCAAATGGTTCAAGACCATCCTATAGTGTATTAGAAGTGACCTGCCAGCATATGATAATAAAGTTCCCTTTAACTTTGCCTTTCTCTTGATTGAATGTAGATGGTAAAGACAGATTACAGAACTTTAGTTTTAGGATGTCCTAAAAATTCTAGAATGGTTTTTCTTTTGAGGGAAGCATGTTATTAAAATTACGGGGGTTGGAGTGACACATCCTTTCTTTGAGTGAGGTGTTCTTGTGGAGGTTGGGATAAGTCCAAAATCAAGCTCAATCAATGCGTCAGGCAAGATGTGCTGGTTTTCTACGCTATTTGAAATGGACAATATAGAGTAGAACCTCAATCAGCATTAAATTCAGCCAATCTGCTAAAACTTGTGACTGCAGAGTAAAAACATAGCAATGCCTATGTATACTTTCAGTCTTTTCTGTACTAGAAATCTCATTTATGTGGGAGCTTTCTGTTTAGTCTATGAACTACTAAATATTCAATATATATGACATATAGTATATGTTTTCCCTAAGTTAGGAAATGCTGGGAAGTCCTTTCTTTGGCTGCTGTATTCTTGGGAAAGCATCTTGAGAACCAGTAGCTTTTAACTCAGTAAACATTGAAGGCCTGAAGGCAAGTCTTGGAAAGTGGAAGGTGATAAGGATGACTTATTTGGGAAAGTTTATCCTTGTCCTATGATTTTGGTGCACTCCTAGGTGTCGGGGGACCCATCTAAGCTAGCCTGTGGTGGGCTCATCTCTAAACTGTGAACAACAATTTTATCACTTTGACTCTTAGATGCTCAGAACCATAGCCCTCTTGATTACTCCTCTCACTAAGAAACTCAGGTTCCCTGGAGATAATTACTGTGGTGGCACCATGGGCACTGATGACCTTGACTGAGTTGGGGATGATGGTGGGGAGGGGGGCTCCCACCTTCACTGGGAGGAGCAGGCTTGAGTCTTATTATTTTGCTCTCTCGGAGCCAGTGCAATATTTACCCGATAGATGTGATTAAATTTGTACAGAGTCACTGTCTGCAGCCATCCCTGTTAATGTGAATGTTTTGTGAAGAACTTCTCATGCACAGTCCTAGCTTTCTATTTTAAATGTCACAATTGAGTCAATAAAGTAAACAGATTTTATGTGTATCCAGTTAAGGAATCCACAGGGGAATTCCTTTATTCTGTCTTAAATTAAAGGTCCATTCAAAAAGCACAAACTTTCTAAAATGTTTCTTTTCCATCTGGCTCAGAATATCATATTGATAACTTTCTTCTGACTTTGAAAACTAGAACTGCTTCCCCTTGGAAGCATCAGGAGAGAAATACAGTATTTCAGGTTAACTCTAGAAGCAACCTTATCAGGTTTAAGGTGTATTGACTAAAAGACGTTCCTTATGCCAGAGAACCTAAACCTCTGCAGGGCACTTAAAGGAGGAACGAAATCAGGCTGGCGGGTGCCCAAGGCAAGTGCAGCCCCCCGCCCCCCCCCAACTGGGTAGGGAGGCAGGCAGGAAAGGCTGAGAGTTGGCGTTAGAGAGGACAGCCGCTAGAGGGCGCCGGAGCACCAGCGGAGCCCTCGTGCAGCTCCCAGGCCAGACCTCCAGGCTTGGAGATGGGGTTGGCAGAACCCCAAGGAGGGTGCCCAGAGAGGAGGGGTTGGTTGCCGAGCGCCTCTGACTCAAATTGCCATGCTTCAGAGAGGGGACAGAGATCCGCCTTCAGCATCGGATGGGGCACTTCCAACCTGGTCGGGTGGCCCCGTGGCTGGACACCTGACATGCTGTCTGCAGTCTCACAGCCCTTTGTTTCTCCGGAGGCAGGACTCTGGACCCAGAAATACCTGGCTTGAATCTTGGGCTTTCAGTTTGAAAGGTGCAGGCCTGTGTGAGTGTTGGCCTCTGGAAGACGAGGCTTGTGGTGGTGAATGGGTGAAGTGTAAAAGTGGTATTTTGGTGGGCAGGCTGTGCTCATCCCTGTGCCCTTTCTCTCAAGAGTTCTACCTAAACTTCCTTCTTCCCTTTCCATTTGAGCCTCTTCCTCCTGGCCCCACACCCCTCCCCTCAGCAGAGGGGCCTCACTTATCCATTTGTTGAACAATCACTGATCACAGCCTTTATGCCCAAAGCTGAGTTAGGCACTGGGATCAATTAATGTGGAGTTCCCATGTTTTGAAGCTGCAGCTTGAGGGGCAGATGGAGAATATGAGAGAGAGATGAACAAACCATGTGGGCTGAGAGATACCGAGATACTGGCTTTGTCTCAGAGACCCTGGGAAATGGTCTCTCAAGTTCTTTACACTCATGTTTTTTCATCTCCCTGTATTTCAAGGAATCGGGTCTATGGAGGGAGGAAAAAGGGGAGGGGTCTCACTCAGCATGTACTTTGGTTTATATGTATATTTAACTGTGCTATTAGAGGTTCTCAAGTCCAATCAACTTGTACTACTGCCCTCTATGTGTTAATTTCATCAATATAATAAGATAAATGCCTATATAGGTGACTTAATTCCATTTTAATAGGAAAATGATTTTTAAAGGAAACATAATAGAAATATAACAACAAAACCCTTACCTCTAAAGGTTGGGTCTGGAAGAACCTAAATCAAGAGTCTGTTTTTAAAATATTGAAAGATGTAGTCAATACAAATATCAACAAAAATTAAAAATAATAAGGACAGCAGAATGGTTAAAAGAAATGCATTATCTTTATCATTAAAGTGGCAGAAAAGTGCTTAATTTATTAATAGGCACTGGGGGCAGAGGATGCCTAATTTGATGTCTTTGTTATATTTGTGCAGTTATTTCAACAAGTAACTTAAAGACAAAGTGGAAAAACGCGGTTTGTGCCTGAGATGGCCACCCTGGGCCAGGTGAGTTAAGTTTACCTGGCCAGGTAGACCGCAGAGCTCCTGAGAAGCCAGTGTTGTTATTCTTCTGCTGGGTACCCCCTTAGGTTCTGTGACTTGATTGATTGTGAATCATGTTGGGGAAAGGCCTGAACAGAGGAAAAGGGTGGAAACAGTTGATTTGGGGAGGAGCTAACAACATTCATCACAGCTCATGGCCTGATTGAATTTTAAAGAGACTGGAAAACAAATACTTCCTATGGAATCAGAGAATGTGAGGGCTGAACAATCTCATAGAATTAGGAACACCCCTTCCCATTTTCCAGATGAGGAAACAGAGGCCCAGCAAGCTGAAATCCCTCACCCAAGCTGCACCCATCTCCACTCCCCACTACGTGCTTTACAAGAGCAGGACTCTTCCTGTCTTTTTCACTGCTGAATCCCAAACAGGGCCAGGCATCTGGCATCTGCTCTAGAAATTTTGGTTGACTCCATGAACAAAGCTATTTCTTTCTTTCTCACTCTTATTTAGGATTGTGCCAATAAACCACTAGGCTGTAATATAATTTGATAAAGGTAAGTATTTATTGAGTTTTGTTATGATAAGGGCTTAGCCTTTGAAGGTAAACAGACTAGGATTACATCCTGATTCTGCCACTCAATAGCTGTTTGGGTTTGGGAAAATTACTGAAACTCTCTGAGTTTTATTTCCTCGTTTGTAAAAATGGGGATAAAACTGTATAAGGCAGAGACCTTCAAGAGGGTGGAGGAGTAAGACGTGGAGATTACCTTCCTCCCCTCAAATACATCAGAAATATATCTACATGTGGAACAACTCCTACAGAACACCTACTGAGCAGTGGCAGAAGACGACCTCAGACTTCCCAAAAGGAAAGAAACTCCCCATGTACCTGGGTAGGGAAAAAGAAAAAAGAAAAAACAGAGACTAAAGAATAGGGACAGGACCTGCACCTCTGGGAGGGAGCTGTGAAGGAGGAAAAGTTGCCACACTAGGAAGCCTCTTCACTAGCAGAGACTGGGGGTGGATGGGGTGAAAGCTTCGGAGCCACGGAGGAAAGTGCAGCAACAGGGGTGCAGAGGGAAAAGTGGAGAGATTCCCGCACAGAGGATCGGTGCTGACCAGCACTCACCAGCCCGAGAGGCTTGTCTGCCCACCCACTGGGGTTGGTGGGGGCTGTGAGCTGGGCTCTGGCTTCAGAGGTCAGATCCCAGGGAGAGGACTGGGGTTGGCTGCATGAACACAGCCTGAAGGGGGCTAGTGCACCACAGCTAACCAGGAGGGAGTCTGGGAAAAAGTTTGGAACTGCCTAAGAGGCAAGAGACCATTGTTTCGGGGTGCAGGAGGAGAATGGATTCAGAGCACCACCTAAACGAGCTCCAGAGATGGGTGTGAGCCGTGGCTATCAGCACAGACACCAGAGACATGCATGAAATGCTAAGGCTGCTGCTGAAGCCACCAAGAAGCCTGTTGTTAAGCACAGGTCACTATCCCCTCCAAGGAGCCTATGCAGCCCACCACTGCCAGGGTCCCGTGTTCCAGGGACAACTTCCCTGGGAGAACACACGGCATGCCTCAGGCTGTTGCAACATCACGCTGGCCTCTGCCGCCGAGGACTAACCTTGCATTCCGCACCCCTCCATACCCACTGCCTGAGTGAGCCAGAGCCCCCTAATCAGCTGCTTCTTTAACCCCGTCCTGTCTGAACAAAGGAGATGACCTCAGGTGACCTACACGCAGAGGCAAGGCCAAATCCAAAGCTGAACCCTAGGAGCTGTGCGAACAAAGAAGAGAAAGGGAAATTTCTTCCAGCAGCCTCAGGAGCAGTGGATTAAATCTCCACAACCAACTTGATGTACCCTGCATCTGTGGAATACCTGAATAGACAATGAATCATTGCAAAATTGAGGCGGTGGACTTTGGGAGCAAGTGCAGACTTGGGGTTTGCTTTCTGCATCTAATTTGTTTCTGGTTCTGTGTTTATCTTAGTTTAGTATTTAGAGTTTATTATCATTGGTAGATTTGTTTATTGATTTGATTACTCTCTTCCTTTTTTATATATATATAGATATATTATTTTTTCCTTTTTCACTTTTTGTGAGTGTGTATGTGTATGTTTCTTTGTGTGATTTTGTCTGTATAGCTTTGCTTTCACCATTTGTCCTGTGGTTCAGTCTGTCCTTTATTTTGTTTGTTTTTAGTATAGCTTTTAGCGTTTGTTATCATTGGTGGATTTGTTTTTTGGTTTGGTTGCTCTCTTCTTTCTTTCTTTTTAATTCTTTTTTATTTCTAATAATTATTTTTTATTTTAATAATTTTATCTTATTCTTTCTTTTTTTCCCTCTCGTTTCTTCTGAGCTGTGTGGCTGACAGGGTTTTGGTGCTCTGGCCGGGTGTCAGGCCTGTGCCTCTGAGGTGGGAGAGCCGAGTTCAGGACATTGGTCCACCAGAGACCTCCCAACTCCATGTAATATCAAACAGGGAAAGCTCTCACAGAGATCTCCATCTCAACGTGAATACCCAGCTCCACTCACTGACCAGCAAGGCGGAGTGCTGGACACCCTATGCCAAACAACTAGCAAGACAGGAACACAACCCCAGCCATTACCAGAGAGGCTGCCTAAAATCATACTGAGTTAAAAGACACTCCAAAACACACCACTGGACACAGTCCTGCCCACCAGAAAGACAAGATCCAGCCTCATCCACCAGGACACAGGCACCAGTCTCCTCCACCAGGAAGCCTTCACAACCTTAGCCTGTGGGCAGACACCAAAAACAACTGGTACTACAAACCTGCAGCTTGCAAAAAAGGAGGCCCAAACACAGTAAATTAAGCAAACTCAGAAGACAGAGAAACACACAGCAGGTGATGGAGCAAGGCAAAAACCCACAAGACCAAACAAATGAAGAGGAAATAGGCAGTCTACCTGAAAAACAATTCAGAGTAATGATTGTAAACATGATCCAAAATCTTGGAAATAGAATGGAGAAAATACAAGAAACACTTAACAAGGACCTAGAAGAACTAAAGAGTAAACAAACAATGATGAACAACACAATAAATGAAGTTAAAAATTCTCTAGAAGGAGTCAATAGCAGAATAACTGAGGCAGAAGAACGGATAAGTGACATGGAAGATAAAATAGTAGAAATAACTACTGCAGAGCAGAATAAAGAGAAAAGAATGAAAAGGATTGAGGACAGTCTCAGAGACCTCTGGGGCAACACCAAATGCAGCAATATTCCAATATAGGGGTCCCAGAAGAAGAAGAGTAAAAGAAAGAGACTGAGAAAATATTTGAAGAGATTATAGTTGAAAACTATAGTGGAAAATTTCCTTAATATGGGAAAGGAAAAAGTCAGTCAAGTCCAGGAAGTGCAGACAGTCCCATACAGGATAAATCAAAGGAGAAACACGCCAAGACACATATTAATCAAACTATCAAAAATTAAATACAAAGAAAATTATTAAAAGCAGCAAGGGCAAAACAACAAATAACATATAAGGGAATCCCATAAGGTTAACATCTGATCTTTTAGCAGAAACTCTGCAAGCCAGAAGGGAGTAGCAGGTTATATTTAAAGATATTTAAATATTAAAAGGGAAAAACCTACAACCAAGATTACTCTACCCAGCAAGGATCTCATTCAGATTTGATGGAGAAATTAAAATCTTTACAGACAGGCAGAAGCCAAAAGAATTCAGCACCACCAAACCAGCTTTACAACAAATGCTAAAGGAACTTCTCTAGGCAGGAAACACAAGAGAAGGAAAAGACCTACAATAACAAACCCCCCCAAATTAAGAAAATGGTAATAGGAACATGCATATCAATAACTACCTTGAGTGTAAATGGATTAAATGCTCCAACCAAAAGACATAGACTGGCTGAATGGATACAAAAACAAGCCCTGTATATACTGTCTACAAGAGATCCACTTCAGACCTAGGGACACATACAGACTGAAAGCGAGGGGATGGAAAAAGATATTCCATGCAAATGGAAATCAAAAGAAAGCTGAAGTAGCAATTCTCATATCATACAAAATAGACTTTAAAATGAAGACTATTACAAGAGACAAGGACAGTACATAATGATCATGGGATCAATCCAAGAAGATATAACAATTGTAAATATTTATGCACCCAACATAGGAACACCTCAATACATAAGGCAAATGCTAACAGCCATAAAAGGGGAAATCGACAGTAACACAATCATAGTAGGGGACTTTAACACCTAGCTTTCACCAATGGACAGATCATCCAAAATGAAAATAAATAAGGAAACACAGGCTTTAAATAATACATTAAACAAGATAGACTTAATTGATATTTATAGGACATTCCATCCAGAAACAACAGAATACACTTTCTTCTCAAGTGCTCATGGAACATTCTCCAGGATAGATCCTATCTTGGGCCACAAATCAAGCCTTGGTAAATTTAAGAAAATTGAAATCATATCAAGCATCTTTTCTGAACACAGTGCTATGAGACTAGATATCAATTACAGAAAAAAATCTGTAAAAAGTACAAACACATGGAGGCTAAACAATACACTACTAAATAACCAAGAGATCACTGAAGAAATCAAAGAGGAAATCACAAATACCTAAAAACAAATGACAATGAAAACATGACAACCCAAATCCCATGGGATGCAGCAAAAGCAGTTCTAAGAGGAAAGTTATAGCAATGCAATTCTACCTCAAGAAACAAGAAACATCTCAAATAAACAACCTAACCTTACACTTAAAACAGTTAGAGAAAGAAAAAAAAAACCCCAAAGTTAGCAGAAGGAAAGTAATCATAAAGATCAGACAAGAAATGAATGAAAAAGAAATGAAGGAAATGATAGCAAAGATCAATAAAACTAAAAACTGGTTCTTTAAGAAGATAAACAAAATTGATAAACCATTAGCCAGACTCATCAACAAAAAAAGAGAGAAGACTCAAATCAGTAGAATTAGAAATGAAAAACGAGAAGTAACAGCTGACACTGCAGAAATACAAAAGATCATGAGAGATTACTGCAAGCAACTCTATGCCAATAAAATGGACAACCTGGAAGAAATGGACAAATTCTTAGAAAAGCACAACTTTCTGAGACTGAACAAGGAAGAAATAGAAAATATAAGCAGACCAATCACAGGCACTGAAATTGAAACTGTGATTAAAACTCTTCCAACAAACAAAAGCCCAGGACCCGATGGCTTCACAGGTGAATTCTATCAAACATTTAGAGAAGAGCTAACATCTGTCCTTCTCAAACTCTTCCAAAATATAGCAGAGGGAGGCACACTCCCAAACTCATTCTATGAGGTCACAATCACCCTGATACCAAAACCAGACAAAAATGTCACAAAGAAAGAAAACTACCGGCCAATATCACTGATGAACATAAATGCAAAAATCCTCAACAAAATACTAGCAAACAGAATCCAACAGCACATTAAAAGGATCATACACCATGATCAAGTGGGGTTTATTCCAGGAATGCAAGGATTCTTCAATATATGCAAATCAATTAATGTGAGAAACCATATTAACAAATTGAAGGAGAAAAACCATATGATCATCTCAGTAGATAAATAGATGCAGAAAAAGCTTTCAACAAAATTCAACACAGATTTTTGATAAAAATCCTCCAGAAAGTAGGTATAGAGGAAACTTACCTCAACATAATAAAGGCCATATATGACAAGCCCACGGCCAACATCATTCTCAATGGTGAAAAACTGAAATCATTTCCTGTACAATCAGGAAGAAGGGAAGTTTGCCCAATCTCACCACTGTTATTCAACATAGTTTTGGAAGCTTTAGCCACAGCAATCAGAGAAGAAAAGGAAATAAAAGGAATCCAAATCGGAAAAGAAGAAGTAAAACTGTCACTGTTTGCAGATGACATGATACTATGCATAGAGAATCCTAAAGATGCTACCAGAAAGCTACTAGAGCTAATCAATGAATTTGGTAAAGTAGCAGGATAAAAATTTAATGCACAGATATCTCTTGCATTCTTATACACTAATTATGAAAAATCTGAAAGAGAAATTATGGAAACATTCCTATTTACCACTGCAACAAAAGGAATAAAACACCTAGATATAAACTACCTAAGTAGACAAAAGACCTGTATGCAGAAAACTATAAGACACTGATGAAAGAAATTGAAGATTATGCAAACAGATGGAGAGATAGACCATGTTCTTGGATTGGAAGAATCAACATTGTGAAAATGACTATACTACCCAAAGCAATCTACAGATTCAGTGCAGTCCCTATCAAACTACCACTGGCATTTTTCACAGAACTAGAACAAAAAATTTTTATTGAAACACAAAGGACCCCATATAGCCAAGCAATATTGAGAAAGAAAAACTGTGCTGGAGAAATCAGCCTCCCAGACTTCAGACTATACTACAAAGCTACAGTAAACAAGATGGTATGGTACTGGTACAAAAACAGAAATATAGGTCAATGGAACAGGATAGAAAGCCCAGAGAGAGATAAACCCATGCACCTATGGTCACCTTATTTTTGATAAAAGAGGCAAGAATATACAATGGAGAAAGGACAGCCTCTTCAATAAGTGGTGCTGGGAAAACTGGACAGCTACTTGTAAAAGAATGAAATTAGAACACTCCCTAGTGCCATACACAAAAATAAACTCAAAATGGATTAAAGACCTAAATGTAAGGCCAGGTACTATAAAATTCTTAGAGGAAAACATAGGCAGAACACTCTGTGACATAAATCACAGCAAGATCCTTTTTGACCCACTTCCTAGGGAAATGGAAATAAAAAGAAAAATAAACAAATGGGACTTAAGGAAACTTAGAAGTTTGCACAGCAAAGGAAAACATAAGAAGAAAAGACAACCCTCAGAATGGGATAAGGTATTTGCAAATGAAGCAACTGACAAAGGATTAATCTCCAAAATTTATAAGCAGCTCAATATCAAAAAAAAAAAAAAACCCAATCCCAAAATGGGCTGAAGAACTAAAGAGACACTTCTCCAAAAAAGATATACAGGTAGACAACAAACACATGAAAGAATGCTCAACATCACTAATCATTAGAGAAATGCAAATCAAATCTACAATGATGTATCACCTCACACCAGTCAGAATGGCTGTCATCAAAAAATCTACAAACAATAGATGGTGGAATGGGTGTGGAGAAAAGGGAACCCTCTTGCACTGTTAGTGGGAATGTAAATTGATACAGCCACTATGGAGAACAATATGGAGGTTCCTTAAAAAACTAAAAATAGAACTACCATACAACCCCGCAACCGCACTGCTCGGCATACCTGGAGAAAGCCGTAATTCAAAAAGAGTCATGTACCACAATGTCATTGCAGCTCTATTTACAACAGCCAGGACATGGAATCAACCTAAGTGCCCATTGACAGATGAATGAATAAAGAAGATGTGGCACATATATATGATGGAATATTACTCAGCTATAAAAAGAAACTAAATTGAATTATTTGTAGTGAGGTTGATGGACCTAGAATCTGTCATACAGAGTGAAGTAATTCAGAAAGAGAAAAACAAATACCATATGCTAACACATATATATGGAATCTAAAAAAAAAAAGTTCTGAAAAACCTAGGGGCAGGACAGGAATAAAGATGCAGACGTAGAGAATGGACTTGAGGACCCAAGGAGGAGGAAGGGTAAGCTGGGACGAAGTGAGAGAGTGGCATCTACATATATACACTACCAAATTTAAAATAGATAGCTATTGGGCAGCAGCCACATAGCACAGGGAGATCATCTCTGTGCTTTGTGACCACCTAGAAGGATGGGATAGGGAGGGTGGGAGGGAGATGCAAGAGGGAGGAGATATTGGGATATATGTGTATGTATAGCTGATTTGTTTTGTTTAAAGCAGAAACCAACACACCATTGTAAAGCAATTATACTCCAGTAAAGATGTTGGGGAAAAAAAAACTGTATAAGACCGCAGAGGACCTGTATTAAGTGTTGGTCTTTCTCACTCTTCCCCTTCTGCTCTCCATTCTTCCTAGAGAAGATGTTAAAGGGGGTATAGTACTTTTTAAATAGGGGGTTTAATTTATTTCGGATAATACACATCCTTCAGAAAAGATTATTCCACTATAGAAATGTAAGCACATGAAATCACTACAAATACGTATTTTATGGGTTAGATATTATTAGTTCTACTTTATAAATAATTGAGCATGCCAAAGTACTGGCAACTGGATAGGAAGAGGACTCAAACCTAGGGTGCCCCACCCCCCAGTTTCAAGACCACAGAATTTTTTTCTTTTGTTTATATTCTTTTTCATTATGGTTTAGGATATTCATAGGATATTGAATATATTACCCTGTGCTATACAGTAGGACCTTGTTTTCTATCCATCCTACATATAATCGTTTCCATCTGCTAATCCCAAACTCTCAATCTATCCCTCCACACCCCCTCACCCTTGGCAACCACAAGTCTGTTCTCTATGTTTGTGAGTCTGTTTCTGTCTCATAGATAAGTTCACTTGTATCGTATTTCAGATTCCACATATAAGTGATATCATATGATATTTGTCTTTCTTTGTCTTACTTCACTTCATGTGATAATCCCTAGGTCCATTCATGTTGCTGCAAATGGCATTATTTCCATCCTTTTCACATCTTCTTTATCCATTCATCTGTCGATGGACATTTAGGTTGTTTCCATGTCTTGACTATTGTGAATAGTGCTGCTATGAACATTGGGGTGCATGTATCTTTTCGAATTGGAGTTTTCTCTGGATATATACCCAGGAGTGGGATTGCTGGATCATATGTCAACTCTATTTTTAGTTTTTTCAGGAACCTCTATACTGCTCTCCGTAGAGGCTGCACCAATTTACATTCCCACCAACAGTGTAGGAGGGTTCAGCCTGGGCGTTTTTTTCAAATCCGTGTTTCATATGGTCTTTATTTCTCATCCATCCTTCCGTGTCTGCCTCTCTCAAGAAGGCTCAGATCCTCCATTTTCACACCCTCCTGGCTGACTGTGCTTTAGCTCCTGCTGTGTAACATTGGTGTGCATGGGTGTTCCTGATTCCCCAGTGGATCACAAGTTTTGCCAGGTAGTGGCTGTATCATACGCTGCTTGCTGTAACCCCAGAGTGATTAGAACTTTCTGGTACATAAGGTGCTCTCTCTGTCCCCCGTGTGTGTACCCGTCCCCTTATCTTACATCCTGCATCTGAGTCAGGTTTGTGGGTGACTACAGTGTACATTTAACTTCCTCAAAATCAACTCTACACCCTCGATCACTTGTTAAAAATACTCATATTACATTTGGATGGTTTGCTTTCTATAATATAATCTAAATGAATGTGTGACGTTATACAGATATATTACTGTATGATGTTGTATATGTAATGTAATATGTATTGTACTTGGCGAACAATTTATGGGATGTTTTTCAAAGATCATTTTGACTATGTGTGAGTTTTACTCTATGCATTAACTTTGAATCATAGCCCTTACCTACAATGTGTTACATTATAATTGTAAGGCCATGCTTTGTGTTCTGTGTGGTTAGGTAGCATTATCAGTGAGAGGCATACATTTTGAGTCAGGCGTCCCTGGGTCTGAATTTCAGCTCTGCTTAATCTCTTGAAGCTCAATTTCCACAGATGTAAAATGAAAATAACTTGAGAGCCTGTGCCCGGGGATGGCTGTGAGCCTCAGAATATACATGCACCCTAAGTACCCATCGTATTGTGGGCATATGGAAAGTCCTCAGGTTGTCACTGTTGTTGGCTGGTGGCATCCCTCAAAGGTTAGCACTTAGGAGTAATTACCCTAATGGTAGCAGTTTGCTGTGTTGCAAGCGAGTTGTGAAAACTAGAAGGAGTGTGTTTATGAAGGTATGATAAAGACTAGCAATAAATCATTTACCGTCCTTCCCTGTCTCCCCTGTTCCCACCCACAAATTTTATTCCTGGTTGTAAAGATAACTCAAGGGTTATGCTGGGGTTTCTCTAAGATAAAATTTCCTCTGTTCCTGCTGATTCCAGATTTATTTCAGATGCAAAGTATGTTTAGCACTGGCCCCCAGATACACAGCCAGAATACAAAATCAATCACTCTGCTCTGCAAGTGGAGCAACAGACATTTATTGTATTTATATATCTCCTATCTTTGTCCAAAAAAGATTCTGGTAGCCAGCAATAGACAACATATTGGATACATTCTACTGTCAAAGTCCAAAATGCTACTAGCACAAAATATTCTTATTTATTTATTTGTGGTACACGGGCCTCTCACTGCTGTGGCCTCTCCCGTTGCGGAGCACAGGCTCTGGACGCGCAGGCTCTGCGGCCATGGCTCACGGACCCAGCCATTCCGCGGCATGTGGGCTCTTCCCGGACCGGGGCACAAACCCATGTCCCCTGCATCGGCAGGTGGACTCTCAACCACTGTGCCACCAGGGAAGCCCCAAAATATTCTTTTTTTTTTCAGGGAGGCCCCCATTCGTATTGTAAAGCCATGGTTCTCACACTGGAACACGAATCAGAAATCTCCTGGAGGTTTTTTGTTACAACACAGTTCAATGGGCCTCACAACCAGAGTTTCTGATTCGGTGGGTCTAGTGTTAGAGTCAAATAATTTGTATCTCTGACAGCTTCCCAGGTGATGTTGATGCTGCTGGTTTGGGAACCACACTTTGAGAACTAATGCCTTAGATACTCACTTTATTTAGACAAATTGCACTTTCTCTACTGTGGGGTATGACTGAGAACAGCATTGGTGGTGAGGAAAGGGACCTGACATTTACTGAGCACCTGTGACATTTGCCGTGTGCCAGGTACCTCAGCAGCACTTTACACATATTATCCTATTTAATCCTCACAACTACCCCACCAATCAATTCATAATTATTTATGGAGACCCTGTCGTGTATCATGCCATGTGCTGCGCTAGGTTCTGGGGATGTGGGACCAACACCACAGACATAATCAGGGAAACATGCTTGAGAAGATAATTATAAGGGCGATTAGTGTGATCCATAGAAGATAGAAGACCAAAGAGGTTAAGTAACTGGGCTAAGGTTACACAGCTAGTGGGAGACAAAGGGGACAAAACAAACTTAAAAACCATTCTACTCCAAAATGTACCGTCTTCCACTAAAGCAGAGGTTCTTAGATTTTTGGGCTCAGGGTGTCTTTACACTCTCAAAAATTATTAAAGACCTCAAAGATCTTTTGTTTATTTGGGTTAAATCTATCAACATTTACTGTATTAGAAAATAAAACAAAGTGGTTCACAGTTTGAGAACCACTGCACTAAACCAGGCTGCAAATAGTACCATCTTTCTTAGGTTCTGAACCCTGACTTGTTTTTTTTTAATTAATTAATTTTTTATTTATTTCATTTTTGGCTGTGTTGGGTCTTCGTTGCTGCGAGCAGGCTTTCTCTAGTTGCAGCGAGCATGGCCTACTCTTAGTTGCGGTGCTTGGGCTTCTCATTGCGGTGGCTTCTCTTCTTGCAGAGCACAGGCTTTAGGCGCATGGGCTTCAGTAGTTGCGGCACGGAGGCTCAGTTGTTGTGGCATGTGGGCTCAGTAGTTGTGGCACGTAGGCTCAGTAGTTGTGGCATGCAAGCTTTAGAGCACAGGCAGTAGTTGTGGCACACGGGCTTGGTTGCTCCACAGCATATGGGATCTTTCCGGACCAGGGCTTGAACCTGTGTCCCCTGCATTGGCAAGCAGATTCTTAACCACTGCACCACCAGGGAAGCCCCCCTGACTTGTTTTAATGACTTCTGTAAGCCATCAAAGATGAGAAACTTCTCCTAAACTATATATTTTTTTAAACTTGAGGGCCTCTTTTGATCCTCAGCCTATATTTCTAGTGCTGATGGCTTCCTAAAGACAAGGCTGACCTGCTTTGGAATCACCCTTTTAAATATGTGTGTGTGTGTGTTTATGATAAGGAAAAGCCAATTAAACGGCCAATTGCAGAACAAAGTAAGATGTGGTAACTTCACTGAAGGGTCTCTATCCCAGCCGAAGGCATTTAAAAAGATACAGTTCACAAAAGTTAGTGATGTGCATTGTCTTCAGGGCTCCTCAGGGCAAACGCCATGGCTAGGGAAGCCGAGGTATCCCTCTTGCTGTCTCATTAACAGTAGGGAAGTAGATGGATGACAGGACTCAAGTCAGGCGGTTTTTATGTAATGTTGGCAGCTGAATCATGCTTAATCATGGGCTAACGACCGAAATACTGCCCTTTCCTATCATGTGTATTCATTACCTAATGAACATGAGACAGCCCAGTAGATACTTTCCTGGTGTGTAATGGTCCATTGTTGTTCAGACATGGACGCTCTGGCTGACTCTGAATGCTTTATGGCCTCGTTAAGTTTTACTGAGTAAAGTCACCAAATGGGAGTTGCCATAACTTAATGTGATTCTCAGTGGATGATCAATAGATCAGATCTCCTTTTATTTTTATAGAGACCAGTGAACTGGGGAGAGGGGGGGTGTGCTGCAGTAAGGTTTGAGCAGTTATTTAGATGTAGCAGACCTTTGGATGAGAAGTAGGAAAGAGAGAAGCCTCCAGTCATCTGACTGTGTGGTCTTCTTGACACCAAACATCTGGGTCACTGGTTCATGGGGAAACTTTTTTTTTAACATCTTTATTGGAGTATAATTGCTTTACAGTGTTGTGTTAGTTTCTGCTCTATAACAAAGTGAATCAGCTATACGTATACTTATATCCCATATCCCCTCCCTCGTGCGTCTCCCTCCCACCCTCCTTATCCCACTCCTCTAGGTGGTCACAAAGCACCGAGCTGATCTCCATGGGGAAACTTTTAAAATGTTTATCCAGATGTTTCATTCACATATGCATATCCCGTAGCCAAAACAAACAAATCAGAAATGTGTGATGAGAGATGATCATTTGTCATCTTCCTTAAAAGCTGAATTTTGAAACCAAGCTCTGTTGGTTGACCTGAGGCAGCATGGAGTCCTTCACACAGCATCTCTGCACAGGGCACATTTTGCCAGGTGATTATAACATTTTAGAGGAAATTTTTTTTCTGGAAATAAGCACTTGTATGAAGGTCTAAGGCATAAGGAATTATATTGGCAAGTTGAATCTCCTTATCACTGTCACATCAAACGGGAAACTGTGATACATGCCTTGAGGGGCCATCTCCTGGGAATCCTTTTAGCCAAGTTTCTTGTGCTGTTTGTACGTCATGTCGTGAGCTTCTTGCCCAGAATTCTCATTTTCTGATTCCATGGGCTCATATGAGCAACTCTTAGTGATGAATCCTGTTGGTTTTGTAGATTGCTACGGCTGCTTTCAAGAACCTGTTTTTCTAAAGCAGGCACAGGGAATGCCCTGGCAGTCCAGTGGTTAGGACTCCCCACTTTCACTGCTGAGGGCACGGGTTCGATCCCTGGTTGGGGAACTAAGATCCTGCAAGACATGCGACCAAAAAAAATATAAAAAATAAAAATAAAGCAGGTACAAACATGGAAGGTAGCTAGGCCCCTGCTCCTCACTCACCTTCCCTGCCCAGGGATGGGGCTCGGGGAAGACCAGACCTGCTCACTGACCCTTCGTGTCTGCCCTGTGTCTGCCTTGCCAACAGTCAACCTCAGCTTTAGCCCAGCTTAGACTTGCCTCTGGAAGAAAGGGATGGGAATTATTTTCCACAGGGATGGGATGATAGGAATCTGCATGACATCATGGGGACATCGTCTTCCTTAAGCTGGGGAGAAAAGACAACATTCAATTAGGGAGGTACAATGTGGTTACTTAGGTGGAAACCCTGTCCCTCTTTGCTTGGGTGGGCAGGAAATGTTCTATTTAAGATTCCCATTCCTTCCCTGTGTTTTATGAGTGCTTATATAAGTTTACTCTCTAAGCATCTTGTTCTGTGATTTTCCTTTTATAGGTATGTATTTTAACATTTAAGGGAGGTTTGAGGTGAAATAAGACATGATTAAGGCCAACTTGAGATCTGCAGGTTAAAAAGGTCCTGGTGAAATTGAGATACGCTAAGGCAGGGGTCAGCCAAATAGAGCCCATGGGCCAAATCCAGCATGCATATTTTTTGTAAATGAAGCTTAGTTGGAACCCAGTCACACCTGTTGTTATCTATGCTGTTCTCACATAACAATGGCAGGGATGGGTAGCTGTGGCCCTCAAAGTCTGCTGTCTTGCTCTTTGTGGAAGAAGTTTGCCGACTCCTACACTTGGGGACATATTTCTCTTTGGCCATCTCCTGATAGGAAACATACATAGATTTCAGAAAAATCCAAGGGAATATTATTCTGATATATGGACTCTGAGCCATAAATGATAGAATTTTGTTGCTATGCATTGTGAGGATCTTGTACATAGTAGGTGCTTGTGGGATGAATCATTGTGTATTTCTAGATGAGTGATTTATGGCCTGGGTTACATTCCCCCATGTATAAAATCAAAGTATCTGGTGTGATCTCTGAGAATCCTTCTTGCACGACTGAACGTTCATGCCTTATACCCCAGTCTGCCAAGCCTCTTGAGTTCCCATATTCATATTCATTTAGCATCAGCTGGAGTTATTAGGCAGGGTCAAAAAGCATGACTATCCACTGCTACTATGTATTGAGTGTCTTACATGGAGAGAAACAAGGAGGGTTAAGAGTTGAGAGCATCTAAATTATGCTTAATGCCTGTTCTTAGTTGCTTTGTGGGACGTTTGTTGTTCGTGGTGTTATCTTGGACACACCAAGGCTAGATGTGCCTGAGGTCCCAAATCACAGTCCATGGATGATGTGGTGGGGGACTGAGGGAAGGAGAGGTGATTGCATTACTGTCTTCCACCCAGGAAGAAATATGAACTGTGCCATTGTGAAGGAAGACTCGTGCTCTGTGGTGTGATTTGGTAGCCGACTACTGATTCATAGCTTATGCTGTACCTCCCTTTAGGACCTGGAGTTCCCATGGTCACTTTTCCCGAGGAGATAGCCAGGGTTTCCATCTGCTCAGCTCCACAGATTTGACATGGGGTTATCAGTTGTTCATTCATTTGGGAGGGTGATACACTGCCTCTGCTGAGATGTAAGCAGAGCCTCAGCCTCTGCATTTGCATCCCAGGCTGCACCCAGGCTTCCTTTCAGGAATTCCAGCCCCCAGAGTGCTGGGGTTCAGTTGAGCAGCCCTGCCTCCTCACATCCTGGTAAATGACTGACCGTGGCAGGTCGGAAGGCTAAGGCCAAGCAGGATGTGAGCAGCCCGGGACTAAGGAAGGGGAGGCCTGCTCACTAACTCTTGGCTTCTATGTGCAGGATTCAGACCACCCTCTCCCCTTTGGGAAGAGAAGGGTAGAAAGGACAGGACCAGGATGGGGCCGAGTGGCATGATGCAGTTTGTGCCACGTTCTGACTCTTGTACCTTTAAGCTCCATGGCTAGAAGGCATGTTGCGGGGACAGACTGCCTGTCCTGCTGGAGAAGCAGAATTTGTTCCTTTCTAGACATGTTGTTTCTGAGAGCTCCTAGTTCTTAGAACTTCTGAAGGCCTTAGTCTTAAGACTGGAGGTAGAGGGATGCTTTTTGATCTGCTGAAGCGTGGCTAATGTTGCAGTTCAGTAAAGTGCATCATTATGTCAAGTGAGGGCATTAAAGCACATTTTCCTGGACATCTTGTATTGGTTGCCTCTATCGTTCGTTTTTTAAAATAAGTGGGTAAATCATATGCATCTGATCACAAACTTTCCTGATTCCTTTATATGTGTATCTTCATATGTCCCGTTGAATGTATATTTACCTTTATTCATCAAACTTATTTTTTAGATGTATTGTATTACAGACTGATGCAATGCCATGCCTATTACTTTAAATCAAGTATTTATTTAAGTCCTTCATCTAAAACAGCAGCTATCTGAGTATTTCTGCTACTCACTACCTAGGGCTTAGAAGATTTCATGTGCAATCAAGGCAAAGTCTTACAGTAGAAGTTCCTTTCAGTAAGAGAGGGCACCCTTTCTGCAATCTTAGAAATGAAGATGCTAATACTTGGCTTCACAGAATTGGACATAATTTAAAACTGTAACACACTTTTCTGCTTGCTTTATTTGTAAATGTTGATCCTGACACTGAGAATCTCAGAGCTTTTCCTATTTTCTTATTTCACAACTCCTAAGGCATGTGCAAAAGGAAAGGTAATAAAGGACAATATTTTCAAGATAAAACATGATTCATAAAGGTGAAAGCTATGCCATATGTGAGCAGTGATTAAGAGCTGCAGAGTCTGCTAACGGCTTTTTAAAAACAACGTGATAAAGCAGATTTTCCTATTATTGATATTTTGTGTTTTGGTGCTTGCTCAAGTGCATGCCCTGATTTTTCTAGGCTTCATTTTATTCTGTAGAAATTGAATCACTGTTCATGCCCCAGCAGTGCTGTGTTAGGGCTTACTTAACTATTTCACATAGCTCCCTGGTTATTCTTCCAGTGACATTTTAAGTTTCAAGACAATGATATGGTGTATTAAAACCGTAACCTACACTTCTTATTTCTGGAGAGTGCAGTTGGATGGACAGAGGGCAGAGTATTTCCGAGGCTTGCTCATTTGGAATTGGTTTAATTTAGAGCAATGATGAGAGTGGGCATGCGCTTAATGAAGTATCACACGTTTCGATGGTCTTCCCCCGCCATCCCCAGCAGATCCCTGCAGGCCTGGTGGGGATGGACAGACAGACAGGCCCAAAGACCGATTGCCTCTGAGATGAGGGGATGGAAGGGGAAGAAAGCTCCTGTTTCAAAATTGAGTTGTCATCTTAGCAAGATCAGTTAATTCTAGGAAGTGCATGTTCATGAAATTCAGCTGTCTTTGACAAGTAACCAAGCCCATTTTCTCTGATTGAGAAGCCCCTGATCACTTGCCTTTTATACGTGGTAGTTTTCCTCTTGTTTGGATCACAGTTTCCTTGGAGAATGTACTGAAAGCTATGGATTCTCTCACCTGAAAATTGAACACACCAATTTGTACACAGAAGTCTGCAACCAGCTTCAGGGGTTTATGGACCTCCCTGAAGCAGAGACCTTTTCCTTTTCCCGTCAAGAACCCCTTCATTGTTTCTTCAATGGATGTGTTCTCGATGGTAAATTTCTTTTAAAAAATATGTACATTAAACTCATGACATGGTAGCATTTCTATTAGAGGGAAAGGGAGCAGTAGAGCTGGGGATATTTTGTTACCATAAGGAGCTGTGCATTGTGCTGTCTGGGGGATGCTCTGAATTGAGTGTCTGGCTCCTCGGGGGTGCTTGGAGGAAGGGAGTGCAGGAGGGGCGAGGGCAGTGCCTGGGGGTTGGCAGTGAGGGAGGCATGGCTGCATGCCAGTGATTGTCCTCAGGGGCACTTCCCACCCCCACCCTGTGGAGCCCAGGAGCCCCGAATCCCTGATGAGCTTCCTAGGAAGCTGCTGGGCGGGGTGTGTCATGTGATGCCTTGGCACAAATAAGAGGAGAAGGCCTCCTGTCGCACTCCTGGTGGAGGGCCAGTAGTGCCCAGGTTTTTGCCCAGAAGTCCTCCAGAGCTCCAAGCTCTGGGCCATGAGACACAGCCTTTCTGGGGTTGGCTTCTCTGAACTAGGGGTGCTGTGCTCACAGGAGATGGTGGGTGCTGACCAGTAAAGCAAATTGGCCTTGGAAGTGGTTCACACACACCTTTATGCAGGTGCATCAGGCAGCCTGGAACTCGGTGCTTGATGCTCTCTAAGGTCCCAAGAGATATTTTGGAAATAGAGAGGTAACAAGAATAAACATGGAAGACCGGAAGGTCAGGGGTTAGACTTGTCCTCTATCCCTTTCTTTCCCCCTTTTTTCACCCTCCCTCCCCTTCCTCCTGCTCCTTCCTCCATCCTTCCATCCATCTTTCTTTCCTTCCTTTCTTCCATTCTTCTCTCCTCCTTCCCTCCTTTTTTCCTTCATCCTTCCCTGTTTTTCTCTCCACTCCTCACTTTCTTCCCGTTATCATTTCCTTTAATCTTTTCTTCCTTTCCTTACCTCCTTCCTTCCATTCAACAGACGTATTCAAGTGTCTGCCGGGTGCTGTTGGTTCTTAGCTGGTGTGGGATTTTGGTGCCCTTTCTGTCATGACGGGTCCACCCTCGTGCTACCAGGGAACATTTTTGTACTTTGTTAACTTCCCCTGCTCCTTCCTTCCTTCATCAGCTAGCATATATCAAACAGCTGCCTTAGAGAAAAAGCTAAAATGATATGGACTTCACTTTCAGGAAGGAAGGTTAAAATCAAATTTAGGAATCAAGGTACAAGTATGTGAAAAGCCAAATAATAGTGGAATAATTACATGATGTCTTGAAACAAGAAAGTGAGATGCCAGAAGACAGCCTGAACATTACTGTTAGATGAGTGAACTGAGACATGTTTGAGTTTAGAGAATGGAGCAGTTTTTGTGGGGTGGATGGGTTTGGGAGAGTCTTACAGAGAAGGAGCATAAACTGGGGTTCCAAATAGGATTTTCATATTTGGAAAAGAGAGAACATTTCGGTACAGGAAAGGGGAATGATGTGGGTAAAAGCTCAGTAGTGTTGGTCTTTTTCTTTTGTCGCCTACATTTTCCAGGGGAAAGTTTCAGTCCAGGGAACCTCTCTTCCTCTCCTGGTCATGGCCATCTCGTCTCCAGTTCTTTATCTTTCCCCACATTTTAAATTCAGCTGTTGATGGGCTCAAGGGAAACACCCAGTTTCTCTCAGCCCCTGCCACGATCAGCAGACTGGTCACTTTCTGTTGCACATAAAGAACTCCTCAGAGGGGACGTTTAAACTGAAGAGAGGGCTTTGAAATGTCATTTCCAGCTTCGTGGCTGAAATTCCAACAGTAATTTTTGTCAGCCCTTGGGTGAGCCAGAGCATTGCTTTTAGGGCTCATGGTCTGAGATGCTGGAGGTCTCAGAGTGCCTGAAGTCAAGGTTTTGGGCTGGAATTCCTGGTGTGGCTGGTTCAGTGTGACTGAGTCCAATTCAGGAAACACTCCCATTTTTCTTGCACATTATATGTACATTTAGCTATTGTTCTTGGATGTTTTCATAGTAGATGGGTGTTATAAGCTGAAGCCAATCCATATTATTTGGTTCCAGTATCCTCAGTCCATGAAGAAATAGTTGATTTTCAGATACCTGATGAGCCTTGATCCTAGCCAGGTGTCTGGGTCTTTCCTGGCAGTGACTTGAGTCAAATATGACCAATATACTGTGGTGACAGCTGGGCTATGGAAGTTGAAGATTCTAACTTTTGTCCCTCTGAGGCTGGCATTTCTCTGCGATTGTTACATAGGATCCTTTCCAAGGCTTAGCCTCTTCGGCAACATTGCTAGGGAGATACAGGGTTGCTGGGGTCCCCCTAGGCTTGTGGACTTTTGATATTTGCCCTTAAGTAAAAGAAGTAATCTCTTTACTGAATACTTGCTGGTTGCTCAGAATAGAAATTTTCTCACTGGTACATTACACTTGATTATTGAAAAGTTCACATTCAGGCATTGTATATGTTGTGTGTGTGGTGTGTATGTATGTAAAAATAATTCCTTTTCCTTCCAAGGACATTGTGATGATTCTCAGGATCTAGTTGATCTTCCCTTCTTTCATCAGATGAAATCGGGTTAAAAAGGTTACCTTGGAGCAGAAAGGAAGGGGGATGATGGCCCTGGTGGTAAGTGTAAGCCTCACTGAAAGCTGTCCTAAAATGATATTGTCAAAGGACAATTTTGAAAGTTTTAATTCAGCTTCCCATGTTATAAAAAAGGGAAACCTAGGTCCAGAGATGTGAAGTGATTTGGGCTAAAGTGATGCAATAGATTAAAGATATACCAGGGGGCTTCCCTGGTGGCGCAGTGGTTGAGAGTCCGCCTGCCGATGCAGGGGACACGGGTTTGTGCCCCGGTCCGGGAAGATCCCACATGCCGTGGAGCGGCTGGGCCCGTGAGCCGTGGCCACTGGGCCTGTGCGTCCGGAGCCTGTGCTTCGCAATGGGAGAGGCCACAACGGTGAGAGGCCTGTGTACCGCAAAAAAAAAATACAAAAAATACCCAGGATCTGAGTACAGGTTCTCCGACTCTGGGAAATAATTACATGTATGGAATCTTTGCACCCTGTTATCAAAATATGTTAGACAAAGAAAGCAATGAAAAATAAATATTTGATCAACAGAATAAAGGAAACGGCTTTGTTCCACATTTCATTAGGAGTGGTTTGACAGAATTTTTAAGAAAAAATTTTAAATGGAGGATAAAATATATTTCAGGAATACAGAGATCTTTTACAAAGATATATAGGGCCTGTTCGAAAAATATTCTCAGTATCAAAAGCAGTCAGACTTATTGGCCACGACATTCTCATAACACAGTATAATGACTTTGGAGGTGTAGAATACTAAGCTAATTAAAAGCTACTCTGTTGCTTGAAAACCATTAAATAACTGTTTTGTGAAAGACAGAAGCCAAGTACACAATATATTAAAAGACAATGGAAGGGCAGTCTTCTCCATATACCATGGGATGCAATCAAAACTGTAATTAGACTACATTTCCTACTCCCAAATGCCAGTGTTAGACAAGAATAAAAAAGATTAAAATAGTTTCTGAATCAAAAACATTTTAAGAAAAATAAGAAAGGAAAAGGAAAGAAAAATCAAAATAATCTGGGTGTCATCGAGGAAGGAAAAACCAAGTGGTCTAATGAACAAAGTTAACATTTCTAGCCCCAGCTTTATAGTGCCTCCTCTTCCTCCTTCTTCTCAGGAGGATGCCGCTCGTCCTTACCCCAGTCACTGAGAAATTTGGAATGCCTGGCCCCTGCACTCCCCAGAGTCAGGATCTTGGGGAGATGTGGAGAGGGGTCAGGGGCTGCCCTGGGGCCACTTTCTCTACCCTGTCCCCTCAGGGAAGGCTCTGGGAGGATCAGAGAGAACATTGTTCCCAGCTGTAGGCACATTTCCAGAGCAGGGAGGCGGTTGGAGAAGGACCTTCTTTATGAGCTGCAGATGTGCCTTCTTGCAGCTCCTCCAGTAGCAGCCACCCTCTTACAGCTGAGCTCCAGTGCAGAGCCCTCAAGAAGGTCCTGTGTTCCCCACTCAGGAGAATGTGCAGAGTGAGCTCGCTGGCAGTCATACACAGTTTGGCTTAGCTTCAACCCAAATCTCCACCTTTGCCCTCCACCTCTCAGAGTCACTACTGTCATCCACCCCAAACATTTACTGATCACCTGTATTGGTTGCATTATTAGAAGGTATGGTATAAATAGAAGTGAAGAGAACTGGCTCTGGAGCTGGGATACCTGGGTCCAAATCAGGACTCCACACTTGTAGCTGCATGATTTTGGGCAAGTTATTCGATCTCTTTGTGCCCCAATTCCATTGTCTGTCAATGGAATAATAATGATAATGGGTCCCAAGGCATGGGTTGTGAGGTTGTTACATGAGAAGGGCCTTAAAACACTTTGATAGTTCCTGGCACAGAATAATGACTCCTCAAATGTTAGCAATGATTGTTACTTTAACCTGTAGGGACACTGGGTAAGGGTGTAAAATTACCGTACCTGTCCCAGAGGGATTATGCTGTAATCTGGGAAGCTGAACGTTTTTCAGTCATGAAGAAGGAAGTTGGTTTTGTAAAGCTGGTTTGGTGGTTCTGAATTCTCTGAGCTTTTGCTTGACTGTAAAACTTTTGATTTCTCCATCGAATCTGAATGAGACCCTTGCTAGGTAGAGTATTCTTGGTTGTAGGTTTTTCCCTTTCACCACTTTAAATATATCTTGACACTCCCTTCTGGCCTGCAGAGTTTCTGCTGAAAAATCAGCTGATAACCTTATGGGGATTCCCTTGTAGGGTATTTGTTGATTTTCTCTTGCTGCTTTTAATATTTTTTCTTTGTATTTAATTTCTGTTAGTCTGGTTAGTATGTGTCTCAGTGTGTTTCTCCTTGGGTTTTTCCTGTATGGAACTCTTTGTGCTTCCTGGATGTGGGTGATTATTTCCTTTCCCATGTTAGGGAATTTTTGGACTATAATCTCTTCAAATATTTTCTCAGTTGCTTTCTCTTTCTCTTCTTATTCTGGGACCCCTATAATTTGAATATTGGTGCGTTGGAAGTTGGTCTTGTGATCTTGTGCATCTAGCAAAGGATCAGTTGTTATGTCTGAAAATGGATCGCCATCCCTCCCCCTGCCATCTAGCGTGGATGGAGCAGAGCCTCCTTGTTTACCAAGAAGAGCTAAGCCCTCTAGTAATGTTAGTTTTTCCAGATCTTAGGCTTCTGAGAAGTCCTGTCTGGGTTTCATTCACTCTTTAAAAAAAAAAAAAGCTTCTGTTTACATAGGCATAACTACATGTAATTGTATAAAGAAATAGAATACACATGAATTCTTAAATATGCAACTACTCTTGAGGCTAACTTTTTGGTTGTGTCCATTTGGTATCCTGGGAAAATGCAGAGGAGAGACCAGTCTGATTTTCGGAATCTTATATGAATTTATCAATCTCATCATGCCCAGAAAGATGCATCTCTTAGAATGAAGCCTCCATGCTCTGAGTAAGTCCCTCCTCTTACTGTGTGATGCCAGTCTTCTCAGTTTAACCCTCTCCCCAACCTGATGACAATCAAGGGTAGGATGGAAGGAAGGATTTTGCACCATTGCCATCTTGGCTACTAACTTCTATTTGTCTAAAAGCGTCAACTCTTGTTGGCTTTCATGGCTCATGTCAATGAGCTGGGGCTCAGGTTCTGCCCACTTCATGCCCAGCACCACCTCAAGCAGAGGTCAGCAAACTGTAGACAAGGAGCCCAATCTAGCCTGCCACCAGTCTTTATAAATAAAACTTTATTGGGACACATCCACACCCATGAATTGACATATTGCCTATGGCTGCTTTTGTGCTGCAGATGCAGAGTTTAGTATTTGTGAGAGACCATATGGCCCACAAAACCTAGAAAATGCCCTGTCCAGCCCATAATAGAAAAAGTCTGCTGATCCTTGACCTAAAGATTAAACGTAGAGAGAGGGAGTCCTCCCAAGGCCACATAGGGAGCCAGAGATCACAACTGTTCTACAGGTAGGGAAATTCAGGACAAGAAAGGATAAGATGAGAGTAAGAAAGTTGCCTGTAGAACCAAGGGGATGAAGTAGTAGCTGAACTGTTTGGATACAGGCTCCTGCTGTTGCCTAGGCTGTAGTGTATAACAACTTGTCTAATTCCAATGGAAGTTGCCCCTAATCATATGCCATGTTTTCCTCATCACAGGAGTTATGTGAAATCCTCCAGTGATGGAAAATGTCATGGATTCTGTGAAATGATACACTGTCCTCCCACAGCTCTGCCGTGATGGCTTGTTATAGCTTCCAAACAAAACAATAAGTTTGATTGCTTTTTATACTTTGAGGTTTGACCTTACATTTCTGTGTTGACCCTGAGCTGGGTAACGAGGTTCCCATTTTTCAGCCACCATAGCCCCCTCACTCCTTTGAAATTATTGAGTTTTTCTGGGCCACTAGCTATGTGTGAAGTATCCCCGAGGTACCCACACCACTCCAGGTGTCTGCCTTTCCCCTTTCTGTCATTAAAGGGGACACAAGGAAGACAGAGTGTGAAATCCAACATATCTTGCTTTGCAAGGATAGCAAAGAGCTCAGGAGCCAGTATTTTCCATGTATAAATGACTCCGTCTCTAAGAGGTCGTCAGTCTGATCTCTGCTCTGTGACAACCCCTTCCCAGAGCTTCCGCACAGGGCTGTCTGCTGGCCTGAGATCTGGCTGCTTACTGGCTGTTCACCCTGGCCCAGCACTGCCTCCATCCAGAAGGACACCATTTCTAACTTGCACAAAGGTGCCCTGTGGGCTGGCAGCAGTCCCGTCCCTTCCTCTCTCTGAGCTTCAGTCTTGCCTGCTCGAGGAAACTGAGCTAGATGGTTTCCAAGGCATCTTTTAGCTCTTTGATTTGAAGGCCTTTTGAGGCAATCTGCGTGGCTGGCTAAGTCCCCTTCGTGCTCTGTGCTGCTTCCCTGCCTGGAGTGCCTTTGAAGCCAGCGGGGAAAGCTGTGTGCCAGGAAATCCAAGAGCTTGAGAAGAGAAGGGCTCCTGGGTTGCTCTGAGGACAGGGCTCTGAAGACTGGACTTGACAGTGTCGAGGCAAGTATCGATTCTGAGAGACCATGGTGGGGGAGCGGGGGTGTCAGACCAAAGGCAGGTGTCGCCAAGTCTGGCCTGATTTTCTCAGCATCAGAGCAGTGGAGAGAAGCCAGAGTCCCTCTGGCTCCATGCAAAGGGAGAACAGCGACATGCACCCATGTATCTTCTCTCCCTGACCAGACTATCGCTGGGGTCATGCTTGGCCTCTTACAGTAGGGACCTGGACACCATAGTGACCAGATGCCTGGGCTGAGCCAAGGGATAGTAATAGGGAGGACAATGAACACTGTGGGTGTGAGTACACAGAGGTGAGGCTTGCTGGGGCCATGGACCCTCTAGGGAAGAGACACCTTATGAGCTTCCTTGAGATCTTGTCAAACCCACACTCCAGTTCCCTCAGGTTACTAAAGTTCTTGGTGTATTTCTCTTAAAAACCCTGTTTTGTTCTGTTTTGCTCCCACTTTGTTGGGCATTGATAATGCTTGGTGTGGACATGGTGCTAAATGCTTTCGTATCACCTCATGTAATTTAAACGTCACAAGGCTAGCTGTGGTCAGTTCTCTCTACATTTGGCAGAAGAGAAAACCGAGGCTCGCTGGAGTTAGATCACCTGCTCAAAGACACAGAGCCAGAAAGTTCTTCAGCTAAAATTCTAACCCAGACCCTACACCCAGATGATACTGCCTTTACATGTTATGTCCCAGGGCCTGTCTACGATGCCTCAAACGTGGCTAATAGTGTTGCTAGTGCAATGAGGTTGCAGGGGCAGGGGGAGCTTTCTTACCTGTGCAGACAACACAACTCAGGGTTTCTCAGCCTTGGCACTACTGACATTGGAGCCAGAGTATTCTTTGTTGGGGGGAACTTCCTGTGCATTGTAGGATGTTTAGCAGCATCCCTGGTCTCTACCCACTCGGTGCCAGTAAGTTCTTTATCTGCCCAGTTGTGACAATCAAAATATCTCCAGACTTTGCTAAATATCCCCTGGGAGACAAAATTGACTTTGGTTGAGTGAGAATCACTGACATGAACTAGTGTTAATTTGCCAATAAAGAAAAAAAATCTATGCACATGTAATTTCTTTATTGTCTACTTTTCTTTCTTTTGCACCAAAATTCTGCTATTAAAGGCTTGAGCCCTTCTTTCTGCCTGGCTGACATCCTGAACTGTGTCACTGGGAACGCTTTACCTTGCTGGCATCTTCCCACACGTCCCAGACACTCTCTCTTTGAGCCTGGAGCCTCCTGGGGGAAGTATTAAGAACCAACCAGCTATGAAAACAATGTGTTCTTCCTTGTGCTAAGTGCCTCTGCTCTGGCAGTAAAATGCTTCAGTGGTGTGAGCATATGGCATCAACAGGGCCTCTAAAAACCACGCAGGGCATCCAGCAAGCATGGAGGGAAGGGGACAGGCTGTATGAGCTCCAGAAGTTTTTGGACGGGACCTCCCCTCCCCTGGGAGCAGCTGGGCTGGGGTTCCTCGGGGATCTTGAAACTCCACACAGGCCAAGGCTTTGCAGGCCTTGAAGCCATTGCATTTTTCTCCTTTAATTAAACACCCTGCAGACCTTGACATCTGCCACAGAGAAAGGCCTAGAGCAGCCCAGTGGCCCAGCGCCAGCCCTCACTTCTGGTTCCAGGGAGGCGTCTATTAGGTCTGGGCATCTCAGCAGGGACCCACTGCTTTCTGCCCACAGCCTCCCGAGGGCAGGACATCACTTGGAGACTTCTAGGCCAATAAACAGCCTGGAGTATTGGTCTCAGAGCAGGGGGTCTGAGCTACTCAGTCACCCAGTTTAATATCGCCAGGTGTAAAAGCTTAACGAGGTCAGGGGCTTAGTATGCTGGAAAATGATGCCTGTGAGTTTTCATCATCCTGCCTCCTGGGTGATGTCATTATGGGATCTGACAGTGGGTTTTAAAATAGTCTCCTTTTTTCAGAATGTACATTTTTGGAGCTAAATAAAATCATCAGGAAAAATCTTTAGAAGTTTAGTCCACAGGGTATATGGGTATATCCTGAACCATGGCTGACAGTGTAGGGTGTAGACATGCCTATACCATTATGCCCATGTGCACACATGCAGGCATACTCTTGTCTCCACGTGAAGGATGAGGGGCTTAAAGCCAGATGAGCCTGTTTCAAATTCCAGGTCAAGTCACTTCCTGCATGTACAGCATGGATGACTGTACAGCATGGATCTCTGAGCCTGTTTCCTTATCCTTAAAATAGGAATAATCATACTGACATCCATGGCATTGTTGTGAAGGTCAGAGATAATGTGTTTGAAGTTACAAAGAATAGAATACACTTGATAAGTGATGTTGTTGTTATTATCACAATGTTCTCTTGTGAATAGTTACAAAAAAGATACCAAATCTGAGATAGAGCTGATTTTCTTAGATTACTCTTCAATAATTATGTTGTTATACCTTATACTTCCTCCAGTTTACTCTTGGGACTGGATGTGGATGTTTTCCATTTTGAAATACTCTCTCTTAATCCTCATTCAATAAGGAATAATATGTGATCTTTCAGGAATCTAATTATTTTCACATAAGGGCTCCTGTTTTCCATTCACTCCTGTAAACATTTAGGAAGTATGTACTGTGTGCCAGACACAGATCCAAGGGCTGGGGATCCAGCAATGAAAACAGACGAAGCTGCTTGCTGATTGTCTACATGCCAAGTCTGCTGCAGCCTTGCCTCCGGGAAAGATGTTCCATCCTGTGGCAGAGATACCCACTGTGAACTGACTTCGTGTCACGCTCTGTGTTGGGTGATTAGGGGAGCAGCATGTAGTGATGAAAAGAAACAGTGAAATATGGCAACATGATGGGTTTGTTGGGTAACTGACACATGAGCAATTGACTGAGACAGAAAATACAAAACCATGACAAGTGTCATGGAAATCCAAGAATTGATTTAGAATAAATTTATGGATGAATAATTCATTAAGGCTTATTAAGGGAAGTTGAGAGCATAGTGCCTGGAACATACATAGTATATGAATGTTTGAATGGATGAATTGTTGCATGAATGGAGGGTCTGCCATGTACAGTTGTGCAGGTTTCATACTGCACTCCAAGGTATGCCATTCAAACTGTGGCACAGCCTCTGTGCTCATGTGCCAAGAATTTCACATGTAACCTCATTCAATCCTCCCAACACTCCACTATTTAAGTGGTGTTTTCTCCATTATGCAGACATGGACTTGGGGATTCAGTGAGGTTGTTACCTGCCCAGGTTCACAGGGAGTCAGTAGAAGTGGAGGGGACTCGCAATTGGAATGCAGAGCCCTCTGACTCCAGAGTTCCTGCTTGGAGAATAGAAGAAAACAGTAGCTAGAAATGAAACTTGATGGTTTAGGTCTTGTCTTTTCTTTGAACCAAATGCTTGAGTCTCTGGGGTCAAAAGGAGAAGTGGAGACGCTGAAATGATTGCTTTTCCAGATTTTGAGCTTCAAGTCACATGCTCGGTGAGACCCTTGCCCCGTCTCACATCTCACATCTTAGCTCTCCATTCTCCTCTCCTCAAGAGAAGCTTGGATCCAAGATACCAGAAAAACCCATCTGGTAGAGGTGGTGAATACACCATATGTATTATTTACAAAATTAATAACAAGAAAAGATAACGGCACTGGAGTGAGGAACTGTTATTGTAGCAGTCAGCCTCTTGGCCAGGAGATGACATCCAGCTCAGATGTGCTCTTTCTTAGTTATTAAATAACTAAGTTTAATCTCTCTCCATTCCTGACCCAGCAATTAGCTGGATAATGCAATGCCATGTTGGTGTCATGTCATGACTGTGAACTAACAGGGCCTTCCCCACACTGCCCCCTGAAGTCTTGGCACTTCACACTCCTGTGTGATCCAGGAAATCAGCAGGAGAGGGGGTCGACTGACTGCTCCTGATTGCTGGTTGCTCTTAAAGGCAGTTTATTTCTCAATCAAGTTTTTAATATAACAGTTCAATCTAGAGAACTACAAAAGGTGAAAGAAAACTTTATGTCAGGTTAAAAAGAATTGTGGCTAACAGTGAATACAATTTTAAAGTTTCAGGAAACGGAGCATTACGAATTGTATGCTTTGGAAGGATTACGAGTTGTATGGCTTTGGAAGGGGAATGCAGTCTTCCTGCTTTGGAAACATCCCGCTTCTTATGCTGTACTTCTCTCTGAATTCCAGAGCCTGTAGGAGTCTTAGAGATTATCTACTTACAGTTGTAAACAGGCTTTACATCTTTTGTTCTGGTTATCTTAAAGAAAGAAGGGGAGGGGTGAGGAAGAGAATTATATTTCTGAGTTATGTGCTTGTTTTCCTTAATTCCTTCCAAAGGTCCTGAAAATGAGATATTATTATCTTAATTTTATTGTTGATGAAACTGAGGTCTTCAGAAGTCCCAGGACCCAGGGTATTTGTTCAATCTTTTCATCTCTGGACTGTCTGCTGTGTAGCCCATACTCTTTGTTTAATAACATATATTTTGACACTCAGGGAGGGACTACTTTTCTTAAATAGAAGGAGGAACAATTCTGTGTTGAATAATATCCCCTACAGGTAAATAAAAACAACAATAAGTATTTAATGAGTGATTACTGTGTTGGGTGCTGTGCTAGGTGTTCTGTTCTCTTAGCGCTCTGGTGAGGAAGGCACTGTCTTCTGCCCATTTGACAGATGATGGAGCTGAGGCTTAGAGGCAAATGACTCTCCAGAGTCACACAGCTGTTAGAAGTGCTCTATCTTTGTACTCATGGCTTTCTTCTCTGTTAGGCTTTAAACTTCTAGAAGGCAAAGACTGTCCCTAATCAATTTCTTTCTTCCTAGAAGCCCCTGCAAAGTGGTTTCCCTTAGCAAGTGCCTACTAGATATTCGAATATCAGAGAATGTAACTGATCCTGGAGTCTGTCCTCTCTGATCTCATCACACATTCTGACTGTTTTATCAAGTGGGCAGATGGGGGAAAGGGTGTGTTAGCAGAGTGTTTCCTTCCTTCTGTGAAGCATAGAGGCCTAAAGCTCTTATGTACATATGATAGGAATGGAACATTCATTCATTTTATTGTTTTGTTTTGTTTTGGTGACTGTATTAGTCAGGATAATACAGGTTGTGCTAACTTGACAAATAACCCAATGGCTTTGAACATCCAAGCATCTGCCCCCCATCACCAGTGGTGCAAGAAATGCCTTGACCTTTGGCTCTGCCATTTCAATGCAAGATCCTTTAATAGTCACCACAGTGGGGGCATCTGGGTGCTGGGACTGTCCTGCCCTGGTCATTGAAGAGACACACATCGTACTGGTCACACCCTACCAGCTGGAATTAGTCATATGCTCCCAGACAGCAAAGAAGGTGGAGAAGAGGAATTCTGCCCTGTGCACAGAAGAGGAAATTTAGATGTAATTGATCTTGAAGACTCTAGTCCACTGGTGGTCCTTTGTTTTATTTCATCTACTGAGTTACAGAAAAGGTTAAAGGTAACAGTTATAATACTATGATATTTCTTCAGAACACTTTCATGGACTTGCAGTTCCATTTGGCAAATTATACTAACTTCAATTCCATATGTTTAACCACAGTGACTCATGTCCAACTCTGGCTATTTTAAGTTTCTATATGTTGGCTATACCAGTAACTGCAATTTTTTTTAAAGGATAAAGTATTTCTTCTAAACCATCAAGGATGTTTTAGCTCAGGAAATTGTTCTATTTTCTTGATACTGTCTCAAAGGATGCCTTAACTGGAGTTCTCAATTTTTTTAAACGTCAGTGTAAAAATATTTTCCAACAGATTGTTAAAATCCTTCACAAAACAATGCTAAGTGAACCTAACAAAATATAAAACTATATATATTATGATTCCAAATTTCTCTGTCTCTCTGATAATTGCTGTCTGTGTCACCCTGTCTCTGTTCTACACACATACACAGACACACACTCCATACTGCAAATCAAAATCTTGACAGCCATAGTCTCTGAGCCTAATGATTATTTTGTTTTCTTCTCTATACTTTTTTGAATTTTACAAACATTTTTTTACCAACATATCTTTTTAAAGATTAACATAATTTTTTGCTCAGATATATTATAATCAGAAAAAATACATTTTAGATATAGATATAAATATAGGATGGATATTTAAAAGTGCTTATGTGTTTCTTGTAATTCTGTCTCACAGCACAGAATTAAATGGTGCTTATTATAGATTATTCCCTGTTTCCTTTTTCAAGTCATTTAGAACTTGGAGGCAATGTTGAGAAAAGGGTATAGAGAGCAGGAAGGGAGAGAGATGCCATCCAGAGATGAGGGAACCATCATTTCCACCGTGAAATCCAGTTAAATTAGGGTCAGCTAGTCCCTGTATCACTGTCCCCGTCTGCTCTTCCTGGATAGTTAATTTGGTATCTTCTGATGAATGTCATCTTGCAGTTAAAATGCTGGTGCTGGCGAGTTTCAGCATCTCAGCTGCCATGGCCCCTAGCTGTCAGCAGGCTTGTCTTTTTAATCAGGACCTCTATGACTCTTTTTATTCAAGTAACTTTTTACTTTCCCAGATCCCAATGAATTTGGATAGAAAAGAGAGATATTAGTTGAATTTTAATTTAATCACTTGCCTCTTGGGAAATGTGCTAAAAAGGATGGTTCAAACAAGGACAGGATAACGCACCTGCTGGGGTCTGATTCCTACTGACGCATCACCTGGGTACAGAGTGCTGGGGGTGAGCAGAAGGTCTGCCACCTGGGAGCAGGAGGTGAGGATGGCTTCCCTTGGAAGCAGGAGAGAAAGGGAGCCCATGTCTGTCAAGGTCATCATAATCCCAGCTGTCTGAGTCATGAGAGGAAGGAGATCTGGGCTGCACTTGCTTGATCCCTAGGAACAAATGACCTAGGCAAGGTGCAGGGTCAGCAGAAGATGAGCTGACTGATGAGGGCTTACTGAAGAGGCTGATCAGACTGACAGCTCAAAGCCTTCCGACCAGAGACAGTCATCACAAGTAGACTGAGGAGTTGCTCTCTGTGACAGATGCCCCCACTCCCCTGTCCTCCTTTACTTATCTCCTTAACTGCATGGAGTCCCTCAAAGGGCACCTGTGATGTCATCTGCACAGCCTGTGTGGCTGTGTGGCTTACAGCGAGGTGTGCGTGTTTACCAGTGCTGGGCAGACCAGCAGGGCGAGTTCGTGATGATGAGTTCCATTCAAAATCCAAGAACTCTCTCATTGAACTCAGAGTTTCTTGAGCCCCAAAGTGCATACAGATCACCTGGGAATCTTGAAAAAATGCAGATTCTGTCTTGGTAGGTCTGGAGTGAGGCCTGAGAGTCTGCATTTCAGCAAGTTTTCAGTAGATGCTGAGACTGCTAATTGTAGGACCTCACTTTTGAGTTGTCTTCACTGGGGTCATCAGGCTATCGAAAGGATATTGAAAAAAAAAAAGAAGGATATTGACAAAGCTTGGCTTCTTGATACATTCTTCTATTGATATTTAAATTTTTATCTATTGCAAAGGATGATTTTTTTAATATAGCCTTTGATGTACAAATAACAAAGAGATTGATTCATGGTTGAGTTTCTTTCTGTTTCTTTGTTTAAGTCAGGGACAGAAGTGCCCAAATGGGCACTGTGGGCTCATTTTCTGCAGGCTTATCAGAAACACACATCCTCACCTAAATGCTACAGCCCTAATTTCCTAAGTTGTAAGCTTCTGCAGGACAAAGGCCAATACTTCATGTAGACTGGTGCTTAATAATGATTTTCTTGTCATAGTCTACATACAGTTTATGATGTGATCTAACTTGGCAAAAAATAAAAAGAATAAAAAAGGCTTAGGCATTTGAGTTAAATGTGGCAAGAAAAATTGAAGCAGTTTCTCTGGAATGTCATGCCTTATCTTCCTGCTTAAATCAGAGTCCAACTCCTTGCAAGACTCCCCCATGAAAGTGACAAGTCAGCTACCTATTAATGAGAGCTTTGGTCCCTGTCACTAACCTCTTCTTCCTGCAGCCCTCTGAGGTTTTCTGCTGAGGTATGGGTTTAATTTAATATCCCCATCTCTACAGCAATTGGTCTTTGGCCCGTTCAGATTCTGTTCTGAACGCCATGGTGTGTTATTGAGATGACGAATGGGGCAAATAAAGGAAGTTGAGAAAGCAGCTCTGGGAGGCTGTTGCCACGTGGGCGTGGCAGAGGTGATGATGAGATTGGCAGCCTAATGGGTTTTATTAGCTGGTGCTGCCATGTCTGCAGTGATATCATTCCTTTGGAAAGGAGCCCAGGACTCACTGGGAAAAACATAACCTGTTTAAGGAAAATAAAAGTGTTTGGAATGGATCACACATGGGAAAAACTATTCAGCAGAGGCTGACCTAGGGAAGTTAGAAAAATGAATTCAGTTGCACATGGGTTACCAGAGTTAACATACAATAATTTCTTGCACTGGGCAAGCCTTAAACAATGTCTGTGACTTGGAGGGCAGTGGTGTGACTGATGGATATGGGTTTTAGCCTTGATGTAGTCCCCAAGTCTCTGGATGTCTGCCTCATTTGTGGAGTGCATGGAAGGAGGAAGGTGTGAACTGGCCTTCCATCCACTTCATCCAGGTGTGGAACTGTTTTTAGGAATTGTTGCTTTGTGTCCATACTCAGTATGGATGGAATTTTTTCTAAATGCTGAGAACTACAGGGCACCAGGTATTTCATATGGTCCAGGCCAGCAGGCTTGGAATTTCTGTTTGTTAACAGTTGCTCCATTGTATTTGTGATGTATTTATAGTTTTTATTTGCAGACAGGTTCCCTTTATCATGTCATCTGTGGTCTGTTGATTAAAGCAACCAACCGCATTGCTGACATTATCTACTCACAGTACTTTGGTGCGATTCCCCCACTGCCCCTTCATGGAAGTGTCTTATGCTGCATTTTCTGAATCAAGATCAATCAAGATCTTCATCTGGTCAAATTGAGTCATCTTTTGGTCGACTTAGTTAACTGTCTTGTTCTCTAGCCAGAAAAACAAATCATTTGGTATCAGTATTTAGTTGAATTTGCTTTGCTTTCTTGATCAGGTTTTAATATTTGGAAGCTTAGACTTTTTTCTCCCTGTAACACTTGCATCTACAAAGTGAAGAACAGATACTATAATTGTACATGAAAGCAACTTTGTTCTTTTTTTCTTTAAACTTTTTATTTTATATTGGAGTATAGCTGATTAACAATGTTGTGCTAGTTTCAGGTGCACGGCAAAGGGACTCAGCCCTACATATACATATATCAATTCTCCCCCAAACTCCCATCCCATCCAGCCTGCCACATAACATTGAGCAGAGTTTTCTGTGCTTTATAGTAGGTCCTTTTTGGTTATCCATTTAACATATACCAGTGTGTACATGTCGATCCCAAACTCTCCCTTCCCCCCATCCTTCCCCCCCTGGTAACCATAGTTCCTTCTCTAAGTCTGTTTCTGTTTTGTAAATAAGATCATTTGTATCATTTCTTTTTAGAGTCGGCATATAAGGGATATCATATGAAATTTCTCTTTCTCTGCCTGACTGACTTCACTCAGTATGACAATCTCTAGGTCCATCCATGTTGCTGCAAATGACATTATTTCATTCTTTTAAATGGCTAATATTCCATTGTATATATGTACCACATCTTCTTTATCCATTTTTCTGTCAATGGACCTTTAGGTTGCTTCTATGTCTTGACTATTGTAAACAGTGCTGCAGTGAACATTGGGGTGCATGTATCCTTTCGGATCATGTTTTTCTCCAGATATATGCCCAGGAGTGAGACTGCAGGGTCCTAGTGTAGCTCTATTTTTAGTTTTTTAAAGGGACCTCCATACTGTTCTTCATAGTGGCTGCACTAATTTACATTCCCATCAACAGTGTTGGAGGGTTCCCTTCTCTCCACACCCACTCCAGCATTTATTGCTTGTGGATTTTTTGATGATGGCCATTCTGACTGGAGGTAATATCTCATTGTACTTTTGATTTGCATTTATCTAATAATTAGCGATGTTAAACATCTTTTCACGTGCCTCTTGGTCATCTGTATGTCTTCTTTGAGAAATGTCTACTTTGGTCTTCTGCCCTTTTTTGATTGGGTTGTTTGTTTTGATGATATTAAACCTCATGAGCTGTTTGTAAATTTTGGAGACTAATCCCTTGTTGATCACATCATTTGCAAATATTTTCTCCCAATCTGTGGGTTGTCTTTTTGTTTTGTTTATGGTTTCCTTTGCTGCACAAAAGCTTTTGAGTTTAATTAGGTCCCACTTGTTTATTTTTGTTTTTATTTCCATTTATTCTCGGAGATGCATTGAAAAAGATATTGCTGCAATTTATATCAGAGAGCGTTCTGCCTATGTTTTCCTCTAGGAGTTTTATAGTGTCCAGTCTTACATTTAGGTCTCTAATCCATTTTGAGCTTATTTTTGTGTATGGTGCTAAAGAATGATCTAATTTCATTTTCTCACATGTAGCTGTCCAGTTTTCCCAGCACTATTTGTTGAAGAGACTACCTCCACCATTATGTAGTCTTGCCTCTTTTGTTGTAGATTAATTGACCATAGGTGCCTGGTTTTATTTCTGGGCTTTCTATCCTGTTGCATTGATCTATATTTATTTTTTGTGCCAGTACCATACTGTTTTGATAACTGTAGCTTTGTAGTATAGTCTGAAGTCAGGGAGTCTGATTCCTCCAGCACCATTTTTCTTTCTCAAGATTGCTTTGGCTATTTGGGGTCTTTTGTGTCTCCATACAAATTTTAAGATTTTTTTGTTCCAGTTCTGTGAAAAATGCCATTGGTAATTTGATGGGGATTGCATTCAATCTGTAGATTGCCTTAGGTAGTATAGTCATTTTGAAAATATTCATTCTTCCAATCCATGAACATGGTATATCTTTCCTTCTGTTAATGTCTTCTTTGATTTCTTTCATCAGCATCTTATAGTTTTCAGAGTATAGGTCTTTTGTCTCCTTAGGTAGGTTTATTCCTAGGTATTTTATTCTTTTTGATGCAATGGTAAATGGAATTTTTCCTCAAATTTCTCTTTCTGATCTTTCATCATTAGTGTATAGAAATGCAACAGATTTCTGTGTATTAATTTTGTAACATGCGACATTACCAAATTCATTGATGAGCTCTAGTAGTTTTCTGGTAACATCTTTAGGATCTTCTATGTATAGTATCATGTCATCTACAAAGAGTGACAGTTTAACTTCTTCATTTCCAATTTGTATTCCTTTTATTTCTTTTTCTTCTCTGATTGCCATAGCTAGGACTTCCAAAACTATGTTGAATAAAACTGGTGAGAGTGGACATCCCTGTCTTGTTCCTGATCTTAGAAGAAATGCTTGCAGCTTTTCATCATTGAGTATGATGTTAGCCGTAGGTTTGTTGTATATGGCATTTATTATGTTGAGGTATGTTCCCTCAATGCCACTTTCTGGAGAGTTTTTACCATAAATGGATGCTGAATTTTGTCAAAAAAATTTTTGGCATCTATTGGATGATCATATTAGTTTTATCCTTCAATTTGTTGATGTGGTGTATCACACTGATTGATTTGCAGATACTGAAAAATCCTTGCATCCCTGGAATAAATCCCACTTGATCATGGTGTATGATCCTTTTAATGTATTGTTGGATTCGGATTCCTAGTATTTTGTTGAGGATTTTTGCATCTATGTTCGTCAGTGATATTGACCTATAATTTTCCTTTTTTGTGTGGTATCTTTGTCTGGTTTTTGTATCAGGGTGATAGTGACCTCATAAAATGAGTTTGGGAGTTTTCCTTCCTCTGCAATTTTTAGGAACAGTTTCAGAAGGACAGGTGTTAGCTCTTCTTTAAATGCTTGATGTGAATCAATCAACTGTGTGAATCACAATCAATGTGTGAATCCATCAGGTCCTGGACTTTTGTTTGTTGAGAGTTTTTTAATCACACTTTCAATTTCAGTGCTTGTGATTGGTCTGTTCATATTTTCTATTTCTTCCTGGTTCAGTCTTGGGAGACTGTACCTTTCTAAGGTACAGTACCTGTACCTTTGTCCATTTCTTCCAGTTTGTCCATTTTATTGGCATAGGGTTGCTTGTAGTAGTCTCTTATGATCCTTTGTATTTCTGTAGTGTCAGTTGTAACTTCTCCTTTTTCATTTCTAATTTTAGTGATATGAGACCTTCCCTCTTTTTCTTGATGATTCTGGATAAAGGTTTATCAATTTTGTTTACCTCTTCAAAGAACCAGCTTTTAGTTTCATTGACCTTTGCTATTGTTTTCTTTGCCTCTATTTAATTTATTTCTGCTCCAATCTTTATGATTTCTTTCCTTCTACTAACTTTAGGTTTTGTTTGTTCTTCTTTCTCTAGTTGATTTAGGTGTAAGGTTAGGTTGTTTATTTGAGATTTTTCTTTTGTCCTGAGGTAAGATTGTATTGCTATAAACTTCTCTCTTAGAACTGGTTTTACTGCTTCCCACAGGTTTGGGGTCATTTTGCTTTCATTTTCATTTGTCTCTAGGTATTTTTTGATTTCCTCTTTAATTTCTTCAGCGATCCATTGGATGTTTAGTAGCCTATCATTTAACCTCCACATGTTTGTGTTTTTTTCTTCTAGTTTATTTCCAGTATCATAGCATTATGATTGGAAAGTTCCTTGATATGATTTTAGTTTTCTTAAATTTACTGAGGCTTGCCTTGTGTCCCAGCATGTATCAATCCTGGAGAATATTCCGTGTGCCCCTGAGAAGAACGTGTATTCTCCTGCTTTTGGATGGAATGTTCTATAAATATCAATTAATTCTATCTGATCTAATGTGTTATTTAAGGCCTGTGTTTCCTTATTGATTTTCTGTCTGGATGATCTGTCCATTGATGAAAGTGAGGTGTTAAAATTCGCCGGTATTATTGCATTACTGTCAATTTCTCCCTTTATGGCTGATAGTACTTGCCTTATATATTGAGGTGATCCTGTGTTGGTGCATATATATTTACAATTGTTATATCTTCTTCTTGGATTGATCCCTTGCTCATTGTGTAGTGCCTTTCTTTGTATCTTGCAACAGTCTTTATTTTAAAGTCTATTTTCTCTGATGTGTGTATTGCTACTCCAGCTTTCTTTTGATTCCCATTTCCATGGAATACCTTCTTCCTTCCCCTCACTTTCAGTGTGTATGTGTCCCTAGGTCTGAGATGGGTATCTTGCAGATAGCATATATACCAGTCTCGTTTTTGTATCCACTCAGCCAGTCTGTGTATTTTGGTTGGCACATTTATTCCATTTACATTTAAGGTAATTATCAATATGTGTATTCCTATTGCCATTTTCTTAATTGTTTTGGGTTTGTTTTGTAGGTCTTTTTTCTTCCCTTCCTCTTTTGTTTTCTTCTCTTGTGGTTTGATGAACATCTTTAGTTTTGTGTTTGGGTTGCTTTTTCTTTTTGTGTGTGTATCTATTGTAGTTTTTGGGTTTGCTGTTCCCATGAGGTTTTTTTTTTTTTTTTTTAATTTTATTTATTTATTTATTTTTTTACATCTTTATTGGGGTATAATTGCTTTACCCCATGAGGTTTTGATATAACAGTCTATATATGTGCAAGTTCTGTTTGTGTGTGTGTGTGTGTGTGTGTGTGTGTGTGTGTGTGTGTTTAAGTTGCTAGTCTCTTTCCTGCCTAGAGGAGTTCCTTTATCATTTGGTGCAAAGCTGCACTGGTGGTGCTGAATTCTCCTAGCTTTTGCTTGTCTATAAAGCTTTTGATTTCTCCATCAAATCTGAATGAGATCTTTGCTGGTTAGAGTATTCTTGTTTGTAGGTTCTTCCCTTTCATCACTTTAAGTATATCGTGCCACTTCCTTCTGACTTGCAGAGTTACTGCTGAGAAATCAGCTGATAACCTTATTGGAGTTCCCTTGTGTGTTGTCATTTTTCTCTTGTTGCTTTTAATATTTTTTCTTTGTCTTTAATTTTTGTCAGCTTGATTACTATGTGTCTTGGTGTGTTCCTCCTTGGGTTTATCCTGCCTGGGACTCTCTGCATTTCCTGGACTCAGCTGACTGTTTCCTTTCCCATGTTAGGGAATTTTTCATCTATTGTCTCTTCAAATATTTTCCCAGGTCCTTTCACTTTCTCCTCTCTTTCTGGGACCCCTATAATGCAAATGTTGGTGCATTTAATGTTGTCCCAAAGGTCTCTTAGGCTGTCTTCATTTCTCTTCATTCTTTTTTCTTTATTCTGTTCCATGGCAGTGATTTCCACCATTCTGTCTTCCAGGTCACTTTTCCATTCTTCTGCCTCATTATTCTGTTATTGATTCCTTCTAGTGTATTTTTCATTTCAGTTATTGTATCATTCATCTCTGTTTGCTTGTTCTTTAGTTCTTCTGGGTCTTTGGTAACATTTCTTACATCTTCTCAATCTTTGCCTCTATTCTTTTTCTGAGGTCCTAGATCATCTTCATTATCATTATTCTGAATTCTTTTTCCAGAAGGTTGACTATCTCCACTTCATTTAGTTGTTTTACTGGGGTTTTATCTTGTTCCTTCATCTGGGACATAATCCTTTACCTTTTCATTTTATCTAACTTTATGTGATTGTGGTTTTCTTTCTGCAGGCTGTAGGATTTTAGTTCTTCTTGCTTCTGCTGTCCGCCCTCTGGTGGATGAGACTGTCCAAGAGGCTTGTGCAAGCTTCCTGATGGGAGGGACTGGTGGTGGGTAGAACTAGATATTGCTCTGATTGCAGGACTGTGCTCAGTAAAACTTTAATATGCCTGTCTGCTGATGGGTGGGGTTGTGTTCCCTCCCTGTTAGTTGTTTGGCCTGAGGTGACCCAGCACTGGAGTCTACAGTCTATATGGGTGGGGCTTAGTGGTGGCCTCCAGGAGGGCTCACTCCAATGGGTACTGCCCAGAACTGCTGCTGCCAGTGCCCTTGTCCCTGCAGTGAGCCACAGCCACTACCCCCCCACCTCTGCAGGAGACTCACTACACTAACAAGTAGGTTTGGTTCAGTCTTCTATGAGGTCACTGCTCCTTTCCTCCAGTCCTGGTGCAGACAATACTTTGTGTGTGCCCTCCAAGAATGGAATCTCTGTGTCCCCCAGTCCTGTGGAAGTCCTGCAATCAAACCCCACTGGCCTTCAAATTCAGATTCCCTGGGGATTCCTAGTCCTGTTGCCAGACCCCCAGGCTGGGAAGCCTGACGTGGGGCTCACAGCCTTTACTACAGTGAGAAAACTTCTGTGGTATAATTGTTCTCCAGTTTGTGGGTCACCCACCCAGTGGGTATGGGATTTGATTTTATTGTGATTGCATCCCTGTTACCATCTCATTGTGCCTTCTCCTTTGTCTTTGGATGTGGAGTATTTTTTTGGTGGGTTCCAGCACCTTCCTATCAATGGTTGTTCCTCAGTTAGTTGTGTAAAGCAACTTTGTTCTGACATGGTCATGACTAATTCTACTGAGGGTTTGTTTTGAGTGGATTGAGGCTATTTTAACATTTCTGTGCCTTAGTTTTCTCATCTATCAAATGTGGATGATTATAGAACACAACTAGCTCATAGGGTTAATGGCTGTGGGACTAAGTGAGATAATAATGTCTTCTCCTTTTTCTGACATTTGTATAAGATATTTGAAATGCTCCTACCTTAGGACTTTTGCCCTTGTGTGTTCTGTCTGCCTGGACTTGTTTTCCTCCCCAAACCCTAATCATCAGCTCTCTATTTCTTTTATGTTTTTACTTAAGAATTCCCTCCTCAATGAGTTTACCATATCTAAAATGTTACTGCTTCCCTTAACACTTTGCATCCTTTCTTCCCTGTTTATTCTTTGTCTTAGCTCTTATCACTGCCATTAAGCTGGACATTTATTTATCTTGTTTATTGACTGTCACTCCCTCTTTCCCAACCCATTAGAATGTAAGATCTATTAAGTAAAGAAAAAATTGTGCCCTGTTTTACTTCTGTCACTTGAGGATAAAGTAAATATTTGTTAAATTAATGTAATGTACTATGCTTACAGCATAGTGGGTACCTAATAAACATCACATTGTGACCGGGACACCTCATACTGCCTTCTCTCCACTGATTATCTAGATTCTACAGCTGAACCAAATTTCATCATCTTTCTTTCTGGGTCTACTCAGTTACCCACTCTTGTCAGCTGCCTTCTTCTTTAAATCCCATTTTTTTTATGGTAGCATTATCTTTTTATCTGCCCTATCTTGTTCTCTGATTATTTCATATGAGTTGGTCCAACCATCCCAACTACCTCTACAGATTTCTTGTTGGGAATAAGTAACTCATACTTCTGCCCTATTTCCTTCAGCATAGTGCCTAAGATGTAGTGAGTGTTCACTGTATATTGTTTCTGTATCAATCTGCAAATGATATATGACTACAGAATTTATTGTTTACTAACTAGAAACCATGAAACCAGTTGAATGGAGGGAGAGAAGTATCATTTTCAAGCAAAAATCACATTAGTGAAATACATTTATTTGTGTGAATTATTTGATCAATACTTGTCTCCATCACATTAGGGTACTCTAGCTGCACTGGCCTTCTTTTCTTTCCCAAGCTTTTATTATGAAAAATTTTAAATATCAGCAAAGTTGAAAGAATTTTACAGTAAATACCTGTGTACCCACCAATTTGGTTCTACTGTTAAAAATTTTAGTTTAATTGCATTATCACATAATCTATTCATTTGTTCACTCTTCTATTAATCCATCTTATATTTTGGTGCATTTAAAAGTAAAATGAAGGGACTTCCCTGGTGGTCCAGTGGTTAAGACTCCGTGCTTCCACTGCAGGGGCATGGGTTTGATCCCTGGTTGGGGAACTAAGATTCTGCATGTCACGCAGCATGGCTAAATAAATAAGTAAATAAATAAAACAGTGATAGGGAACTCCGTGGTTGTCCAATGGTTAGAACTCCATGCTTTCGCTGCCAAGGGCCCAGGGAACTAAGATCCCACAAGCTGTGCAGCAGCCAAAAAAAAAAAAAAAAAGTAAAATGAAGTCATCAGTACATTTCTACCTAATTATTCAAAATATATTGAACTAGAGTTCATCATATAAATGGAATGCTGCATGTACTGTCTTTTGCATAAGGCTTGCTCACTAAACACAGTGTTCCTAAGGTTTATCCATGTTCTTACAAACTCATTCCTTTTCATTGCTGAGTAGAATTCCACACTTTGTCTTGCCTTAGCTGCTGGATGTTGTGACATACGTTGCTGCTATCCACGTATGTTTGTGTACAAAGCTATCTTCTTCACCTTGGACAGACACCTCAGATGAGATTTCTGGGTCATAGAAATCCTTTTTCGTCCTCAGACATACCAAGCTTTTCCCTGCCTTATAGCCTGGCACCAGCTCTTTCCTGTGTTTGGAATGCTGTTCTCTGTGTATGAAATACTTTTGCCCCTTATTATATGTAACTGCTTCTTTTGTATCACTCAAATCATAGCCTTCCCTGACTGCCTGTTCTAAAGTAATCACCTAGTCCCTCTTCAGCACATGACTCTTTCGTAATAATCTGCATAGAATTTCTCGTCCTGATAATTTTGTTTTCGCCTAGTGTAAGCTAGAGATAGGGTCTCTCTGCTTTACTTTTCTCATTCTATAAAGTGCTTAATGACAGTTTAAGCTTTAATAGTTTTAGATAATTCTGCAGTCAAAAATGGCATTGTATGTAGTAGATAGTCAATAAACATTTGATGAAGAAGTGAATACAGGAATTAATACATTAAATTCCTAATTTCTAGGCCCATCCACCTTACTCATTGTTTTATCCTCAGTACTCAACATATAACAAGTGCACACTATCTATTTGAGGAATGAGCAGATGATAACAGTTCCTTGGTAGATCATCAACTCTTAAGAAAATGCCACTCTGGAAAATGTCTTCTTTTCTGCCTTGTCATATGAAGGCAGTTAATTCAATTCCTTAAACATGTTCAAAACCTGGGTAAAAATGTGTCACAGCTGCAGATGTGAGACATCTGCCCTCTGCCTTGATATCCAGGGGGAAGTTGCTGGTGGCAAAATGGAAAACACACTTGTAAGCTGTTGTGAAAAGATTGGCTCATTAACCTGGTGTTTAATGGTGCTAAAATGTATTTCTCCAAATTTAGTTACTAGCAGTTATCCTGATTCAGGGGGTAAGGGTGAAAGAGGAAGCACTTACTTTACAGGGCAGTTAGTCGGGTGGGGTTGGCAACTGGACATGGATTTCTTGTCTTGTTCAGGAATTGTCATCTTGGATACCTGCAGCCACAGAAATAGGAGATCTTTGAAGTTCAAGGGAAGGAAAAGTCAGCGTTTTATGCTCTTAGAGTCCTGGAGTGGTAGAGAGGGACAAGAAAGGAAGAATTCCTGGTGACATCTACCTCCAGGTTCTTCCTTTCTCAGGCCAGCTGACCTTGTACTATCTGGGAGCAAAGAACTGGACCTGCCCATCCTGTGAATTGAGAAGGGGTCCTCGTATCTTCCAATAGTCTACAAAAGAAATGGACAACCAGTGCGGACATTGGAGGAGAATCCTCCCAGGATCGGCTTCTCTCTGCCTTGGCCACTGGTGTGCTTGTGTCCTGAGTAGTATAGGCAGAGGTATGAAAAGAGGCGAGGCAGAAGTTATGGTTGAAGTTGTGCATAGTCCACACAACAATGCTACCCCCTCAGCCTTGGGCCTATCACAGTGCTCAGCAAAGAATCTGCTTATTTGGAGACCAAACTCAAGCAACCAGCTTCCACTGTGCCTTTCACTGTTTACTCGTCTCCGAAAGAACTGGATCCATGTATTAAGGCCTTGCTCAGTGCCCAAGTTGAACCTAACCATGTCTGGTAAATTCCTTGGTTTGAGGGAAAGGAAAATGATAGCATCAAGACAATCTAGAGCAGCTTGATGAAGGATGAGGGGAATCATATGTGGGCTTCTCTTTCTGCACTAGGCATAAGCACGAAAGACCAAGCATTCATCAGGTTATTTTTTTTAAAACATCAGGCTATTGTAATTCTAAGGAGGTGCTAGCTACTCTGTAATGTAACATTTTGCAAAACAGAGTTTTTCTGTAATATGAATAATCACCCTATGTTATATGCTTTAGAAACTTGGACTTTGATCTTTTTAGTTACACTTAAACAGCATTTGAGTTCAAGGGACACTTTGAGGTAAGGGATTCTGGGAAGATGCTGCCTGAAGGTGTATCCTTCATGTCAATCCCTCTTGAGTCCAAATTATCTACTTCTGCTGCACCAAGTTGCAGATGGGATTGACACTGGAGGTATTATTGAGGCCACTTTTCCTGGGATTTCTGGATAAGAGAGAAAGATCTGGACCTTATTCCCCTTTGGGCCAGATAGGTTCTAGGAAATACAGAGGCTGAGAGGCCAGGGGAAAAGAGTGGTTAGGGATGGACATAGGAGAGATGCAAGGATCTACTTAAGGAAGGAGTCCAAGTGTGGTCTTTGATGATGGGCCTGATGGATCTTCCTGGACCCTGAGTAACTGCTAGGGAGTTAATTGGTTGGGATGAAATCCTCAAATCCTCAAGTCGAGGAGACAACCAAGTCTTGCAACTCAGGAGGTCTGTATGCAGAGGCTTCCTCAGGGAGAAGGAATAGAAAATGGACCAGTGTTTCACTGGCCCCCAGTGACTGCTGCACTTCCCACTAGTTGCAAGTTTCTTACCACCTAGGGTGATGCTTACTTGATTGCTGGAAGGTGTGGAAAGATTGTAAGTCATGATTTGCCAGAGTAGTGCAACCATAGGGAGGAGGACAGCAGATGTTGCCTAGTGAAACTGAGCCACTAGAGATACAGGCTGACCAATGACAATGATAATAATAAGAGTAGTTAGGAAGATTTTCTTACTGCATAAAAAAGTTACTGGGTTTAAAATTATGTTTTTTAATTAAAAATGTAGTAGTTCAACTGAAAGAGTGAATAATTGCTGTTAAGAACTAAAAGAGTGGCTTGGAAGATGATTGAGAAGAAATATTTCAAAGTAGAGGGTAAGGATATACAATATGAAAAAAAGGAGGGATGCCAAAAGACCCAGAGGACAGTCTGAAATCCTCACTAGGTATTCCAGAAGGTCCACAAAAGAACAGGTGGTAGAGAGGCAGCTATTTTAAAAAATGATTAAAGAAAATTTCCTTACTTTGAAAAAAAACTTGAGTCTATAAATTGAAGGCCTTCACTGAGTTCTGAGCAGGATTAATTAAAAAAGAGACATATCTGGATTTCTAAAATCAAAACGTTCCAAACAGCAAGACTAGCGTCAGACTTGTCATCTGCAACTCTAGAATCTAGAACATGGTAGAAATAACATCTATGGAAAAATCTGGATTTTTATATCTGATGTTGAACTCTCTGAAAAGAGATTATTCCTAGCTTGAGACTACATGATATAGAAATGCTAACTGATCTATTGAGTCAGAACTTAGAAGACTAGTGGGCACCCCCACTGATATTCTCACTATAGAAAAAGTCTTTTGATTGCATTTTCTCCCAAACCTTACCATTCCTTCCTGGGAAATTCTTTCCCAGTATCACTGAAGACAATTCTTGAAAATAGAAATATTTGAGAATTCCATACTGAAAATGGCTCGTCTGTATCATCCGGTCCTACCTACTACTTTACAGAGACCAGGAAACTAAGGAGTATCAAGAAAGTTGACCAAGGCTTCATAGGGAATGAGTGCAAAAGTCAGGACAAGAACACAGGTCTTGTTTCCAGTCTAATCATCCTTCCAGTTTAGTTGAGGAGAGGAAGTCCTTTACTTCTGTGATCTATTTCATATCCTTCTAATACATTTCTTTCTTAAATAGCCTTGAATGGGTTCCTGTTGCTTGCAGCTGAAGTTCCCGAACTGATGAAAAGTCTAGCTATTCTCTCATTTTCAATAATGACATATACTCATGTGATTACTAAATTGATATTTCTAGGCATGACCTTTTCCTCTATTTTCAATATCTCAAATTTCTGAAAAGAAGTTTCCCTCTGTAGGACTTACTCATTTTTTAGATTCAAAAGGCAACAAATGAAACTCAAAATGTCATTTCAAAAATGGCTGTTTTCTTAATGTTCCTACTTCTGTCACTGATATCACCGTTACTCTAGAAATTTAAATTGCTTTTCATGAAACACATTCTCATTAAGTCACTCTCTTCCTCAGAAACTTCTGCCCTTCTCTGCTGCTTGCAAGATCATGTATGTTAACACCCTGGCTTAGCATTCAATTTCCTGTCAAATCTCACCACTTTATTGTCATTAACCTAATTTTTTAATATTCATACCTGTGACCATACTGGACATTCCACCTAGAAAGGACTTCCATACCTGTAGAAATGTTCTCCATACTGCATGTAATAAAAGAATCTCTGGCTAATATTGTACAGCAACTATACTTCAATTAAAAAACTAAGCTCTGGCTCTGTGCTTAAAATCAAAGATATTGGGCTGTATGTTAGTTCTACTAATCCTGGCTATGGGTCCTTCAAGCTTTGGTTATTTTTATCTATAAATATGCACATTTTCTCTCTTCTAGGCCAGATCTTTCATTTGTATTCATATAAATAAAGAAAAATACGGCCCAGAGAATTTTAGGGACTTTATCAAGGTCACATCGCTTCCAGATAAAGGAAAACTAAATGAATGTGAGACGCTACATCCTCAAGTGGACTGTTTCTCATGAGTCCCCTGCTGGCTTAACATTGCTTGTAGCCTTAAACATATTCAGATGTGAAGACCCCTCTGTGCATTGGGGACTGGGTCGGGGAGGGGAAATGTTTGGGCAGAATCTGATCTGTAAAATTTGTTTCAGTCTTTAGGCTAACAGTAGCTGTTAGAATGTCTGAAAATTTTATTCCTGAGTGTCCTGCCCTTTCCACTGTTGGTTAAAAACAGACTTAGTATCCAGGGAAATTTTTTTCAGGCAGGCAAATTAGATAGTTGGAGGCATGCTAGAATCCAGAGACCTTGATGTGAAAATAGGTTACATTGGAACCACAGTGGAGAGAGGGACTCTTAACCATACTTGAGTTGTAGGTGTTACCGGTCATAATGCCAGTGTCTACACTGATGATGACACTCCTTACCCCAGAGTTCTCCCTGTATTATTTCCATTTAAGAGTTCTTGGTGTAACCCAGTCAATCTCATCACCAACATGTAGGTCTCCATCATTCTTGAAGCAGGTGCTTTGTACATTTTAGAATAGTTCAAGAATGCTAGTGCACACTCTCCAGGTCTCCTGAAATTCAGGTTGTTCCATTTCTGGACAGGAAGATGCTTTTCCGAAGAGATGTGGCCTTGGCTTCATTATCCCACCTCCTAACTCAGAAACCAGATCATGCCTTGTACAGCTGTGAGAGTGCACTCCCAGGAGGCTGGGGATGCCCCAGTCATTATGAACTGATGAGATTTTCTTTCATACATAACCCACCTGACAGATCTGATCAGATCACACCTGGGCTCTGCAGGCAGATGCTGGCTGAGCTGAGAGGTGATGACTGAAGTGCAGGGGGCATTAAACACTCCCCTTGCTGGTATGAGGTCTGCTTGTGTGCCTTTTGTGGGGCTTGCTCCCCTCCTCTCCTTATTACCCTCCCCATTTCACAATGATGTCATTGGGCTTCTCCTTCTAGTTCATCTTCTTCTGCCTTCACCTCGTGCACCAATTCCTTTCCCTCCTGCTTGTTGACTTTCTCGTCTCGAGCTCTCCTGCCTTCCTGCCTGAGTTCACTTTATTTTTAATGGAATTTCTCCTCTGGTTCTCTTCTCTCTCCTCCTACTCTGTGTTCTTCCACAGTCGCCCAGCTATAAATAACCTGAGGCGTCCAACCTTTTGCTCTCATGGAGAAATGAATAATTAAAACTCCAGAGGAAGACATGTGGATTAAATCAGGCACTTAATTCCTTCAAAACACAGAGAGCATTTTGTGGTGTCCTGTACAAATGGATGAGTCACAGTCAATTTCTTTCAGAGGGGAGAAAGCTGTTTGATTTGGTCAACACTGTATTAAAAAATGGAGCATGCTAATGAATGTCAGATGTTGGACAGGAGCGACACTTCTCCCACATTCAGTGGCATGAGCCCTGGAGTCCCAACTATAACACATGTGGAAGTGACAGAGTTTACTGACCAGTGGTTCGTAGAATGTTTCTCTGTAATATTTCCTTTACATTATCAAATATCACAAATTTTGAGTCCTTGCTTATTAAATATGGTGAAGTGGGGAATTGCGATTCTCTTAGAGATATTGCTGAGGTGATGGCTTTTGGGACTATTTAATAGTAAGTGCTCAGAAAGCTCAGGTGATGTCTCAGGAATGGGTCCACAAAGGAGGTTGGCAGTCGCTGAGCTGAATGGTTCTCACTGACTCCCCTCACTGTACAAGTTCTTCTTCAGCTTTCCAGAGACTGGGTTCCTTCCAGAATGGTCTAATTTTATGGTACCTTCTCTTACCCTGAAACATCTTGCTGATGTCGTCAAGAAAGTGTGGGCATCAGGATCCATTATGCCACACCCTGCTCTGCTGCTTTGTAAATAGACTTTATGAAGGAAAGTCAAGGAGCATTTTCAACCTGGATGAAGTCTACAGAGCCTTTTATGGGAGGCCAAGGGCCTCTGCAGAACCTTGAAGGGAGAGGTATCGTTAAGAGACCCGTGAGGAGAAAAGGCCTGGGTACTGGATTTACAAATAAAACACACACACAAACCTAAGGAAGCTATTGGTAATTTTACAGAAATATCTCAGACCTGGCTCAACCCAGGAAATAGTCATGTGTTGGAACTCCCTCAAAAGAACAGCTGTGTGTGTGTGTGTGTGTGTGTGTGTGTGTGTGTGTGTGTGTGTAAATTCTGCTTTGAGAACAGATAAAATAAATTAAAAACTACCTTAGAGGAAATTACTCAGTGAGGTAGGAGGGAAGGGTGAGTGGCATCTTAAAAGCTTAACAGTAAGGAGGGCAGTAGACTTACATTTTTATTAAAAAAATCATTTGGCAGCATGTGTTTTGGTTAAATCCCTTCTTCTCTTTTAACATTGATTAGCTGCTTTTCTCTAAAATGAGTTTCATTATAGAAAAAATGTTTTCATCTGTTTATCTCCCCGCTCCCATATGCTACGCTCTCAAAGTTTAGGTCCTTTGGGAGGAGTAGGTGTTAATTAAGCTAATTACTTACTTTAGCTTATTCAGACCTTAGAGATGGCTTTAGGGCCCATTACACAGGGCTCTCCCAGAGAAATAAACACATCTTTGAAATAATTTAATTGTTTCCTTTGCATGCACTTTGCTGCTAAATAAGGGGAAAGACTTTGGATAAGGGTGATTTGTTTGGGGAAGCGCTGAAGGTGAAAGTCACACGAACGCAGTGCTTCTTAAACTTTAGTGTGTACATGGATTGAATTGCCAGCGCATGTTGTTAATGCAGGTTCTGGTTGGACAGGGCTACCGGATAGTGCCATTGCTGCTGGTCTGAAACCACACTTTGAGAAGCAAGGAGTTAGATTTAAATGTCATGTTTTTGGTGCCACTGTAAATAGTACTTTTAAAAAAATGTTAATTTTCCATTCCATGGCTAGTATATAGACATGCTATTGTTTTTTGTATATTGTCTTTGTATCGGCAATTTGCTAAGCTCACTATTAGTACCAATAGCTTTTTTGTAGAAATTTGGGATTTCCTGCGTAGATAGTCATTTTTTCCAAGGATAGAGACAGCATTATTTCTTTCTTTCTAATCTGTATGCCTTTTATTTCTCCTTTCTGGAATTTTTGCACTAGCAAGTATCGCTAGTATGATTGTTGAATAAGAGTGCCTTACTGGTTCTTTTAAAGCTAGGAATGTTATTTCAAGCAATAATTAAAGCAGATCTAAGAGTGGTGTCTTAAATTGAGGGCCCATTGCCTATTAACATATCTTCAGGTGATTTTTTTTCAGTTACTGCAAAAAGAGACTCTCCTCTGTGGATTAGAAACTTTCTAGGGCTCATCCTCTACCCAAGGGTTTTGTTTCTGCTTCTGAGGTACTTGAGATGTCAGCATTTACCCAGGCACCCCCACTTCAGACAAAGTCATGCCAGTGATGGCCAGACCTCTGGCTCACCACTCTCTGAACTATGCTGTCTCTTACCATTCCTGCCACAAAACAGGGGTGTCTTCTGCCCAGGCAACCCACGCTTGAATAGCTCTAATTAACAGCATTTCTTGTGACTGTCTTTTGCCTTTTCAAAAGGTTGCTGAACATGAAATAAAAATCACAGGTTTCCTGGGCCCTAATTTTAAAAAGGTGCTGAACCTGGGTGTCTTGTGTCAATCTACTTAGCTTCACATAACAAAGGAAACAGCAAATGTATCCCCCCTTCAGAACTGTAGCACCACCTGTGATACTTTCACATCACTGAGGTGGAAGAGAGCAGACATTTTTGTGTGGACCCACCACCTCTTAATACACGGCCATGCAGTCCCTTACAGCTCTGCAGAGCCATTGTCGGGAAATTCTTCCAGCCCTGCCATGTGCTTTATCCTCCATCAGGTTTTCAGCCTCCCATATACTCCTTTTCTATCTTTTATCAATGAATATCCCAGACAAATAAATTACACTGGGAGCAAAAGAGAAAGGGTCATTAATGATTTTTTGAATCCATTTTTGAAATATAAGTTTCCAAATCAGATATTTATTATAAGAGATCAAAGAAAATAAGAAGCTCAACTCTTTGCATATTTCATTCTGTGTTGGCATCATGTTATAAAGTCAAGTAACATTTCTGTTACATATTTCATTGGATATGTCCTTGAAAAGCTTTGAATAATTGTTATTGTAATTGCTGGGGGATTTTAAATGGAAAAAGAACTTAAAACAACATTTGCTGCACATGTATAACATTTATTCTCCCTCTGTTCAATAATGGCTATTTGGACTTAGTCACTAAAAAATTGGGTAAAACTCAAAACTCACCTCAGCCCTCAAACTGAGAAGTATTTAGGGAAAAAAAACAAAAACAAAAAAAAAGCCCTTTCTATGGCATGTACAATCACAATTTAGATATTGAAATTCTTCTTTTACAAAATAAAACCTATGGATGCTTGTCTTTTCTTTAAGAAACCTGAATATAGATAAAAATTTTCTCTTGGAGATGTAGTCATCTGTCTCTAGAGGCTTGTATGATAAGCAGAAAATGATAAATGAAGATGTGTGATTTTTAAATGTCTCTTTCGTATACAAAGTTATCAGTGAAACCATAAGCATCACAGTTCAACTGGAGAGAATATGGACTTTGGCTAAAAATTCACAATAACTCAATATTTATGTTGTTCCCATTATCCAACAGCCCTTGTACTCCAGAACCTTCAATGTCTTCCTAGAGCCCCATGCATTATATGTCAGCCTCTTTTGCCCAGGATTCTGCAACTTCCATGCTTAGTCTAATCCTACCCACTCCAGAGCAACCGAACTTCGCAACAGACTACCACCTGTTTCCCAAAATCTAAGTGCAGTTTTGCTTCCCGATGCTTTTGACATGGTATTATCTTAGGCTGGACAGACTTTCTCTGCCTGTTGAAGTTTTATTTCTCAGCCACCACTACATCAAATTTCATTGTCTTTTTTTTCTTTTTAAACATCTTTATTGGGGTATAATAGCTTTACAATGGTGTGTTAGTTTCTGCTTTATAACAAAGTGAATCAGTTATACATATACATATGTTCCCATATGTCTTCCCTCTTGCATCTCCCTCCCTCCCACCCTCCCTATCCCGCCCCTCCAGGCGGTCATCATTGTCTTTATAATACTTTTTCTATAAGAGAAAATGTATCATTCCTCTGCCTTTCACAAAAATTGCCTCCCTCTCTTCTTAGCACTAATTTCATTCTGTTTGGATTATCTGTTCTTCTTACCATGTCTGTCTACCTGGCAAATTGCATTTCCAATGAGGATAGGACTCTTGGTTTATGGGTCCCCAAATTTGCACTGTGTTTTGGTCATTGTTGGTGCTCAAGAAGTATTTTTAAGATAGGTGTATTTGTAGCCAAAGCCTCTGATGCTGCACCCACAATGATTGATGGAAACAACATTTTATATTCCAGAGCAGTGTTTTGTGCCTTAAACAAGCCTGTGTGCTTTTAGGGCCATTTAGTTGACCTGTAGAGACCCCAGTCAACTCTAAACTCCCATGTTTTTGTGTTGAATCTGATCTCAATAGCCACCAAAAGTGGATGCACAGTAATGTTCTCAGGTCTGTAGCTTGTCTCCTAGAAGTCATGGTCATTATCACCTTTGCAAGGTACCTGCTGTCATCCAGGAAGTGGGCTCCGAATGTACTTTAAAAATGCATGCTGGGGCTTCCCTGGTGGCGCAGTGGTTGAGAGTTCGCCTGCTGATGCAGGGGACACGGGTTTGTGCCCTGGTCCGGGAAGATCCCACATGCCGCGGAGCAGCTAGGCCTGTGAGCCATGGCTGCTGAGCCTGCACGTCCGGAGCCTGTGCTCCACAACGGGAGAGGACACAACAGTGAGAGGCCCGTGTACTGCAAAAAAAAAAAAAAAAAAAAAAAAGAAAGCATGTTGTATGCTTTAAATGTGTACAATTTTTATTTGTCAAGTGTACCTCAATGAAGCTGGAGAAAAACTGCACTGTTTTACATGTAAGAAAATACATTACTCTGGGAAGTAAATTCAACACATTGCAAGCCAGCAGAGCACACAATTATAAACAATTTCCTAAGCGTGTGTCTCCATATACAGTAGTCAGCTATTGGTTTATGAGTGCTAACGAGAAGAAGGAAGGGAGACACAAAGAGAAGGATCATTTTGATCCAGTTTTTGAGTTTGGGGGGCTTTATATTCACAATGAAACATAAGTGGACCTGACATTACAGTGATCCATGATTGTGTGAGGCCAGTCACATAGGGAAAGATCTATGCTGACCAATGGAAAAGAGATGCCATTGTTTTCAAGCTCTTTTTTAATTTTGTGGACTTATTTCTAGGAAAAGTCTTATATTGGTAAACTATGTTTACTGGAAAAGAATAAATTTGCATGAAATTGGGATTATCCTGGAAAGCCTTGAAAATATGAAAATAATAGGGACAGTTTTCCCCACCTTTTCAAATGACACCCCAATTTTTAGAGTTGTGCAAATGAGAAGACTCAGACTCATCTTTGACACCCTTGTAGCAATCTATCATGAAGACCTACTCATGTTCCAACATAAATATCTGTGAACCATCTCTGTTTCAACAGCTGTCACCCTTGTCCAAGTTAGAATCACCTCTCCTTTGGTCTACTAGACTAGCCTTCTCTCTGGCTCCCCTCTAATGGTTCTCCACACTGGAGTTAGAGTGATCTTTTTAAAAATGCAAATCTGATTATGCCATCCCCCAGCTTAAAACCTTTCAAAGGCTTGCCATTGCTCTTTAGATAAAGACCAGAATCCTTGTGGCTCACAAGCCCTTTTTTCTCTGGCCTCTGCTTGTGTCAGCAAACCCATTGCTTACTGCTGACCATCACTCCTCACTCTACAACCACACTGGCCTTCTTTCTGCAACTCAGTTTCACCCTGGTCTTATAACACTTTTGCCAGTTAGGATGAGTAAATATTTAGGATGAGCATTTTCTGGTCTAATATCTATAAACTCTGGGGAGGGGGAACAGGTACCTGCTTATAGCACATGGCAGAGACTCACTGAGATATTTTTTTCAGTGAGTGATTTTTTTGTATGAATTGTTGGACCTCAGTAGACTGTGACGTCTTCAAGGACAGCATATGCCGGAGACACATCCATGGGCCTGTCGTTCATACCAACTGGGCCCAGCCCTGTGCCTGGCACACATGGGCACTGGGTAAACATTTGTAGCACATTGACTTTAAATCACTCTGACTCTAGCTGAGAGCCTTGAGAGTCAGACAAGTAGCATCAACATTGCTTGGGAGCTTATTAGATCCAGAATCTCAAGACTCACCCAGACTTACTAAATCAGGTTCTGCATTTCCCCCCCCCCCGCCAGGCCCACTGTTTAATTGTTGAGGTATAGCATATATACAGTAAAATACATAAAGTGTACTAAACTTAACTGCACATCCTAATGTATTAACTGTGTTACCACTTCTGATCAGAGGTAGAACATTCCCAGCACCCAAGAGCGTTTCTTTCTTCCTGTTTTCAGTCAGTACTCTCAGAAGTAACCACTAGTCTTACTTCTTTCTATTAATTAGCTTATTAGCGTTTCACATTCTTGGACTTATAAAGTACCACTCTTTTTCACTGAACATTTTCAAATCTGCATTTTCACAAAACACCCACCCACAAAACTTGCATGTTCAAGTTTGAGAAGCATTTCTAGGGAGACTTTGTTCTCACCCCTGATGGCACATTGATGTCCACTGGTGCCTGGGTACCACCCCCACGGATGCTGATTTAATTGGCTTTGGGTGAGGCCTAGGCAGCAGAATTTTTTAAAAACCCTCAAGGGATTCTAACTTGCAGCCAAAATTGAACACCGCTCTGTATGTCCTTAAATCCTATATCAACCAGAGCTCCCTGCCTCTTTAATCCATGCTGGGAGAGAACAGTCATTACCTCTCAGAATGAAGCAGATCTCACCCAGAGCATATTTTGTCTGCTTTCTCAGTTAACTGCTTTTCTCATCTCCCACCTTCTCTAGAACCTAGAGAAGACACACTTAAGCCTTTGGCTTGTGTTTTCATCATCCCATGGGAGCAGTGGTATGCTGGAGCTGGCTCATACTGGCTTGTGAAGGCAGACTTTGTGCTTCTCTTTCCAATTATGCACTCAAGGACGACATGTTGGTAATTTGAAATTGGCCATGATGGGAGTCTTTACACCACAGAAATGGGCAAACACTACCAGTCAGGTTCTGTTTCCTCCCCAGTCTCCTCCTGGAGAGTTGGTTTGTAGAAAGCGGTTCCCATCATCCACTCAAGCTTTCACTTCTGCCAACACCTAACTTACCATTTGGCAATTAATCATATGTTTAAGTAATATTGGCAGCGCATCCACTGCTTTGGGAGTATAAGAAGATGGGCATGATTATCGTGTTTCTTCCATCCAGCTTAGTTTGAAATCCTTAGACGAATGCTTCCAGGGTCACTACTGTCTGGTCTTATTTAGGCCATCAGTACATGAATAACAGAGCAGAGGTCAGTGAGAACATTCACTACTGTACCTCACTTAAGGTTTTTCGTTGCATCTAGTATTCTCTTGGGGTTGTCCAGCATTTGACTTATCTGATTTCTATTGATCATTGAATGCCACTGATTACAAAGTGATTCAAGATATTTTGCAGACATTTTCTAAGTAAACATATGGGGTAACACTGATAAAGGATTTATGATTCTTAGTGGTTAAAAACAAGACTTTTTAAGTCAGATAGATATGTGCTTTAATCATGGCTCTTCTACTCCTAACTGGGTGACTATGGGCCAGTTATAACATCTCTAAGTTTCGTGTTCCTCATCTGTAAAATGAATGAAAAATCCTTTGTGGAATTGTTGTGAGGATTAATTAAGGAAAAACAGGCAATGCACTAGGCTTCAAACCTGACACATAGTCAAACTTTACTCATTGTCATAGGCTGGGTCCCCAGGAACAGACCCTGAGACAAGGATTTGGGTGGAAGTAGTTTGAGAGGTGATCTTAGGAAATATTGGTGGGTGAGGAGTGGGAAAGGGAGACAGGGAAGAGCTGGAAACCAATAAAGGGTGCAATTGTCAAGCAAATTTACATGTTAGCAATTGGAACTTAATTTTACTGGGGAATCTGAGAAACAATGTAGAAGATATAACTCAGGTTTGTCCCATTAGAAGGTAGGAAGCTGTGGTATTAATCCATCAACCCAATAGTAGTAGCCATGTATGGGAAAGCTTTCTATACCAGAAGGTTGTTTTTCTGATCCATTACTCTGAGAAAGGCAGGATAGTATAGTCAGAGAAGCATTATTTCATCTCCTAAGGTTTGTTTTAGCTGTATTAGTCACAAATAGTCTCATGGCTTAATTTCTTTTTGTAGGCACAAACACTACTGCTGGTGTGAATTAAAATCACACTCACATACACACACACACAGAAAAGTTTTACTTTTCATCCTGTAGTGATGGGAAACAGTACTATATAGCCGTTCAGCTCTAATATGCTGAAGCATAGATTTGTCTAGGGGCAGCGTGGCTCAGTAGAAAGACCATAGGATGAGGAGTTAGGAGACTTTTGTGGAGTCTTGACTCAGTCACTTAAACTATTTTTGTAGCCTTGAAAGGAGCAAAATTTCCCTGAATCCCTGCTGATGGGGAAGAATTACCTGCATAGTTAATTCTTTGTGGTGAGGAGCACAGGGAATAATGCTTTGAAAAGGGGTTGTCTCGGATGCTGAGGTCTGTATCGGAGGGGCCATGTTTCCATCAACCACCAGAGCAAGATGCTTCTGGTTTCTTTTGGCAGGATTCCTGAATTCCCTGTAGGGCTGTGGAGTTACCTTGTATTTTTCATGTATCCACAGCATTGTAGTAGTTTGTGACCTGAAGACATAGTGACTCTCTGGAGGCACGTTAGACACATTGATGTAAATCAGCTGGTTCCAAGGATTCTGTGCAGCTCTTGTCTTCAGTGAAAAATGTGGCTGCAACTGCTTTGTTCAGTTTCTCCTAGAAAACAGTGTTGATATCAGTTTCTTTGACATCCTGGAATATTTCCTTGGCTCCTCAAACATGAAGGAGAAGAAACCAGGGCAAATGCTTATATAAATTTATTCCCCCTTGTTCTCAAATCCAAGGAATGATCATTTTGGATTTGGATGGAATCTTCTTTGCCCTCAACATGTCCATCACTTTATGAATTAAGTTCTACAGGTATATAAGGTATTGGTTTTCAATTACAAATTTTAACCAGGTAAATATTTAGATGGAAGACTTTGGAATTACAAGAATTTACTACATGCTTTGAACTTTAAAGAGCTCCTTTTCTATAAATTGGGTTGTCCAATGTAAATTTTTTCTTGCAGCTCCACATGGGAGCAAGGAACTTATAAGTATATATAATAAGATGCAGTGTGGCATTCTAGCAATTAAACAATCTCAGTATGATACAAATGTACTCACATCAGATTCTGGGTTTTGAATTGCAGTGCAAAACTATATACATTTTAAGGATGGACTTACTTTTAGAGAAAAAAATACTATATCTCTTTATTTTTTAAAAAATAAATTTAGACAAATATGGAGTAAGCTAGAGTTAACTTGAGTTAATTCCCAAGACTCTAAACTTAAGTACCTGAAAATTTAGATATTTATAGGTTAGTGTTTTTTAATTAGAAAATCTAATGCTCACCAAAAATATTATTCAATATTAATGTGGTTACAATATTTTTAGTTTCAATTTAAAAAAAATTTGGTGAGATTCTTTAGAAAGCAAAAATGATGACACAAATTAAAGATACTAGGAAATAATTATATCATCTTTTTCTTTTTTAAGACAGTTTGCTCAAATCAGCATAATCTGTAACTTCAGCATAAGCATAAATTTCAGAGTATCCATAAAGATAATGTATGCAGAATATTTCTAGATAGTTTCATATATAGTACATATATAATAGTTTTATTATAAGCCAATTTGAAGCTTATTGAACATTGCATATATATATGAAAATAAATCTGGGTCTTTCCTCTTTTTTCTATCAATAGAATTTTTTATACATAAACAAAACAGACAACTCACATGAGCAAATACTAATAATAGACCACCAATGATCCTAGCAACAAAGTACACAAAGTGGAAGTTACAATCTTCCTTTAACCATAAAGTCTAATCATGGCAAAGGGGATAAAAAGTTATTTATAATAATTGTTTTTAATAATTATATTTGATAAACTAATTACTCCTTTTATGTGACTTCACTTTCTAAACCTGACACTTCATTTTTGTGAGTAGAAGGACCTGCGTATGTTTGCATCCAGTACATAGAATATGTGCAATGAATAACTGCAGATTGATTGGACTCCTTTGACTTTTTTAGCATTTTTAAAATATTGAAGTATAGCTGATTTACACTGTTGTGTTAGGTTTTGGTGTACAGCACGGTGATTTAGACATATATATTCTTTTTTTTTAACGTCTTTATTGGAGTATAATTGCTTTACATATATATATTCTTTTTCAGATAATTTTCCATTATGTTATTATAAGATATTAAATATAGTTCCCTGTGCTATACAGTAGGACCTTGTTGTTTATCTGTTTTATGTATAGTAGTTTGTATTTGCTAATCCCCAACTCCTAATTTATCCCTACCCCCGCTTTCCCCTTTGGTAACTATAAATTTGTTTTCTGTGTCTGTCAGTCTGTTTCTGTTTTGTATATAAGTTCATTTGTATCATTTTTTTCAGATTCCAGTTACAAGTGATATCATATGATATTTGTCTTACTCTGTCTGACTTCACTTAGTGTGATAATCTCTAGGTCCATCCATGTTGCTGCAAATGACATTATTTCATTCTTTTTTATGGCTGAGTAATATTCCAGGGTGTGTGTGTGTGTATGTATGTGTGTGTGTGTGTGTGTGTGTATGAAAATATATACCACATCTTCTTTATATATGGACGTTTAGGTTGCTTCCGTGTCTTGGCTATTGTAAATAGTGCTGCTATGAATATGAAGTGCATGTATCTTTTTGAATTAGAGTTTTCTCTGGGTACATGCCCAGGAGTGGGATTGTTGGACCATATGGCAATGGTATTTTTAGTTTTTTAAGGAACCTCCATAATATTTTCCATTGTGGCTGCACCAATTTACATTCCCACCAACAATGTAGGAAGGTTCCCTTTTCTGATTGGACCCTTTTGAATTCTGGTATTTTCACTCACTTATCTCTGTGACACTTTATTTATATCTTTGCAAGTGTTTTTATTAAATCACATTATATATGTAAGACTTTTCACTCATTTAAAATGGCTAATTGTTAAGAGATCTGAATGGATAAGTCTTAGTGATAAGAGAATTTATCTCATAGGTTCCATTGGTAAATGAAGCATAAGGATGTTTACGTAGAAAGTTTCTAGAGCTTTCAGTGATCAAACGATGGAAATTTTAAAGAACCACCTAGAGGAGATACCTGAAACTAAATGGCATCGCTGTGGTTTCTGTGTGGCAGATCAGGGAGGAGGTGTTTTCTTCCTTGGGTGATTTATTGTCAGATATGGATTGACTGGCTATTCAGCACAGGATGTCACCTTAATTGCAGGTCCTCACTGAGGTGTGAGCTTCTCTTGTGCTACTTTTCGCAGCCCTGAAAGGGGAAGGTGTTTTGGTAGCTAATTATTACCTCTGTCTAGTTATTGCTGTTACAACAAAATGGTATCTTGCTTGAATTAATCATCAGCCCATGTGGTGAAGATTACTTCCCAGGACTTATCAACTTATTAAACAATTAAACTGAAATTCTGGGGACAGTGGAGCTTATCAGTGGAGTCTCTGCTGCTGTCATGCTCTTGTAAGTAACAGAAGGCTGTTGTCTCTATACTCCTCTCACTGTGGTTCCTTCGCTTGAAGTCCAGGATCCTTGAATACTGGATAGAATTAGTTCATAGCTGATTTTTTTTTAACATCTTTATTGGTGTATAATTGCTTTACAATGGTATGTTAGTTTCTGCTTTATAACAAAGTGAATCAGTCATACATAAACATATGTTCTCATATGTCTTCCCTCTTGCATCTCCCTCCCTCCCACCCTCCCTATCCCACCCCTCCAGGCTGTCACAAAGCACCGAGCCAATATCCCTGTGCCATGCAGCTGCTTCCCACTAGCTATCTACCTTACTACATTTGTTAGTGTGTATATGTCCATGACTCTCTCTCGCCCTGTCACAGCTCACCCTTCCTCCTCCCCATCATAGCTGATTTTTAACTTTACAAACACTTTTGTGGAAAAGAACGAAGTAAGTTTCACCTAAAGTAGGTTTATCAGAAATTATAATGTTTTTCCTTTATTACCTATTAATTTTTTAGTGTTGGATGTTTATTCCTTTCAGACATTTGAAGCCAATTGCCAAATCCTTCACCAGCCATTACACAACCAGGTCATTTCCTTTGGCTCTAACTCAGAAGTAATTTCCTTGATCATTTATATGACCTTTTCCCCCCTTAAGCTTCCCTTAATTAATCTTCCTCTTGGATATTGTGCAGCCTGGGATGCTGGATACAACTGTGACATTCATTTCAGGAGACTACTTCAGGGGGACAGATTTCTTTTTTCTGTTTTCTTCTCCTACTCTCCTCCTGCACTTTCTTTAAAACAAAACAAAACAAAACAAAATAACAACCAAAAAAATTCTTTTTCTTAGAGTGTCTCAGACCCCAATGGCCACACATAGGCTGATCTCTAAAAGCGAAAATAGCTTAGGTGAACTTTATCAAAGTTTTTGTTGTCAATGTTGGGTTTTCATTTGTTTGATTGTTTTTATATGAACCATTTTTTAATTGGAAAAGTAAACCATAGTCATAGTATAAAAAAATTAAAACCCTATAACAGTAAATCTCCCTTCCAACCCAGACTCCTGACCCCAGATGCTTCTGTTAAAGTGATAGATATGCTGATTTCAACAAACAAGGACAGAAAGATGAGACAGTTATTTTGTAATACCTTTAACTGCCTCATTGGTTTTATCTTCCAAATCAGTGATTTTCCAAATTCAGTGATTTGTGTCCTGAATACATGGTTACTCTCAGGTGACACGTAAGACACGTTGATGTAAATCAGTTGGTTCCGATGATTCTGTGCAGCTCTTGGCTTCAGTGGAGAGTGTGGCTGCAACTACTTTGTTCAGTTTCCTCCTGGAAGACAGTGTTGATATCAGTCTCTCGGACGTACTGGAATATTTCCTTGGCCCATCAGACATGAAGGAGAAGAATCCAGGGCAAATACTTAAATAACTTTTTTCTTCCTTGTTTTCAAATCCGAGGAATGATCATGTTGGATTTGGATGGAAGCTTCTTTGCCCTCAACATGTCCACCACTTTATGAATTAAATTCTACACATATACAAGGTATTGTTTTTCACTTACTGAACAAATTGTAACTAGGTAAATATTTAGGTGGTAGACTTAGCAAGAATTTACTGCATATTTCGAACTTTTAAGAGCTTCCCCGCCCCCCCCATTAGGATTACTTGTGATCCTTCTACCAATACTTCAAAGATTGAATGTTACATAGTAAAGGGAAAGGGAAGAGTGAAAGGAAGAGAGAGAATTCTCTTTTTAAAAAAGACTAATAGTGACAGCTTATTAAGTTTTTTTTCACCCAACAATATATTTTAGAGGTCTTTCTATATCAACATCCATAAGTCTACTTTATCCTTTGTCACAGATGCATAGTATGGATAAGTTATAATCTATTTTTTATTTTTTTAATTAATTAATTAATTAATTAGTCTGCGTCGGGTCTTAGTTTTGGCATGCAGTATCTTTGTTGTCACCTGCGGGATCTTTTGGTTGTGGCCTGTAGGATCTAGTTCCCTGACCAGGGATCGAACCTGGGCCCCCTGCATTGGGAGCACAGAGTCTTAGCCACTGGACCACTAGGGAAGTCCCCGTAATTTATTTTGCCTGTCCTTTGTCAGTGGCCATTTCAGTTATTTCATTCATTCATTCATTTTGACTGTTAAAGTCATGCTGTAGTGATTGTCCCTATTTGTATGCCTCATAACCATGTATATACTTGTCAGATAAAATTCTATGCATGCTAGACATAAATGTCTTTGCATGCAGATATGTGTATTTGTATACTCAAACAGAATCATTAAGAAATACAGTTCTCTACCACCCTGATTTCCTCACTTTACAAAGTACTTTGGGATGGCGACAGGTACAGAGCCATCTCATTCTTCAGGTTTCCTTGCCTTTCCCTTCATAGATGTAAATGTCAGGGTGTTATTTCTACAGTGAAGACATTCAGGGCCCGGAGAAATAGTGTGAGTAGATGCCCCTGGATGTGAGACAAATGGGCTGAAGAGGTTGGAGCCAGTGGCAGGCAGCCTTGTTATAGTTCAGAAGCCTGGGCTCTTGGCCGTGGGAGAGACGATGGGGCAATGGAGCCCAAGCCCTCATTCTCTGTGTGGAGGGACTGGACATCCAGGCAAAGTCAGTCTCATGCCTGAGTCACTTAACCAGTGAGGGGCAGAACCTCCCAGCTCACCACCCAGGGCTTTTTCTACTACCCCATGGAAACACCCATGTTTGTCTCTCTGTTTCTTGTAGGCTGACTCTCCTACTGTTTATTATTTCTCTTCATGACCTTGACTGGGTTCTCTTGACCCAGTTGAAAGGGGCATTTAAACACCATCCCACTCAACCTCTGGAACCTAGTTAAAATTTGACAGGCAGTTCTGTCTTGCAGGAGAGATTTTTGCCAATTTCTCTGAGGCCCCCATCTCAGTTTGATGATGATTTCAAAATCATTGCTAAAAAATAATGATATAACTTTGGGGGAAAAACGATGGTTCTCTGTCTTTCTCTCTCTCCTGTATTGCTTTTGAAGATGCTTAGGTGATAGGGGAATAGTGGGCAGCCAGGCCTTGTCCTATTGACATAGTGTGGGGGAGGGGAAAAGCCAGTGGTGACCTTAATGAATCAGATCACATCCATGTGGTCCTTCTCTCATGGTGGTCAGGGAAGAGAAAATGCTGCTTGGTGTCCTTTCTCAGCTGAGTATGCCTCCAGGTGGACAGGCATCTGTCAGAATCATGAGCTGAGAGTGCTGTGGTGAAAGGAAGGTGGGAAGTCATGATATATGTGAATGTGCATGTTATGAATGTATATACATATGCATTTACTATATATGTATATGTACACCATGTACATATATGTATATGTGTGTACAAATGGGGGCATATACACACCTATATATGCACACGCATAGATTTTACAATGTATGGCTGTGAAGGGAAGCAGAAGATAAGGACTCTCTCAAACCTCTTCCATGCAGGAAAAAAAGAAACAACTATATTAAGAAGATTTGAGAACAGAAAGTTCTGACAAAAGCAAGGATGTTTTTCTTCCTAAAGTGAAGATCTCCCACAGGACAAATTATCTCCAACTACCCACTTTCTATCACAAGCAGTATTTATCCTTCTTCTGTCTGTTTACATGGGGGCATCTCCACTGACACTGGTTGCCATGGTAATTCAAAGCAACTGGTCTGGCCCTGTAGTTTAGGATAATATATTTCAAATAGGCAGGGTAAAGGGCCCAGAGAATGCACATTTGTGGCCTGGCACCTTGCTAATCTGTGCTGAATTCTTAGGGTAAAAAGAAAAAAATCAATGCTGTGCTCTGTGAACCAATTTCTTTTGACAAGATAAGTACTTGTGACATGTCTGCTCTTCCCAGGTAATTGTTAAATAGATCTGCAGATTAAATTGACCTTAGAAATAAACAGTCACACTCATTCCTCCACGGTGATAACTGTTCAAAACACACCTTCCAGATTTCTCTAGACTAGTTCCCATGTGGGGAGAAGTAGTTCGTTGGGTTGCAAGCATTGACTCTGGTGTCCAATTACTTGGGTTTGAATCCTAGCTCTGCCACTTACTGGCTGGGAGACCTTGAGAAAACTGCTTAAACTTTTTGATCCTCAGCTTTCTTATCTGCCATTCAGGATGATAATAGTCTCTACCATTTAGTGTTGTACTGAAGAAGAGATTTATTGATATATGTACAGCACTTAGAATTGTGCCTGGTCCATACTAAGGGCTACATAAATGTCAGATATCATCGCCACCACATCACCACCACCACCACCACCATCATCATCATCATCATCATATTTCTGTTATTACATTTAATTCTTATTGGGAAGAATTGACATTTTTTTCCATCCTACATTTATATGGGCTCTGGGGAGAAGAAAAAAGATAATAAAGTCCATAAAACAGAGTCTGAGTGGAAGCTTGAAGTCACAGGAATTCTTTGAGATAACCTGAAAATCTTTCTGAACACATTTGAGAACTTCCAGCCTTTCTTCCTTCTCCTAAATTCAGGTTTTGGTAGCTTTTGAAGTGGCCATCATACCACTAATCAGTTACATGAAGTGGCTTTTCTCCAAGCCACTGGATGTGCTGAGAGTTTGTGCTCAGCCACACTCTGCTACTACAACCAGCTGGAGTTTTGGAGCCAGGAGATGAGTCAGGGAGGGTATGTACATGTAAGAGAGAGAAGATGGGACCAAACATGAGTTGAGTTGTGGACATTTGTTATTTTCTAATTCCCTTTTTTTAAAAAGTATATGAGAAAAAAATAAAGTATATTAGAAAGCTGAGTTCAGGGAAAGATTAAGAGTACAATTCATTGTATTAGTACTTTTTGCCAGGCTTTCTTTGGAACCTGTGATCTAGTAATGGCAAAGCTGGAACGAGTCCATTGGGAATATTTGCTTCCACACTCCCCTTTATGGAGGAGGAAGTGGAACCCTAGAAATGATGGCCTGGGCAGGGAGGGACAAAGACAGGGCGAGAACCCAGAGCACCACTGGATGAATCCAGAGCTACCTTCAGAAGTAGGACTATTTATGGTTTGAGTCCTCAGTACCATCTGGACTCCTCCCCACTGTCGTCTCTTCTACGTCCTGGTCCTTTGACACTGTTAGAGGATTCTTCTCAGAGGCCTGGGACATCCTTTGTTCCATGACAGCAGCAGCCTCCTGTGGGGTGCAGTGCTTGTCTTGTGGAATTCCCACAGGGAAGGCTAGTCTTCTTTGTCCCCAGTAATGCCATCTATTTATTTAAAAGGGAATCAGATGTCACTGGGGACTGGTGTCTATTCTAGCTCTGTGCACTTACTTGACCTCAGACAAAGAAACTGTTGTTCTGAATGCCAGGTTCTGAGTGGACTAGCTGAACTTGGGGGATTCACCAGGCAGAGAGCTGTAGACTTTTCTGTCCTACTAGAGTGTGTACTTGTTAGTGGCAGCAAGACATTTGTTTGCCAAGGGAGCATTGATGTATGGCCCTTAGTCTTTTTATTGACTTCAGAGTCTCTGAGAACAGTGTTTACTGTCCTCTGATAGGATAGGCATTTCTTTTTGTACTTTCATTTTTTATTTCCCTAGGATAAAAAAATAAGAAATTTCATTACTCCCAATTCTGACTTTGGTTGTCATGTGCATTTTCTTCTCTTAAGTAAATGTGCTTTGCTGGCCTCTCATCCCTTTCACTCTACAAACGTCTGTCCATTCACTCCACAATATTCATTAAACATCTACAGAGTGGCAGGAATGGAGCTGAATGAAGGGGCAAACAAGAGCCCATCCTGGGCCATTAGGAGTCCACAGGCTAGTGGGAGACAGGCAAGTAAGTGATTCCATTGTGTGCTCAGCAAATACTGCTTCATAAATATTTGGTAAGTTAAATTGATTCCAACAGTCAAAACTGAAATTTGGGATTACTTGGCAAGATATTTCAGGTCTGTCATCTAAGGGAATATTTCATATCATCTAGTCCAAGTGAGAAAATATTTCCAATCTTCTAGTCTATTGTTCAACTTTCTGTTGCTGTTGCTTTGGGACATAGGGTCAATTCAAGAAGCAAATTCAACAGTAATTTTCTCATTGATATTTCATTAGAAATATTTTAACGTTCAATTAAAAAGATTAACCTAAGAATATACTTTTTACTCATACTACCCCAAAGAGACCTCAAATAGACTTAGTTTTGAGTTGCATTTATTTTTATTGATCTTGAAGCTGTTGTCACTCTGAGGCCTGAAGGAATGAGGAATTGGGGGGGGGTATAGGTATTGGGACTAGAGAAACCACCTGTCATTCTAGAGGGGACGCTTCTAGGAGCTATGACTTTAGCTCAGCTAGAGAACAGGACCAACCACAATGCTCCAGAAGGGAGGAAGCTGGGAATAACACCCTTGCTTCCTCTCCCCTGTCAGTCTCACCTGTTGACTGCATCTGATGTGAAACCAGAGGGCCAGGGAGCTGCTCATGTAGCCCACACAGGTCAGACTCCCAGGAAAAATGGCAGCGTGTAAAGTGTGGAGATACATCTTCAGGGGCAAGGACAAATCTAGCATAGTAGGACTTTTGTAAGTGAATCCAGATGACCCTCTGGGGCCAAAAGGAAAGCATTTAAACTCATATAAGGAAATTACTATTTGCTCATCAAAGCTTAATGTCGTTACTGGGGGTTTTGAATATAATGATATCTTAGGAAATCAGAGAAACAGTCAAGAGGTTGCTGTTTCATGGTATAATAAGTATAATTACAAATGCTTTGTCCTTCCACTGAGTCACAGAATCTAATTCCATATCAGCTGGGCATGGTCTTTTTTCACCAGTAAATCTCAGCAGAAGTGAAGTTCTGGGACTTCTAAGCCTAGGTCCTAAGAAGCCTTGCAGATTCTGCCTTGGAATGCTCTGAGAACTTTGATTCACCGCCTAAGAAGTCCAGCTACCTTGATATGACCATATTGAACTACGCCCTGCATTTAACATATCCAGATGAGCCTCCCTCTTCCAGCCATCCCCACCAAGGTGCCAGATATGTAAGGGAAGTCACCTTGGACTCTCTAGACCAGCCTCTTCACCAGATAAACACCAGTGAGTGGCCTCATCTATGCCACGTGGAACAGAAGAATCACCAAGCAGAGCTCTTCCCAAATTTCCAGCTCACAAAACCAGTGGTATACAATGAAATGGTTATTGTTTTAACCCACTGAGTTCTGAGGCAGTTTGTTAAGCTGGAATAGATATTTAGGAAATGGCCTTACCCTCTGTGTCCACATTAATAACGGAAGGTAGCAACAACCCTCCATCAAACCCCATACACACATATACTAACACATACCACTTTAACTTTACAGTTCTGTTCTCAGTGATCTAGCCAGATAATTGAGTCTAATGTGAAACTGTTGATTCTGGATGAATTTTGAATTCTGGAAATGGAGAAAGCAGTAAAGAGCAGCATCACCAGTTAACCTGTGCAGCCTGGGGAAAGATGCAGTCTGGGGAAAGGTGCAGCCTGGGGACAGTGTAGCCTGGGGAAAGATGCAGCCTAGAGAAGGTACAGCCTGAGGACTGTACAGCCTGGAAAGGTACAGCCTGGGGAAAGATGCAGCCTGGGGAAAGGTGCAGCCTGGGGAAGGTTCAGCCTGGGGAAACATGATCATCTTCATCACCTCAAGTTGTTTTTAAATAAAAGTTTAATTTTAAGAAACTATAATAAATTATATGCTCCTTGCCCAGATGTTCCATTAGGAAAACAAACATAAACATTTTATTCATGTCAGAGTGATTACACTAATTTCTAATGAAAAAAATGCAGCAAGGAAATGTGCAGGTAATGAGACAATCAAAAGGAACAAATATTAGTAAACATAGTACTGGTCAGAATACACTGGATTATGCTGCTGTAGCAAACCCCAAATCTCAGTGACTTCACATAGCAAAAGCTTTTTTTCCTGCTATTCTATGTGTGTGTGGGGTGTCTCCACTCACTGAAGTTACTCAGAGACACACAGTAGCTGGCGTTTTACACAGCTTGTGCTCCCACCATCTCCAGAGCTTCAGGAAAGAGAAATGGCAGCTCACATCTGGTTCTTAAAGCTTCATTCAGTGTGAAAGAGAGGCTTTCCATTCCCACTTCACTAGCCAAAGCAAGTTATATGGCCACACCCAGTTTGAAGAGGGCAGGGAGTTCTCCTGGGAGAAGGAAGAATCTAACAAAAATCCATTTTATAGGTTGAAAACAGGCATATGGAGGTGAAGCAAGTTGCCCATGGTCACAGCTGATACTTGTAGAGGAGGGCCTGGGACCCAGGTCCTTGGGTCAGATTCCAAAGGGCAGACTCTTTTTGACACAGTGCTTACCAAGCATATTCATATCATTGAGGAACAAGAACAGACAAAAGGGAGTGAGGAGAATTTGATAACTATTTGTATTTTGCAGCAACTTTCATCTTAATAAGGTACTTTGCTTCTCTTTTGACCTGTGCTCTGAAGTGCATTGATATGAATGGTAAGTTACGGAGGGCTCACCGTGTTCAGGGCACTGTTCTTGGTCTGTGGGAGAAAGAAAAAAATCAGAACACAGTATCTTTGTAGAGTTTATTATACACTAGTAAAAGGAAACATCTTTAAAAGAATAAGGTTCTTTTTACATACAAATAGCAAAGTCTTGGAATTTGTTCAGATATAAATATATATTGTTCCAAGCAGATTTTAGAACAGTGGTTCTTAAATTTTTTGAATCTACTGAAAGCTATTCTCTCTCCTAGGAAAATGTATTTACACACTAGAACTATACCTTCCCCATATTACATGCTCAATAAATATTGTTTTTTTAAATTGAAGTATAATTGATTTACAGTGTTTCAGGTATACAGCAAAGTGAATGAATGGAAAGAGAAGGAGGGACTATTTGGGATGTAGTGCTAATATATGTTCATCCTTATGTGGCTGTCATTCAGAAGAATGGTATTTTGCTCTGGGGCATCTTAGCACATTTTTGTTGTTGTTGTTCATAGCATGAGAATTGGGCCCCGAAGAACTGAGCGAAGATCAAATACTGAATGGAAAATAAAGCAATGGATTGATTGTAACCCTCACAGAGTTAGTTGGCTGTTAGAGTAGTTGTTGAAACATGTAACAAATTCTGAGGGAAAGGGAAATATATATCATCATCTACCCTTGACTGAGCATCTGTTAAGCACCAAGCACTTGTTGGGTGGGCACTGGGGAAATAAAATTAAAGGTCAGATTCTGATCTTGAGAGGCCCTTAGTCTAATGGATGAAACAGAAGGAAACAACTACCCACAATGCATTGTGAGAACAGTCATAGTGGAAGCGTGAACAACTTGCTATGGGAGCTAAGACTAAGGCAGGGCCTTGAGGAGTGACTTGAAGTAAATGGTGTTCCTGGGTCCAGTTCCCATGTGTGTGTGTGGAGGTGGGGGTGTGTGTGGTGGGGCAGGGGCCTTCCCCATACCCACAAGGACACCTGGCTGGTATCTGATAATTCAACTCAATTTTGACACTGTCTGCCTGGAGATGGCATCAAATCCCAGAGGTTGAGGGTTCAATTCCACAAGACTGCCCCCTCTCCCCACTTCAGATACCACTCGCAAGCCCAGGTTATCACCTGTGCTTCTCACCAACTAACTATAGACTGTAGGTTCCAACAACCCCCTCCTAGGACTTCAGATGCCAGGTACAAGTCCAGGTTGTTTACCTGTGCTTTTAATTGCCTGGCTGTAAATTAGAGGTTTCCATGACCCCCTCCTTCCTTGAGTTTCATTAATTTGCTAGAGCAGCTCACAGAACTCAGAGAAAAATGTTACTTACTGGATCGCCAGTTTATTATGAAAGGATATAACTTGGGAACAGCCACATGTAAGAGATGCATTGGGCAAGGTATAGCGAAAGTGCTCGAGGCCACTCTCCCATAGATATCCCCATGTTCGCCAGCCCAGAAACTCTCCAAACCCTGTCCTTTTGGGGTTTTATGGAGACTTCATTACATAGGCATGATTGATTAAACCATTGACCATTGGTGACTAAACTCCACTCCAGCCCCTCTCCCCTCCAGCCCCTCTCCCCTCCCTGGAAATCCCAGGTGGAACTGAGAATTCCAAACCTCTAATCACAGGGTTGACTCTACTAGCAACCAGCCCCCACCCTTAGGTGCTTTCCAAAATTCACCTCATTAACATAAAAAAACGATACCTTTATCACTCTTAACACTGAGGGTGTTCCAAGGGTTTGGGGAGCTGTGACACAGAAAACTTGGAGGAAGACCAAACATATATGAGAAATATACTTTGGTCATCTGAATGACCAAATCTATCTATCTATCTATTTTTTTAAATCTCAAGTTTTCCAGGTTAGAAGGGGAGTCTAATCAAGGGAGAACAGCAAAGGCATGGATATTTGCATATGCATGGATTCTGAGAACTTCAAGAAGTCCAGTGCTTTTTTGCATTATTATTTGAGTAGGAAGATAATAATCTTTCATAGAAGATGGTTTACAGTGGTGAGAAGGGAAGCCAGGAGACCTGTTAGGTGGTGGTGATCAAAGTGAGGTTGTCCCCAGGGGTTGAGGACATTCTTTAATGAACTATCTCCCCCCAGGTTAATACTCCCTACCATGCTTAGCATGTAAGAGGTGTATTTGCTGGGCAAATGAATGAATAACTAATGAATGAGAATCTAGATTTGGCCAGTTGGATGAGATAGGTTAATGGAGTAAGAAATATTTTGGAAGTAAAATGTGTAGCAGGACTTGGTGAGGTGTGTGCTTGGAGAGGTGTGTGCTATGGCAGACCTGGGTTTGGGAAGGGAAAAGGGAGAAGGGAGAGAGAGAAATGGAAAATTGTTTTGAGATATTTAGTTTGTGTGACTCTTGGTGATGCTACTCCTTCACCTCCTGGTTTTTCTTTCTTTCTTTTTTTTTTTAATTGAAGTATAGTTGATTTACAATGCTGTGTTAGTTTTGCTACTTAATGCAAGTTCGTATGCCGGAAGCACAGTGAGGCCAAACGCTACCAAAACGTCGGAGTTTGGAGCAGAGAAAGGTTTATTGCAGGGGCTAGCAAGTAGATAGAAGGCTCATGTCCCCCAAACTGAGCTCCCCAAATGGTTTCTGCAAAACATTTTTAAGGGCCAGGTGAGGGAGGGGTGCCCAGGGATATGGGATCAGCTCGTGCAAAATTCTCAGATTGGCTGATGGTGATCAATCCTTAAGACACCAGAAGTTCTGGGGGCTATGTGCTCATGATCATCTAGTAGTTAATTTCTTCCATTTGTTGGTAGTTTTCAGCATCTGAAAAACTCAGGAAATATGCATCAGATACCATTATCTAGGTACTTAAGAGAGGAGTTAAAGCAGAGGATATGAGGGAGAGGCCAATCCCAGGAAGACTCCATAGGGTCCTGCTCAGTTACAGTTTCTGGTGTACAGCAAAGTGATTCAGTTATACACACATACATATTCTTTTTCTTTTCTTTTTTTTTTGGTCTTTCTTTAAGGCCATGTTTTGTGGATTGTGATTAGGGACCATAAGCTCCCTTCATTATCTTCCTTCAGTCTACTAGGTTTGGATCTTGAGAGTCAGGAATAGACAACAGAGAAGGGAGAGGAGGATACTTTTGGAGAAGCATGACGTGCTTGCTTGTAATGGGGTAATGCAGTGAATGCATATTCTAATGACTGTTTCCTTTCAGCCAGAGGTCCTAGCTGACCACTCAGGTCATTGGAAAGGCTATAACTTAGCCCACTCAGTGTGTAAGTGGCCCAACTCCATTTCTTTTGGCCTTATGATAATGCATATTGACTGAGTGCTACTTTGGATGGATTCCTGGGTCAGGCAATATCACACATGTTTGTTCCTCACAGCAACGCTGGGAGTTAACCAGAATTACAGATTTTTCACCAGTGTTGAAACTAAGGCTCAGAGTGATGAAGTTACCTGCCTAGAGTCACAGAGGAGCTACTGAAACTCAATCCTTTAGGATATAAGTATGTTCAGATTATAATACAGTACTGTGAAATGATTCCTTAAGGAAAAAAAATCATTCTATGAGTCATAATTACTCTAAAGAGGGTTTTTTGTAGTTCTCTCTCTTTGCAAAATCATGTTCACATGGAACAAAGTGTCCCTGATGAAGATCCAGGTGATCAAGATATTAGTCCTAGCTCTGCTTCTAACCACCCACCCCTGTGGCCTTAGAGCAGCCATTGAACATTTCTGGGCCTCTGTGTCTTGTGAGATCCTGAGTTTGCCTTGTTCATCTCTAAAGTTTTGACCAGCTATAATCAACATTTCTTGTTCTGATAAAAGTTATGGTAATGGATATTTCCAATACACAGAGTTGATTTCAAGGTAAACCCAATATCACATGAAAACATTGTCAGAAGATATTATCAGCAGTTTTTTCTAAAAATTAAAATTATAATTTTAATTATAATTAAAAATTATCAGCATAGTTTTCTAAACGAATATGATTATATATTGTGGTATTCAGCATTGACAGTGAGTGTTGCAGTAAGGGGGACCCCTTCCAGGACCCGAGAGTAGGCTCTTGTCTAACACTCGGAAATGAATTGTCTGAGGAGACAAACGTGCAAACAAAGCAAGAGACATTATTGGGAAGGGGCACGTGGGTGGAGAGCAGCAGGGTAAGGGAACCCAGGAGAACTGCTCTGCCATGTGGCTCACAGTCTTGGGTTTTACGGTAGTGGGGTTAGTTTCCAGGTTGTCTCTGGCCAATCATTCTGACTCAGGGTCATTCCTGATGGCGCGAGCATCACTCAGCCGAGATGGATTCCAGCAAAAAAGATTCTGGGAGGCCGGTAGGACATATGGACTGGAGTCTCCTCTCTCCGTTTGACCTTTCCAGAATTCTCCCAGTTGGTGGTAGCTTATTAGTTCTGAGTTCTTTACCAGGACCTCCTGTTGTAAGATAACCCGTGCAAGTGGCTACTATCTTGCCTGGCCAGGGTGGGCGGTTTCAGTCAGTGTTTCCCCTAACAATAGTGTGTTCTCTCTCTCCATCTCTCTCTTTCTCTTCTCACATAGTATATTGTCAGACTCACAATTATTTTCTTTTCAAGGCTGAATCATATGAATGACCTGAATCTTTAGAAGCACCACATAGTTTGACATATTACTTGAATTTGCCATTGGGTTTTAGTATTCAGAAGATATATTTCTTAAAATAATGGGGTTAGTCGTTCAAAAGAAGAAGTTTCTTTTAGGCATTTGTATTCATAGCTCACTGTCACTGTAATTCAGGGCACTGTATGACATTTTAATTTAGGTGGTGTTATACGAGAGTAGGTGGGGCGATGAAGGGGTGCAAAAGGCTTTTGCCCTAAATTGCATCTGAGAGTGGAAAACATTCTTTGTGTCTTCTACTGTTTTTGAGAGGCGCCATCACACTTCGATGTTACACAAGCAAGTTAGACTGGGTGGAAGAGAGACTTTTTTTAATTGGGAATTTCACTTCCCCCTTTTATAGTGGTCCTTGGATGAGAATGTTGTCGACCGAAAAAAAAAGGCACAACATGAGAATTGTGAGTTAAGTTTTATCTGGGGCAAAATGAGGACTATAGCGTGGGAGACAGCATTTCAGATATCTCTGAGAAACTGCTCCAGAGAGATGGGGGGAAGATCAGTGTTATATATGATTTTAGTGAAGGGGGGACGTGCAGTGGAGCACACATTTTGGCAGAGCCTTGCTGCTAGTCACGAGGAGCAGGTGTCACTGTTAATTATTTCAGTGCTTTTCTAGATATGAGGAGATGCAAGAATTGGGCTCATAAAATCTTCTCCTGAAAATATCTAACTATCTGAAGACCAGTTCTGCCAGTTTTTCCTAGAGCACAGAGTGCCTCATTTCTGATCTCCACCTTGAACTCCTTTCAGGGGGTGTTGAAATAATGAGCTGCAGATGAGGTAGATGGCAAGTGCCAGTTTGTAGTTGGAAATGTTTAGGAAGCTGGTGGCTATGACTGGTAGTCTGTTCTGAAAGGGCAGTGTTTGAGTTTGTGATTTTTCTTTCATGGGTTTTGATTAGAAACAGCCTGCCTTTTCTCTCTCACCCTTCTGGTACCCCTGCTGCCTAGATGTTGAAATATTGCACTGAGTCATTTCCCTATTGTTTGATGTTTTTGATCTTTGGTGCCCAGGGATGACTGGCTCCTATGGACCTCTGGATGTGTTAACCCCAGTCTCTCCAGTCTTCTTTGCTAACTCATTGGTTTTGGTCAGAGAACTGTTGCCTGATTAACAGCTTATGGCCAGTTTGCATCCAGGTATCATTTATGGAGCCTCACTGCTCTAGATACTTGCATTTATTTCATTTCATTCATTATAAAACCCACCAGATTGGGGAATGCAGGAATACTTATTATTAACTCTATTTTTTATACAGAAGAATTGAAGCTTAGGAAGGTACGTCGATTGTCAAAGGTCACATAGCTGGCACATAGGAGAGCTAGAATTTCATTCCAAATATCTAACTTCAAAGAGTTTAGGATAGAGCAGTGGTTCTTAAGCATCACATGTGTCAGAACCCCTGAAGGGCTTGCTAAAAATAGCATTCTGGACTGTAGCCCCAGTTCTTAATCAGCGGGTCTGGGGAGGGGACACAGAATACGCAGTAGAATCACTTGATTTCAGAACTCTTCTGCTAGAATAAGCTCCTGGAGAACAGGGGTTGTGTGCAACAAATCTTTGATCCTCTGCAATGTCTCCCACCATTAGCAGGACCCTAACAAATATCTGGTGAGTGAATAACTAAGTGACGGAGTTGGAAGGCACGAAGTCAAAAAGAGCTTTGCTACCTGGGCTGGATTATTTTCCCATTATAGGTTTTGCTTTCCTCAATGAAAGTCTTTTTTTTTTTTTTAACATCTTTATTGGAGTATAATTGCTTTACATTGGTGTGTTAGTTTCTGCTTTATAACAAAGTGAATAAGCTATACATATACAAATATGCCCATATCTCCTCCCTCTTGCGTCTCCCTCCAACCTCCCTATCCTACCCCTCTAGGTGGTCACAAAGCACTGAGCTGATCTTCCTATGCTATGCAGCTGCTTCCCAGTAGCTATTTTTTTTTAACATCTTTATTGGGGTATAATTGCTTTACAATGGTGTGTTAGTTTCTGCTTTATAACAAAGTGAATCAGTCATACATAAACATATGTTCCCATATGTCTTCCCTCTTGCGTCTCCCTCCCTCCCACCCTCCCTATCCCACCCCTCCAGGCTGTCACAAAGCACCGAGCCAATATCCCTGTGCCATGCGGCTGCTTCCCACTAGCTATCTACCTTACTACGTTTGTTAGTGTGTATATGCCCATGACTCTCTCTCGCCCTATCACAGCTCACCCTTCCCCCCCCCCATAACCTCAAGTCCGTTCTCTAGGAGGTCTGCGACTTTATTCCTGCTTTACCCCTAGGTTCTTCATGACATTTTTTTTCTTAAATTCCATATATATGTGTTAGCATACAGTATTTGTCTTTTTCTTTCTGACTTACTTCACTCTGTATGACAGACTCTAGGTCTATCCACCTCATTACAAATAGCTCAATTTCGTTACTTTTTATGGCTGGGTAATATTCCATTGTATATATGTGCCACATCTTCTTTATCCATTCATCCGATGATGGGCACTTAGGTTGCTTCCATCTCCGGGCTATTGTAAATAGAGCTGCAATGAACATTTTGGTACATGACTCTTTTTGAATTTTGGTTTTCTCAGGGTATATGCCCAGTAGTGGGATTGCTGGGTCGTATGTTAGTTCTATTTGTAGTTTTTTAAGGAACCTCCATACTGTTCTCCATAGTGGCTGAACCAATTCACATTCCCACCAGCAGTGCAAGAGTGTTCCCTTTTCTCCACACCCTCTCTAGCATTTATTGTTTCTAGATTTTTTGATGATGGCCATTCTGACTGGTGTGAGATGATATCTCATTGTAGTTTTGATTTGCATTTCTCTAATGATTAATGATGTTGAGCATTCTTTCATGTGTTTGTTGGCAGTCTGTATATCTTCTTTGGAGAAATGTCTATTTAGATCTTCTGCCCATTTTTGGATTGGGTTGTTTGTTTTCTTGTTATTGAGCTGCATGAGCTGCTTGTAAATTTTGGAGATTAATCCTTTGTCGGTTGCTTCATTTGCAAATATTTTCTCCCATTCTGAGGGTTGTCTTTTGGTCTTGTTTATGGTTTCCTTTGCTGTGCAAAAGCTTTGAAGTTTCATTAGATCCATTTTTGTTTATTTTTGTTTTTATTTCCATTACTCTAGGAGGTGGGTCAAAAAGGATCTTGCTGTGATTTATGTCATAGAGTGTTCTGCCTATGTTTTCCTCTAAGAATTTGATAGTTTCTGGCATTACATTTAGGTCTTCAATCCATTTTGAGTTTATTTTTGTGTATGGTGTTAAGGAGTGATCTAATCTCATACTTTTACATGTACCTGTCCAGTTTTCCCAGCACCACTTATTGAAGAGGCTGTCCTTTCTCCACTGTACATACCTGCCTCCTTTATCAAAGATAAGGTGACCATATGTGCATGTGTTTATCTCTGGGCTTTTTACCCTGTTCCATTGATCTATATTTCTGTTTTTGTGCTGGTACCATACTGTCTTGATTACTGTAGCTTTGTAGTATAGTCTGAGGTCAGGGAGCCTGATTCCTCCAGCTCTGTTTTTCGTTCTCAAGATTGCTTTGGCTATTTGGGGTCTTTTGTGTTTCCATACAAATTGTGAAATTTTTTGTTCTAGTTCTGTGAAAAATACCAATGGTAGTTTGATAGAGATTGCATTGAATCTGTAGATTGCTTTGGGTAGTAGAGTCATTTCACAATGTTGATTCTTCCAATCCAAGAACATGGTATAGCTCTCCATCTATTTGTATCATCTTTAATTTCTTTCATCAGTGTCTTATAATTTTCTGCATACAGGTCTTTTTTCTCCTTAGGTAGGTTTATTCCTAGATATTTTATTATTTTTGTTGCAATGGTAAATGGGAGTGTTTTCTTGATTTCACTTTCAGATTTTTCATCATTAGTGTATAGGAATGCCAGAGATTTCTGTGCAGTAATTTTGTATCCTGCTACTTTACCAAATTCATTGATTAGCTCTAGTAGTTTTCTGGTAGCATCTTTAGGATTCTCTATGTATAGTATCATGTCATCTGCAAACAGTGACAGCTTTACTTCTTTTCCGATTTGGATTCCTTTTCTTCTCTGATTTCTGTGGCTAAAACTTCCAAAACTATTTTGAATAAGAGTGATGAGAGTGGGCAACCTTGTCTTGTTCCTGATCTTAGTGGAAATGCTTTCAGTTTTTCACCATTCAAGACGATGTTGGCTGCGGGCTTGTCATATATGGCCTTTATTATGTGGAGAAAAGTTCCCTCTATGCCTACTTTCTGCAGGGTTTTAATCATAAATGGGTGTTGAATTTTGTCGAAAGATTTCTCTGCATCTATTGAGATGATCATATGCTTTTTCTCCTTCAATTTGTTAATATGGTGTATCACGTTGATTGATTTGCGTGTATTAAAGAATCCTTACATTCCTGGAATAAACCCCACTTGATCATGTTGTATGATCCTTTTAATGTGCTGTTGGATTCTGTTTGCTAGTATTTGGTTGAGGATTTTTGCATCTATGTTCATCAGTGATATTGGCCTGTAGTTTTCTTTCTGTGTGACATCCTTGTCTGGTGTTGGTATCAAGGTGATGGTGGCCTTGTAGAAGGAGTTTGGGAGTGTTCCTCCCTCTGCTATATTTTGGAAGAGTTTGAGAAGGATAGGTGTTAGCCCTTCTCTAAATGTTTGAAAGAATTTGCCTGTGAAGCCATCTGGTCCTGAGCTTTTGTTTGTTGGAAGATTTTTAATCACAGTTTCAATTTCAGTGTTTGTGATTGGTCTCTTCAATTTTCTATTTCTTCCTGATTCAGTCTTGGCAGGTTGTGCATTTCTAAGAATTTGTCCATTTCTTCCAGGTTGTCCATTTTATTGGCATAGAGTTGCTTGTAGTAATCTCTCATGATGTTTTGTATTTCTACAGTGTCAGTTGTTATTTCTCCTTTTTCATTTCTGATTCTATTGATTTGAGTCTTCTCCCTTTTTTTCTTGATGAGTCTGGCTAATCGTTTATCAATTTTGTTTATCTTCTCAAAGAACGAGCTTTTAGTTTTATTGATCTTTGCTATTGTTTCCTTCACTTCTTTTTCATTTATTTCTTATCTGATTTCTATGATTTCTTTCCTTTTGCTAACTTCGGGTTTTTTTTGTTCTTCTTTCTCTAATTGCTTGAGGTGCAAGGTTAGGTTGTTTATTCGAGATGTTACCTTAATGTATGATTGTATTGCTCTAAACTTCCCTCTTAGAACTGCTTTTGCTGCATCCCACAGATTTTGGGTCGTTTTGTCTCCATTGTCATTTGTTTCTAGCTATTTTTTAATTTCCTCTATGATTTCTTCAGTGATCACTTCGTTATTAAGTAGTGTATTGTTTACCCTCCATGTGTTTGTATTATTTTTTACAGATCTTTTCATGTAATTGATATCTAGTCTCATAGCGTTGTGGTCGGAAAAGATACTTGATGCAATTTCAATTTTCTTAAATTTACCAAGGTTTGATTTGTGACCCAAGATATGATCTATCCTGGAGAATGTTCCATGAGCACTTGAGAAAAATGTGTATTCTGTTGTTTTTGGATGGAATGTCCTATAAATATCAATTAAGTCCATCTTGTTAGTGTAATATTTAAAGCTTGTGTTTCCTTATTTCTTTTCATTTTGGATGATCTGTCCATTGGTGAAAGTGGGGTGTTATAGTCCCCTACTATGAATGTGTTACTGTCGATTTCCCCTTTTCTGGCTGTTAGTATTTGCCTTATGTATTGAGGTGCTCCTATGTTGGGTGCATAAATATTTACAATTGTTATATCTTCTAGGATCGATCCCTTGATCATTATGTGGTGTCCTTCTTTGTCTCTTCTAATAGTCTTTATTTTAAAGTCTATTTTGTCTTATATGAGAATTACTACTCCAGCTTTCTTTTGGTTTCCATTTGCATGAAATATCTTTTTCGATCCCCTTACTTTCAGTCTGTATGTGTCTCTGGGTCTGAAGTGGGTCTCTTCTAGACCGCAAATTTATGGGTCTTGTTTTTGTATCCATTCAGCTAATCTGTGTCTTTTGGTGGGAGCATTTCGTCCATTTACATTTAAGGTAGTTATCAACATGTATGTTCCTATTTCCATTTTCTTAATTGTTTTTGCTTTGTTATTGTAGGTCTTTTCCTTCTCTTGTGTTTCTTGCCTAGAGAAGTTCCTTTACCAGTTGTTGTAAGGATGGTTTGGTGGTGCTGAACTCTCTCAGCTTTTGCTTGTCTGTAAAGATTTTAATTTCTCCATCAACTCTGAATGAGATCCTTGCTTGGTAGAGTAATCTTGGTTTCAGGTTTTTCTCCTTCATCACTTTAAATATGTCCTGCCAGTCCCTTTTGGCTTGCAGAGTTTCTGTTGAGAGATCAGCTGTTAACCTTATGGGGATTCCCTTGTGTGTTATTTGTTGTTTTTCCCTTGCTGCTTTTACTATGTTTTCTTTGTATTTAATTTTTAACAGTTTGATTAATATGTGTCTTGGCGTATTTCTCCTGTATGGGGCTCTCTGTGCTTCCTGGACTTGATTAACTGTTTCCTTTCCCATATTAGGGAAGTTTTCAACTATAATCTCTCCAAATATTTTCTCGGTCCCTTTCTTTTTCACTTCTTCTTCTGGAACACCTATAATTCGAATGTTGGTGTGTTTAATGTTGTCCCAGAAGTCTCTGAGACTGTCCCCAGTTCTTTCATTCTTTTTTCTTTATTCTGCTCTGCCGTAGTTATTTCCACTATTTTATCTTCCAGGTCACTTATCCGTTTTTCTGCCTCAGTCATTCTGCTATTGATCCCATCTAGAGTATTTTTAATTTCTTTTATTGTGTTTTACATCATGGTTTGTTTCATCTTTAGTTCTTCTAGGTCCTTGTTAAATGTTTCTTGCATTTTGTCTATTCTATATCCAAGATTTTGGATCATTTTTACCATCATTATTCTGAATTATTTTTCAGGTAGACTGCCTATTTCCTCTTCATTTGTTAGGTCTGGTGGGTTTTTATCTTGCTCCTTCATCTGCTGTGTGTTTTTCTGTCTTCTCATTTTGCTTATCTTACTGTGTTTGGGGTCTCCTATTTGCAGGCTGCACGTTCATAGTTCCCATTGTTTTTGGTGTCTGTCCCCAGTGCCTAAGGTTGGTTCAGTGGGTTGTGTAGGCTTCCTGGTGGAGGGGACTTGTGTCTGTGTTCTGGTGGATGAGGATGGACCTTGTCTTTCTGGTGGGCAGGTCCACATTTGGTGGTGTGTTTTGTGGTGTCTGTGGACTTATTATGATTTTAGGCAGCCTCTCTGCTAATGGGTGGGGTTGTGTTCCTGTCTTGCTAGTTGTTATGGCATAGGATGTCCAGCATTGTAGGTTGCTGGTCGTTGAGTGAAGCTGGGTGCTGTTGTTGAGATGGAGATCTCTGGGACATTTTCGCCATTTGATATTATGTGGAGCTGGGAGGTCTCTCGTGGACCAGTGTCCTGTGAGTTGGCTCTCCCACCTCAGAGGCACAGCACTAACTCCTGGATGCAGCACCAAGAGCCTTTCATCCACACGGCTCAGAATAAAAGGGAGAAAAAGTAGATAGAAATAATTAGTAGAAGAAGAGAGAAAGAAAGAAGGAAAGAAATAAAGAAGGGATGGAGGGAGGGAGGAAGGAAGGAGGGAAGGAAGGAAAAAAGAAGGAAAGAAGATAAAGTAAAATAAAATATAATAAATTTATTAAAATAAAAAAATTATTAAGAAAAAAAGTTAGAAAAACAAAAAAGTGGACGGATACAACCCTAGGACAAGTGGTGGAAGCAGAGATATACAGACAAAATGTCACACAGAAGCATACACATACACACTCACAAAAAGAGGAAAAGCGGAAAAAATCATAAATCTTGCTCTCAAAGTCCACCTCCTCAATTTGGGATGATTCGTTGTCTAAAGGAGGGAAGGAAGGAAGGAAGGAAGGCAGGAAGGAAGGAAGGAAGGAAAGAAGATAAAGTAAAATAAAATTATTAAAATAAAAATAATTATTAAGAAAAAAGAATTAAAAAAAACGGCCGGATAGAATCCTAGGAAAAATGGTGGAAGCAAAGCTATACAGACAAAATCTCACACAGAAGCATACACATACACACTCACAAAAAGAGGAAAAAGGGAAAATATCATAAATCTTGCTCTGAACGTTCACCTCCTCAATTTGGGATGATTCGTCGTCTATTCATGTATTCCACAGATAAAGAGTACATCAAGTTGATTGTGGAGCTTTAATCCGCTGCTTCTGAGGCTGCTGGGAGAGATTTCCCTTTCTCTTCTTTGTTCTCATAGCTCCCAGGGGCTCAGCTTTGGATTTGGCCCCGCCTCTGTGTGTAGGTCGCCAGAGGGCGTCTGTTCTTCGCTTAGACAGGACGGGGTTAAAGGAGCAACTGCTTGGGGGACTCTGGCTCACTCAGGCCGGGGGGAGGGAGGGGCACGGCAGAGGCCGGTGTGACGTTGCACCAGCCTGAGGCCCGCCGTGCGTTCTCCCGGGGGAGTTGTCCCTGGATCCCGGGACCCTGGCAGTGGCTGGCTGCACAGGCTCCCCGGAAGGAGGGTGTGGATAGTGACCTGTGCTCGCACACAGGCTTCTTGGTGGCGGCGGCAGCAGCATTAGCGTCTCATGCCCGTCTGTGTGGTCTGCGCTGTTAGCCGCAGCGCGCGCCCGTCTCTGGAGCTCCTTTAAGCAGCGCTCTTAATCCCTTCTCCTCGCGCACCAGGAAGCAAGGAGGGAAGAAAATGTCTCTTGCCTCTTAGGCAGGTCCAGACTTTTTCCCCGGACTCCCTCCTGGCTGGCCGTGGGGCACTAACCCCCCACAGGCTGTGTTCACATCGCCAACCCCAGTCCTCTCGACCGAAGCCCGAGCCTCAACTCCCAACCCCACCCGCCCCGGCGGGTGAGCAGACAAGCCTCTCGGGCTGGTGAGTGCTGGTCGGCACCGATCCTCTGTGTGGGAATCTCTCCCCGCTTTGCCCCCCGTACCCCTGTTGCTGCGCTCTCCTCCGCGCCTCCGAAGCTTTCCCCATCTGCCACCTGCAGTCTCTGCCTGCGAAGGGGCTTCCTAGTGTGTGGAAACCTTTCCTCCTTCACAGCTCCCTCCCACTGGTGCTGGTCCCATCCCTATCCTTTTGTCTCTGTTTATTCTTTTTTCTTTTGCCCTACCCAGGTATGTGGGGGTGTTCTTGCCTTTTGGGAGGTCTGAGGTCTTATGCCAGCATTCAGTAGGTGTTCTGTAGGAGTTGTCCCACGTGTAAGATGTATTTCTGGTGTATCTGTCGGGAGGAAGTTGATCTCCGGGTCTTACTCTTCCGCCATCATCCTGGAAGCCTCCCAGGAATGAACTTTTTTTTTTTTTTACATCTTTATTGGAGTATAATTGCTTTACAATAGTGTGTTAGTTTTTGCTTTATAACAAAGTGAGTCAGTTATACATATACATATGTTCCCATACCTCTTCCCTTTAGGGTCTCCCTCCTTCCCACCGTCCCTATCCCACCCCTCCAGGTGGTCACAAAGCACTGAGCTGATCTCCCTCTGCTATGCGGCTGCTTTTAAAAATATTTTATAATATGTTTTCTCCTGATGACAAAAGTATCATCATGTTCATGATAAAATATATGTGTAAAATTTTAATGAAAAATATAGCAAGGTTAAAACTTTGGTATACATACTATGAGTCTTTTATTCTCTCTCTCTCCCCCTTCCTTCCTCCCTCCCTCTGTCTTACCATTTGCAAACAAAATTAAGTGATAGAATATATAATCTTTTCTCACCTTCCAACCCACAGTTTTCTTACACTCTCTAAATATTCTTCAAGAATATACCTTTTCTTGGCTATATGGTGTTCAACTGAGTGGATATAATACCTTGCTAAAAACAATCTGTTTTTTAATCTTTATATTGTTTCCAAAATTATTGGTATTATAATAAATGCTCTATTGAACTTCCATCACTATGTATAAATTTTATGTATATTTATGATAATTTCAGTCAAAAGACTACATTGAAGTGGAATTTTACTGGATCATAGGGCATGAATCTGTTTTGCTGTTCCATAGATTTCAAACTGCATTTTTTATGTAAGCCATTTTAATACTTAAGATTTTATTGGCTGAACATGACATAGTAAACCACAGTGAGCCAATATCCATTAAAGAAATAGACTTGGTAGTTAAAAATATGCCTCCATCAATTCTGTAATTCTCAAGTATAAGAAATTCATCAGGCCAATAAAATTTGAACACAAGTTTCATCAAACATCAATGAACTGGTAATCCCTGTCTTATGCATATTTCAGAGAACACAAAAAGAAAGAAAAGCTATAGACTGTTTTTAGCTATATTACCTTGATACCACAACCAATACTCAGAGTTTAAAGAAAAGGCTACTATAGACTAATCTCACCTAGAATCATAAATGAATAATCCCTAAATGAAATACTAACATATGAAATGCAGTATTTTAGAAATATATCATGTCCAAGAAGAATTTATCCTGAGGGTGAAGGATGGGTCAACATCAGTCTGTATATCCGTATATATCACTATATTAATACCAGAGATTAAAAGAGAAAAATGTTACCATTGTCTTAGTAAATGTGATAGCTTTTAGCCTGAGTACCCTAGGCTGGATCTGCTAGAAAGCAGAGCCTGGGGTGCTTATTACAAAGGTGACACTTTGAGGGGTACAGATATCAGCAGGGAGAGTGAGGAAAATAGGTAATATCAGGCAAGGAAAGATGTGAAGCAGTTGTGTTGTCATATTAGCCACAACTTCCAAATACATTGCAAAGACATTCAAGCATGTTACCTTAGCTTATGGGGATTTACACAAAAAGTTTACAAGAGGAAAGTGCCCCGTTGAGCAGTTCTATAGAGGGGCAAAAGGAGGGTAAGTTTATCTGCCTGTTTCCCTCTTCACTTTTGTTTCGTATTGGTCATGGTCTATCCCACAGAGACCTGATACTTTTGTACACCTGGTAAGATGGTGACTGCTAAAGAAGCCAATTCTAAGCCCTGTCATGTGGCATTTCATCCAAGTCCAGAAGCAGAGAGGAGATTCAGTTGTTTGGAGCACCAACCAGGAGAGAAAAGAAGGAGGTAGCTGAGGGAAACAGGAGGCACACAAAAAATTTAGATGTAATACAATTCAGAAAAGGCACTGGATGTGATGTAACACTTATGATAAAAATAAATAAAACAAAAGGAAAATCTCATAATCAAGATGGTCAATATATCTATCCAAAAGCTCTGGTAAATTTCATATTTTTAAAGTTCAGAGATAGTTCCATTAAGTCAGATACAAAACAAGGATGCCCACTTTTCTGCTACTATTCCACTTTTTACTGGATATTCTAGGCTTACCACTTAAAAAACCAAAATCAAAAACAAAAACAGAAAACCCAGAACTTAATCACATACTTGCAAGGGAGACTAAAATATTTAATTTCTAGCTGCTGGGCATGTGCTTAGCTAAAACAGGTGTGTGTACTGGGGAAAGGTCTTTTACCATAATGAAAATATGGTGAATGGGTGCTGGGACCATAATTAGTCATTTCTGCCACATCTATGTGGGAAAAAACCCAACAGTATCTACAGACAATAATCAAAAATAAAAAAGAGAGCTCAGTGTTTCCAGATAAAACATTAACATAAAAACTTTAGTAGTATGGGAATGTAAATTGGTGCAGTCATGAAAAAATGTATGGAGGTTCCTCAATAAATTAAAGTTAAAGCTACTATATAGTCCAGCAGTTCCACTTCTGGGTACATTACATATCCAAAGGAAACAAAATCATTATCTTGAGATATCTGCACCCCCATGTTCATTGTAGAATTATTTACAGTAGCTAAGACATGGAAAACAAACCATGGTCTGTGTCCATCAGCAGATGATTGGATAAAGAAAATGTGAGATATATATAATATATATATATAATATATATATTATATATATATATATATATATAATGGACTATTATTCAGCCACAAAAAAAAGAAGGAGATCCTGCATGTATGATAATATGGATGTACCCTGAAGGCATTACGCCAAGTGAACAGAGAAAGATACTGTATAATCTCAGTTATATGTGGAGTCTTAAAAAAACAAACTCCTAGAAACAGAGAACAGATTTCCAGAGGTGGGGGTTGGGGGTGGAGTGGGGGAATCAGTGAAAGTGGTCAAAAGTTACAGACTTCCAGTTATAAGATAAATAAGTTCTGGGATGTAATGTACAGTATGGTAACTATAGTTAACAATACTAATAGTATATTTGAAAGTTGCTAAGAGAGTAGATCTAAAAGTTTTCATCACAAGAAAAAATTATAACTATGTGAAGTGATGAATATTAACTAAACTTATTGTGGTAATCATTTGGCAGTATATACATATATCAAATCATTATGTTGTACACTTTAAATGAATATAATATGTCAATTATATCTCAATAAAACTGGAATGTTTTTCAGTAATGAGCCCTATAGCAACAGTAATCAATTAGAAAATGGTATGGATAGATATATAAATTATAATAACAAAAACTACATAATGGGTAGAAATAAATTTAATCCCCAAATGTACAATATTCTAACAGAGAAAAATCACAAAACATCCCTGAAACACATAAAAGAAGATAGTAATAAATCTTTCAACCATGCTAATTCTTCTCAAATTGACCTAAAAAAATCGATGCAATTCTAATAAATTTTCCAACAGAATTTTTTATAAAACTGGGCAAACTTATTCTAAAATTTATATGTTGAGATTGGTACCCAAGGATAGCCAAAACCGACCAATTGGCAAACAATAGGAAAATGGGAAAAGAGCATCTGGGCAGTTCATAAAGGACAAAACATATAAAGGGGTTCTCAGTCTCACTAGTAATCTGATAAATCCAAATTGAAGTAACCAACCACAAATTGCCCTTTTATGTGCCTTGGATTGACAGAAGTTAAAAATAGTAACAATACCAAGGGTTGGAAATGATGTGGGGACATTTGATGGAGTGAAATTTAGGAATGAAGTGAAATAGGTACAACCATTTTGAGCAATAATATGCCAACACCTAATAAATCTGAAGATGGCTATAAGTTAATATCGAGGATTACTACTTTTAAGTGTAGTTGATCCTCATTACTCACAGATCCCATATTTTCAAATTTGCCTACTTGCTAAAATTTATTTGTAATCCTCAAATCAGTATCCACAGTGCTTTCACAGTCACTTGTAGACAGAGAGTGGCAAAAGTTTGCATCCCTTGATGTACACAGTCCCAGCTGAGGTCAAACAAGGCGGCACTCTGCCTTCTTGTTTTGTTTGCAAACAAGCATCCTTTTCATGGTCGATTTAGTGCCATTTGTTTCAATTTGCATTTTGTGCTTTTTGTTGCTGATTTAATTGTTTAAAATGGCCCCCAAGTATATGCTGAAGTGCTGTCTTCTGTTCCTAAATTCAAGAAGGCTGTGATGTGCCTTATGGAAAAAGCGTATGTTAGATACACTTTGTTCAGGCATGAGTCATAGTACTGTTGACTGTGAGTTCAATGTTAGTGAATCAACAACATGTATATTAAATAAGGTGTCTTTAAGCAGAAACACACATAAAACAAGGTTATTAATTGATTGGTTGACAAAAATATTGTGACCAGAGGCTTGCAGGGACCTAACCCTGTGTTTCCTCTAGGAACAATGGTACACTATCTGCTAATTCAGTGCTCACAGTGACTTTATAAAACACAACTACTGCAAATAACAAAAATCAACTATAAACCATAGAGAAACTTGCACATGTTCACAAAAAGACATAAAGAGTGTTCATTTTTTGTAATGGTGAAAATGTAGATACAACCCTAATGTATTTCATGCAGAGAATGGATGAATACATTGTGTTCTATCCATACAAGGGAACACTTTCATAGTGCTAGCATTTTGGTTGAGACTCATACAATAAGCAAAATAACTACATAAAGTATATAATATGTAAAAAGGTAGTGAGTGCTGTGGAGGAAAATTAAGTAGAGAAGGGTAATATCAAGTCCTGGGGTGGGGGGTGTTTTTGTATTATTGGAGTACAGCTGCTTTACAATGTTGTGTTATTTTCTGCTGCACAACGAAGTGAATCAGCTATATGTATGCATATATCCCCTTCCTCCTGGGCCTCCCTTCCACTCCCACCCACCATCCCACCCATCTAGGTCATCACAGAGCACCAAGGTGAGCTCCCTGTGCTATACAGCAGATTTCCACTAGATATCTCTTTTACACATGGTAGTGTATATATGTCAATCCTAATCTCCCATTTCATCCCACCCTCCCCTTCCCCACCCCGTGTCCACATATCCATTCTCTATGCCTGTGTCTCTATTCCTGCCCTGCAAATAGGTTCATCTGTACCATTTTTCTAGATACCACATATATGCATTAATATATTTGTTTTTCTCTTTCTGACTTACTTCACTCTGTATGACAGACTCTGGGTCCATCCAAATCTCTACAAATTACCCAATTTCATTCCTTTTTATAGCTGAGTAATATTCCATTGTATATATGTACCACATTGTCTTTATCCATTCATCTGTTGATGGACATTTAGGTTGTTTCCATGTCCTAGCTATTGTAAATAGTGTGGCAATGAATATTTGGGTGCAGGTGTCTTTTAGAATTATGGTTTTCTCTGGGTATATGCCTAGTAGTGGGATTGCTGGGTCGTATGGTAGTTTTGCTTTTAGTTTTTTAATGAACGTCCATAATGTTTTCCATAGTGGCTGTATCAATTTACATACCCACCAACAATGCAAGAGTGTTTCCTTTTCTCTACACCCTCTCCAACATTTATTGTTTCTAGTTTTTTTGATGATGGCCATGCTGACTAGTGTGAGGTGATATCTTTGTAGTTTTGATTTGCATTTCTCTAATAATTAGTGCTGTTGAGCAGATTTCATATGCCTCTTGGCCAACCATATGTCTTCTTTGGAGAAATGTCTATTTAGGTTTTCTGCCCATTTTTTAATTTTTTTTTGATATTGAATGGCATGAGCTCATATATTTTGGAGATTAATCATTTGTCCATTGCTTCATTTGCAAATATTTTCTCCCATTCTGAGGGTTGTCTTTTCATCTTGTTTATGGTTTCCTTTGCTATGCAAAACCTTTTAAGTTTCATTAAGTCCCATTTGTTTATTATTGTTCTTATTTTCATTACTCTAGGAGGTGGGTCAGAGAAGACCTTTCTGTGGTTTATGTCAAACATGTTTTTCCTAATCTTTCCTCTAAGAGTTTTATAGTGTCCAGTCTTGCATTTAGGTCTTTGATCCATTTTGAGTTTATTTTTGTGTATGGTGTTAGGGAGTGTTCTAATTTCGTTCTTTTACATATAGCTGTCCAGTTTTCCCAGCACCACTTATTGAAGAGGCTGTCTTTTCTCCATGGTATATTCTTGCTTCCTTCATCATAGACTAAATGACCATAGTTGTGTGGGTTTATCTCTAGGCTTTCTATGCTGTACCATTGATCTATATTTCAGTTTTTATGCCAGTACCATACTGTCTTGATTGCTGTAGCTTTGTAGTGCAGTCTGAAGTTAGGGAGCCTGTTTCCTGCAGCTCTGTTTTTCTTTCTCAACATTGCTTTGGCTATTCAGGGTCTTTTGTGTTTCCATACAAATTGTAAAATAGTTTGCTCTAATTCTGTGAAGAATGCCACTGGTAATTTGATAGAGATTGCATTGAATCTGTAAATTGCTTTGGGGAGTATGGTCATTTTCAGAATATTGATTCTTCCAGTCCAAGAACATGGTATATCTCTCCATCTGTTTGTATCACCTTTGATTTCTTTCATCAGTGTTTTGTAGTTTTCTGAGTACAGGGTTTTGCCTCCTCAGGTAGGTTTATTCCTAGGTATTTTATTCTTTATGTGGCAATGGTAAATGGGATTGTTTCCTTAATTTGTCTTTCTGAGCTTTTGTTGTTAGCGTATGTAAATGCAAATGATTTCTGTTCATTAATTTTGTATCCTGCAACTTTACAAAATTCATTGATTAGATCTAGTAGTTTTCTGGTGGCATCTTTAGGATTCTCTATGTATAGTATCAAGTCATCTAAACAGTGACAATTTTACTTCTTCTTTTCTAATTTGGATGACTTTTATTTCTTTTCTTCCCTGATTACCATGGCTAGGACTTCCAAAACTATGTTGAATAATAGTGGCAAGAGTGGACATCCTTGTTTTGTTCCTGATCTTAGAGGAAATACTTTCAGTTTTTCACCATTGAGAATGATGTTTGCTGTGGGTTTGTCATATATGGCCTTTATTATATTGAGGTCAGTTCCCTTTGTGCTCACTTTCTGGAGAGTTTTTATAATAAATGGTGTTGAATTTTGTCAAAAGCTTTTTCTGCATCTATTGAGATGATCATATGGTCTTTACTCTTTAATTTGTTGATATGGTGTATCACATTGATTTTGTTTTTTTTTAATATTTTAATTTAATGTATTTTTTTAAACAACAGTTTCTTATTTGTCATCAGTTTTATACACGTCAGTGTATACATGTCAACCCCAATCGCCCAATTCATCACACCCCCACCCCCACCCCCCACAGCTTTCCCCGCTTGGTGTCCATACGTTTGTTCTCTACAACTGTGTCTCAATTTCTACCCTGCAAACCGGTTCATCTGTACCATTTTTCTAAGTTCCACGTATATGTGTTAATATACGATATTTGTTTTTCTCTTTCTGACTTACTTCACTTTGTATGACAGTCTCTAGATCCTTCCACATCTCAACAAATGACCCAGTTTCGTTCCTTTTAATGGCTGAGTAATATTCCATTGCATACATGTACCACATCTTCTTTATCCATTCATCTGTCGATGGGCATTTAGGTTGCTTCCATGACCTGGCTATGGTAAACAGTGCTGTAATGAACATTGGGGTGCATGTGTCTTTTTGACTTATGGTTTTCTCTGGGTATGCCCAGTAGTGGGATTGCTGGATCATATGGTAATTCTATTTTTAGTTTTTTAAGGAACCTGCATACTGTTCTCCATAGTGGCTCTATCAATTTACATTCCCACCAACAGTGCAAGAGGGTTCCCTTTTCTCAACACCCTCTCCAGCATTTGTTATTTGTAGATTTTCTGATGATGCCCATTCTAACTGGTGTGAGGTGATACCTCATTGTAGTTTTGATTTGCATTTCTCTAATAATTAGTGATATTGAGCAGCTTTTCATGTGCTTCTTGGCCATCTATATGTCTTCTTTGGAGAAATGTTTATTTAGGTGTTCTGCCCATTTTTGGATTGGGTTTTTTTTTTTAAATATTGAGCTGCATGAGCTGTTTGTATATTTGGAGATTAATCCTTTGTCCATTGATTCATTTGCAAATATTTTCTCCCATTAGGAGGGTTGTCTTTTCATTTTGTTTATGGTTTCCTTTGCTGTGCAAAAGCTTTTAAGTTTCATTAAGTCCCATTTGTTTATTTTCGTTTTTATTTCCATTACTCTAGGAGGTGGATCAAAAAAGATCTTGCTGTGATTTATGTAAAAGAGTGTTCTTCCTATGTTTTCCACTATGAGTCTTATAGTGTCTGGTCTTACATTTAGGTCTCTAATCCATTTTGAGTTTACTTTTGTGTATGGTGTTAGGGAGTGTTCTAATTTCATTCTTTTACATGTAGCTGTCCAGTTTTCCCAGCACCACTTATTGAAGAGGCTGTCTTTCCTTCATTGTATATCCTTGTCTCCATTGTCCTAGACTAGTTGACCAGAGGTGTGTGGGTTTATCTCTGGGCTTTCTATCTTGTTCCATTGATCTATGTTTCTGTTTTTGTGCCAGTACCATATTGTCTTGATTTCTGTAGCTTTGTAGTATAGTTTGAAGTCAGGGAGTCTGATTACTGCAGCTCCGTTTTTTTCCATCAAGACTGATTTGGCTATTCAGGTTCTTTTGTGTCTCCATATAAATTTTAAGATTTTTTGTTGTAGTTCCATAAAAAAATTCCATTGGTAATTTGATAGGGATTCCATTCAATCAGTAGATTGCTTTGGGTAGTATAGTCATTTTCACAATATTGATTCTTCCAATCCAAGAACATGGTATATATCTCCATCTGTTAGTATCATATCTAATTTCTTTCATCAGTCTTATAGTTTTCTGCATACAGGTCTTTTGTCTCCCTTAGTAGGTTTATTCCTAGGTATTTTTTTCTTTTTGTTGTAATCATAAATGGGAGTGTTTCCTTAATTTCTCTCTCAGATTTTTCATCATTAGTATATGGGAATGCAAGAGATGTCTGTGCATTAATTTTGTATCCTGCAACTTTACCAAATTCATTGATTAGCTCTAGTAGTTTTCTGGTGGCATCTTTAGAATTCTGTATGTATAGTATCACGTCATCTGCAAACAGTGACAGTTTTACTTCTTTTCCAATTTATATTCCTTTTATTTCTTTTTCTTCTCTGATTGCCATGGCTAGGACTTCCAAAACTATGTTGAATAATAGTGTTGAGAGTGGACATCCTTGTCGTGTTCCTAATCTTAGAGGAAATGCTTTCAGGTTTTCACCATTGAGAATGATGTTTGCAGTGGGCTTGTCGTATATGGCCTTTATTATGTTGAGGTAGGTTCCCTCTATGACCACTTTCTGTACTGCTTTTATCATAAATCGGTGTTGAATTTTGTGAAAAGTTTTTTCTGCATCTATTGAGATGATCATATGGTCTTTATTCTTCAGTTTGTTTATATGATGTATCACATTCATTGATTTATGTATATTGAAGAATCCTTGCATCCCGCGGATAGATCCCACTTGATCATGGTGTATGATCCTTTTAATGTGTTTTTTGTATTCTGTTTGCTAGTATTTTGTTGAGGATTTTTGCATCTATATTCATCAATGATATTTGGTCTGTAATTTTCTTTTTTTGTAGTGTCTTTGTCTGGTTTTGGTATCAGGGTGATGGTGGCCTCATAGAATGAGTTTGGGAGTGTTCCTTCCTCTGGAATTTTTTGGAAGATTTTGTGAAGGATGGGTGTTAGCTCTTCTCTAAATGTTTGAGAGAATTCACCTGTGAAGCCATCTGGTCCTGGACTTGTTTGTTGGAAGATTTTTAATCACAGTTTCAATTTCATTACTTGTGATTGGTCTGTTCATATTTTCTATTTCTTCCTGGTTCAGTCTTGGAAGTTTATACCTTTCTACGAATTTGTCCATTTCTTCCAGGTTGTCCATTTTATTGGCATAGACTTGCTTGTAGTAGTCTCCTAGTATACTTGGTGTTTCTGCGGTGTCTGTTGTAACTTCTCCTTTTTCATTTCTAAGTTTATTGATTTGAGTCCTCTCCCTCTTTTGGTTGATGAATCTGCCTGATGGTTTATCAATTTTGTTTATCTTCTCAAAGAACCAGCTTTTAGTTTTATTGACCTTTGCTATTGTTTTCTTTGTTTCTATTTCATTTATTTCTGCTCTGATCGTTATGATTTCTTTCCTTCTGCTAACTTTGGGTTTTGTTTGTTCTTCTTTCTCTAGTTCCTTTAGGTGTAAAGTTAGATTGTTTATTTGAGATTTTTCTCGTTTCTTGACGTAGGCTTGTATAGCTGTAAAGTTCCCTCTTAGAACTCCTTTTGCTGCGTCCCATAGGTTTTGGATCATTGTGTTTTCATTGTCATTTGTCTGTAGGTGTTTTTTGATTTCTTCTTTGATTTCTTCAGTGATCTCTTGTTTATTTAGTAACGTATTGTTTAACCTCCATTTGTTTGTGTTTTTTACTTTTTTTCCCCTATAATTCATTTCTAATCTCATGGCACTGTGGTCAGAAAAGATGCTTGATATGATTTCAATTTTCTTAAATTTACTGAGGCTTGATTTGTGACCCAAGATGTGATCTATCCTGCCAAACGTTCCATTCACACTTGAGGAGAAAGTGTAATCTGCTGTTTGTGGATGGAATGTCCGATAAAAATCAATTAAATATATCTGGTCTATTGTGTCATTTAAAGCTTCTGTTTCCTTATTTATTTTCATTTTGGATGATCTGTCCATTGGTGTATGTGAGGTGTTAAAGTCCCCCACTATCATTGTGTTACTGTCGATTTCCTCTTTTATAGCTGTTAGCAGTGTTCTTATGTATTGTGGTGTTCCTATGTTGGGTGCATATATATTTATAATTGTTATATCTTCTTGCATTGATCCCTTGATCATTATGTAGTGTCCTTCCTTGTCTCTTGTAACATTCTTTATTTTAAAGTCTATTTTATCTGATATGAGTATTGCCACTCCAGCTTTCTTTTGATATCCATTTGTATGGAATATCTTTTTCCATCCCCTCACTTTCAGTCTGTTTGTTTCCATAGGTCTGAAGTGGGTCTCTTGTAGACAGCATATATATGGGTCTTGTGTTTGTATCCATGCAGCAACCTGTGTCTCTTGGTTGGAGCATTTAATCCATTCACGTTTAAGGTAATTATTGATATATATATTCCTATGACCATTTTCTTAAGGGTTTTGGATTTGTTTTTGTAGGACCTTTTCTTCTCTTGTGTTTCCCACTTAGAGAAGTTCCTTTAGCATTTGTTGTAGAGCTGGTTTGGTGGTGCTGAATTTTCTTAGCTTTTGCTTGTCCATAAAGCTTTTGATTTCTCCATCGAATCTGAATGAGATCCTTGCCAGCTAGAGGAATCTTGGTTGTTGGTTCTTATGTTTCATCACTTTAAATGTATCATGCTACTCCCTTCTGGCTTGTAGAGTTTCTGCTAAGAAATCAGCTGTTATGGGAGTTCCCTTGTATGTTATTTGTCATTTTTCCCTTGCTACATTCAATAATTTTTCTTTGTCTTTAATTTTTGCCAATTTGATTACTATGTGTCTCAGTTTGTTTCTCCTTGGGTTTATCCTGCATGGGACTCTCTTCACTTCCTGGACTTGGGTGGCTATTTCCTTTCCCATATTAGGGGTGTTTTCAACTATAATCTCTTCAAATATTTTCTCCTGTCATTTCTGTCTCTCTCCTCCTTCTTGGACCCCTATAATGTGAATGTTGTTGCATTTAATGTTGTCCCAGAGGTCCCTTAGGCTGTTTTCATTTGTTTTCATTCTTTTTTCTTTATTCTGTTCTGTAGCAGTGAATTCCACCATTCTGTCTTCCAGGTCACTTATCCGGTTTTCTGCCTCAGTTATTCTGCTATTGATTTCTTCTAGGGTATTTTTCATTTCAGTTACTTTATTGTTCATCTCTGTTTTATTGTCCTTTAATTCTTTTAGGTCTTTGTTAAACATTTCTTGCATCTTCTCGATCTTTGCCTCCATTCATTTTCCGAGGTCCTGTATCATCTTCACTATCATTATTCTCAATTCCTTTTCTGGAAGGTTGTCTATCCACTTCATTTAGTTGTTTTTCTATGGTTTTATCTTGTTCCTTCATCTGATACATAGTGCTCTGTCTTTTCATATTGTCTATCTTTCTGTGGATGTGGTTTTTGTTCCACAGGTTGCAGGATTGTAGTTCTTCTTGCTTCTGCTGTCTGTCCTCTGGTGGATGAGGCTATCTAAGAGGCCTGTGCAAGTTTCCTGATGGGGGGGACTGTTGGAGGGTAGAGCTGACTGTTGCTCTGGTGGGCAGAGCTCAGTGAAACTTTAATCCACTTGACTGCTGATGGGTGAGGCTGGGTTCCCTCCATGTTGGTTGTTTGGCCTGAGGCAACCCAACACTGAAGCCTACCTGGGCTCTTTGATGGAGCTAATGGCAGACTCTGGGAGGACTCATCCCAAGGAGTACTTCCCAGAACTTCTGCTGCCAGTGTCCTTGTCCCCACGGTGAGCCACAACCACCCCCCACCTCTGCAGGAGACCCTACTACACTAGCAGGTAGGTGTGGCTCAGTCTCCCCTGGGGTCACTGCCCCTTCCCCTGGATCCTGATACGCACTCTACTTTGTGTGGGCCCTCCAAGAGTGGAGTCTCTGTTTCCCCCAATCCTGTCGAAGTCCTGCCATCAAATCCCACTAGAGTTCAAAATCTGATTATCTGTGAATTCCTTCTCCCATTGCCGGACCCCCAGGTTGGGAAGCCTGACGTGGGGCTCAGAACCTTCACTCCAGTGGGTGGACTTCTGTGGTATAAGTGTTCTCCAGTCTGTGAGTCACCCACCCATCAGTTATGGGATTTGAGTTTACTGTCATTGCGTCCCTCCTACTGTCTCATTGTGGCTTCTCCTCTGTCTTTGGATGTGGAGTATCTTAATTGGTGAGTTCCAGTGTCTTCCTGTCGATGATTATCCAGCAGCTAGTTGTGATTTTGGTGTTCTCACAAGAGGGAGTGAGAGCATGTCCTTCTATTCTGCCATCTTGGTTCAGGGCGTATCACATTGATTGATTTGCATATGTTGAAGAATCCTTGCATCCCTGGGATAAATCCTACTTGATTATGGTGTATGATCCTTTTAATGTGTTGTTGGATTCTGTTTGCTAGAATTTTGTTGAGGATTTTTGCATCTATATTCATAAGTGATATTGGCCTGTAATTTTTTTCTTGTGATATCTTTGTCTGATTTTGGTATCAGGGTAATGGTGACCCCATAGAACATGTTCAGGAGTGTTCCTCCATCTGCAATGTTTTGACAGAGTTTGAGAAGGTTAGGTGTTAGCTGTTTTCTAAATGTTTGATAGAATTCGCCTGTGAAGCCATCTGATTATGGACCTTTACTTGCTGGTAGAGTTTTAATTACAGTTTCAATTTCATTACTTCTGATTGATCTGTTTATATTTTCTAATTCTTCCTGTTTCAGTCTTGAGAAGCTGTACCTTTCCAAGAATTTGTCCATTTCTTCCAGATTGTCCATTTTATTGGCATATAGTTTCTTTTAGTAGTTATAGTAACCATAGTAACTATAGTAGTAGTTAAGCAGTTCTTATGATCCTTTGTATTTGTGTGGTGTCACTTGTAACTTCATCTTTTTCATTTCTAATTTTATTGATTTTAATCTTCTTCCTTGAGTCTGGCTAAAGGATTATCAATTTTGTTTGTCTTCACGAAGAACCAACTTTTAGTTTTATTGATCTTTGATATTGTTTTCTTCATTTCTGTTTCATTTATTTCTGCTCTGATCTTTATGATTTCTTTCTAGTAACTCTTGGGTTTTTGTTGTTGTTGTTCTTCTCCTTCTTTCTCTAGTTGCTTGAGGTGTAAGGTTACATTGTTTATTTGAGATTTTTTTCTTGTTTCCTGAGGTGAGATTGAATTGCTATAAACTTCCCTCTTGGAACTGCTTTTGCTGCATCCCATAGGTTTTGGGTTGTCATGTTTTCATTGTCATTTTTTTCTATGTATTTTTTTATTTCCTCTTTGATTTCTTCAGTGATTTCTTGGTTATTTAGTAGCATATGTTTAGCTTCCATGTGTTTGTGTTTTTTACACTTTTTTTCTTGTAATTGATTTCTAATCTCATAGCATTGTTGTTGGAAAAGATGCTTGAAGCGATTTCAATTTTCTTAAATTTTTCAAGGCTTGATTTGTGACCCAAGATGTGATCTATCTTGGAGAATGTTCTATGTGCACTTGAGAAGAAAGTGTATTCCACTGCTTTTGGATGGAATGTCCTATAAATATGAATTAAACCTATCTGTTCTGTTGTGTCATTTAAAGCTTGTGTTTCATTTTTTATTTTCTGTCTGGATGATCTGTCCATTGGTGTAAGTGGGGTGTTAAAGTCCCCCACTATTATTGTGTGATATCGATTTCCCCTTTTGTGGCTGTTAGCATTTGTCTTATGTATTGAGGTCCTCCTATGTTGGGTGCATAAATATTTATAAATTGTTATATCTTCTTCTTGGATTGATCACTTGATCATTCCTTATCTCTTATAACAGTCTTTATTTTAAAGTCTACTTTATCTGATATGAGTATTGCTACCCTAGCTTTCTTTCGATTTCCATTTGCATGGAATATCTTTTTCCATTCCTTCACTTTCAATCTGTATGTGTCCCTAGGTCTCAAGTGGGTCTCTTGTAGACAGCATATATATGGGTCTTGTTTTTTTTTCCATTCAGCTAGTCTGTGTCTTTTGGTTGGAGCGTTTAATCCATTTACATTCAAGGTAATGATTGATATGTATGTACCTATTACCATTTTCTTAATTGTTTTGGGTTTGTTTTTGTGGGACTTTGTCTTCTCCTGTGTTTCCCTCCTAGAGAAGTTGTTTTACAATTTGCTGTAAAGCTGGTCTCCTGGTGCTGAATTCTCTTAGCTTTTGCTTGTCTGTAAAGCTTTTGATTTCTCCATCGAATCTGAATGAGATCCTTGCTGGGTAGAGTAACGTTGGTTGTAGGTTTTTCCCTTTTATCACTTTAAATATATCCTGTCACTCCCTTCTAGCCTGCAGAGTTTCTGAAAAATCAGTTGATAACCTTTTGGGGATTCATTTGTATGTTACTTGTTGCTTTTCCCTTGCTGCTTTTCATATTTTCTCCTTGAATTTAATTGTTTTTAGTTTGATTAATATGTGTCTTGGCGTGTTTCTCCTTGAGTTTATCCTGTATGGGACTCTCTGCATTTCTTGGACTTAGGTGACTATTTCCTTTCCCACGTTTTCAACTATGATCTCTTCAAATATATTCCCAGACACTTTCTCTTTCTCTTCTTTTTCTGGGACCTCTATAATGTGAATGTTGGTGCATTTAATGTTGTCCCAGAGGTCTCTGAGGCTGTCCTCATTTCTTTTCCTTCATTTTTCTTTATTCTGCCCCTTGGCAGTTATTTCCACCGTTTTGTCTTCCAGTTCAATTATTTGTTCTTTTGGTTCAATTATTCTGCTATTGATGATTCCTCCTAGTGTATTTTTCATTTCATTTATTGTGTTATCCATCACTGTTTGTTTGTTCTTTAGTTCTTCTAGTTCCTTGTTAAACATTTCTTTAATTTTTTGATCCCAGCCTCCATTCTATTTCTGCAATTTTGGGTCATCTTTACTATCATTATTCTGAATTCTTTTTCAAGTTTGTTGCCTATTTCCTCTCCATTTTTTTGGTCTTGTATGTTTTTAACTTGCTCCTTCATTTGTACCATACTTTTTTGTCATCTCGTTTTTATTTTTGATGGATGGAGCTGTTGTCCTGTCTTACTGGTCGTTTGGCCTGAGGTGTCAAGTACTGGAGTTTGCAGGCAGTTGGGCAGAGCCATCTTGGTGCCGAGAAGAGGACCTCCAGTAGACCTCACACCAATTAATATTTCCTGGGGTCTAAGGTTCTCTGTTAGTCCAGTGGTTTGCACTTAGTACTCCCACCATGGGAGCTCAGACCCAGCTCGTGACCTGGGAATCAAGATCCTGCAAGCTGAGCAGTGTGGTTAAAAAAAAAAAAGCAGAACAATAACAAAGAATAAAAAATAAAATAAAATTAGAAAAATAAAAAGTATTTTAGAAAAAATAAAAATATAAATGAAACAACAACAACAAGGTAAAACAGAAACACAACAGAAAAATAAAGGGTGGAAAAGGCCTTGGGAGTGTGGGCTTAGGCGGGGTGGGGATTAGTTGGGTGCTGGGCCTTGTATTAGGACCCTCTTGGCCAGAAAAGGCCCTGGGGGAGGCATGGTAGGGCTATGGGGGGTGGGGCTTAGACTCAGCACAGATGCTGGGGGCCCTGGAGGCCCAGGACCCCAGCAGACTCACTGGAGCTTGAGTGGGCAGGGAAGACACTAGCCTTGTTTCCCTCCAATCCCATGATACCTGGAAGCCTCTCCCCATTGCTGCTGATCCCTGCTCTGTGGGTGGGCCCCTCCAAGTGTGGGAACCTCTTTCCTACGCCCCCTGCCCCAGACAGGTGACAGTGCCCTCCCACCTCCCCTTTTCCTTCCCCCTCCCTCTTTCCCATGCTCCCAGTTCCTGCTCAGCCAAAGGGGTCCCTGAAGGGCTGAGCTTTAGGCCCAGGACCCCAGCAGGCTCCCTGGGGCCTGAGTTGTTGGGGGAGATCCTAGCCACATTCCCCTCTGATCCCCCTGATCCCTCCAAGGTCTCTCCCCATCCTTGCTCAGTGGATGAGCCCCTCTGATCATGCAAACCCCCTCCCTCCCCCAGCCACACATCAGGGGTGCCAGTCCCATCCCACCTCCTCTTTTCCTCCCCTCATCCTTCCCCCCCCAGTGTCCTTCCCACCCTCGTCCTACACAGTCATTTGGGGATTCCTCCCATCCCTTTAGGTGTCTGAGGTCCCCCATCAGCCCCTGGTAGGTGCCCTAGTTGTGAGGAGATGTGAACTCTACGTCTTCCTACTCCGTCATCTTGACTCTGCCCTGTAGGGTGCTTTGAAATTTTAAATAATGTGGCCAAGGAATGCCTCCCTGCAAAGGTGTAAATAATTAAAATTTGATATTCTCTTCTTATTTCATAAGGTAGAACTTCTGGAATTTATTAAATAATAATTGTAATAGGAGATTTTTTAAAATTCCTGACTCAGAATCTAGCAAATAGTGGGGGATGAATAAATGTTTACATAATGAATGCCTCTGATGTTTCACCTTTAAATATGATTTTGGCTAATGTCCAATACATCCACATTTCAGTGCTCTAGGAACTTTGCATATTTTTTGTGTTTTATTATTTCATTTGGAAGATTGGAAGAAGTGTTTTAGATTTTCCTGGCCTTCCTCCATTGTGAGCTGGAGTTCCATGATTGACATTTTAATATAGGTGAAGCACTGACCCTGGCATGAATTATCACTCAATCAATGTTTTTTAAGTGAATTAATGAAGAAACTGAGAGGGGGAAGGAAATACAATGTTTACCTTGATTTGTAATTTTCAAATAATCATATATTTGGTAAGGAGTCCTCTTTTACTTCTTTTGCCATTTGCCGTGCAAATGGTAGGGGTGGACTTAGCCAAGGGAACTAGTGTTTGTTCAGCAATGATTATGTTCTAGGTACAGAGTGAAGAGTTCAGTCCTTTGCATGTAATCATTACCAAACCCAGCAAGGCTAATATTATTTCTACTTTACAGAAAAGAAAATAGTTTCAAAGAGGTTATGCAAATTTCTCAACGTCCTACAACCTGAATCATAGCACAACTGGCATTCCAACCTAGTTGGTCTGACACCAAAACCTGTGCTCTTTTCTTCACATACTGGTGCTAGTTCCCAGAATCATAATCAGTGTGTTCTGTCTATGTATTTTTGTTTCCATTGCATTTTATACTCAACATAATCATGCCAAAGCATATCAGCACATAGGGAAAAATCACTTCTGGTTTTCAATTTAATAAACACTTATTGGGTTCCTACATTGGTTATTTTCAATACTTTACAGAAAATATGACCTTCTCAACATGATAAAAGGCATTTATGAAAAACCCACAGCTAGAAAATTTTCCCCTTAAGGTCAAGAAAAGACAAGTAGGTCTACTTTTTCCACTGATATCTAACATTGTACTGGAAGTTCTAGCCAGGAAAATTAGGCAAGAAAAATAAAAATAAAAGGCATTGAAATTGGAAAGGAAGAAGTAAAATTATCTCCATTTGTAGATGCCATGATCCTGTATATGGAAAATCTCAAAGAATCTATAAAAAAGCTATTATAGCTAATAAACAAATTCAGCAAAGTTGCAGTATATAAGATCAACACACAAGAATCAGTGGCATTTTTAAATACTAACAACGAACAATCTGAAAAGGAAATTAAGAAAACAACTTCATTTAAATTTCACCCAAAAGAGTAAAATACCCAGGAATAAATTTAACCAAAAATGTTAAGGACTTGTGCACTACAAAACATTGCTGAATGTAATTAAAGAAAATCTATATAAATGGAAAGACATCCTATGTTTATGGATTGGAAGACTTATTAAGATGTCAATACTATTCACAGTAATCTACAGATTCAGTGTAGTCCCTATCAAAACTCCAATGGTCATTTTTTGCAGAAATGGAAAAGCTGATCCTCAAATTCACATGGAATTGTAATGTCCCTCAAATAGCCCCCAAAACCTTGAAAAAGATGAACAACTTCTTAATTTCAAAATTTACTACAAAGCTTCAGTAATTAAAATGGTGTGGTACTGGCACAAAGATAAACTTGTAGACCAGTGGAATAGAATTGAGAGTTCAGATATATACATATATACACCTATGGCCAGTTGATTTTTGATAAGGATGCCAAGACCTTTCAACAGGGGAAAGAATAGTCTTTTCAACAAATGGTACTGAGACAACTGGATATCTATATGCAAAACAGTGAAGTTGGACCCCTACCTCACATCATATACAAACATTAACTCAAAATGGATCAAAGACCTAATTATAAGAGCTAAAGCCTTAACACTCTTAGGAGAGAACATAAGGGTAAGTCTTCATGACTTTGGCCATTGATTCTTAGACATGATACCAAAAGCTGACCAACTTAAAAAAAATTAGGCTTTATCAAAATTAAAAACTTTTGTTTATCATAGGACATTATCAAGAAAGTGAAAAAGAACCTACAGAATGGAAGAAAATATTTGTAAATCATTTATCTGGTAAAGGTCAGAATATGTAAAGAACACTTACAACTCAACAACAAAAAGATAAATCACCAAATTTTAAAATGTACAAAGGACTTGAATATGTATTTCTCCAAAGATTATATACAAAGAGTCAACAAGCACACAAAAAGGTGCTCAACATCATTAGTCATTAAGAAAATGCAAATCAAAGCCACAATGAGGTACCACTTCACACCCAGTAGGATGGCTATAATTAAAAAAATGGAAAATAGGTTTTGATGAGACTATGGAGAAATTAGAGAGTTTGTACATTGCTGGTGGGAATGTAAAATGGTTCAGCCACCATGGAAGAAGTTTGGCAGTTCCTCAAAAAGTTAAACATTGAATTACCATATGACCCTTCAATTCTATTTCTAGGTATATATCCAGAATAATTGAAAACAGTCACTCAAACAAGTATGTGTACACACATTTTCACAGCTGCACTATTTACAATAGCCAAAAGGTGGAAAGAGCTCAAATGTCTATCAACAGATGAATGGATAACCAAATTATGGTATATTCATGCAGTGGAATATATTCAGTCAAAAAAAGGAATGAAGTACTGAAACATGCTACAAAATGGATGACCCTCCCAAAACATCAAGCTGAGTGCAAGAAAGCAGACACAAAATGACAAATATTGTATGATTCCATTAATATGAAATATTTAGAATTGAGAAATCCATAGAGATAGAATGCAGATTCGTGGTTGCCAGGGGCTGGGGAGAGTTGGGGGTAGGGAGAAACCATTTAATGGGTAAGAGGTTTTACTTATAAGTGATGGAAATATTTTGGAACTAGACAGAGAAGGTGATTTCAACAACACTCTGAAGATACTAAATGACACTGAATTATTCTCTTTAAAATGGTTAATTTCATTGAATGTGAATTTCACCCCAATAAATTACTTTAAAAATATTATGACCAATCTTGGAGACCCCAGTAGGTCTTAGATGAGTACCAACTCTGTCTGTTTTGAAAAGATAACACTAGTGGTTCAGATGTGTACCAAGGGTTGTGAACTGTTGGCCTTCATGCCATCAGTGTCCTGGGAACTTTCACAACATTATCTCATTATCCCATTCCTGTCCTCATTTAACCATCCTAGGTCCTGACTCTGTGGGTCATATTCACTATATGTGTGTCAGTTTTGGTCCTCTAATAAGAAGATGCCAAGATGGATTAGGTATGGAAGAGACTTATTTGTGGAAAATAACTGCAAAGAATAAAGGGGGAATAAAACATTTGGTGGGAAAGGTTTTCAGAGTGTGATGCAAGTCTGATACCTGTGAAAGGGGAACGAGAAGGAAGGATGCTTGGGGAGGAAAAGCCTCAGACTTCAGTGCAGCCCTGAGAAAAGTTTATCCAGGCAATGAGATCCCCAGAGCAGATTGCCCATCAGAGGAGTCCTCCTTTGGGCTGGAATGGCCCATCTCTTATACCTGAATCATTCCCTCTCATTGGTCAGGAACAGCCCTGGAAGGGTGTGGCCTCAGGGATGGATGCTGCTGAGGATTTGAGTATATGGCACGTGGAGGATGTCCACCAACCAGCCTTCTTGCAGCAGGTTCTCTTGAAAGATCTGAGCACAACATCTCAACCGCCACCAACAGTGTGATACTGGGCAAGTCCTGTAATCTGTCTGAACATTATTTGCAAAATGGAGTTCATGTCATCTCCATCAAGTGGTTATAGGAAGACAAAATTAGATAAGTAAAAGTACCAGGCATGGTATCTGGAATGAATTTAAGTGATTGACCATTATTCTTTTTCCCAGCATACATGTGAGCAAACTGTGGCTTAGAGTGAGAAAACGACCTTCCTGAAGGCCATATAGCTAGTAAGTAGCAGATGCAAGATTAAAACCCAGCCTAACTTCATGTCCTACACGTATTCCATTTAATTACATACTTATCTGAGATTTTCTTGCCAGTATCTGGAACTGGGGGCTTCATGAACACTCTGCGTGTTCTGTAAATTTGTCTGTGGAGACACATCTGCCAGCTCTGCGTGTGCAATATGTACTTTTACTTAATTTCCTTGTGCCTTATTTTCCATTGTCACATCACAGAGAAGTGCCAAGCATCTTCTTCTCTTATCATTAGTTGTGTATTGACATTTGGAGCTTTTGGAAAGATGATAACATTTCCAGCACTGAAATATTCATCTTTGATAAATGCTATCTTAGGAGAAAAATATTAAGATGTAAATTGGTTTCATTTAAATCTCACCACTTCTACCACACAACACCAAGTTGGCACAGTCAGACTGGCCTGGCTGTGCCTTCTCCTGTCATCTGTTGAGAAGTGGATGATAGCAGAGGCTCCTCCTCTGGGGCTCTGGAGTCATGGGAGGTGGCCAGCTGAGGGCCTGAGGTGAGCCCCGTTGCATTTCCCCTGCTGCTACTGCTGCTGTGAAAAGTGGAATATTGACAACACTAACAGCCAGAAGCAGCCTGTGGGCAGGGCAGACACACGCAGCCCTGCCGTCTCTCACTTCACATACTTTTATGGATATTATTCAAGAGCATAGCAGCCCCTCCCCACCTCAAATTGCCCCCATCGTAAAGTCATTTGTCAGCTTTCATTGCAGAAGGGATGACACCAAATGGTCTCTTCTGGGCTTTCCCTGCACAGATTATTTGCAGGCAAAAAGAGAGAGAGAGGTTTGGCTTTGCTGTTTAAGAGATAAATATTTGATGCCCGGTTAACCTTATAATACAGTGTCAGATCCAGGATTCAGTTCTGTGGACATTTTTAGTGCTCACCATGGCTAGGTACTAGAAATTTGGAGCTGAAAAAGATAGTCAAAGCAGAAACCGGGGGTGTGGTGAGAGGTGAAGCAGGAACCAGGGGTGTGTGTCAGAACAAGACTAGGTCTTACAGATCCTACTAAACAATTAGACCTAACGGAGTCAGTGACAGGAAGCCAGCGAGGAGAGTAAATCGGGGAGATACGAGGTCACATTGGTGTGTACAGGGGACGATGGATGTACTGGGAGAGACTGGAGTCTGGGAGATCAGTTAGGAGGCTGATAGAGGAGTCCAGGTGAGAAAGGTTGAAGATCAGAATTTATGCAAATGGCAGAGGCAGTGGAGAGAAGGGGGTGGACGTGAGAGAATATTCTTATTCTGAATAAGAAATAATAAAGGTAAAAGCAGTAACAATAGTAGTAATAACAATTAGTTGTTGCTGTAATAACACATTAAATATTCATCTCTGCACCAGGCCCTATGATAGATAAGCACTCTCTTCATTTACAACAACCGTATGAGATATTAAAAGGCTATCATCCCTTATCCAGGGTTCTAAAATTCTAAAATCCTTCAATCAAAAAGTTTTTCCAGATTCATTTGCAGTAAAACTTCAGTAGACTTTTGAACTCACTTGGTGGAAAAATTTGACTGGAAATGATGGAAGGCTACTTACAGGTTTTATTTATTTAGTGTGGACACCCACACGTTTTGCTGTGGAATATAAATGTGTTTGATTATGGAGCATGGGCCCCAGACCCTTCTGGGGACATTACCAAATAGACTATAGATGATGTAATGCCCTCTGCCTGTGTTACAAATTATATTTCACATCCACTTTATACCTTTTAACCTTTCCTCAAGGGTTTCAGATAAGGCACTGTGGGCCTACCTATATTTTAGCTGTGGAAACAGAGGCACAGGGAGGTTAAGTAATTTGCCCAGAAGTATGCAACTAGGTGGTGGCAGAGCTGGGATGGGAATCCAGTTTCCCTGGACTCCAGAGTCTGCACTCTGAAACCTGTTGCTGCACTGTCTGTTTAGGTTGGCAGGAAAAGATCATTTTACAGATGAGGCAACCTATGTTTCTTTTCAACTAGCTTCTGTGAATGGTAATATCTTGCTTTCCAGGTCTTAGAAGAATGGAAGCATTTCCTTACCAAGGCTACTCAAATGAATCTTTTGGACAGAAAAAAGGACTCCAGGGTGATGAAGGAGGTTTCTGGGGATGGGGACTGGTTGCCAGTTTGGGAAGATTCATCAGGTGGAGGTGAAAGATAATAGCTGCTTAATGTCATGGGCTCCAGATTGAAGGAAAACAGTGGTGAATCTTTGGCAAGATTATAGATGATTTTGGTTTCGATTCTTAAAGCTTTCCAAGTTTTTCACAACTGTCACAATTTACTTTTATAGTTAGAAAATTGGCTTTTAATTTGTTTGTGACAAATGACTTATTTTGGGGAGAGTTAAAGCAATAAGTGCCTTATAAACAAGAGGCATTCATTAACTATTTGCTGATATGTTCACTCAACAGATTACTTTCTTATCCCACTTGCTAACTGACCACGAATACTGAAAAGTTTAAAGTAGAAATTTTATTATTATTCATGTTTTACAAAATGTTTTTCTTTCTCAAATTGAACTAATGTATTGCTGTACAATATTATATGTTACAGGTGTACGATATAGTGATTTACAATTTTTCAAGGTTATTCTCCATTTATAGTTGTTATAAAATATTAGCTATATTCCCCGTGTTGTACAGTATAACCTTGTAGCTTATTTTATACCTAATATTTTGTACCTCTTTATCCCCTGCCCCTATATTGCCTCTCCCCCCTCCCCTCTCCCCACTGGTAACCATTAGTTTGTTCTCTGTATCTATGAATCTACTTCTTTTTTGTTATATTCACTAGCTTGTTGTATTTTTTAGTGTCCACATATAAGTGATGTTTCTCAATTTTTTAAAAAAAAGCTATCCAAGTTCACTTAATTACAGTAACAAATTTTTAAAGGAATAAAAAGATTTTGAGGTCATAATGAATAGTTTGGTAAAAAAATAAAGCAATACCTAATGTGATAAACATTCCAGTAACATTAGAGAATTTAGGCAGTCTTTTGAAGCTTAATAAAACTTAATTTTACTAATATTAAGTTGTAATAAGAGGACAGTCTTTCCTTGTCAAACAAGGTATTACGACATTTTATACATATTAGGAATAAACAATAAAATGTTGGTAAACCACAGGAGGCCGTTTTTTATTGAGCACCTGATTTATGCCAAGATGATCAGGAGAGTCTAAGAAAGGTAGTCCCCATCTTGTGTTTTAAAATGTGTATCTTCTGAAGCAGGAGTTTTTTTTTGTTTTTTTTTTTGTGGTACAGGGGCCTCTCACTGTTGTGGCCTCTCCCGTCGCGGAGCACAGGCTCCGGACACGCAGGCTCAGCGGCCATGGCTCACGGGCCCAGCCTCTCCGCGGCATGTGGGATCTTCCCGGACCGGGGCACGAACCTGCGTCCCCTGCATCGGCAGGCGGACTCTCAACCACTGTGCCACCAGGGAAGCCCTGAACCAGGAGTTTTAACTTTCTTTAACCTTTTGTCAAATTGCCTTTATAATATTTTGCCATAAAGGAACAGTAAATAGCATCAGATATATTGCATGATTCTTTTCAAAAATAGCCTCTCTTTGGGCCTTAGTTTTCTCATCTGTCACTGGGGATAAACAAGATCTGTTTCATAGAGGTGTGGTTAGTGGTGTGCTAATAAATGTTTAACAAACAGCCTTCAAAAAGAAGAAAGAAAAGGGGTATAAATCTCTGATTTGTCATGTTTCCTAATTTCTGTGGTGTAAATATTCCCATCACATCTGATTTCAGGCCACCATGGTAACATCAAAGCACCATTATACAGTATTTCCTTCCTTACTACTACATAGATGATAGGTGTAAACCACCTTAAGAGCATAGAAAATGTGGTAAAAATAATTAGGAAGTGATGAGTTTTGAGTATTTATTACCTTTGTTTTAAATATAATTTAAAGTTTATATAATTTAATGTCTAAAATGGCTATGTTTGACAGCCAGCTTGCAAAAATTCCTGAAAATTTAACAGTTGACTCTTTTTTTTTTTTTTTTTTTTTTTTGCGGTACGCGGGCCTCTCACTGTTTTGGCCTCTCCTGTTGCGGAGCACAGGCTCCGGTTGCGCAGGCTCAGCGGGCATGGCTCACGGGCCCAGCCGCTCCGCAGCATGTGGGATCTCCCCGGACCGGGGCGTGAACCTGCGTCCCCTGCATCAGCAGGCAGACTCTCAACCACTACGCCACCAGGGAAACCCCAACAGTTGACTCTTGAAGCCAGTGCAAGCCAGCTCCAGCATACCACTCACTAGGTGTTATGAAGATTAAAAGGAAATCATAAATTTTAAAACTGCCTAATAGTTCCTCTATAAATCTCCATTTTCTTCTCTGTTCTCTTGTGTTTTATTAAGCCCCATCCTCCTCCTCAGAGTCCATGACAACATCTCTAGTTTTAATACCATCTCCAAAGACAAATTAGCTTGATGAATTATTCAGAATATTCAGGAAAACTTGACGAGCACGATTCACTTTCTCTCAGTCTTGTGAGAAGGGTCAGCTTGAATATGAGGAAAAAGGGCCTTGGTGTCTTCATCCCTCCTTGCAAACACTTGTTCTGCACGTCTGGAATTCACTGCCCCTTTTCCCTGGATCAGTAGTTCCTCATGCTTTCTTATCCTAGAGCTGACCAAGAAGAGAGCATGTTCTCATTAGAGAATCAAATCTGTGGCTTTATTCAGCTTCAAATGAGAGTTCTGGGAGATGTTTCCACTGTATATTGGAAAAATATACACCCCACTGATTCTGATATAGTCATTTTTTGTCTTATTTATTATCAACTAAGTCACATGATTAGAAATCCATGTGTATCTGAGCCCGTATATTTTCCTTATAAAGGAAATATAAATTTTATTGTGCTTTCAAAATATAAAGATTAACAATGCTCAGTGTAAAAACCATGAAATAATACTGAGAAATATAAAAAGATGAAAACAAAATTACTCATAATTCTACAACTCAGAGAGAGCCGCTATTATCTTTTAGTGGATTTCTTATTTTGTCCTTATTTTTTTGTTTGTGTAAGTTACATAATTGGGATCATACAGTATATGAAGTTTAGTATTTAGCATGGATACTTTTTGATGTATGAATCTAGAAGATTCATACATTATGTATGAGCATTGTTGGAAACAGTTTCATTAAAAACATAAACATACCTGTTTTCCTTTTATCTGTAAACCATCATAATGCCTTAATTTCATGATTCAGTTATGAGGAATTAAGCTTGCCAATCAAAACAATATGATTACTTATGTTAAACTTCAAGGATGGGGTTGAACACATACCCTCAAACACACACACACAGGCACACAAATATAACACACACATACATGTCTTAGGGAACAGGCAAACCTGGGTGCAAACTCCAGCCGTGTTACTGTCTTGCTGTGTGACTTTGGGTAGATTACTCAGTTTCTTCCCATGAAAAATGGGAGCAATGTTAATACCTACCTAGAAGGGCTGTTAACCAGATTTGATGATGAGGTGGTTCATATAAAGTGCTTACTTAGGATTCATAAGTCTATGAAAGACAGCTACTGTTACTGTCATTACTGAGTGGCCCAGCCCTGCCAGCTTGAGACTAGTATAGAATGAGCCACTGAGTATGGTAGCAGTGGGCAGAGGATAGGCTGTGGGATTAAGTATATAAAGTGCTTAGACCTGTGCCTGACACAGGAAGTGCCACATGAATGTTTACTGCCAGTGTGCATTAATGATTAACCTATAACTTACCATATAGGTTGAGACAGTTTTGAGAGTGAAAGGGTGCATTAGTAATAATTAGACTGGAACAATAGGTGTAAACCAGGGCTGTCTGAGGCAAATTGGGACAATCCTAGGCAAACAAAGTCATATCCACCCAGCTCTCCCAAATCCCAAACTTATACACTGTTAATAGTTTCTCTAAAATTCTTCCAGAGTTTCTTTATAATATAAGCAAATGTACGTATATAATTTTTCTTGTTTTCCTCCTTTTTACACAAAAGACAGCATTTTCTACATGCTGTTTGCAGCTTCATTTTTCACCTAACAATAATATATCCTGAGATCACTCTGTATCCACAAAAACAGCCATTCCTATTTTTTTTAACAGCTATATGGTATTCCATTGTTTGGATATACCAACAACTTATTTAACCAATTCTCTGTTGTTGAACTTTTAGATTGTTTACAATATTTAGCTATTTCAAATAATGCTGCAATAAATAACTTTGTATATAATTATGGAAAAGTGGAGTGGCTGGGTCAAAGGGCGTATGACTTTATAATTTTTTTTTTTTTGCTGTACGCGGGCCTCTCACTGTTGTGGCCTCTCCCATTGCGGAGCACAGGCTCCGGACGCACAGGCTCAGCGGCCATGGCTCACGGGCCCAGCCGCTCCACGGCACGTGGGATCTTCCCAGACCAGGGCACGAACCCGTGTCCCCTGCCTCGGCATGCGGACTCTCAACCACTGCGCCACCAGGGAAGCCCCGTGATTTTATAATTTTGAACAGTATTGTTAAGTCTCCCAGGATAAGCTGTGTACCAGTTTGCATTACTGGTGTATGAAAGCACCCATACCACCCAGTGGTAACCTTTTATTTTTGCCTTTGGCAATTTGAAAGGTATTTTAGTGTAGGTTGAATTTAGTAATATGCTGAGCAGTAGTCATGATAATGAATATCCCTATCTTATTCCAGACTTTAGTGAGATGCTTTTTGAGCTTGCCCATTAAACCTAATTCTGTCTTTTGAGTTGAATTTTTTTAATGTTAAGTATCCACATACTTGTATCATGCTTTATCAAGTTTTAAAAATCTTTTACAATGTCACATTTTCCTTTCTTTTCTTATAGTTTTGTATTTAGGAAGATCTGTGTTTCTATTCTAATATTACCTTGGTAATTATAAATATATGTAGTATGCTCAGTCCTTCATTTCTTCTTTTCCTTTCCTTTCCTTTTTTTTGGGGGGGCTTCCACATATAAGTGAAATCATGCAGTATTTACCTTTTTCTATACGGCTTACTCCACTTAGCATAACGCCTTCCAAGTTTATTCATGCTGTTGCAAATGGCAGGATTTCCATCTTTTTAAAAGTTGAATAATGATCCATTTTATATATATATATATATATATATGATATGGTGATATAAATATATCATTCCATCAACACTCATCTGTCAACACACTCTTAGGTTGTTTCTATACCTTGGCTCTTGTGAATTATTCTGCAATGAACATGGGAGTACAGATATCTCTTCAAGATAGTTATTTTATTTCCCTTGGATATATACCAAGAAGTAGGATTGCTGGATCATATATTAGTTCTATTTTCAATTTTTAGTGTGGAGGAACCTCCAAATCGTTTTCCATAGTGGTTTCCCAGCTTCCATTCCCACCAACAGTGTAAAAGTGTTCCCTTTTCTTCACATCCTTGCCAGCATTTGTTATCTCTTGTCTTTTTGATAATAGATATCCTAGCAGGTATGAGGTGATATCTCCCTGTGGTTTTGATTTGCATTTCCCTGATGTTGAACACACTTTCATGTAACTGTAGGCCATTTGTATGTCTTCTTTGGAAAACTGTCTATCCAGGTCCTTTGCCCATTTTAAAACTGGATTATTATTTTTTCTATTGTATGAGTTTCTTATATACATTTTTAATATTAACCCCTCATCAGATGTGTGGCTTGCAAATATTTTCTCCTGACCCATAGGGCCTTTTAATTTTGTTGATGGTTTCCTTGCTGTGCAGAAGTTTTTCAGTTTGATGTAGTTCCACATGTTTATTTTTGCTTTCATTGCCTGTACTTCTGGTGTTAATTCTGAAAAAACATTGCAAAGACCAATGTCAAGGAGCTTACCTCCTATGTTTTCTTTTAGGAGTTTATGCTGTTCAAGTGTTTAATCCATTTTGAGTTGATTTTTGTGTATGGTATAAGATAGTCCAGTTTTAATCTTCACATGTGGAAATCCAGTGTTCTCAACATAATTTATTGAAGAGACTATCCTTGTATTCTTGACATCTTTGTCGAAAATTAATTGACTGTAAATGCATGGGTTTATAGCTGGGATCTCTATTTTTGTCCATTGATTTATGTGTGTCTTTATGACAATACCATACTGTTTTGATTACCATAGCTTTGTAAAATAGTTCAAAATCAGTAAGTGTGATGCTTCTAGCTTTGCTCTTCGTTCTCAAGATTGCTTTTTCTCTCTGGGGTCTTTTGCAGTTCCATGCTAATTTCAGGATTGTTTTTTCTACTTCTGTGAAAAAATGTCATTGGAATATTGATAGGGATTGCATTGAATCTGTAGAGTGTGTTGGGTAGTGTGGTCATGTAAACAATAATGATTTTTCCATTCAATGAACACTGAATATCTTTCCTTTTATTTCTGTCTTCTTCAATTTCTTTCATCGGTGTCTTACAGTTTTTCAGTATACAGGTCTTTCGCCTCCTTGGTTAAATTTATTCCTAAAATTTATTTATTTATAAATTCCTAACAATTTATTTTATTTCTTTTTTGATCCTATTGTAGATGGATTATTTTCTTAATTTCTTTCTGACAGTTCATTGTTAGTGTCTAGAAACACAACTGAGTTTTGTATATTGATTTTTCATTTTGCAACTTTACTGAATTTGTTTATTAGTTCTAACAGTTTTTTTGTGTGGAGTCTCTAGGGACTTTTATATATAAGATTATGTCGTCTGCAAATAGACAGTTTTCCTTATTCCTTTCTGTCTTAGATGGCTTTTATTTGTTTTTCTGGACTAATTGCTCTGGCTAGGAATTCTAGTAGTATGTGGAATAAAAGTTCTGAGAGTAGACAGCCTTGTCTTATTCCTGGTCCTAGAGGAAAAGCTTTTAGCTTTTCATTGTTGAGTATGATGCTAGCTGTGGGCTTTTCATATATGGCCTTTATTATGTTGTGGTACATTCCTCCTATTTCTATTGTTGAGAGGTGTTTTTTTTTTTTAATAAAAGGATGTCAGATTTCATCAAATTTGAGATGATCATATGATTCTATCCTTCACTTTGTTAATGCGGTGTATCACATTTATTTGCTGTTGTTGAACCATCCTTACATCCCAGGAATAGATCCTGCTTGATCATGACGTATGATTCTTTTAATGTACTGTTGAACTCACTTTACTAATATTTTGTTGAGGATTTTTGCCTCTATGTTCCTCAGGGATATTGGCCTTTAATTTTTTTTTTTTTTTTCTTGTAGTGCCCTGGTTTGGCTTTGGTAGTAGGATAATGGCCTTGTAAAATGAGTTTGGAAGTGTTTCCTCTTCACTTTTGGGGAAAATTTGGAGAAGGGTTTGTATTAATTCTTCTTTAAATGTTTGGTAGAATTCAACAATGAAGCCATCTGGTCCTAGACTTTTGTTTATTGGGAAGTTTGTTACTACTGATGATATCTCCTTACTAGTAATTAATATATTGAGATTTTCTGTTTCATGATTCAGTCTTGGTAAGTTGTATGTTTCTGGAAATCCATTTCTTCTAGGTTATCTAATTTATTGGTGTTTAGTTTTTCATAGTAGTTTCTTGTGTTCCTTAGTATTTCTGTGTTATCAATGGTAATGTCTTCTCTTTCATTTCTGATTATATTTATTTGAATCTTTGAGTCTTCTACTTTTCTTAGTCAGTCTAGCTAAAGGTTTGTCAATTTTGTTTATCTTTTAAAAAACCAGTTCTTAGTTTTATTGACCTTTTCTTCTGTCTTTCTAACCTGTTTCATTTATTTTCATTCTGATTTCTGTTATTTTCTTTATTTTAGTAACTTTAAGTTTAGTTTTTTCTTCTTTCTCTAGTTTCTTGAGTGTAAAATTAGGTTGTTTATTTGAGATCTTTCTTTTTTCATAATGTAGGCATTTATCATTGTAAACTTCTGTCTTAGTACTGCTTTTGTTGCATCACATAAGTTTTGGTATATTGTGTTTCCATTTTCATTGTCTCAAGAGTTTTTCATTTTGTTTTTGATTTCTTCTTTGATCCATTGCTTGTTCACAAGCATGTTATTTAAATACCACATATTTTTGAATTTTTTGAGTTTTCTTCTTGTAATTGATTTCTAGTTTCATATCACTGTGGTCTGAAAAGATACTTGTCATGATTTTATCCTTCTAAATTTAGTTAAGACTTGTGGTCTGACATATGATCTATCCTTGAGAATCTGTGCTTTTGAGAAAAATGTGTATTCTTCTGCTGTTGGATGGAATGGTCTATAAATATCTGTTAGCTCCATTTGTTATAACATGTAGTTAAACCCAATGGTTCTTTACTGGTTTCTGTCTGGATAATCTACCTGTTGTTCAAAGTAGGGTATTAAAGTCCCTTACTGTTATTGTATTGCTGTCTATTTCTCTCTTCAGATCTGTTAGTATCTGCTTTATATACTTAAGTACTCCACTGTTGGGTGCATACGTATTTAGAGTTAGATTCTCTTGATGAGTTGACCTCTTTATCATTATATAATAGCCATCTTTGTCTCTTATTAGAGTTTTTGGCTTAAAGTCTATTTTGTCTGAAATAAGTATATCTATCCCAGCTTTCTTTTGGTTTCCACTTGCATGGAATATCTTTTTCCATCTCTTTACATTCAGTCTATATGTATCATTAAAGCTGAAGGAAGTCTCTTGTAGGCAACATAGAGTTTGGTTTTTTCTTCATCCATTCAGCCACTCTGTGTCCTTTGATTGGAGAACTTAGTCCATTTACATTTAAAGTAATTATTGATAGGTATGGCCCTACTATTGCCATTTTGTTCATTGTTTTCTGGCTGTTTTGTAGTTCCTTTCTTCCTCTTTTGGTTTCTTGATGATTTTCTGTAGTTGTATACTTTGATTCCTTTCTCTTTATCTTTTGTGTATACTATAGGTTTTTGTTTTTTAGTTACCATGAAACTTACATTAACATCTTTTAGTAATAACAGTCTATTTTAAGCTGATAACAACTTCAGATACATACAAAAGCTCTACATTTTTACACTCCCTCCTTTTATATATATATATATATATTTTTTTTCTTTTGCGGTATGCGGGCCTCTCACTGTTGTGGCCTCTCCCGTTGCGGAGCACAGGCTCCGGACGTACAGGCTCAGTGGCCATGGCTCATGAACTCAGCCGCTCCGCGGCATGTGGGACCTTCCTGGACCAGGGCATGAACCCGTGTCCCCTGCATCGACAGGCAGACTCTCAACCACTGCACCACCAGGGAAGCCCCCTCCTTTTATATTTTTGATGTCACAGTTTACATCTTTTTATATTGTGTAGCCATTGACAAATTATTGTAGTTACCATTATTTTTTATTATGTTTACCTTTTAACCTTAATACTAGAGTTATAAGTGATTTACCCATGACTATTACAATATTGAGTATTTTGCCAGCAACTTTATACTTTCATATGTTTTTCTATTACTGATTATGTACTTTTATTTCAGCTTGAAGAACTCCCATTTTATTTCTTGTAAGGCCAGTCTAGTAGTAATGATTAACTTTTTTGGCTTTTGTTTGTCTTGGAAACTCTATCTCTCCTTCAATTCTGAAGGACAGCTTTGCTGCGTACAGTATTCTTTGTTGATAGTAGTTTTTTTCCTTTCAGCCCTTTGAATGTATCACCCCAATCCCTTCTGTCATGCAAGATTTCTGCTGAAAAATCTGCTTACAGGTTTACAGGGGTTCCCTTGTATGTAACAAGTTGCTTTTCTCTTGTTGCTTTTAAGAGTCACTCTTTGTCCTTAACTTTTGATAATTTGATTATGATGTGTCTCCCTGGGGGTCTTTCTGGATTCATATTATTTGATATTTTCTTTACACTTCCTGGATCTGTATGTCTGTTTCTTTCCCCAGGTTAGGGAATTTCCAGCTAGGATTTCAAATAAGCTTCCTGCCCCTTTCTCTCTCTTTCTCTCTTCTTCTTCTGGGACTACTATAATGCATGTACTGGTTCTTCTGATGATGTCCCATAAATCCCTTAAGCTATTTTCACTCTTTTTCATTCCTTTTTGCTCCTCTGATTGGGTGATTTCCACTGCCCTGTTTTCGAGTTCACTGATCCTTTCTTCTTGATTTCATCTGATGTTGAAACCCTCCATTGGATTTTCAGTTCAGTTATTGTATTCTTCAGCTCTGTGATTTCTGTTTGGTACTTTTAAATATTTTCTACCTCTTTGTTGATGTTTTTACTTTGTTCATGAATTGCTCTCCTAAACTTGGTGAGCATCTTTATGACAGTTAATTTGACCTCTCTATCAGGTAAATCACTTATTTCCACTTCATTAAGATTGGTTTCTGGAGATTTATCTTGTTCTTTTGTTTGGGACATATTCCCTGTTTCTTCCTTTTTCTTAACACTCTGAATTGGTTTCTGTTCATTAGATAAAACAGCCACCTTTTCCAATCTCAACAACCTGCCCTTGTGCAGGAGATGAACTTTGTCAATCAGCCCAGTCTGAGCTCCTGGCTTCCTCTTAAACCTTGTGATTGTTTAAGCTGTGGACTTTTTTTTTTTCTTACTTAGTGGCTCCGAATAAATGATGGTGTGGCAAGACCTATCAGTGTCCTAAAGGTGTAGGAAATGTCCATACCCCCCTTTAGGCTCCTGGAGAACTATTAATTACCTGCCTCTTGAGCCCCTGATTCAGGTTAATCGAAAGCCTGACCTTCAGGCAGCAGCTGGGAAAGCCAGGATGTTATATATGCAGTCTAGCCCCTTTCAGGGAGAAACTGAAAGCTGAGTGTTTTGCCTACGCTCTCTGTGTTGAGCCAGGGAAAACAGTCACTGAGAGTGCTTGTGTACCCCAACAGAATTCCCTCCTTGTTTTATGTGGTGGGTAGCTCATGAATTCTGAGGCCTATCAGCTCCCAGAGCTAGGTGATTTGGGAGCCAGTCCCTCAGAGGCAACCATAACAGTTGGGGTGCTAGAAGAAGTATGGACAGGCTCCTTCCAGGGAGAAGCTCAAGATGATTTTAGTTGCCATGAACCAGGTGAGTTAGTGGGGGATGTGCCCAGGAGCTCTTTCAGGCTCCTGGGAGGATCCAGTCTGTTCCCACATTCAGACTTATTAGAAGCCAGAACCTCTGGCAGCAGCTGGAAAAGCATGCAGTAAATCCATTGCAGGGAGAGACTGGGAGATGGGTATTTTTGCTTTCTCCCTCTGCAGTGAACCTGGAGGGGATAGCTTCAGGAAGTGCTCGTGTAGCTGTTTGAAAACTAGGTGGCTGATTTCTCTGTTTAATATGTTTCTATGGGACTCATGAATGCTGAGCTCATTGGTTATCAGAGCCAGGTGATTTGAAGGTCCATCTCTTGTGTGGCAGCTGCAAAAGTATAGACAAGCTCCTTGGACATTTGGCTTTGCTGTTGAAACTAGGTGGAGGTAGAAGGTGGAGGAAGTGCTCACTAACTCAGGCTCCCAGGAGAATCCAAGTCAGCCCTAAAATTCAGGCTGATTAGAAGCTGAACCTTCAGAGAGTAGCTGAGAGAGTATTGCAATCAAATCCCTTCCAAGAAAAAAACTGGGAGATGGGTGTTTTTGTTTGCTCCTTCTGCACTGAGTCTGGAGGCGATTTCCACAGGGAGTGCTTGTGAACCCATTTAAGAGCTGCTTCTTTGTTCACTATAGTCCTGTGAGACTTTTGAATTCAAACCTCACTGGCTTTCAGAACTAGGTGATTTGGTGGTCCATCCCTCAAGTGACAGCTTTAAAAGTTAGGACACTACATGTATGGCCCAAACCCTTTGCTCCTCAGGGAGAAGCTGGCAGCTAGGGGTTCCCTCTGAAGTGTAAGGTGCTGTGCTTAGGGCAGGGATCATGGTGAGAATGTGTCTCAGCCTTTCCTATTCATTTTGATATGGGCATTTTCTTAGTAGCCTGATGCACAGGAGTCACTCAACTAATTTCTGGATTTTTCTCAGAGGGAATTGATCCATGCATAGCTGTATGTTTAGTGCATCTGTGGGAGGAGGGTAAGTCAGGAGGCTCCTAGGTCACCATCTTGGTCAGTCCTTCATTTCCTTCCTAGTAGTGATGAGTAAACATATTGACTCTTTTCCCTCTTTCTGGCTTCTCTATTTTATCCCTTAATTTTAATCAGTAATATTATCTTTCTTATTGATTAACTTTTTACTATTAAATCTGCACTTATTTTTATTATTTGTTATATTGGTTTTAAACAATATGTTTATTTCTGTCAGATGCTCCATAGAGTCAACACCACTTTTTCTTTATCTCCCAATTTCTTTCCTCTTTTCTCCCCCATATTTCTGTTATTTGCCTACATCTATATGGTCAAGATGTTAATATATACATTTTGTGTTGGCATCTTAATTTTCACATTGCTTTTGTCTTAGTTGTAGAGTTAAATACATTCAATGCACTATTTCTTTGTCATAGTTTCCTTAGTCATTTTGTAATTGCTTTAAGTTTGTCTTCTAGTATTTTCTCAAGAAAGTCTCATAAGTACAGCATACCCTTAAAACCTATAAGTTCAAAAATGCTACTTAGTGACCTTTATATCTGAAGTATAGTTTGTCTGTATTTGAAATCCTTGGCTTAACATTTCATTCTTTGAAAATCTTGTAAGTGCTACTGCATTGTGTTTGGTGTAGAATTTCTTCGTAGAGAAATCTTATGCCAGTTTGATTTATCCTCCATGGTTTTGCATAGTTGTCCAAATAGTTATTCAAAGTGTGATAAATTTACTGGGATATGTCTTAGTATTATCTATTTTTGTATAAATTTCCTGGTGCATGTAATACCCTTTTAATAATATATTCAAACCTTTTACTTCAGATAAGTTTTCTTGATCATATTTTAATTAGTTTTTCTGTTTCATTGTTTTGTTTAGTTTTCATTTATTTTTATAAATGGGGAACTGAATATTCACAGTTGCTTCTTCTTTGCTTTTCACATAACTTTCATTGTCTGTCTAATCCCTAATTCATTTCTCTGACTTTTTCTTTTTTCCTTTTTTGATCCTTGTTTTCTTGTTTCTGGTATCTGTTCCCTTAATGTGCTATCTGCGATGTCTGCTTTGCTCATGTCCTTTCAGATTTCATCTTTATGTCTGTGACTATTTTTTCTTCTGCTTATTTCCTAGGTTCTGCCAACTCATTCCTTCTCTTCTTGTTTTTCCATCTCTTTTCTGAGTTCTTATATCTCTATTCTGTGCTATTCCTTCATAGAGGGGATTATTTCATTAAATTTTTATAATTTGTTGTAAAATATTTTTATCACAATTTTCATGTGCTCTTGACATTTTCTAATGTCTGTTCTCTAAGAGCAAGTCTTTTCTACTCTTCTCCACACTTTCTTATATTTTCTTTGCATCATGTCTGTGTCAATTCACTTTTAAAAAATTGACGTATAGTTGATTTACAATATTTTGTTAGTTTCAGATGTACAACATAGTGATTCAGTATTTTTATAGATTATACTCCATTTAAAGTTATTGCAGAATGATGACTATATTTCCCTGTGCTCTACAATATATCCTCGTTTTTCATTTATTTTATACATAGTAGTTTGTGTCTCTTAATCCTCTACCCATATCTTGCCCCTCCCTCCTTACTTTCCCCCTCTGGTAATCACTAGTTTATTCTCTATATCTTTGGAGTCTGTTTCTGTTTTGCTATATACATTCTTTTGTTTTATTTTTTAGATTCCACATATAAGTAATAATATACAGTATTTGTTTCTCTGTGTGACTTATTTCATTAAGCTCTAGGTTCATCCATGTTGTTGCAAATGGCAAAATTTCATTCTTTTTATGGCTGAGTAGTATTCCATTGTATATTTAGGCAATCTTTATCCATTCATCTGTTGATGGACACTTAGGTCGCTTCCCTTTCTTGGCTATTGTAAATAATGCTCCTATGAACATTGGAGTACATGTAATCTTTTCACATTTGTGTTTTCATTTTCTCTGGATATACCCAGCAATGGAATTACTGGATCATCTGGTAGTTGTATTTTTAATTTTTTTGAGGAACCTCCATACCGTTCTCCATGGTGGCTGCACCTATTTACATTCCCACCAACAGTGTACTAGGGTTTCCTTTTCTCCACATCTTTACCAACATTTGTTTGTTGTGGTCTTTTTGACGATAGCCATTTTGGGAGATGTGAGGTGATATCTCATTGTGTTTTTGATTTGTTTTTCTCTGATAATTAGTGATAAGCATTTTTTTTCATATGCCTGTTGGCCATCTGTATATCTTCTTTGGAAAAATATGTATTTAGCTCTTCTGCCCATTTTTTAAATGTGTTTGTTTATTGATATTGAATTGTATGAACTATTTATATATTTTGGATATTAACCCCTTGTTAGTCACATTTGCAAATATTTTCTCCCATTCTGTAGGTTTTCTTTTCATTTTGTTTATGGTTTCTTTTCCTGTCTAAAACCTTTTAAATTTAATTAGGTCCCATTTGTCTATTTTTGCTTTTACTTCTTTTGTCTTAGGAGACAGATCCAAAAAAAATATTGCTGTGATTTATGTCAAAGAGTGTTCTGCCTGTGTCCTCTTCTAGGAGTTTTATGGCTTCTAGTCTTACATTAAGTCTTTAATTCATTTTGAGTTTATTTTTGTATATGGTGTTGGGAACTGTTCTAATTTCATTCTTTACATGTAACTGTCCAGTTTTCCCAGCACTACTTACTGAAGGGACTGTCATTTCTCCATTTGTATATTCTTGCCTCCTTTGTCATAGATTATTTGACCATAAATGAGTGAATTTATTTCTGGGCTCTCTACTCTGTTACATTGATCTATGTGTCTGTTTTTGTGCCAGTACCATGCTGTTTTGATTACTGTAGGTTTGTAGTATAATCTGAAGTCAGAGAGCATGATACCTCCAGCTCTGTTCTTTTTTCTCAAGAGTGCTTTGGCCCAGTTAACCTTTCATTGCTCTTCAGTGAGCAGGTTGGATTTTTATGAACCATTTATATGTAGGAAGTTTCTCTTTGAGGTAGTAAGGGTCCAGGGTAAATTTATAAGCATCCCAGCCCAAAGATTCTCTCCTTTTCTGCTGCTACACAGACTCATCCTAGTGTTTCTTGTGTAATACCCTCTTATTTTCTCTGAACCAGACTTAGTACAGCAGGGCTTCTACTACCAGCCCTACTCACCCAACCCACATTGATTATTGCAGAACCGAGACACACCTTGTACACTCTAGGTGAAGCCCTCACCTTCAAGTGAATGTTGCTTATCCTTTCAAAGCCGAGTTCTCTCTTCTGTTTATTCATTTTTCACCTCCCAGAATGTTTCTGCTTCTTCTCAGATGCTTCTCGCAGCCCTTTAATGTGTTTTAAGTCTCTGTGGATTAAGTCTATCTTTTGATCTCACTAAAAATGGAGTTTGAAAGTTTTATTTTTATTCTGTTTATCACTTTTATATGATTTTCGTGAGGAAAAGAGTAAGTGTTGACTTAATAGCTATTATCATACCAGAAGTCCTGAATAATGTTTCTGCCAAAACAAAACAAATATAAAACACAGTAGGAGGCTCATAATCCTGGACTGTATGTTGGCTGTCCCAGCCTTTAATTTATCCTGGGTTTTCTTAATGTATAAAAGGAAATTCATAACCCTCCACCAATCCATACAGACCCCAAACACTACCCCTCCTCTCCGAAACCTGCTTCTAGTTGGTGTTTCCTAGAGTTCTCCAAATAATGAAGTTCTCTAAATTTTATACTTTTAATGCAGACCCTCCATCCTCTACTTTGCCTAGGTTCATGTATGTTTGAACCCTAGGACACCACTTTTTCTGTGGTCTTTTCAAGCAAAGTCTATTCTTCAAAGCCATGCTGTCATCTCCTCTTACCTTGTCATGCCCGTTCTATCACTGAAGGCTTAGCTCAATCTTCCTGAGCTGCCTGCCTTCTGCTATCATCCTAGAAAATTGACATCTGCCTGAACATCCCCCAAAGGACTCAGACCTCTCATTTCCTTGATTTCTTTCTATCTCCAATGATCCTTTGCTCTCCTCTACTCCATTTATCCCATCTGTCCTTTATGCTGTTGACTTTGGACATTAATTCACAGTGCCCCACCTCCAATATTGCTAATTCAACCATCCCACTTTCCAGCTTATTTATTCAATTATCTCTGCACAATGATTTTATGACCTCATCAAGATGTCCAGTCTATTGATGTCTCCAATTTTTCTGTTGACTTCTTCCTGTTTCATTTCCATCCTATCCAGATTATATTTTATTGGCTTTCATTTTAATGTCTCTTTTGCAAATACTCTCAACTTCCTTGACCTCTCCATCATTATAACTGCTTGATCTCAGCCCAGGTAAACCAAACTATGTGCCAACACCCAAAGAGCTAGCTCAAGTCCTCTTGAGAATATCACACATTAGGAAAGGCTGGTATCATTGGAAATCCATGACCATCAACCTCCAACTGGGCCCTCAGTAATGCCAACATAGCTTATTTACATTTCCTTATTGAGTTTTTTCTTCATCATTAAACTCATTTTATATCTCTTCCATACCTCTTGTAGCTCTAAAGTCCTTTCCCCCAATCTTAATCAAATGACATATTTCTGTTCATAGAAAAAATATAGAAGCCATGAAATGGGAACTCTTTCTTGTCCCCCCACCATCCCTACAGACTTACCTGCATTTCCTTCCTTTCTGTTCAATAGAAGAAGCACAGATATTCCAGACCGCATCCCTTCTCACTTTCTCACAGGACTTACATTACTGGGTATCCCCTCTAGTGGCTACAACCTTACTCTCTGCTCTCTAACTGGATTTTCCCCAGCAGCCTGCATCTATGTCATGGTACATAGTTCATCTTTAAAACACTTTCCCTAGATATTGCATCTCTCTCTATGACATTTTACAACAAACTTCTTGAAAAACCTTTGTACACATGCTGCTTTCTCTTCCTTTTCTTTCATTCATTTTTTGACTCATCCCAATCTGGATTCTCTACCTGCTAAAGCCAAAAATGGTCTTCCTAAATCCAAAGGATCACTTTAAGTTCTTATCTTCAGTGACTTTACATTTAAAACAGCATTTAACATAGTGCTATGAAAACATGACTCAATTTCCATCTCTGGCCCCTATATTTCTTCCTTTCTGGTGTCTCTCTTCTCAGGAAATGGTATGACCTCTATATATCAGTTGGTCACACCATGAATATGGGCAGCTGTCATTTTGTCATTCCCTTCATCTTCCATTTACATATTCACTTTGCATAGGGCCTGTTACTTTTTCTCCCAAGATGCTCCTCAAATCTACCTGTTTCTTTCCGTCTCCTCTATTACTGCTTCAGTCCGAGCCTCCATCCTTTCCTGACTTCATGGCCATAATGACCATCTCACTACTCTACTCCCTTTTGTTCTTGGTCTCCCCCAATCCATTCTTCACATTGATCCAGAGTGGTCCTTAAGGAACTTACAAGTGTCAGGTCACTCGCCACTGCATTTAAAATCTGAAATCTTCAGTGTCATCTACAAAGCATAAGCTAACCCTTAACTGCATCTCAACCCTCAGTTTCCTCCTGCCCTCAATGTCTCAGCCACAGGACTGACTAAATTTGGGCAAACTCGGAGACTTTGCATATGCTGGAATGTTCTTTCATCAACTCTTTACTTGGCCGAGTCTTACTCATCCACCAGGCACAAATTAAATGTCCCTTCCTCAGAAAATCCTTCTCTGACCCCAAAAGGTACCACTTTCATATCTCATTTTCATCACACTGTTTTCTCTTTCTTCATGGCCTTTATCCAATTGTGTATGTATATATTTGTACACTTATTTGTTTAATGTCTGTCTCTTCCATGAGGGTGGGGTCCACATCAATATCATTCTCCATTTAATCACTAGCACCCAGCACCGACCATGAAACAAAGAAGGAGCTCAATAGATATTTATTTACCCAATGATTGAACGGGAATCTAGGCTAGGCTTTGCTTTGAGACAGAGGTATTTGACGGTCTGATCTGTCATATATCAGATAGCCAGGTTTCTGTCAGGGTTCTATACAGTGACCTGGTAACTGAACCAGCAATTTTATGGTAATAAGGCCTTTCAAAATGCCAGCACATGTATACTTCTGTTTAAACTGTTGACCTTTGGTTACAAGGGTTTCTGTTCTCCTGTCCAAATCCATTAGCTGACATGTGAGATCTCTCTGATATCCATAGCCACATTCTTCAGGAAGTTTCTTGAACCTTCCAGTCCTCTGACTGCTGTGGGCATTGGGAACATTGCCTTTTCACTGTGGTAGCTGTAGCCTTACCTGATTAGTACTCACTTGTATCATGATGTCAAACTAGAGGCAGAGAAGAGAAGTAGTATTTTGAAAGACAATTAACTATGACACATAAGAACAGAAGGGATTGTTTCCTCTCTCCTAGTTTTATAGAATACCAGAATTGGGAAGTACCTTACAACTCTAACCTAACCCCCAATTGTACAGATAAGAAATTTGAAGCCCAGAGAAGTAAAGTGATTTCACCAAGGTCACACAGTTATGTGACCCCTTTGTCCACTATACCCTTCATTTATCTTAGTAACCAAAAATGTGCATGCCAGCTTTAGATCAATTTTTCATGGGTATTTTTCTTTTTGAGTTGTAAAAAGCTTAGAGCAAAATGAAGATGGAGATGAAATGGGGACGGGGTCATAAACAATCTTTGTTATTAGAGGGAAAGACTCAAGTTCTTCATCTTTCAGTGTTGAAGGGGACCTCAGAAGTCATATAAACCAAAGTAGTGAGGCAGGTCCTACAAACCCATAGGTATGAAGCTCAATATTGGGACAATTAGGGATAGCTTACTCTCTGATGAATGATAGTTCCCTTTGCAAAAGACTGTTGTTGGTCAAGGTAAGGTTCTCTTCTCCTACTTAAGGAGACTTCAGTTTCTCCCTAACCTTTTTATTAAACGGGTTCACCAATTTCTTCTTCACTGAAATTCTCTTCGTTTGCTTTCCTGAAGCATTTTTCACTGTTCTTATGCTGAAGGTTGGATTTTGTTCAGTGGTAGTTACATTTCAGGAGCATATTGCAAAAGCTGTCACCAGTCCAACTGGTAGAGTGTTTTCATTGGCTGTACTTCCTACCATGATTGAAACTGCCCTGAAATTTATGGGAAATGAGTAAGGGTAAGTTGCCTTTGTTAAAGTATCAGGTAGTGATGGTTCCTATATGAAGTATTGGCATGTGCATTCATTGGAAATATTTCTAATCAACACTTTCAGTTTCCTGTGTGTGAGCTCATTCTTTCTCACCTCCCAACCGTTCATCTGCCTCACCTAACCTTGTGAGAGAGGCAGAGACACAAGATGGGAAGCAGGAATTTTGAAAACATCTGTTTCTGAACATTCTGTGATTACAGGAGTCAGGTTTGAGAGCTTCTCACCATTCAGTGAGTTCTTCACTACCTGAGGGAAAGAAATCATTGGAAGAGTGGCAGCTTTGTTCCTTAGGTTTCTATATGTGAGGACCCAAAGAGACCTACATACAATGGGAAACTTTTAACTTGCTCTGTCCCAACTGAAGGAGGTAAGGGAGTTAATATTCACTAAGCTCCTATTATCTGCCAGGCACTGTACCAGGGGCTTAGTAGGGCTGCCACATTGCATGACTCAGGGAGCAGCATTCACATTGTAGTCCATGTGAAATGGACCACCGAAAGTTGTGCAATGAGGTATCTTTACATCTATTATCAGTTACTACAACTGCCCATATATAACCACACCAAAAAAAAGTCCTTTGGCTTCCATTTTGTTTTTTTATTGGGACCCCTAGTATGAGATCAGAAGAAAGGATGAGGTCAGGGCATGTATTCCCCTGGCTCCTTCCTTGCAAGGTCACTATGTGCTGGCTGTGTCCCTGATCTTCTCAAGACAGTTTTTTCCTACCTAACTCTCTCCCCCCTGGGTTTTAGATCCTATTGTTGTCTCCTTATTGCATTATCCCTTGAATTTCCCCTGCATCACACTTACCCTAATTTGAGTGTGCCCTTTTTTTCCCTGTAAGGACCCTGACTAATACAGGCTAGATCTATAATATTCTATAATATTCTCTCAGAATGAGACCACTAAGGCTCTCTGTGTTCTCTAACTTCTCTAAATTATGTCACAACTAGGAAATGTCAGAGCCAGGACACAAATTCAAGTCCTTGTGTCTCCAACACACTTTTGACTCTGTCATGCACCACCTGGGTGATACTCTCATCCATCCAAGCATCTCATGACCTCCAGAAACAGAATGCTGCCTCTGTGTTTTTGCCTTTTTTTGATGATGGGACATACAGATTGGCATATCTTTTCTTCTTTTCCTAGTCTCTTCCATTCAGACCAGTGTTGTGAGCTTAGCTTAAAACCTTTCTCTTCCATTTTACAAAAAACAGAGTAATGGTTCATTTTAAAGCACCTAATACCAATTCTAGCATAAAGAAGTCTTTGTAACAAATATTGCCTTTCTTCTGTTTTCACTACACTTCAGTTTTTTTCTCCAAAAATTATGATTGCTTTCATTTTTAAAATTCATGATACTAAATTTGAAATTTCTTTTAAAAAATTAGTTATTTTATATTGAAGTATAGTTGACACACAATATTATATTAGTTTCAGTTGTACAACATAGTGGTTTGAAAGTTATATAATATTACAAAATGATCACCATGATAAGTCTAGTATTCCCTATGCTGTACATTACATCCCCATGAACCACTTATTTTACGACTGGAAGTTTGTATCTCTTAATCCCCTTCACCTATTTCATCCATTTCCCCACTCCCCTCCCCTCTGGCAGCCACCAGTTTGTTCTCTGTATCTATGAGTCTGTTTCTGTCTTGTTTGTTCATTTGTTTTTTTTCTTAAATTACACATATAAATGAAATCATATAGTATTTGTCTTTCTCTGTCTGACTTACTTCACTTAGCATAATTTGCTCTAGATTCATCCATGCTGTCACAACTGGGAAGATTGTATTCTTTTTATGGCTAATATTCTAATATGTGTATATATATATATATATATATATATTCCATTAATCTATTAATGGACACTTAGCTTGCTTCCACATCTTAGCTATTGTAAATAGTGCTGCAATGAACATAGGGGTGCACACTTTCTTTGAATTAGTGTTTTAGTTTTCTTCAGATAGATATCCAAAAGTGGAATTGCTGGAGCATATGGTAGTTTTATTATTAATTTTATGTTTTCCATAGTGACTGCACCGATTTACACTCCCAAGAACAGTGCACAAGTGTTCCTTTTCCTCCACAACCTCACCAACATTTGTTATTGGTTACCTTTTTGTTTTTTTTTGCGGTACATGGGCCTCTCACTGTTGTGGCCTCTCCCGCTGCGGAGCACAGGCTCCGGACGCGCAAGCTCAGTGTCCATGGCTCACGGGCCTAGCCGCTCCGTGGCATGTGGGTTCCTCCCGGACCGGGGCACGAACCCACGTCCCCTGCATTGGCAGGTGGACTCTCAACCACTGCGCCACCAGGGAAGCCCAGTTACCTTTTTGATAGCAGCCATTCTGATGTGTGTGAGATGGTATCTCTATGTGCTTTTGATTTGCATTTCCTTAATAATTAGTGATGTTGAGCATCTTTTCATATGTATGTTGTCATCTGTATGTCTTCTTTGGAAAAATGTCTCTGCCCATTTTTAAATTGGATTGCTTATTTTTTGAATATGGGGTTGTAGGAATTCTTTGTATATGTTGGATATCAACCTCTTATCAGACATATAATTTGCAAGTATATTTTCCCCTACAATAGGTTGACTTTTCATTTTGGGATTTTTTTTTCCACTGTGAAAAAGCTTTTTAATTTGATGTAGTTCCATTTGTTTATTTTTGCTTTAGTTGCCCTTGCCTGAGGAGACATACCCAAAATGATATTGCTAAGACTGATGTTAAAGAATGTACTACTGGGCTTCCCTGGTGGCGCAGTGGTTGAGAGTCCGCCTGCCAGTGCGGGGGACGCGGGTTCGTGCCCTGGCCTGGGAGGATCCCACATGCCGCGGAGCGGCTGGGCCCGTAAGCCATGGCCGCTGAGCCTGAGCGTCTGGAGCCTGTGCTCTGCAGGGGGTGAGGCCACAGCAGTGAGAGGCCCGCGTACCGCAAAAAAAAAAAAAAGAATGTACTGCCTATGTTCTCTCCTAGAACTTTTATTGTTTCAGGTTTTACATTTAAGTCCTGAATCCACTTGGAGTTTATTTTTGTATATGGTATGAGAAAGTTGTTCAGTTTGATTCTTTTCATGTATCTGTCCAGTTTTTCCAACACCATTTATTGAAGAGGCTGTCTTTTCCCCATTGTTTATTCTTTACTCCTTTGTCATAGATTAGTTGATCTTAGAGTGTGGGTTTATTTCTTGGCTCTCTATTCTGTTCCATTGATCTCTTTGTTTTTGTAGCATACTGTTTTTATTACCGTAGCTTTGTAGTATAGTTTGAAATCAGGCTGCATGATCCCTCCAGATTTGTTCTTTTTATCAAGATTGCTTTTGCTATGTGGGGTCTTTTGTGTTTCCATACAAATTTTAGCATTGTTTTTCTAGTCTGTGAAGAACGTCACTAGTATTTTGAAAGAGATTGCATTGAATCTGCTTTGGGGAGTATGTACATTTTAACAATGTTAATGCTTCCAATTCATCTTTTCCCTTCACTTTGGACCAAAGTATCTTTATCTTTTCTGGGCTTTATCATTACTTAGCTTGTCTTTGCTAATTACTTTAGCAATTCATCGTGTACCTTCCCGCAGAAATCTTTTTCATATGAGCACTGGTTAACATAATGATTGTTTAGCACTTACTCTATGCTCTATATCTGCCTTGTTACTCCCTGAATCCTCACAACAATGCTAAGTTAGATCCTACTGTTAGTTCCCTTTTGCAGGTGAGGAAACCAAAGTACATCTTGCCTACAGTTATAACAGTAAATTATGGATCCAGGGTGTGAACCTGGCTATCTGACTCAAAAGCTTATACATTTAACTATAATGCTATATTGCCTTCTATGAATAAAATATTTCATCTACTTCATCCCACTGAAAGTCCTTGAAAGGCAGTGACCACAACTTAATATTTTGGTGCCCCTCCTAGCATGTGATAGAGTATTAGGTGCTGGGTAGTTGCTCAATAATCATTTGTCAAGTTGAATTTTAGGGATCTTAGGCGTGAAAGGAAAGTATCCTTGATCATGAGCATCTCTTGCCAGTGGTCTGTGATTATGAGAATTAGCCATGTTTGCTTCCTAGAATTTTAGCCTCCAGTGAAATAGACAAACACAGAGTCAGAGGGACTTGAGGGTTAAGGAATATGTCCAAATGTTCTAGACCAGCTGGTGGCAGAGATAGGAATGAATTGGTGCTCTATACCCATAAGTGACATCATTTCTTCTGGGAGAATTGGATTTCTGAGACACAGAGGCAAATCATTGCCCTTTGTTGCAGCCAGTCAGTGCCAAGTGGGTGGGAGCAGTGCTGTCAGCCCAACAGGAGTGAGCAGGAAGCCTGTGTTCTGACTGCTGTGTTAACTCCTGGTTACCCATCCCCACAGTGAGAATTCCAGACTCTGTTCTTTTCCTTTAGCCATTTACCATGGAAATAATCTGTGTTTGAGGCAGTATCAGTGAGAAGCTTAATGTAGGGAGAGGGAAGGAAGAAGACTGGAGAGAAATGATCTCTGGGATAGAATGCTTGGAGTCTCACAGTGATGTAATGTTTGGTTCTAAGGTGATGGCATAGATCATAATTGTCATATTTCTAGGTCACCTGGCATTTTGAGGGTCTGGCTGTCCACCCCAGTCCCTGTTTCCGGTTCGGGAGATCTATTTTGTATCAGCAGCTAGAGCCACAGATTTTTCCAGGACCCCACACCATGGGGTTCTGACCTGTCATCCTGCAGTTTAGGAGGCTCCATGCCCAGTCTGTCCTGCTTTGAACCTTTGTTGAACAGTCCCTGGTCCCTACCCACCAGGATTTTGTAGACATAGAAGCTGATAGTTATAACATGTGTGTGATCATTGACGTCAGGGGACCATAGGAACACAAACTAAGGAGTGACTAATGGGTATGGGGTGGTCGTGGAAACTTGTTCAGTGTATTAAAATGGAGCCATGAAGGAGGCATAAATGAGGAGGAATTTTTCATGTGAAAAAAAAAATAATTCCATGGGAATTCCAGTGGAGGGACAAGAAAGACTTGAAAGTGAGAAAAGGAGTAATACAAATGAAGCAGTTTAAAGTGGCTGGACCTACCATAAAGCAGAGAGAAATATGCTCAATATTTTGTAATAACTAATGAGGGAAAAGAATCTGAAAAAAAAGATAGATATGTATGTATAATTGAATCACATTGCTGTACACCTAAAACTAACACAACATTGTGAATCAATTATACTTCAGTTTAACTAAGTAACTACTAGCTAAATAAATAAATAAATAAAGTAAATGACTGGTATGCCCAGTGGACAAGGTCAGAAAAGTCAGCTAGTGATTCTAGCCTGGGAAGTGTGGACTTTGGCCTGTAGAATTTAGGTACCACAGAAGGACGTGGGGCAGGAGTGACCTGATAAAATTTGAGTTGAAAAATTTGGCAAACTCCCCTTGAGCACCTTGTACCTACTGATTGCAATGAGGAATAATTTATAATGGATCCAAGTTGGGGGAAACAAGAGAAATGATTCTCTTTGTCTCATTTAAGGTTTGTTTCCTGAGATTCTACTTTGCCTCATATTACTGTTATCATCTCTACTTTCTTTTAATTGGAGTCTCTTTTTATTTATCCAGATATTCACTCATTCATTGGCTCATCCATTTATTTACTTATTACAGTTTGCTTTGTAAGTATCCCATAGTTAGATTTTAAAGACCTAAGGTTCTTGGTCCTTTGGGGAATTTTAACATTTTTATGATTACTAATAAATTAGATATGTTGGTGTTATTTATGCCCTCTATTATTTATTTTTTAAGTAAAATTTTATCCAAGTACAACAAACATACAGAAACATACATCATAAGTGTATAGCTTCACAAATTTTTATGAAACAAACACTCCAAGTCAAGATATAGAATATTCCTGCACTCCAAAACCTCTTTTGTATCCTTCCCATCATTGCCTCCACAAAAGGTTATCATTATTCTGACTTCCATCATTATAATTAATTTTGGCTTGTTTTTGAACTTGATATAATTGGGATCACATGGAAAATACTCTTTTATATCTGGCATGGTTCAGATATAAAAGAACCTCCATGTCTAGGAGGTTCATTCATGCTTGTGTGTGTATCAGGAGGCCCTTTATGCTCATTGCTGTATGGCATCTATCATGTGACTAGACAACACTGTCGTTATCCCCATCCATTTCTTAGGTCACGTGTTACAGCTCCTGTTGTTATTTTCTATTTACTCATTCGAGGATGGGAAGACTCTGTTCAGCCTGGCATTTACCAGTGTACAGGCTAAGTGGAGTGTCATTCATCTTCCCCACTATCCGCTGGATGCTAGCTTCTCCTGCCTCTCAGCTGAGTGTTTGAGGGTCACCAAGGCATCTAGTACCTGGCCCAAACTGGTAAGGCCCACAGGTGTTCATCTAGAGTAGTTTGGCCAAACTGTGACTGGAGCTCCGACTCAGTCAGAAGCTCTGAACACATTCCTCTATGCCGTGTGATACCTGAGAGACAGTTCTTCCCACACTGCACTGCTGCCTGGTGTAGTTATGTCTCAGCCCCCAATTACAATATTTTCAATGGAAAACAAAATATTCCCAACTGTAGTATGCTTCTCCTTGGTGCCCAAACTCTGCCATTTTTCCAGAGTTTGTTTTTGCTTTTCCTTTTTCCTAATCATTTATCTTCTGTTGTGTCCCATGACATTTTTTTTTATTGAAGTATAGTCGATTTACGATATTGTGATAATTTCAAGTGTACAGCAAAGTGATTCAATTATATATACATATATATTTCTTCAGATTCTTTTCCAGTATAGGTTATTGTAAGGTATTGAATATAGTTTTTTGTGCTATATAGTAAATCCTTGTTGTTTATTTATTTTATGTATAGTAGTTTGTATCTGTTAATCCCATATGCCTGTCCCCCCCCCCCCACACACACACACTTTCTTCTTTGGTAACCACAAGTTTGTTTTCTATGTCTATAAATCTGTTTCTGTTTTACATATAGATTCATTTGTATTATTTTTTAGATTCCACATATAATTGATATCATATAATATTTATCTTACTTTGTCTGACTTTTTTCACATCTTCTTAAACCAAATGTCTGTTCATGGGCACTTGGGTTGTTTCCATGTCTTGGCTATTATAAATAGTGCTGCATTGAACATAGGAGTGCATGTATTTTTTCAAATTAGAGTTTTCATCTTTTCCAGATATATGCCCAGGAGTGGATTCCTGGGTCATATGGTACCATATTTTTAGTTTTTTAAGGAATAACAATACTGTTTTCCATAGTGGCTACACCAACATACAGATGGCCAACATGCATATGGAAAGATATTCAACATCGCTAACTGTTAGAGAAATGCAAATCAAAACTACAATGAGGTATCACCTCACATAGTCAGATATGGCTATCATCAAAAAATCTCACATAGTCAGAATGGCTACCATCAAAAAATCTACAAATAATAAATTCTGGAGAGGGTGTGAAGAAAAGGGAACCCTCCTACTCTGTTGGTGGGAATGTAAGTTGGTGCAGCCATGAAATTTTTCTGTGAGTAAATAAGTTTAGAAAACATTATACACCATACCTCCTTTTTGGTTTACTGAGAATATTCACATACAGCAGAAACTCTCTACTGTAAAGGAACCTGCTTTATGTTATAAAATCTACCATTTTCTACTTTTGAGAGTATCTGTTAGTACTCACAAAATAGAACAATGGTTCCATAGCACAGTGCTATGTAGAAAACAGTGGGATTTCCACTTGGATGTTTTTTCCTTTTAGTGCTATTGCTAGTTTCTGAGGTTCTCCATGGCTATTTTAATGGAAATGTGGCAGAAGGAATAACAGGCAAAATTAATCTATTATAAATACTTATCTGTGAGAGTCAAGGTGGTGGAGGAGTAGAAGGATGTGGAGTTCATCTCTCCCCACAAATCTACAAATGGAACGATTCTCACAGAGCACATGCTGAACACTAGCAGAGGACCTTGGACACCTAAAATGACAAGAAATATCCTTGCCTAACCAAGCAGGATGAAAGAAAGAAGGGAAAAGGAAGAGGAAAGGAAGTGGGAGAGATCTGTGCCCCTCGAGGGGAGCTGAAGGAGAGGAGGGGTTCCTGCATCCAGGGAAGCCCCCTCACCAGTGGGAAGATCAGTTGGTAGAGAAAGGGGGCTTTAGGGTTTATCGGAGGAGAGTGCAGCTTATCGGAGGAGATTGCAGCAACTGGTGTGGCAGGCAGGACAGAGTGAGACTTACACAGATGGTCCATACCACAAAGCTGTATGCCCCAGCCTGAGATGTGTGTCTGCCAGTGTGGACAGGGGCTGGGTGCTGGAACGTGGGGTTTAGAGAGCAGATCTGGGGAGAGGACTGCTATTGCTGTGAGGAGACAGCCTGAGGTGATGTAAATGAGGAAATCCACAACCATAATGCTTGTGGCAGAAAACTGGACTGCCATTGAAGCGAAGTGGCATTGTTGAGTGATGCACAAGGGGTGGGGCCACCACTGTGGCCTCTCTCCTCACATGCTGGCTCCTGCCTCCCTGGAAAGTAAGAAGGGCTCACACTAGGGCCAGGACTCCTGCAACCCCAGTGGCTGCCACCTCTTCCTCTGCACCCCATCCCTACTGCGACGGGCACTCTTGTGACCCTGGCCACTGCTACCTCTATGCCCCCTCTTTGCTGGGGCACTCTTGTGTGCTCCAGAGCAATCTCAGGAGCAGACAACTGTGGGTGGCCCACACTCAGGAGTGGGGCTGAAACCACAGCTGAACCCCAGGGGCTATGCAACTAAGGAAGAAAAGCTGAAATCTCTCCTTCCAGCTGTGCAGACTGTGGATTGACACCGCTATGACCAGCTTTGTAAACTCAGCTCCTGCAGAACATCTAAACAGACAGCAAGTCCTCCTGCAGCCAAGATGGGTCTATCTTTAGCAGCTGTAGACTCTGTGGGCACACACGTGTGGGCGTTGGACCAGGCCAGTGTCTGACCTGCCCCCAAAGTGCCCACAGTGAGTCCAGATCCATAATTACTGCAATCTTGGGACCTGACTTCAGTGGATCTATGCTGGTGGCCTGGTGAAAACAATTTCAGAGAGCCACCAGGGCCAATTGCCAGCATACCTACAGTTAAGATGGGGCCAAGAGCAGTGCCAACAATGTTGTAATCTGAGAGCTCGCACAACAGATGAAAGGTGACACAACAGAACACACCCACAGGTGAACAGCTCCAGAGGAGTAATACTCAGTGGCTTCTCTCCCAGTGGGAGTGCTCCAATCCAACCTACCTTTCACCACAAATCAGAAACACAACTAAGAAACAGCTCTGGGGACCTCTACTCCAACAACTAGGGAGCAGACCCCAACTCTGACAGGGCAGTGACAACCACAGAGCAAAGGGGAAGCCACATTCAGTATCCAGTGAAGACTCTGGTCACCACAACGTCAGTCACACCTCTTATGAAGGGGATAATGAGCAGCATACACTGAAGAAAGAGGTGGCAGACATCTATATTAAAAACAACGCTCACACCAAAAATTATTAAACCCATGCAGGTTACACAGGGATGTTCCCATGTAAAAATAGCCCTTCAAGACAGTCTGAGGGTCTGGTATCTGGAGGAAGAACCCCCAGAGCATTTAGCCTTGAAGGTCAGTGGGGCTTGAGTGCAGGAGCTCCACAGAGCTGGGGGAAACAGAGACTCCACTCTTGGAGGGTGCACACAAGGTCTCACATGCAGGAACTACTGTCCTGCAGGCTGCAGAAAGGAGACCACAAAACCAGAACAAAATGAGACAACAGAGAAATATGTTAGAGATGAAGCAATGAGATAAAAACCTACAAGAACAACTAAATGAAGAAGAGATAGGTAATCTTTTGAAAAAATAATTCAGAGTAATGATAGTAAAGATGATCCAAAATCTTGAAAAAGAATGGAGGCACAGATTGAGAAGATACAAGAAGTGTTTAACAAGGAACTAGATGATTTAAAGAAGAAACAGAGGTGAACAATGCAATAACTGAAATAAAACACTAAGAGGACTCAAGAGCAGAATAACTGAGGAAGAAGAACGAATAAGTGAGCTAGAAGACAGAGTGGTGGATATTGCTGCCACAGAACAGCATAAAGAAAAAAGAATGAAAAGAAATTAGGACAGTCTCAGGGACCTCTTGGACAATATTAAACGTACCAACATTCACATTATATTGGTCCCAGAAGGAGAAGAGAAATAGAAAGGGCCTGAGAAAATATTTGAAGATATTATAGCAAAAAACTTGCTAACATAAGAAAGGAAACACTTACTCAAGTCCAGGAAGTGCAGAGTCCCATGTACCAAGGAGGAACATACCAAGACACATATTAATCAAACTGACAAAAATTGAAGACAAAGAAAAATCATTAAAAGCAACAATGGTAAAGCAACAAATAACATACAAGAGAATCCCCATGAGGTTATCAGCCGATTTTTCAGCAGAAACTCTGCAGGTCAGAAGGGAGTGGCATGACATGTTTAAAGTGATGAAAGGGAAAAACCTACAACCAAGAATACTCTACCCAGCAAAGCTCTCATTCAGATTCAACAGAGAAATCAAAAGCTTTACAGACAAGCAAAAGCTAAGAGAATTCATCACAACCAAACCAGCTTTACAACAAATGGAGCTTCTGTAGGTGGGAAACAGACCAGCAACTTAAAGCAACCTTGTACATATAAAGCCTGCTATATTGAAACCTAATGGTAACCACAAGCCAAAAATCTACAATAGATACACATACAAAAAAAGAAAAAGCAACCAAAAACAACACTAAAGATGGTCATCAAACCACAAGAGAAGAGAAGAAAAGAGTAAGGGAAGAAAAAATACCTACAAAAACAAACCCAAAACAATTGAGAAAATGGCAATAGGAACATACATATTGTAAATTACCTTAAATGCAAATGTATTAAATGCTGCAACCAAAAGACATAGAGTGGCTGAATGGATACAAAAACAAGACCTGTATACATGCTGTCTACAAGAAACCCACTTCGGACCTAGGGAAACATAGAGATGGAAAGTGAGGGGATGGAAAAAGATATTCCATGCAAATGGAAATCAAAAGAAAGCTGAAGTAGCAATACTCATATCAGACAAAATAGACTTTAAAATAAAGACTGTTACAAGGTACAAAGAAGGACACCACATAATGATCAAGGGATCAATCCAAGAAAAAGATATAACAATTGTAAATATATGTGCACCCAACATAGGAGCACCTCAATATATAAGGCGAATACTCATAGCCATAAAAGGGGAAAGTGACAGTAACACAATAATAGTGGGAGACTTTAACACCCCAATTACAATGGACAGATCATCCAGACAGAAAATTAATAAATGAAATATTAGACCAGATAGACTTAAATGATATCTATAGGACATTCTATCCAAAAGCAGCAGAATACACTTTCTTCTCAAGTGCACATGGAACATTCTCCAGGACAGATCACATCTTGGGCCACAAATCAAGCCTCAGTAAATCTAGGAAAATTGAAATCATATCAAGCATCTTTTCCAACCACAATGCTATAAGATTATAAATCAATTACAGGAAAAAAAACTGTAAAAAATACAAACACATGGAGGCTAAACAATATGTTACTAAACAACCAATGGATCACTGAAGAAATCAAAAAATACCCAGAGACAAATGACAACGAAAACACGACAATCGAAAACCTGTGGGATGCAGCAAAAACAGTTCTAAGAGGGAAGTTTATAGCAATTCAATCTTAACTCAGGAAACAAGAAAAATCTCAAACAGTCTAACCTTACACCTAAAGCAACTAGAGAAAGAAGAACCAAAAAAACCCAAAGTTAGTAGAAGGAAAGAAATCATAAAAATCAGAGCAGAGGTAAATGAAATAGAAATGAATAGCAAGGATCAATTAAACTAAGAGCTGGTTCTTTGAGAACATAACAAAATTGATAAACCTTTAGCCAGACTCATCAAGAAAAAGAGGGTGATTACTCAAATCAATAAAATTAGAAATGAGAAAGAAGTTACAGCTGACACCACAGATCATAAGAGACTACTAAAAGCAACTGTATGCCAATAAAATGGACAATCTAAAAGAAATGGACAAATTCTTCTAAAGCTACAACCTTCCAAGACTGAACCAGAAAGAAATAGAAAATATGAACAGATGAATCATAAGTACTAAAATTGAAACTGTGATTTTAAAACTTCCAAAACAAACAAAAGTCTGACCAGATAGCTTCATGAGTGAATTCTATCAAACATTTAGGGAAGAGTTAACACTTATGCTTCTCAAACTATTCCAAAAAATTGCAGAGGAAGGAATACTGCCAAGCTCATTCTATAATGCTACCATCACATTGATTCCAAAACCAGACAAAGATACCACAATAAATGAAAATTACAGGCCAATATCACTGATGGCCATAGACGCAAAAGTCAACAAGTTACTAGCAAGGAAAATCCAACATCACATTAAAAGGATCATACACCGTGATCAAGTGGGCTTTATTCCAGTGATGATAAGAAAGAATGAAAGATCAGAAAGAGAAATTAAGGAAACAATTCCATTTACCATCACATCAAAAAGAGTAAAATACTTAGGAATTAACCTACCTAAGAAGGCAAAAGACCTCTACTTAGAAAACTATAAGATACTGATGAAACAAATCAAAGGTGACACAAACAGATGGAGAGATATACCATGTTTCTTGGTTTGGAAGAATAAATATTGTCAAAATGACTATACTACCCAAAGCAATCTACAGATTCAATGCAATCCCCTATCAAATTACCAATAGCATTTTTCACAGAATTAGAGCAAAACATTTTACAATTTGTATGGAAACACAGAAGACCCCAAATAGCCAAAGCAATCTTGAGAAAGACAAATGGTCTGGAGGAATCAGGTTCCCTGGCTTCAGATTATACTACAAAGCTACAGTAATCAAAACAGTATGGTACTGGCACAAAAACAGAAATAGATCAATGGAACAGTATAGGAACTCCATAGTGCCATACACCTATGGTCACCTAATCTATGACAAGAGAGGTAAGAATATACAATGGAGAAAAGGCAGCCTCTTCAATAAGTGGTGCTGGGAAAACTGGACAGCTACATGTAAAAAAATGAAATTAGAACACTCCCTAACACCATACACAAAAATAAACTCAAAATGGATTAAAGACCTAAATGTAAGACTGGATACTTTAAAACTCTTAGAGGAAAACATTGGCAGAATACTCTGTCATAAATCACAGCAAGATCTTTTTTGGCCCTCAACTCCTAGAGTAATGAAAATAAAAACAAGAAGAAAGAACCTAATTAAACTTTAAAGCATTTGCATAGCAAAGGAAACCATAAACAAAACAAAAAGACTACCCACGGTATGGAGAAAATATTTGCAAATGAAGTGACAGACAAGGGATTAATCTCCAAAATATATGAACAGCTCATGCAGCTCAATATCAAAAAACCAAAGAACCCAATCGAAAAATGGGCAGAAGACCTAAATAGACATTTCTCCAAAGAATACACACAGATGGCTAAAAAGTACATGGAAATATGCTCAACATCACTAATTATTAGATAAATGCAAATCAAAACTACAATGCAGTATCCACCTCAACACCAGTCAGAATGGCCATCATCAAAAAATCTAGAAACAATAAATGCTAGAGCAGGTGTGGAGAAAAGGAAACCCTCCTATACTGTTGGTGGGAATGTAAATTGGTACAGCCACTCTGGAAAGAGTATGGAGGTTCCTTAAAAAACTAAAAGTAGAACTACCATATGATCCAGCAATCCCACTCCTGGGCTTATATCTGGAGAAAACCTTAATTCGAAAAGATACGTGCACCCCAGTGTTCATTGCAGCACTGTTTACAATAGCCAGGACATGGAAGTAACCTAAATGACCATGACAGAGGAATGGATAAAGAAGATGTGGTGAATATATATATATATATATATATATATATATATATATATATATATATATATATATATATATATACACATACATACATACATACAATGGAATATTACTCAGCCATAAAAAAGAATAAAAATAATGAATGCTCTTTGCAGCAACATGGATGGACCTAGAGATTGTCATACTGAGTTAAGTAAGAGATAGACAAATATCATTTGCTTACATGTGGAATCTTAAAAAAATGGTACAAATGAACTTATTTACAAAATAGAAATAGAGTCACAGATGTAGAAAATAAACTTATGGTTACCAAGGGGGAAAGCGGGGGAGGGATAAAATGGGAGATTGGGATTGACATATATACACTACTATATATAAATTAAATAACTAATAAAGACCTAACATGTAGCACAGGGAACTCTACTCAATACTTTGTAATGACTTATATGAGAAAAGAACTTAGAAAAGAGTGGATTTATATGTATAACTGATTCATCTTTCTGTAACTCAAGAAACTAACACAACATTGTAAATCAACTATACTCCAGTAAAAATTAAAAAAAAAACAACACCTTAATCTGTTTATTTCCCATTTGCCTGCAAGCTCCTTGGAGTTAGTGACCCTTTTCCTCTTTGTATTTCCCAGTACCCAGCATGGTTCCCAGCACACATCTGAAGTGTTAAATAAATATTTTATGTATGAATGAATGAAAGAGGTATAACCCTCTGGGACTGTTAGCGTGAAGGAACTCAAATAGAACTAGAAACTGAACTGAGATGTTAAGGTATACAGAGGAGGCTGAATAATATTACAGACAGAATCCTGTAACTTTGGAGTTAAAAAGAATACAATTGAATCCTGCCCCCTTCGGGTTTTTTGGTTATGTGATCTAGGAATTTACTTAGATTTTCTGAATCTCAGTTTTCTCATCTGTAGAACTGAAATAATACTGAGTTACCCTTAATAACTATTGAAAGGATTGAATGTGATGGTGTAGCTGGCAGCACTGAGCACAGTGCTGGTCACCCAAGTATGCAAAAACAGTTGTTGTGGTTGGTTTTATTGTTGCTGTTATGGTTTTCCTGTGGCACTTATTTCTCTGGTCTCTGCCTGCACTGGAACCTGCAGGTTTTCCTGTGTTCATATTCTCTTCACAGGCAGTGAGGATGGACATCTACAGAACTCCCAGCCCCCACACACATGGCATCTGTCAGGTTTCCTCCTCATCTAATCATGTCTTATACATACCTTGCCCAGGTGCCTAAACATGAGCCATTCAGTCAGTATGTCTTTATGCTGTCAGAGGACCCCTGAAGTTTCTCAGTGTTCATGGGGAGACTCTTTCTTTCCTTTCCAGACTCCTCCACTGAATATAAATTTCTCACATTGTTACACAACAGCAGTCCCACCTTGTACTCTGGTACTATGGAAATTCAACAGGAGAGGGAGGAAGAGAGAGAGGGAGAGAATGAATGTGTGTTTGTGTCCATGTGTGAATACTGACATGCAGATACCATAACTTCCACATAGACTGTGGCTTTCCTCTTCACTGAAGCATCATGATGACTGATATCTGAGATGGATATGTTGTTATCCTCTAGAACAGCCTCCCTTTCCAGCAGTCCTCTCTCCACTCCCCAAATCACACCCACTTTACATAGTACTTCTACCTCAATTCTCATCTCTCATTTGTTTTCATTCATTGCTACCTCAGCAAGGCCATTTGCCACAAAGCTTATGTTTTGCCATTTTGAAACTTTCTGTTGAAACATTATTACACATCAGACATAAAGGCAATGTCACATTAGAAAGAAGTTCTAGTTTCTTAAGGAACCTCCATACTGTTCTCCATAGTGACTGCACCAATTTACATTCCCACCAACACTGTAGGAGGGTTCCCTTCTCTCCACACTCCAGCATTTGTTTGTGGATTTTTTTGATGATGGCCATTCTGACTGGTGTGAGGTGATATCTCATTGTAGTTTTGACTTGCATTTCTCTAATAAATAGCGATTTTGAGCATCTTTTCATGTGCCTCTTTGCCATCTGTATGTCTTCTTTGGAGAAATGTCTATTTAGGTCTCCTGCCCATTTTTTGATTGGGTTGTTTGTTTTGATGATATTAAGCCACATGAGCTATTTGTAAATTTTGGAGACTAATCCATGTGATCCTGCAATCCCACTCCTGTGCATATACCCCCAGAGAAAAACAAGGTCCAAAAGGATATATGCACCTCACTATTCATTGCAGTGCTGTTTACAGTAGCCAAGACATGGACGCAACCTAAATGTCCATCAACAGAAGAATGGGTAAAGGAGATGTGGTACATAAATACAATGGAATATTACTAAGCCATTAAAAAGAATGAAATAATGCCATTTGCAGCAACATGGATGGACCTAGATATTGTCATACTGAGTGAAGTAAATCAGACAGAGAAAGAGAAATATGGTATGATATCGCTTATATGTGGGATCTAAAAAAAATGATAGAAATGAACTTATTTACAAAACAGAAACAGACTCACAGACTTAGAGAATGAAGTTATGGTTATGGGGGGAAGGGTGGGGGGAGGGATCATTAGGGAGTTTAGGATTGACATGTACACACTGCTATATTTAAAATAACCAACGAGGACCTACTGTATAGCACAGGGAACTCTGCTTAACATTATGTGACAACCTAACTAGGAAAAGGATTTGAAAAAGAATAAATACATGTATATGTATAACTGAATCACTTTGTTGTACACCTGAAGCTAACACAACATTGTTAATCAACTGTACTCCAATACAAAATAAAAAGTTAAAAAAAATGTTCTAAGGAGAGCCTCACTCCATTATCTTCCTTAGGCTGCCACGTTCCCCCACCCCAATGTGTGGATGGCAGACATTGTTAATTAATCACACTCTTTCTTGTGCAGTCTGTCTCTGTGCAGTACTGCAAGAATTCACCCCTGAGCAACTGGCCCTGGCAAACGAGGAAAAGACTATGGGCCAAACCTGGGCTTGCTAAGTCCTTTTAGCACCTCTGTGTTCAGTCTCCACTAAAGAGTGGGAAATAGATTTCTCTTATAAAAGAGTCCTGGGCTTCCCTGGTGGTGCAGTGGTTAGGAATCTGCCTGCCAATGCAGGGGACACAGGATCGAGCCCTGGCCGGGGAAGATCCCGCATGCCGTGGAGCAACTAAGCTCGTGCTCCACAACTACTCAGCCTGAGCTCTACAGCCCGCAAGCCACAACTACTGAGCCCACGTGCCACAGCTACTGAGGCCCGCACGCCTAGAGCCTGTGCTCCACAACAAGAGAAGCCACGACAATGAGAAGCCCGCTCACTTCGCTCAACAAAGAGTAGCCCCCGCTCACCGCAACTAGAGAAAGCCTGCACACAGCAACGAAGACCTAACAGAGCCAAAAATAAATAAATAAGTAAATTTATTTTAAAAAGTGAATAAATAAAAATAAAAGAGTCCTGTTTCCATGACTTGCTTTGAGGTGAGGTCCTTGACATCACATTCATGTTGGAAGGTTCTTTTGAGCAATAGCATTCAGTTTTAGTCTTCAGGAGAAACAAAGGAAAATAAAAGAACGCTATGAACAGTAGTTTAATACAATATGTCCAGCACATGTCAGTTATGGTAACCACCAGCCACAGGTGGCTATTTAAGTTTAAGTTAAAACTAAATAAAGTTAAACATTCATTTCCTCAATTGCACTAGCCCCAGCTCAAGTGCTTTTGGCCACTGTACTGGACAGCGTAGGTAAAGAAAATGTCCATCAACACACATATTTCTACTTGGCAGCACTGAACTAAAGTTGTGTTCTGTATCCCCAAAACACACGATTCTGTCCTATGCCAACTAAACAAAAGCCTGTTAATGCTAGGATGTTGTTCAAAGCAGAAGCAAGTCTTAAACGAGGTGCAGGAGCAGAACAAGACCCATCAGTATATCCATTACCATGCTTTTTCAAGGAAATTGGCTTCTGGCTTCATATACTGTCTATAGTTTCTCCTGTTGAACATAAAAATAATGTTGCTCCTTTTTGCTTTTAAATTTAGCCACATATATGAGACCAGAAGCACAAAATCCACTTTGTGAGCCCCCAGCTTCCTGTTAGCATGACATTAATGGAAGAATCCACCCTGTGATTATATTAAAAAGGGAAAATAACTGAACAAAAGAAGACTGGGATTTGATCTTTTTACTGGGTAAATTTAGTTGCCTGAGAAACAGGAGGAAATTATTTCAGTGCCAAAATAATAAAACATCATCTGAATTTGCTTTTTCTCTCTCATTCGGGATCTTTAGTTGCCTTTGGTGTGGTAGGAAAAGGAGTGGCTGTAACAGGGAGGAGACAGTTATTCATACAATTTCCTTTGACATTTTGTTCATGTTTCACTTTTAAAATTTTGTCAGCCTTTGTAGTCGTCCAGTTAAATTTGTATATCCAGTTCTTCTCCTAAAAATGGGTGACATTTGAGTGCTATAAAATTAATAGGAATGTGATGCAATGGACATAATTGCTTTCTAGAAAAATCTCATGTTTATGACTCATTGTCAGAGATACAAATGTGAGACCGGAAGTTCCTAGAACATCGATACATCTGATTCCTTATGTACATTTTCCCAAGAAAGCTCTTTTTCAGTAAATAGGATCTCTGCTGGATTTTTTTCTTTTGGCCTCTTGGTTGTCTCAAATTAGAAAGTCAGGAAATGACTGAAATAATAATTTACTGCACTTGAATGATTTGGCATAGTATATTTCAAGAAAAACATTCAAGTCCACATATTGTCAATTTTGAATCTTATTCATTAGCACCATGGCCTTTTGTGGTTCATGTGGTTTTATTTCTGGGTTTTCTGGTGGTGTAGCCCCACCAATGATAACTCATCAATGCTCTCTGATGAAATCATCCAGGTAGGGGCACTGAGTTCCCAGACCCCTCAACTTGTTGGTGAGGCTACCGTTACAAAGAGTTCCAAAAGTGACTTGGGCTGCTTTGAGAGTAAGGGGAAGAAAGAAAAGTGAATTTTTAAAGGCTGCTAGAGCACAATCTCATTAATGTACATAGTACACCTTAGAGATTTTATTAAGATTGGAACGGGTTTTAAGTTTGCCTTTGCATGATCTAGAAGGAAAATAATTTTTAATCTAATTGAGTGTAAATCATTTTATAAGAAATGGTCAAAAACACAGATTGTGGAGTCCATTAGACCCAGGCTTGATTCCTGACTCTGTCACTTGGCAGCTGTGATTTAACCACCATGAGTCTTACTTTTACATCTATGAAGTGGGGCTGGCAATACTTATCTCAAGAGACTGTCTCAAGAATTCAGTGAAACACTGTCTGTGTAGTTTGTTATTGGTGTCGTTAGTATTAGTGGCTCAGAAAACAAGCTATTTTTAAAAGAGATTTATAGAGCATCATAGGCTTTTCTCCCTTTTTGGCCCTCGTGGGAAGATTCAGTGTTTGTGCTGCCAAACTGGGAGCCGAGGGGGCCTGAGCAGGATGCATCATGATTAAAGCTGTGAGAGGAAGGGAACCAGAGAGCAGGTTAATTTATAAAATAAAGGGTTCTCTATGAAGGAAAAAATAATAAGGAATCTAAAAGTTTCAAGGACTGAGAGAGAAGGGTGCTGGAATTTTGGGGGGATAGACAGAAAGAGGGAGAGGCAGTACAGTGTGACACTCAGGGGAACCAGAGAAGTCAGGAACATTTGGGCAAGTGTTGTGTGGTGTAAGTCCCCAGTTGCCCCTTTTATTGAGAGTCTTCTTTTTTAAAAAAAGTTTTAAAATTGAAGTATAGTTGATTTACAATGTTGTCTTAATTTCTACTATACAGCAGAGTGATTCAGTTATACATGTATACTTTTTTATATCCTTTTCCATAATGGTTTATCACAGGATATTTAATACAGTTCCTTGTGCTATATATAGTAGGACCTTGTTGTCTAACCATCCTATATATAAGAGTTTGCATCTGCTAATCCCAAACTCCCAATCCATCCCTCCCCCATCCCCTCCCCCTTGGCAACCACAAGTCGGTTCTCTGTGTCTGTGAGTCTGTTTCTCTTTTGTAGGTAAGTTCATTTGTGTTATACTTTAGATTCTACATATAAGTGATATCATATGGTATTTGTCTTTCACATTCTGACTTACTTCACTTAGTATGATAATCTCTAGGTCCATCCATTTTGCTACAAATGGCATTATTTCATTCTTTTTTATGGCTGAGTAGTATTCCATTGTGTGTGTGTGAACACACACACACACACACACACACACATCACATCTTCTTTATCCATTCATCTACTGATGGATTTCCACATCTTGGCTACTGTGAATAGTGCTGCTATGAACATTGGACCTCCATACTGTTCTCCATAGTGGCTGCACCAATTTACATTCCCAACAACAATGTAGAAGGGTTCCTTTTTCTATTGAGAGTCTTCTTAAGTAGCTATCCCACAGGGAGGAGAGTGGAGCAGAGTGGTTAAGAGCCTAAATTCTGGACCTGGAGTTCTAGGTTCAAATCCTTATTCATCACACTTGGCTGAATAGTTGTTTTACTTCTCTAAGCTGCAGTTTCCTTCCTGTGAAACGATTCTCCTGGGATCTCATGACTTCATATTGAGTGCTTGGCAGATATATAAGAGCTTGATAAATGTTACATGAACTCAGTGGTATCCTTTTTAAAAAGGACAATAATCGTTTTCATTATTCTTCTGAAGACATTATGAGGCTTAATTCATTTAATTCTCAGGAAAACTCTACAAGTCAGGAGCTATTATTATTCCCATTTCACATGTGATAAAACTGAGGCACAGAGGAGTCAAGTAACTTGCCCAAACTCATACACAGGGAGTAGCAGAGTTTGGGTTAGCCTCAAATATTCTGATGCTGGATCCATACTCTTGTCTTCTATACCATCTACATCCCATATGTGAGCATCTGGTCTTCAGATGAACAACTTCTAGGGCAGTTTGCCTTGTTTTATAAATGCTTGGTTTGTACTCAACAACCTTGCCTCTCAAAGTGTGGTCCATAGGCAGCAGGATCAGTGACACGTGGGAGCAGAGTCTCAGGCTCCACTCCAGGCTCTTGTAACAGGAACTATGTCTTAACAAGCTCCCCGCGTGATCCATGATCGTGCACAGCCTGAGAAGCTGCTCCAGGATGTGAACATGTAGGAGATGGGCTGTCTCATTAGTGTCCAGCGCCATGCTTGCCGCCTAAGAATAAATTTACTTTTGATCTAACAGTAGATCAGGAAACGTTGAATAGGAAATAAATTCAGAAGTTGAGGGAACAATACCTGGTTTCTCCTCAGCTGAGTGAATGATGCTTGGGGCCTCTGGATCCACTGCAGCACCAGGCACATAGCAGACGCCCTGTCATATTTCTTGCATTGATATGGAAATGTGTGATAGAGACATCCAGCATAGCAGCCTTCCTGGATGTGCAGTGACGTTTAAAAAGGCCAAATAATGCCGGAGCAAGCAGAACAGAGATTGTGCAGTTATTCTTTTTTTACATCTTTATTGAAGTACAATTGCTTCACACTGCCATGCCAGCTTCCGCTGCACAACAAAGCGAATCAGCCTTATGCACACACATATCCCCACATCCCCTCCCTCTCCCACCCTCCTAGGTGGTCACAAGGTACCGAGCTGATCTCCCTGTATGCGCTTATTCTTAACATAGCTTTAAGGCAAGCTGGTCCCCTGTGAACCCGAGCTGATTCTCTTTCCTCTTGAGCTCTCTATTGTCTTGGCGTTGTTTTCAGCTCATTCAGAAACTAATTAAGTTTCAGGATCAATTTGTCCTGTTAGAGAGTGTTGATATGCTAAAGGAGTGGTTTTTTATAACTTAAATTATCCAAGTGAAAGGACAATTATAATTTGCTTCTAAAATTGGCCAAAAGTCAGCTTTCATCAAAATAATTCTCAGCAGACTTCAGTCTCTGTAAAACCAGGCTATTGTATGAAAGGCAACAAAAGGATTTAAATAGGCCATGGAAAATGTATTGATAATCTGGCCATATTAATCCTGTCTTTTAACAGAGTGTGAAATTACTTGTTTACTCCACTTATCTGGAGCCGGATGTAGCTGATCACTGGTTGACAGAAACGTAGTTTGTGATCACCTTTCAGCAGTGAGCTTCAGCTGGGCCAAGGCCAAACAGTCTGAATTCACTGGCCTATATACCATCTCCAAAATCAAGGTCAGGACTGCTGCTACCTCTGGACAGCCAGAGGAACTCCTGATCTCCAATATGTCCATCTAGGTGTGCCTTTCATTTGTGCATGGACATAGCCTATATCCTGTCCCCCCAAAAGTCAGGATTTGTAGTGGTTTCATCACCAATCTACAAATATTATCAAGGCGAACACTATTGGGGTAAAGTATAAGAAGTAGTCCCTGATCTAAAGGAGACTAACCACTGTGGTGAAATAGACCCTGTTGATGCTCTGCCCAATTCCACTTTATCAAGTTAGTGTATCCATCCCCCAGTGCCCAGTGGATATGAGTGTTGGCTGTGAATGTTTCACAGCTGTGCTTTTTCTGGAGACTTGACTGATTGTTCTCAGCCAGTGGGTGACAGGGACCAAACCTAAGGACTTATGCCAGCCCAACCCTAGAATGAGTGTAAGCCTGAAGGAGCCAAAGGAAGAAACAGTACTCCCAAAGTGAAGTGAGAACCTTGGAGATGGAGTTGCCTTTCAGGACCTGGGTCATATAGGGGTTTGGCTCACAGTTCTGGAGGCTGGACATCCCAATCAGAGTTACAGCGTGGTTGGGTGAGGGCTCTCTTCTTACTGTGTTCTCACATGGCAGAAGGGCCCGGGGAGCTCTGTGGTCTCTCTTGTAAGAACACTAATGCCATTCATGAGGGTTCCACCCTCAGACCTAATCGCTTCTCTAAGTCTCCACCTCCTAATCTCACCACCTTCAGGGGTTAGGATTTCAGCATATGAATTTTGTGGGGGGACACAGACATTCAGACCATAGCACAGGAGGCTAGCCAACAGTGAGCTGTCATTCAGTGGAGGTCAGCCTCTTAGGTCCTTGAGCAGAAGAAGAAGGGGGGGGTGAAATCGATGAAAAAAGGAGGAATAAATAATGACCACCCTTTGACAATCATAAACTTTCTTCTCTCTTCTAGTCCAACCATTGATTAATTTTTATCAAATGATTATTTCATCATGTCTATTTTCCCAGCTCTAAATCCTCCAAGTGTTTGCCTAAAAGAATGGTTCATAAAAAATTTTAGATCATATACCCCACTGGTTTTAAAAAAGTCTCTGAACATGTGCCCCAATTTCTTTTGTTAATTCATTTATAAACGATTTAAATTTACTACCAGCTAATATCTCAGAGTACTATGTACACTTACAGTTTAGGATATATCATTCATGGTTATGGCATAAATCCATATTTTGAGAAGCTTTCCTAATAGTTTTAAATTATTTTAGACAGCTTTTGGCCTATGTGATCAGATTGTCACTTATATTTTACTATCTGCCTTCTGATCGGCTAATGTGTATGAATCCTCAGACAAACTACTGATTTGAGAGGTGGTTTTGTGCTCTTAGGTGGAGAGTGTTATGCCCAGACTGTGTGGGCTGCAAAGAGAATGTATTTAAGGGGTCAAGTAGAATCTTAATCCTGGAGTAATAGCAAGAAAATCGAAGAGAGTTCCAGTTGGCAGTGGGAGAATGAGTGATTTAATCTTGAGAGCAGTCAGATTACAATAATAATAGCTCTACTTTTGAAGCATCTACTGTATACCTGGCATTGTGCTAAGCACTTTACATGTATTATTTCATCTGCCCTTCATAGCAACTCTTCAAGGTAGGTATTACTACAAGAGAGGTTAAGAACCCTGTTCAAGGTTACATAGTGAGTGAAGGAGCCAGGATTTGACCCTGGAAGGAACTGTATGTCTCCTTGACAGTCTTTTTTCCATTACATACCACAATTAATACTTGGCATTAGAGCAGGTGTTCCATTCTATAGGCAAGCTTGTGTTATACAGAAAGGAGTCAGTGGGTCCTGGATGAAAGGAGCCAGCCTGAAAAGCCTCCCATCTCTGTGACATTCTGGAAAAGGCTATGCAGACAGTAAAAAGATCAGTGGTTGCCAGGAGTTAGGGAGAGATGAATAAGTGGAGCATAGAGGATTGTTAGGATGGTGAAACTACTCTGTATGGTACTGTAATGGGGGGGTACACGTTATTATACATTTGTCCAAACTCATGGAATGTGCAACCCCAAGAGTGGACCCTGATGTGAACTATGGACTTTGGGTGATTATGATGAGTCAGTGGAGGTTCACCGATTGTAACAAAGGTAATGGAGGAGGAAGGTGGCATATGGGATATCTCTGAACATTCCTCTGAATTTTGCTATGAACTTAAAATAGAAAATAGTCCTTAAGAAAAAGAGAGAGAGAGAAAGGGGATGGACATGACCATGAGCCTGTAAGGATAGGGCCAGTTAGAAGGGGTAGCAATGCCTCCCAGAGATAGGAAAGGCCACTCAGAACTCAGAAGAGCAGTGTGGAACCAAGGAGCCAACTAATGCTTTGGGAAAGCAGAACTCAGGAAGGATAAGCTGTTCTTATCAAAAAGTTGATAGAGAGTTCACAACATTTTTTCCAACACTGCCTGATACAAAACCATCCTCCTACTAGTCTATTCCTTCTCTGTGCACTTTTTTATAACCTGAAGTTCACATATGCTCTGCCTTCTATTTTGCTCTAATGATTGGTCTGCTCACAATATGTAAAAATAGAGGAACCATCATTTATTAAGCTGTACACTTATGATTTGTGCATTTTCTATATATGAATAAAATTTGTTTAAAAATAGAAAGAATGATTCTGCATGGAGGTTGAAATAAATCAACGATATTGTTATATCCGCTGTTACTTTGTAGATTCAAACAATTCTCCAGCCAGCGTTTTACATATGGTAAAAAATAGCATGGGCTAAAAGATAGAAAACTGGCATTTCAGTATTAGCTCTTCCATTAGAATAACTGTGTGACACGGGCAAGGTTCCAATCCCCTCTCAGCTTGGATTTTCTTGTATGTAAAAAAACAAATGTCCCCAAATCCCTATTAATATTCAGTATGATAGAGGATAGAGCAACTCTCACCCTCAGACTAATCCCACAGCACATATTGAAAGAGAATCCCAACTCCTTCCAACTGCAAACTCCCCTTACCTGATATTTTAGAGCAGAGACTGGGAAACATTTTCTGAAGAGGTCAGAGAGTAGGTATTTCAGGCTTTGCAGGCCATGCAGCCTCTGTTGCAAATACTCTGGGCTGCAGTCTATTAAGGCAACCACACACAATATGTAAATGCATGACCAGGCCTGTGTTCCAACAAAACTTTATGTATCAAAGCAGGTGGCAAGCCAGATTGGGCACACAGGCCATAGTTTGTCCACTTCTGTTCTAGGAGATAAATTTCTGGTATTCAGTGCAACTTCCCTTCAGCATATATAGGGAAAAACATGTGTTCATAATAACTAGATAAATAGGGAACTAGAGAGTTGGAATGTGGAAGGGAGGGAGGGCAGAGAGCCTTGTGATGGAGCATTGGGAGAGAAAATTCCAGTGACATCTGCCATGAGGGAGGGGCATTGTCAGGTTGGAAAAGGTTGCCTTTGGCATGGAGCTAGCTGCTAAGTTTGGAGAGACCAGCTGGTGTGTGTGTGTGTGTGTGTGTGTGTGTGTGTGTGTGTGTGTGTGTGTGTGTGTGTGTGTGTGTGTGTGTGTGTGTTTAAGAGGTTATGGTGTACGCAAACCTAGCATGGTGCCAGATACCAAGGGGACTCACTGAATATTTGTGGAAGAAGGGAAGGGAGAAGGATGGATTATCCTCATTTTATAGATGAAGAAATTCCACTGTGGGACACCAATGCCGTTTCTCATAGGGAATCTACAGGGAAACGGAATTTCATGAGAAGGATATTGATTTCACCCCTGAGAGGCTCTGTCGATGTCCTTACAGGCCCAGCCCTCCTCTGAGAAGGAGAGTGTTGGAGGGTTCTGGGGGTTCCCTGTAGCCCTGGGCCTTGGTGATGCAAAGTGTCATTGAAAGGTGACCATGTGAGGACAGGAAGGAGGCCTGCAGTACTTACTTGTGGCTGCTGTTTCCATGGTTTAGGCTTTGTGCTGTCCTTCAAATGGTCACAGTCACATTTCTGACGTGGTAGCAGGAGCAGGGAAGGGAAAGGAGAGAATGGACTAATGCACTTGAGGCAGGAGATCAGATGCTGGGTCTCTCTTGGACTTGGTTTGCTGAAGGCATCTTGAGAAATGGAGCCAGGGTTTGGGGAAGGGAAATTTGGACTGTTTCTTCAGGTCAGACAATGTCCTTCTCTGTGCCATCACACAGAAGGAAAAGAAGAGCTGGATTTGGGAGGAATCTGAACAACTTGGAATGTGACTAAACTGATTAACCAACAACTCTGTAAAATTTCACACAAGCCATGCACTTAATATAGAACTGGATTACAGTTTGCAGTCTGTTGCACTAATTCGTTAATATTATTTCACAGACTAAAAATTTTACTATGCAAATGTATGCAAATCATATAAGAAAATAGTGCTCTTAGCCAAGTGCATTAGCACCTATTGGGTATTTTGGTTGTTTTTTCTTTTGGTTTTGTTTGTTTGTTTGTTTCACTGGAACCCTGACCCTGCTGTGGAAAGCCAGATAATTAATATATTCAGTACTCGATAGTGTGTGTTGAACATTTTCCTGAAGGGTGCCTGGGAAGCTTTTTCCTTTGAAAAATACTGTGGTGATTGGCATGTGTTTTTTCCTCTTTTTCTTGCCTAAAACAGAATGAAGAAGATGAGCAACATTTATGAGTCAGCTGCCAATACACTGGGAATCTTTAACAGCCCCTGCCTGACCAAAGTTGAGCTGCGTGTGGCATGCAAAGGCATTTCCGACAGAGATGCCCTTTCCAAACCAGACCCCTGTGTCATCCTCAAGATGCAGTCCCACGGGCAGTGGTTCGAGGTAGGCATGTCCAGTGAAATGGACAGAAGCATGGCGGGAGGAGTGATTTGAAAATATTTTGGCATTTCCTGTCTTCAGGTCGTTTATTTCGGTGAGATGGAAAATTCTAGAAATGAATATGATCACATTTCTGTTTATATCATGATTTTTATTTATTTAAAAAATTTTTATATTATATTGGAGTATAATTGATTAACAATGTTGTGATAGTTTCAGATGCACAGCAAAGTGATTCAGTTATACATATACATGTATCTACTCTTTTCCAAATTCTTTTCCCACTTATGTTATTACAGAATATTGAGCAGAGGTCCCTGTGCTATACAGTAGGTCCTTGTTGGTTATCTGTTTTAAATATAGCAGTGTGTACATATCAATCTCAAACTACCAGTCTATCCTGCCCCCATACCCTTTTCCGTGCTAATCATAAGTTTATTCTCTAAGTCTGTGAGTCTGTTTCTGTTTGTAAATAAGTTCATTTATATAATTTTTTTTGATTCCACATATGAGTGATATCACGTGATATTTCTCTTTCTCTGTCTGACTTACTTCACTTAGTATAATAATCTCCAGGTCCATCCATATTGCTGCAAATGGCATTAATTAATTATTTTTAATGGCTGAGTAATATTCCATTGTATATATGTACCACATCTTCTTTATCTATTCATCTGTCGATGGACATCAACATCCATATCATGATGTTTTAATACTGTGGATATTTTGACATTTACCCTTAATTTGTGTGCTCACTTTAGACGTAGTAGCCCCTGGGGATGGGCAACAGGGACTGCCTTACAGGGGCCACATCACACATTTATTTTTTGGAGTGAAAACTTAATATTAGCTAAACTTTATTGTTCTAAGTGCTTTATGTAAAATAGCTAATTTTGTCCATACAACAATCCTATGGGGAAACAGACAGGTGAGGAAACAAAGATTAGGTAAGTGGAAAATCTAATATTTCCCAGTCAAGCTCCAGGGCCTGAGCTCTTTATTGCTATTTTATACTTATGGTGGCCATTGGTGTGGTCTTTGGTGGTTTGTGTGGCAATATTGCATGTTGAATTCTGAAGTTGGGTTCTGTTTGTTTATTTAAAAGTTGAAACAAATTGGATGAGGACTGTTTTTAAGTTTTGGGTTGTTTTGTTGTTGTTGTTTTTAATTTTTGTTCTTGGTACGTGGTCTAAGTTAGCAATGTTTTTAAATATCTGGTCTCAGGTGGAAGGCAGGAGAGGGAGGGACAGGGGGTGCAGCCAAGGAAGCAGTTGTTATTGTCTCTAAGGGAACCAGATGCCCAGTGGAATTTGGGTGAGGGGTTTGAATCCATACTGAGTAGATCAAGTGTAGACAAATACCTTGTTTGGATCCCTGAGGATACACTTGAGTCCTTCTTCCATCTGTTTGCAAGGAGCTGACAGGTGCTCCTCTAGGGGCCAATGTCTTCACTCCACAGCAGGAAGAAGGCTCAGAAGACCTCACAGGTAGCATGTTTACTTACTTGTACATATGTGATAAAAGCCACTTCTCTGAAAGGGTGGTTTGATAGAAGTTGGTAAGCAGATGAAATTCAGGTGAGAAGGCAACATAACACGTATGAGGGGACGAGTGACAGATGGCAGATAGGGGATCTTCATTTAACTTCCAGCTCATCCAGGTCTTATATTATAAATATAAAACAGCATTCACAGACATCTTAATGTGTAATGTCTTTTTTTTCCCTTCTAAATATTCTCCATGACTTTGTTGGTGGGCTTTACTGTCTTTTATTTTTTGTTTAACAAAACTAAATGGAATATCTACATTAGGATAATAGGACCGTCTTGGATAATTAGAGGAAAAGACTTCATCTCCTGAGACCCCCCCCTTACATAATTTATTTATTATTTGTATATATTTCTTTTCAGTCTTTTCCTTCTGGCATTCATATTCTTACATGATACTTATCATGCACATAAAATTTTCTTTCCTGATTTTATTACTTAGTAGTATATTTTTTTCCATATTGTTATAATATTCATAATTATAATTTTTAAGACTGCATAATATCCCATCAAGCAGATTTATTTGATCATTTTCCTATTTTTTTCACATTGAAGTTGCTTTCAAAACTACCCTATTTTGGGCTTCCCTGGTGGTGCAGTGGTTGAGAGTCTGCCTGCTGATGCAGGGGACACGGGTTCGTGTCCCGGTCCAGAAAGATCTCACATGCCATGGAGCGGCTGGGCCCGTGAGCCATGGACACTAAGCCTACGTGTCCGGAGCCCGTGCTCCGCAACAGGAGAGGCCACAACAGTGAGAGGCCCGTGTACCGCAAAAAAAAAACACAAAAAAAAACCCACAAAAAACTACCCTATTTTAAATAATGCTGCAGTAAACATCTTTGAGCATAAGACTTTTCCCTTCTTTTTGGATGAGTTCCTAGGAGATAGTCTGTCAAAGTGGAACTAGTGGAACAAAGGATAGGACACTTTGGGGGCTTTTGATACATTTGCCAAATTGCTTTTCCAAAGTGCTTTTCTACAGAGTTACTTAAAGTGTGTTTGCCCACAGCTACCAGCCTGCAAACATTTTGTTACCAGTGCACAATGAGATAAGAAGCTTGTGCCACATTGTAAACTGATTCACTGCTTCCTTCATCTAGAAAGTCTTACTCTTTAAAAGTAGTGTCAGCTGAACTTCCAGCATCCTTAGTGATATGAGTGATTTATACTGTGGAACTTTGAGAAGCACTTCTCTAATAAATTTTAACCTTAAGACTATACATTTAGGATATAGTTTGGAAAACAGAGCCCACACCAGGTAGCTAATAGAAAAGATTTTATTCAATAACTAATAACAAAGGAGTTGGGAATCTTGAGAAACTAAGTAGGAACTGTGAGGAAACCCAGAGATTAACAACAGGAAGCTGCTACTTGACTTAGGGTAGAGCAGTGATATACTGAAGCTAGCTTGTAGAGGCCTGAGAGAGTCAATTGTTAAATCTTCAGGAATTTTGCTAGCCTGGGTATAAGTATTTACACTGCAGACATTGGCAAACATTTCAAATCAGAACTTTCTCCCCACCAAGAGAACCGGTTGCTAAGCATTTACCAGCACACCACTGGGAGAGAGGGACAAAAGAAGGTGTTAGTACCAGCTGGGCCATCGAGCAGAAGCTGGATCTGTGGAAGGAGGGCCTATCTAATGGTAGCCAGCAAGGTAGAGGAGATGCAGGTAATGCTGGAAACGTTGCCTGAAAGGGAGATGAGGAAGGGGTTGTCATCTCAGGTCTCCCATCCATGCCTTCCAGTGACCACACCCCTGGTGGAAGCCAGTTGGCAAGGTTCCAGGGAAGAGTCCAGAACACACTTGAAAGCACAGAGGTAACTGACAAGCACATAGACCTTCTGACAACTCACAGTAACTGGGAGAATCATGTACTCAGTTGTGAAGTAGTGCATATTTATTTAGTGCTAACACCTACTTTTTGGTGCAAGTTCAGTGCGTGGTCCTGTGCTCAAAGTGAGAAGCACCTGACAGTCTATTTAAACCACACACCTACTACCTTCTATGTTTAGTGAAAGCTGGCAAACATGGCCATTGCCCTGGGACATAACTGATGCACATTTTCCTGTATCTGTCCCTTAGAACATGTCTGCAATTACGGAGAGATTTCTATGTGCAGAATTACAGAATTCAGAGAAAGCAATGCAGAAGAGGATTCATGCCAGCTGTGTCAGTTCCTGAGTGTCTTTGTTATGTGAAATCTGGTAAATGACTAAGTGAAGAAAAAACAAAAACCTGAGAGGCTAAACTGATTTGCATAATAAAGAGATTGTTGGGGGTGTAAGGATGAGAGAGAGAAAAACAAGGTGAGCTTCTTTTTCAGAGTTTTGAAGTTTGGCAAAAGAGCCTCTCTGGAGATCAGCACTGTCCACTAGAACTCCCTACAGTGATGGGCATGTTCTCTGCCTGTGCTGGCCAGTAGGTAATCGACAACCAGAGGTGGCCACTGAGCAGTTGAAAGGTGGACTGTATAACTAAGGAATGGAAAAGTTTAATTATTGAATTTTAATTAATTAGAGGGTAAATAAGTAGCTGGTGTGATTTCGGAGTCTCCATGGGTGGTACAGAATTTGGCTGGGTGGGGAAAAGAGGAAAGGGAGTTTGTTAACACATTACTACCATAGGCTGTTGCTTTTATAGCTGAACCTCTTTTGGGGAAGACATACCTAGAGATTGATATTTCTTTGTTATTACTCGTGATTTCTGGCCTGTGCATTTTGTTTTTGTTCTTGTTGTTTGTTTGTTTTTATCTGTTTCATCTTTTTTTTAACATCTTTATTGGCATATAATAACTTTACAGTGGTGTGTTACCTTCTGCTGTATAACAAAGTGAATCAGCTATATGTATACCTGTGTCCCCATATCCCCTCCCTCTTGCGTCTCCCTCCCACCTTCCCTATCCCAGCCCTGTAAGTGGTCACAAAGCATTGAGCTAATCTCCCTGTGCTATGCAGCTGCTTCCCACTAGCTAGCTATACATTTAGTAGTGTATATATGTCAATGCTACTCTCTCACTTCGTCCCAGCTTACCCTTCCTCCACCCCATGTCCTCAAGTCCATTCTCTACGTCGGAGTCTTTATTCCTGTCCTGGCCCTAGGTTCTTCAGAAAGTTGTTTTTTTTTTTTTTTTTTAGATTCCATATACATGTGTTAGCATACGGTATTTGTTTTACTCTTTCTGATTATCTTCACTCTGTATGACAGTCTCTAGGTCCATCCACCTCACTTCAAATAACTCAATTTCATTTTCTTTTATGGCTGAGTAATATTCCATTGTATATATAAGCCACCTCTCCTTTATCCATTCATCTGTCGATGGACACTTAGGTTGCTTCCATGTCCTGGCTATTGTAAATAGAGCTGCAATGAACATTGTGGTACATGACACTTTTTGAATTATGGTTTTCTCAGGGTATATGCCCAGTAGTGGGATTACTGGGTCATATGTAGTTCTATTTTTAGTTTTCTAAAGAACCTCCATACTGTTATCCATAGGTGCTGTATCAATTTACATTCCCACCAACAGTGCAAGAGGGTTCCCTTTTCTCCACACCGTCTCCAGCATTTATTGTTTGTAGATTTTTTCATGATGGCCAATCTGACTGGTGTGAAGTGATACCTCATTGTAGTTTTGATTTGCATTTCTCTAATGATTAGTGATACCAAGCATCCTTTCATGTGTTTGTTGGCAATCTGTATATCTTCTTTGGAGAAATGTCTATTTAGGTCTTCTGCCCATTTTTGGATTGGGTTGTTTGTTTTTTTGATATTGAGCTTCATGAGCTGCTTGTATATTTTGGAGATTAATCCTCTGTCAGTTGCTTCATTTGCAAATATTTTCTCCTATTCTGAGGGTTGTCTTTTCGTCTTGTTTATAGTTTCCTTTGCTGTGCAAAAGCTTTTAAGTTTCATTAGGTCCCATTTGTTTATTTTTGTTTTTATTCCCATTCCTCTAGGAGGTGGGTCAAAAAGGATCTTGCTGTGATTTATGTCCTAGAGTGTTCTGCCTGTGTTTTCCTCCATGAGTTTTATAGTGTGTGGCCTTACATTTAGGTCTTTAATCCATTTTGAGTTTATTTTTGTGTATGGTGTTAGGGAGTGTTCTAATTTCATTCTTTTAAATGTAGCTGTCAGTTTTCCCAGCACCACTTATTGAAGAGGCTGTCATTTTCTCCATTGTCTATTTTTCCCTCCTTCATCAAAGATAAGGTGACCATATGTGCATGGGTTTATTTCTGGGCTTTCTATCCTCTTGCATTGATCTATATTTCTGTTTTTGTGCCATTACCATACTGTCTTCATTACTGTAGCTTTGTAGTATACTCTGAAGTCAGGGAGCCTGATTCCTCCAGCTCTGTTTTTCTTTCTTAAGATTGCTTTGGCTATTTGGGGTCTTTTGTGTTTCCATACAAATTGTGAACATTTTTGTTCTAGGTCTGTAGAAAATGCTATTGGTAGTTTGATAGGGATTGCATTGAATCTGTAGATTGCTCTGGATAGTATAGTCATTTGCACATTGTTGATTCTTCTAACGCATGAACATGGTATATCTCTCCGTCTGTTTGTATCTTCTTTAATTTCTTTCATCAATGTCTTATACTTTTCTGCATACAGGTCTTTTGTCTCCTTAGGTAGGTTTATTCGTAGGTATTTTATTCTTTTTGTTGCAGTGGTAAATGGGAGTGTTCCCTTAATTTCTCCTTTAGATTTTTCATCATTAGTGTATAGGAATGCAAGAGATTTCTGTGCATTAATTTTGTATCCTGCTACTTTACCAAATTCATTGGTTAGCTCTAGTAGTTTTCTGGTAGCATCTTTAGGATTCTCTATGCATTGTATCATGTTGTCTGCAAGCAGTGATGCAGTTTTACATCTTCTTTTTCAATTTAGATTCCTTTTATTTCTTTTCCTTCTCTGATTGCTGTGGCTAAAACTTCCAAAACTATGTTGAATAATAGTGGTGAGAGTAGGTAAGCTTGTCTTGTTCCTGATCTTAGTGGAAATGGTTTCAGTTTTTCACCATTGAGAATGATGCTGGCTGTGGGTTTGTCATATCTGACCTTTATTATGTGGGATAAGTTCCCTCTGTGTCTACTTTCTGGAGGCTTTTTATCATAAATGGGTGTTGAATTTTGTCAAATCTTTTTCTGCATCTGTTGAGGTAATCATATGGTTTTTATCCTTCAGGTTGTTAATATGGTGTAGTACATTGATTGATTTGCATATATTGAAGAATCCTTGCATTCCTGGGGTAAGCCCCACTTGATACTAGTGTATGATCCCTTTAATGTGCTGTTGGATTCTGTTTGCTAGTATTTAGTTGAGGATTTTTGCATCCATGTTCATCAGTGATATTGGCCTGTAGTTTGCTTTCCTTGTGACATTTTGGTCTGGTTTTGGTATCAGGGTGATGGTGGCCTCATAGAATGAGTTTGGGTATGTTCCTCCCTCTTCTATATTTTGGAAGAGTTTGGGAAAGATAGGTGTTAGCTCTTCTCTAAATGTTTGATAGAATTCGCCTGTGAAGCCATCTGGTCCTGGGCTTTTGTCTGTTGGAAGATTTTTAATCACAGTTTCAATTTCATTGCTTGTAATTTGTCTGTTTATATTTTTTATTTCTCCCTGGTGCAGTCTTGGAAGGTTGTGCTTTTCTAAGAATTTGTCCATTTCTTCCAGGTTGTCCATTTTATTGACATATAGTTGCTTGTAGTAATCTCTCATAGTCCTTTGTATTTCTGCAGTGTCAGTTGTTACTTCTCCTTTTTCGTTTCTAATTCTTTTGGTTTGAGTCTTCTCCCATTTTTTCTTGATGGATTGTTTTATCCATTTTGCTTATCTTCTCAAAGAACCAGGTTTTAGTTTTATTGATCTTTGTTATCATTTCCTTCATTGCTTTTTCATTTATTTCTGATCTGATCTTTATGATTTCTTTGCTTCTGCTAACGTTGGGGTGTTTTTTGGTTCTATTTTCTCTAATTGCCTTAGGTTTAAAGTTAGGCTGTTTATTCAAGATATTTGTTGTTTCTTGAGGTAGGATTTCATTGCTATAAACTTCCCTTGTAGAACTGCTTTGCTGCATCCCATAGGTTTTGGGTCATCGTGTTTTCATTATCATTTGTTTCTAGGTAATTTTTGGTTTCCTCTTTGATTTCTTCAGTGATCTCTTGGTTGGCTATTAAATAGTGTATTTTATAGCCTCCATGTGTTTGTATTTTTTACAGATTTTTTCCCATAATTGATATCTAGTCTGATAGCATTGTGATCAGAAAAGATACTTGATATGATTTCAATTTTCTTAAATTTACCAAGGCTTGATTTGTGACCGAAGATATGATCTCTCCTGGAGAATGTTCCATGAGCACTTGAGAAGAATCTGTATTCTGTTGTTTTTGGATGGAATGTCCCATAAATACCAATTAAGTCCATCATGTTTAATGTATCATTTAAAGCTTGTGTTTCCTTGTTTATTTTCATCTTGGATGATCTGTTCATTGGTGAAAGCTAGGTCTTAAAGTCCCCTACTATTATTGTGTTACTGTCGATTTCCCCTATTATGGTCGTTAGCTTTTGCCTTATGTATTGAGGTAGTCCTATGTTGGGTGCATAAATATTTACAATTATTATATTTTCTTCTTGGATTTATCCATTGATCATTAAGTAGTGTCCTTCTTTGTCTGTTGTAATGGTCTTTATTTTAAAGTCTATTTTGTCTGATGAGAATTGCTACTCCAGCTTTCTTTTGGTTTCCATTTGCATGGAATATCTTTTTCCATCCCCTCACTTTCAGTCTCTATGTGTCCCTAGGTCTGAAGTGGGTCTCTTGTACACAGCATATATATGGGTCTTGTTTTAGTATCCATTCAACCAGTCTATGTCTTTTGGTTGGACCATTTAATCCCTTTACATTTAAGGTAGTTATTGATATGTATGTTCCTATTACCATTTTCTTAATTGTTTTGGGTTTGTTATTGTATGTCTTTTCCTTCTCTTGAGTTTCCTGCCTAGAGAAGTTCCTTTAGCATTTGTTATAGAGCTGGTTTGTTGGTGCTGAATTCTCTTAACTTTTGCTTGTCTGTAAAGGTTTTAATTTCTCCATCGAATCTGAATGAGATCCTTGCTGGGTAGAGTAATCTTGGTTGTAGGTTTTTCCTTTTCATCACTTTAAATATGTCCTGCGACTCCCTTCTGGTTTGCAGAGTTTCTGCTGAAAGATCAGCTATTAACCTTATAGGTATTCCCTTGTATGTTATTTGTTGCTTTTCCCTTGCTGCTTTTAATATTTTTCCTTTGTATTTAATTTTTGATAGTTTTTTAACATGTGTGTTAGAGTGTTTCTTTGGATTTATCCTGTATGGGACTCTGTACTTCCTGGACTTGGGTGGCTATTTCCTTTCCCATGTTAGGGAAGTTTTCAACTATAATCCCTTCAAATATTTTCTCAGTCCCTTTTTTTATCTCTTCTTCTTCTGAGACCCTTATAATTCGAATGTTGGTATGTTTAATGTTGTCCCAGAGGTCTCTGAGACTGTCCTCAATTCTTTTCATTCTTTTTTCTTTATTCTGCTCTGTGGTAGTCATTTCTACTATTTTGTCTTCCAGGTCACTTATCCGTTCTTCTGCCTCAGTTATTCTGCTATTGACTCCTTCTAGGGAATTTTTAATTTTATTTATTGTATTGTTCATCATTGCTTGTTTTCTCTTTAGTTCTTCTAGGTCCTTGTTAAACATATCTTGTATTTTCTCCATTCTGTTTCCAAGATTTTGGATCATCTTTACTATGATTACTCTGAATTTCCTCTTCATTTGTTTGGTCTGGTGTGTTTTTACCTTGCTCCTTCATCTGCTGTGTATTTCTCTGTCTCCTCATTTTGTTTAATCTCCTTTTCGCAGGCTGCAGGTTCATAATTCCCATTGTTTTTGGTCTGCCCTGAGTGGCTAAGGTTGGTTTAGTGTGTTTGTAGGCTTCCTGGTGGAGGGGACTGGTGCCTGTGTTCTGGTGGCTGAAACTGGATCTTGTCTTTCTGGTGGGCAGGATCGCATTCGGTGGTGTGTTTTGGGGTGTCTGTGAACTTATTATGATTTTAGGCAGCCTCTCTGCTAATGGGTGGGCTTGTGTTCCTGTCTTGGTAGTTGTTGGCAAAGGGTGTCCAGCACTGTACTTGCTGGTTGTTGAGTGGAGCTAGGTCTTAGTGTTGAAATGGAGATCTCTGTGAGAGCTCTCGCTGTTTGATATTACGTGGGGCCAGGGGGTCTCTCATGGACCAATGTCCTGAACTCAACTCTCCCATCTCAGAGGCTCAGGCCTGACACCCGGCCGGAGCACCAAGCCTCTTTTGGGAAGTCTGAGGCCTTCTGGTAGCGTTCAGTAGGTGTTCTGTAGGAGTTATTCCACCTTTAGATGTATTTTTGATGTATTTGTGGGAAGGAAGGTGATCTCCGCATCTTACTCCTCCACCATCTTGAAGGTCCCTGCCAAAGCAATCTTTGTGGAAGTCCAGGAGTCCAGCAGAGAAGTTCCAGCACAGCCCTTTTGGGAAGTCTGAGGTCTTCTGCCAGCATTCACTATGTGTTCTGTAGGAGTTGTTCCATATGTAGATGTATTTCTGATGTATTTTTGAGGGGGGAGGGGATCTCCACGTCTTACTTCTGCCATGTTGAAGGTCCCCCTGTGCTTTTTGTAATAGCATTATGCCCCTGTTATGCCCTAGTTTACAGCTCAGGTTACTACTGCAATAATTATAACTACCTTCTGATGCCCAGCTCATATGCAGGGGCACTGCTTGCTTTTTAAATGGGCTGTAGCCTGTTTGCAGTGGAAGAGAACAGTTGATTCCTAAAGTGTATCATAAAAATGTAAGGCTGATAGTTAGACTCAAAAGGAACTACAATCCGACCTTCTGTGCTGTTAATGATATTAAGAGTCAGTAAGAATACATAGTAGTTTGTGTCTCTTAATCCCTTTCCCTGATGTTTCCCCTCCCCGCTTCCATCTCCCCACTGGTAACCACTAGCTTTTTCTCTGTATCTGTGAGTCTGTTTTTGTTTTGCTATATACATTCCTTTGCTTTATTTTTTAGACTCCACATGTAAGTGATAACATACAGTATTTGTCTTTCTCTGACTTATTTCACTAAGCATAATTCTCTCTAGGTCCATCCATGTTATTGTAAATGGCAGAATTTCATTGTTTTTTTATGGTAGGGTAGTATTTCTTTGTATATATATACACCACATCCTTTTTATCCATTAAGGATATATGTACAGCACAGGGAGTTGTAGTTATTATTTTTTAGTAACTTTAAATGGAGTATAACCTATCAAAGTACTCAATCCCTTTGCTATAACCCTGAAACTAATCTAATATTGTAAATCAACTGTACTTCAAAAAAGGAGTTGATGAGGATAAATCTGTGTCTCTGAAATACTGGGAATCAATTGTTCTGAAATGTAAAACAGATTGTTGCTCTTTGCAGACCAGCAGGGTTTGGAGTGTATGTTTGAGGGCTGAGGAGATGGAGAGGATGCTTTTTGTTTCCTCTCAGAGTATAAAGATGAGATGGTAAACCTTCTGGTAAATCTTTAATGACCATGATTGTAACTGTCAAAAAGGAAGGAAAGGAAAACTTGTAGCTTGGAAATGCATTCCCAGTGGAGAGTTTCAGACCTATCATTTAATTTCCCTAATTTAATTCATACCCATTTTTAAAATCCCCCTGTACCTGCTCCTGGCCATTTAATGGTGACAGTATGTGGTACAGTTCAGTGTGCTGATAATTTAAAACACATTTTGTCTTCCAGTGAAGGATGGAAATATTTCCCCCTGGCTTCTAGTGAGTGCTGATATTCACTAACTCCCAGGCACTAAACTTCATATGCAAGTGGAATAAATTAACACTTCTCAGGGATTCACAAGGCAAGAGCCCTTATGAACTGGAGCCTTTTATTCAGTTCCCTGGGCACCTGGATGCTCTCCATGAAGCAGAGCTACACTCCTGATACTGTGGCCATTGGCAGAGATCTTGTAGACGGCAGAGTAATTGTTCTCATTGGAAAAAGCCAAATGATTGCCCACACTACTAGAATGTTGCCAATCACCTTTAATTCCAGTTTTCCATTTAATCTTAATACATAGTTATTGAGTTCCTCCATAGGAAGCTCTAAGTAATTCTCAGGATGAATTACCTTTGGATCAATTCCAGATGAAAACATGTTATGATGAATCACATGCTTTGGTGTATTGTTGGTAATAATAATTGTTAGTAATAATTAGTGTGGTTATATCTAACACATTAATTATCAGTGGATGTTAATGCAAGATTATTATTGTTTATAATAATAATGTATCCATATAATACTTTACATTCACAAAGCCCATCTACTTAAATTATTTCATTTACTTCTCATAATAGCCCTGTAAAAAGGTGGTACAGACATTGAAATTAACCCTAGCACGTACTGAGTACTATGTAAAAGACATCTTTTGTGTCCTCAAAGACCTCAGAGTTTAGTAGAATGCAGCCCATCTCAGAGCCAGAGGCCTGGAGCCGTAGATGGTCATGTGAACTTGAGAAAGGGGGCTCAAAACAACGTTCTAACTTAAACCTTTTCCTTTCCTTCAATGTGTGGTGGATAGACCATTTCAAGTGTGCCTTGGCTACCTATATATGGGGTGGAACTAAAAATCAATCATTCCTCCATCCCTCCACTATTCCCCATCTTCTCTCCCCACTCCCCATCTACACAGATGTAGTGTCTGGATACCATCTGATCCAGCATCCCTACTGGCAGTACACAGGAGAAATATGGGTCCATGGTGGTGGCCTTGCCCACTCCCAAATAAGTGGGCTATGAACTTTTTTCAGCAATTCTTTGTTGGCTAGAGGGCTCATGGAGGAGTTCTGTGGAACACGTTTCTTTCATGCTTGGGTAAATAGTGAGGCAGCATCCTTTTGTGTATGGAGCCAGGAGGATAGAGTCCAAAATAGCAGTTTCACCTATACCTGAGATTTTCAATTTCCTATTGCTCCAAAATGCTAGAATTTTATGAAAATGAGTCAGACAATATGAACATTTAGGTGATAACAAAATAAAGTAGCCATCTCTAATCGTTGATACCAGCTATGTATTTGTCATTTTACATATTTTCCTTCTAATCCTCACAACTACCCTGCAATGCAGACTTTATTAACCAGGTAAGGAAACTGAGGCTTGCGCAGAATTAATAAATCACCAGGTCATACAACTAGTCAATAGTAAAGCTGGAATCTGGTTGATTCTAAAACCCATATTATCTCTATTTTACCAGAGGTCACGAATTTAAAGCTAAAGGTCTCTATCTAATTTCCAGACATAGTTTATCTGGCCTTCATGTGTTTAAACAAGTTTTGTACTGGTTGACAAAACTTAAAGATCAGGGGATTTTTCATAAAACTCCAGATTTTTTCTTTTGCCAGGAAATCTGGCAACATGGAGCCTTTAGTTCTTGTACAGTGATGGTCAGCAGCTGCCCCTACCCAGAATCCAAGGGTGTCCTTGTGCTCACTCCTAGGCAGCCTCCTTCACTCACTGGGATGGCTCCAATGGCCCCTGGAGGTGTTTGAGTTCAGACCACGCTCCTGCAGTCCCTGGGCTGGGCCTCTGAAACACAGCTAACCTCTCAGTTGTGGACTCAGACAAGAGCTGAAAAATTAAGTCAATTAAAGCATTCCCTCTGGATATCACAAACAAGCTCCTTTCTCAAAAGATTTTCTGTTCACACTTTGTTGATTGGCAGTGTTTGAGTGGCTAACACCAAGCATGATGGATGATAAAAAACAACAGTTTTCTTCAGTTGTTCACAAAGTTTCCACTGTGGTTTCACATCAAACTCCCATTTGGGAAAACTTTGATGTTGCTTTCCACCTCCCCCTTAACATGTCCTAATGAGAATAATTTCTATTCTAAAAAAAAAAGGAAGTTGATTTTGGTGATATTAGAAATCTTATCCTGAGCACTGAATAGAAAGGAAAACAAAATGAAATATTAGAACCAGAAAATGTTTCCTTCCTGCTGCTGGAAGTTACTTCCCTGTGACCAGAGACTGTGGTGCTATGATGCTCACTCCAAAAATGATGCACGTGGATGAAAGGGAAGATTACTGGATTGTGTAATATGTGACTAAGTAGCTTTCTTATCATTGAAATCTCCAAGTTGTCAATGTTATAATGTCTGAGAGCAGAATCACACAAGATAGGAAATTTGGGGCTACAAATGAGAAAAAGAAACAATTTGAACTGAAATCCTGTTTTCACTGCTTATTCTCTTGGGGGCCTGGAAGATGATTTATCAGCTGGAAGGATAATGTCAGGCCTCCTACAAAGAGGAGCTTCACTGTGATGTGGGCTTCACTGCCTCCTTAGCTTGAAGAACTGGCAAGGCACACTCTGGACACTCAGACTCAACAGTGGTTGCCATGGGTTTTTGTAATGTGTCTTGAGTCCCATGTTGAGTGTTTGGAAGATGGAATACAGGCCAGAGAAAGAACGTGAGGAGGCATCTATGATTTAGAGCCCTCTGCCTCTAGCTCAATCCACCTGCAACATTTCAAAGGAGATATTTTCAACACCTTTTCTGGGCCCCGCTTTTTAATGTTTTTCTAGTCACTATTGATAATAATCATCTTAAAATTACCTTTCCTTTGTAATTTCAATCAATTTTATCTTTTTTTATTAAGTGTAGTTGTGGTTTATTAATAATGATACCTTAAATATATTGAGAGTAGGCATGCAGTGTATCAGGCACTCCTTAAGCACTTTACGTGTGTCATCATATGTAATTATCAAAACAGCCCTAAAAATTGTCCTATGTAGATATTTTATAAAGAGGTACAGAAGAATTAAGCAACTTGCTCAAGGATCACACAAGTCAGTCGTAAGTGAAGGAGCTGTGACAAATTGAACCCAGTCTGTCTGACTCCATCACTGCCCGTCTCTGAGAATAATGCATCCCAGTCCCTGAGTGCTGTGTGCCGTGTGCTGAGTTTTTACATGCATATTCATAGAATTCTCATGACAGTGTTAGCAGATAGGAACTGTGATTACCCATTTTATAGGTGAGAAAACTGACACTCACATAGGAAATGTACATGCCAAAGCTCACAAGACTAGTAAGAAGTGGTATTGGGACTTGAACTCAGATCTTCATGTCTCCAGTGCCCATGGAGGTAAAGTAACACCCACAACGCCACTAGTCTTTAAAATGAACGTTTTTCCTCCTTAGAAAAGGCAAGAATTCATTTAAAACTGATTGCATTTATTTTTAATAGAAATTAAATTTGTTTGGGGGGTAATACTTAAAACATCCACCTCAACCCCAGTTTATATGGTTTCAGCCTGACCTCCTAGTGGTTCATGATGGTGCATGGCAGAGTGGTTCAGATCTCAGACTGTGGAGCCAGACTGCCCAGATTTAAGTCCTAACCCAGTCATTATTAGCTGTGCTAATAGGCAAATTACCCAGCCCTTTCTGTGCCTCAGTTTCCTCATCTATAAGATGGGTATCATATTGGTACCTTTCATATGGGGATGATTATGAGATTAAATGATTCAGCTCAGGTAGAGTGGTTAGGACAGTCATGAGGTGCACCACACGTCAATGGTGTGACCTTGGAAAGCCTCCTAACCCCTCCAAGCCTCTCACACCACCTCCTTTCTAAACGGTTGTTGTTAGGATTGAATGATTGGCTGGCAGGATAGTGAGCATGCTGTTTCTATAGACTCTGGAATTGGACCACTTGGGTCATCTATGACCTTACACAGAAGCCTCACCTTCCCTGGCCCTGCGTTCTCTCCATCTGCTACATGGAGGTATCAATGAAACCTGCTCCATGGATTTACTATAAGGATAAAATGAGACGATACCTAAGAATTCCTTAACAGAGTACCTGGGGCATAGTGAGTGCTTAATAGACATTAAATGTTATTATGCTTAAAAGATATAATGTGTGCAAAACTCATGTGGTTAGCACATTATCCAAGACCCCGTATGCAGAAGATGTTATCAGGTAATACCTTCATGAGGTGTGTTTAATGCCAGCAACAAGCTTTTGGTCTGCTGCCCAACCCAAGTATTCTTGGTCCCATTTGCTGTGTTAAAATAAGAGAACTTTCAGTCAAAAATTTTGGCAGGTCTCTAAGTTTCCCCCAAGCCTCTGACTAGCTACTTTGATTGATCTGTTTTGGCTCTCCTGGTAGGGAATTATCCAAGCCTCTTCCTCCCCTGCACTCCCTGCATTTTGAAGAAGATGAATAGGCTTGGAGCAATTTCACTTCACTTGTCCATGTTCTCTAATCTGTGGATGGGAATTAGAGAGGCCGTGCTGATAACCTTGCTTTTCCATCTTTGCTTCTGTACCAACATCAGCCAGCACTGTTTGGCAGTCTTAAGAGAAGTGACAAGAAAATTCTTCCTTCTGGAAACTCCAGATGTTCTTGGGGTCAGTTTACAGGCTAATTAAATAGTTTATCTTGATTCAAGCTCAGGAAAGTTCAACTGCCTATCTTGGCTAGTCTGTTTTCAAATACTTGATATTTCAAGAACCTCTTCCCATCTCAGAATTCAGTCTTAGATATTTTCTTTTGAGTGTGAAGACTAGTTCTTCTTGTTAAAAGATTACAGTTTGGGAACTGTGTGTGGAAGCAAGAAAATTTGTTACCTTTTAAACACCCCCTTTGAATTCCAACCTTTTCAGAACAACTTCTGAGGAACTGGGATTTTTGGTAGGATAGCCTATGTAAGCCTGTCCATCTTGAAGATTTGCTTTTCCAGCTCCAGTTACTACCATTGCATAACAATCACCCTAAAATTTAGCAGCTTAAAACAACCATTTTATTAATCTCATGTACTCTGTGACCTCAGACAGGGCACAGTGGGTCTGGATAACCCCTGATTCACAGGGTCCAGGGCCTCAGCTGGGAAGACTAGAGGGCTGGCAGGATTTGAGGCTGGGGTTCAAATCATCTGAAGGTCCTTCACTCTCATGTCAGGCTGGGACTTCCGACTAGAGCATCTTCATGTGGCCTTCCATGCATGGTGGTCTCAGGACAATAAGAAGAGTGTCGAATCTTTGCCATCCAGTTAAGCCATGGACGATAAAAGTTGAAGTCTCTCTTCTGGTTCTAGACACCGTTTTAAGAATAATGCATAAATGCTACCACGACTAGATAAGAAGAAGAAAAGGAGTAAATAAGAGCAACTTGTATCTGCATAGCTCTTCCACAATTCTTTTCATAGCTTCCTCACAACTTATGAAAGTCAGTACTATTATTTTTACTGCCAATCTGCAGATGAGAACCTGAGATTCAGAGATGTCATAATAACATTCCCAAGGTCATATAGTCAATATATGTGGTACCTGCGCTCTAAAATCCTCAGACTTCCAAGTTTGGGATCCTTTGGTTGCATCATGAATCCTCTCCCACTGATGTTCATGATTCTAACCCTGCCCCTTTCTGAGAAACCAGTACACCCATGGCTGTGGGAACCACTTGAGCCCACACACAACTCTCTCCATCCCTTTGCTTACTTGATCCCTTTCTTGCCCACTCCCTACCTCCTGCCTTGAAATTTGCCCAACCACATTTTCCAATCCTCATAAGTATTTTCCACAGTAATTTGCTGGCAAGAGACCCATAGGTGAGTTTATTCCATGGGTGAGCCATGATTCACCTACCAGCCCACTAATGGTGCACATGTAAGTGGTTCATTTAGCAAACACTTACTGAGTTCCTACTATGTGCAAGGCACTGTGCCTTCCATGGGCTGAGAGAATGGCAGGGAGTAACACATGGTTACTTTTGTGCTTTTGTGCAAGTGAACAGAATAGAAAATAAACAATGAACGTATAATCTATTGTCAGGGAGTGGTGAGTGATTTGAAGAAGAATTAAGCAGGGAAGAGGGTGGAGAATGCTGAGGGCACCAGTTTAAAAATTATGGTTAGGGAAGGCTTCTCTGAGGTATCAACATTTGCACAGGAAATTGAGCCAGTAACGGAGTGAGCCATCTGGTTACAGGGAAAGAGTGTTCTAAAGAAGGATGAGCAGAGGCCATGACACAATGACACAGGTTTGCTGGCCTATTTAAGGAATAGCAGGGAAGCAGGATGGATAGAAAACAGTGGGGTTGAAAGGTATGTGTGAGAGGAAATGATGTGGGGAGGCAGCTAGGGGCCAGGTTGTGTGGGGACTTACAGGCCACAGTAGAGATCCTGGGGGCTTCTAGATTTTATTCCAAACATGGAGGGCAATGGAATTCTTGGAGTAGGGAAGTGATTGGCATTTTAAGAGATAACACTGTTTGTTGTTGTGCCAGACAGTGTACAGAGACTACGTTTGTCCAAGGGAGAGATACGATAGTTTGGAGCAGGTGTTAACCATGGAGAAGAGGAGAAGTGGTTGGAAATGAGCTGTATTTTAAAAATAGCCTATTAAATTTGCTGATGGACAGGATGTAGGGTATGAGATAAAGGGAGGAATCAAGACTGATTCCAGAGGTCTAAACATCTAAGTCAATGATGACAATACTCGGGGAAGAGCGGGTGTGATAATAATTCTATAGTGAACATGCTTCTAGCAGTGAGAGGCAGGGACAGTGTGGCTAAGGACCATCTATGTTCGAATCCCAGCTCTATTATTTATCAGCTGTAAGGTCTTACCCAAGTCAGTTACTTCCATTTTCTTACCTGTATAATGGAGATGATAAAATTACCTACATTGTAAGGTTGTTTGGAGGATTTAATACACAGCAGTACCTAGCACTTAACTGCCAGCCATCAGTGTCATTATAAACATAATTCTGTTAACACTTAGATTGTTTTCTTAGGGGAAGTGTTGGATCAAATGATATACACACGTGTTAAGCTTTTTAAATTACCTAATTCTCTATCAGGAATGATCATACCCATATGTTCCTACCAGCAAACTGTGAAATGAAAAGGAGGCAATTTTTTAACAAAGATGTTTTAGATATTTAGTATTTAATATATAGATTCCCCAGACCTTTGTTGTCGCCTCCTGCCCCAGTCACAGAGGGAGGCTTTCTTTGGTTTGACGTGACTCGAAGTCACTTAAGGGATTCTATTCACGCTTCTGTCCTTCTTCTCCCAAAATTATCTTTATATTAATATGTGTATTATTAATATAATATGCCTGATATAATAATAAAATACTAATAAATTAAAACATAACTGTTAACACATTTTTACTAGTATACAGTGTGTGTGGGGGGGGTTTGTGAGAGTAAGAGCTTGAACAAGGGAGATGTGGGTTGTGTGTGTGTGTTAGGACTGGAGACTGAATCCAAACATCTCTAGGTTGTCATCTCTAATTCTGAACGATCACTGTGCTTGATGCTGTGCTTTATTTAAAGAGAGAGAGAGAAATTGATTTAATAACCTGTCACATTATACAACACAAGAAGAAAACTAGGGAAGAAAAAGCACTCTGGTATTCTTAGTGGGAAGAAAAATATTGTGACAGCTCCATGGAGGAATCTTTGTACAGAGAAAACTGGTAGAAATTATGGTGGTGAATTGAGGATCTTAGGAAAATATACTGCTTCCATGGAATAAATGTGACCAGTACACCACAGAGCTTTACATTATAGAAGACTATTCCCCTCTCTTATGTAAGGAGAATAAGAAAATAGAAACTTCGATTGTTCCTTCTCTTTTTCTAATTCCTTAAAATAATTTGTTCCATCATCATTTCCTCTGGGGTTTCTAAAATATTCTGTTTAACTGAGGTGGGACAGAATAACAACAAATTATGATAACAATAGGATAAAATTGTAAAATTTAATTAAGGGAATTTAATATCTTAGTGTAAACGCTGGCATTTGGGAGAAGTCAGTTTGTATGTTAGTGAACAGATATATGTGAGGGAATAATAGCTTCCAGCTACCAGGAAGACACCTATAGTTGAATAAGTTGGGTTTGTTGCTCTTTGTCACAAGGTAGAACACTCTCCTTGGGGAACTCAGAGGCCTCTTAGTAAGAGAGTTTAAGAAAGGACTTATTGAATTTGGGCTATCATTAGGTGATTTGGGGAGAATTTAAGGAAGGACAAATTTACTCTGGATTGGATGGAAGCCAGGACAATTCTGTAATTGAGTACCCTAATAGATCTTATCTAGGAGGGAAGACTAGACCAAGGCTGAAGCTATAATTGATAAAGAAGCATCAGTCGATCATTTAACCAGGATGGGAGATGTTTGGTCATTTTTGTGGTTTGGACATTGTTTATGTTTTTGTCTTGCTCCAGTATGATTATGGAGCAGTCTAGTTTTTGTCTTGCTCCATCATGGCCTTGTGTTATATTGGTGTTCTGTGAAAGTGTTTCGTTCCACAGGATACTAAAATCTATCTGTACGTGCCAGGCCAGCTCCTAGCAACACCAAGGTCAAGCTGATAGCACCAAGTCTGCTCACCAAGCCAGCTCCCAGATGTCAGGGGATGCTTTCCTCTGGCTCAGAGTGAAACCCAGGAGTTAAGCTGTTCTATTTAAAAAAATATATTCTTAACAATGGACCAACTTGTTGACTAAGCAAAGTATCAATCATAAGATGTCTTGAATCCAAACAAAACGACCTTTTATTTCTCAGCTGTCCTTATTATTCAAAGAATGATAATTAGGATATTTATAATTCTTAAATGATACTTAAGAATGATAATGATTATTATCCAAAGAATGATGTCCAATGTATGTAGATTCTATGTTAATTTTACTTCTTCAATTTAACCCCAAATCTCCCTTATATATATATTTTCTCTATTTCCCTGATTAGAGGTAAAATTCCCAGGAGCTCTTTTGAAAACATTGAAGTTTCTGCTCATCCTTTCTATAGAAATCTCTGTAAGAAATATCCTAAGTCCATCACGCAAGGCATGCATTTTCACAAGAGATCTGGGCAGGATAATTCTTTTTTTTTGAACATGAGATAGTTGGCTTAATTTCTATCCCATTTATTAAGCCAGCTCTAGGGGGAAAGTTATTTTCCAAAAGCTCCATTTTATAAACATCACCTGGTCACTGACATTCATTCAACAAATGGCTAATGAATATCTGTCATGTGCCATGCACCCTCCTTGCCACTGGATAGCAGAATTGACAATTATGGTCCCTGTCTTCATAAAACTCATATTTCTCAAAGGACAGGAAAATGTGTGAGCCAAAATATTCTTGCAAAGCTTAGAAGAGTCAGAGGAAAGTATATTAGACTCTAGATTGGGAAAAGGAGCCAGGGAGGGCTTTATAAAGGAGATATGACTTAACTAGATGTTAGGTGATGAGTCTGCCAGGAAGATAAAATAAGGAATAACATTACTTAAAAAGGGAAAAAATATGCTATGTGCAAAAGACTGACTTCAAGAGGGTCAGGCAACCCCTACCAATCACAAAGCCTGGATAATTCTGATAAATCGGTCTTGATAGGACTTTATGAAAGGACCATCATCTTCTTGGCTAGAGCTCTTTCTAATCCATACTCCAAGAAGAGAATATCTCTTCTATTTTTAAACACCTTTTGAGAAGGGAGTCCACAGTCATCCTGGGATGTCCATGGCTTTGAGTCACAGAACCTTATTAGCACAGATGGTGTTCAACAGCTCTCAGTAGGGGGAGGAAGGGATGTTCCAGGAGGGGTCAGGGGCTAGTTTTGAGGGTTTAATACTTGGAACAGAGAATAACCCTGATGCAGCCGTGAGCTGGAGTTTAGATTGCTTATGTGCCAGGATTTTCCCGTGATTATAACACAGGAAACTGGATATGGTAATGTCAGATGAAACAGCTAACTTCTTTTACATCATGAGATCCTGGGGAATGATGAGAGAGCTTAAGAAAAAAACTCATTAATGGAAGTAGATTTCTGTTAGTCACAAGATTTCAGCCTGAGTTACACGCACTCTTACCCATGTATTCTATAGTGTTCCACACTCCCTTCCTTCACTTCACTTAATCATATTTTTGTCTCTTAGACAATCTCACATACTTTGTGTGGTTTGCACTCACTGACAAACTCAAACTCTCTGAGTCTGTCTGTGTTTTTTACAAACACACACACATACCCTTACACACTTTTAGACCCAATTCATAGTTAACTCTTATTAGTGAGCTTATTACCAAATGAAACTGAGCCAAAAAGTCAAACAGTAGGAGACAGTCTCGGTCATACTTTTCATGGAATCTTCCAGAATAAACAAATGAATTTTCTAGGTGTTCTTTATTCTGGAACCTAGAATGAGGCAAGGTAAGATCCATAAGGGCGAGACTTTGATCTATCTTATTCATCACTGAATTTCCAACTCCTAAAATAATGTCTGGTACTTAGTAGGCACTAAATGGATGTTTGAATGTATAGTTGAATGAGGTTTCCTCTTGTTTGTAGAGACTGTTGGTGTTTCATCACTGCTGAATTTGATCATTTAGAAGTTCTTCTGTAGAGATCAGTGTACCCTATCTAGTTGTGGCATGTTTGTTCTTAATGGGAATATCTTATTTCTTGATAGCATATGGGTTGAGTTGTTTGAATCATCTAGCGGGTGTGAAAATTTGTTTCAGTCTGTCTTTGGGGAAACAGCCTCTGATAATTTTTTTAGGTAAACTTTTAATTTTACAAGTCATAAGTGTACAGATCAAGATATTTTCAGAAAATGAATCCAACTGTAGAACCAGCACTTAGATTAATAAACAGAACGTCAGCAGAACCCCTCTTGTGCCTTCTTCTATTTACTATACCTCCACCTGTGTCAGGAGTAACCACTATGCTAACTTCTAACAGCACTGATAGCTTTTGCCAATCTTCAAGTTTTATACAAATAGAGCGTGCAGTGTATATTTTTTAGTGTCAAGCTTCTTCCATTGAGCATTATATTGGTGAGATTCTTGATACTGCATGTAGTCTGGTTCATTCTCATTGCTGTATACCATTCTGTTGTATGGATATACCCCAATCGATTTATCCATTCAGCTGCTGATAGACATTTGGGTTATTTCCAGTTTAGGGCTCTTATGAATAATGCTGCTGTGAACATTCTTAGGGATGATTTTTGATGAGTATATTGATGTGTTGCTTTTGGATAAATACCTAGGAGTATGATTACTGGGTCATAAGGTGAGTAAAGGATTAGCTTTAGTAGATATTTCCAAACAGTTTTGCAAAATGATTGTACAAAAGTACACTCCCATCATTAGTGCATGAGAGTTCTAATTGCTCCACATCTTCTTCAGCATTTGATATTATTTCCTATCTTTTTCCTCTTAGCTATTCAGGTAGTGTGTAGTCCTACATCACTGGGATTTTAATTGAATAAGATTAAATGAATAAGAAGATGAGCACTTTCATATATTTGTTGGGCATACACATTTTATTTAAAGGTTTGGTTTTTTTAGTTGTATCTCTATTGTGCAAATACATTCCCAGACCCAAGAGTCACTCTCTTTTCAACCTATTTTTAGTTCACTCCTACAGTAGTTGTTGCAATAATAAACAGAGTAATTCTTAGCTATCACAGTCATTTTTGCCATCACTCTTATTGTGGAACTTCACACTCTTAATATTATTGCTTATATATTATTGATTACTATTTGTATTATTGATATATCTTTCTATTCAAAATGCTATTCCTGACTCATAATTGTTGTAATCGTCATCCATATTACATCATTAGGCTTTATAGTAAACCACATTACATCTCTGTACCAGCTAAGAATGCTTTCAGCTGTGAGAATGGGAGGCTAGAGGGTTTTGAACAGATAGGGGTTCATTTTTCTCATATAATAAGAAGTTTTTGGTGTTGGGTCAGCTACTCCACATCACTGTCAGGGGTTGAGATTTTTCTGCATTTTCTTTGTGCCACTCTTAGTAAGTTTATTGGGTTTTCTTTCCTGTAGTTGTTGCCTCCTGCACACAAGACAGTTGTTGAATTGCCAAATATGATGCCTACATTCTAGACAGGAAAAATGGGGGTGGACAGAAGGCTATGCCATCCATGTCTAAAACCCTTTTCTAGTGGGCAGAGTTTTGTCCCCAGAATCCTGATCTGCATACATTTTAGGGATCACTTGATGGTAACGATGTCATTGGTTATTACTAGATGCAAGGGAAGCTGGGAGATTAGTGGTTGGCTTTGTAGCCCGTAAAGCAGAAGGCAAGAGAGAAGGGTGTTGGTTTGGTGTCAAGGAAACAAAATACAGTGTCTGATGTAGACTGTTAGAAAAAAGAAGGCACGAACAGAGGCTAAAAAGGAGTTGATACAATCAACTCCTCTTTAGCCTTGAAGAAAATATCACTAGAATGTCTTTTAACAAGGTAGATAATGTCCTTTGCTGATGCTCGTGCACTTTATACCTGGTGCTCAGAGCTTGATTTAGGGAGCAGTTGCCCTGTTGTACCTAGCTGTTCCTTCTGATTAGTGATGTCCCACACATGGTTCATTAGACTCTGCCACCTTCTGTTAGTTACCACACAGATTAACCATTAATAAAATTGATGATAGAACACAGACACACACTTTCTATGAAAAGGGGGAAAAGAACACCTCATAGCAATAAACAGCTCTCACAAGAAAATGAAAGTCTTGCCTTCCACTTGGTTGTAGTTGGAATTTTGTATAAATTAGATAAATATTATTTGCTTTTGCCTTTTACTGGTAAATATGGGACCTTGTTTGTCTCTGGAAAAGTAGATCATTTTTTTTAAACTGTACTAGTGAGAAAATAAAATGAAAATACCAACCAACAAAAATCCAACAAGCTGTTTAAAGTTTTTAAAAGCACAGTGAAATTTCTCATGATGAGGCAAAATGGTTACTATTTTAAAATTATTTTCTACCTTTATTGAGGTATGATTGAAAAATAAAAGTTATATATATTTATATTGTACAATGTAATTTTTTAAGGTGTACGATGTGATGATTTAATACATGTATACATTGTGAAACGATGCCACAATCAAGTCAATTAACACATCCATCACCTCATGTAGTTACTTTAATGCGTGTGTTTGGTGAGAACACTTAAGATATATTCTTTTAGCAAATTTCAAGTATACAATAAAGTATTATTAACTATGATCACCATGCTGTACATTAGATCCCCAGAAATTATTCATCTTATAACTGTAAGTTTGCACCCATTGACCAATATGTCCACTGTTGGTCTACTCTCTGGTTCTATGAGTTTGACTCTTTTAGATTCCACATATAAGTGAGATCACACAGTATTTATTTTTCTGTGTCTGGCTTATTTCACTTAGCATAATGTCCTCTGAGTTTATCCCTGTTTTCATAATAGCAAGATTTCCTTCTTTTCTATGACTCGTGTGTGTGAGTCCACATATATATGTGTATATAAATGTTCATATATATGTATATATACACATACATACATACACACAGTGACATATATATCAATCTTCTTTATTCATTCATTCATTTATAGAGACTTAGGTTGCTTCCATATCTTGGATACTGTGAATAATGCTGCAGTAAACATAGAAGTGCAGATATCTCTTCAAGATACTGATTTCATTTCTTCTGGATGTATACCCAGAAGTGGGCTCGCATGATCGTATATAGTAGTTCTATTTTTAATTTTTTGAGAAACCTCCATACTGTTTTCCATAGTGGCTGTACCAATTTACATTCCTACCAATATGCATCAGGGTTCCTTTTTCTCCACTTCCTTGCCAACACTTACTATTTCCTGTCTTTTTGATAATAGGCATTCTAACAGGTGTGAGGTGATATCTCACTGTGGTTTTTGATTTGAATTTTTCTGATGATTAATTATGTTGAGAACTTTTTTATAAACCTGTTGGACATTTGTATGTCTTCTTTGAAAAAATGTCTGTTCAGGTCCTTTTCTCATTTTTAAAATTAGGTTATTTGTTTTGTTTGCTATTGAGTTGTATGAATTACATGTATTTTGGATACTAACCTCTTATCAGATATATGGTTTGCAAATATTTTATCCCATTCCATAGGCTGACTTTTCATTTTGTGTATTACTTTCTTTGCTGTACAGAGCTTTTGAGTTTGATATAGTCTCACTTGTTTAGTTTTTACTTTTGTTGCCTTTACTTTTGATGTCAAATCCAAAAAAATCATTGTCAAGACCAGGGTCAAGGAGCTCACCCCCTATGTTCTCTTCTAGAAGCTTTATGGTTTCAGGTCTTATATTTAAGTCTTTAATCCATTCAAAATTAATTTTTGTGTATGGTGGGAGACAAAGGTCCAATATCATTTTCTTGCATGTGGGTGTGCAGTTTTCTCATCATCACTTATTGAAGAGACTATCCTTTTTCCATTGTGTATTCTTGGCACCCTTGTCAAAAAATAGTTAACCTTTTACATGTGTTTTTTTAAAATCTGGGATCTCTATTCTGTTCCATTGAGTTATGTGTCCGTTTTGATGGCAGTACCATACTGTTTTCACTATTATAGCTTTGTATCAATTTGAAATCAGGAAGTATGTCTCCAGCTTTGTTCTTCCTCCTCAAGATTGCTTTAGCTACTTGGTGTCTTCTGTGGTTACACGCAAAATTTAGAATTGTTTTATGTTTTTGTAAAAAATGCCATTGGAATTTTGTTAGGCATTACATTGAATCTGTAGATTGCTTTGGATAGTATGGGCATTTTAACAATATTAATTCTTCCAATCCATTAACATGAGATCTTTTTCTGTTTATTTGTGTCTTCCTCAATTTCTTTCTTAAATGTCTTATAGTTTTTAGTTTACTGGTCTTTCACCTCCTGGGTTAAATTTTTCCTAAGTATTTTTTTCATTTTGATGCTATTGTAAATGGGATTTTTTTTTCTTAATTTCCTTTTTGGATAGTTTGTTGTTAGCATATAGAAATACAAGATCTTATATTCTGTAGAGAGTTTGCGTCTGACAGTAGAGATAGGTATGTGGGAAATATTCATCAATAGTATATATGTAATTTCCCTGTTTTGCTTGATTTGGTTTAAGCCAGAATCTTTCCAACTTTTCCCATTTTTACAAGGAACTACAGATGTGAATTTTTAAGTTTAATTCTTTACCATAAAGTTGTAGTTAACTGTTTTCAATGAAACATCTTTGCAAATGAAATGAACATATTAAATATAACAAGAAAAGGAAGTAGTATCATTTTCTTTTAGATTAAATCCAATATGTATAGTACTTTCATATATATCAGTACATTTAATTTCTACAGCAACTCTGTCAAATCAGTGGTGTTATGTTAATTTGTAACTGAAGAAATTAGAGCTCAGAGACCTTGTGATTTTGCCAAGGTCACACAGCCAACAAAAGGGGTCTTCTTACGTCCAACTCTGCAGCAGCCTCTGAGCACTTTAAGAATTTAGGAGAGGAAAGGAAGTGGAATTTCTCAAAATAATCCATTTATAAATGTACCATAATATCTTGAGGCCTGGGACTCTGTCCACTCCCATTCCTCAGTGTTTGGGCCAGTGCCTGGAATGCTGTAGGTGCTCAACAAACATTCATCAAATGAACAATGGAATGAATAAATGGTTTTAAAACTAAAGTAGTTTTAAAATTAAGGTGAAGTGGTCAAATGGTGTATTCTACACTGGACAGCTACTGTCCTATGGAGGTCAAGGCCTAGCCAGACAGAGATTGTGGTGATGGGCATCATCCCCCACTCTTTCCATAGTCTTATGGGCCAGCTATTTCCTCAAGGTGGCCTTGGTGGGGGAGAGGAGGGGGAAGCAAGAGACAAGCAGCAAACAAGGAAGCTGAGGAGTCAGAGAGAAGGTACAGAGCTCTCCCCCTATCTTCCACCTGCCCCCAGTGTCCAACACATACCTTACCCATAGCTCTCACTTGCTGAATTGAGAGGTCCATTTAGGGGTAGTCCCCCTTCTAGAGTGTGAGCTCCTCAGGGACAGAGATTAGGCATTTGCCATTACTGAATTCCCAGCACTGCTGCAAAAGTCAGTGTTGCTTTTCGCCCCCAGCTTTATTAAGGTCTGATTAACAAATAAGAACTGTATATATTTAGGTTTTACAACATGATGTTTTAAAAATCAGTGTTTCATAGATATTTGTGAACACAAATGAGGCACACCAGTGTACTAAAAGAAACGTTTCTCATGCAAAAAAAATTTATCCTGTGTAAGTGAAGTTCCATGACTACCAGGTGCCTCAGAGTGGTCTAAAGGTCTAGTTACATAGTCAGGGAAGTAGAGCTTGATCTAAAAGATCAGGATATCAAGAAGAGGGGTAGAAGTATTAGCATGTTGTAAAGGCAGGTTTCTCTGGCCGAATCTCAGAACTCAGCTTTGCCAGAGTCATTATTTTCATCCCCCATTGTGTCAATCAGGGTCCAGTCAGAATAAAGAAACTACATGTTATTTTAAGAGATAGAATTTAATATAAGGAATGGTTTAGTAGGAATTGAAGATATGAAAGGGCAAATAGGAGACACTATGGCATCAAAATGATAGCAACTGAAGGAAGCAGACTTTGCCCTTAGGGTTGGGATAATGGAGAGGAAAAATTGACTAAAACCCAGATCTCTGAGGAGATGGTGTCATGTCCCTGAAGGGTGTGACAAGCTCGTTCTGTGTGTGTTGGAAAAACTGCAAAGCAGATTCAGCAGCTCCCAGGAAGAAGTGCCTTTGTTGGAGTGAGAAGTGTTGATGGGGGAAGATTGCTGATGCTCCTGGGTTGTGGGAGACAGTCCCTTCCTCTTCCTCCTCCAGACTCCTTGTTACCTCTAGGGACCCCGTTTGGCAGAGATTAACAGGGATCCAGCTGCCAAAGCAAACAGTGGTTTTCAGAGTTCCCAGCTTTGACATCACAAAGTCATGTAGAAGGGTGGGTTTGAAACTGGGAGGCAAGAGTTTAATAATCGGCAAACCCGCCTACCTTCCCCAAGCTGTCAGTCACAGAGTATGAGTGTCTGCAATTATTCCACAAGACAGCTAAGTTCCTACACTGGCCACTGCTAATACTTAATCAAGTTTCATCCTAGTGGTCCTAGGTAGTTTTCAGGGATGGATAGAGCAAAATGAGATGGGTCTTCTGAAAATTCATCTGCCCAACAAATATTTATTTATTGCCCTGCTCTAGGTATTAGAGACATACAAGTGAAAAGACGTGTTTCCAGACATCTGAGAGTTCCCAATCTTGTGAAAGATAAAGTAAACGGATTATACCATAGTGTGATAAGAGCAATGATTTCATTAAAATGAGTACTGTAGAGTCATGAAAGATGGCATCTCTATTAATTTTTTATTACTGTGCAAGACTTTACCCTAAGCCTTAGTGGCTTAAAGCAACAAAAATCATTTATTATCTCTCACATTTTCTGTGGGTAAAGGATTAAGGCAGGGCACCTCAGGGGTAGTTTGTCCCTACTCCACAATGTTTGGAGTCTTTGCTAGAAAATTTGAAGGCTAAGGGCTGAAATCATTTGAAACCTCTTTCACTCACATGTGTTGGTTGGGGACCTATCTAGGGCTGTTGCTCAGAACATCTACATATGGACTCTTCATATGGTCTGAGCTTCCTCAAAACATGGTGTCTGGGTTCCCAAGGTAATTATCCCAAGAGAGAGCCGGCAGACACTACATTGCCTTTTATGACCTAGTCTCACATACCATGCACTTCCATCACAATGTTTTTTCTGAGGTATTAAAAAGGTCTACCCAGGTCAAGGTAAGGGAACCAATTTCTCCCCTCTCTATAGAGAAATGTCAATGTCATGATATAACGAAGGGCATGTGGGGCAGGATATATATCAGTGCAGTCATCTTTGGAAAATGTCATCTCCCACAAGATCTAACTCAGCCCATGGTTAGGGTACAAGGTAGTCAGAAAACATTCTTAGAGGTGATGGCATTCCTGCTGGATTCTGAAGGCCCAGAAGGATTTGGCCAATGAAGAAGAGAGGATGGTTATTTCAGATAAAAGGAAAAGTCAAGTCCCAGAGGTATGAGGTAGATTTATGGCTAGAAAATTGCCTGTAGTTCATTATGTTTAGTTTTCTTTGAATGGTAGGGCCTGAGCTTACCAAGTCTTTCTCTCTCAGAAGAAAGATGTGGTTTCAACTGTGAGGCTGATGATGTTACTCCTGAGGGGAATGGAGTCTGGCATTGTGAGGCTAGTCTCTCAATTCTCCTCCTCACTTTTTCCCTGTCTGGACCCACAGAAATTTTTAAGATGCTCTGGGTAGTCAGTTTCCTATTGCCACAGGACCGCACATGTTTCCAGGGTCTGAGAGTGAAATGGTAGGGAAGGAAATGTCAGTACATCAGCAGCCCTGCTCCAGACCTGCTCACCTGGCGCTTTGCAGCATTCTGAAGAATGTTCTTGATGCTGACAACCAAGAATACAGTCCTCTTCTGAAGATCTCTTCAGTCCTTATTAGTATATCTTATTGCAATCCCCTCAACTCTTCTGATTAGGAAATATCCCAACTTATCCTTATTTTCTAACCAAGATCACCTCCTGGGAGCACACCCTCCTGTTCTATCCTAACTCGGCAAAGTTGTACAGCAGTTAGCCACCATCAGCTTGAAAGTGCCCCTTACAAATATCTTTATGTTGCTGGTTCTTTTCCCCTTATCCTCCCTACTTTATCCAGGGACCAGTTTCAATCTCTGCAATATTTCTTTCTCCTTTCGTTCCTTTGCATCTCCTTTGCCCTCACTCTAGACATTTAGAATTTTCTTCCTGGACTATTAAAGTGGTTTAATAATTGGTCTCCCAACTTCTTGTCTTTTCCCACTCCCAACCACACTTAGCATCACAGAGGTCGTTAAGCTTGGTTGGTTTTTCCTAGGTGGCATTTATTGAATTGCCCCTCCACCTTCTCTCCTCCAGGCTGGATGACTCCATGTACCCAGAGATGCCCCACTGTGCATCTCTAACATGGCTCAGTGTGATGTCGGCTGCTGAGTCAAATGATTTCTAAATAGAAACCTTCTGGTTTCTGGCACCATCATTAATTAGCATCCATTCTCAGAACATTTAAAAGAAATTAGTTGGGAGAACAATGTGCTCCCAACAAAATGAATGAAACTTGGAAATTGGCTACGTTAAAAAATAAATAAGGAAGTGCAGCCCTTGCTGGTTAACTGCTTATGCAGAGTTTATCAAACGTCCCTCTTCTTGCTTTCCCTTTTTTGTCCCTTGATCCTCTCACACACTGCCTTCTTGTCCTCTCCCCTCAGAATTATGACTACTTGTCTTTTAAAGATCACACTGTGTCCTGTTCATGTCTGATTGATTATTAGCAGCTGCAGCCCTCATACCATCAATTTAAGCCCAGACTGCCTCTGTTGACAAAGTTGGTTTCTCCCCAAGGGTAGTGACCATGTCTTATGTGTCCCTCTAAACTCTGTAATTATAGCACAGTGTGTGACACATAGTTGAATATTTAATGACTAAATGAACAAATTACTAGTAAGAAGTGTTATTTTGCCCACTTTGGGTAAGACAGCCAAATGGGACCTAGGATAGTATCTTGTCCTGATCCCACTGAGATGCTCCTGGACAGTTGCCCATGCTGTTCATTCTGCTGAGGACACTCTTCTCGTCGTACAGGTCATCTCCTACTCATCGTGGGTAGTTCTTAGCTTAGCTGTCATTTCCTTGCGAAACCTTCCCTAACACCCTCCTGCCAAACTTCACTCTCCCTTCCTTCCTTACCAAGTGAGGGATTCCTATATGTTCTTCCTTATACTTTTCATGTTATAGGAAGTGCATATTTTACTGTTTGCCTATTAATTATCTACATTCACCTTCAAACTGTGTGCCCCACAAGACAAAGGTCCACATGTATTTTTTATTCATCATATTCCTGACACCAAAGAGAGTGTCAGGCATACTGCAGGCTCTTGATGAATAAGAATACAAGTATGTAGGAATGATTAATAGAATCAGGACCCTTTTGGGGGTCTTGGAATAATGTTCTCTCCCCTTTCCTTCTCCCAACATAGAACTGTACCATCTATATAGCTAAAATTGTGCTATGGAAAAAATAAAACCACAATAAGATATATACAATGCCTTGTACAAAGAAACAGCAACGTCTTTTATTTATGCTTTTGTCTAAACATATTCCATTACTGTAAAATATGCAGAAGTGGAGGATACATGGCCCACAAGTTTTCCTTAAATTGAAAAGCTGAGCTCACAGTGAGCTTTGGCATCTCTTCTGCTCCTTGTGAACAGGATGCTCCAGCTGATGTGAGCATCAGAGGTGTCATCCATCTACTTCTTAGAGGAAAATATGATTACTGCAAGAAACATTGTGGATTTTATCTAAAAAATGACAAAAATTAATAGTCATAATCTGCTCTGGAATGATATCCTATTCCTCACTATGATACTTTGACAAGAGTAAGAGTCCTTCATAGAGGGGGTATCCAACATCTCCTCAATTTTAGAGAGGTGAGTGTCCCCATTAACTTCTCATGGGAAAGTTTTCCACGTCAAGGGCAACATGAGTTTCTTCTAAGATGTTCTGGTCTTGGATGAATTCCATTTTAAAGAGTGTATTTCAGCTTACATCTACTAATGGTTGCTTGTATCTATTAAGAGAGAAGTAGGAAGTTCACTGGGCTTAGGTGTCAAAATTGTCCTGTATTCAAATGTTAGCCCTATTGAAATTTTCAGTAACTTATTAAATCTGTAAAATAAAACTAATAATTCCTGTACTTGTATCAGTTAGGAATTATTTGGGCTGCAAGTGAAGTAAATAGAGGTATAGTTATTTACATAAAACACAAGTTTATTTTGCTCATGCATTAAAGACATACAGAGCCTGCTAAAGCAAATTCATGGGGTCATTAAGAATCATGGCATTTTATCCTGTCGCTTTGCCATCCTCCACCTGGAGCTTCTACCTTGTGGTCCAAGATGTTGCTTGAATTCTACCCATCAGTCTGCATCTCAGCCGACTAGAAGGAGACAGGGGGAAAGAAGAACATGGGCACCTCTTTTTGAGGATGTTTTCTGGAAATTATAATGCTGCTTCTGCCAGAACTTAGAAGGGTATCATGCCTAGCTTTGTGGGGAGGCTGGGAAAGGAATTCTTTGTTCCATGTGGTCATGGTTTACAACAGAAATGAGGAGCTGATTCCTCTGAAGACAAGAAGAACGGATATGAGGGGACAATTACAAGCCTTTGCCACCTCCTCCTCACCTGAATATTGTGAAGATCAAGTGATACAAATGCATTTCATAAACTGTTAAATACTGTATCCTTGACAGATTTTATTTTTAAGATATTATTAGTACTATTCTTATGTGTAGGAATTCAGAAAACTAAAGAGAAGTTAAAGGAAGTTCTTAAATGGGCAATTGCTAGGTAAAATTTTATTCTGGACAGTGATTATTGAGATCTGTTTTTGAAGGATTATTATAAGGAAAACACTTATCATTCATTACCCAGCTACATAGATGATAGAGGGAACTGGAAGCTAGATGGTGTATCTCTTTCATTTTACAGATGAAGAAACGACGTCCAGAGAGGAGATGTTATTTTTCCAAGGTTACAAAGCTAGAAGTTAGTGGTAGAGCCAGAATTAAAACCCAAGATCCCTGGAAGAATATTTAATATCTTATACACTAAACGTTCCTACCTTCCCAAATTGACAATCAACTGTAAAATGAGGGTTGATTAAGCTGTCAAGGGAAGTTGTGAGTAGTTGCTAGAATTTTCTGAGACTGGCAGGGACCTGCATTTGCACAGAGGCTGGCTGAGGGGACCTCATCAGGTGACCTCAGCCCCAGGCTTTCCTTGTAATTGGAGTTAAAATTCAGAGTAGCTCATTCAACATTGTCTCTGTGTCCTTTTGTTTCTTAGTTGCAGAGTTGATTTTGGCCCCCCTATGGCTACACTATGGGGTCCATTCTTTTCTCCTTCTTGAAATTCGTTTAATGTTTTGCTGGTCCTTTAGTTCCTACATTCTGAATTCAAGGATTCTCAGTTTATGAGCTCCTGATGCTTTTTGTCCTTACAGCTTTTCTTACCCAGTCCTCCAGCAGCCATTCCCCAAGGGCTGTGGGGGGCGGAGGGTGTCAGTTCCTCCTGAGCGTCACAGCCCTTTTTCCATCTCTTCCCTCGCGTCGGGGAAACCTATTTCTATCTCAAAGGGTGACCTTTAGCTTCTTGTATGAACACTGGCAACAAACTCTTACCACTCCCCCAGCAGCACCAGCTGCCTCTCTGGATTATCACCTGACTTTCTAAGGAGTGTTGCTGACTAGTTGCTGAGATGTCTGTGCTTTGTGTTTTATGCTTGCTGTTTTGTTTTAATGCTTGGTGGTGTCTTTTTCCTGTTTTGCCCTTTTGTTTGCATTCTCTTCTTTGCCCTCTCTCATTGAAGATGACTTTGATTCTCTGTCCCAGCAATCTGTTTTCTGCTGTGTCGGGAGCTGGATGCCACTCTTCCCCTAATCTCCTCTGGCAGGCTTAATTAATTCATATAATTTTGTATGCTAAGTGGGAAACAATCACTTTACAAACCAACAATTACCTTATGAATCTACCCTCTCTCCATGTTGTTCAATCTTATTACATGTCACTTGTTTCTCCTTTGAACCTGGGTTTTTAAACCCGAGTCTATATGGCAGAAATTCTTATTTGCCTAATATCCATGATTCCTTTTTCACTCAAAGAACTCTGCTTTGGGGGTGTGTGAGAAAGGGACAATTGCTCCCAAGTATAAAAATTATGATTTCCGTGTTACACATTTTTTACCTCAGTAAAAGATACAACTTACATTAGCTCACATTTCTTTTGTTCTGAAATTATATTTATGTGTCTGTGTTTTGCTTCCTCACCAAGACTAAACCCAGGAAGTATGTCCCTTACTTATAAATCTCATTATACTCTTAAGTGTAATGTCTTACATGCAGTGTTCATTGTGTAGTGACCAATATGGTAGTAAAAATTGGAAAAGATTAATAAATATAAGTATGATGAAAAAATACAATTTCCAGCCTCCCTTTCGTCCAAGAGGGGTCATATGATAGTGTTCCCACAAATAAAATATTAATAGAAGTCTAGCTGGAGATTCTGAGAAAGCTTGGCCACCTCTTTCTTCTTTGTCTGTTTTCATTCCTACTTCCTGTATGTACATGGCTGCCACAGCCATTCCCTCGACTGTGAGAGACAGGCCCAGAGGGTTGAGGCGACCTCAGCTCTAGTACTCTGCACCACTAAACAAAAGTCAGTAGTTCCTACCTCCAGAGTTCTTGTTAAAAGAAAAATAAAGCCTCTGGTGGGTTGATATCACTGTTGTGGGGGACTCTTTTACTCTCCGCTAAATGCAGTTTCTAAGTGATCCATTTATAATCAATAGATTGAGTCTCTGGTGAACACTGTGATGTGCCACCCAGATCCCATGCAAGGAAGAACTTGTCGCCTGGTCACTGTCAGTGCTGTCAGCCCTTTTGGGCAATTATTCAGTTTCAGGCAACCTCTACATCCAAGGTTACTCCCTTTCTGGAGTGGCTCACATTCAATAAATGATCAGTTGGGCACATAAAGTCCTGGTCATTTGATCCAACTTGGGACAATTCCACAGGGCCATTTAGAGCTCCTGTAGGGGTGTCAGTAGCTGTCATTGAGTCCACATGAGTTTGACTTCTCCCTCTGTTCACCCCTGTTTTCCTTCCCTTCCTTTCACGGGTACTGGTCCCAAGAGTGCTCCTAATGCAGACCCCGGTGCTAGGCTCTGTCTCCGGGTCTGTTGTTTAGAGCGAGGGTCCCCAACTCCCAGCCCGTGGACCAGTAGCAGTCTGTTAGGAACCGGGCTGCACAGCAGAAGGTGAGTGGTGGGCGAGAAAGTGAAGCTCCATCTGCCACTCCCCATCACTCGCATTACCACCTGAACCATCCGCCACACCCCACCGTCTGTGGAAAAACTGTCTTCCACGAAACCGGTCCCTGGTGCCAAAAATGTTGGGGACCACTGGGAGGACCCAACCTGTGATACCTACAATTGATTTTCAGTCTACAGATGTGTACTGACATCCTACCCAGTACCACGCTCTGTGCTATGCCTTACTTGGTGGTGAGGGGTGGGGGTGGTGGGTCAGGAACACAAAGATGAGTAAGATACAGTCCTTATTCAGAAATAGCCCTAGTCTAGTAAAGGAGTCAGATAGGTAAACGAATGGTTTTCATTTGGGGCAATGAGTCCAATTATAGGATGATTATATGGGAATATATGGGACAGATTGAACAACTGCCTGAAAGCCAGAGAAGGCCTCACAGAGAATGTGAGGTTTGAGAGGAGACTTGAAGGATATGGAGGTGTTACCACATAAAGTGGAGGTAAAGGGCATCAAAAAGCGAAGAGTATCCATTAAAAATGCAAGAGCTTGAAAGGGCATGATGTGATTGAAAAAGACAAATGATTTTCTGGTAGGTGGGGAGACAGATGAATTGAAGCCAGGTAGTGGAAGACATTATATAAGTCTTTGGGAATTTATTGGTAGTTGTTTGTATCAGAGTCAAAGTTATATGAAAATCTGAGGGTTAACGAAAGACCATGTTGGCCATGTGAAAGGCAGATTAAGTAGGAAGAGATGAGAGGTAAGCAAACCAGTAAGTGCTCTTTGGTAGGGTATCCAGGCAACAGATGATGGGAGACTGAACTAAGACAGGGACTGTGGGTACAGAGAGGGTGCGATAGATTTAGGAAATTTTGGTGGAGGAATTAAGAGGCTTGGAGTCTAAATTGATGGAGGTAGTAAGCAAGTCAAAGATGACTGAGAATTTTGGCTAATGAGATGTAGTCATGGTACTCTCAAGAGCCAGAAGAGAAATTATAAGAGACTTGAGCTCTCGAAGATATCTAGAAAAACAACCTGAAATAGATTTCTAGCACAAAGAACCTTCCCTGGGCAGCAAATATAGGTTTCTAATACACCAAAATATTTGTGTTACTTGAAGCCATACATTTGAGTGATATTGTTCAAAAAGAGGATGTAGAAAAAAAGAAAAAATGGCAAAGAACAGAGCCCCTGGGAAACAGCTGTTTTGTCTAGTAGGACCTGAATAAGTACTGCTGAATCCTGAGCAGAGTGATGATGACTAAACATTTGTGTCCCCACTTCCCCTCATTAATGTTCAGTATAACTCCTTTCACTGTTCTAGAAAACTCTAGGCTACTGCTAAGGCTTTTTATCCCTTTGTGTACTCATTGGCCAAATCTTGCCCATTTTCAATGCCCTTGAACTCTCTTTATCATTCTGTTGACATACTATTTTTTAAAAAAAATTTTTGGCCACACCATGTGGCATGTAGGATCTTAGTTCCCTGACGAGGGATCGAACCCACGCCCCCTGCATTGGAAGCGGAGAGTCTTAACCACTGGACCACCAGGGAAGTCCCTCTTTATCATTCTGAAGGGAAAGTATCATTCTTCTCGGTTCTAACATCTTCTTACATCCCTTTTAACAAGATGGGATATCCCAAACTCAGAATTATAAGATGACTGGCTTTCACAGAAAGCAGGGAGAATCTTGCAGTGTGAAATATTGCATCATTCAATCAGGAGAGTGTTCTGCAGTGAAATCAAACTCAGTCCTGAGCACTTATTCTAAAGTCTTCGAAAACAAGAACAGTCTTGTTTGTCTTTGAAAGGCTTGGTGGGGAATAAACATTAACTCTGTGTTGAACTGAGTCAAATGGAACTGAGCCACGCCTTTCAGAATCGTTCCAATAAGTGATATTTTACAGTCATTACCTGACTCCAAATGAAAATTTTCTGCAAAGATGGAAATACATGTCTGGTTTCAGAAAGACTAAAATAGAGGTAAATGTACAAAGTGATCACCATGATGAGTCTAGTTCCCATCTAACATATAAAATTATTGATATTACATTATTATAGACTATGTTCCCTATGCTATACATTACATCCTCATGGCTTGTTTTATAACTGGAAGTTTATACCATTTAATCTCCCTCAGCTTTTTACACTTATACCCCTCCCTACCCTTCCTCTGGCAACCACCAGTTTTTTTCCTTGTATCTATGAGCCTTTCTGTTTTGTTCTGTTTGTTCATTTGTTTTGCACTTTAAAGATCACATTTAAGTGAAATCATAGGGTATATGTCTTTCTATGACTTATTTCACTTAGCATAATACCTCGAGGATCATCTATGTTGTCACAAATGGCAAGATTTCACTCTTTTTTAAAGCTGAGTAATATCTTGGCTACTGTGAATAATGCTACAGTGAATGTAGGGGTGCTTATATCTTTCCAAATTAGTGTTTTTGTTTTCTTTGGAAAAATACCCAGAAGTGAAATTTCTGGATCGTATGGTAGTTCTGTCTAATTTTGGGGAGAACCTTCATACTATTTCCCATAGTGGCTGCACCAATTTATATTCCCACCAATAGTGCATAAGGGTTCTTTTCTCCACACCCTCATCAACACTTGTTATTTGGTGTCTTTTTGATAATAGCCATTCTGACAGATCTGAGGTAATGTCTCATTGTGGTTTTGACTTGCATTTCCTTGATGCTTAGTGATGTTAAGCACCTTTTCATGTGTCTGTTGGCCATCTGTATGTCTTCTTTGAAAAATGTCTATTCATGTCCCCTGCCTATCTTTTAATTGGGTTGTTTTTTTGATGTTGAGTTGTATGAGTTCTTTGTATATTTTATCTAGTAACCCCTTATCAGATATATCATTTGCAAATATCTTCTCCCATTCAATAGGCTGCCTTTTCATTTTGTTGATAGTTTCCTTTGTTGTGCAAACACTTTTAAGTTTGATGTAGTACTACCAGTTTGTCTTTGCTATTGTTTCTCCTCCCTAAGGAGACATATCCAAAAAAAATTTGCTAAGACTGATGTGAAAGAGCATACTGTGTATGTTTTCTTCTAGAAGTTTTATAGTTTCAGGTTGTATATTTAAGTCTTTAATACATTTGGAGCTTATTTTCATATACAGTGTGAGAAAGTAGTCCAGTTTGATTCCTTTATGTGTAGCTGTCCAGTTTTCCCAGCACTACTTATTGAAGAGGCTCTCTTTGTGTATTCTTGTATCCTTGTTGTAGATTAATTGACCATATAAACATGGGTTTATTCCTGGGCTCTCTATTCCATTCCATAGATTTATGTGTTGGTTTTTGTGTTAGAACCAATCTGGTTTGATTACTATAGTTTTGTAGTATAGTTTGAAATCAGGGAACATGATACTTCACTCTTTGTTATTCTTTCTCAAGACTGTTTTGGCTATGTGGGATCTTTTGTGTTTCCATACAAATTTTGATTTATTTGTTCTAGTTCTGTTTAAAATGCTACTGGTAATTTCATAGGGATTGCACTGAATTTCTATAGATTGCCTTGAGGAATACAGTCATTTTAAGAATATTAATTCTTGCAATCCATGAGCATCATATGTCTTTCCATTTGTTTCTGTTGTCTTCACTTTCTTTTATCAGTGTCTTATAGTTTTCCTAGAACAGAGCTTTTATCTCCTTACTTAGATTTATTCTTAGGTATTTTATTCTTTTTGATACAGTTGTAAATGGGTTGTTTTCTTAATTTCTTTTCTGGTAGTTTATTGTTAGTGTATAGAAACACAACAGATTTCTGTATGTTAATTTTGTATCCTGCAACATACTGAATTCATTTATTAGTTCTAACAATTTTATCATAGTGTCCTTAAGATTTTCTATATGTAGTATTATGTCATCTGCAAACAATGACACTTTTATGTTTTCCTTTACAGTTTGAATTCCTTGTATTTATTTATTTTTTTCTTGTCTGATTGCTATGGCTAGGACTTCCAATACTATAATGAATAAAAAGTGGTGAGACTGGGCATCCGTGTCTTTTTTTTTTGACATCTTTATTGGGAGAATAATTGCTTTACATTGTTATGTTAGTTGCTGCTGTATAACAAAATGAATCAGCTATACGTATACATATATCCCCATATCCACTCCCTCTTGTGTCTCCCTCCTACCCTCCCTATCCCACCCCTCTAGCTGGTCACAAAGCACCAAGCTGATTTCCCTATGCTATGTGGCTGATTCCCACTAGCTATCTATTTTACATTTGGTAGCGTATATATGTCAATGCCACTCTCTCACTTCGTCCCAGCTTACAATTTCTCCTCCCCTTGTCCTCAAGTCCATTCTCTATGTCTCTATTCCTGTCCTGCCCCTACGTTCTTCAGAACGTTTTTTTTTGTTTTGTTTTGTTTTTTTTTTTTTTAGATTCCATATATATGTGTTAGCATATGGTATTTGTTTTTCTCTTTCTCACTTAATTCACTCTGTAAGACAGACTCTATTTCCATCCTCCTCACTACAAATAACTCAATTTCGTTTCTTTTTTATGGCTGAGTAATATTCCATTGTGTATATGTGCCACATCTTCTTTATCCATTCATCTTTTAATGGGCACTTAGGTTGCTTCCATGTCCTGGCTATTGTAAATAGAGCTGCAATGAACATTTTGGTACATGACTCTTTTTGAATTATGGTTTCCTCAGGGTATATGCCCAGTAGTGAGATTGCTGGGAAGTATGGTAGTTCTATTTTTAGTTTTTTAAAGAACCTCCATACTATTTTCCATAGGGGTTGTATCAATTTACATTGCCGACAACAGTTCAAGAGTGTTCCCTTTTCTCCACACCTTCTCCAGCATTTACTGTTTGTAGATTTTTTCATGATGGCCAGTCTCACTGGTGTGAGGTAATACCTCATTGTAGTTTTGATTTTCATTTCTCTAATGATTAGTGATGTTGAGCATCCTTTCATGTGTTTGTAGGCAATCTGTATATCTTCTTTGGAGAAATGTCTATTTAGGTCTTCTGCCCATTTTTGGATTGGGTTGTTTGTTTTTTTGATATTGAGCTGCATGAGTTGCTTGTAAATTTTGGAGATTAATCCTCTGTGAATTGCTTCATTTGCAAGTATTTTCTCCCATTCTGAGGGTTGTCTTTTCATCTTGTTTATGTTTTCCTTTGCTGTACAAAAGCTTTTAAGTTTCCTTAAGTCCCATTTATTTATTTTTGTTTTTATTTCCATTTCCCTAGGAAGTGGGTCGAAAAGGATCTTGCTGTGACTCATGTCATAGAGTTTTCTGCCTATGTTTTCCTCTAAGAGTTTGATAGTGTCTGGCCTTATATTTAGGTATTTAATCCACTTTGAGTTTATTTTTGTGTATGGTGTTAGGGAGTGTTCTAATTTCATTCTTTTACATGTAGCTGTCCAATTTTCCCAACACCACTTATTGAAGAGGCTGTCTTTGCTCCATTGTATACTCTTGCCTCCTTTATCAAAGATAAGGTGACCATATGTGCATGCATTTATCTCTGGGCTTTCTATCCTGTTCCATTGATCTATATCTCTGTTTTTCTGCCAGAACCATACTGTCTTGATTACTGTAGCTTTGTACTATAGTCTGAAGTCAGGGAGCCTGATTCCTCCAGCTCCATTTTTCTTTCTCAAGATTGCTTTGGCTATTCGGGGTCTTTTGGGTTTCCATACAAATTGTGAAATTTTTTGTTCTAGTTCTGTGAAAAATGCCATTGGTAGTTTGACTGGGATTGCATTGAATCTGTAGATTGCTTTCAGTAGTATATTCATTTTCACAATGTTGATTCTTCCAATCCAAGAACATGGTATATCTCTCTATCTGTTTGTATCATCTTTAATTTTAGTTCCTCTAGGTCTTTGTTAAGCATTTCTTGTATTTTCTCCATTCTGTTTCCAAGATTTTGGATCATCTTTACTATCATTGAATTCTTTTTCAGGTAGGCTGCCTATTTCCTCTTCATTTGTTTGGTCTGGTGGGTTTTTACCTTGCTCCTTCAACTGCTGAGTATTGCTCTGTCTTCTCATTTTGCTTAACTTACTGTGTTTGGGGTCTCCTTTTCGCAGGCTGCAAGTTCATAGTTCCCATTGATTTTGGTGTCTGCCCCCAGTGGGTAAGGTTGGTTCAGTGGGTTTTATAGGCTTCCCAGTGAAGGGGACTGGTGCCTGTGTTCTGGTGGATGAGGCTGGATCTTTTCTTCCTAGTGAGCAGGACCGTGTCCAGTCATGTGTTTTGGGGTATCTGTGAACTTATTGTGATTTTGGGCAGCCCCTCTGCTAATGGGTGGGGTATGTTCCTGTCTTGCTAGTTGTTTGGGATGGGGTGTCCAGCACTGTAGCTTTCTGGTCCTTGTGTGGAGCTGGGTCTTAGCATTGAGATGGAGATCTCTGGGAGAGCTCTTGCCGATAGATATTACGTGGGGCCAGGAGGTCTCTTGTAGTCCAATGTCCTGAACTCGGCTCTCCCACCTCAGAGGCTCAGACCTGACATCCGGCCGGAGCACCAAGAGCCTTGTCAGCCACATGGCTGAGAAGAAAGGGCAGGGGGAAAAAGAAAGAAAGAAAGAAAATAATATAAAGTTATTTAAATAAAAAAAAATTAAAGTAATAAAAAAAAGAAAAGAGCAACAAAACCAATAACCAAATCCACCAATAATAGCAAGTGCTAAAAACTAAACTAAGACAAACATATAAATCTGAATCTAGTCAGTCAATTACAGCAAACCCCAAGTCTGCAGTTGCTCCCAAAATCCACCACCTCAATTTTGGGATGATTCATTGTCTATTCAGGCATTCCATGGATGCCAGGTGCATCAAGTTGATTATGGAGATTTAATCCGTGGCTTCTGAGGCTGTATGGAGAAGTTTCCCTTTTCCTTCTTTGTCTGCACAGCTCCTGGGGTTCAGCTTTGGTTTTGGCCCCGCCTCTACATGTAGATCGCCCTCTGGCGTTGTTCTTCGCCCAGACAGGAAGGGATTAAAGAAGCGGCTGATTAGGTGGCTCTGGTTCACTCAGGCTGTGGGGAGGAAGGGGTACGGAATGTGGTATGAGCCTGCGGCGGCAAAGACTGGCGTGACATTGCAACAGCCTGAGGTATGCCATGTGTTCTCCTGGGGAAGTTGTCCCTGGATCACGGGACCCTTGCAGTGGCAGGCTGCACAGGATCCCGGTAGAGAAGGTGTGAATAGTGACCTGTGCTTGCACAGAGGATTCTTGTTGGCTGCAGCAGCAGCCTTAACATTTCATGCCCGTCTCTGGGGTCCGCTCTAATAGCTGCGGCTCGTACCCATCTCTGGAGCTTGTTTAGGCAGTGCTCTGAATCTCCTCTGTTCGTGCACCCCCAAACAATGGTCTCTTAACTCTTAGGCATGTCCAGACTTTCCCGGGTTCCCTCCCAGCCAGCTGGGGAAAACTAGCCCCCTTCAGGCTGTCTTCACGCAGCCAACCCCAATCCTCTCCTTGGGGTCTGACCTCCAAAACCTGAGCTCCCAGCCCCCACCCGCCACAGGAGGTGAGCAGACAAGCCTCTCAGGCTGGTGAGTGCTGGTTAGCAGCGATCTTCTGTGCAGGAATTTCTCCTCTTTGCCCTCTGCACCCCTGTTGCTGCACTGTCCTCCATGACTCTGAAGCTTCCCCCACCCCAACCCCCGTCTCCGCCAGTGAAGGGGTTTCCTAGTGTGTGGAAACTTTTCCTCCTTCACAGCTCCTTCTCAGAGGTGCAGGTCCCGTCCCTATTCTTTTGTCTCTGTTTTTTCTTTTTTCCTTTGCCCTACCCAGGTACATGGGGAGTTTCTTGCCTTTTGGGAAGTTTGAGGTCTTCTGCCAGCATTAAGTAAATGTTCTGTAGGAGTTGTTCCACATGTAGATGTAATTTTGATGTATTTGTGGGGAGGAAGGTGATCTCCACATCTTACTCCTCCGCCACCTTGAAGGTCCTCTCCTGTGCATCCATATCTTGTTCCTGATCTTAGAAGAAATGCTTTCAGCTTTTCACTGTTGACTATGATGTTGGCTCCAGATTTGTCATATGTGGCCTTTACTTTGTTGAGTTATGTTTCTTCTATACCCACTTTCTGAAGAGGTTTTTATCATAAATGGATGCTGAATTTTGTCAAAAGCTTTTTCTGCATCTGTTGAGATGATTATATAATTTTGATTCTTCAGTTGTTAATGTGGCCCATCACATTGATTAATTTGCTGATATTGAACCGTTCTTTCATCCCTGGGATAAATCATGGTGTATTATCCTTTTAGTGTATTGTTGAATTCAGTTTGCTAATATTTTGTTGAGGATTTTTTTTATCTATGTTCATCAGTAATATTGGCTTGTAACTTTCCTTTTTTATGGTGTCTGGTTTTGTGGTGTCAGGGTGATGCTGGCCTTGTAGAATGAGTTCAGAAGTACCCCTTCCTCTTAAATTTTTTGGCATAGTTTGAGAAGGATAGGTATTAACTCTACCTTAATTGTTTGGTAGAATTCACCTGTGAATCTGTCTGGTCCTGGACTTTTTTTTGGTGGAATTTTTTGTTGTTGTTGTTTTGTTTTGTTTAATTACTGATTCAATTTCATACTGGTAATCAGTCTGTTCATACTTTCTCTTTCTTTCTGATTCAGTCTTGGCAGATTGTATATTTCTAGGGATTTATCCATTTCTTCTAGGTTATACATTTTATTGGTGTAAAATTGTTCATAGTAATCTCTTATGATCCTTTGTATTTCTTTGGTGTCAGATGTAACTTCTCTTTCATTTCTGATTCTATTTATTTGGTCCCTTTCCCCTTTTTCCTGATGAGTCTGGCTAAAGGTTTAACAATTTTGTTTATGTTTTCAAAGAGCCAGCTTAGTTTCATTGATCTTTTTTATTTATTTATATTTTAGTCTCTATTTCATTTATTTCTGGTCTGATATTTATGATTTCTTTCTTTCTACTAACTTTGGGTTTTCTTTGTTTTTCTTTTTTCTAGTTCCTCTAGGTGTAAGGTTAGATTGAGATTTTACTTATTTCCTGGTGTAGGCTTGTGTCACTGCACACTTTCCTCTTAGAACTTGTTTTACTGCATCTCAGAGATTTTGGATCATTGTATTTCCATTTTCATTTGTTTCAAGGTATTTTTTGATTTGCTCTTTGATATCTTCAGTGGCCATTTGTTATTTAGTAATATATTGTTTAGCCTTCATATATTTGTATTTTTTGCTTTTATTTCTTATACTTTACTTCTAGTACCATAACATCGCAGTCAGAAAAGATGCTTGATATGATTTCAGTCTTCTTAATTTTATTGAGACTTGTTTTGTGGCCCAGCATCCTGGAGAATGTTCTATATGCATTTGAAAAGAATGTGTATTCTGCTGTTTTTAGATGGCTGTTTCTCTATATATTTATTAAGTACATCTTAATAAATGTACTTAATAAAAACTGTCTTTTAAGGCAAGTGTTTTCTTTTTTATTTTATGTTTGGATATCTGTCCATTGATATAAGTGGGGTATTAAAGTTGTCTAGTATTATTGTGTTACTGTCAATTTCTTCCTTTATGTTTGTTAATATTTGCTTTATGTATTTATACACCCAATCATATTTAGGCTGCATATATATTTACAATTGCTATATTTTCTTATTGGATTGATCTCATTATGTAATGTCCTTCTTTGTCTTTCTTTTAAAGTCTATTTTGTCTGATATAAGTATTGCTGCCCCAGCTTTCTGTCTGATATAAGTATTATTACCCCAGCTTTCTTTTCATTTCAATTTGAATTGAATACCTTTTTCCAGCCCCTCATTTTCAGTCTTTATGTGTCTCTAGATCTGAAGTGGGTCTCTTGTTGACAGCATATATATGGATTTTAGTTAATGCATTCACCATTCTGTTTTTTGATTGGAGCATTTAGTCCATTTACATTTAAAGTAATTATTGATGCATATATACTTATTTCCATTTTTGTTGTTTTCTGGTTGTTTTTGTGGTTCTTTTTTGTTTCTTTCTCCTTGTTTTCCTCTCTTCCCTTGTGATTTGATGCCTGTCTTTAGTGCTGTGTTTGGATTTCTTTCTCTTTTTTTGTGTGTATCTATTATGGGTTTTTGGTTTGTAGTTACCATGGGGTTTATATATAACACTGTTTATTTGCATGTATATATGATTATTTAAAATTGATAATCTCTTTAGTTCAAATGCATTCTAACAACCCTATATGTTTACTCCCCTCACCCACGTTTAATGTTTTTGATTTTGTATTATATACCTTTTTGTTTTGTGTATCCCTTAACTACTTACTGTGGATATAGATGATTTTACTACTGTTATCTTTTAGTCTTTCTTACTAGCTTTATAAGTAATTGATCCACCACTTATAAAGTGTTTGCCTTTACCAGTGAGATTTTTTCTTTCATAATTTTCATATTTCTACTTGTGACCTTTCTGCTTAGAGAAATTCCTTTAACATTTCTTGCAAGACCTATTTAATGGTACTGAATTCTTTTATGTTTTACTTGTTTGTAAAACTCTTGATCTCTCCTTCAGATTTGAATAATAACCTTGCTAGGTAGAGCATTCTCAGTTGTAGGCTTTTTTCCTTTCATCACTTTGAATATATCATGCCATTCTCTTCTGGCCTGCAAAATTTCTGCTGAAAATTCAGGTGATAATCTTATGGGAGTTTCCTTGTATGTAACTGCTTGCTTTTTTCTCGCTGCTTTTAAGATCTTCTATCTTTAATTTTTGCTATTTTAATTGCAATATGTCTTGGTGTGGACCTCTTTGGGTTCATCTCTTTTGGGACTGTCTGTGATTCCTGGACCTAGATTTCTGTTTTCTTCCCCAGTTTAGGGAACTTTTCAGCTATTATTTCTTCAAATAAATTCTCTTCCCCTTTCTTTATTCTTCTTCTTGGATCCCTCTAATGCAGATGCTAGTATGCTTGGCATTGTCCCAGAGGTCAATAGTTTAAGAAAACTATCCTCATTCTTAAAAATTCCTTTTTCTTTTCAACTGGGGTGATTTCCACTCCTTTGTCTTCTACTTCACTGAGTCATTCATCTGTATCATCTAACCTAGTATTGATTCCTTGTAGTGTATTTTTAATTTCCATTATTGTATTATTTTGCTGTTTCTTCTTTATATTTTCTTAACTCTTTTTTAAGCTCCTCACTGTGTTTATCCATTCTTTTCCTGAGTTTGTTGAGCATCTTTATGACCATTTCCTTGAACTCTTTATTGAGTAGATTGCTTATCTCCCCTTCACTAAGTTCTTCTCCTGGGGTTTTGCTTGTTTCTTCATTTGGAACATATTCCTCTGTCTCCTCATTTTACCTAATTTCTCTGTGTGTGTGTGTGTGTTTTTTTTCTCCTATGTATTAGATAGGTCTGTTATGTTTCCCAATCTGGAGAAGTGGTCTTATGTAGGAGACATCCTCTGGGGCCCAGCAACACACTCACCTCTGGTCACGTGAGCTATATGCTCTAGTGGTGCCCCCTATGTAGGCTGCCCAGGCCCTTCTCTTGTGATGGGACTGATTACTGTGGGTGTGTTGGTAAGCAGGGCTGGCCCCTAGCCTGGTTGGTTGCCAGGCCCTGCCTCATGTGGTAGCTGTCAGCCTGCTTTTGGGTATGGCTGGGTCTTCACATGGCTGGCTGCTTAGCTCTGGAGTCCCAGGTTGCTGCCAGCCCACTGTTGGGTGGGGCTGGGTCACTGAACTGCTGGCTGTGCAGCCCTGGGGCCTGGTGCTGATACTTGCCAACTGGTGGGCAGATAAGACCCTGGCTATAATAGGCTGGGGGAAGGACTCCAAAATGGTACATGCCAGCATAGTGTCCTCATGGTAGAATGAACTCCCCCAAATGTCCACCACCAGTATGTATGTCCCCGGGGGAGTCCCAGTTGCCTCTTGCCTTTCTGTGAGGCTTTCCAAGATCAGCAGGTGATCTGACCCAGGGTCCTTTCAAACTACTGCCTCTGTGTTGAGACTGGGAGTGTGTAAGATTTTTTGTGTGTCCTTTAAGAGCAGAGTCTCTGTTTCCTTCAGCCCTCTGGCTCTCCCATAGGGGTGTCCTGCTGCCCTTCAAAGCTAAATGTTCTGGGGACTCATCTTCCTGGTGAAGGACCTTTGGGCTGCAGAGTCTGATGTGGGGCTCGGACCCCTCACTGCTTGGGAAGAACCTCTCTGATTATCTTTCTGTTTGTATGATGCCCACCCAGAATTGTGAGTTCTGACTGTACTGTGTCTCTGCCCCTCCTAATCATCTCACTGCAGCTCCTTCCTTATATCTTTAGTTGTAGAAAATCTTTTCTGCTGGTCTCCAGGTCATTCCCATAGATAGTTGCTCTGTAAATAGTTGTAGTTTTGGTGTGTCTGTGGGAGGAAGTAAGCTCAGTGTTCTCCTACTCTACCATCTTGACCACACCAGTGTCAATATATTTATGATTGTACTCAACAATGACACCCAAACACACTTTTATAGAGATGGTGTCTGAGTCTCTTTGGGCTGCCATAACAATATCATAGACTGGATGCATTACAAACAACATAAATGTGTTTCTCACAGTCCTGGAGGCTGGGAAGTCCAAGGTTAAGGCACCAGCCGATTTGGTGTCTGGTGAGGGTTCGCTTCCCAGTTCATAGACAGCTGTCTTCTCTCTGTGTCCTTACACAGCAGAAGGGACACAGTAGTTCTTTGGGGTCTCCTTGATAAAGGCACTAATCCCATTCATGAGGCCTCTACCCTCATGACCTAATCACGTCTGAAAGCCCTCACGTCCTAGTACCATCACACTGGGGATTAGGTTTCAATATAAGGAGTTGGCGGGGGCAGGGTGTGTGGGGGGCGGACACAAACATTCAGTTAATAGCAGATAAGTAGAAATTCTAAGTCAGTGATGACAGAGGCAGCCGGACATACTGGACATGGGATTCATATACTGAAACTAACTGCTTAGGAAAGTAACATTTGCACTGATGTCCAGAAATCATACAGGGTTCTTTTTCCTCAGTTATTAAAGACATACTCATGAAACAGGTGTTATTCATTCAAAGACAGACTCACCTGTCACTTGTGAGTATATTCTGTGTGCTAAGCACTGTGGTTACCTTATTTTATCCTTTCAACATCTTCTGTGACATAAGCAATATAACCTCCATTTACAAATGAGGGAACCAAGACTGAGTTTGACTGAATTAGTCATTACAATCTAGATCTCAGATTCACACTTAGGTCTAACTGACTCAAATTCCTATACTCTTTAAAACATGTCCACACTGTTTCCATTAAATCCTTCATTAAAAATGTATGCAGAGCCTCAATAAAGGGAAGTAAACACGATTTTCAGATGTCTTTATTACCTTAGTGTATCATCCATCCCAGGGACAGGAACTGCTGGGGAATGTGCAGACTTTGTCTCGACTGTTTCCCATTATATATTCTGCCATTTATTATAGTGTTTTATAGCAGTCATTTAAATGAACTCAGTCCATTTTTGACTTTTTTATATCTTAGCCCTCCTCTCCTTATGTTCTGTACAACCAGTAATCCTCAGTTAATATCTAATCTGCTTTCAAATGTTATCATTGTAACTTCATAACATTTTTACTTTTGTAAGTCTTTAATCTTAGAAACATCTAACTCTGGTGGACTGGGTCTTTATTATGGCTATCTTTATCTCCCAAATATAACTTCTGAGGCATTTGTTGTCATGCTTTTTTGTATGATGTGACAACATAACTATATAGACAAAGGGATGACTGATAACAAACAGTTAAAGACCCAAGTACCTTAGCTTGTCTAAATAATAACTTTGGGGTTGTTATAATTTTGTGTATGTGAGAGTTGGAACCCAGGAAAAGGTGATTTGTTTGAGATAAAGGAAAGGAATGAGGAAATAATTGCTGAGTGAGAAAGTATGAAATGGTGGGTCATTCTGTGGATGGATTTGCATTGATGTTTTCTATTTCAGTTAGTTTATAGCCTAGATTCTGTTGGATCAGAATCATTATAATTTCTTTTAGCAGTACCAGTGCTTCTCTGTGCATCTTTTCCCATCTGACACAAGTTTTGTCATTCTATACAAGGCTCTTTAGAAACAAAAGAAGTTTGGGCATCAGCAGAATCACAGAGAGTAATCTGAATTGCACAGAGTTCACTAGTTGGCAACACCACCTCCTTATTGTAATCACTTAGACAGTACTGGATCTCAATCTTGGCTACACATTCAAATCACCTTTAAAAAATACTGATATCTGAGTTTAACCCTCAGAGATTCTACTTTTATATGCCTGGGTTATAGCCTGGGTGTTTGAAAATTTAATCTTGACTACACATTCAAATCACCTTTTAAAAATACTGATGCCTGAGTTTAACCCTCAGAGATTCTACTTTTATATGCCTGGGATATGGCCTGGGTGTTTGAAAATTTAATCTAAATGCAGCTTGAGACCCACTCAGATAGAGGTTGAGAACCACTAAGATCAATGCTAAATTTTGGGGAAAATAGTATGGAAGAGGGTCAAAAGCAAAGATTGGCTTGAGTTGCAAAATTAGCCAAAAAGAGGTCAACTGCAACTGGTTTCCAGTTATGGGTGTTAGGTAGAGAAGAGTGTCTTGAAGACCACTGAGATGCCATCCAGTGAGGGGCAGGCAAGGTAAGGAGCCAAGCTGAGATTTGTGACTGGTTTTCTTGGGGTTCTTCAGGGATACGTTAACAGATAAATTATCATCCAAACCACACATTTTTGAAAATGAAAAGGAGTGACATTAATTATTATACTGAAACAACAGGCATAAACCAACAAGGTTATCTTGGGCAAATTGGGATGTATGGTCACACCTAGCGTGCATCTCATTCGTGACTTCTGATGCTAAGATCATGTGAGCAGTATAAACTTCTCCTTTATAAGTACAATTGAAAGTGGTTAATGCTTTTGATCTTTGATGATATCATCCTCACAGCTCCACCAGCTTCTTTAAACAGTGGTTTTCAACCTGAGCTGCACATTAGAGTCACCTATGACTTCAGAAAACAAATGCTAATACCTGTTCCCCATCCTTAAGGAATTCATATTTTGGTGGGTAGAGTCCAGAAATTACTATTATTCTTTTAAAGCTTTCTAAGTGATTCTAATTTGTTGCCGTGGTTGAGAAGCACTGCTTAAAAAGAACGGGCTTCTCAACCTCGAAGCGTTTGCATTCCTTTGTGGAGGGCTGGCTGATGACAACTGGCACTGTTATAAAGCTTGATTGTGGTGGTTTGTGTAATGAGTCTTGTTGCTCTATAGCTACCCCTCCTAGATGTGCTTTGTCTCATTTGCTTTTGAAATTATGAGACCATTATGTGGTGGTTTTGGGACTCGTGGTCTTCAAGTTGCTGTGGGCTTGTGAAGACTTTGGCAGTGATTTTTTTCCAAATGTTTCACTGTTGTGATGGCATTCAAAGGAGAATATGTCTAAAATTCCTTTCATAAAACTTTTAGAATATCATATTACCCTAGGATGCCCACTTGTAAAAAGGTCTCCGTGGATGACAAGTAAAGGGAATAAAACCATCTCTCATTGTGTTTTCAGCAAATATCAAATACTGCCTCTTTGTGAACATAGCCAACTCTTCTATCTAAGGCTCTGTGTAGAAAATCAGTGCTTTTCTCTTCTCTTATCTCTTACCCTTGGGCTGCTCATTTTTTGATCAGTAGCTCATTAGAGTCAATCAAAGGTGAGAACATCATAAAGAAGGAGAAACCAGACTCACCTGTTATTGTCATTAATGGATCTGGTGGTAGGATTGAATGAGAAGAATCTGAAGCTGGGGTTGAAATGTTGCTCTTACACTGTCTGTGTGATGAAATTAATTCATGCTTTTTCACTCCTTTTGTTCTTGGAGGAAAAATCATGGTTAAACGTTTAATTCTCTTGGCTTTAAGAAATTAAATTTGAAGATATATCAATAATTGTGTGAATTAACTCACAAATCTGAACAATTGATATTTTAAAATTAATTTAAAAATCCCTGAAGAAATGTGTATAGCTGTTTTAAAAAGAGTTGTCAAGAAAAGGGACTTATTTACATAATTTGGAGAACTTATTCCCCTCCAAACACCTGCGTGGTAGTATTTATATGGACTACATCTGGTGTGAGTTTTTTCACCCTTCCTTTTATTTAACCACCTAGAACCTGCTTGAAATTGCTGTGTTGTTAGGAGAAATGAAGGCTGTATTAGATTCCTCAGTGGATTCTGCAACGTAATTAGTGCAGGAGTGTAACTGATTGAGCAGCAGAGAGGTTGGGAGATGGAGAGGCAGCGAGGGCTGCAACAGGGTTTCCCTCTTCCAGCCCAGAGAGGATTTTTTCCACTTACCCTTTCCCCAGAAAGTAGGGACCAGAAAGAACATTCTGCCCCAAAGCCAAACAGCCCCAAATCTATACAACTGTAGAATGTTGTATCTAAAGGCCTTAGAGAATTTCTACTCACTCAACTCTTTTATGAAAAATAAAGAAAGTAAGGTTCAGGGAAACAGAAATGTTCCAAAAGTCAAGCTAATTTACTTTTCTAGTTCCTAGTTCACTGTTCTTTTCACTGCATCCATTGAAAAGTCCAGCCAACTGTTCACCAACTCTAGAGCTTCCCTACTTGTTTTGGGAACTCTGCAAACAAGGGAACATTTCCTGTCAAACAGGGAGTGATTGACTGCAGCTGGAAGACCCGCTCCTCACTTTAACCTGATTTGTGTTGCAAGTTTTATGTCAGATTTTTAGGGGAGGAAAAGAAACCAGTCAGTTTTGCTACTATAGATATAAAATACCCATGGGCTTAAAGGGTAGGTTCTTTGAATACAATTTTGAAACACTGTAATCTGGCACTGAGATTGAAACAAAATATTTCTTAGTAACTTCTTGTTGAAAGAGTATGGAAGGAAGAAGATATACAGATGACCAACAGACACATGAAAAGATGTTCAACATCACCAATTATTAGAGAAATGCAAATCGGAACTACAATACAATGAGGTATCATCTCACACAGGTCAGAATGGCCATCATAAAAAGGTCTACAAATGATAAATGCTGAGAAGGTGTGGTGAAAAGGGAACTCTCCTACACTATCGGTGGGAATGTAAATTGATGCAGCCGCTATGGATTAACAGTATGGAGTTTCCTTTAAAAAACTAAAAAAGAATTACCATATGATGCAGCGATTCCATTCCAGGGCATATATACGGAGAATACTGTAACTTGAAAAGATACATGCACTCTAGTGTTCATAGCAGCACTATTTACAATAGCCAGGACATGGAAGCAACCTAAATGTCCATCAACAGAATGGACAAAGAATATATCTATCTATCTATCTATCTGTATACAATGGAATATTACTAATCCAAAAAAAGAATGAAATAATGCCATTTGCAGCAACATGAATGGACCTAGAGATGATCATATTAAGTGAAGTAAGTCAGACAGAGAAAGACAAATACCATATGATATCACTTATGTGTGGAATCTAAAATATGATACAAATGAATTTATTTACAAAGCAGAAATAGACTCAGAGACATAGAAAAAAATTTTATGGTTACCAAAGGGGAAAGTGTGGTGAGCGATAACTCAGAAGTTTGGGATTAGCAGATTCAAACTACTATATATAAAATAGATAAACAGCAAGGGCTGATTGTATAGCACAGGGAACTATATTCAACATCTTGTAATAACCTATAATGGAAAAGAATTTGAAAAAGAATATTTTATATACATATGTATAAGTGAATCACTTTTCAGTATACTTGAAACTATCACAACATTGTAAATCAGCTATACTTCATTTTTTTTAAAAAGTAAAAACAAACGAAAAAACAAAATAAAGAGTATGTAAGGAACACAAAAATGAGGGAAAATGACTGTGAACTTTGTTTCTTTCATTACATAATCCTTGAGGCAAAGGATTGACATATGCTTCCAGGTAGAATGTACACATGACCTAAGTCAGGGGAAGCCACCATGTCTTGAAATAATTGACAAAAAGCATACCCTCTTATTCCACTGAGTGAATGAAATCAGGTACCATCGTGAGGGAGAGCATGGGCTCTGGAACCTGACTGTTTAAATCCCAACTTTACCATTTATTAGCTGTGTGAAATTGTGGAAGTTTTCTGTGCTTTATTTTGCTCATCACTAAAATGGGGACAATAACATCTACCTCATGGGAAGGTGAAATATTTTAAGGCATGTAAAGCTTTAGAACAGTACCTGGCACATATAAGCATTGTTGTTATGAATTATTAACAATTAATATTAAAAATGTTGTTATTATCCAAGAAAAATAATGCCAGGAAATTCTTTTGTGGACAACTTCTCCAAGGTTCCATCATTTCTCAGTAGGTTTTCATTTCCACCCCCCCCATGTTTCTCATTCACATCTGTGTTATTTTCCTCTTCCAATACCTTAGTGCAGAAACTACATATGAACATCCCATCTTGCTATCGCCTGGATTTGTCATATTCTCTACAACTATAGAGTGATAGAGCTGTTAAAACTCTGTAAAATGTTTAGAATGTATAAAGCCTTTGATTTCCTGGCTCATTTTAATAGCATTTTGGAATAGTTTGCCTTTCGTAAAACATCTTAACCTGGTTAGAGTGAGTTCATGATCATAATGAGAGAGAAAATTATATGGAAACAGTGTAAAGGGTACTATTTATGTCTTCCAAGATTCTGCATATAGTGAGTGCCCCAGAGATATTTACTGACTTGAATACACTTTATAGATAGAACCACATGGTTGGTCATTTTCCTTTTCTCTATGTCAGATTATGTTATCCAAGTTCCCTGGCCTATGTTGGAGGAAAGCACACTGTGTTGGCAAATAGAAGGACTAGTCTCAACAAATTATCTCTTGGCTTGAATCTCAAACATATTTCTGGTTTCAGTGGCTTTTCAACCAGAGGAAAACTCAGAGAAGGGCGGATATATGAGATCAACGGCAGGAAGAAACATACGATAAATTATATTTTATTTTATATATTTTTTAAACCTTATTGGAGTATAATTGCTTTACAACCGTGTCTTAGTTTCTGCTTTATAACAAAGTGAATCAGTTATACATATACATATGTTCCCATATCTCTTCCCTCTTGTGTCTCCCTCCCTCCCTCCCACCCTCCCCATCTCACCCCTCTAGGTGGTCACAAAGCACCGAGCTGATCTCCCTATGCTAGGCGGCTGCTTACAAGTAGCTATCTATTTTACGTGTCGTAGTGTATATATGTCCATGCCACTCTCTCGCTTTGTCACAGCTTACCCTTCCCCCTCCCCATATCCTCAAGTCAATTCTCTAGTAGGTCTGTATCTTTATACCTGTCTTACCTCTAAGTTCTTCATGACATTTTTTTTCTTAAATTCCATATATATGTGTTAGTATACGGTATTTGTCTTTCTCTTTCTGACTTACTTCACTCTGTATGACAGACTCTAGGTCCATGCACCTCATTACAAATGGCTCAAATTCGTTTCTTTGTATGGCTGAGTAATATTCCATTGTATATATGTGCCACATCTTCTTTATCCATTCATCTGATGATGGACACTTAGGTTGTTTCCATCTCCAGACTATTGTAAATAGAGCTGCAATGAACATTTTTGTACATGACTCTTTTTGAATTATGGTTTTCTCAGGGCATAAGCCCAGTCGTGGGATTGCTGGGTCATATGGTAGTTCTATTTGTAGTTTTTTAAGGAACCTCCATACTGTTCTCCATACTGGCTGAACCAATTCACATTCCCACCAGCAGTGCAGGAGTGTTCCCTTTTCTCCACACCCTCTCCACCATTTATTGTTTCTATATTTTTTGATGATGCCATTCTGAGTGGTGTGAGATGATATCTCATTGTAGTTTTGATTTGCATTACTTTAATGATTAATGATGTTGAGCATTCTTTCATGTGTTTGCTGGCAGTCTGTATATCTTCTTTGGAGAAATGTCTATGTAGGTCTTCTGCCCATTTCTTTTTCTTTTTTTTTTTTTTGCGGTACTCAGGCCTCTCACTGCTCGGCCCCTCCAGCTGCGGAGCACAGGTTCTGGACGCGCAGGCCCAGTGGCCATGGCTCACGGGCCCAGCCACTCCGCAGCATGTGGGATCTTCCCGGACTGGGGCACAAACCCGTGTCCCCCGCATTGGCAGGCAGACTCCCAACCACTGCGCCACCAGGGAAGCCCTTCTGCCCATTTTTGGATTAGGTTGTTTGTTTTTTTGTTATTGAGCTGCATGAGCTGCTTATAAATTTTGGAGATTAATCCTTTGTCAGTTGCTTCATTTGCAAATATTTTCTCCCATTCTGAGGGTTGTCTTTTGGTCTTGTTTGTGGTTTCCTTTGCTGTGCAGAAGCTTTGAAGTTTCATTAGGTCCCATTTGTTTATTTTTGTTTTTATTTGCATTTCTCTAGGAGGTGGGTCAAAAAGGATCTTGCTGTGATTTATGTCATAGAGTGTTCTGCCTATGTTTTCCTCTAAGAGTTTGATAGTTTCTGGCCTTACATTTAGGTCTTTAATCCAGTTTGAGCTTACTTTTGTGTATGTGTTAAGGAGTGATCTAATCTCATACTTTTACTGTCCAGTTTTCCCAGCACCACTTATTGAAGAGGCTGTCCTTTCTCCACTGTATATTCCTGCCTCCTTTATCAAAGATAAGGTGACCATATGTGCGTGGGTATATCTCTGGGCTTTCTATCCTGTTCCATTGATCTATCTTTCTGTTTTTGTAACAGTACCATACTGTCTTGAATACTGTAGCTTTGTACTATAGTCTGAAGTCAGGGAGCCTGATTCCTCCAGCTTCGTTTTGCATTTTAAAGATTGCTTTTGCTATTCGGGGTCTTTTGTGTTTCCATACAAATTGTGAAACTTTTGGTTCTAGTTCTGTGAAAAATGCCAGTGGCAGTCTGATAGGGATTGCATTGAATCTGTAGATTGCTTTGGGTAGTAGAGTCATTTTCACAATGTTGATTCTTCCAATCCAGGAACATGGTATAGCTCTCCATCTATTTGTATCATCTTTAATTTCTTTCATCAGTGTCTTATAATTTTCTGCATACAGGTCTTTTGTCTCCTTCGGTAGGTTTATTCTTAGATATTTTATTCCTTTTTTTGCAATGGTAAATGGGTGTGTTTTCATGATTTCATTTTCAGATTTTTCATCATTAGTGTATAGGAATGCCAGAGATTTCTGTGCAGTAATTTTGTATCCTCCTACTTTACCAAATTCATTGATTAGCTCTAGTAGTTTTCTGGTAGCATCTTTAGGATTCTCTATGTATAGTATCATGTCATCTGCAAACAGTGACAGCTTTACTTCTTTTCCGATTTGGATTCTTTTATTTCGATTTCTTCTCTGATTGCTGTGGGTAAAACTTCCAAACTATGTTGAATAAGAGTGGTGAGAGTAGGCAACCTTGTCTTGTTCCTGATCTTAGTGGAAATGCTTTCAGTTTTTCACCATTCAAGACAATGTTGGCTGTGGGCTTGTCATATATGGCCTTTATTATGTGGAGGAAAGTTCCCTCTATGCCTACTTCCTGCAGGGTTTTAATCATAAATGGGTGTTGAATTTTGTCGAAAGATTTCTCTGCATCTATTGAGATGATCATATGGTTTTTCTCCTTCAATTTGTTAATATGGTGTATCACGTTGATTGATTTGCGTATATTGAAAAATCCTTGCATTCCTAGAATAAACCCCACTCGATCATGGTGTATGATCCTTTTAATGTGCTGTTGGATTCTGTTTGCTAGTATTTTGTTGAGGATTTTTGCATCTATGTTCATTAGTGATATTGGCCTGTAGTTTTCTTTCTTCGTGACATCTTTGTGTGGTTTTGGAACCAGAGTGATAGTGGCCTACTAGAATGAGTTTGGGAGTGTTCCTCCCTCTGCTCTATTTTGGAAGACTTTGAGAAGGACAGGTATAAGGTCTTCTCTAAATGTTTGATAGAATTTGCCTGTGAAGCCATCTGGTCCTGGGCTTTTGTCTGTTGGAAGATTTTTAATCACAGTTTCAATTTCACTGCTTGTGATTGGTCTCTTCATATTTTCTAATTCTTCCTTATTCAGGCTTGGCAGGTTGTGCATTTCTAAGAATTTGTCAGTTTCTTCCGGGTTGTCCATGTTATTGGCATAGAGTTGCTTTTAGTAATCTCTCATGATCTTTTGTATTTCTGCGGTGTCAGTTATTATTTCTCCTTTTTCATTTCTAATTCTATTGATTTGAGTCTTCTCCCTTTTCTTCTTGATGAGTCTGGCTAATGGTTTATCAACATATTTTATCTTCTTAAAGAAGCAGCTTTTAGTTTTATTTATCTTTGCTATCATTTTCTTCATCTCTTTTCATTTATTTCTGATCTGATTTTTATGATTTCTTTCCTTCTGCTAACTTTGGGTTTTTTTTGTTTTTCTTTCTCTAATTGCTTTAGGAGCAAGGTTAGGTTGTTTTTTCGAGATGTTTCCTGTTTCTTAAGGTAGGATTGTATTACTCTAACGTTCCCTCTTAGAACTGATTTTGCTGCATCCCATAGGTTTTGGGTCGTCGTGTCTCCATTGTCACTTCTTTCTAGGTATTTTTAAATTTCCTCTTTGATTTCTTCAGTGATCACTTCGTTATTAAGTAGTGTATTTTTTAGCCTCCATATGTTTGTATTTTTTACAGATCTTTTCCTGTAATTGATATCTAGTCTCATAGCATTATGGTCGGAAAAGATACTTGATACAATTTCAATTTTCTTAAATTTACCAAGGCTTGATTTGTGACCCAAGATATGATCTATCCTGGAGAATGTTCCATGAGCACTTGAGAAAAATTTGGATTCTGTTGTTTTTGGATGGAGTGTCCTATAAATATCAATTAAGTCCATCTTGTTTAACGTATCATTTAAAGCTTGTGTTTCTTTATTTATTTTAAATTTGGATGATCTGTCCATTGGTGAAAGTGGGGTGTTAAAGTCCCCTACTATTAATGTGTTACTGTAGATTTCCCCTTTTATGGCTCTTAATATTTGCCTTATGTATTTAGATGCTCCTATGTTGGGTGCATAAATATTTACAATTGTTATATCTTTTTCTTGGATCGATACTTTGATCATTATGTAGTGTCCTTCTTTGTCTCTTCTAATAGTCTTTATTTTAAAGTCTATTTTGTCTGATATGAGAATTGCTACTCCAGCTTTCTTTTGGCTTCCATTTGCATGGAATATCTTTTTCCATCCCCTTACTTTTAGTCTGTATGTGTCTCTAGGTCTGAAGTGGGTCTTTTCTAGACAGTATATATATGGGTCTTCATTTTGTGTCTGTTCAGCCAGTCTGTGTCTTTTGGTGGGAGCATTTAATCCATATACATTCAAGGTAATTATCAATATGTATGTACCTATTCCCATTTTCTTAATTGTTTTGAGTTTGTTATTATATGTCTTTTCCTTCTCTTGTGTTTCTTTCCTAGAGAAGATCCTTTAGCACTTGTTGTAAAGCTGGTTTGGTGGTGCTGAAGTCTCTCACCTTTTGCTTGTCTGTAAGGCTTTTAATTTTTCCATCAAATCTGAATGAGATCCTTGCTGTGTAGAGTAATCTTGGTTGTAGGTTTTTCTCCTTCATCACTTTAAATATGTCCTGCCAGTCCCTTTTGGCTTGCAGAGTTTCTTCTGAAAGATCAGCTGTTAACCTTATGGGGATTCCCTTGTGTGTTATTTGTTGTTTTTCCCTTGCTGTTTTTAATATATTTTCTTTGTATTTAATTTTTGACAGTTTGATTAATATGTGTTTTGGCGTGTTTCTCCTTAGGTTTATCCTGTATGGGACTCTCTGTGCTTCCTGGACTTGATTAACTTTCCTTTCCCATATTAGGGAAGTTCTCAACTATAATCTCTTCAAATATTTTCTCTGTCTCTTTTTTTTCTCTTCTTCTTCTATAACCCCTACAATTTGAATGTTGGTGTGTTTAATGTTGTCCCAGAGGTCTCTGAGCCTGTCCTCAGTTGTTTTAATTCTTTTTTCTTTATTCTGCTCTGCAGTAGTTATTTCCACTATTTTGTCTTCCAGGTCACTTATCCGTTCTTCTGCCTCAGTTATTCTGCTCTTGATCCCTTCTAGAGTATTTTTAATATCACTTATTGTGTTGTTCATCGTTGATTGTTTCACATTTAGTTCTTCTAGGTCCTTGTTAAATGTTTCTTGCATTTTGTCTATTCTTTTTCCAAGGTTTTGGATCATCTTTACTATCATTATTCTGAATTCTTTTTCAGGTAGACTGCCTATTTCCTCTTCATTTGTTAGGTCTGGTGGGTTTTTATCTTGCTCCTTCATCTGCTGTGTGCTTTTCTGTCTTCTCATTTTGCTTATCTTACTGTTTTTGGGGTCCCCTTTTTGCGGGCTGCAGGTTCATAGTTCCCATTGTTTTTGGTGTCTCTCCCCACTGGCCTAATTTGGTTCAGTGGGTTGTGTAGGCTTCCTGGTTGAGGGGACTAGTGCCTGTGTTCTGGTGGATGAGGCTGGGTCTTGTCTTTCTGGTGGGCAGCTTCACGTCTGGTGGTGTGTTTTGGGGTGCCTGTGGACTTATTATGATTTTAGGCAGCCTCTCTGCTAATGAGTGTGTTTGTGTTCCTGTCTTGCTAGTTGTTTTGCATAGGATGTCCAGCACTGTAGCTTGCTGGTCGTTGGGTGAAGCTGGGAGTTGGTGTTGAGGTGGAGATCTCTGGGAGATTTTCGCCATTTGATATTACATGGAGCTGGGAGGTCTCTTGTGGACTAGTGTCCTGAAGTTGACTCTCCCACCTCAGAGGCACAGCACTGACTTCTGGCTGCAGCACCAAGAGCCTTTCATCAACGCGGCTCAGAATAAAAGGAAGAAAAAGTAGAAAGGAAGAAATAGGATAAAAGAAAATAAAATAAATAAGGTAAAATAAAATAAAGTTATTAAAATAAAAAAATAATTATTAAGAAGAAAAATTTTAAGTATAAAAAATGAAACAGATGGATAGAGCCCTAGGACAAATGGTGAAAGCAAAGCTATACAGACAAAATCTCACACTGAAGCATACACATGCACACAAAAAGAGGAAAAGGGGAAAAAATAATAAATCTTGCTCTCAATGTCCACCTCCTCAATTTGGTATGATTCGTTTTCTATTCAGGTATTCCACAGATGCAGGGTACATCAAGTTGATTGTGGAGATTTAATTAGCTGCTCCTGAGGCTGTTGGGAGAGATTTCCCTTTCTCTTCTTTGTTCGCACAGCTCCCGGGGTTCAGCTTTGGATTTGGCCCCGCCTCTGCGTGTAGGTCGCCAGAGGGCATCTGTTCTTTGCTCAGACAGGACGGGGTTAACGGAGCTGCTGATTTACGGGCTCTCACTCACTCATTCTGGGGGGAAGGAGGGGTAAGGAGTGCAGGGTGAGCCTTCGGTGGCAGAGACCAGCGTTACGTTGCACTAGCCTGAGGTGTGCCCTGCATTCTCCCGGGGAAGTTGTTCCTGGATCCCGGGATCCTGGCAGTGGCGGCCTTCACAGGCTCCCTGGAAGGGAGGTGTGGAGAGTGACCTGTGCTCGCACACAGGCTTCTTGGTGGCAGTAGCAGCAGCGTTAGCATCTCATGCCCGTCTCTGGGTTCCGCGTTGATCGCCGTGGTTCCCCCACTTCTCTGGAGCTCCTTTAAGCAGTGCTCTTAATCCCCTCTCCTTGTGCACCAGGGAACAAAGAGGGAAGAAAAAGTCTCTTGCCTCTTCGGCAGGTCCAGACTTTTTCCCGGACTCCCTCCCGGCCTGCTGTGGTGCACTATCCCCTTCAGGCTGTGTTCACGTTGCCAGTCCTCTCCCTGCACTCTGAACGAAACCCGAGCCTCAGCTCCCAGCCCCGCCCACCCTGGCGGGTGAGCAGACAAGCTTCTTGGGCTCGTTAGTTCTGGTTTGCACCAATCCTCTGTGCGGGAATCTCTCTGCTTTGCCCTCCGCACCTCCGTTGCCGCGCTCTCCTCCACGGCCCCGAAGCTCCCCTGCCTCCACCACCCGCAGTCTCTGCCCGTGAAGGGGCTTCTAGTGTGTGGAAACCTTTCTTCCTTCACGGCTCCCTCCTACTGGTGCAGGTCCCATCCCTATCCTTTTTTCTCTGTTTATTGTTTTTTCTTTTGCCCTACCCAGGTACGTGTGGAGTTTCTTGCCTTTTGGGAGGTCTGAGGTCTTCTGCCATCATTCAGTAGGTGTTCTGTAGGAGTTGTTCTACGTGTAGATGTATTTCTGGTGTATCTGTGGGGAGGAAGGTGATCTCTGCGTCTTACTCTTCAGCCATCTTCCCCCTCTCTCCAATTTTATTTTATATGAACTCAATATCTGTGTACTCGAAAGGATCAGGCTTGGCTGCAGGAATAATGATGACAAATATTGCTAGATATATGATGATAGATTCAACTAAGCAGAGTCTGGAGGTGGAGGGCTTTATAAACAGAATCCCAAAGAAATTCTTCAAAACTAAATGGGTGCAATATTTGTCACACACATTCGCTCCCTTTTTCTCTCTCTCGGCACAAATGGGAAAACAAATGACTACTGAGATCAAAACAGATACTCAGGAACTAATGCTTTACCTAATTGTGCTACTAACAAGTGTAAGATGGACAGTGAAACTGATGATTTTGAAACCAATCTAAGTCTTGAAAAAGGATATAGAGCTGCAGGAGGGAGAAGATACTTTTCACAGACCTGAAAAACCTTCCAGAAATGGAGGCAGAGTCAACTTTACAATCAGAGAGCTATGAAAGATGATGCAATTACTGGCAAGTCAAGAGCCAAAAATATCTGCTTGTGCCTAGAAGCTGCAGATGGGGATTCTTTGGTGTTTGTCCTCTTTATGTCAGCTCATTGGGTCCAGCCTCAGGGAACACAAACCCATTACTCCTGTGGAGGTAAAGGACCGGTTCCAGGACCATGCATCCTTGTCTTCACAGAGACCAATCTCTGCCCAGCTAGGAAACCGTGAGACCTTGTCCAAAAACACAGGAGTTTGTATCTTAGGGACCAGGGACGAAAAAGGCACCATTGCAAAAAAATCAAGGTGAGGTCAGGCCCACAAAAGACCCCTCTAGAACATTGGAAATTCAACTCCGAAAGAGGTTCATAAGAAATACACTGACCTAAAACAAAATCTCTTGAACCTGCCCTTTCCTTGGATTCCTGATCTAAGGGAACTGTAGGAATACCTGGCCCTTGTAGTTGGCTTGTCCAGACCTGTGAAGAAAGATTGAGAGACATCATTTTTGTATGTTGGTCAGGCTTTGGGCTCACATAATTTAAATTTTTGGGTTGAGTAAAATTATATTCTGTGTATAAATCTTTTCCCAGTTTTCTAGGGACCCTCAAAAGAAGAAGAAGAAAACCAAGAGCAGGAGGAGGAGAGCCAGAAGGAGCAAGAGAGGGAGGGAGGGTAGGAGGGAGAGAGGAATAGAGAGAGAAGAATAAAAGAGAGAAACACACAGAGTCTCTCTTTAATGGTGTTGAATATTTCTTATTTTGGTATTGGAATGGAAAATATTGATGTTTTAGCTTGGGTTGGAGTGTAGAGGTTAGTTCTTCATCCTGAAATGGAATACACAAATATCTTTCCCCAGTGGGATTTGGGGAACCATTTTTTTGCCCTTTATCTTAAAATTGAAGTATAAAATTACATATAAAATTCCCAGGTCTATTTGGTTCCATTTAAGTGCATATCATTTTGACGATCAAACACACTTATGTAACAACCAACCATATTCCACACAATGTGTGGAATGTAGAAAGTCATCTCATGCCCCTCCCCTCCCAAGCTCTTGCCTCCCAAGAAGACAGCCACTATTCAGATTTCTATTCCCATAGATTTGTTTTAGTCTGTATAAATGTACTCTTTTGTGTCTGGCTTTTCTGTTTCAACATAATGTTTTGGAGATTCATCTGTGTTGTTTTATGTATCAGTAGTTTATCCATTATTTAAATATATCAAAATATTTTTTTATTCATTCCCCTTTTTATGGACATTTGGACTAGTTTCAGTTTTCAGCTATTATGAATAAAACTTCTATGAAGATTATTATACAGTGTTTTAGTGGGCATATATTTTTGTTTAACTTTATACGGTACTCTGAACTGTCCTTCAAAGTGGTCACACCATTTTACACTCCTAGAGGGGACTGATGAAAGTTCCAATCACTCCACATCCATGGCAACATTTGATATTGTAGGTCTTTGTTATTTTAGCCATTCCAGTGATCATGAAATATTATCTTACTGTGGTTTAAGTTGTATTCCGTAATGACTAAATTATGTGGGGCCTCTTTTCATGTGCATATTGGCCATTGTGTATTTTATTTTGTGAAGTGTCTGTACATATCTTTACCCATATTTTTTTTTTTTTTTTTTTTTTGCGGTACGCGGGCCTCTCACTGCTGCGGCCTCTCCCGCCGTGGAGCACAGGCTCCGGACGCGCAGGCCCAGCGGCCATGGCCTACGGGCCCAGCCACTCCGCGGCACGTGGGATCCTTCCGGACTGGGACACAAACCCGCGTCCCCTGCATCGGCAGGCGGACTCCCAACCACTGCGCCACCAGGGAAGCCCCACCCATATTTTTATAAGTTTCTATTTTTATTGTTGATTTGTAGGACTTCTTTGTATACTCTGAATAGTCATATTGCAAATATCATCCTCAATGACCAGACTTTTCATTTTCTACTAGTGTATTTTTAAAAAATTTAATAAAATCCAGTCCTTTTTTTCTTTTATACTTATTGCATTTTGTGTCTTAACTAAGTAATATTTGGCTTTTTCAAGGCCACAGAAATATCGCGCTGTATTTTCTTCTAGAAGCTTTAGTCATGGCTTTTGACATCCCCTTTACAGACAAGCAAAAGTTAAGAGAATTCAGCACCACCAAACGAGCTTTACAACAAATGCTAAAGGAAGTTCTCTAGGCAGGAAACACAAGAGAAGGAAACGACCTACAAAAGCAAACCCAAAACAATTAAGAATATGGTAATAGGAACATACATATCGGTAACTACCTTAAATGTAATGGATTAAATGCTCCAACCAAAAGACACAGACTGGCTGAATGAATACAAAAACAAGACCTGTATATATGCTGTCTACAAGAGACCCACCTCAGACCTAGGGGCATATACAGACTGAAAGTGAGGGGATGGAAAAAGATATTCCATGCAAATGGGAATCAAAAGAAAGCTGGAGTAGCAATTCTTATATCAGACAAGATAGACTTTAAAATAAAGACTATTACAAGAGAAAGGAAGGACACTACATAATGATCAAGGGATCAATCCAAGAAGAAGATATAACAATTGTAAATATTTATGCACCCATCTCAGGTTAAGTTTTGTTTATAGACTGTCAGAGGATTTGAAACTTTTTTATACAGATATCCAGTTGTTTCTGTGCCACTTGTTAAGAGTTTTTAAAATTTTTTGTTCCACACTGAATTACCTTTGTTGAAAAAAAGAAAGAAAATCAGTTGAAAGTGTTTGTGTAGGTTCATTTCTAGACTCTGTTCTGTTTACCACTTTTCTATCCTTACAACAGTATCAAACTTTCTTGGTTAGCATATCTTTATAGTATATCTTGAATTCAGATACTGAGAGTCCTCTAACATTCTTAGTTTTCAAGATTGTTTTGGCTATTCTAGATCATGTGCATTTTCAGAAAAATTTAAGATCAGCTTGACAATTTATTCAAAAGATTTTGCTTATATTTGGTTGAGATTGCTTTGAATTTTACATCAATTTGGGGATAATTGACATCTCAACATGTATATCTTAACATGATATGTCTCTTTAAATTTTTTAAAAAATTTCTCAAAAAACTAATAATTTTTACTGTATAGGTCTGTACATTTTTTGTTCATTTTATTTCTATGTACTTTATTTTCATGCTATTTTAAATTATATTATCTTATTTTCTAATTACTTATTATTAGTAAATGGAACTACAGTTGATTTTTGTACATGACTTTGTATCCTGTGACTTTCCTAATTTGTTTATTAGTTTTATTAGTTTATTTTTTAGATTCCATACTTTCTGAGTACACAATAATATTGTCTGTGAGTAATGATCATTCTCCTTTTTAATCTTTTTTCTTCTTGTCTGAACTATCTAGAACTTCTAGTACACTGTTGAATACATGTAGGGAAAGTGGAAATCTTTACCTTATTCCTAATCTTGGGTAAAAATGTTTAGTATTTCACCATTAACTATGTTAGCCGTAGGTTTTTTGTAGGTTCCCTTTATCACACTCAGGAAAACGCCGTTCTATTTCTAGTTTTCTGAGAGGTTTTAACATCAATAGGCTTTTGAATTTTGTCAAATATTTTTTCTGCATCTCTTGTTATGATATGTTTTTTTCTCTTTTATTCTGTTAGTGTGGTGAATTATAATGATTCACTTTCAAATGTTAAACCAACCTTATATTCCTGGGATGAATACCACATGATCTATTACCCTTCTTATACATTGCTGGATTTTATATATTGTTTATATATTGCTAATATTGCAGGGAACACACAGTCATCATAATCTCCTACTAGATTTAATTATTGAGAAGGGAATTTATTTCTAATCTATGAACGTGTCCCTTACTGTATCATACTCATAATGCCCAATAAGTGCATAGAAAATATTTTATTTTAGAAATAAATGAATTCATGAATAAACAAATAAATGTATATGCCTTGGTTCTCCCATGTCTCTTTCAAGAGTAGGCTTTACTTAATAAAAAACTTGAGACATGTAACATCCCTGTAGTGTGCAACATGATAAATATAATTAACACTCTTGTATATGAGAGTAAATGCTAAGAGTTCTCATCAAAAGGAAAAATTTTTTTCTATTTCTTTCATATTATACCTATGTAAGTTGTTCACTAAATGCACTGTGGTCATCATTTGTTGATATATGTTAGTCAAATCATTATGCTGTACACCTTAAACTTACACAGTGCTGTACATCAATTATATCTCAATAAAATGCTAAGGAAAAAAGAAATCTCATGCTTAACACCTTCCCCTTTGCACAGGTCCGAGTGCCTCATACATAATTGAACGCTGTAGCTGTCCACGGTGCAGACAGGTATCACAGTGGCTCTGTTCTCACCTGTGAATGGAGGCTCAACCATGAGTGTGTGGTGTTAGGGGAGGGTTCTGCTGGGTTTCCAGCCTGGGCTCCACTGCTACCAGGAGAGTTTGAGCAACCCACCTCCTGCCTTTGTTTTCAGTTCCTCATCTGTAAAGTGAGGAGGATCTAAGGTCTCTAAGACCTCCTCTGGGTGTAAAATGTCCTGTGTCTGGAGATGGCAAGTGAATTACAAGAAGACCAGGAATAGGATCCAGGTCTTCTCAGGCCGAGCCAGCTGTCTTCTCCACTGGAATGTTCTATCTTCCTCTTCTAATACTTACTGTTTCATGCTGTTTGTTTGAAGGCTTATACTAAAAATTTTCAGCGCAGGGAATGGTTACTCTTCTCTCTTCCATCACCGATTCCCAGGAAATGACTGTGTAAAATTTTTTTATGCCCACTCTCTATTAATATGAGGGCAGTAGTCAAACCCTTATTTTTTTCAGCTTTATTGAGATATAACTGGCAAATAAAATTATAAGATATTTAAAGAGTCCTCAAACCCTTACTTACTGCCATGTTAATCCCTCAGTACCTTGGAGCCTTTCTGTATGTGTGATTCATCTGGGAAGTAATGGTCCTATCTACGTTTTATGATTTTCTAGTTCTAATTTTTTCAGCTTGTTATATTTCCTCCATCCAACTGTTACACAGCTGGTGCTAAGCTCATAGAATACTCTTCCAGTCAGCCTTTGTAGTTTCACAATGAGTTTTTTGTTAAGGAGGGATTAAAAATATTAATTTTTAATTGAATCAGTAATATACAGATACAGTCTCATTTTAAAACCACCCACTTTCTTTCCTGGTCACTTCCCAAGAGGTTATCCATGTGGTGACTTTTCTCATATATTTACATGCATACGTACATATACCTAAAAAAATCTAAAATTGTAACATAAATGGCATCATGCAATGCCCATTTTCCAGTACCTTCCCTCATTGTGTTGTTTCAGTTTATCAATATTGTAAATGGTTCGGCAGTGAAGGTTCTTATATACGTTGTCTTGCACACAGGTGCAGGGAGAGCTGGCAGGGAGAGCTGGCAGGAAGAAGGACTTCTGTGTCATGGAGCTTGTGCATATTTAACTTTAATTGATACCATCATAGCAGAGGGGTTAAGAGCATGGGCAGGGACCCAGACTACCCAGGTTTGAATCCCTGCTCTGCTGCTTCCTAGCTGTATGATTTGAGGCTGCTCTGCAAAATGGGGATAAGATCTCACAGGATTGTTAAGGCAATTAAATGAGATAATAGAGAAAATAGTACCCACCCCAGAGTGTCGTCAGCTACACTCTAGTTCACTAAAGCTGGGGACCCTGTCTTACTCATGTGGTATCCTCAGTAAAGCACTGTATTTGGCACATATTAGGAACTCAGGAAATCCTATTGAACAATCGTAGTTCAACACCAAAATAGCTGTTTTTTTCATGTAGCCATAGTAGCTCCTTGCATAAGATGAGAGGGGAGTCAGAGTGAGAAAGAAGTGAATACTTATTCTGCTACTGGCATATGTCAGGTGTCAGGCTGGGTGTTCTACATTTCTTACCTAATTTAATGCCCCATGAGATTTCATTTTATAGATCAAATAATTGAGGCTCAGAGAGATTAAGTAACTTGTTCAAGGCCACACAGCCAACAATTTTGAATTCAAATTCACTATTGTCTGCTTCCTTATCTAATGAGTATCCTTCCAGGACAAACAGTGGGGTGCCTTCAGTTCCTACAGGCACAGTCCCATTGGGGTAAGGTACACTTTTCCTGGAGGTGTTATAACCCTATACCAAGAACCCTTAGAAAGCAGTTTTTTCAAAAGATATGTTTTAAGATATAGTTAACATTAAGCTCCAGAGGAGTTCTGGACCTTAGCCAAAACCTAAAAAGTGTTTTAAAATTCAGAAAAATGGAAGTGATGAATTGTGCATACTGTTGCAACCAAAAGAGATACTCTCAATATTAAGGAGATGCCAGTCATGAATATTGTGCTCATACTGAAAGATAGATTTACAGCACCAGACCAAGAATAGGGTACTCCTAGCTCTCAATGCTACCTGATAGTACTATAGTAGTCTGCTATTGCTATGATCATACCGTGGAACAAATAACCACAGAAACTCAGTGGCACAGAAATGACTTAGGTGTGTCTGTGGGTTGGCTGAGAGCCAGATGATTTGGGCTTGGCTCCTTCACATTCTTTTTGGTTGGAACATCTCTGTTCCATGACTTTTTAATCCTCCTCCTGGGACCAGAGGGCTAGACAGGGAATGTTCTATTGTGGTGACGGCAAAAGTCCCAAAGAGCAAGAAGCATCACACAAGGCCTCTTAAGTCCTGGGCTCAGAGCTAACACACTGTTCCTGCTGCTTCATTCTATGGCCAGAGAAAGTAACATGGACAAACCAAAGTCGAGGTGTGGAGAAACATACTCTGTACCTTTAAGGGGAGGAACTTCAAAATCATTTGGCAAAGGGCATGGATTCAGGCAGAGTGAAAAATTGAGACCGGTGATGCAATTTACCATGAGGATTAGTCAAAAAGTCCACTTGAGGCTATATATTTGCCCCTGCTTTTGTTGGGCAGCTAAGACAGAAAGAAGAGGTTTGTTTCTTTTCTTTTCTTTCTTCTTCTTCTTCTTTTTTTTTTTTTTTTGAATCACCGCTGTCATTCCACTAGTGATGGAAAATGCCTTCTTCAATCCTCCCTCCCCTGTGGGCACATGGAGTGAAGAGTAATTTAAAATGAACAGACTGCTTTAGATTTTTCAGAACACCTGTATCTTATTTTAGAAGCAATTGACGCTCTTGGCCTGGTTCATGCTTGGGTAATTTAGAGCGATTAAAGATTTTACATTTCTCAAATGCTTCTGTGTTCAGATGAGCCAAATACATGTTGGATGCAAATCTTCTTCAGTGCCATTTTTTTGAGACACTTTTAATTACTTATCACCTAATAAAGTAGTGAAGATATGAAGTTCCCAGTGTTCCAGTTTGAATTCACAACAGAACAAATTTAGAAGCCTTCCTGGCAAACTCTACCTCATTGGCTTGGTATTTTCTCCCCTTTCCTTTTTTATTTTTATCAACAAGAAGTCCTTGCCTCTCTCTGTGTTTATCAGTTTTGCCCACATGGTGCAGGCTTGAAGGAAGTCAGCTTCAAAGTATTGCTCTCTTAAATGAGATTATTCTGGGATAGGGACTAGTGGGGTGAGATGAAGTAGGCAGAGAAGAAGAGTGGGAGTGTGAATGAGGTGGGAGCCACAAAAAAGATTAGCCACTGGTGATATCTGCTTAATGATAGACAGATAACCTAGAGATTATGGCTATGATGCAGAGGAAACAACAACATCTGAGTTTTTAAAATGAAGCTGTCTTCCAAAGAGGGTGGGCTGTACCAAATACTAGTTCCATTTGTTGTGCAAAACATTGGGTTTGGAAAGGCAAAATGGTGGGTGTGGAAATGTAGCATGGCAATGGGAGCCTGGAAGAGTAGAACTGATTTGTATAAAGAAAAATGTGGAATTCCCCAAAGCCTTCTACTCAAAGTGTAGTCCTGGGACCATGATGGACCACACCCAGGAGCTTGTTAGAAATGGAGAATCTTGGGCCCAACCAACCTATTGGATCAGAATCTACATTGCACTAAGATCCCCAGGTGTTTTGTATTGGAGCTGGAGAAGAACTGCCTTAGAACAGCAAGGGTGGAACAGGTTAAGAGGAAAGACAGAAGGAGAAAAGGGAGGTAGGAAGGAGATGGTTTGGGCTAAGGAGTAAGAAGCTGCCAGTGAAAAATCACCAGTGCTGGACAGGCCAATGGACTTTTAAGAACAAAATTGTCCAATTTTAGTAGTTTGCTTTTCTGAAATATAAATCCTTCATCTGTATCCTTCCTATCCTTTAATAATTCTGTTCTGTGTATCCTAACAGCTTGTGGCAGTGTCTGCTTTCTGCTTCTGCGTGTATATAAATCCCAGGACTATCTGAGTTTCTACCTGAGTCTAGGTGGGAAGGACTAGAGCCAGCAGGTGCAATGAGGCAGAGTGACTCAGGACCTGAGCGGATCTATTGGAATTGGGAGTCTGGAATAAGAGACCACGAAGGTGATGTTGATATGATAAGAATGTTTTAGAATTTTCCCCTTTTGCATTTGCTTGTGGCCTCCACATTCAACTAAAGGAAACCTTTGCCTCAAGGAATGTTGAGATTATTAAAGCTGCAGGGCAATCAGAGAGTGTCAGTGTGCGACTTCTGGGTGTCTTAAAGGCTCCAAGAATTTCCTAAATTACAGATACTCCCCATTATATATCAAGACTCAGACTTATCTGACTCTAATCATAGCATTTTATTCTAAACTCTGGTGTAGAGAAGATCCAGACTATGATCCTGAAGGGACCATGTGACAAGAAGTGGACATGGAAAGTCTTCTGTAGGATGAGGAAAGAAAGGGTTTAGGAAATGCATCTCAGGTCAGGACTCTGGCCTCTGCAGGAATACAGTTTCTCCATTGCATTGGCCTTGCTCAAGGGAGCTGAGATGTAAGAAACTCTAGTTAGGTTGAAGAAAAAGCCAAAAGTGAGAGGGCTTCTACCTTCTTCCTCTTTATGACTCTGGGAAGAGATGTGGCTGCAATGCCTCATGGTGACATATGGTAACCACAGCAGGATTGACATGGCACTGTAAAACATAGAGTGAGGACTCGACACTATTTCTCCCTAACACCCACCACACTGTTCTCATACACTGTGGATAACAAGGAAAGGACCAGACTGTACCTCCATGCCCAGTGAAAATATGGTATATATTTGAAGGGCACTCTGGCAAGCTCTGGACAAAGTGACACTGTGGCCAAGGGCTTCAAGGAGGGCTGGCCAAGCTGGCAATTAAATTGGAGTCATGGTCAGAGCTTAGAAGATTTGCTGAGCCTGCAAGAGCTGCTGAGGGTGGGAGGAGAACCCAGCTATAGAGAGCAGCGGTTACACTGAGGACAGAGGCCGCTGCCTAAATGCTGGGTGGAGGTGAGTTGTCCTCAGCCTTGAGTTTATCAGGGGCTACAAGGAAGGACAACACAGGACCAGACACTCCCTCCCCTGCTGCCAGGAAGATATGAGCTTCCCCCCTGCTCCCAGATAGACATATAAAGGTGGGAGGGGTGGGGAGATCCTTTAAGAAAAGAGAGGAACACCGTTGATGATGGGGAATTTGACACTTAAATTGACAGAGTATTTACCCAAAGAAGTGGAAATAACTAGAAATATATTTTAATGTGAAGAGTGTTACTTTTAATTCGTATGTGCATGTTTTCTTCCAAAATTGAGAAAAAGATGAGATAAATTAATAGAAAATAGAGGAAGCTACATTTTTGTAATCTGACATGTTGAGTTAAATCTCCTCCCTGCCCATTTACCCCAAAACACAGACACAAACACACATACAAAAACACACACACAAGTGTAGCATGCACATTCCTGAGAGTTTTTTTTTAAAAGGTATGGAGGGGTCTTTAATTGTTCCACAGTATATGAAGTTGGAGCCTTCAGTCTTCATGGGCACTGAGACCCCCAGCTGATATCCGAGTGACAGCAAGCGTCAAGTATATGAGCATCTTTTATGTGCCAGGCATTGTCTTGATACTTAATATGCTATTTAAAATAACTTTTACAGAAAAGCCTGTGATTTAGGTGGTGGTATTCCAGTTTACAGACGGGAAACCAGAGGCTCAGAAAGGCTGGCTTATAGGTAACTTGCCCAGTGTAACATGGCCAATAAGTGACCACATTGGGACCCCACCCCAGACTTACATCCAGAGTTTATGTGATCTCACATTCTATATTTGATACTCTCCCAAATGTCTGCTTGCATCATAAGACTCTTCCCTATTCCACCCTCCTTCTAGGTTCTGCATTTGTATTTTCCCTCCCTTTGCTTGCTCCTTTTGTAGTCGCATGGTGACTATTTCTCTCTGGGCCTTAGCACGAGCACTAGCATTTGCTGTCACATGTACTCCCCTGGACTGAGTCCTGTGGTCTGCCTGGACCTTTCTTAGTGGTCCTCAGCCATGAAGAGGAGAGACGCATGTATCCCAGTGTCCATGCAGATCACCCTGGACACACACAGTGTGGCCCAACATCTGTCATGGTTCCTGCACCATGGCCTCCCGTTTACATTCTGGAAAATGGCCATGGTGCCTCAGCCGGGGAGCCACCCTCGTGTTAGCTGATATTAACTTTGGTAAGGCGTGTTCTCTCTAAGCGCCAGGAGATCCAAATCCCTGCTGGACTGTTGTTGCTGTTCTTTATGACAGCAGTGGTCTGGCAGGTTCTGCTATTACATGAAAGCTGTAGAACTTCCCCTCTCACTGGGTCACTTAATCCCTGAACATACCTTCCCCTGCCCCACTTCTTTCCCAGAATCTCACACAGAATTAAAATTAAATTAAAATCTAAAGATTCAGGGATTCAGTAAAATATTGTGTACAGTTATTATGAAGCCCTCCTAGAGTGATGAGACCTGGGATAATTTGAAAATGCTGCTTACTCCGGCTGTAAAATCAGAAGTTTTAAAGAAGAACAGACAAATCAAGAGGCAGCTTTGTTGTTGTTTCTCTCAAAATCTCTTTATTTTAGGAAGCTGGTCTACAAAGCAGTCCTGTACCACTGTTTTGTAAGGTCATACTGCTACCTGCATTCTGATTCTTCATGAGTTATCCTTTTTTACTGTCCACTTTCCACTTTTCTCTCAGATTAGCAATGGATGTCACAACAGATGTCAAAATATATGTGATTGTCTTGCTTTGCAAAAGGACATTGAGAGGGGATGGCATGGCACTGCCTGTGAACCAAGAGGCTATGTAAGACATAAAAACAGATTGGCCACAGGACAGGGATGAGCTGTGCAAATGAAAATACAGTGCTAGTTATCCTCACTATAAATCAGTCAAGAGAGCCAAGATGCATAAACATTTTCATACTTTTTGAACTAGTCATTCCATTTTTGGGAATCTTTCCTAAAGAAGTAATGAGGGGCTTCCCTGGTGGAGCAGTGGTTGAGAGTCTGCCTGCCGATGCGGGGGACACGGGTTCGTGCCCCGGTCCGGGAAGATCCCACATGCCGTGGAGCGGCTGGGCCTGTGAGCCATGGCTGCTGAGCCTGCGCATCCGGAGCCTGTGCTCCGCAATGGGAGAGGCCACAGCAGTGAGAGGCCCGCGTACCACCAAAAAGAAAAGAAATAATGAAAAATGCAGACAAAAACTGCACTGATTAGATAGTATGGGATTTATTAATTTCTTGAATACTTTATAGAACTTACCTGTAAGACCATAATGACCTAGCATGCTTTAGGTGGAAATACTTCAAGAACTTTTCCAATTTCTTTTATAGTTATTAGACAATTCCAATTGTTTTTTCTTGTGTCGATCTTGGTAGTTTAGATTTTCTCACCAATAGTCCATTTCATCAAACTTATCACGTTCCTTTATAGCTTCTTGTCTTCTCCATGTGTGTGGTGATAGGATTTCCCTCAACATTTTATTGTAAAACTTTTCAAATATTCAGAAATGTTGGAAAGAGTATGCAATGAGCACTCATACACTGACCACCAAGATTCTACCACTAACATTTTACTATATTTGCTTTATCACATTTCTGTCCATCACTGCATCTTTTTTTAATGAACTCCAAAGTACATTGCAGACATAGTGATAGGATTTTAAAATGAAAAAAAAAATGTTTTAATCTCTTTGAGCTGTGTAATAGTCTTAGTATTATTAGTTGACACATCTGAGGTTCATGGCAGGAAAGAGATGGCATGTCAAATTGGGCAATTTGAGGACTGTTCACAAAGATGGGAATGGTGCCATCCTGGGGCAGTGGGGCACCAATGCCCCCCTGGGGCCTGGAGGGGCAGGTAAAGAGGGCACTCACTAGAACTAGGGACAGAGCTGTGTGGAGGGGGCTGCCTAACAGGAGAAATGCAGGGGGTGGAGGCCTGGGAGAATAGCCACCCTCCTCTCTCCCTTTAGTCTCCTGCTGGTGCTCCCATTACCCAAACCCAGCCAGAAGCCAGAGGGCAAGGTTAGCCTTCGGAGCAGAGAGCAAGGTGGAGAAAGGTAGAGAGTGTATCAGGAGAGGACTATCTAAGTGACATAAATTCTAGGTAGAACATAGCACGTTCAGCAATAACCTGGATTTTGAAATCCTTGGTGTAGCTCAAGTGGATACATACATGGTAGGTGTCCAGGAAATGTCAGTTAAATTAATATCAGAGTTGAGAAAAGCTTAATTTAAGGTGATGAGATCCTGGAAAACCCATCAGTATAGTAGCAGAAAGACTTTTGGGTGGTAGAGGCAACTGTGAGGGAAGGAAGGGGCAAGAAAACCATGTGGTTGATTGATCACGCTATAGTCTTTTGTTTCCAGTGGGTCTCCTGCCTCACTAGACGCTCCCAGCCTTGCACATCTGCCCTCCTGCTGACTCACTTAGCCAGGCCTGCTGGCTGCACGGCCAAAAAAGTTAATACCCTTTCTAAAGGAAATGTTCAGATGTCGTGTCTTCCTTTGGACTTGGGAGTCTTCACACATGGCACCATCCTAGGCACTGTGGGGAATACAGGCAGGGAGGGCTGCCCACAAAGAGCTTCTCATCAGTTAATGAGCTATAAGGAGGCATAACTGACATCCTCCTTGCAGATGTCATTGAGAAGTGATTTTATCTTAGGGTGATCCCTGGGTGTGCTCATGTCATCACTGTTTTCTGCTTCGTCTTAACACTGCAGGTCAGGCCAAGGACAAAGAGAGAAGAGACCCCCACTATAAAGTATAACAAATGCTTCACATTTCTTTCAGCTGCCCACCTACCACCTCTTTCTACATTTGGGAAATCTCCATCTCAGGAGTGTGGGTAGGGCATGCAAACCTTCTCCCTCCTGTGGAGTCTCAGGCTCAGTAAATTGGCCATGCCTTTTGCCACACTTCGACTCAAAAGCTAGTGAAATGAGACACAAGGGACAAGGAGTTCTCTCTCTCTGGTGGCCTTTGCATAGGGGCAGTAGTTTCTTCTCCAGAATCTGTTGAAAAGGGAGGTGTTAGTCATATTTCCTGGCTGCTTAGCCGTAAGGTTAGTTTTCAAGCTTTCCTAAAGACACTATGAACTACCTCAAACCCTTTTAACATAGCCTTTTTTCTTCTTTCCTTCCTACCTGCCTGCCTTCGTTCTTTCTTTCCTTCCTCTCCTTCTTCTATCTCTCTCTCTCCCAATAGACATGCGCATAGACTATGGGCAGAATTCCTAAAGCAGACTCTTAAATGGCTAATGAACACATAAAAATATTCTACTCTGTTAATAATCAAATAAGTGTGAATATAAAATAAGATACAATTTTTCAATTATTATAATTCCTTAGGTTTTTAAAAATGATAATATCCAACATTGTTGAGGGTACAGGGGGAGGTATTCTAAACCCCCTATGATTGCCGGTGGAAATAGAATCTAATAAATATGTAAACCTTATGTATAGAGAAGGTTTCTCCTCACAGTGGTGGTTATAATAGTGGAAACATGAAAACAGCTTATATGTGCAACAATAGGAAAGTGATTACATATATTATGTTAATACAAGTCAATAGTGTTCCGCTATTAACAATGAGATTTTGAAGCAATATCTAATGATGTAGGTAATGAAATAACACTGTTTAAAAAGAAGGATAATTATATGTATGGGTAATATGATCCCATATCTGTTAAAATTATGAAAGAATATGTGTTATCATATACACAAAATAACCAGGAAAAAATTCACCAAAATGTACATACTTTTATCTCTGAGTTATGAACAAATAGGAGGTTTTAATTTTTTTTCTCTATTCTCTATTCCAAATAGTCTTCAATAATCAAGTAAAAACATTTAAAATCATAGTTATCATTTTCTCCCTTACCACTTATCTAATAGGCCATCTGCTGCAGTTAACTTCTGTTTTCTCCATTTGAATTTTTGGTACACAATTGAAATAGTGGATTTTTTAAACAATTGGGTCCTGAAAGTGGATGTGTAATCTCCATATTTGTGTGCTGGCTCTTAACACTCATTGTACTCCCCTGGACAAACCCCAGTATGTGGGATTTGAGTGAAATCCTATTGCTTTGGCATTTTAACACAATTAACAGTGGACTTGAATTCAATCTCTGCTCATCTATGATTCTATTCCAGTTCTGCCCCAAGTCAGAAAATAGCCAGATTTTCTCTCTGAATATACAAGGTCAGCAATGCATTCAGTTGTACTTAATCCTATATACTCAGGATTGTGCGAAAATTAATCTTTAAGAACATTGGTTTCTGGAACTAGTAATACTAGTTATGACTAATGATGAAATAAATGGAATTTGCTTCTTTGTTAGAAGAGAGACATAGAGGTGAAGGGCATATACATAAAGTTTACATCAGACAAAACTGACCCTGAGTGGATATAGTGGTGATGAGCAAAACCAAGCCCAGGTGGGCACCTGGACCTAGGCCACAGCCATGAGGGGAAGTACCAGTGTCCAGAAGAGGAGTGGCAGGAACACACCTGTGAGAGGCCAGTAATGAGATGACATCATGCCTGAGAGAGAACATTATACCAAATTGGCTAGAGTCTTGGCGGGCGGGGAGGGAGGGCTGGTTAGCAGATTGTGTCTTCCAAAGGTGGCCACAAAAATAGGACCCTTCCTCATGCTCTTCCTAATAAGACTTTGGCATCCTCCCTTCGAAGTGTGAGATCTGGGTAGACTTGTGACTACTGCGAATTTGGTGTAACTCTGAGGCTGGATCATAGGAGGAAATACAACTTCTGCCTGGTTTGGGGCAACACTTGCTCTTGGAACCTAGCTGCCATGCTGTGAGGAACTCACACAATCCATGAGCATGTTGAAATGGTTGCTCTACACCACTGGGTTTGGGATGTTTGTTACACAGCATAGTAACTAGAATAGGGGAGATGTGAACATAAATGGGTCACAATCTTGGGATTTGGTACAGAGGTAAGACTGGACCCCAAAGCCTAGAAGCAAGTTGCTAAAGAAGGGTAAAAGCAAAGTAAGTCATCTAAAATAAAAAGACATTTAGCTTATAGTAACTCTATGCTGCAGTGTCACTAAAAACACAGAAGAAAATCTACAGCATCTCCAAATATGGAGAAGGAATATTGCTGCTGGAGTTTTCACACACTTCAAATCTCTGGGAGCCGAACTGAGAATCTCAATAGGCAGCCCACCATCTGAAGCCATTCCCCTGTGTGAAAGAAGCAAGGAAACATAATACTTTCTCACTTCCTTACCAGAGTCTGAACCAGGCAGAAAACTGAACAACTTTTTACTGTGTGGGTAAGTTCAGGAAGCAGCTAGTTTATTCTATCCTTGCCACACCTTCTATAGATGTACCTAGTAAATTCCAATCTGATTCATTACTTTTACACACCTCCTGAATAAGGCCAAGCCCTTAGACCTCTTTTACTACATCTATTCTTAGGTTTTCCCTGTCAACAAAGAATGCAGGTAAGGGAAAGTGGGCTGTGCTGGGGAAACTGGAGAGTGACACAAAGGACTTTTAGAGGTAGAGTTCTGACCATAAAACATAGTAACTAGAAGGTGAAAGAAGAACTCAGGTAGCTGGACATGAGGAGTGGATTTTTGTTATTTTATTCTATCAAGAGAGTTGGAAGTCTAGGCAGTAAGGAGGGAAGACATCAGCTCATTCCAGAGGATCTGTGCTAAACAAATGCCCCTTGGATCCTGGAAATTATACTACATGTTCTTGAAGAATATATACTTGCTTAATTGCAAACACTTCTAAGTGATTTACATGTGTTAACTCATAATAACTCTATTAGTTAAGTATATTTTTTACCCCATTTTACATGTAGGAAATGGGCACAAAAAGGTTAAGTGCCTTGTCCAAAATTGCATGGCTTGTGAAAATGAAAATTTAGGCAGTCTGGCTCTAATCCCTGTGCTGTTGATCTCTGTGCTATCAGGCTTCAAATGCTTGATTTAATCCCAGTTAACTTTCCAGAACTGAGAATAGAATCAAGGATGCAAACTGAAAAGGTTTATCCCATTTCAATAAAAAATAATGGAGGAAGACTCAGTCATGTGCTCAATATTCTGTAATAACCTAAATGGGAAAATAATTTGAAAAAGAATATATATATATGTATAACTGAATCACTTTGCTGTACACCTGAAACTAATACAACATTGTAAATCAACTATAGCCCAATATAAAATAAAAATTAAAAAAAAAGACTCAGCCCTCAACTCACTGTGGCTAAATTTTTCTCACAAAGCAAAAATACAAAGCCTATAAACATCCAGGAATTTTTAAAATATCCCAAAGGGAACCCAAATCAATCTAGTTTCCAATTTCTGCTGTATTAAATACCAGAAGAAAACCCCAATAATATCTACATAGTCATTGAGCAGGAAAGATATGGACCAACAATTTCATGCCTAGTTACTATTTCATCAATCATTCTTCATTCATTTATTCATTCAATCAACATACTTATTCAGCATCTATTATATTAAAGGGATTACATGAAAGTAGCAGAAAAATATTCTTAGACATATTTTAACTACACATGACCTATGTTCCATCTTTGTACCTCTTGTGGCATGGATTCTTAAAGGTATAGCATGTTTCTTGTGACAAAGTTAGGTAGATTAATGGAATTGTGTTACAGTTAACTTTAGCTTTCAGAAGACTTAACTACAGTTAAGTGAGTAGGCAGTATAACCTTGGAAGGCAGATTGCATGGTAAACAGCAAAAACATTGATGTCAGAGAATGCTGGGTTTGAGTGCTGTGTCTGCTACTTGGATGTGACCTCAAGTAAGATAATTATCTCTTTTAAACCTCAGTTTCCTCATTGTGAAATGGAGTTAATATGTCATAGGGTTGTTGTGAAAATTAAGTGGGGTAATATATTTAAATGGTTGAGCCTGGTACCTGGCGTAGAATTAATATTCAATATAAGTTAATGATGCTGGTGATGGTTATGAGGATGTCATATTTGTATACAGTGAGGAGTCAGTATTTAAGTCAATCTGCTAAAGCTTTTCAACAAGTCTTTTTTCGAGATTTTTTTTTATTGAAATATAGTTGAGTTACAATGTTGTATTAGTTTCAGGTGTACAGCAAAGTGATGCATATATATATGCATACATATATGCATATATATATACACATGATGCATATATATATATATATATGCGTCATATACACACACACACACACACATACATACCACATCTTCTTTATCCATTTATCTGTCAATGGACACTTAGGTTGCTTCCATGCCTTAGCTATTGTAAACAGGCAGCATTTTCCCCCAATTTTATTTATTTATTTATTTATTTTTGTCTGCATTGGGTCTTCGTTGCTGCATGTGGGCTTTCTCTAGTTACATCAAGCAGGGGCTACTCTTCGTTGCATTGTGCAGGCTTCCCATTGAGGTGTCTTCTCTTGTTGCAGAGCATGGGCTCTAGGCACATAGGCTTCAGTAGTTGTGGCACACGGGCTCAGTAGTTGTTCTTCATGGACTCTAGAGTGTAGGCTCAGTAGTTGTGGCGCATGGGCTTAGTTGCTTCGCGGCATGTGGGATCTTCCCAGACCAGGGATCCAACCCGTGTCCCCTGCATTGGCAGGCGGATTCTTTTTTTTTTTTTTGCAGTACACGGGCCTCTCACTGTTGTGGCCTCTCCCGTTGTGGAGCACAGGCTTCGGACGCACAGGCTCAGCAGCCATGGCCCACGGGTGCAGCAGCTGCACGGCATGTGGGATCTTCCCGGACCGGAGCACGAACCCTCGTCCCCTGCATTGGCAGGCGGACTCTCAACCACTGTGCCACCAGGGAAGCCCTGGCAGGCGGATTCTTAACCACTGTGCCACCAGGAAAGTCCCAGCAGCAAGTCTCAAATCCAGTAAAAATACATAAATGGAATCAAAACATTGAATGGGTCTCTTTTTCTGTTAGCTGTTACCCCAAATCATCTTTTTATCTCACTTTATGTGGAAATGTAGTATGAAAGAACTAATAAGGAAAGTGATTTTTCCTAAATAATGAAGGTATAAACTGGGAGTAGCAGATGCAATAAAACTTATAGCTCATAGTAATTTCACTTTGCCAAGTGTGGTGGCTTGTATAGTGTACAGAATATGTATTAGTGTCATGTGGGAGCCATTCTGAAGAACTTTAAAAGAGAAAGAGCAGGTTTGTGGCTAGAGAAAATGCAACATTGTTATTTATATAAGTTCTTCAATCAAAAACTTAAAAATGGGAGAGGAAGTGATGTATTTTCCACATTCTATCTTGTTCCACAATCCCAAGGTTGAAATCAGACCACAAACATGAATTGAGTATCTCCTCTATGCCAGGCATCATGAGGGATTCTGGTGTAGAAGAGTTGTGAGGTGTGGACATCACAGCTTAGTTCCCAAGAGCTTGCCTCCTAAGCTGACAGCCTGGATGCAAATACCCATTATGTTGTTTCATGGATCTCTGACCTTCAATCCACTATCCTCCTTGAGCCTCTACTGAGTTATTGGTAAAAAGAGGATAATAATTGTTAGTACCTAAACCAATGACTGTTGTGAATATTTCATGAGATCATATCTATTAAAATTATTTGCCTGGCATAGAATAAACAATACTAGCATGTTAATAATTACTTTTGTTAGAATAACAACTTCAAGGAGTAACAATTTTGTGGCTACAATGGATTTAAAATAAGTAATGAAATCATAGCATATACGGAACATACAGAAATTCTTGGGATCATTTATTGATGAAAGGGCTGCTTTTATCTAAGAGACTCAAGTTAAAAACAGAGATCTTAGGGTGTGAGCAGACATTTGTATATGTTGTAACTAGAACACAGCCTGGAGCCAAGATAGGGGGTGAAGATTGGTGTATGTGTGCAGAGATGGTAACCAAAGATAAACTTAATTTTAATTAATTTTCTGCCTACATTTCTATATTGCATCCTTGCTGCTCCCTTCTCCTTACTTTGCATGTCTTCCCCCTACTCTGTTCAAGGGACATTTATCTGTGTGTGTGTTAAGGCCATACTCAGACCAGGTCAGGGAAAGAGAGCCCATGCTATTGTAAAGGCTCCATGGCAAAACTTCCTCCCAGTCTTACTGAACAGTACAGGGCTGGGGAAACCAGGACAGAGGGTCACCATTGGTGACCCAAGACCATCTAGGGTTTCATCCTATCTATTCCTAAAGGGAGGGGCAGGGAGCAGGCTCCTCTATCTCTCTTCCCCCATACCCTCTCAATCTCCATTGCTTACTACCCACAACTCTATCTCTTTCTCTATTTCTACCTCTAGGTTTCTCTAACACAGGGAGAGTTTTTATTTCCTCCCAGTGTAGCAGGAAACCACCTTCAAGTTTATATCATGATGTCCTGTACTCCATGATAGCTGGCTGCGCAGCTGAGGTGATCCCCAAGGAAACTGGTACTGAGTCTGGGGCAGCAACTCCTCCCATGGAGGAGGATCTGGGTGGTGCATCTCCACGTCCATCACACTGATGGTGACTTCTCTGCTTACTAAGTGATGTAATGTCGCCTTTCTTTCTGTGCTTATCTGAATACCTTAAGTTCTTTTCTCATGTAGGAATATCTTTGCCTCATGGCAGTGAAAGGAAAAGCAGTTTATGCTCCTTTGGGAGGCCTAGTCACTTTCTAATGGGAATATGAACCAAAAATTGATTTCCTGTACTCTCTTCTCCCCTTGTACTTCCTTATGTAACACCATTTAATTTCTCCTCTGGCTGCAGAAGCTCAACGGTTCCTTTTCAGCCATTCCAGGCTTAATGTGTTGGAGGTGCTGCACTCGTTTCAGGAACTGGAAGGATGGCATTTCTCCTTGTTTGGAAGTGGTAATGGGTTGGGAAAGAACTCTGTTCAGAAGCAGAGTGTGAGTGCAGGCAGGAGGGAGACAGCAGAAAGGTTGAAAGGAAGCTACCTCACTCCTGGAGAAGTTCCCCCAAGGGGATAACACCGTAGGTGGCCTCACTCAGATGAATGGTCATACCCAGGCTCTCACCCCCTATGGTGTGAATGCCTGTTTGTATCCTTACTACTGGAAAAACTACTCCAAGAGCATTTCCTACCAAGGTCAGGTCATTGACAAGCCAGAATCTGTGTTCTACAAGCCCACTCTGGTGATGCGGGGACATTCAGCTGGCATGACGTAAAAAGCCAGATAATGAACACCCTAAAGGACTTCTTAAAATGTTGCCTAGGACTCAGAGTGGTGTCTGAATGTGTTAAAAGCCATGCCATCTGAGGTTGGCAACGAAATGCTTACACAAATATTTGTCTTGCTGCTTTGAAAGTCCTTTGATTAGAATTCTAGAGTGAACCAGCTAGATATACCACACACTCAGCTGAGCAGAAATTTAAATCAAAGTCTAGAATTAAAATCCTGTTGATAAGTATTTTGGCTGACTGTTTCCCAGTGAGCCCGGCATTTGGCCAACGTATTTGTTAACTGAGCTTTGATTTGTTGTTTTGGAATCCAATTCACTAGTTTTGTGTCACTCCTTGGCTCTTTGGTGTTCACTGCAGAGGAAATTGAAATAAAAACTAATGGAATAAAATTGGAAGCCAAATGAGAAAATTATAGAGGCGAACATCAGCTGATTTGGGAGAGGAAGAGATAAGGCTGATTTTGAGAACTCCTTCATGAAAATATTTCTGCTCACCCTGCCAGATGTGGCTTCTCCTCTGCTAACCCCTCATGGCTCCCAGCAAATTCTCCCTCGTGATGGATGGATTTATACGTGTACATGATCGTTTCCCCTAACTAGATATTAAGGTCTTTGAGGTTCCATTCACCTTTTCCATCTTGCATTGCCTTGTGTAGTGCCTCATATATTCTAGGTAATTGAGCTGTAAAATAATAGAGCTACCAGGAACTCTGAGATGACATACTCACTCCTCCTTTAACAGGACTGGGATGTTTTAACAACCTGCCTATGGTTACCTGGTTAGTGGCAACACAGCAACTCGACACCAGGTCTCCTCACCCTCAAGGCATGTATTTTTCTGATTATAATATTATTACATGTTTACATATGAGACACATAAGCATGCTTCCATTTCCATATGTGAGAAAAATATAAAGTACAAAATAAACACCACCACTCACAATAATCACTATCAATATCATATTAAATATATGTATAAATAAATATATAAATGTATAAAATAGACAATATATTGACAAAATAAAATGTATAAGATAATATATAATCTATATGTAAATTGAGTAAATGTATGTTTATCAACATTTTTTAAATATATATTAAATAGCAAATTAAAATATGAATATATCTATGCATTTATATATATATAATTTTATACCTTGATTTCTATTTTATTTTATTAAAAAAATTTTTTTAACATCTTTATTGGAGTATAATTGCTTGACAATGGTGTGTTAGTTTCTGCTTTATAACAAAGTGAATCCATTATACATATACATATGTCCCCATATCTCTTCCCTCTTGTGTCTCCCTCCCTCCAACCCTCCCTATCCCACCCCGCTAGGTGGTCACAAAGCACCGAGCTGATCTCCCTGTGCTACGCGGCTGCTTCCCACTAGCTATCTACTTTACATTTGGTAGTGTATATATGTCCATGCCACTCTCTCACTTCGTCCCAGCTTCCCCTTCCCCTTCCCCATGTCCTCAAGTCCATTCTCTAGGAGGTCTGTGTCTTTATTCCCGTCTTGCCCCTAGGTTCTTCATGATTTTTTTTTTTTAGATTCCATATATATGTGATAGCATACGGTAGTTATTTTTCTCTTTCTGACGTACTTCACTCTGTATGTCAGACTCTAGGTCCATCCACCTCACTACAATTAACTCAATTTCGTTTCTTTTCATGGCTGAGTAATATTCCATTGTATATATGTACACGTCTTCTTTATCCATTCATCTGTTGATGGACACTTAGGTTGCTTCCATGTCCTGGCTATTGTAAACAGAGGTGCAATGAATATTTCCGTACGTGACTCTTTGAATTATGGTTTTCTCAGTGTATATGCCCAGTAGTGGGATTGCTGGGTCATATGGTAGTTCTATTTGTAGTTTTTTAAAGAACCTCCATACTGTTCTCCATAGTGGCTGTACCAATTCACATTCCCACCAGCAGTGCAAAAGTGTTCCCTTTTCTCCACACCCTCTCCAGCATTTATTGTTTCTAGATTTTTTGATGATGGCCATTCTGACTGGTGTGAGATGATATCTCGTTGTAGTTTTGATTTGCATTTCTGTAATGATTAATGATGTTGAGCATTCTTTCATGTGTTTGTTGGCAATCTGTATATCTTCTTTGGAGAAATGTCTATTTAGGTCTTCTCCCCATTTTTGGATTGGGTTGTTTGCCTTTTGATATTGAGCTGCATGAGTTGCTTGTATGTTTTGGAGATAAATCCTTTGTCAGTTGCTTCATTTGCAAATATTTTCTCCCATTCTGAGGGTTGTCTTTTGGTCTTGTTTATGATTTCCTTAGCTGTGCAAAAGCTGTTAAGTTTCATTAGGTCCCATTTGTTTATTTTTGTTTTTATTTCCATTTCTCTAGGAGGTGGGTCAAAAGGATCTTGCTGTGATTTATGTCAGAGTGTTCTGCCTATGTTTTCCTCTAAGAGTTTGATAGTGTCTGGCCTTACATTTAGGTCTTTAATCCACTTTGAGTTTATTTTTGTGCATGGTGTTAGGGAGTGTTCTAATTTCATTCTTTTACATGTAGCTGTTCAGTTTTCCCAGCACCACTTATTGAAGAGGCTGTCCTTTCTCCACTGTACATTCCTGCCACCTTTATCAAAGATAAGGTGTCCATATATGCGTGGGTTTATCTCTGGGCTTTCTATCCTGTTCCAGTGATCTATCTTTCTGTTTCTGTGCCAGTACCATACTGTCTTGATTACTGTAGCTTTGTAGTATAGTCTGATGTCAGGGAGCCTGATTCTTCCAGCTCCGTTTTTCATTCTCAAGATTGCTTTGGCTATTCGGGGTCTTTTGTGTTTCCATACAAATTGTGAAATTTTTTGTTCTAATTCTGTGAAAAATGCCATTGGTAGTTTGATAGGAATTGCACTTTGAGTAGTATAGTCATTTTCACAATGTTGATTTTTCCAATCCAAGAACATGGTATATCTCTCCATCTATTTGTATTATCTTTATTTTCTTTCATCAGTGTCTTATGATTTTCTGCATACAGGTTTTTTGTCTCCTTTGGTAGATTTATTCCTAGATATTTTATTCTTTTTGTTGCATTGGTAAATGAGAGTGTTTTCTTAATTTCACTTTCAGATTTTTCATCATTAATGCATACAAATGAAAGAGATTTCTGTGCATTAATTTTGTATCCTGCTACTTTACCAAATTCATTGATTAGCTCTAGCAGTTTTCTGGTAGCCTTTTTAGGATTCTCTATGTACAATATCATGTCATCTGCAGACAGTGACAGCTTTACTTCTTTTCCGATCTGGATTCCTTTTATTCCTTTTTCTTCTCTGATTGCTGTGACTAATACTTCCAAAACTATGTTGAATAATAGTGGTGAGAGTGGGCAACCTTGTCTTGTTTCTGAAATTAGTGGAAATGCCTTCAGTTTTTCACCATTGAGAATGATGTTGGCTGTGGGTTTGTCATATATGGCCTTTATTATGTTACCCTGATTTTTAAATCAATTTTACATTATATTATAAGCATCTTCCCATGGTATTATATTGTCTCCATAAATATGTTCTTTAAAGACTACCTTTAAAATCCCATTATTATTTAACTCATCTTCTATAATGTAGATTTAGAAATTTTTCAAAATGTTCACCATTACAATGCAAATATTTTCTTTCAAAAGCTCTTTGGCCTTTAAAATGCAAAGATATGGAGGTCATGTCTGCACATTATTCCTGTCCACACCTCACATTTCTTCACAAGGGTAATTTCTGAAACTAAGTAATGAACTATTTTAAGGCTTATGATAAATATTACAAGACTGTTTTCTAAAAAAAATTGTACCAATGCATAGTGGTGTATCATTATTTGACTTTCTTGATTAAGGTATTAAGTTAAAATTGCTTTATTTTAAAAGGCATTATTTTTATTACCTGAAAACTAAGAATATATTGTGCTTATTTGGTCTGAGTAAAATAATAACTCAGAATTTTGATATTTTGAATCACATTCATTGTCACTGCAAATCATATATATTTACTAAATATGTACAAAGACATATGTGTATGTATATTATACTTATATGTACACATATGCATGCATTTAAACATATATAATTTTAGAATTTACAGAAAATTTTGAAATATACTTTCATAGTAATATCCTGTCACTTGAGTTTATTTTTTCTGTTCTATGAAATTCTTATATTGTTTTTTTCTCTGATGAAAATGTTATTTTGGTAAAAGACTTTAAGAAATACTTTAATGTTCATCAACATGCTTATTCTCATAATTTTAATCTAAAATTGTAATGTTTCTTTAATTCACCATTGACTTTTCAAAACTCATAGGAGGTATTTTTAAATATCATATTATATCACCTACAGAAATAAGTTTGTTAAATGCCTTACAAGCCTTGTTTACTTTTTACTGGTCCCTGTGGAATGAGTTTGTCACCAATAATAGCTGAATTTTCCCTGTCCTATGTGGAATTATCTTGGGTATGCTAATGAGACTACTGCTTCTAAACATGGGTAACAGAACTACACCATAATGTTGTCATTTGTATTTTTTCTGACTTACATTATACTACAGTAAGTCCCCTACATATGAACCTTCGAGTTGCGAACTTTTAAAGCTGCGAACGTGCATTCTCATGTCCAATCATGTAAGTTCATGTGTCTGGCGTGCATTGTCACGTGTGTGCATCCTTTACAAGTGGTTGTGCTTTTGTGTACTTTACTGTACAGTACTGTATAGAGGTACAGTAGTACAGTATCTTTATTTCAAGACCAGATGTCTGGAAGCAAACGTAAAAGCAGCAAATATATAGCTGGTACTGCTTAAGATGTAACAGTGCTGATGTAGCTGGTATCTCCTATTGCTGACGATCCTTCAGCTCTACCATCTCCCACTTCCTCTCCCTCCTCTAGCCAGTAACTCTTCTTGCCTGTTCACTTGATGCCAGTCCCTGTATGCCAGCTGTTGTACTGTACTATGGTACTTTTCAAGGTACTGTACTGTAAGATTAAAAATGTTTTCTTTATTTTTTGTGTTTGTTTTTAATGTATTATTTGTGTGAAAAGTATTATAAACCTATTGCAATACAATACTATATGGCCGATTATGTTAGTTGGATACCTAGGCTCACTTTGTTGGACTTATGAACAAATTGGACTTATGAACGCACTCTCAGAACAGAACTCGTTCGTATGTAAGGGACTTAGTGTATATGAAATCATTAAAAATCCATGTGCCTAGAGAGATTTAATATGAAAATCTGATAATTTTGCCAGAATTTTAGGAAAACAAATCTGAAGGTCATAGAGTTTTCAAATTATTTTTAACATTTTATTTTGAAATAATTTTAGGCTAACACATGTGTTACAAAACTAGCATGTAGACCAGAAAAGTCATGTCCATGGAGATAGAAAGTAGCCTGGAGCCGGGGTAGGGAGTGAGTGGAGATAAGCGTGAGGTTTAATTTAGGGTGATGAAAATGTTCTAAAAATAGTTAGTGGTGATGGTTTTACAACTCCACAGATTTACTAAAAACCATTCAACTGTATACTTAAAATGAGTGAATTTTATGGTGTGTATATGATACCTCAAAAAACTCTTAAATATCAAATCATCACATTATACACCTGAAACTAATATAATGTTATATATCAATTATAACTCAATAAAAAAAATATATAATTACATTTCTTTAAAAAGACCCTCTTAAAAATATAGTACAGTGTTCCCATGTACCCTTTACCCAACTTCCTTCAAAGATAACATAATGTATAAATAACCTTAGTGCAATTGTCAAGACCAGAGGTTTTACATTGATACAACAGTATTACCTAAATGACAGGTATTATATGGGTTTCATCAGTTTTTTTATGCACTTTTGCTTTATTATTTTTTTGGGGGGTGCAGAGAGTTCTATTAATTTTATTACACGTGTAGATTTGTGTCACCACTGCTGCAGTTAGAATACAGAGCTGTTCCATCACCTCCCACAAACACTGCATTGTGCTGTCCCTTCAAGTCACTCCCTCCTCATCCATAACCCCAATGGCAATTACTAATCTGTTTGCCATCACTATGATCTTGTCATTTGGCAATTTTATATAAAGTAAAATCACACGCTATATAATCACTTAAGATTTACCTTTTTCCCTCAGGATAATGCTCTTGAAAGCCATCCAAGTTGTTGTGTGTACCTATAGTGTGTCCTTCTTTAGTTCTGTGTAGTATTTCATGGTATGAATAACCAACAGTTTGTTTATCCATTCACCTCATGCAGGACATTTGGGTTGTTTCCAATTTTAGGCTATGAACATTTTGTACAAGTGTTGTGTAAATTTAAGTTTTCGTTCTGTAGGGTAAACACTCAGGAAACTACCAAACTGTTTCCTAGAATGGTGGCACGATTTTACATTCCCACCAGCAATGTATGAATGATCCAGTTGCTCTGTCCTCCAGTGAACACCTGTTACTTCCAGCATTTTGTTATTTTAGCCATTCTAGTAGGTGTGTAGTGGTATCTCATTATGGCTTTAATTTGCGTATTCCTAATACCTAGTGATGCTGAACAACTTTTCATTTACTTGCTTGCCATCATTATATCTGTGGTGAAGTTGTATATTCAAAAATATTATCCATTTTTAAACTGGATTGTTTAATTTCTTACTGTTGAGTTTAGAGAGTTCTTTATATATTCCAGATACCAGTCCTTTGTTAGACAAGTGATATATAAATTTGTCTTCCAGTTTATAGCATGTCTTTTCATTCTCTTAACAGTGCCTTTAGCCTAGCAAGAGTGGTTTTGTTTTGTTTTGTTTTTTATGGTTTGTTTTTATAAAGTCTAATTGGTCAGCTCTATAATGGATTATGCTTTTGAAGTCATATCTAAGAACTCTTTGCCTAACCCCTGGCTATGAAGGGAAATTATGTATTTTCTTTTCCAAACTCTATTTCTTTTGCTTGCCCAATTGTACAAACTGGAACACCTTGTGTTGTATAAGACTGGTGAAAGTAGACACACTTGCCTTAATCTTATGGAAAAGCATTCAGTCTGCTACACTGAATATGAGCTGTTGAATGTGAGCTATTGGTTGTTTTGTAGATGCTTTTTATCATGTTAAAGTTTCCTTCTATTCCTACTTGACTGAGAGTTTTTAGCATGAGTGGTTGTTAAATTTTATCAAAAGACTTTTATGCTCCAATCAATATGATCATGTGGGTTTTCTCCTTTAGACTGTAAACATGGAAGGTTGCATTAATTCATTTTTGAGTTTTGAACCAACTTTGCATCCACTTGGCCATGATGTATTATTCCTTTTATATATTTACTAATATTTTGTTAAAATTTTTTGTATCTATGAACAGGAGAGCTGTGGTTCAAATGCCATTTATATTTTAAAGACTTTGAAGTGCTATTCTGGTCTGCCCCACTTGTTGTGTACTACCCAGAAGCCAACCTGAAACCTGGGTGATATTTTATATCGTAATTCAGTTCTCAAAGCATTTGCTGTGTTCATTCTTGGTTAATTTTATGCATGGGCCTCTTCAGGGTGAGCCTGGGACTGCAGACACAGATGTAAAGGGTCCCTTTCTCTGGCTTGTCTTCTCAGTGATCCCCACTCTCTAGTTAGGGGGAATGCTGCCTCTCCTGCATTTGCTTAGTGAAAGGTGTGGGTAGCCCTTTAGAGCTCCACTCCACTGTATATGCAGCAGTAATTCCAGGCGGGGGCGGGGGACGGGGAAAGGGTGCATGTCACCACCTCTTTGCTGTCATTTGCTCAGTGTAGGAAGGAGTGAGTTGATGGGGCTCCACTACAAGACTTTTTCTCCACTCCAAGGAGAGGCCAAGAAAGGGACTCTGCCCAGAGCTGCCACTTCTGTGGTGTTAGTAGGGCAGGGTGGGGTAACAGGGATGCAGTCTAAAGGGCTTCCTCCTTTCAGTCCTCTGGATAGAAGGAGCAGGCTTTTCCTGGGAATAATTTATTTTTATTGTGCCCTGTGGTGGTTCTGAGTTGCAGGCAGCTCTGGCACCCAGACTAAGATATATATGAAAAATAAATAAATAAAGCCCAGGGAACTCACTGCCAAGTCTTCCTTCTTTCTTAGCCTGACCATCCTCTTAATTTCACCCTTTGAAATCTTCTGATACTTGCTTTGTGCAGGCCCAGGGTTTTACTTATAATTAACAGAAGTAGGGTGAAATGTATTTATTCCATCTTGACCAGAACCAGAAGCTATCATTTTATTTTCATTAGTAGTGAGATTGAATTTGTTTTCTAAATTTATTATTAATTTTTATTTATCCTTCTTTGAATTACTTGTTCATTTCTTGGCCAATTTCAAATGAGATTTAAATGTTTTTCTAATTAATATGAACACTTTATATGTATTACTTTATAATAATTTTATTTGCTATAAAATTTCTCCAATTTTTTGTCTTTTTATATGTATTATTTTTGACAAATCTATAGTTTTTTTCCATTGTGATTTCTTCTTTTTACATTCTAAGATCAGATAAACAGCAGTAATATTTTCTTGTTTCATTTATTTTCACATTTAAATAGTCCCTCTTTATTTTTTTGTCTTTTAAGCCTTTTTATTTAAAATTTTTAAGTATAGTTGATTTACAATGTTGTGTTAATTTCTGCTGTACAGAAAAGTGATTCAGTTATACATATATACATTCTTTTTTAATATTCTTTTCCATCATAGTTTATTATACAATATTGAATATAGTTCTCTGTGCTATATAGTAGGACCTTGTTGTTTATCCATTCTATATAATAGCTTACATCTGCTAACCCCAACCTCCCACTCCATCCCTTCTCCAACCCCCTCCCCTTTGGCAACCATAAGTCTATTCTCTATGTCCCTGTGTTTCTGTTTCATAAATAGATTCATTTGTGAACCTATATTTTAAATTCTACATATGTGATATCATATGATATTTGTCTTTTTCTTTCTGATTTCACTTAGTATGATAATCTCTAGTTGCATCCATGTTGCTGCAAATAACCTTATTCCATTCTTTCATGGCTGAGTAGTATGGGTTATTTGTTTTTTTGTTGTTGAGTTGTATGAACTGTTTGTATATTTTGGAAGTTAAGCCTTTGTTCATCACATCATTTTGCAAATATTTTCTCCCAGTCTTTAGGTTGTCTTTTTGTTTTGTTTATGGCTTCTTTTGCTGTGCAAAAGCTTGTAAGTTTGATTAGATCACATTTGCTTATTTTTGTTTTTATTTCTCTTGCCTTGGGAGACAGATCCAAGAAAATATTGCTATGATTTATGTCAAAGAATGTTTTTCCTGTGACCTCTTCTAGGAGTTTTATGGTGTCATGTCTTATGTTTAAGTCTTTAAGCCAGTTTGAGGTTTTTATGTGTGTGTATGGTGAGAGGGTGTGTTCTAACTTCATTGATTTATATGAGGCTGTCCAACTTTCCCAACACCACTTGCTAAAAAAACTGTCTTTTCCCCATTGTATATGCTTGCCTCCTTTGTTGAAAATAAACAGACAGTAGGTGTATGGGTTTATTTCTGGGCTCTCTGTTCTGTTCCATTGATCCGTATGTCAGTTTTTGTGCCAATCAAACCACACTGTTTTAATTACTGTTGCTTTGTAGTATTGACTGAAGTCTGAGAGGGTTATGCCTTCTACTTTGTTCTTTTTCTTCAGGATTGCTTTGGCAATTCTGGGTCTTTTATGGTTTCATATAAATTTTAGGACTGTTTGTTCTAGTTCTGTGAAAAATGCCATTGGTAATTTGATAGGGATCGCAATCTGTAGATTGCTTTGGGTAGTATGGACATTTTAACAATATTAATTCTTCCAACCCAAGACCATGGGATATCTTTCCATTTCTTTGAATCATCTTTAATTTCCTTTATTAATGTTTTATAGTTCTCAGTGTAAAAGCCTTTCACCTCTTTGGTCAGGTTTATTCCTAAGTGTTTTATTTTGGGGGATGTGATTTTAAAAGGCATTTTTTTTTTACATTCCCTTATGATATTTCATTGTTAGTGTAAAGAAATGCAACTTATTTCCGTATGTTAGTCTTATATCCTGCTACCTTGCTGAATTTGTTTATCAGTTCTAGTAGATTTTGTGTGGAGTCTTTAGGATTTTCTATATATAGCATTATGTCATCTGCATATAATGACAATTTTACCTCTTCCTTTCCAATTTGGTCTGATTGCTGTGGCTGGGACTTCCAGTACTATGTTGAGTAGAAGAGTTGAGAGTGGTCATCCTTTTCTTGTTCCAGATTTTAGCAGGAAGTCTTCCAACTCTTCACCGTTGAGTATTATATTGGCTGTGGGTTTGTCATAAATAGCTTTTATCATGTTGAGATATGTTCCCTCTATACCCATTTTGGTAAGAGTTTTTATCATGAATGGATGTCGAACTTTGTCAAATGCTTTTTCTGCATGTAGTTTTGTCTCTTCTTTTGTTTATGTGGTATATCGCATTGATCGATTTGCATATGTTGAACCATCCCTGTGAACTTGAGATGAATCTCACTTGGTCGTGGTGTATGATCTTTTTTATGGGTTGTTGGATTTGGTTTGATAATACTTGGTTGATAATTTTTGCATCTGTATTCATCAAAGATATTGGCCTATAATTTTCTTTTCTGGGGGTGTCTTTGTCTGATTTTGGCATCAGGGTGATGTTGGCTTCATAGAATCTCTTTAGGACTGTACCCTTTTCTTCAATTTTTTGGAAGAGTTTGAGAAGGATCAGTTTAAGTTCCTCTTTGTATATTTGGTAGAATTCACCTGTGAAGCCAGCTGGTCCTGGACTTTTTTTTGTAGGGAGTTATTAAATCACAGATTCTATTTCACTTCAAGTGATTGATCTGTTCAAATTATCTATATCTTCTTGATTGAATTTTGCTGGGCTGTATGTTTCTAGAATCTTGTCCATTTCTTCTAGATATTTGAATTTGTTGGCATACAGTTGTTCATAGTATTCCCTTATGATTTTTTTTGTATTTCTGTGGTATCGGTTGTTATGTCTCCTTTTTCATTTCTTATTTTGTTTATTTGGGTTCTCTCTTTTCTTCTTGGGGAACCTGGCCAGAGGTTTGTCAAAGAACCAGCTCTTGGTTTTATTGATTTTTTCTATTGTTTCTTAAATCTCTATTTTATTTATTTCCTCTCTGATCTTTATTATTTCCTTCCTTATGCTGATTTTAAGTTTTGTTTGTTATTCTTTTTCTAATTTTTTAAGTGGTAGGTTAGGTTGTTTATTTGAGATTTTTCTTGTTTTTTGAGAAAGGCCTGTATCGCTATGAACTTCCCTCTAAGAACTGCTTTTGCTGCAACCCATAGCTTTTATATGGTTGTGTTTTCATTGTCATTTGCCTCCAGGTATTTTTAAAATTTTCTCTTTGATTTCATGGTTGACCAGTTTGTTTCTTAGTAGCATGTTGTTTAGTCTCCATGTAATTGTTTTTTCCTCATTTCCTTTTCTGTGGTTGATTTCTAGTTTCATGCCATTGTGGTCAGAAAAGATGCTTGAGATAATTTCTATACTTTTAAATTTGTTGAGGCTTGTTTTGTGCCCTAGTATGTGGTCAAGCCTAGAGAATGTTCCATGATGTGCACTTGAAAAGAATGTGTATTCTGGGGGTTTTGTTTTGGATGTACAGTAAGTCCCTAACATACAAATGAGTTGTGTTCCAAGAGTGCATTTGTAAGTCCAGTTTGTTCATAAGTCCAACAAAGTTAGCCTAGGTACACAACTAACACAATCAACTATATAGTACTGTACTGTAATAGGTTTATAATACTTTTCACACAAATAATACATATAAACAAACACAAAAAATAAAGAAAACATTTTTAATCTTACAGTGCAGTACCTTGAAAAGTACAGCAGTACAGTACAACAGCTGGCATACAGGGGCTGGCATCGAGTGAACAGGCAAGAAGAGTTACTGACTGGAGGAGGGAGAGGAGGTGGGAGATGGTAGAGCTGAAGGATCGTCAGCAATAGGAGATGGATGGCAAGCTGTAATTTCACTCACACCTGTTGTTGATGGTACAGGTTCTGGTTCCTTGCTGGATTCAATTCTATCTACCCTCTTGAAAAAACAATCCAGTGATGTCGGGGTAGTAGCTCTTTTTTCTCATCATAGATGACACGGTAGCACTGTATTGCATTCTGAATGGCTGCTGCAACCTTCAAGTACCATTCTACATTCGAGTCCTGTGCCTCAAAAACTAATAGTGCCTCCTCAAATAAAGAAAATCCCCTTGCCATTTCCTGCATCATGAATCTCTTTGGTTCTTCAGTTTCTTCTTCAACCTCTTGTCTCTCTTTGTCCTTTCTCTTATTTCCGGGAATCCTGGGCTTGAAATAAAGATACTGTACTACTGTACTGTATACAGTACTGTACAATAAAGTACACAAAAGCACAACCACTTGTAGAGAATGCATGCACGTGACAATGTACACCAGACACGTGAACTAACTTACATAATTGGACATGCGAATGCACATTCGCATCTTTGAAAGTTCACAACTTGAAGGTTTGTGTGTAGGGGACTGAAAATATGAATTAGGTCTAACTGCTCAATTGTATCATTTAGGATCTCTGTTGCTTATTGATTTTCTGTCTCAAAGATCTGTCCATTGATGTGAGTGGGGTGTTTTTAAATGTCCTACTATTATTGTATTTCTGTGAATTCCTCCCTTTATGTCTGTTAGTATTTGTTTTATGTATTTGGGTGCTCCTATATTAGGTGCATATATGTTGATGAGTATAAAATCCTCTTCTTGTATTGATCCCATTATCATTATATAGTGTCCTTTTTTATCTTTCTTTATGGCCTCTGTTTTGAAGTCATACTGTGATATGAGTATTTTGACCCCTCTTTCGTGTCATTTCTGTTTGAATGAGATATCTTTTTCCATCCCCTCATTTTCAATCTATGTGTATCCTTTGCCCCCAATCTATGTGTATCCTTTGTCTCTTGGAGGCAGCATATTGTAGGTTCTTGTTTTTTTTTTTAATCCAATCTGCCACTCTGTGTCTTTTGATTGGAGCATTTACCCCATTGACATGTAAGGTAATTATTAATAGATATGTATTTGTTGGCTTTTTTTTTTTTTTTTGCGGTACGTGCGGGCCTCTCACTGTTGTGGCCTCTCCCGTTGCGGAGCACAGGCTCTGGATGCGCAGGCTCAGTGGCCATGACTCACGGGCCCAGCCGCTCCGTGGCATGTGGGATCTTCCCAGACCGGGGCACGAACCCGTGTCCCCTGCATTGAAAGGCGGACTCTCAACCACTGCGCCACCAGGGAAGCCCAACATTTGTTGGCATTTTAAACCTTGTTTTCCCATTGATTTTATATTTCTTCTTTGTCCCTTTCTTTTTCTTTTTCCTTTTGTGGTTTGATGATTTTCTTTTGTATTATACTTATGTTCTCTTCTTTTTTGGCTTTTGTGGTTCTATTGTATGTTTTTGATTTGCACTTACCCTGTTTTTCCAGTATGTTAACCCCTACTTATATCTAATTGCCTTAGACAGGTAATCATATAGGCCCAAACACGTTCTAGGGAAAAAAATCTACATTTTCTTACTACTCTCCTCCCCCACATTTCATGATTTTTATGTCCTCTTTAATGTCTTCATGTTCATCCTTTTGCTGTTCATTCTGGTTATCATCACTTTCACAGATATTCTTTATTATTATTATTTTTTTAATCTGTGTACTGGCTTATTTAAGTGATTAACTTTCAACTGTGATTTTCTCTTTCCTACAGATTCTTACTTCTTTTCTATTTAGAGAAGACCTTTCAAGATTTCCTTTAGGATAGGTTTAGTTTTTGCTTGTCTGAGAAATTCTTTCTTCTTCTATTTTAAAGGATAATCTTTTGTTTGTTTGTTTTACACATTACCGCAACATTAACATCTTAAAACATCACTCATTTTTTTTTCTAACATCTTTATTGGAGTATAATTGCTTTACAATGGTGTATGACTTTCTGTTTTATAACAAAGTGAAGCAGCTACATATATACATATATCTCCATATCTCCTCCCTCTTGTATCTCCCTCCCACCCTCCCTATCCCACCCCACTAGGTGGTCACAAAGCACCAAGCTGATCTCCCTGTGCTATGCGGCTGCTTCCCACTAGCTATCTATTTTACATTTGGTAGTATTTATAAGTACATGTCACTCTCTTACTTCGTCCCAGCTTACCCTTCCACCTCCCCGTGTCCTCAAGTCTATTCTCTATGTCTGCATCTTTATTCCTATTCTGCCCATAGGTTCTTCAGAACCATTTTTTTTTTTAGATTCCATGTATATGTGTTAGCATACTGTATTTGTTTTTCTCTTTCTGACTTACTTCACTCTGTATGACAGACTCTAGGTCCATCCACATCACTACAAATAACTCGATTTTGTTTCTTTTTGTGGCTAAGTAATATTCCATTGTATATATGTGCCACATCTTGTTTATCCATTTATCTGTCGATGGACACTTAGGTTGCTTCCATGTCCTTGCTATCGTAAATAGAGCTGCAATGAACATTGTGGTACATGACTCTTTTTGAATTATGGTTTTTCTCAGGATATATGCCCAGTAGTGAGATTTCTGGGTCATATGGTATCTAAAGGATACTCTTGCTGTATAGAGTATCCTAGGTTGCAGATTTTTCCCTTTCAGGACTTTGAATTTATTTTGCCACTCCCTTCTGGCCTACAGTGCTTAGGTAGAGAAATCAGCTGATAGCCTTATGGGGGGGTCCCTTGTAATTAACTCCTTGTTTTTCTCTTGCTGCCTTTAGTATCCTCTGTTTATCTTTAACTTTTTCTATTTTTACTATAATTTGTCTTGGTGTAGGTCTGTTTGTGTTTATCTTGGTGTAGGTCTGTTTGTGTTTATCTTGTTTGGAACCCTCCATGCTTCCTGTACCTGGATATCTGTTTTTTTCTTTAGGTTTGGGAAGTTTTCTGCATAATTTCTTCAAATACATTTTGAATCCCCTTTTCTCTTTCTTCCCCTTCTAGAATCCCCATTATGTGTAGATTGGCACACTTTATATTATCCCATAGGTCTCTTATATTGCTTTCATTTTTTAATTTGGCTTTCTGTCTGCTGTTCTGATTGGGTGATTACATTATTCTATCTACCAGGTCACTTATTCATTCTTCTGCATTATTCATTCTGCTATTCATTGCCTTTAGCTCAGCTTTTGTCTCAGCAACTGAGTTTTCTCATTTTTCTTGGTTCCCCTTTATAGTTTCTAGTTCCTTTTTACAATATTCTGCATTTCTGTCAATAGCCTTTCTTAATTCCTTCAGTATTTTCATTATCTCCTTTTTCAAATTGGTGTCATTAGACTGAAGAGATCTGTTTCATTGTTTATCCTTTCAGGGGAATTCTTTTGGTCTTTTAACTGGGAGTAGTTCCTCTGCTTCTCCATTTTACTTATATTTTCCTTACTCTGAGAGTTTAGGAGAAACAATTATCTACTGTGGTCTTGGAGGGCTATTTATATGTGAGAATATCCCTGTGTAGCTTCTTTGGTTTTAATATTTTTGGTGGAAGGGCCGTTTTTAGTATGGTTGTCTGTTTCGTCTTTCCTCAGCGTGTGCTGGCCATTATCCCCTTGATAGGGGATGTGCAGATGTGGTGTCTTGTACCTGGTCCTGGAGTTCTCAGTGGTGGTGGCAGCTCAGATGCACCCCTGAAGCACACAATGGGAGCAGAAGCAGATCTTGACCACTTCTGAATTCCAGGAGGATGGCGGCAGCAGCTTGTGACCACTCCTGGAGCTTCTATAGGTGGTGTCCTGCCACCTGAGAGCACACATCAGGAAAAAGGCTGCAGTGGCAGGTCCCAGATCTCCCCTGACACACCTGCCAGACAATGGCGCCTGGTCTCTAAGTAGGCCCAGGCTTCCTCCACGTATACCCTCAGTTGCTATCACACCACACTCCAGCCCCTTCAGTCTCTTTCTGCACAGCCAATCCCAGTCCTCTCTCCCAGGTCTGATCTCCGAAGCCTGAGTGCCCCCAGCCCCTACCTGCCCCAGTGGATGCACATCTCAGGCTGGAGAGTGTGGGGTGGTGGCACTAACCATCTGTGCAGGTCACTTTCCATTCTGGCTGCCACAAACCAGTTGCCGTTTTCTCCTCTGAGGTTCTGAAGCTCCTCTCTGTCCCGGCTGATCTCCCCACTGGTGAGGGGACTTCCCAGGGTTTGGGAACCTTTCCTCCTTCACAGCTCCTTCCCAGGGGCACAGGTCTAGTCCTGATTAGCTTCTCACTTCCTTTTTTTTTTTTCTTTTGTCCTACCAGTTACATGGAAATTTTGTTGCCTTTTCAGAAGTCTGAGGTCTTCTGCCAGTGTTCAGTAGATATTCTCTGAGAATCGTTCCACATGTAGATGTATTTTTGATGTATTTGTGGGTGGAGGTGAGCTTCACGTTTTGCTACTCCACCATCTTGATCACCAAGGAATTTATTTTTATTCTTTTGTGAGAAGTGATGTAACTTGATCTTTTTTCTTCCAAATAGTTAATTGTCTCAGCATCTTTGTTTATGTAGTGATCCTTTCTTTCTCTACTAACAGATATAATTATTGAATGAATAAGCCCTTTTTCCTTCAGAGAAGAATTTCTTTGCCACCCACACCTTCAAGCCCAACAAACACTCTCTTTGAATCAAAATAAGAAAAAACAACCTAACTTCTATCATAAAAGGTGACAAAAAATCTCCTTGTCTTCACTTTTCTACTCCCCACTTGTCAATCCACATCTAAAGGGATAAACAAGTAAATGAGCCAAACAAAGAAATAAGAAATTTAAAAGGAGATAATTAAATTTGGCTGTCCTATGAAACTAATAAAGGGAGAAAATGCAGAAGATAAAGGTTATTATAAAATCTAAAAAGGGAATTTAAGCCACAGGCTTTCACTGTAGTCTGCATTTTTCTCCCTAGCTTTTGTCTTTTTAAAAATGAAAAACATATGAATATTTATTGTCATCTTATCTTTTCAAAATGTGAAATTAAAATTAGTGTTTCATAGAGAAGTAAAATAATTGTATCTTAGTTCGCAGACATTTATGCTTTTCCTGCTTAATTCTTTGAATTAGTCAAATAATTTTAATTGGCCATTTTAATAGCTATATGAATTTAAAGATATACCACAGACCTCAATTGCCTCCACTTTCATACAGATGGGGAAAATATACCCTAAATGCCAGTTTCCTCTTGCTGGTATGTACGTGACTCAGTAGAGGGAGGAATCATGATGAAATGTAGGGTAAAGGAGAGGAAATGGTGGATGTTCTTGATGAGTCAGTGGTAACCTTTGCAAATTTTCCCAATTTCAATGAATTATTCTTGAGCAAGTCAGCCCAGCCAAGTTTTATATCTTGATACCCTTCTGGCACAGATAGAATTTTTAACTGTAGGAACTGAGAGGTCATCTTTGTTCCCAAAGCAGCCGCACTTGACCTAGAATTTACTGTCACTCTCCACTCAAACCACCAACATATTGATATAAATGTCAATTATACAATATAAAATATACCGATAAAATAGAACCTTGAGCCCTTGGCAGTGAGGACTCAGGGTGGCCTGAACAGAAAGGATTTTAGTCACTGAAATTAAAGGCCCAGAATCTTTTTTTGACCAGAAGAGAACTAATATTTAAAAGCACCTGCTCATATTTTGGGTATAGTCTGGTTTCCCTGTAACTCTCTTCACACTTGATACTGAGGCAGCAAATCCAGTGGTTAAGAGAGTATAGGTTTGAAAACAGGCTTGAGTTCAAGTCCTGATCTATTACTTCCTAACTAATTTAAATAGTTTAATTTCAGTAAGCCTCAGTTTCCTCATTTATAAATGGGGTTAATAATACCTCCCCCTCAGGATTGTTGGTGGATTAAGGGAGATATATGTGAAGTGCTGTGCCTGAAACAGTGACTGAAAATAAATAGTAACTGATAAGAATGGGAAAAAAAAGTAAAAGCACCTGCTCGGTGGTTTCACATATTCTCCCATCTAATTGTCACATCAGTCTGCAAAACAGGCACTATTGGCCCCATTTCACAGATGAGCAAAAATGAAACTTGGAGAGATTATGTCTGTAGCTCAAGGTTTCAGACTTGGTAAGTGATGGAGTTGGCATTTAAATCTGGATTTTGGACTCCAGAGTCCATGCTAATCACTCTAAGTCTCTAGGGACACAGAGATGATTTTAGGGGAAATCTGGACACAGAGTTAAGTAATCCTGAATCACACAGTGAGGCAGTTAGACCTTCTAAATTCTCTTTCTATTCTTCTGATGATGGCAAAAAGAAAGTTTTGTTTTGGTGTTTTATACTTTCATATTTTTTTTAACATTTTATGCCCTCTATTTTCAATAAAGAGGACAAAGATCTCAGACTCAAAGTATTGGGCCAGCAGAAGTATCTACCTAGAATTTATTTATTTATTTGTTTTCATTATGTATATTTTTATGTCTCTTATTTATGGCAAGTTATACTAATTTTCCATTTATGGTAGTGATGTAAAGCTTCAGTTGTTTAGCTAGATATAGTTAACTTTTTAATGTGTCGATTTAAAGAAAACTTAGTATCTAAATGCAGGTATTAGTAGTATATGAAAGACATGTGTGAGAAGCACATATTTTGTTTTAGATATGATGCTATAAATTCTTAGAACAATTTCAATGCTTGAACAATATGATGTATGCTCCCTTCCCCTAGGGGCCACAATTATCCCATGTGCCATGGACCACTGGATATGAGATATATCAGTATCAGAACATGACAGCATTTTTCTTGCAGGGTAAATAAGAACTTATTCTCAACTTTGAGAAATTTCTAAGAATGTTATATACTAGATGAATTGCATAGAAAACTATAGATTTTTCTTCCTATAGATTCTACCCTGTAGTTCTGGTTAGAATAACTTTTACCTGAGATTCTACATATAATGTAAAATTTGACCTACAACAGGTCTTCCTTGGTGGCGCAGTGATTAAGAATCCGCCTGCCAATGCAAGGGACACGGGTTCAAGCCCTGGTCTGGGAAGATCCCACATGCCGCAGAGTAACTAAGCCCGTGTGCCACAACTACTGAGCCTGAGCTCTAGAGCCTGCAAGCCACAACTACTGAGCCCATGTGCCACAACTACTGAAGCCTGTGTGCCTAGAGCCCGTGCTCTGCAACAAGAGAAACCACGACAATGAGAAGCCCACATGCAGCAATGAAGACCCAACGCAGCCAAAAATAAATAAATTTATAAAAAAAATTTTTTTTGACCTACAACAACGATTCTAACAGTATCTTTCAATATATTTTCTAAATTTTCCATAGTGAAGTCAACTTCAAGGGAGACCTTCATTACCAGAGGCATCTAATGCAAAGTTTTTCATTTGTTCAACAAATGTTTATTGAATACCTACTGTACACTAAGCATATACCTGGGATATATCAGTGAACAAAATAGGTAAGAATTTGTGGATCCTGCCTTTGTGAAGATAGGGAAGAGAGACAATAGATAACATATAGAAGTGAGTATATAAAAAGAATGTGGTAAGTGCTATGGTGTAAGGATTGGGAAGGCAGCAGAGTGTTGGAATTTGTTTAGAGGGATCTGAGCAGGCTTTATTGAACATTTGAGCAAAGACTTGAAGGTGGTAAATAAGAGTAAGGAGGAGGAAATACCATCACAGTTATACAGAACAAGTACATCCCAGGAATGTTTAAGGAATATTAAGGATGCCTGAGTAACAATAGTGGGGGATGTAAAGAAGTGGAATGGAAGGAGGTGAACAGTATGGAGGGAAACAGAGTAACAATCACCTAGTTTATCTTTTAGAAGAGTCATGCTGTCAGCTGGGTTGAGAATAATCTGTTGAAGAACAAGAATGAAATCAGGGACCCAGACAGAAGAGTATTGTAGTCATGCACGTGAGAGATTATGGTAACTTGGACCAGGGCAGAGGTGGAGAAAACTAGTCATATTCTGGATATATGTTGAAGGTAGATGGAGTCAAATGTAGAGTGTGAAAGAACTTGTCAACAACAGGGCAGCACGGGATGGAATATCTGGGAAGGAATCTCTGTAGAAAAGGGATATATTTGGAGGAGAATATGGTCTTTGAGCAGCCAGATTGTAATGGAATTTTATAAGCTCTAAACCTTTAGTTAATTTAAGAGAAGAGATCCATAAAATACTTGGTTTTTGCCTGTATAGCTATGTAACTCTAAATGATGACCACCATTTCTTGCCAGAATCTTCCAGTGTTGACTTTTAGAGATGTGTTTGCATGCACATAAGATCTTGCTAATTTCCACCTAAAAACTATCACCTAGTGGCTTGACTGAAATGCAACATCACGTTCTACTGGTGAACAGTCCTGGTGGCAGTAATGTGTATATTTATTTCAGCAACAGATGACATATAAATCCAACCAATTTCTCCCTATCCTCTTGTGAAGGGGTGTCACTTCTGATTTAGTCAAGCTTAGCATCTTCAACATTTGTCAAGCAATGTTTTATTTGGGCTCTTTACTCCTTAATTTGTTATTTTTTATAGTGTAGTTACAGTATTGTTTTGTAGGATCATTTGGTTAATGTTCTGGGCACCCTTTTTGAATATACTGCATCATCAGCTCCATCTGGGATTTGAATGTTAATTTCTTGCTCTTGTAACTTTTCACCTTGTGCTGATGAGGTTGGGTTGTGGAGAAGAGGGCATAACTAAACTGCACCAGTGAAATTAAGTTTGAGTGACTCAAAAGAAGCATGCATTTCATTTGAAAAATACTAACTTCTGGCCATGTGCCAGGCACTGGGACAATAATGATGAAAAGTACTGTCCCTACCTCAGGTGGATGATGATAAGGCCTGGTTTAGAGCAATGACATTGATAGTAGATGAGAGAGGAGATGGATTTCAAAAGTGTGTCATCTATGTACATAAAAAACAAAGATATTTTATATAAGTTCTCAAGAAATACACCGTTTCTTAAGAAACATAATGCTTACCAAACTTTTAAGCAAAAAGCATTCAAATATGTGATCCAGATTACAAAGAGATTAATCAAAACAAAAGTTCAAGAATAAAATGTGTGAATTCAGTGATCCCCACTACCACCTTCGTATTCACCCAAGAAGAAAGGTATATACATGCAAAGACTTATATAAGAGTGTTCAGGGGCTTCCCTGGTGGCGCAGTGGTTGAAAGTCCGCCTGCCGATGCAGTGGACACGGGTTCGTGCCCCGGTCTGGGAAGATCCCACATACCGCGGAGCGGCTGGGCCCGTGAGCCATGGCCGCTGAGCCTGCGCGTCCAGAACCTGTGCTCCGCAACGGGAGAGGCCACAATAGTGAGAGGCCCGCGTACCGCAAAAAAAAAAAAAAAAAAAAAGAATGTTCATAGCAGCTTTATTTGTAATAGTCAAATTTCCTTCAATCTGAGAATGAATAAATAAATTGTGATATAGCCATACAATGGAACACTACTCAACAATAAAAAGAAAAAACTGCAATGCCTATGATAACATGGATAAATCTCACAGACTTTTTTTTATACTGAAGGCAACCAAATGTAAAAGAGTACATACTGTATGATTCCACATATATGAACTGAAAATAAGCAAATATTAGCTAGGATGATAGAAATGAGTATAGGAAGAAACTTGCTTGGATTATGGAAATATCTTGATTGTGGTACTGCTTACATTAGTATACACAGTTGCCAAAACTCATTGAGCTGTGCTCTTAAAATCTGTGCGTTTTAATGCTGGCAAATTATACCTCAATAAAAAAAAAAAGACTGGGGGGGATAAAATTTGAGCATGAAACAATTAAAAAATTATATCAAGCAAATTTATAATCTGAGCAATATAGTGTTATATTGGCTTGTCCTAGACTTACAGGGATACTGTCACCATACGTATGACTTACTATACTGGGCTATTTTTAACTGTGGCTTCTACTTCTTTCTCCATCATTGAAATATGAGGTCATTAGTCTCTAATTTATTGTGATAGACATCATGATGCATGTGACAAAGTATTTTCTTGGAATCTTTCATGTCCTCAGCCAAGGAAAACCATGCAAGATACCAGGGTTTGTTCTGGTAAAACTACTATGTACTTGTGCTTTGCCTCATCCAGATCAGCTCATGTTTAATCCTCTCATTTTATCTCATTAACTTCCTGTTTGTTTCTACTACAAATACAACCTAAAGAGCTACCATTTTCCTACACTTCAGTCCCAACTCACCACTCTTCCTTATGATATAATGAAATAAGGGTAAAAACTGAAATTAAATACTCTAAAACATGACATTTATTGTGGCAAAAATGTGGAATACACTAGTAGATTTGAATCACTCTTCTTTATTTTGCATTTTTAAATTTATGGCTATTTTGTTTAAACCATAAAATGTTTTATGTCTTGCTATGCTATCAGTTGTATCCTATTTGTCCATTGCTGCTGTTTCCTACAAATATAATAAGGCTAGAGGCTGCTGCTGTGATAAGCCCATAAGACTGTCACAGCAGTCACAAATTACTGTGTCTTGCTTCACCCTTGAGTATATGCACATTAAAGTCATGTGTGTAGTAAAGCAGGTTTCCATTACTGGCAAAGCTAAGAAACCTTGGAATAAATAGATCATTTTCACAACGCAAAGTTTGATTTCTTCCTAGAACACATTTTAAGTAATTCAGTATCTGTGGTTGGGCATAGAAGCAATTGGGAACTGGGTTGACCAGGCTTGATGGTATTTTCTTCTTAAGTGGTCATCCTGAGACATTTTCCTTTTCCTCCCAAATATATATCTTTGATGCTAAAGTTTTAGATGCATCTTTTTTGAATCCCATAAGAATTCCTCAAGATAATTCAAATTCTTCCCTTTGAAAGTGAGATATAATGTACTTTGTAACTTCAAATGTCTCTATGGAGACACAGAACTCATTGGATTTTGGTGACTAAGAAAAAGACACCTGATGTGTGTTTACATTCACAGGGTAGGGTGGCTGTGAAGGCCTCAGCGGATGACGCTGTTGAATAAAAGCACTGTTTAGGATGAGGTTTAGGGAAGAATGTTAGCTTAAAGACTGAGTGATGTAAATTTGTTCATTTACTTTGTCTCCCTCAGTCTGAGTGACCGGGTACAAGGGAGCCCATCCCACAGGTGAGCTAGAAGAACCAAGATACATTGAACCCAAAACCTGGATGGGAATTTTCCCTGAGAAATTATTTTTCTCCTCCCAGGTCCATCTTGCTGTTTTCCTTTTGTTCTGACCTTTATGGTGTAAGAGATTCAATGAAGAGTGGCCTTTGTAAAGCTCTTCAGTGGGGAGGCCACTTAAGGTGAGAAAAGTCACAGAACAGAGTCAGAAGAATTGGACTCAGTCTCACAGGGTCTTAGGCAAGTACGTCTTAGTCCCCAAGCCCTTATCTGTAACAGAAAAAAATAAGGATTCTCTAAATTTCCTTTTAGTCCACTCTGACTTTCTGTGACTCTGGCTCAAACCTTTCTCAGATATGAAATGATCCTTAAACCTTCTCTTTTCCAATCCACCCAACTGTCCTCATGTGGTTTAGTTTGCATTCTTTAACCATTTGTGTTACTCTTAACCAGAAGATCCCCAGATCCACAAGAATACCCTTAGACCGTGAAGAGCCTGAATATACTTTTTGACTGTGTACTTACTCTGGGCCACTCTACCAGGCACATGTGTGTGCACACACATGTACACACACATGCACACACACACACACAATTTTACCTTTTCCTCACACACAACTCTGTTAAATAGGCATTATTTACCCCATTTTTGGGTGGGTGAGGAAATGGAAATGTACAGCAATTAAACAATTTACCCAAGATTTAGCTTATGTAAATCAGGACTGAACTCCAGGATGCATAATCTCCCCTCTATCTTGCTCCAACTCCTGAAAATACTCACTAATTTCACTAACTTATTCATGCAAATCCAGAACTTTATTGAATGCTTACTATATGTTTGTCTCTATACTGGGATTTGAGATGCCCCTAGTATCTACAAATATATTAATTCAGGCATTTTTTTTCCTTCAGGAGTGAAAACATTCCAACATAGATTCCACCAAAACTTTTCTAGAGTTCTCTGTTTTTATCACAAGCTTTTCTGTGCCCTTTTCTCTTTTATTTTATTTCTGGCTTCACACAATGACCATCTAAGACCAGGGCATAGACTCTGGGTCATGCTTTGGTTATCAACTGCCATGCTAGGAACAGATGGCCTGTGCCATTGGGTCTGCCATTGGAGACAGCAATGCTGAATGAGATGACCGAGAGTTCATCATGTGTTCTAGGCTTTATGAAGCCTAGGAACCTTGGTTGGACCTCTTTCTAGTGACCTCAATCACAGTCATCAGCCTGGGGAAGGATTTTTATGACCACTCTCAATGTAAACCTACACAGAGTAGATATATTCTTGCCTACCTGAACTTTGTGCAAATACCCAATTTACTATATTCAGGGTTCATCAGGACATGACCAAGAAGCAGCTGACACTGGTAGGAAAAGAATGACTTCTTGTATGTTTCTTCATTCTGACATCCTTCTTAGGACACAGCACTATCTTAGAAATGACTACTCAGAAAAATTACCACATTTTTATTTGTTGATTGGGCCTCAAACAGTGAAAATGGTTTTGCCAAATCTTAACTGCCATTTCTGAGGATTACTTTTAAGTGTATGCTACAAGAACCACACACATGGTTCCTATTTCTCAGTAGAAATTACATTTGAAATAAATCATTACTATGACACCAAAAGCTGCCACGGAGTCTCATGACAGATCCCTGTGGTTCCTGAAACTCTTGGGTCCCTCACAGGGTACTGCTTCAACTATTCCATTGACAGTGGAAGTTCAGGTCACATCCCATGACAAGAAGACTAAGGGTCCACTTGTGTGGTCCCTCTAAGACTTCAAGGTTCTGTGCTGCTATGAAGAATTTTCAGGAATATCAGCCTGTTCTACTTCCTGCTCCCTAATGTACTGTCCTCTCCAGGCCCCTCACCAAAGATGTTCTTCAAATCCAAGGTGCCCTAGAAATGAGAGCAAGGACATGTTGTCTCCATCTCTAGTTATCTCTTCTCTTGTTCTGCTCCAGAGGAGAAGGAGGCAGACACACCAAAAAACTGGGGAATGTTTTCCTTCTGAGGAGGTCCCTATGCTTAATCTGCTTTCACTCAAACAAGCTGTTGTTTTTTCCAGTGGAAGAAGTTTACACAGGCTTACCTATTTAAGTACTGATAAAACTGGGACCCAGGGACATTGAAAGACCTGAGCAGACCCCTGACTGGTATTATAAACTTCAGCAGTTCTGCCCTCTTCCCCACCATCCCAACTAAAGGATAAGGCTGGGCACTAGGTCACATTGCATTTACAAAAGTCGCTGGCATCCAATATCTTTTGACAGCATACTCAGGAACCCTCAAAGTAAGCTGCCTCCTGAGAGATGGGTAGGTCTTTTTCTAAACTCTGAGTTCTACATTTCTTTCTAAGCCACATTTATGTCAAATTCCTATGTTACTGAATAACGAGAAAGATATCAGAGTACGTATGATCTGAATAACTGGGTTTTGATTTATAGAATCATAGAGTCACAGTGTTAGCTGTGGCCTTTCAAGTGTCTCATTTGACAAAGTACTAAAGAAAGTTTAAATGACTTATCCAAGTAGTTAGCTGTAGAAGTCAGGTTTTCTGTCTTCCAGACTAGTGTTTTTAATTCTCTGAGAGTTCAGCATATTAAAGATTCTTAGTCTTAAGAATAAGGAACCAGACTCTCATTCATTTATTCATTCATTCATTCAAAGACTTTGTTGTAGATCCTCTCTGTGCTAGGTAATAAAAGGGTTCCTAAGAATCATGAAACACTTCCTATATATCTTACAATCTCGTTCTAAGTTCCAGTATGTACACCAGTGCCTCTATTTCTTTTGTCATTTAAATTATTGAAGAGAAGAAATATCTGGCTTGCTACCTTTGATATCAGACTGGAAACAAAATATAGATTTGATGTATAGTTTTATTTAAATCCCACAACATGTGCTTATCTTTACATAATATGCAACGTGGCTGATGAAAGTAACTTGGCCTTCATGCCTAACCTTTAAGGAGGGTGTGATTGCAACATGATTTTGCAACTCTGGTTATTTTTGCATTCACTAGAAAGTGCTTCAGTGGTGCTTCAAAGCTCACCCTCCATTTGCTTTCAGGAAGGTATTTAATTGCCATGTGCTCAGTGAAAATGAAAGTCTAGACCCTATATTCAGAGCACGTGGTACCTTTCAATTCCAACAACTCACCGTGGTGGTGTCTGTACCGATGTGACAGTCTCCAAGAGGATGGTTTCTGAACTGTGGCACCATCACACTTATGTCTTGCTGGCAGTGCCATAGTGGAAAGCTCACAAGCGCTGGTATTAGAGTCAAATGCAGACCTGCCAGTTACGGGCTTGTGGGACCTCGAACAAGTTGCTAACATTTCCAAATGTCCATTTGGTGAATGTAACCCAGCATCCTGCAGGGTTCTGGTGAGGATGGAGTGATATGAGAGGCATCTAACAATACCTGGCATGTAGAAAGTTTTCAATAAATGTTAGTTTCCTTTCCTTTTTTTCCTGTGCACAGGTGTGCACACACACACACGCACACACAAACACACAAGACTCGCGATGATGTGTGAGTTGCCACTTATTTCTGCCTCCTTGCTGAGAAGTGGGGAAATTATTTTAGAGATCCAATACTGGATAAAAATAACAAGTTGAAGCATATGAAACAGGAATACTTCGCAAATGGTCGTTTAGGTGGATAGATTGTTCTGAGGCTGCAGGAGTGAGGCAATGACCTGGATATGTGTTATATTTATATGAACAAGGTACTTCCTGACTCTGTAAGACTATGTCTGGGCAGGCGTTTTGTTCCCGGTGCAGATAGAAAAGCCAGTTCACTCCCCAAGGCAGACAAGGGCATCAACTTTGATGGCTGAACAACAAACTCATGGCCAAATTCTCGCCACATGTTAAATTAGTGAATCCTGAATTACATGGGGATATAGGAGTACGGTGGGTATTTAAGGAGAAAAAGAATACATTGATTATTTTCTAACCCTTGTTAGTTCATTCTTTTGGCAAATGGTCCATTTGTGCTAAGGCTGGAATTACAGTCATTGGTCTGTGCTGGTCTAAGGATCAGGGCAGCCAGTATATGGAACACATAAAAATCCCTCTTCGAGATTTCATGACAAAGAACCGAATTCCACATCTTCCTACAGAGGTATGACCAAATATGTTTTGTTGTAGGCTGACTGGAGGTTAAAATTTTAAGTAGTTCCCTTACAACCTGGAAAAAGAAAAAAGTTCTATTCATGTAATCAGCTGGTTTGTGAGCTCCATTGGCTTTTACTTTTTTTTGTAAATCCAGTTTCACTGAATTTACAGAATTTGGGAATTAAATGGCTTCATTCTACCTCAGTTATCAGGAGTATATATAAAATAGCAATTTCCCCAGATAATTGGTATGTTTACCAAGTCCTTCTTACTTCTGGAAATGTTATTTAACATTACATTTATCTTGGTAATGAGAGAATAAGCAATCCCTTGAAGAACTACTCAGGGTTGATTTGTCAAGTTTTCTTATTTTCCAAAAGAGTCTATCAGATATAAATGGAAGGCATAAGAACCCCTGGAGAGACCTAGGGGCCTGGGGGGCAGGATCCTGAAAGGATTTGGACAGCATCAGAATACAAAGAGAAAGTTGATTTGCTTCCTGGACATAAGGCTGGGTGAGCAAACTTGCACTAAGTGTGGGGATTTGTATTGCAGTGCACAGCTACATTCCACCTTCCAAATATACCCCGGTTTCCTTTTGTGAAGTGAAATCCCCCCCAGTTCATAAAGCCTTGGTGGGAGAAAAATTCCATGTGTCCTCACCTACAATGGAAACCAAAGGGCTTGCGCCCTCTCTGTCCTCTCCTGATATAGCCATGGGGCAGCCAAGCAGATGGTTCTCTCCAGACCTTCCATCTTGGGTGAGTGATAAAGGGTAGAAGGAGTGCTTGGGAGTCATTCATCACAGTGGCTACATCAGCACCACGGACAGCATCTGTCCAGTCTTCTTGCAATGAGGAGACAGCTGGCTTCCTAGTTGTTATCCCCCCAGGGGCTGTGTAGTCCTGCCAGTTCCACTGACTCCCTAAACTCCTAGTATTCTCCAAACAATGTTCTTCTGGGTAAATTAGCCAAATCTAGTTTTTATAGCGTGCAACCAAGGAACCATAACTGATCTAGACCTGTATTCTAAGCTTGTCTCAAAGTACATTACACTCCACCAATTAATATGCTGGATTATCAGTGGAGAATTCTCAAGCTGAAAGGGGCTCTAGAGGTCCTATAATCCAACCACCGTCTTCTGCAGTTCTCAGGGGCGGTGGGGAGCTGAGACATAGGCTGATTACCCTTTACAATATGGGAACATTATGGCATAAAGATTAAGTGAGTTCGCAAGGTACGTGAGTCACATTTCTCAACAAATGGGAAGAAAGGGAACACAGCTCCTTGACATCTCTGTTGTTCAGTTGTTGATGGGTTGAGTTGATGTTGGGCAGGCACGTCAGTGGTGTAGCAAGAAGTGCCATTAAAAACCTGTCCAATATCATGTCATTTCACTCTGAGCCACTCGTCAGAATTATTTCTACTCACTGTCTGCACTTGTTTCTTCAACTGTACGATGGAGATAAACATTTATCTCATAGAGTTATTGAGAAGTTTAAATGAGATGAGTGTGGGCTTCAGAGCGCCAAATCCCAGGACCTAACAAAGTACTAAAAGCTATTTTTAGAACAGAAAACAGAAATTGATAGGATGTTAATCATAATAGGGTCTTTCTGGACACCAGAATTTCTATTCGTAAGAGATGTTTATAAGGATTACGTAAGCAAAGGAAGTGAAGCAAACATGACTTGCATAGTATGTGTTGGATGCAGAGATGTAGCACCCAGATCCCCCATTAAAGGATTTGTTGCCAGCTGCTGAAAATGCTGTCTGCCCCTTCAGGGACTGACTCAGCTGCAAAGAACCCCCTCACCCAAGGTCATGTCCTTCCCTGAGCTGCCCAGCTCTATTGACTGACTGATGGGTGTGGGAAAAATGTCTGGCCATTTCAGCCGACTGTCAGACAGCTCTGTCAGGCCATGTAAGCTCCAGAGCTCTCATGAGCCAAGTCTGTTATTGGGGTTCATTGCAGCATCTCCTTCTGCCCATTCTGCTCCCTTCCCTTTCCTTCCACAGACGTTATGGCCCCAAGGGCATTCCCTAACACACAGACTGGAAGCTAAACTCAGAACCTGATTCTGAAGGAACTCAATGTACAACATCTTGTGTTGGGCATTTTACACTGAATTCTTGCAAGAAACCTTATGAAACATCTCTAATTTTCCCACTGTAACAGATGAAGGAATTGAAGCTCAGTGAACTCAGCAGCTTGTCTCAGGAAACACGTTACGTGACAAAGCTGGTATTCAAATCTAGTTCAGTTTGATTCCAAGAACTGTGTTTCGAGAAATTATTAACATATCTTTTCTTGGACTGAAAGAACAACATTCTCTCCCGGAGTGAGCAGCTGGGCTCAGTGCTTGGTCACAATCATTCTGTCCACATAACTGTCTAGGTTGGTTCTGATGAGATTCCCTTTCCTTTTGCCTTTATCCACTTGCATCCTTCTTTATTCCCTGAGTTGATGGTTATTGTTTTAGCCTAAAACTAGCAAGTGTCAGCTTCTACACATTTTCAAAAATTTCAATGTCATCATTTAAAAATAGGCTCTGAAATTTTGTTTTCTTTCTGTTGGCAACCACAGTTGCTATGGAGTTCAAGTAATAGATTGTGATGTTTAACACTGAATTAATTACTACTTCTCACTCGCAGGGAACATCTAATTATACATATTCATGCCAACCAAGATTTGGTTTTCTTAAGGAAACTGTGGTATGGTGTGGGGTGTGTGTGTGTGTGTTTGTGTGTCCTTTTACCCTACAAGGTACATGGGGGAAGGGTCTTGGTTTGTGGTCTTCTAGAAGACTTCTCTTTCCTTCTTAATTACAGTTTTTCCTACTAAATCTGACCTATATTGAGATCATACTTCTCTCTTACACACCTGAATGGATTTTCCTACATGCAAATGGTGGGCTTTTTCTTTTATTTTAAACATCATGGTGAGGGAAAGCATGAAGATTTCCTCTCATTTCCTCCCCCAGTTTTGTTCTCTTGGACACATGTATCATGAGGTGGTGAAGTATCACTGGAGACAGCATGCTATCTGTTAGGATCAGATATACATGAGTCTGAATCCTGGTTTTGTAACTTAATTAACTTGGAGCCAAGTCATGTCAGGAGTAAACTTCAACTCCTTAATTGATAAAATGGAAATGATTTTATCTACCACTTGGAGCTGTTGCAAAAATTAAATTAAGTTTTAAACAAACAGCACCATACTTCTCAAACTTTAATGTGCAAGATGGAGCTCTTCTTAAAATGCAGATTCTGATTCAGCTGGTTAGGCTTGGGGCCCGAGCTTCTGCGTTTCTAACTAGCTCCCATTTGATGCCGATGCTGCTGGTCCATGGACCACGCTGTGAGTAGTAAGAACGTACATGAAGTCAGTGCATTTGTAGCTATTAGTACAAACCCTTAATTTGTTACCCTACACATTTTGGATAGAAAAGCACAAAATTCACACCCACTGGCCAGATGGAGAAACAGAGGCACGGGCAAGAAGATCATGCACTGTCACCAAGAGGACGCCATGGGGTGTCTCTGCCATGTTGCCTTCCCCTGCAAAGCTTCTATTTTTCCCTTGTGCTGGCTGTTGCAACTCCTACTGCTACTAATGGGAGTTACCCAGGCATGTGTGGAGGAAAGAACATAAATCCTGTGGCGTTCTTATGTACTCAGCTAATAAAGCAATTTTGTATTTTGCTGAAAAGAAACCAGTTTCTTGACACTGACAGTAAGATGTTTAGAAATTTACTCCTTTCAATTGGCTCATCAGATAAGTAGTTTTTTAAATTGGATTTGGGGTGTTCATTTGAAAATGGGATTGTGGCTCAAAGGCTTAGGGGACCTAAGTGGTTGAGATTGTGCAACACAGCACCAAGCCTATTAAGATTTGAAGGCAGCCCCTTGCTGAAAAGATCCTTGGATTCTTACAAAACAGGAGTTGGCAACCTTTCATATGTGGGTAGGCGGTATTTCTTTTATTTATACTCTTCATTTAGGGGAGGTGGTAAAATGCTTCTTCTTTGAGAAGATTGGGAAAGGACTTTTCTGTGTGCTTTCTGACTTACTTCCTAGAATTTCTGTGTCTTTCTGGCCTGCCCTTTTGAATCACGCATACCTTGCTGGACTTTGTTGCTCCATCCTTTTGGATCTTGGACCAAAATATATGTACCACTATTCCCTTGGCTGATGACCCTGCTGGCCCCAGGCTGCCCTTCCACACCACCATACCACATGCTAAAATGACAGTAATAATTAGAGTCCTCCAGTGGCCACCTGGAGCCAATGTGTTTTGATTCCTCCACAACATCTCTGACAGTCTATCCTCCTAATCACTCCTCATTTCTCACACTCCAGCCACGTCGGCCTCCTTGGTGTTCTCTGACTGTACGAGGTATATTCCAACATTAGGCCCTGTGCCATAGCTGCCCCCTTTGCCCAGAACTCTTTTCCCCCTGAGAGTAGCCCAGTTAACTCTCTCCCCTCCTTCAAGGCTTACCTTCTCAATGAAGCCTTGCCCCACTACTCCTTTAAATTACAAACTGCAAATCCAGGCCACCCCCACTCCACCATTCCTGATCCCCCTCACCCTGCCCTACTTTTTTTCTTTTTCCATAGGCCTTATAACCTTCTGATCCTATGCAGTGAACTACAGTTCCAGTAGAAAGCATTCCTCACTGCCTCTCCTCCTCCCAATATTACTGATTTGGATTGAAAATTACTTTCCTCCCACAGAAGGCAAATTTAAGTCTTCAGAAACAGCAGAAATAATTGTTCCTAAGGAAAAGTTCAGGCTGTTATGTATCTTGATTTTTGTGGTGGCTACACAGGTGTACACATTTGTCAAAGCTCATCCAACTGTACAGTTTAAATGGATATAGCTTACTGAAACTGAATCATACCTCAATAAAATTGATTTAAATAAAAGAGGATGTAACTGTTCCTCTGGGTGCATGGGGTGGGTGTGAGGTGGGCTGATATTATAGGGTGAGGTAGTAGTTGACATTTAGGAAGGTAAATTTCTTCCTCGGAAATAATGTGGATAAAGAAATCAGTACAAATTGGTATCCTGGGAGTCACTCCCTCTGGCTTTGAATGATGAGAGTAAATATTCGGTGTTAATGATTTACATTGTCCCGGCTGGCTCTTCTTTCATTTGCAGAGTGACTCTCAGAAACCCAAAGATTAGAAAATTTCAGGTTGGTTTAGTTTTATGGTTTCCTAAAGTGAGTTGATCTCTATTTCAATCCTATAAAGGTGTGTGGATTAGAATCTCTTCACTCTGAAAACATAGTTTTCATTTGGATAAACAAAACCAGAAGCAAACAAACCCCCTCATCTTTCCTTGAACTCTTCTCATGTTAATACAGGAAACAACTTACAGGAAAACAGCTAGCAAACTCCTAGAATGTACACACTCAGATATCTAGAAGTGTCCACTCCTCCTCAGCCCAATTTCAGTTTTCAACTTTTCAAAATGAATCAGACAGTTCTCTGATGTGAGGATGCGAGGAAGTAAAGGGAAGATATAAATCTAAATTCTGCCACTTCTGAAACACCTGCCATTACAGCATGGAAGGTTTGAAAAAAACTATCAGAACCTGAGTATTGATGTTAGTCCTGGGCATATTAAAAACTATGCTTCTAGACTTGGAAAAGTATTAAAATACTTATAGATTCATCTTAAGTAACTATAATTAAAGTTGATATTAGGACTTTTTTCCAAACATGCTCCAAGTATTATATATAGGCAGGTTCTGGAATCTTCACATACCAGAGTAGAGGGAGGGCTCTTTGTGCATCGTAGTTTACTTAAACCTCAGTTGAACTCTCAGAAGTGTTACCAAGAGGATATATCTGCTTCCCTCCCGCCCCCTCAAGCTGGAATCTGGCTAGCAGTCAGGAGCCTCTCACATGAATTGGGGAGGTCAGCTTACCCCAGGGGCCCTCCATCTTCATCCTGGATGGCTCTAACCCTCTTCAGTTCTTATCCATTGGATTTTCTTTTTCCTGTCTTCTCAAGGAAAAAGTATTCAAGATGCTTCTGTCTCTTTCACTTTATTTATACTGTTAGCATTGTCCACTTTCATGATCCCAGAGCCTATTTCCTTATATCTCTCTCTGGAATGTCTAGTGATACTTTCTGATTTCCATGCTCAGTAATTCTCCCTCTGGTCCTTTACATCTGGTGGATATTTTTAGATTGTTACCCGTCCACCTCCACCACCCACTGTTGCTCCCCACTGAGGCTGTTCAGCCAAACTATACATATTTAATTCTTCTAATATTCCTTTATCCACCAGACCCACCAGTCTCTTAAATTGTTTTGTTCGTTTTGAGACCACTTCCTGATTGTAGCTGCCCTGTGACCCCACAGACTTTCTCTCAGACACGGCATGTGATGGCATATCTCAGCGTCTCCCACCTCTGTGAAAAATAAACAGTGAAGACACTGCTTTGGGAAAGCAAGTGTTCTCCTTACTTGCTGCAAGTAATAAATACTTATTTCTCTAAAAAAAATAAATAATAATAATAATAAATAAACAGTGGAGAAAGGAGGATTCTTGTTGCAGTCATTATCAACGTTTGTCCAGTTCTCTGCCTTCTGAACGCAAAGTAGGATTGCACTTCCTGGGCCCTTGTCATTGGTAGAAACTTGTGACCAATTCTGCAAGTGAATTATGAGTAATGAAACACTTCCAGACCAGTGAGACCCTTGAGTGCTTTTTTTCTCTCAGGAACAGTGGCTGCCAATGTTCAGGATAGTGGCTGTTCAATGCAAACCATTATATATAGACTGGATAAACAATAAGGTCCTACTGTGTAGCACAGCAAACTATATTCAATATCCTGTGATAAACCATAATGGAAACGAATATGAAAAAGCATGTATATTGTGTATAAATGAATCAATTTACTGTACAGCAGCAATTAACACAACATTGTAAATCAACTATGCTTCGATTAAAAAAAAAATAGTGGCTGCTCTGTTAGCCTGATCCCTTGAGTTACTACAATGAGCTGAGACCCACCCACCCACCCCCCGCCCCCCGCCAAGCTACGCTGTCCATGCAACGAGAACAAAGAGTACACTTTTGTTGTTTTAAGTCTCTGAGGTGGGAGGGCTATTTGTCACTGTAGAATAACCCAGCCTCTGCTGACTAATACAACTCTAATAGATGCGCTGAGATGCTCCACGTATACAGGGGTCTGTGTCACACCAAGCAGCATGTTACAGTCTGGGACGCTCAGCAGACTAAGAACTTTTATATAAGGGTTAATTTGAATAACATTCTCAGATAAAGAATTAGAGGCAAGGTTGAGGCAGAAAAGAAACATGGAGGGGTGGACTCTAATGAGGGAGCTTTGAATGTACAGCAGAGACTCCACTTCGTACCAAGCAACTGTCCTCCTGGATCTAAAAGCCAGTCACTGAACTGTCTTTCCATCATTTCTCTCTCCAGGCCCCAGTTCCAACACATCATATTTAGGTTATTTCCAGGATTAACGTCTTTATACTTTTATGTCTCTTCTACTTCTTTCTTCTCCTCCTTGCCCTTTTCCTCCTCTTCCTTTGACTCTTTTTCAATTTTTTCCTCTCACTTATCCCCATGCAGGGATGTTACCTGCTTACTTGAACCAGCCAAAGATATTCGATGACTCTTAAGAAGCACTGTTTACATTTTATAGTCTACTTGAAGATATTTACTCCCTCTTTGTATTAAATTTGCAAATTTCCACAAAAATCTATCAGATAATTATGACCTATTCATGCTCTTATAAGTGAACGTTGTAGCTTATGATGTGTTTGTCCACATTTGGTTACTTGTTTGCACACGTTCCACTGGTTTCTCATTAACCTTGGCATATTTATTGTCAATCTTATCTGACTTTTATTACCACACAGTTGTGGGCTGACCCTGCACATTTTCCTAGGTATTTATTGAAGCTTTGTGGATGAGGGGAGTGTGAATATTCATTTGCTAGTGTAACAAATTACCACAAACTTTGTGGCTTGAAACAACACAAATTTATTATCTTACAGTCTATATAAGTCTGACATGAATCTTAATGATTAAAACCAAGATGAGGGAAGAGCTGTGTTCCCTTCTGGAGGCCTTAAAGGAGATTCCATTTCCTTTCTTCTTCGGCTTCTAGAGGCCACCTACATTTCATGACTTGTGGCCCCTTCCTCCATCTTCAAACCGGTAATGACAGGTTGAATCATTCTCATATTGCATCACTCTGACCTGCTGTTTGGCCTCCCTCTTCTGCTTTTAAAGACCCTTGTGATTACATTGGGCCCACCAGAATACTCCAGGGTAATCTGTCTATTTTTTTGTCTCCACATACTCACCAACACTTGTTATTTTTTGTTTTTATTTTGTTAACAGCCTTTCTAACATGTATGACGTGATATCTCATTGTTTTAATTTGAATTTTCCTGATGATTAATGATTTTGAGCAACTTTTCATGTACCTGTTGGCCATGTATGTGTCTTCTTTTGGAAAAATGGCTGTTCAGATTGTCTGCCCATTTCTTAATTGGCCTGTTTGGTTTTTTGCTATCCATTGCATGGGTTCTTTATATATTTTGGATATTAGCCCCTTTTCAGATATATGATTTGAAAATATTTTCTTCCGTTCGGTAGCTTGCCTTTTCATTTTGTTGCTGATTTCCTTAGCTGTGCAGAAACTTTTTAGTTTGATTTAGTTCCATTTGTTTATTTTTGCTTTTGCTGCCTTTGCTTTTGGAGTCAGATCCAAAAAATTATTGCCAAGACTGATGTCAAGGAGCTTATCACTTATGTTTTCTTCTAAGAATTTTATGGTTTCAGGTCTTACATTTAAGTCCTTAATTCATTTTCAGTTAATTTTTGTGTATAGTGTAAGATAGTGGTCTAATCTTATTCTTTTGCATGTGACTGTCCAATTTTCCAGAACCATTTATTGATGAGATGGTCCTTTCCCCATTGTACGTTCTTGGCTTCTTTGTTGTAAATCAATTAGCCACATATGTGTCAATTTATTTCTGTGCTCTTGATTCTGTTCCATTGATCTGTTTTTTACACCCATACCATGCTAGCTGAATTCTTCTTACCCACATTTATGGTGGCCTTGTCTTCCTCCCATGCTCTGTACACCATTTCCCCTCACAGACACTTTCCTTAGATTTCAGGCTGGCTTGTACCCTGTGACCTGAATTCTCTGATTGGTTTAAGAAAAGTTGTGAATATTCAGATTATTTGGCTTTTTCTGATTGTTAGAATAGAAGTAATGCTCTTTCCAGCTTTCAACATTGTAGGCAGAAATCCCCATGTCTTCTATCATGTTCTAATTTCTACATATATAAAATTAAAGACAGGCAGTGTTCCTGCTTTCATGGAGGATACATTTGGACATTTTCTACTATTTCTTTTGCTGTTAAAATTCATCATAAATTTAAAAATATTTGTAAAATAATATATATAAGTGAAAATGTGGGGAAACAAGTCATTTCATGTTTTGCAGATTAAGATATAAATTACCATATCCACTTTAGAAGATAAGTAGTCAAGACTTAAATTATATACCTTAAAAAAAATGCATCCCCTATGACCCAAGGATTTCTTTTTATCTACCCTAGGGAGATACATGAACTTGTTCACAAAGACATTGTCATAAGGGCATTCACTGCCACATTGTTTTAGAGAAAAATTGGGGAAGAAAATAAATATCTGTCAATAGGAGAATGTATTCTCTTTTGTGTCCATACCATGAAATAATATGGAAACAGATACAATAGGGTAGATCTATAGGTAGTGACCTAAGTATCTCCCAGACAAAATATTTTTTTAAAGGTATGAAATGATATATGTAATATACCTTTTAAGGAACAATTTTTAAAAACCCAAGCTTGTTAAATGATGTTGAGTGATGAATAGTTGAAATAACTACTTAGAGACATAACAGATAAATTTTAATAATGCTGGGAGGAGGAGGAGTTCCTCATAAACCCACTATTCAGATATTCACTAAGAAACTGGATATCCACGTGAATTCCTAAATTGAGCAGATAGATAATTATACCACATAACTTGAAGTTCTTTTCCAGATCTGGAGTTATACAAGCCTATTAAAAGACAAAAGTGAAAGCAAACTTGAACTTGTATTTCTAACCTTAATACTCAAGTAAGCAAATGTGCCACGGAGCCCCGATACATGAGTACAACTTAAGCTCTAGCAGGAAATGTTACGGCTGAAGGGAAATGACTGAGAAAAATATAATATGGGCTGTGAGGTGGACAAATTGTTTCATGGAGCTTTATTTTAGCAGCTTATCCCGAAACTTAGTGGCATAAAACAATAAGGGTTTTTGGTCTCGTACTGTTTCAGTAGGTCAGGAATTTGAGAGTGGTGTTGCTAGGTGGTTCTGGCTCAAGGTCCCTCATGGGATTACAGTCAGATATTGGCCAGAGCTGCAGCCTTCTGGAAGCTTGACCAGGTTTGAAGCAATTGCTTCTAAGATGGTCCATTTATGTGGATGATGAGTCGGTGCTTGTTGTAGGCAGGAGACCTCAGTTTCTCACCACAGGGACCTTCCCATAGGAATATCTGGTTACCTCATGCTTAGCAGGTGGTTTCCTCTAGAGCAAGGAGAGGAAGGTGGAATCTGCAACATCCTTTATGACCTAGCCTCAGAAGCCACACTTCCTATTGATTGTGCAGGTTGGCCCTCTTCAGTGTGGGAGGGAGCTCTACAGGAGCTGGGAATCACTGGAAACTATCTTGGATGTCGACTGTCACAGGGTTATGTTCCAACCCAGTGCTTTTTAACCACATTTCTAAAGCAAGTGATGGGCAGACTAGTCCAGACAATGAAAATGATTTCTAATTCCATCACTTTTTAATGACATGTTCAGTAAATAAGAATGGGATTTTTTCCATTATTTTTACTTCAAGTTAATTATATTCAAATCATCAACTATTTCATGATTGCCTATAATATGCAGAGATAGGAGGTGAAGACTAACAAATCTGGAATCATGTCCGCTACTTCACAGCAGGCTTTGCACATGTTTGTCATATTTAAGCTATTCAAGAATCCTGTACATAAGTATAATTGTTTCATATCGTGGATGACAAAATTGAGGGTAAATGAAATGCTCATAATTACACACCCAGTCAGTAGTATCATCAGGATTTAAACCTCAGACTACCTGTCTCCAGGTATTCTTTCCACTAAACTGGGCTGAAAAGTATTTCCTCCTTATTTCTCTAATTTTCGATCCACTAATGTGAAATTAATTTTCTTGAACTTAAGAAAATAATGACTCAAAAATATTTATTTCTCTGAAAGCAATGCAATGGTTATGAAGCTAAGTCTACAAATTGCTGAGTAAGAAATATAACTTACTTTATTTTCTGTAATACAAGTTAATATTTATGACCATAGGAAGCTAATAGGAAGCATTAACATCTATCTTTTCTGTGGCTCCTGAACCCTCCTTATTCCCTTTCCATATGGTGTCAGAGTTGGGCAAGGAACAGGGACCATATGACCCACAAAGGTCCCTGAGATGTCCTTTGCCTCATGTCCTTGAGGTCTTGTGATTGTATGAGTCTTCCATGTCTGTTGTGGGGAAAGGGGACTTTTGTTCAAATGGCACCTCCCCCTACCTATGCCTACCATAGCCATTTCTCCTCTATGTATTTGTGTGCCCCTCTCCCTCCAGCACCCCAAAAGCTCTGTCAGCTTAGATGACATATTCCTGATCTCTAAGCTTCCCCACACCTCTCTGAATTTGCTGACAGTCCATGGCCCTGCCAGGATTCATGTCCATATGCTCTCCTCTTATGCATAACTTTCTTTTTCTCTTCTCTCTTCCTCCTAACCTTGGGAAATCTGTGATTGTAAGGAGAGCCCCTTCACCTCCTGCTTCATTTAAGAATTTTTGTGAAAACTGCAAACTTCCTCCCTCCTTATCCATTCCCCTGGATGGACATTAGATTTTGAAAACAAATCCAGGAAGACTTGAAAAATCATTCACGCTCCTTTACCCTGACCGCATCCTCCTTCAGAGGTAGGGGGCCTGGAGTAGACCACCTACAAAAAACCAGAGCAAGAAAATGCAGGAATAACTGTTGTAGTTTGTAGCTTCATAAAGTGTCTAAGAGATTTTTTTTGAATTTTCACCTTTTCCCAGCACCTGGGACTTAACATCACCTGACAAAGTTGGCTGTGGTTTGGTTTCTAGGGTTTTTTGTTTTTGTGTTTGTTTTTGTTTTGCTCCAGACAGAGGCTGACAACTGTAAAATTACTGTGTTCTGAAATTAATACTTTAAAGCGAAGTTCATATTTTAAATTAAATATTGTTTAGTTGTACGTGGAAGGATAGTACCCAGCCAACAGAAAGGTTCTCATTAACTTTCAAGATACTTTTAGGAAGACTCAGATAGGGAAAGTTTCAAGTTCTAATCAAGACCTGGCTGAATATGGCCACATAGTATTTAATATCTAAGTCATTAGTACGATTCTAACTGCCTGTTAATAAAATGTCTGGCTTGGGGCAAAGAAAAGTGACTCAGGAATTTCCTGATTTCCTATTATTTATCCACATATCTGGGAAGTTTTATTTTCCATCAAAGGCTGTAATAATATCTTCCACCCTACATGCTTTTCTTTAAATGTGACCTTTCCAAATCCGTGGGTATTAGAGGTAGAATATATGTCACTTTTTCTTGCATCTAAGCATACCATTTTTCAGGGTATATATCCAGTAGTGGGATTGCTGGGTCATATGGTAGTACTATTTTTAGTTTTTTAAGGAACTTCCATACTGTTTTCCGTAATGGCTGTATCAATTTGCATTCCCACCAACAGTGCAAGAGGGTTCCCTTTTCTCCACACCCTCTCCAGCATTTATTGTTTGTAGATTTTTTGATGATGGCCAGTCTGACTGGTGTGAGGTGATACCTCATTGTAGTTTTGATTGGCATTTCTCTAATGATTAGTGATGTTGAGCATTCTTTCATATGTTTGTTAGCAATCTGTATATCTTCTTTGGAGAAATGTCTATTTAGGTCTTCTGCCCATTTTTGGATTGGGTTGTTTGGTTTTTTGATATGGAGCTGCATGAGCTGCTTGCAAATTTTGGACATTAATCCCTTGTCAGTTGCTTCATTTGCAAATATTTTCCCCCATTCTGATGGTTGTCTTTTTGTCTTGTTTATGGTTTCCTTTGCTGTGCAAAAGCTTTGAAGTTTCATTAGGTCCCATTTGTTTATTTTTGTTTTTACTTCCATTACTCTAGGAGGTGAGTCTAAAGGATCTTGCTGTAATTTATACCATAGAGTGTTCTGCCTATGTTTTCCTGTAAGAGTTTTATAGTGTCTGGCCTTACATTTAGGTCTTTAATCCACTTTGAGTTTATTTTTGTGCATGGTGTTAGGGAGTGTTCTAATTTCATTCTTTTACATGTAGCTGTCCAGGTTTCCCAGCGTCACTTACTGAAGAGGCTGTCTTTCCCCATTGTATATTCTTCCTTCCTTTATCAAAAATAAGGTGACCATAAGTGTGTGGGTTTATCTCTGGGCTTTCTATTCTGTTCCATTGATCTATATTTCTGTTTTTGTGCCAGTACCATACTGTCTTGATTACTGTAGCTTTGTAGTATAGTTTGAAGTCAGGTAGCCTGATTCCTCCAGCTCCATTTTTCTTTCTCAAGATTGCTTTGGCTATTTGGGGTCTTTCGTGTTTCCATATAAATTGTGAAAGTTTTTGTTTTAATTCTGTTAAAAATGCCATTGGTAGTTTGATAGGGCTTGCGTTAAATCTGTAGATTGCATTGGGTAGAATAGTCATTTGCACAATGTTGATTCTTTCAATCCAAGAACACGGTATATCTCTCCATCTGTTTGTATCCCCTTTAATTACTTTCATCAGTGTCTTATACTTTTCTGCATACAGGTATTTTGTCTTGTTAGGTAGGTTTATTCCTAGGCATTTTATTCTTTTTGTTGCAGTAGTAAATGGGAGTGTTTCCTTAATTTCTCTTTCAGATTTTTCATCATTAGTGTATAGGAATGCAAGAGATTTCTGTGCATTAATTTTGTATCTTGCTACTTTACCAAATTCATTGATTAGCTCTAGTAGTTTTCTGGTAGAGTCTTTTGGATTCTCTATGTATAGTATCATGTCATCTGCAAACAGTGGCAGCTTTACTACTTTTCCAATTTGGATTCCTTTTATTTCTTTTTCTTCTCTGATTGCTGTGGCTAAAACTTCCAAAACTATGTTGAATAATAGTGTTGAGAGTGAACAACCTTGGCTTGTTCCTAATCTTAGGGGAAATGTTTTCAGTTTTTCACCATTGAGAACAATGTTGGCTGTGGGTTTCTCATATATGGCCTTTATTATGTTGAGGTAAATTCCTTCTATGCATACTTTCTGGAGGGTTTTTATCATAAATTGCTGTTGATTTTTGTTGAATATTTTTTCTGCATCTATTGAGATGATCATTTTTTTTTTTTTTGCGGTATGTGGGCCTCTCATCACTGCGACCCCTCCCGCCATGGAGCACAGGCTCCAGATGCGCAGACCCAGTGGCCACGTCCCATGGGCCCAGCCGCTCCACGGTACACAGGTTCCTCCTGGACTGGGGCATGAACCCGTGCCCCCTGCATCGGCAGGTGGACTCCCAACCACTGTGCCACCAGGGAAGCTCGAGATGATCATATTGTTTTTATCCTTCAATTTGCTAATATGATGTATCACATTTATTGATTTCTGTATATTGAAGAATCCTTGCATTCCTGGGGTAAATCCCACTTGATCATGGTGTATGATCCATTTTAGGTGTGTTGGAATCTGCTTGCTAGTATTTTGTTGAGGATTTTTGCATCAGTGTTCATCAGTGATATTGTCTGATAGTTTTCTTTCTTTGTGACATCTTTGTCTGGTTTTGGTATCAGGGTGATGGTGGTCTCGAAGAATGAATTTGGGAGTGTTCCTCCCTCTGCTATATTTTGGAAGAGTTTGAGAAGGATAGGTGTCAGCTCTTCTCTAAATGTTTGATAGAATTCGCCTGAGAAGCCATCTAGTCCTGGGCTTTTGTTTGTTGGAAGATTTTTAACCACAGTCTCAATTTCAGTGCTTGTGATTCGTCTGTTTATATTTTCTATTTCTTCCTGTTTCCGTCTTGGAAGGTTGTACTTTTCTAATAATTTGACCGTTTCTTCCAGGTTTTCCATTTTATTGGCATATAGTTTCTTGTAGTAATCTCTCATGATCCTTTGTATTTCTGTGGTGTCAGTTGTTACTTCTCCTTTTTCATTTCTAATTTATTGATTTGAGTATTCTCCCTTTTTTACTTGATGAGTCTGGCTAATGGTTTATCAATTTTGTTTATCTCCTCAAAGAACCAGCTTTTAGTTTTACTGATCTTTGCTATTGTTTCCTTCATTTCTTTTTCATTTATTTCTGATCTGATCTTTATGATTTTTTTCAGGTTAGGTTGTTTATTTGAGATGTTTCTTGTTTCTTGTGGTAGGATTGTATTGCTATAAACTTCCCTCTTAGAACTGCTTTTGCTGCATCCCATGGGTTTTGGGTCATCATGTTTTCATTGTTATTTGTTATTGTATTTTTTGATTTCCTCTTTCATTTCTTCAGTGATCTCTTGGTTATTAAGTTGTGTATTGTTTAGCCTCAATGTGTTTTATTTTTTACAGATTTTTTCCTGTAATTGATATCTAGTCTCATAGCATTGTGGTCAGAAAAGATACTTGATATGATTTCAATTTTCTTAAATTAACCAAGGCTTGATTTGTGACCCAAGATATGATCTATCCTGAAGGATGTTGCATGAGCACTTGAGAAGAAAGTGTATTCTGTTGTTTTTGGATGCAGTGTCCTATAAATATCAGTTAAGTCCATCTTGATTAATGTATCATTTAAAGCTTGTGTTTCCTTATGTACTTTCATTTTGGATGATCTGTCCATTGGTGAAAGTAGGGTGTTAAAGTCCCCACTATGATTGTGTTACTGTCAATTTCCCCTTTTATGGCTGTTAGCATTTGACTTATGTATTGAAGTGCTCCTCTGTTTGGTGCATAAATATTTACAATTGTTGTATCTCCTTCTTGGATTGATCCCTTGATCATTACGTAGTGTCCCTCTTTGTCTCTTCTAAAAGTCTTTATTTTAAAGTGTATTTTGTCTGATATGTGAATTGCTACTTCAGCTTTTTTTGATTCCCATTTGCATGGAATATCTTTTTCCAACCCCTCACTTTCTGTCTGTATGTGTCCCTAGGTCTGAAGTGGGTCTCTTGTAGACAGCATATATACAGGTCTTGTTTTTGTATCCATTCAGCCAGTCTTTGTCTTCTGGTTGGAGCATTTAATCCATTTACAGTTATGGTAATTATCAATACATATATTCCTATTACAATTTTCTTAATTGTTTTGTGTTTGTTATTGTAGGTTTTTTCCTTCTCTTGTGTTTCCTGCCTAGAGAAGTTCCTTTAGCATTTGTTGTAGAGCTGGTTTGGTGGTGCTGAATTCTTAGTTTTTGCTTGTCTGTAAAGGTTTTAATTTCTCTGTCAGATCTGATTGAGGTCCTTGCTGGAAAGAGTAATCTTGGTTGTAGCTTTTTCCCTTTCATCACTTTTAATAAGTCCTGCCTCTCCCTTCTCGCTTGCAGAGTTTCTGCTGAAAGATCAGCTGTTAACCTTATGGGGATTCCCTTGTTTGTTATTTGTTGTTTTCCCCCTGCTGCTTTTAATATTTTTTCTTTGTATTGAATTTTTGGTGGTTTAATTAATACATGTTTTTGCGTGTTTCTCCTTGGATTTATCCTCTATGGGACTCTCTGCATGCTTCCTGGCCTTAACTATTTCACTTCCCATATTAGGAATTTTTCAACTATAATCTCTTAAAATATTTTCTCAGTCCCTTTCTATTTGTCTTCTTCATCTGGGATATCTATAATTGAAGTGTTGGTTCGTTTAATGTTGTCCCAGAGGTCTCTGAGACTGTCCTCAATTCTTTACATTCTTTTTTTTTTAATTCTGCTCTGCAGTAGTTATTTCCACTATTTTATCTTCCTGGTCACTTATCCATTCTTCTGCCTCAGTTATTCAGCTATTGATCCCTTCTAGAGAATTTTTAATTTCATATATTGTGTTTTCCATCACTGCTTCTTTCCTCTTTAGTTCTTCTGGGTTCTTGTTAAATGTTTCCTGTATTTTCTCCGTTTTATTTCCAAGATTTTGGATCATCTTTACTATCATTACTCTGAATTCTTTATCAGGTAGACTGCCTATTTCCTCTTCATTCGTTTGGTCTGATGGGTTTTTATTTTGCTCCTTAATCTGCTGTGTGATTCTCTGTCTTCTCATTTTGCTTGACTTACTGTGTTTGGGGTCTCCTTTTCAGGGCTGTATGTTCATAGTTCCCATTGTTTTTGGTGTCTGTCCCCAGTGGCTAAGGTTGGTTCAGTAGGTTGTGTAGGCTTCCTGGTGGAGGAGACTCGTGCCTGTGTTCTGGTGGATGAGACTGGATCTGGTCTTTCTGGTGGGCAGGACCACGTCTGGTGGTGTGTTTAGTATGATTTTAGGCAGCCTCTCTGCTAATAGGTGTGGTTGTGTTCCTGTCTTGCTAGTTGTTTTACATAGGCTGTCCAGCACTGTAGCTTGCTGGTCATTGAGTGGAGCTGAGAATTAGCATTGAGATGGAGATCTCTGACAGAGCTTTCGCTGTTTGATATTACATGGAGCTGGGAGGTCTCTGGTGGACCAATGTCCTGCACTCAGCTCTCCCACCTCAGAGGCACAGGCCTGACACCTGTTCAGAGTGCCAAGACCCTGTTAGCCACACAGCTCAGAAAAAAATGGAGAAAAAAAGAAATAAATAAATAAAATAAAGTTATTAAAATAAAAAATAATTAATTTAATAAAATTAAAAAGTAATAAATAAAGAAAGAAAGAAGAGAGCAACCAAACCAAAAAACAAATCTACCAATGATAACAAGTGCTAAAAACTATACTTAAAAAAAAAAAGAAAGGACAGACAGAACCCTAGGACAAATGTTAAAAGCAAAGCTATACAGACAAAAATCACACAGAGAAGCATACACATACACACTCACAAAAAGAGAAGAAAGGAAAAAAATATATATATCATTGCTCCCAAAATCCACTGCCGCAGTGTGTGATGATTCGTTGTCTATTCAGGTTTTCCACAGATTCAGGGTACATCAAGTTGATTGTGGAGATTTAATCCGCTGCTCCTGAGGCTGGTGGGAGAGATTTCCCTTTCTCTTCTTTGTTCTCACAGCTCCCAGGGGCTCAGCTTTGGATTTGGCCTCGCCTTTGTGTGTAGGTCTCCTGTGGGTGTCTGTTCTTTGCTCAGACAGGGCGGGGTTAAAGTAGCATCTTATTAGGGGTCTCTGGCTCCCTCAGACTAGGGGGAGGGAGGGGTACGGAATGTGGGGTAAACCTGCAGCGGCAGAAACCAGCGTGATGTTGCACCAGCCTGAGGTGTGCTGTGTGTTCTTCCGGGGAAGTTGTCCCTGGATCACGGGACCCTGGCAGTGGAGGGCTGCACAGCCTCCCGGGAGGGGAGGTGTGGATAGTGACCTGTGCTTGCTCACAGGCTTCTTGGTGGCTGCAGCAGCAGCCTTAAAGTTTCATGTCCGTCTCTGGGGTCTGCCCTGATAGCCGCGGCTCACGTCCGTCTCTGGAGCTCATTTAGGTGGTGCTCTGAAGCCCCTGTCCTCGTGCACCTGAAACAATGGTCTCTTGACTCTTAGGCATGTCCAGACTATTTCCTGGACTCCCTCCTGGCTAGTTGTGGTACACTAGCCCCCTTCAGGCTGTGTTCATGCAGACAACCCCCATCCTCTCCCTGGGATCTGACCTCCAAAGCCCAAGCCTCAGCTCCCAGTGCCCACCTACCCCAGCAGGTGAGCAGACAAGCCTCTCTGGCTGGTGAGTGCTGGTCAGCACCGATCCTCTGTGTGGGAATCTCTCCACTTTGCCCTCGGCACCCCTGTTGCTGTGCTCTCCTCCATGGCTCTGAAGCTTCCCCCCCACCCACCCTCCATCTCCGCCAGTGAAGGGGCTTTGTACTGTTTCGAAACTTTTCCTCTGTCACGGTCCCTCCCCAAGGAGCAGGTCCCATCCTTGTTCTTTTGTCTCTGTTTTTTTTTCTGTTTTCTGTTGCCCTACCCAGGTACGTGGGGAGTTTCTTGCCTTTTGGGAAGGAAGTCTGAGGTCTTCTGCCAGCGTTCAGTAGGTGTTCTGTAGGAGTTGTTCCACATATAGATGTATTTCTGATGTATTTGTGAGGAGGAAGGTGATCTACACTTCTTACTCCTCCGCCAGCTTGAAGGTCTCCTCCAGCATACATTTTTTGACTGAGTACAGTGGAACAGATCATAGAGTCAATTTTACAGTGGAAGTGACTCTCTGTGACTCCTTAGGCATTAAAGGAGCTGCAACTCCTGCCTAACTCTCTTTCAGGACACTTGTTCTTGGTACCCAGTCATCCTGCTGTGAAGAATTTCAAGCCATGTAAAGAGAACAGTTGTAAGTGGTCCAGCTGACAGCTGGCACCAACCACCAGCCAGGTGAATAAAGAATCTTCAAGGTGACTTCATCTCCACTCATAATTGGGCTGCAGCTTCATGAGAGATCCTGAGTTAGAATCACATAGTTGAACCCAGAACTGTGAGAGATAACAATAATACATGATGATTTTTTCCCCTATACTATTAAATTTAGGTTGGTTTTTTTTTCATATAGTCACAGGGAACTAGAACAGCACACTGGCCCAGGGACAAAGACAGCCTGAATGAAAGGTGTCAAAGTTGCTGGAATCACCTGCTTGTGGTTTCACTGTAGTTCTAGATGCTAATTTTCCATTCAGCTCTTTATCTTACCATAAATACTTGGAAAGCATGAGCGTGCCCTGTCATATACATCTCTGAAAAATTATTCTTCAGGTCATGTATCCAGAATAATGTATCTCCCCAAGGCACAAGGATAGTAAGAGAATGCATATCTCTCAGTTTTGCAGCAGGTACTGTGTGATTCATTCATGGGCTGATGAGATGGGAACGAGGAGAGAGTTGCCCACAAATGGGCAACTAGAATTCTGGCTGGACTCAAGGCACATGAATATGGGAAGTGCTCAGAATTCTGCTCATTTTGGAATCTAGTTTGCTTCTATTTTCCTTAAGTAATAAACCATCCAAAATATAGTGGTTTAAAACAACCACCATTTATTTAACTCAGTTTGTGGGCAGCAGTTTGTGCTGTGCTTAGCTGAGCATTCTTCTGGTCTCAGATGAACTTTCTCATATGTCTGTCTTCAACCGCAGTAAGATCTGGCTAATGGCAAGGGTAATGGGGGTGGTTGGGCCACTTGTTCCCTTGTTCTTCTGCAGCATAGCCTGGGATCAGTCACATGGCAGTGGTATAGCCCCAAGAGAAAGAGCAGAAGCATGCAAGCTTCTTACAGCCTTGGCTTAGAATTGGCACACAGCCACTTCTGCCACATGTCTAAAGCAAGTGCAAGTCACAAGCCCAGGCCAGATGCAGCAGGTGGGGAAATACACTGTATATTTTGAGAGATGAGTTGAAAAGTCACATTGTAAAGGATGAGTTGAAAAGTCACATTGTAAAAAAAAAATCCATTTCACGATCACCTAGTCCTGGCCTTGGTTGACCAGTAGTACAAACCTTTGCGCTAGTTCTATGGATCAGGGTATGGAGGGAAGTCTAAAGATTAAAAAGGGCCAGTTGCTAGCCACTTATTTCCAAGGCTGCAGTCATACTCAGGAAAGATATACCTCCCTGTTTGAAAGGAGTTTTCAAATCACATATTCAACAGATATTTACAATTTGTGTTTTGGTAATACTTGCCCACTCCCTGACATTAACATTTGCTTGATTGCATTTGGCTAAATCATGTGGATTCTTCTTAGGGCTAACAACTGGGTTCTACAGAGGTGTAAATACTGATGATGTAAAATGTGAATGGATAGGGAAAGCAGAAGTAATAACAACTCTCAGAATTTCTACCCAATGGTTGAATCACAAGAGTCTCAAACCGTCAGAGCTAGGAGGAAATTTCAACCAACCTCTTCAACCCTGTTTGGGTAGCTTAATTAATAATGGTGTGTGTGTGTGTGTGAGAGAGAGAGAGAGAGACAGAGAGACAGACAGAGACAGACAGAGAGACAGAGATAGACATTGACTCTAGGTACTGCAAAAGATAAAACAAGGTAAGAAAAAAGAACTAAGGTGTATTGTGTCAGGAAGTCTATCTTACAAACTCAGATGCTCAGAGATGGAGTCCAACCTTAATCAGAACCTGAATTTCTTTTTTTTTTATTTTTTTTGAGTTTTTGAATTTTAATTAATTTATTTTTTTATACAGCAGGTTCTTATTAGTTATCCGTTTTATACATATTAGTGTATACATGTCAATCCCAATCTCCCAGTTCATCCCACCACCACCCCTGCCGCCACTTTCCCCCCTTGGTGTCCATACATTTGAAGAACCTGAATTTCTTATTCAGTAAGAAGCTGGTTCTTATTCATAGTTGTCCATTCTTTTCACAACTATCATTTAATCACTGCATAATGCTCCAGCAATTAGAAGTACATAATTTACTTAGCCATTTCCCTGTTGTTAAACATTTATATTGCGTCTAGTTTCTTATCATTACAAACAGTGCTGCAATAAACATTTCTGAGCAAAGTATGTTCTCCCCAACTTGTGTATGTGTCAGGAGGTCTGAGAGGTGTTCATCTTTGTGTCTCCAGTGGCTAGAATAGTGCCTGGCACAAAGTAGGTACCTAACAATATATTTTTAAAATATCTTTCCTCACATTTTAAATTCTTTATTTGGGAAAGATAATCAGATGCCTGTGCTTTCAAAGTGTTCTTATCCAAATATTTCCTTTAAGGAGAAGAACAAATCACATGCACAGTTTTTCTTTCGCTGAAAATCTTTATAGAAGCAATTATCAGCCAAACCTCCTTGTACTTTTGTTTTCTGGAAAAAGGGGGCTAAATTTGAGTGGGGCTGAGTGGACAGAGACAGGGGGAGAGAATTTATGTTTCCTGTCACCTGCCACATGCCAGGCACTGTGCTAAGCATGGTGCTGCATCATCTCATGTTATCTTCACGACACCCAAGACATGGGTAAAGTCATACCCATATCCAAACCAATAGGAGATTATGCAACTTGCCAAATTCCAAGGCCACCCAGTTGGCTAACAGCAGAACCAGGATTTGAATTCAAATTTGTCTGACTTAAAAGTACTGTCAAATTTTACCTTTCACTACCCCTCTGGAAACCAAGTTTGACATATAAGGTAGAAAATGCTCCAAGTCAATCTCGGAAACTTCTAATTCCAGTCTTGTGTTCATTGAAGTTTTCAGGCTGAGGCCAGGATGCTAAGACCCAAGGCTTGAAGTACTCTTTCAGGGATGGTTTTCTCTGTGGTCTGCTGCCCTGTTCTGCTGTGGGTCTGTGTTATCATAACCTGGTCTCTTTGCAGATCATCAGGGGCAAAGCAGGAACATCTTTTGCAGTGTCTATAAAGCTGAATATTCTCTCTTGACTGTTGGTTTAGTTCTGACATTTCAGATACGTTAGCAGGTTTGGGGGAGATTTCAGGGTTTCCCTCTGTGAACACTGATCTTTGGAGACCCTGCTATGAGGCTCTGCTGAAATGTCTGTCCTTTGACATCATTTGCAGGCTTGCTGTGAGATCAGTGCAGTGTGACTTAGGTGTCTCTGTTTACTAGTGCTGCCAGCACTGTCCTGGACACATCCCAGCTACATTCAGTGCATCTACTCACTGCCTCGCCCGACTTCAATTCTGGAACCCAGAAGGAGCAGCTGGGCAATTTGTCAGCATTTTTTGCTGTGCACACCAGAAGAGTTTGTAATAGTCTCCTGTTCTACATCTGAGACTAGAGGTCTGAGGCACTTGAATAATATTACTTAATATTCTTGGTTGTTTTCTGCCCTGGGACTTGATATTTCCATGGCCCTGAGTCTCCGTTACCTGTTGGAAAGGAAGACTTGCACTCTACTTAGACTGGGTGGGTGGAATCTGATTCTCACCCAAGTCCTTCTGGGACATTTTCTATATTACTCTTTTCCTTTCTCACTTTGGATGCATAGTCTGATTTGGCATGAAAGTGATCCTACTTCTATGTTTTCCTGGAACTTCCCCTCCCTATTCCTTGACCTGGCGGGTAGGCCCATCTGACTATTGCTGTCTCATCTGGGGATCCTAGCAATGGGGCTCTTTCACTTTCTCTGCAGTCCTGTTGGCTTTTGGCTTGGTTTCTTTTAAATCCTAGCATGGCTTGAGCTTGGGGCCACTAGTCAATGTACCCAGACTAGGTCCTGACACTGAACATTTACTAAGCACCTATCAGCCCTCCCAAGCCTGAGAAAACACTCATGAAGTATACTACGTTTTATATCCCAGAATTTTTTTGCACAGTGATGCCCTCTATTTGAAAACAGAGCCCATGGTTGAGTCCTGTCTTTGGTAAGAAGTAATAGCCCAGTCTCCCTCGTTTGTCCTCTGTTGACATATAACTTTGGCAGGCACCTGAGCAGATGGAGCATCTGGGTTTTATTCCACTTCTGTCTCTGTTTAGGGTCACAAGGCAACTTTTTTTGCCTGAATTGTATAGATTTATCTCTTTTGCAGTGGTATACATGGTTTGGAGTGATTGGACAGGAAGTTATTGTGAAATGCAGTAAAGTACAAAAATAAACCTGACCCCATTTCAATCAGGAAAGCAGCATGAGCTCTTTAGAAAACTCCAGGCACCACCTGCATACTGACTGGCCTGCTGTGGGCATTGCTGATAGAAGCAGGTCACTCTTCTCAGGCCCCCAGGACAAATGATGGAGGCTGCCTGCAAGTGCCACTGGGGAAACATATGTCCATGCACCACACTGTGATGTTTAGATACTGACTCCACTTGATATATAAGCCTCTCTGTCCTTTTTCTTATCTCTACTTCCTTCTTTATAATCAGTGTGAGCCCCTTGGAAATCTTTCTAGATGATCCCTTTCTGTAGTGATATTGTGAGTTCACCCCTAAAGTAGCTCTCAATCCCACACTCCTTTTCTTCCACCCTCACGGAGGCCTTCCTCACTTCTCTCATAGAAGATGGACCAGCTGCCTGTTAGGTATGTCAATCTTTGTGCTTGGCCTTCTGTTGCCAGAGTGGTTTCCCTAATATATATCAATTGTGTCACTTATTCCAAACATACATCCAATCATGCCTCTCATTTCTTCAGAACCTTTATCATGAAATTAAGGCCACGCCCTTAGGCTAACATCCAAAGTCTCACCAACTGTAACGCCAGTATTTCTTTTTTGGATTATCTTCACCCAGGCCTTCCCAACTCACACATGGGCCACACTAGTGAGAGGTATATGGTGGGAGGGCCTCAACAGAATTGAAAGAAGCCCTCCTTTTCTTACCCATCAAATATTTCAGCAAATAACGTCTCATCCATTCTAACCCTGACATTTTAAGTGTCCATAAAATTAAAATATTGGTACATTTAGGATCAAAATCCTAAATATTTTTTCCTTTTTTGCCAGGAATGGATTGATGGAATGTGACAAAACTAGCAAGATTTGTGCAAAACCATTTCTTCTGTCATTTTTATCATGAGCCTACAACCCCAAAGCCATTCCACCATTTATCTACCCATATAGTAACCACTAGGTGCTCGGCATTTGCCAGGAGATGAGAATATATAAATTGTATTTTATTTTTTTGCGGTACGCGGGCCTCTCACTGTTGTGGCCTCTCCTGTTGCGGAGCACAGGCTCCGGATGCGCAGGCTCGGTGGCCATGGCTCATGGGCCTAGCCGCTCTGCGACATGCGGGATCTTCCTGGAATGGGGCACGAACCCGTGTCCCCTGCAATGGCAGGCGGACTCTCAACCACTGCACCAACAGGGAAGCCCAAGAGAATATACAAATTTTTAAGATAAATGGACCCTGTCTTCAAGCAGTTTGCCATGTAATAGTGGTAGAGACCTATAAGCAGAGCTGTATTATTAGGTGTTATGAGAGCTGCAAAAGCACTCTTAATGGTTACAGAGGGAGCACAAATTCCTGGGAAGGTTAGGAAAGGCTTCTGGAAGGAGATGTTTGAAATACACACACTCACAAACACACACACACAAAATGAACAATCCATATGAAGACTGAGACCTGATGTCTAAGGCTCCTGGAGACCAAAGCCTGCTCCGTTCCTAGACTTTACATTTGTTCTTCAAGAATAGAGAGAAGGCAGTAACCCCAGCTGCTAGCACTGACCACTTTTTCACTAACCCTAGGATGATCTGCAGGCCACTGAATTATTATTCTGGTGTGTTTCACCAGTGGTAACATTAGGGAAAGGGGGTTTAGGCTGCCACTGAAAATGGTGATTTTATGTGGCCCTTGTGTCAGTGCTGGAGCATCATTCGTGGGAGCTGAGAGATGGGAAAAAGGGAGGGGATCGTGGAAGAAGATTATTCCAGTATTTTTTTCGTAACTCAATTTGGAGACTGAGGAGTCACAGCAAAATATCAGAAAATAAAGACAAAACCAAAACAAAACCCTAGAGCAGGTAGAAAATAATGATCTATTTTCAGGATACATAACAATTCTGTGACTCACTCTTGCCTGTAGAGTGGATTCAGTGAGATGGGGGGTCTGAATATACCCCTGAAGGGTCTTGTGGGAGAGTTCTGAGCCCAGCTCTGCACCTCAGATGAGATTATTATGATGGTCCCATTCGGTATTGCAGCTCCGCTTCATGCCTTGGTCATAAACACACTGCACAGAGTTTAACCTTTAATGAGTTTATGTTTACCTCAGGAGCAAGTCCTGGCCCAGCTGTCTGGGTCTTTTCTAACTCAGTTATGCCCAGTCTCTGTCTCTCATAGGATAGCTCTAAAAGTTAGAAACATATCCACAGTAGCGTTCATAATATTTTTTCTCTTTCAGAGCCAGTTTTCAAAACTCCACAAAGTGAATAAATACATCTTAAGCTCTTTGGAAATGTCTTATCAGGAGAGTTTGGAGAAAAGTGTTTTTAACTGACTATGGGGCATAAAAGTTCAATTTAAATTCCAAAATGTGGGCTTCCCTGGTGGCGCAATGGTTAAGAATCTGCCTGCCAATGCAGGGGACATGGGTTTGAACCCTGGTCTGGAAAGATCCCACATGCTGTGGAGAAACTAAGTCCGTGTGCCACAACTACTGAGCCTGCACTCTAGAACCTGTGAGCCACAAATACTGAGCCTGTGTGCCACAACTACTGAAGCCATCATGCCTAGAGGCCGTGCTCCACAACAAGAGAAGCCACTGCAATGAGGAGCCTGTGCACCTCAATGAAGAGTAGCCTCTGCTCGCCGCAACTAGAGAAAGCCCACACGCAGCAATGAAGACCCAACACAGCCATAAATAAATAAATAAATTAATTAATTAATAAGTTTATAAAAATAAAGATAAATATAAATAAATTCCAAAGTGACGGAGTTAAACTTTGCACAATTTTATCTTATTGATTTTCTTCTGGGTTTTTGGTTAAAAAAGAAGAAGAAGAAATAAAAACTTCCAAGCAATCACTTTTCTTTTGTGAAAGTCAAGCTATGATGTCAGTAGTATTAATGCCATATTAACAAAGTATTACCAATTTTCTACCACCTAATGCATATTTACATGTCCCAATTCTGGGACTTCCCTGGTGGTCCAGTGGGTAGGACTACGTGCTCCCAATGCAGGGGACCCAGGTTTGATCTCTGCTCAGGGAACTAGATCCCACATGCACACTGCAACTATGAGTTTGCATGCCACAACCAGGAAGCCTGCATGCAACAACTAAGAAGTCCACAGGCCACAACTAAAAGATCCTGCAAGCTGCAACGAAGATCCCACATGCCACAACTAAGACCCAGCACAGCATGCATAAATAAATAAATCTTTAAAAAAATAAAAAGTAAATAAATATCCCAATTCAGCTAATTATTTGATCAGGCTGAGAAGAGAGTAAGAGGTAACTGCTTTCTTTCTTCTAAACTCTTGCCTAGTTGAAAGAAAATTGGAAGGTTGAAAAACTTCTTCCTTGGACTCCCAACTACCTCACAAAACTCCCACCTCACACTCAGCTCAAGGGTCATCTCTTCTAGGAGGGATCTTCCTACCACCCTTCATGAGTCAGGTTAGATGATGCTATTAGGTGTGAATTTTTATATCACTCTGTGGATATCCTTAACTTCATACTTAGACTATTTAATCTGTATTTGTTTACTGTATTTATTAAGTATCTGTTTATGTGTCTAACTCCCTTACATTGTGATGTTCCTGAGAGTGGAAACTGTACCCTAGTTATCGTTCCATTATATTACACAATTCATGAAACAGAGTAGGTCTTTGGTGGTGATTCAGTGAATTATTGTGTACATGTCCATAGATCCATCTTAGTTGTCAGAAGCCTGTGACTGAGGCCTTTGAGGAGCGCTCTTCTCATAATTATGTCATTGGTTCAATGGCAGAACATCTGCGGTCTCATGTCCATTCACTGGACAGTTTTGCTCAACCAGTGCACTTCTGGGTAAGCCTTGACATGGCTCATTCAGGGAGTTTTGATGTAAGAGGCATTGATGTGCTGTATCTGAACAGGGCAGTCAATCTATCTCAGAACATCACTGACACAAATATTACCATTCCTAATGCAAGTAAAATACTTACCCCACTTTCTATAGTCATTGACTCTGAGGTATTAATAAGGTTTGTAATAGAGCCCACTCATTTCCATGTTCCTGGTTCCTACAGAATAGAACAAAAACATATAATAGTTGTCCTGAGAGTTGGACCCTTCTAGGGTGATCGTTTGCCAAGTTTGTAATACAGTCTAACCTTTGGCTGCACTTTGGGAGGAATCTCTGTGACGGAATAAACCAGTAGTCTTGATTAGCCACTGGCATGAAGCCAGCCACATCATGATTCATTCATGCTCGCGAAATCATGGGCAGATAGATCCCCAGTGAGTTGGATGTGTTCTGCACTGTCTTCCTCAGAACCCTCCCCTTGCCAGTTTGGGGATACTTGCTCAGGAAATACTAAATCCAAGAAAACAGGTCATTGCACATGATAAGGGCTACAAAGTATCCTACTTTCAGCCCAACTCTCCTTGACAAATGAGAATGACGAGAAGATGGCATTGATGTGGCCAGCGTTTCAATCCAGAATTCAGATTTCTGTAGCTTAAGAAAACCAGAGCCACTGTGACCTGCAGAGTGTAGTCATACAGTGTGGAGTGAATGAAGCTTAAGTAAATACCTGTCAGAGGCTAGAGCTGACCAGTGCCATCTGGAGTGAATAGGAACCATTCGGCCCCGTTCCAAAGAAAGACTGGTCAGTCTTCTGGTTGGAAGAACAGAGCTGTTACGTTCACAAAGAAAGTAAAACTTGCCCAACACCATTAGAGGAAAAGAATATATGTGTATTATTCTAACAACAAAGCAGTGGCATGGAGAAGAAGGCTCCTGTGGTCTGCTTCTGTGAACTGCAGTGGCACTGATGCTCTTTGAGTGGGAGGTTTCTGTTCATTTGCAAATGCGATGACATTTTCAGCTTTTTGTGCCAGGAAGCACCTTGAGAAGCTTGTGGGTGAATGCATTCTCCCTAGAGAGCAGCAAATGAGGTTAAATCCATGTACTGATGGAGTGTCTGGAGAGAAGGGTGGGGGAGCGGGGGAGGAAGAGGAGGATAGATGTGTGGCAATGAGTTACTCTAGTTTGAACTGACTTAGAGAAAATGTATTTTGCATCCTTCCTTCAAAGACTGCAGGGACGAAGCTTGGGAAACATGTGTCTCAGCAGAAAGCTATAGGGTGGTTTGTGCTCTTGACCTGAGGGAGCAGATCCAGAATAGATGAATGTGTCTGAATAGTCAGGGATGGGACACCTGACTTCATCCGAGTTAGGGATTCAATTAAACAAGTTTGATAAACAGGGAGATTGGTGGTGACCAAACTAACCCCCTTAAATAGTTAATGAGGCTGAAGATGATTCCAAAATGGCTTAATGTGGCAGAAATTTTCTCACAAAATAGCTTTGATTCAAGTAACCTTGGACAGCTGTGGTGCAAGAATAAAGAAAGTTCTCTAGATAGAAAAAGCTCTGCTGCTTCCTCAAGCCAAAGTTGTGAGAGCCCAAAGGAACTTAATTTGGTAGAGTTCACCCCCTCAATCTCCTAGGGAGGAGGAGGAGCCCTGAGAATTTAAATGATTCCCGTGGAATTGGAGGCTATCATCAGTGTACTGCTCTGAGCTTTGATGATTATGCCTCTCACTCTGGAATCTTGGACCATGCTGCTTCCCTTTAGGCATTGGCTACAAACCAGGGACCATCCCAAAGTAATAGTAAACATATTTCCAAGTGATCCTGGAAAGAGCTCTAGACTTTTTGGCAACTCACTAGCAGATTTTTGATTCACTGAATTTCCGCTGGGACAGGGTACTTCACCGCTGAATAATAGAGTTGCCATATGCAAAATTAAACAATAAGCAGCAAGCAAAAATAATAGCACTGCCAGGTCTAATTCTGCCACATATGGTACCTTTGCAGATATGAGAAAGATGCCCCCTGCCCCCAGTGGTTGAATTTGAGAAAAACACCCTTTCCCCTGCACTGACTTTCCAGGATGGGCTTGGAGAGGGGCTGGATTTCATTCCCTATTCACCCCCTTGACCAGGCATACCTTAGCAGAGTGCAGACTACACATTTGGATGCAGGAACTCTGGTACCAGACTTACTCTCAGGTTTTTGTGATACCATAAGGAAGAACATCCGTACAAGTTCTTTGAAAGATGTCGTGCTCTTTGTCAGTGTAAGTCCTATTAAGATACTGAAATTGGTGGACTACAGGGAGATCCCTTTATGGCCAAATTGTGCTTGGGCATCTAAGTTGAAACTCATTCTACTCCTGAGAGTTTTACACCCAAGTCAGCTGCATCTCTGAAAAAGTAGTTTCCGAAATTGAACTGGATTTTCCATAAGTATTTTCTTGGGAAAGGTCACTAAAGGATGATTGTAAGTGTCTGTGTGTCAGGATACATCCCCAGTGAGAAGTGTCATTCCTCAGAGGCAATCAGAGGTGGCCCCTGCTTGCTTGGCATGTTGAGAGCCTGATAATCCTTGGCATGTTGACAGCCATCTCAGGGTGGCTGTGCACCACAGGCAAGGAAACAGGAGGGCAGCCAGTGGCAATGAGCTCATAGAAACAGGGCACACGGTATGGGAGTGATGGGGGAATGCACGGTGGTAACTCCTGATATGAAGACTTTGATCTCAGGTACACAGACACGGAGGTTTACAATCTGTTGCCCAGTTCTCTGTGACTCTCTCCTTTTGAAGGGGTGATATTTGAGCAGATTTCTGAATGGTGAGAGGGAGCCAGCCAATGTGAAAATCTTGGAGTAAAGCCTTCCAGAGAGAGGAAACAGCAAGTGCAAAGATCCTGGGGCAGGCACAAATTTGGTGTGTTCAAAAAGAGAACTAGATCAGTATGTTCGGATTTTAGTGAGTGAGGGAGATCACAATGGAAGAAATGGTCAGAGCAGTAGACAGAAGTCATATCATGTTGGGCAATTGTTGTCAACTCCCACCACGTATCAAAAATTCAGGCGCTCTACCTGCAGCAATTCGTATTCAGTTAGTTTAGGGTGGGGCATTGGCGTTTGATTTTTGTTGTTGTTGTTGTGGCTGTTGCTGCTCCTGTGGTTATTTTAGGTCTCCGGATGGTTCCAGTCAGAGGTGAAAAGTCTCTAATGTGGAGCCTTACAGGGTCTTCTAGAAATTTGGATTTTATTTTAAGAACAGTAAAAAAACCACAGAGGATTTTAAGCAGGGAAATGACATGATATGATTTCCATGTTTAAATGTCATTCTTGCTCCTGTGTAGAGAATGAATTAAAAGGGATAAGTATGAGGGAAACTCTTGGAAGTCCATGGCCAATATCCGTGGAGCCTTGGTCTACTGGAGGGAAAAGTGGATGGAGAGGGGAAGCATGGAGCTGTAGTCCTTCACATTTCCTAAAGTATTTATTTTCTGATGGATTGGATTTGGGGGTATGGGAAAAGATGAATGACCGACAGATTTTTTATTTGAGGAATTCAGTGTATTGTGGTGTCATTTATAGAAATAGGGCACCCTGAGGAGAAGCTTTTTTTTTTGTTTTTGAGATTGAGGGAATGGAATGAAAACTTCCATCCTGGCGAGTTGTGTTGAGGCTACATGTTGATTTCCAAATGTAGATGTCTGGTTAGCAGCCGTTTATTCACAACAGGAATTTAGGGGTGAGATACAGACTATGCATAGAAAATTATGAGTTTGTATGGTATATCAATGGTGTTTCCCATCTCATATGAGATGGTATGCGGGTGTGGGCAGGGATAAACTTTTCAGTGACAACAAACTTGGTCCAGAGGCAACTCTGAAGATGAATCACTGTGTCCTGTTCCTATCCTGCCCCTCATCCCAGGCTGGTTCTCCTGCCAAGAGAGAGGGGGATACTTTCAGTTCCTAGTTCCCTTTAATTCTGATTCAAGGAGAAAGCTGCCAGTTTTGTGACTATAGTGCAATATCTTAAATAACTTAATGATGCCTTCTGACAACTTTAACACCAGTGAAGTTGTTCACTTAATGGTGACAATCAGTCCTTTTGTTAGAGAAAACAACGAAATCACTGGGGAAACTTGGCTTGGTGATGGCAGGCAGCCCTGGAGGGGTGAAACCTGCCTCCATCATGGTTCCAGAGCACCCAGTGGCCATGGGGAATGGGGCATGGTACCTTCCCAGACACTCTTGATGAATTTCTCCATTCCACAAGCACATCAGTAACTCGCCTCCTTTCCCGATCTTGTATGGTCTGTTGATTGGTTGACTTAGAGCAGCATTCTTCATACCTGGAGAGGCACACCCCCTTAGGTAAACATGAAAATTTTCCAAAGAGTATAAGGGCTTAATTACAGATCTTCCAGTTCCATCTGTACTGTTTCTTAAGAATTGAACTGCCTAGAAACTCACCCTTCTCCTACTCTATCATATAAAGAAACTTGCTGCTGGGCTCTTTCTATGGTACATTGCCCTGTGGTTTACAAAAGCCTCCTAAGTTCTAAACAAGGGGTCATTTGAATATTAGTGTAGGTATTGAGAAAACGGATGACCGTCCTGACTGGGTAATCAACAAATCTTTCTGCAAGTCAGGTTTTCCGATTCTTTGCTTTCTACAAAATTGAAGGTGGACTAATTGACATATCAGTTGCTAGATAATTAAAAATAACTTTGATGATAAATCACTACGATTTTGACATACAACTTGGAAGGGGTACAAAAATTGAATGGCACCTCTATTACAAAACTTCCATTCATGTCCATTTATTTACAAGAAAAAGTTTCTCAGTTCTAAGCATTTATAAAAATGAAAAATAGGAATGCAATGGAAGATGAATCTGATTTATTCTAGAGATTGGTTATATTAATTCATTAATACATGAAGTAATTATAGGAGAAATAGCCATTCATCTCATTAGAGATGCATTTTGAATTATAATTTTAACTCTAATAATTATCAAAATTTAGAGAATATTTCATTGTTTTGATCAATCCTATACTCATAACTATAATGATAACTCAATCCAAATTAAAATCTTTAACAGCATTACAGAAAACTTTTTAAAAAGATTTACATTTATAGACATATTTTTGTCACAAAGAGGTATGAGAGACCAATGAATAAAACATTTTAAAGTATAAAATTATATTTCTTTGGGATAAAATTCTATGAGGAAAATAAAATAGAAATCCAGTTTGAAGGGAGAAAAGGAAGTTTATAAAATTTATTAATGAAGAGTTTGTCTAAGTATTTTTTTGATAGATAATAGCATTAAATCACTATGGCATCAAATTTCCACTCTTTAGAGTTCAAGCAGTTTTAAGATGGCAGAATTAAAATATGCTGAATGTTATATGCTATTAAAGCCAGGAATGAAATATTTCAGATGCCAGCTTAGAAGTGTTTAAATGGATTCACAGCTTTTCAAAATTCTTTCAGGGAGCATCTAAGCACAAAGCTAGAAGATGACTTTTAGAGCGTGTGATGGATCTTCTTATGGGCTGTTTAGGTTCCTCTTAGGCCAAGGACACAAATCCTCATTCTAAATGGCCACTCTCTGGCCATTGAGCCCTGGTGTTGCAGTCTTAGCTCAGGATAATTTCAAAGTGACCATTGGGAGGATATAGATAGATAGGTAGGTAGGTAGATAGATAGATAGATAGATAGATGATAGATAAATAGATAGATAGATAGATTAGATAGATAGATAGATGTACATAACATAAAATTTACCATTTCAACTGTCTTCAAGTGTACGATTCTGTGACATTAAGTACATTCACACTTGTGTGTCCATCACTACCATGAAAATATATATTTTAAAAAACCTCTAGCACCTCAAATATTTACCACCAGTGAGTTGTATTTTATTGGTGTTTGCTGAGAGAGAACTAGGCATGTGAACCATTGTACCTTATTTTCTGTATAATTCTGATTGAGAATTTTGTTTCCTCTGTGCTGCCATATAAGTCCCACGAGAAATACCTCCTAGCATTCTGGTCTTGAAAAGAATTTCATTTTAAAAATATTGTCAGTGGCTGGGCTCTTTATTTATCTGCATTTAAAAACCTGTGACAATTATGTATTCCTTATGTGGTAGAAATATGAAACAAGAAGAGAGTTTGGAGGTCTTTTACTGAGGGCAGTGAGCTGTATGCTCAGCTCTACATGACTAAGGTGGTCCTCTGTGAAGCCCTGGGAGACACAGTCCAAGAGGGGGTCTGAAAGGATGTATTTCTGCCCAGGATTTGCTCTATTATCTTTACATTAAGTTATATACCTGATTTGTCTGGGAAGTTCATTTTTTCATTCACTCATTCATTATTCACTCATCAAACATTGATTGGACACCTATTAAATGCCAGTCACCACCATGCTGGCACTGGGCTATAGGTAAAATGTATAGTAACCACCCTCAGAACAATACATGGTTTAAAGTGGGAAAGAGAATTATTCTAAATATTACCAGTGGGGTTGGTGCTGTTGCTGACGGCACCTAACTGAGCCAGGAAGCAGAGTCAGAGAGTAGGGTTCAGAAGGGGTGATGCCATAGCTGAGCCCCAGAAGACAAGCAGGAATCAGCAAGGTGGAGAGAAGAAGGACAGAATTTCTAGCCAGATATAGCAGCTGGTCTTTCCAACTAGCTCTCCCCAGACATGGCCCATTCTTGACCTGCATTGGAGAGATTTGAACTTCTAAATTAGATTCCTAAGGAAGGTGCCAATTAGAAGAAATCATGGAGTGACTGGCAAACAAAATCGGCTGTGTTGGGGTAGGGGGTATCCAGACAGGTACCATTTGGCCTGCAGAACAAAGAAGTACCCCTGGGGAGGCTGGGTGTTGGCTAAGGGGCTTAGTTAATTTTCAGATGTCCTGTGTTCTTAAAACTCTGTGACAGTAAGACATGGGTATTTACTGTTTTGTGAGCAGAAGGGTTAGCATAGCCTTTCATTGAAGGTCAAACCAACCTGTGGAGGGGAAATACAGAACTCCCACATCTGGTAAGAGTAGGAGAAAGGACCTGGAAATGGCAAAAGCATGTCAGACATGAGTGCAAGTTCATAGTGTACTGCTGGCTGCCTGCAGTGGGCGTGGGCATAGGAATCTAAGCTGGAAGAAAAGTAAGCATGGCCCTCCCTTATCCCCTCTCCTGTTTCTTGTCACCCAGTCTCCCCTTAAGGATTTGACAAGGGGAGGTGATTAGAAGGAGAATGGAATAGAGGAAGAAATGGACATGGGTTGGGTGTCTACTGTGTGCATCAAGCTTCAGCTCAGTATCACCTCCTTCTCTGAACTCCTGGACTAGAGAGATGAAAGATCTCTTTTTGTGCTCCTAGGGTGCCCTATTCAGAACTCCAACCTGATTTACTTTGGTTTTTTTTTACATTTTTGTTGGATTATAATTGTTTTACAATGTGTTAGTTTCTGCGGTACAACAAAGTGAATCAGCTATATGTATACATATATCCCCATATCCCCTCCCTCTTGAACGTCCCTCCCACCCTCCCCAGCCCAGGTCATCACAAAGCACCGAGCTGTTCTCCCTGTGCTATACAGCAGCTTCCCACTAGCTATCTATTGTACACATGGTAGTGTATATATGTCAGTGCTACTCCCTCAGTTTATCCCAGCCTCCCCTTCCCCCCATGTCCACAAGTCCATTCTCTACATCTGCGTCTCTATTCCTGCCCTGCCACTAGGTTCATCAGTACCATTTTTCTAGATTCCATATATATGTGTTAATATACAGTATTTGTTTTTCTCTTTCTGACTTAACTTCACTCTGTATGACAGACCAATTTACTTTATTCTATTGGGGAATTTTTTTTTCTTTCTGTACATGCCTCCTTCTCAAAATCATGATTTTCCCAAAAGCAAAGGTTATATATTCTGATATCATAGATTCCTTAGAAGGACTTGGCACATAGTAAATACTCAGTTTCTGAATTAAGTGAATTGCATCTCTTTAATGGCGTTTTATGTTCGATGCCTCATTGAATAATTGTGGAAAGCACTGGCTTAGTGTGTGCTGTGTACAAGGAAGGCTCTAACCCATATTCTTCTCCTAAAACCCTGTAAAGTGGACACTCATTATCTCCCATTAAATAGGCAGCCACCACATCTCATAAAGGTTAAATAACTTGGCCTGGTCCCACAGCTCGCAGGTAACAGAGCTGGGATTTGAAGCAAGGCAGTCTGACTCCTGAGTTTGCACTTTGAACCATTATTCCCATCCTGTTCTTGCCACATTAATATTGGGTGGATATTTATAACCATGTAACCCAGTTTTGCAAAGAAGGTAAGTAAGTCTCAGAGAGTATAAGGGAGTTGCCCAAGACACACAGCTAGTAATTGGCTGGCCTGAGATTCAGATTCAAACATGTGCAACTCCAAAGCTCATGTCTATTACACTCCACAGCAATTTGCACACTCTCAGAACTGGACAATCATCTCAAGTGTTTTGATTGAGGATGCTGAGAGAATTAAGGTATCATTTCTTTAAGAATGTAGGGTGAGTAGCTGAAGATGGGTGGCTGGTGAAAGGGAAGAAGCAGACCGAACTTCCTCTATTATTAGCTTCTTATTTAAAAGTATATGTGTACAAACAACCCAATCCAAAAATGGGCAGAAGACCTAAATAGACATTTCTCCAAAGACTGCCAACAAACACATGAAAGAATGCTCAACATCATTAATCATTAGAGAAATACAAATCAAAACTACAATGAGATATCATCTCACACCAGTCAGAATGGCCATCATCAAAAAATCTAGAAACAACAAATGCTGGAGAGGGTGTGGAGAAAAGGGAACACTCTTGCACTGCTGGTGGGAATGTGAATTGGTTCAGCCACTATGGAGAACAGTATGGAGGTTCCTTAAAAAACTACAAATAGAACTACCATATGACCCAGCAATCCCACTACTGGGCATATACCCTAAGAAAACCAACATTCAAAAAGAGTCATGTACCAAAATGTTCATTGCAGCTCTATTTACCCAGAGATGGAAACAACCTAAGTGACCATCATCGGATGAATGGATAAAGAAGATGTGGCACATATATACAATGGAATATTACTCAGCCATAAAAAGAAACGAAATTGAGCTATTCGTAATGAGGTGGATAGACCTAGAGTCTGTCATACAGAGTGAAGTAAGTCAGAAAGAAAAAGACAAATACCGTATGCTAACACATATATATATGGAATTTAAGAAAAAAAATGTCATGAAGAACCTAGGGGTAAGGCAGGAATAAAGACGCAGACCTCCTAGAGAACGGACTTGAGGTTATGGGGAGGGGGAAGGGTGAGCTGTGACAGGGCGAGAGAGAGTCATGGGCATATACACACTAACAAACGTAGTAAGGTAGATAGCTAGTGGGAAGCAGCCGCATGGCACAGGGATATTGGCTCGGTGCTTTGTGACAGCCTGGAGGGGTGGGATAGGGACGGTGGGAGGGAGGGAGACGCAAGAGGGAAGACATATGGGAACATATGTTTATGTATGACTGATTCACTTTGTTATAAAGCAGAAACTAACACACCATTGTAAAGCAATTATACCCCAATAAAGATGTAAAAAAAAAAAAAGTATATGTGTGTGCGTGTGTGCATTTGGTTGAGTTCTTTGAAATATGCAGTGTAAAAAATTTAAAAACAGGAAAAAATGAATAAGAAATCATCATCATTCTACCTTCCTGACATAATCAGTGCTAATTTCTGTGAATCTAGTATGTATGTGTATGTGTATAAATAAATATATTTATAAGTGAATTTAGACTCACATTGTTGTCTGTGGCTTTTTTCAGCTTAACATTAAGCACTTTCTAATTTCATTAAATATTATTCAATTATGTGCTTTTTAATAACTTCACAATAAGTGGATAAACCATAATTTATTTAATCCTGATTCCTCTATTGTTGGATATTTATCAGTGTTTACATCTTAGATAATTTTACAGAAAATTCTTAAAAATAGAATGGTTGGATCACAGATTTTTATGCACATGGAGAAAATGTCCTCAACAAAGGTGGTATAAATTTATTCTTCCCCCAAATCTATATGTAAATCTCATCTCCCCAATCTTTGTCTACAGTATTATCTTTTCAAAATTTGTCAGTTGGATAGATGAAAAACTTTCTCTTCAGTTTTAAAATTGCAATCATTTGATTATTAAAGTGGCTAGATGTTTTCTATATATTTCTTTGTCATTTGTTTTTCTTCTTTTTGGAAAAGTACTTTCATATCATTTGCTTTTTCCATTAGGGTATATTTAATATTCTAATCAACCTGTCTGAACTATTTACTTATTAAAAAGAAGACTTAATCTGTTACAGATATTTTCCAAATTGTTAACTTGTGGTTTTTTAAATTAATTAATTAATTTTTGGCTGTGTTGGGTCTTTGTTGCTGTGTGCGGGCTTTCTCTAATTGCAGAGAGCAGGGGTTACTCTTCGTTGTGGTGTGCGGGCTTCTCATTGCGGTGGCTTCTCTTGTTACCAAGCACAGGCTCTAGGTGTGCGGGCTTCAGTAGTTGTGGCACACGGGCTTAGTTGCTCTGTGGCATGTGGGATCTTCCCGGACCAGTGCTCGAACCCGTGTCCCCTGCATTGGCAGATGGATTCTTAACCACTGCACCACCAGGGAAGTCCTGTTAATTTGTCTTTAAAATGTTTTTCTTCTTTTTACATATGGAAGTTTAAAATTATATAAGCAAACTCTGAATTTACTTTGTGGTTTCTTTGGTTCTAAAATTTGAATACCTCAAAATCAGAATCATATTTACCTATGTTTTCTTACACTTATGGTTTCAGTTTTTATAGTTAAAACTTTAATACATTTGCCATTAATTTGGGTACATGGTATGATGTAGGTATTAATCTTTTTTTTTTCTCAATTAAACAATTGTTCAAAAGTGATCTACTGAGCAGTCCTTTTCTGGTGGTCCTTGGTACAATCCTCCCCTAGTTTTTTATTTAACAACATCTGCTCCCCCCTCATTATATAAAAGGGGGAGGCTATGTGCTGTGGGGTCTTCAAATGCATAATTCCCAGCTTCTGCTCTCCAGGAACTTGTAACTAAGTGGGGAAGTTCAAGCTGTTGAATTAACTCCTGCACAAGACAGAAGGAAGAATATGGGTGACCATTTTGGTCAAGGCCTCAAGGTTTTCTTTAGGATATTGGTGAAATCTTAGGTCTACTTTCAATATCCCCTGCGGAAGATGCAGAGATTCACCACCCACACCCCCTTCAAGGAAGATTCATGCCCAGTGCTGGGGACGGTTGGTCATCAGAGAACCTCCAACTGTCAAAGCCTTCAGGGTCGCCTGGGTGCAGAAGAACACCTCATCCAAGGACATGCCCTTTCCAAGGCATCTGGTGCCCAAGTCAGGCCGGGTGTAAATGCCTCACCATGTGGGCCTAACGCAGGGAGATGCTGACAAGGAGTATTTGCTCCAAGGCTCCCCACGAGTTGGTCAAGACTTTATCAGCCCTGCATTGCCATTCATCTTCTCCCTCTGCCAAATCCTGCTTTCTCCCTTTCCTCTCACAGGTATTAATCCCTAATAAACCTCTTGTACCCCCAAATCCACTTCAACATCTGCTTCTGGAGAACCTAACCTGAGATGCCCCCTCCTTCCCTCGAGTATTGTCCTGGACCAAGGGGTCTAATCAACCCTTCCAAGGCACCCACAGAAACTTAGTTCTGGAGATGCAGGAGAAACCTTACAAATGAATTCAGTGTGCCAGGAAATGAGTGCATCAGTTAGCAAGTAATATAAATTTAAAATGTGTGAAGATACAAAGAGACAGTTAAAAGTTCGAGCTGGTAATAACTGATGTGTTCACAGAAGGTATACAGGGAACCACCTGGCAATCAGAAGCGTGTGCTGGTGCTAACTTCTTAGGATCTGATGAAAGAAGCATAGCATCATCACCTCATGTCCACAGAGAGGATATTCACTTTCCCTGCACAATGGGCACTGTGTGATAGCACTAACATTTACAGAGTATCCCATGTGCCAGGCAGTGCAATAGGCAATTTCTAAGGATAGCCTCACTTAATCTTCACATCAAACATTATTATCACCCTCAATTTCCTTAGAAAGTGTAAGTACCTGCCCAAAGTCATGCACATTTTAAGCGGTGGACTCAGTGCAGGAACCTGAGCAGCCTAAGCACTACTTTGTTGCAGGCATGTCAGCCACTAATGAGCTGTGTGATATTCTTGGAAAGTTACTCTAACCTCAGTTTCTCCTTCTCTAAAATGGGCATAATGGTGTTTATCTCATAGAGTTGTTTGGATGACTCAATGAGGTAATGCACTATAAAGTCCCAGGCATTGTATGTCACAAAGTAAAAACTTTACACATGTCAGTTGTTACTATCAGCGTTCTTATCTTCTAGGTTTCTGACATGAATTTCCACATTGTCTGAAGGATGTTTTATTTTTGATAAGGGACTACATATGGGAAGACTTCTGGTCATCCTGGCAAACTGACCTGACATAGAAACACAAAGAAATACTAGGTGAAATTACAGAAGTTTAAAATAAACACATCTAAGCTTGAAAGTAAGACAAGGCAATCCCAGGTGGCAGAAAGGAAAGGGAACAAAACCAGAGCATTTGGCACAATTGCTGATGACCTGCTCATAAAGCTGTAAGACCTGACCATCAGCCCTAAGTCCTGGAGAGCTGGTGTTTAATCTCCCATATGTGTCCTGGGGCCTTGCACCTAAGCCCCTGTATAGACATGGGAATTACTCAGATTGGAGAATGGATAAAAGAAACCTGGAGAAGCATCAAGAAAGATGGTCTTTTACCTTAAGTCACAGATAGAAATAGAATCATCTGGGAGTATTACCACAGTTCTGAATATGTAAAATTCCATCAGTGCACAAGGAGTCTATACCTTGTGGCTCTCTTAGGGTCTTGCCAGATGCAAGCATAAAATCCAACCCTTAAGGACAATTCTAAACACAGAGAACCCAGACTCTCAAGGAACACAACTCCTGGGAAGATGAGCTCACAATAAAAATTACAAATCACATGCAAGGAAATAAACCACCATGAGAGAGAGTTGGCAGATGTAACAAACTGTCAATTCTGTACTCAAAGAACTGTAGATGATAGCGCAGTCTGAAATAAACTTTAAAAGTAGTTTTAAAATATGCAGGGAGCTAAAAGGGAGAAGCAATAAGGCAAAAATAAGAGTGGAAACAAAAGCCCTGGAGACTGAAGGAGCTATGGGCAGGAGGACTGTGATAAATAGAGTAACTAGGGAGACCTGGGGATGGGGATGGTGAAAAGTAATCAGAGACATGAAGGAGGTGAGGGAGTTAGCCAAGCAGTATCAGAGAGAAGAAGTTCTAGGTTGTGAGAACAAAGAAAGCCTTGGAGACAGAACTGCAGCTGGTATGTCTAAGACCAGCAAAGAGGTGGGTAGACCTGGAAGGGAGTGTCTGAGGGGGAGAGTTAAGTTAGTTAATCTACCTGAGCCTCAGTTTACTCTACTGTAAAATGAGGAATATCTACTTCCCAGAGTTAGAAAGTTTAAATAACTTAAGCAAAGGAGCCGGGTTTATGGAACAAGGCCACTTTAGATCCTTTATATCCACTATTTAATCCTCAAAGAAGCCTCTTATTATCTCCATTTTACACATGCAAGCACTAAGACTGCAAGAAAGTGCAAAGATGTGAGAGATACAACCAGGATTTACACACAGGTCATTTTGTCTCCAAAGCCCAAGCTCTTTACGTAATCTTCATGTGGAATGGCCAAATGCAGTGATGGGTATAGAGTAGGTGATTAGTAACTATAGTTTCATGTTTTTATTACCCTGGACCAGATACATCAGTAATTAATTCCGTCTTAGTTTGGGTTCCCCCACAAAATAAAGCCTAAGACAGAGATTCGAACATAGGTATTTTATTTGGAAAGAGATGCCAGGAAGCAGGCATGAAGGAATGGGGAGAAGGAGACAGGGAAGAAAGAAAAGACAATAAAGGTGCTTCTAGGATGGGCAGCTGGGGCCCACTCATACTAAGGATTTTACGAGGAATTGTGTAGCATGCACCTCAGAATTGTCCCTCCAAAGGGGGGGAGGCTGGTTAAGGTCACCCTGGTGAGTGATAACTCACCACATCTCCAGACTTCCTTCAGGTGGGCCCACACGGCTTCAGATAAATTCTAGAGACTATACTCTTTCTTTCTAGAGAAAATGCCAGCAATGCATGAAATACTAAGAGATCTACATTTCTACTCATCATTCCCTACCAAGGAGACCTAGAATCTCTGGTTCCCCAGCTGCCAGCTCTTTCACAATCTAATTGCCTAATTTCAAAAAACATGTAGGGCCTTTTTGGAGTAAAATTAATCTTTTCAAAATAACTAGGAACCATGAACTGTGTGTGTGCGTATATGTGTGTATTTTAACTAAATGAGATAAATGAAACTGAAATTATTCAGATGTGTTCAAAGTGCATCAAATATTGGGAGGGTGTAGACTAAATTATTAAATATTTCAATATAATTATAAAGTATTTGCAAGATATGACATGTTAGGGAACATTAAATCTGTTTGAAAAGAGATGAGACAGTAATAGTGTATGAAACTCTTTTGTGTTGGATGTCTCTTTTCACTAAGATATTATATATTTATTATGAATTTTAGAAACTGTTATCTTCAGAATTGACCAAATTGATACTTCCCTTTACGTACTACAAAGTTTGATCTCCTTGGTTTGATGTACTCATCTATTAACGATTTTGAAGATGCTTAAGAGCATAATAAATAGAGTAATCAGAGGAGGCCTGATTACTGAAGGGGAGAAATGAAGAACTGCAGAAACAGTGTCTTTTTTTAAACATCTTTATTGGAGTATAATTGCTTTAAAATAGTGTGTTAGTTTCTGCTGTATAACAAAGTGAATCAGCTATATGCATACTTATATCCCCATATCCCCTCCCTCTTGCATCTCCCTCCCACTGTCCCTATCCTGGAGAGAAACAGGGTATTTTTAAGTCATTTAACTATTTCAAAGTATTTCCATATCAATTATCTCATACCCTCATTTATTCATTTACTCAGTCATTTAACAGACAGTAACTACTGACACCCTCTCTGTGCCAGGATCAGTGGCAGGCACTTGGAGGTAAAGATTCGAAAAAACTTCTCTGAAATTGCTTGTGGGAGGAGTCAAGATGGCGGAATAGGAGGACACAGAATTCGTCACTCCTCACAAGTACTTCAAGAATACATCTACAAATGGAATAGTTCTCCTAGAGCACCTGCTGAACATTAGCAGAAGACTTCGGACACCTAAAAGGACAAGAAAAATCCCCTCACAACCGGGTAGGACAAAAGAAAGGAGAAAAAAAGAAAAGAGGAGTCAAAAAAGAGACCAGCAAAGCTGGCAGGAAGCTGAAGGTGAGGGGAGGTCCCTGCACACAGAAAAACTCCCTCGCAAGGGGGAAATCAACTGGGACAGAAAAGGACCTTTGGAGAATCAAAGGAGAATGCAACATGTGGTCTGTGGAAGGCAAGACAATGTAAGAACTGGTCTACATCACAGCCCTGTGCATTCCAGCCTGAGTTGTGAGTCGCCTGTTGCAAAGGGGGTTTGGGTGCTGGAAAGTGGGGTTTGGAACATGGACCCAGGGGAGGGACAACTGTTGGCTGTGAAAAGACAACCTGAAGGGACAGGACCCAGGGGAGGGACAACTGTTGGCTGTGAAAAGACAACCTGAAGGGACAGGAGTAAGGAGCTCCACAACCAGGAAGGTCTACAGAAAAAGCCCAGGACACCATAAGAAACAAGGTGTCGTTGAGTGGTGTGCAAGGGGTGGAGCTGCCATTAGAACCCCTTTCCCCAACCTCCAGCTTCTTCAGCTTCTGCAGGCACTGGGAGGGGCTCCCATCTGAGTGGGCCCACCCACCCCTTGGGCTGGGGTCTCCTCTGCCCACATGGGCTCCAGGGCACCGCCCATCCCAAAGCCTCCTTGAGAATCACCCCTGGGTGCCCCTGACTGGGACAAGAGCTCACCAATGCTGGCAGGGTCTGAGTGCTAAAACGTGGCGTTCGGAGAACAGATCAGGGGAGACAAGTACTGTTGGCTGTGCGGATACAGCAGAGGGGATGGGAGGGAGGGGATGCATGGCCGGGAATGCCCCTAGAGGAATTGTGGTCTGCCTAGAAAGCAAGGCACCATTGTTGAGAGGCACACAGGGGGTGGGGCCGCCACTGCCCCCACATGCCAGCTCCTGCCTCTGTGGGCACTTGGAGGGATGCCCTCCAGAGCAAGTGCATCACAGTCCATTCCAACTACCCGCCGGTCCCGCCACCACAGGCAACTTGCACACACCCCAGTTGTGGCCGCCCTACCACCCCCCAGCCCGTATGAGTAAGTGTGCCCCAAGCAGCTGCTGCTTTCACTCCCTCTTGCCTGGGCAAGGAACAGACGCCTGAGGGCGATGCACACACACAGATGGGGTCGAAACCAAAGCTGAGCCCCAGGGAGAGTGCGACTATGGAAGAGGAATGGAAATCTTTCCTTGCAGCTGCATAAGCTGTGGATTAAATCCCCAAGATCAGCCTGGTAAACCCTGCGTCTGTGGAATACCTAAATAGGTAATAAATGTTCCCACAATTGAGACTAGTCTAGACTTTGCAGCAGTGGATTTTGGGGGCAAGAGTGTACAGGAGTTGGGCCAGGTCAGAGTCTGAGCTTCTCCCACAGTGCCCACAGCAGGTCCAGAGGCCTAACTAGAGGTATTGGAGGGCTTTCTGGGGAGTCAGGGATTGGCTCTGGCTCACTGTGGGGGCAAGGAAACTGTGACAGAGGAGACCACAGGAAAATATTCTTATTACTGTTGTTCTTTCTTTGTTTCATTTTGTTCAGTTGTTTGTGTTGTTGCTTTTATTTTTTTATCTTTTAATTTTAATTTTTTAAATATATATTTTAATCTTTTTACTTTATGTTTTTGTTGTGTTTTTTTCTTGTTTTTGTTCTTTATTTTCTTTTTTGTGACTGTTTTTGTGTATATTTTATGTTTTCTTTGCATTTTTGTTGTTTGTTTTCTGTTTTTGTTTTATTTTTCATATTTTTGTTTCTGTTAGTTTAGTCCTTATTGACTGTTCTTATTTTTAAAATTATTTTATTTATTTGTTCTCTTGTTTTATTTTTTTTTCTTTGTGTGTGTGTGTGTGTTGTGTTGTTGTTGCTGCTGTTTATTTGTTATGGCTTTTACTATTTGTCTTGGGTTTTGTTTGTCTGTTTCTTTTCTTTATTCTCTGGTACACTGTGTGTCTTGCGGGCACTTGGTTCCCTGGCCAGGGGTCAGGCCTGGGCCTCTGGGGTGGGTGTGCCAAGTCCAGGATGCTGGACCACCAGAGAATTCCCTGGCCCAGGGAATATTAATTGGCATGCATGTTCCCGGAAGTATCCATATCACCAAGACCAGGCCCCACACAACTGCCTACAGGCCCCGGTGCTGGACACCTCATGGCAAACTAGCAGCAAGACAGGAACACAGCCCCACCCATCAGCAGACAGGCTGCCTAGAGTCATACTAAGTTCAAAGACACCCCAAAACACACCACCTGACGTGGCCCTGCCCTTCAGAGGGAAAAGACTCAACTTCACCCACCAGAGTGCAGGCACCAGTCCCTCCCACTAGGAAGCCTGCACAAGCCCCTGGACCAACCTCATTCACCGGGGGCAGACAACAGAAGCAAGAGGAACTACGACCCTGCAGCCTGTGGAAAGGAGGCCATAAACACAGTAGAATAGACAAAATGAGACAACAGAGAAATATGTTGCAGAAAAAAGTAAAATGCCACAAGACCAAATACATGAAGAGGAAATAAACAAGCTACCTCACAAAGAATTCAGAATAATGATAATAAAGATGATCCAAGATCTCAGAAATAGAATGGAGGCAGGGATTGAGAAGATACAAGAAATATTTAACAAAGACCTAGAAGAATGAAAGAACAAATAATCAATACAATAACCAAAATGAAAAATACACTAGAAGGAATCAATAGCAGAAAAACTGAGGCAGAAGAATGGATAAGTGACCTGGAAGATAGACTGTTGGACATACGGAAAAAAGAATGAAAAGAAATGAGGACAGTCTCAGAGACCTCTGGGACAACATTAAATGCACCAACTTTCAAATTATAGGGGTCCCAGAAGAAGAAGAGAAAGGGAAAGGGCCTGAGAAAATATTTGAAGAGATTATAGTTAAAAGCTTCCCTAACATGGGAAAGGAAATAGTCAATCAATCAAGTCCAGGAAGCACAGAGAGTCCCATACAGGATAAACCCCAGGAGAAACACACCAAGACACATATTAATCAAACTAACAAAAAGTAAATACATAGAAAAAATATTAAAAGCAACAAGGGAAAAGCAACAAATAACGTACAAGGGAACTCTCATAAGGTTATCAGCTGATTCTTCAGCAGAAACTCTGAGGCCAGAAGGGAGTGGCAGGACATATTTGAAGTGATGAAAGGAAAAACCGTACAACCAAGATTACTGTACCCAGCAAGGATCTCATTCAGATTCGATGGAGAAATTGAAAGCTTTACAGACAAGCAAAAGCTAAGAGAATTCAGCACCACCAAAACAGCTTTACAACAAATAAAGCTACTTCTCTATGCAGGAAACACAAGAGGAGGAAAAGACCTACAAGAACAAACCCAAAACAATTAAGAAAATGGGAATAGGAACATACATATTGATAATTACCTTAAATATAAATGGATTAAATGCTCCAATCAAAAGACACAGACTAGCTGAATGGATACAAAATGAAGACCCATATATATGCTGTCTACAAGAGACCCACTTCAGACCTAGGGACATATACAGACTGAAATTGAGGGGATGGAAAAAGATATTCCATGCAAATGGAAATCAAAGCTGGAGTAGCAATACTCATATCAGACAAGATAGACTTTAAAATAAAGACTATTACAAGAGAAAGGAAGGACACTACATAATGATCAAGGGATCAATCCAAGAAGAAGATATAACAATTATAAATATTTATGCACCCAACATAGGAGCACCTCAATACATAAGGCAAATGCTAACAGCCATAAAAGGGGAAATCGACAGTAAAATTATAATAGTGGGGGACTTTTTTTTTTTAAGAAGATGTTGGGGGTAGGAGTTTATTAATTAATTTATTTATTTTTGCTGTGTTGGGTCTTCGTTTCTGTGTGTGGGCTTTCTCTAGTTGTGGCAAGTGGGGGCCACTCTTCATCGTGGTGCAGGGGCCTCTCACTATCATGGCCTCTCTTGTTGCTGAGTAGTGGGGGACTTTTAACAACCCACTTTCACCAATGAACAGATCATCCAGACAGAAAATAAATAAGGAAACACAAGCTTAAAATGACACCATAGACCAAATAGACTTATTTGACATTTATAGGACATTCCACCCAAAAGTGGCAGAATACATTTTTTTCTCCAGTGCTCACAGAACATTCTCCAGGAAGGATCACATCTTGTATCACAAATCAAGCCTGGGTAAATTTAAGAAAATTAAAATCGTATCAAGCATTTTTTCCAACCACAGCACTATGAGATTAGAAATCAATTACAGGAAAAAAACTGTAAAAAATACAAATACATGAAGGCTAAACAATATGCTACTAAATAGCCATGAGATCACTGAAGAAATTAAAGAGGAAATCAAAAAATACGTAGAAACAAATGACAACAAAAACACGATGACACAAACCTTTAGGATTCAGCAAAAGCAGTTCTAAGAGGGAGTTTTACAGCAATACAATCCTACCGCAAGAAACAAGAAAAATCTCAAATAAACCACCTAACCTAATACCTAAAGTAACTAGAGAAAGAAGAATAAACAAAACTCAAATTTAGTAGAAGGAAAGAAATCATAAAGATCAGAGCAGGAATAAATGAAATAGAAATGAAGAGAACAATAGCAAAGATCAATGAAAGTAAAATCTGGTTCTCTGAGAAGGTAAATAAAATTGATAAACCTTTAGCCAGACTCATCAAGAAAAAAAAGGAAGAGGACTCAATAAAATTAGAAATGAAAGAGGAGAAGTTACAACTGACACCACAGAAATACAAAGGATCATAGGAGACTACTACAAGCAACTGTATGCCAATAAAATGGACAACCACGAAAAAATGGACAATATCTTAGAAAAGTACATCTTTCCAAGACTGAACCAGGAAGAAATGGAAAATATGAACAGGCCAATCACAAATAATGAAATTGAAACTGTGATTAAATATCTTACAACCAGCAAAAGTCCAGGACCAGATGGCTTCACAGGCTAATTCTATCAAACATTTAGAGAAGCACTAACACCTATCCTTCTCAAACTCTTCCAAAATATTGCAGAGGGTGGAACACTTCCAAACTCATTCTATGAGGCCACCATCACCCTGACACCAAAACCAGACAAAGACATCACAAAAAAGAAAATTACAGGCCAATATCACTGATGAACATAGATGCAAAAATCCTCAACAAAATACTAACAAACTGAATCCAACAACACATTAAAAGGATCCATACACCATGATTAAGTGGGATTTATCCCAGGGATGCAAGCATTCTTCAATATCCACAAATCAATATGATATACCATATTAAAAAATTGAAGAATAAAAATCATACGATCATCTCAATAGGTGCAGAAAAAGCTTTCGACAAAATAGATGCAGAAAAAGCTTTCAACAAAATTCAACACCCATTTATTCAACACTCTTCAGAAAGTGGGCATAGAGGGAACCTACTTCAACATAATAAAGACCATATATGACAAATCCACAGCAAACATTATTCTCAATGGTGAAAAACTGAAAGCATTTCCTCTAAGATCAGGAATAAGACAAGGTTGCCCACTCTCACCACTACTATTAAACATAGTTTTGGAAGTCCTAGCCACGGCAGTCAGAGAAGAAAAAGAAATAAAAGGAATCCAAATCGGAAAAGAAGAAGTAAAACTGTCACTGTTTGCAGATGACATGATACTATACATAGAAAGCCCTAACGATGCTACCAGAAAACTACTAGAGTGAATCAATGAATTTAGTATAGTTGCAGGATACAAAATTAATACACAGAAATCTCTTACATTCCTATACGCTAACAACTAAAGTTCAGAAAGAGAAATTAAGGATACAATCCTATTTATCATTGCAAGAGAAAACATAAAATGCCTAGGAATAAACCTGCCTAAGGAGGCAAAAGACCTGTATGCAGAAACGTATAAGATACTGATGAAAGACATCAAAGACAATACAAACAGATGGAAAGATGTACCATGTTCTTGGATTGGAAGAATCAACATTGTGAAAATGACTATACTACCCAAAGCAATCTACAGATTCAGTGCAATCCCTATCAAATTACCAATGGCATTTTTTCACAGAATTAGAACAAAAAAATTTACAATTTGTATGGAAATACAAAAGACCCTGAATAGCCAAAGCAATCTTGAGAAAGAAAAATGGAGCTGGAGGAATCAGACTCCCTGACTTCACACTATACTATAAAGCTACAGTAATTGACAGTATGGCCCTGGCTCAAAAATACAAATATAGATCAATGGAATAGGATGAAAAGCCCAGAGATAAACCCATATGCCTATGGTCACCTAATCTTTGACATAGGAGGCAAGAATATATCAATACAATGGAGGAAAAACAGTCTCTTCAATAAGTGGTGTTGGGAAAACTGGACAGCTACCTGAAAAGAATGAAACTAAGAACACTCCCTAGAACTACACACAAAAATAAACTGAAAATGGATTAAAGACCTGAATGTCAGGCCAGATACTATAACACTCTTAGAGGAAAACATAGGCAGAACACTCTTTGACATAAATTGCAGCAAGACCTTCTTTGACACACCTCCTAATCAAAATAAAAACAAAAATAAACAAATGGGACTTAAAATCTTTTTCACAGCCAAGGAAACCATAAAGAAGACAAAAAGACAACCCTCAGAATGGGAGAAAATATTTGCAAATGAAGCAACTGACAAAGGATTAATCTCCAAAATATACAAGCAGCTCATGCAGCTCAATATCAAAAGAGAAACCAATCAAAAAATGGACGGAAGACCTAAATAGACATTTCTCCAAAGAAGACATACATATGGCCAACAGGCACATGAACAGATGCTCAACATCACTAATTATTAGAGAACTGCAAATCAAAAGTACGATGAGTAGAGCTCACGAGCCATAACTACTGAGCCCACGTGCCACAACTACTGAAGCCTACACACCTAGAGCCCATGCTCTGCAATAAGAGAAGCCACCGCACCACAATGAAGAGTAGCCCCTGCTTGCTGCAACTAGAGAAAGGCCGCACTCAGCAATGAAAACCCAATGCAGCCAAAAATAAAATAAATTAATTAATTAAATGGCCTGGCACTTAGTAAGCTTTAGCTGTTTTTATTCATGCTGCTGTTGTTGTTACTTGGCTTGAAATAAACATAGTTAAGAGCCAAAAAAAAAAAAAATACGATGAGGTACTACCTCACACTGGTCAGAATGGCCATTGTCAAAAAATCTAGAAACAATAAATGCTGGAGAGGGTGTGGTGAAAAAGGAACCCTCCTGCACTGTTGGTGGGAATGTAAATTGATAGAGCCACTACGGAGAACAGTATGGAGGGTCCTTAAAAATTTTAAAATAGAACAACCCTATGACCCTGCAATCCCACTACTGGGCATATACCCTGAGAAAACCATAATTCCAAAGGACACATGTTCCCCAATGTTCATTGCAGCACTATTTACAATAGCCAGGTCATGGAAGCAACCTAAATGTCCATTGACAGATGAATGGATAAAGAAGATGTGGCACATATATACAATGGAATATTACTCAGCCATAGAAAGAAATGAAATTGAGTTAGTTTTAGTGAGGTGGATGAACCTAGAGTTTGTCATACAGAATTAAGTAAGTCAGAAAGAGAAAAACAAATACCGTATATTAACGCATATATGTGGAATCTAGAAAATGGTATAGATGATCTTCTTTGCAAAGCAGAAATAGAGACACAGATGTAGAGAACAAACATATGGATACTAAGCTGGGGGAGGGGGGAATTGGGATATTGGGATTGACACATACACTATTGACACTATGTATAAAATAGAAAACAAATTAGAACATACTGTATAGCACAGGGAACTCTACTCAATGCTCTGTGGTAACCTAAATGGGAAGGAAATACAAAAATGTTGGAATATATGTATAGCTGATTCATTTTGCTGTACAGTAGAAACTAACACAATGTTGTAAAGCAACTATACTCCAATAAAAATTAATTAAAAAAAAAGAAAAACCTATCTCTGCTTCACAAAACTCTGGGAACTGTGTTCTGGCATGCATGGTCAGGTCCTTCTGTGTGATGAGGGAATGAGACTAAAAAGATGAAGCCTTTACCCAATGGAACAGGTTGTTAATGTTTGAAAGGGCTAAATTTTTAACCAGGTCTCCTGGCTTAAGTAGGAAGCCTGGACATTTTTTTTAAGATGGTGCATTTACTAACAGTTTCATTTGGCATATAGACCTAGAAAGTTGATTTTTGAGCCAGTTGTGACCCAGTAGGGAAATATTAGAAGAGAACATGCATGAATTTCTACTTGTGTATCCTCACTTCAGGAAGTGTTCTTCTTTGACTTCAACTTGACTTTGGACTCCTCTGCATATCTTAGCTATATACATTTTAAATTTAATTTTTCAGTCTTTTATTTAGAAGGACACTGTACTTTGCTCTGCCATTAAGATTCTGAATGGCCCCTGCATATTTATTATGCATTGCTTTCTTCATTTTAGATATTCAAATGACTAGAATATAGCTGGAAGCTTTAACTCCAATAAACAAAAGATGGGGTCCAGATTTATGATGTCCTCATCTTTATGGAAGGTAGGACAGAAATGTCTCTTCCAACAGGTTTTCTGCTCTTTTAGCCTATTTGTTCCTGAAAATTGTCTGCTTCCAGCTTTATCCAGGCAATTGATGTAACAACTGGGGGAAATGTTCCTTGTCTTTGCTGCTTACTCAGGAACTTTGTTTGACTTCTTGGTAGGAGTGGGGCCAAAGTTAGACCCAATTTCATTTTATCTCCACCTGAGTTTACCGACAGGCAGGGACAGATTGATTCAGAGGGAAATTTGTTCCCTCCTGTCCCCTACCTCAGAGAAACATTCAGTTGGTCTCACTCATGCAACTGTTAGGGGGTCCCTGAGCAAACTGGTTCTCACCATGGCAAAAGCCATGGCCTCTCCTCTCCCGCTCTCCCAACCTCCGTTCATCTGTTTGACCTCAGGTTGTGCCTTTCAATCCTGGTTCACACACACGCCCTTGGACCTGATGGCAGGCTTATCTTCTCTCCTTGGTGCTCATCCCTGGGCCCTGGTTTTGTATGCCCCTCCAGGTCAATAAGCTGCCAGCCCATCCTCCCCAACTCCCAAGAGGGGAGATAAGACAGGTAGGGAAACTATCTGTAGTTGCTATCCATAGGGTCTGGCCATGCTGAGGATTTTCCCAGCATGCTGTGTCACAGGTGCCTTCTGATCCATCACACTTGGAATTGGAAAAGGGAGGCTGACTGTGGAGGGAGAAGGTATATCTGCCATTTATGTATCCTCTATTCTGTATTCTCTATTACGCCCACAAACTGCACTTTACATGTACTTCCTGGTGGCAGTGATTATAATCCCCACTTTCCAGGTAAGGAAACTGAGTTTCAAGGAGGTTATATGACTTGCCCAATATCACATTGTTGTAAGTGACAGGATTTGAGCCTTACTCCAAACCCACACTCTGTATAGAACAGGCTGCATCTCACAAGATCTGAACTAGACATACACCTCTGGGAGAGGTGTGTTGGGGAGTGGGGCAGTGGGTGTTCAGGCAGTGCATCAGGCAAGCTGCTGTCCCCAGGGAGCTCTAGCACAAAGCAGTGCATATTCCCTAAAGGAAGGATGTAGGAGTAGAGGGAGCCTTGTGAGATCTGTCTTTGGTCCCCAGGATAAGCCTGATGTTGGAGGTCAGCCACACTCTAATCCGGAGGGCAAGGCAGGACCCTGTGCATGAAGGAACGCAGTCACTGGAAAGCAAAACCCAGTCCTGCTGGGAGACTTGGTTTTGACACTGGGCCAGAGTCATACAGAACCAGTGTGAATCCCCTTCCTGAAGGCAGAGCTATGAAATTCCCCCAACACATCCTCATTACATAGCAGCCTTAATAAAGGGGTGCATTTTGCCTCCAGGCCTGCTCAGGATAAGGTCTCTGCATGGTTCCTTCAATCTTGCCCAAGGATGGATGCCAGATGCTTTCCATTCTATACCCTCACCTCCTCTCTACATGCCCATCCACCACTCTTGGTCTTGGGGGAGCTTAAGATTCTCTCGGAATGTGGAAGAGTATTGCCCATAAAGGGTGGGACCAATGGGATTGCATAAAGTCCTGGGGTGCATATTGAGTCTCGATGGCTGCTATAAATAAGACAGCCAGGTAGGGCAGTCCCCGTGCCTCCTGATGAGCAGTGAGCCCAGAAGTCTGCTCCTGCGTCCCTCTCGACCTCTGTCTCCAGTGTGATCCATCCTCCCATGAAATAGTCCTCATCTACCCTCTGGGGAGGTCTTCCTGCTCTTCAGCTCTTTCTTCCAATTCTACTATTTATAATGAGATTTGCTTTTGTTATTTGAAATTATTGGGCTCTTGAAACTAAAAACAAAAAAAAATCTTGAAGTGCTGTCATCTCTGGTCCAAACTGTGGTTAAAAACTCAAAGGTAAACACACCTCATATTTTTTTCTGTCTTCGTTTCTACAGTTCTGGGTGTTCCCCTAGAGCAGGGTATGCTGAAACCTCCTCCTGCTTTGTGAGTACTGAGAGAGGTCAGGCTCAATTTCTTGCAAGGGAAAGCACCTAACCACACAACCTCCCAGGGAATAAAAAGAAGCACTTCCTCATTAAAGAGACACGTTTATTGTAAGATGAGTCCTTCTTTCAGGAAGATTAATGTATATATTTTAGAACGCATGTTGGACGAGGCAAGTCTGCTGGCAAGGTGTGGTCCAATGGCTGTGCTCTGAGGATGGGGGAACATGACCTTTCCAGCTAGAAAGTATAAAAACTCAGCAGCCTCTGACCAACATGCCAGGTGTATAAGTAACTGATATAAAACTCAAAGAATTACCCTGTCACTCTTTAATTCAATCTATGCACTTACTTCAATGTACTTCTATATATTAAGTACAATGTACTTCTCCTTAAATCTGTGTGTAGCAGGTGGAGGATGAGGAGAGAAGTTCCTTTCTCCCTAAAGATAGTCCTTTAATCGGCTGTCAGCTCCTGATAAATGAAAGGCCATTGTCCGGCAAGATGCGATAAAGCTGTGTGTTAGGCGAGGTGGCCCCATTTTCAGTGTTTTGTGTAAACTGAGTTGGCTTTTGGAGATGCTGATTGCTTCCAGTCTGAGTGCTTTTGTGCAGCGCTTTCCCTAAATTGGCATCTGCTTTATCTCTGGGGCTATCTCCCTTGCTTGGCTTTAGTGCCTCAATTTGAAGCTGACTGGAATGGTTTCGTCTGAAAGTTCCCAGCATTACATTCTCTCCTCATCTCTGGTGGGAGGCAGCAGGATGCTAAGTTGAAAAATGTTCGGCCATGAGCTATCAGCCTCCTCCCTCTCCTTTTGCAGGCTCTGCTTTCTGGAATCCTCTGACCAGGGCTTTGGAAGGTCCTGAGGCAGTGAAAAGAATCGAGTCCCCCAGTTGGAATACTGGCCTGCCACTTGCTATAAGTGAAAATAGGAAAATGTCTTAAAATCTCTGAGCCTTGCGTTCCTGACTTATGAGAAGGGAAACAGTTTTATTGGAGGAGGTGGAATCACCTATATTGGTATCAGGCCATGACAAATACATGAAGAGGCTGACATCTGATCACCTAAGATGCTTGGTTGGTTTGGGAAGCTTATTGCAAAGCTAGTGAGAAGTTGGGTTGGAACTGAGGCAGTGACCAGGTCAGAAAGATGCTCCGGAGTAAGCTAAGGAGGAGAGAAAAGTCAAGCAGGAAGAAGGATACTCCACCCTGTAGGAGGCTGCTGGGACCAGAGCCGAGAAGTGTGGCCGGCATTTGTCTGCTGCCTCACAGTTATCTACTCCTGGGTCACGTTGTGCGTGGAGGCCGAGGGAGCCCCGCAGCCGGTCCAGGCTTCTGCATTTATTACACACTTACTTTCATGATGCAGGTTGCCCACAAAGACCCCTCATCAGCACAGTCTGACCTTCTCCCAAGCACAGTGAAGCCATAACATTTGCACTGTTTCCCTTACATTGTAGTTCTGAAATCTGAGATTATGGATTGAGACAAATAAAGAAGAAAAAGAAAATGGAGAGCCCTGAACTCTCATCGTTTTCCACCTCGAACATTTTTAGATATTTTTCCAAATTGCTCTCTGGCCCTGTGCAAGTTGCCATCAGGAGCCCTGATCCAGAGAAAACAGAACCTGGAGAGTCAGGGCTTTAGGCATCATGCCCATCTCTCACTTATACCTGCATCTAGGCCCGAACCTAGAGAATTCAGTTTCGAGCCTTCCAAAGGTGTGTATCCAGTGGTATTTAAACTGATGGAAGAGGTGATTGGAACACTGCCTCTCTTTGCCCCTCCCCCCCACCCATCTCTTTCTCTAGCATTCTTTAGATATTTATTGTGTATGAACTAAAATTCTCCCCCACTAAAGATGGTTAACCTTCTGGAACAAAAGAAAATGATCACTAAAATCTGTCTCGGGAGCAATCAGAGGTTTTAAAGAACTTGTGTTCTGAGCTGTTTCCATAGTACAGAAAGAATTTACCGCCTCACAACCCTGAGTATCTTCCCCTCTCTCTTCTCTCTCCTGTAGGACCCATGGCCTTTTCACTCCTCATCAGGGCATTCCCTAACAGGTGAAAAATAAAAATGGGAAAAGAAAAAGGGGGGACAGCTAGAACAGAAAACAAGCTAACTTTAGCTATTAAATAGCCCAGCAGAAGAGAGATCTAGATAAGAAAGAAGAAGTTAGACCAATGCAGTTAAGGGATGATTTCTGAATTGCCTTTGGATTTCATCTTTCCTTCCTTTCTGCCCCATCCCTTCTCAGCCAAAATCACTGAAGCAAACTTTAGACTGTGATTTTAAGAGTAGTCCTCTTAAGCAAAAGAAAACCACCAGGTTAGAGTTGGCTTGAAGAAAAAATCCGTCTTCAGAGAGGCAGCATAGGGTGGTGCCATGGTTTTCCATTATTTTTAATCAGGGGAAACTTCTAAGAATAATGTCTAACTCTGAACCTCTAGGTGTTAAAGGGTGAGGTGGAAGGAGGGGTAGTGGGGGGTCTCTCTAGTGTAGCCCCCCTCGTTCTTGCCAGCAGCCCCTGAGGCACAAGGAGAAGCCTTCCCAGGGGCCTCCAGATCCCACTCCTCAGTGATTTTGAGCTTTGTGCTCAGTCCGGCCTGAGTTTAAATCTCATCTCTGTCACTCTTCCAGCTAGAATACTCTTTGACTACAACAGAATACTCAGCTATTTATTAATTATTATTAATAATTAATGTCCTACAAACCCAGGATCTTTCCTTCTTTTTCTGCTCCATGCAGAACATGTTGGCTTCACATTCAGGCTGGTTCTGCATGATGGTAAGATGGTGGCCATAGCTCAGACATTATGCCCTCACTCTTCTGTGTCCACAAGAAGAAAAGAGGTTAATTCTCTCTGCTTCTTTCTCTTTTTTTAAGGGTAAAAGCATAGAGCAGAGGCTACTCAGCAGACTTCTCTTGCTGTATTTTTGGCTGAAACTAGATAGAGACTCACCTCTAGATTAATCACTGATAAAAGAAAATGAAGTTACCATTTGGGGTTTTGACCAATCATGTTCCACCTCAGGGTGGCCTTCTGTCTCCCAGGTGTGTCTGTTAGTGGTGTATAAGATAGCACAGGCGAGGGGCGGCCGGCCTTCAATAGACAGAGCTCACTGGTGCCCCCAAATATATTCACAATGAGCCTACAAATCACATGTTCTCAAAAGGAACAAAATTCCACAGGAATACAGTGGAAGAACTGTGCTGATATTGAATCACACGTAGTAAGGTCTAGGGTTGTTCAGCATCCCTTCCCACTGAGCTCATTCCTTTCCACTGACAGGGCGTTACCAAGCCATCTGTTTCACAAATCTGAATAGAAAGACTAGGTGACTTCACATCAATAATTTGTTTCAAGGGAAAACGTATGGCTTCTTGCATCTGCGACTGTCTGATAAGCCTGCTAGGGGAGGAGATGCATGTAGTGATTCTGATGCTGTCAGGGAATTCCCTTGCACGTGACTAGCATGGTGATGCCACCTCATAGCTCACACACCCCGTGGACACTCCCCAACAGAGCTTCTGTAACCACACTTAGTGGCAAGACTCTTTTTTTTTTTTAAGAAATTTTGTTTTTTTTTTTTTTCTATTCTGCTTTATATTTAATAGAATATAGGATATAATTGCAACAAAGAGTAAATCATGTGTTATTTTTTTTTCTACAAAACGTAACTTATGACAACATTCACTTAAGAAATTTTGTTTTAATTGAAGTGTAGTTGATTTACAATGTTAAGTTAGTTTCTGCAAGTTAGTTTCTGCTGTACAGCAAAGTGATTCAGTTATACATATATATATATTATTTTTCAGATTCTTTTCCATCACTACAAGATGTTGAATATAGTTCTCTGTGCTATACAATAGGACTTTGTTGTTTATCCATTCTATATATAATAGTTTATATCTGCTAATCCCAAACTCCTAATTTATTCCTCCTCCCCTTTCCCCATTGGTAACCATAAGTCTGTTTTCTATGTCTGTGAATCTGTTTCTGTTTTGTAAATAAGTTCATTTGTGTCATATTTTAGATTCTACATATAAGTGATATCATATGATATTTGTCTTTCTCTTTCTGACTTACTCCACTTAGTATGATCATCTCTAGGTCCATCCATGTTCCTGCAAATGGCATTATGCCAATCTTTTTATGGCTGAGTAGTATTCCATTGTATATATGTGCCACATCTTCTTTATCCATGCATCTATCGATGGACATTTAGGTTGCTTCCATGTCTTGGCTATTGTGAATAGTGCTTCTATGAACATAGGGGTGCATGTAGAGTTTTGTCAGGATATACACCTAGCAGTGGGAGTGTGGCAAAACTCTTGAGGTCTCATTCTGTAGTTCCTTGCAAATGCCAATTAGCACTTATCCCATCTGTTCATGTAACATACCTTTGTTGGGGACCTGCTCTGCACCGAGCACTGTTCTTAGTGTGATGTAGGTACAGGCCACTCAGCCTTGTTTGCTCCATCAATCCCTTCCTCTACATTACAGTGAAGATGGTTTCACCAGTCCTGTAATGTTGCCACCCCTCGTGGCCCAACTGCTATGGTAGAATGAGGAGCCTGCTCTGGGACAAGAAATGTGCTAAACTCCTGGGACACCTCCTTTCAGGAGCTTCCTTGTGGTCTCACTCCATCTGTTTTTTGGTCATTTGCTTACTGATTGTGAAGGATGCTGGTGACAGTTCAGGAAAGGATCATAACACTCTTAAAACTAGTTGAACTAGAGCTTCCCTGGTGGCGCAGTGGTTGAGAGTCCGTCTGCCGATGCAGGGGACGCGGGTTTGTGCCCCTGATCGGGAGGATCCCACGTGCCGCGGAGCCGCTGGGCCCGTGAGCCATGGCCGCTGAGCCTGCGCATCTGGATCCTGTGCTCCGCGGCGGGAGAGGCCACATCGGTGAGAGGCCCGCGTACCACAAACAACAACAACAGCAACAAAACTAGTTGAACTAAATGTAGACTCAGGGGCAGGAATGATTGTATCTGGAAATGTGTGAGCTGGAAAGAAAGTTAAACCTGACGCTAACCCCGAACTGTGCAGCAGGCATCTGAGATGGATTCAGGAGCACATGAAACCATCTTCAGATAGCATCAACCTCTTCAGAATGGGAATTTTGAAAAATCAGTATGAATTCCAAACCCAGATGTCTTTATGGTATAAATAAATAAATAAATGCCTTATAACTTGGATATGTTCATTTGTGACATTTTAAAAGTCTATTGTTTCTTCAACAAATATTTATTGAACATCTATTATGTGGCAGATTCTGCACTAGACACTGAGGACGTAGCATTAAAGGATCAGAAATGCTTCTTGTTTTCATGGGGCTTACAACTTGGTAGGGGCAAAACTTTAACAAATAAACATATAGAAATAAGGAATTGTAGTCAAGATGAAGACTATGATGGTCACCAGACATTACATTTAGGCATTATTTTCACCTTTTTTTTTTTGAATTGATTTACAATGTTGTGCCAATCCCTGCTGTATAGCAAAGTGACTCAGTTATACACAGACAGACATTATTTTTTATATTCTTTTCTGTTATGGTTTATCACAGGATATTGAGTATAGTTCCCTGTGCTCTACATTAGGACCTTGTTGTTTATCCATTTTAAATGTAATAGTTTGCATCTACCAACACCAAACTCCCAGTCCATCACTCTCCTGTGATGACCACAAGTCTGTTCTCTATGTCTATTTCTGTTTTGTAGATAGTTCATTTGTGCCGTATTTTAGATTCCACATGTAAGTGATATCATATGGTATTTGTCTTTCTCTTTCGGACTTACTTCACTTAGTATGATAATCTCTAGTTGCATCCATGTTGCTGCAAATAGCATCATTTCATTCTTTATTATGGCTGAGGAGTATTCCATTGTATATATATACTATATCTTCTTTATCCATTCATCTATCATTGGACATTTCAGTTGTTTCCAAGTTTTGGCTATTTTGAACACTGCTGCTCTGAACATAGGGGTGCATGTATCTTTTTGAATTATAGTTTTGTCTGCGTATATGCTCAGGAATGGGATTGCTGGATCATATGGTAATTCTATTTTTAGTTTTCTGAGGAACCTGCATACTGTTTTTCACAGTGGCTCTACTAACTTACATTCCTACCAACAGTGTAGGAGGGCTCCCTTTTCTCCACACCCTCTCCAGGATTTTTATTTGTAGACTTTTTAATGATGGCCATTCTGACCAGTATGAGGTGATACCTCATTTTAGTTTTGATTTGCATTTCTCTAATAATTAGTGATGTTGAACATCTTTTCATGTGCCTACTGGCCATCTGTATGTCTTCTTTGGAGAAATGTCTATTAAGGTCTTCTGTCCGTTTATTTGATTGGGTTGTTTGTTTTTTTGTTGTTGAGTTGAATGAGCTGTTTGTATATTTCAGAGACTAAGCCTTTGTCTGTCACATCATTTGCAAATATTTTCTCCCATTCTGTAGGTTTTTTCATTTTTTTTATGGTTTCCTTTGCTGTGCAAAAGCTTGTAAGTTTGATTAGGTCCCATTTGTTTATTTTTGTTTTTATTTCTATTGCCTTAGGAGACTTACCTAAGAAAACATTGGTACGATTTATGTCAGAGAATGTTTTGCCTATGCTATCTTCTAGGAGTTTCATGGTGTCATGTCTGATGTTTAAGTCTTTAAGCCATTTTGAGTTTATTTTTGTGCATGGTGTGAGGGTGTGTTCTAACTTCACTGATTTACATGAAGCTGTCCAACTTTCCCAGCAGCACTTGCTGAAGAGACTGTCTTTTTCCCATTCTTGCCTCTTTTGTTGAAGATTAATTGACCATAGGTGTGTGGGTTAGCCATTACCTTCATAAATAGATTTTCATGTGTTCCGATTTGGTGAATAAAATGAAATATCCAATTTCTGAAAAAATATGTGATTTCTCCATATTTTGCGGGCATACAACTCCAGTAAATGGCCTGTGAGTGTTGTGAAGTCTTCAGCAGTTTAGATTCAGGGGTCCAATCATGACATATAACTCAGATAAGTAGGTCAGGGAGGTTTTCCAAAGTGAGAACTTTGGTAAAAGGGACACAGCCTAAGCTGGTTCCAAGGTGGCAGAAATCTCAGGATATCAGCTTCATAAATTGCTCTTCTAGGCCTAAATACCAGCAGGTGATCACAGCACTGGGCAGAGGACCCCATCTCTCTTCACTCTTGTATCTAGAGTGTTATCCCATAGTTTCCTGGGACTCCTGGAGCCTCTTCCAAGTGTTGGCCCTCAAGAGTGGGATACATGCAAGACAGCTCAATGCAGCCTGCCTTCCAGGACGGTCACTTGACCAACAGAAAGATCACCCATCTTTGCCACACCAAGTGGTAGATTCATTAATGCTCTTGCCTTCCTCGCCAACTCTCTTCTTTTACTGCTCAGGTAGACACCAAGGAAATATTAGCAAGCCCACTGCATAAGCAGGTGCCCAACCAAGGATCCCCTTCTTGCCAGCCCTACCAGTCTCTGAGGAGAGTTCTCCTGCAAGGACTCCCCTGAATTTGCAGAATGAAGCTTTACCTCCTCTTGAGGGGGAAGAGGGCAGTCATCACACACACCATCAGCCAATCAGAACAAATCCAGCCCTTCTTGGCTCTCCCTCCCTTCCTCTCTAATCATAAGCTTCGATTGGAGGCACTGATGGTTATAGGTTTGGTCATCTCAGATGGGTGTTTGGCTTTCAATTTATTCCTCACTTTAAAATATGAGGTATTTGACATTTGTGTCCTTAGATGGAAGTAATTCCAGGGTAACAGGAGAAGCCCCATTTAAAATCCCTTCACATGTGTAATACACTAACACAAACCTAAAACCCAACAACAGCTTGTGAATCCACATGGTAGCTAGGTCAGTGCTCAGAACATGTTTTATGCTATGAAAATAAATAAACAAAAAAACCCACATACATTTAGAAATGGAGTATCTTTTTTTTTTTAAACATCTTTAGAAATGAGTATCTTGAAATCATTCAAAGGCTTGAGGTTCATGCTTTGTTGTTAAGAGTAAATGCATCATGAACTATGCAAACTGATTGTTTTGGGGCCCAGACCAAGAATAATTAACCTCTGAGAATAAATTGAAGGTTATCTTTGGCCCTATTTGGAAAAAAAAATGTGGATAAGGGGAAATAAGCAAAGCTCACATCATAATTCAGTTTTAATTATTCAACTTTTACAGAGGTCTGTTTAAAAGATAAGGAACAAAAATCATTATTCATAGTTCAGTTACTAGAGAAGGGGGAGAACTCCCTTCCTCCCATTATTTGTGGCCAATCGATGGCCCCTGCTGACTCTAAATCCTAGACCAGCCAAACTGGTCATTCAGGAAGGAACAGCAGGAGGAAGGGAGCAGATAAGAATGAAGAAACAGGCTTCTTAAGCAGACTTGTCTGCCCTGTGTTTCCTGACAGCTGTCTCATAACCACTTGTTGACAGCAGGCTATTATCCCCCACTCCCAAACAGGTGTCATCATCATTGTGGCTTGGAGAGGGGGGAGGGTGTCTCAGGTAACCATTCCTTTCTGGACATAATTCACATCTAAGCTTCTTACTAATTTATTGTAAGAAAAACTTGAATGTTTCTTTTTCAGCACAGACCAATCAACTGTCAGCTATATCATCTACAAAAGTAAATGTTAGATTTAATATGTATATATTCTTCATACAAGTGTGCATCCTCATTTACAGACACCCACGTCTTGTGGTTCGTCAGACAAAGAGAACCTGGCACTTGAGTTTTCTTCACATCTTCCCACAACCCTGAGGGAGACACCCACCAGTCATGTTTCTCTGTTTTCACTGTGTAGCAAATTGATTGTAGAGCACCCCGAAACCTATCCCTCAGTTTGCCACCTTCCAGAAGAGGGTCACTGAGCCAAACTTCACCTCATCTAACTCTAGGGATTCCATGGGCACTGGAAAATTCCATGGGCAACAGAATGTGGGAATCTCTACCAACACCAATGGGTGAACACAGATTGGGTGAGGTCAAGATTTGTTGGTATTTGATGAAAATCCACACACTCACACCAGCATATACCTAAATATAATAACAATTTGCTGTGCCAGTCCTCTGGACTATGAAATATTCAGAATGTCTTTTGGTAGCATATTCAAGCTATAGGGAACTTAGAATTTCCCTCGAATAAGCAAATTGCTTTGAGAGGGGTACAGGTAGCCTTTTTTTCTTACTGGTCTAGTTTGGGGCTCTAGTTTCTTTCCAGGAGATTCATTCAGTATTCATGTCCAATATGGCTACACTACAGGGAAGTGTGACATTGAATTCATGATGCAGAGGATAAAAAGCAAGGCAAAATCATCCTCGACAGCAGAAGGAAAGCAATTCTGTTTTTCCCAGGCCTTTCAACAGCTGATCAGAGAGAGCTATTCCCCACTCTACATAAGACGAAGTTGTTCTGCTAACTTCCCTCTGGACCCTTCTGATTAAAGTGGGTTTTGCACATAATGTTAGCTGAGTCTCAGCCAGTTCAAGGTCCTAAAAGTGCTTCAATTTCTTAAAATTGAGAGATTCTATTGAGAGATTCCACAACAATGAGTGGAAAGTACAGATCACCACGAAGGGCATTTACACAAAGGAAGATTTCTGATTCAATTTCTATCCCGATGGATGGACTCATTCTGGGCTCAGGATATTACATTTGTGGTAGTTTTTTTTTTCCAAGTCTCTCCTGAATCCAGCTTAGCCTATCTAGTGGTCTGTTTTCATTTCCATCTCTCCTTGCAAAACTAGGAATTGAAACTCCTGGGTTCTTATGGAATCTCTCTTTCTGGGCATCCTTAGTGACCTGTACAAGCCACCAGAAGTCAGGATTGGGTTCTAGAATAAGTGGGTACAAACATCCTCAAAGCCAGCCTTTGGTTTTCTACAGAAACACTGAAATTTCCAATACATGCAAACTGGCTTAAGCTTGATGACAATCACAAGTCATAGTCTCCTCTTCCACCGAGCTTTGGAATTCCAGGTATCCTGGCCAATAGCTGCAGTGAACTACCTTTCTTTCCCTGTCTTTCCCTTAACCAGACCTGGTAGGACAAATAAAGCAAGAGAACAGAAAAGCCTAAGACCCAAAACATCCACAAACTGGAGACTTGGTTTCCAAATAAAATAATAGGGTATAGGCTCGGTTTGATAAGGGTACATGACTTTCTGGATACAAACACTCAAAACATGTTTCTCCTAAAACCTGTGAAATCTGAGTGTGGGTGTTTGGGAGAGGGGATTTGGGGAATTGAAAAAAAATCCTTCTAGCTCAAAGTTATCCTTTTCATAGGCAGATTAGATCTGAAGCTCTTGTTCTGAAGAAATATTCACTGAAGTAGCAGAGGGAAAAATTGTAGCTGTGATTTTTTTTTTCTCTCAAGTCCGGCAGAGTATGAACAGTAGTCTCTTCTTGCCTAAAGGAGAAAGGGGTCACGACTACTCCCCAGCCCCCATTAGAGCCCCAGCCAAGCTGAAGAGAGCCAACTGGGCTCTTTGTAAAAAAAAAATTGCCACTCACTGGACTCAGATGGGTCCAGCCCTTCATTACTGAGTCCTTTTTTTTTTTTTGAACAATCTGAACCGGTTTTCTTCAACTTTCTTTAAAGAGCCAGCTCTAAATATATGTCTCAATGTGGTTTATCACTCCTGGGTAGAGGGTAAACCATGCTGAGAAGTGATGGAGGTTTTTTAATAAATATCTAAATACAATACACATGCATACCACACACACACACACACACACACACACACACACACACACACACCTAGCACTTTCCACACTTTGTGCCTTTATTATCCCATAATCAGATGTCTTAGATAAGCTACAGACCAAAGATGGAAGGAAGGAAGGAAGGAAAGAAGGGAGGGAGGGAGGGAGGATGGGCTTTTCCCCTTTCCTGCACACATGTGTTTATGCCCAGGTTCACACTCTATTTTAAAATTTTGTTATGATTTATTATGTATACAATATTAACACTCATCCAAATGAAAGGAAAAATTCCCTTACAGCATTGCTTCAACAACAAATCAAACCGTGTTCACTTTGCTTTACTCTTTTCCTGTCCCCATCCCAATGTTGGCATCAATTTATCTGCCACTTACTGTTGATTCTAGAGCAACATAGCTTATGAAGTGCATCATTGATGTATTAACTGCATTTCAGCACAACACCAAATAAATGAAACAACATTAAATGGGGATTGTAAGCTGTGTCATGAGTACAGAAAATCAGCAAAACTCTGAAAACTGTGCATCTTAGAATCAAGGAAGCCTGTGAGGTACCATTTCATTACGGATATGATTTTGAATCTAGACTTTTTATTATAATAAGCATTTTGTAGGGCTGTATCTAGGCATCATAATTCTAATTTTTACAGCATTATATTATGTTATCAAGGGACATCCTTCTGACCATTCTTCTTTGGCAGATATTTAAGCCTCTCTCCAGTGGTGAGGTGTGCTTGAGCCAGCCCTTGGGGGCCCATCCTGCATATCTCATCTCTACCCTGGGTTCAGAGACTTCAAATTGGTGGCTTGGAATTGGCCATGGTGGGAATCTTAACACCATGAAAATTGGCATATATAGCCAATTTACAAGCACCCCACTACTTATTTCGAAAATTGTTCCTATTATATATAATACCTTAACGATTCACTAAGTGTCCCAATTTTTTCTTATTCCGAATTTGGAAGAATTCCACTAAGGGGATAATGATAATGAAGTACTAATAAGTAAATGCTAACACTTCTCCAGTGCTTACCAAATAAGATACTGTGTCAGCCCCCTTACTTATCCTCAAAGCAACCCCATCAAGTTAGGTATTATTTGTCATTTCACTTTACAGATGAGAAGATTGAGGCTTAGAACAATTGGATGACATCAAGCAACTAACCCAACATCACACAACTAGCAAGTGGCAGGGCCAGGGTCCGGATGCAGGCAGTCTGGAGCCAGAGTTCACCCCCAAACCACAGTGAGATCAGTAGCATTCCTGGGAGTCTAATTCTGATCCCCAACAAACCAACTCTGAAGCCCAAGCCTGCCAGGTCCCTCCCTCCCCTTGTGTCACAAGCCCACACAAGGGTTCACACTGTCTGTGGCTGCCCCGAAGCTGCTGGTGCCAGGTCTGCTCCATTCTCTTCTCTCTTCCTTGCATCACTTGGTTCCAGCAGTCTGTGAGATGATGCAGTCTCTCCATCCTAGGGTCTTCAATGCTTTTCCTTGTAGTTCCTCTTCTTTTTCTGACTTCCTGGTGCTGTAGTTCATCCTTCTCAGGGCTCCAGGGTTTGCCCCCATCTCATACATCCCTCTTGCTTCCAGTTTCTCCTCCTGTTCCTTGACCTGAGTGGACCTGAGAGGAGTCTGCAAAAGACCCTGAAAACCTGCTGGTCAGGAAAGCGGAGTTTGTTAGACTTCCTGCAGTGAAGAACAAGGCCACCTGGGTAGTCTTAGGAGTTTCTTAGGTGGGGGGAGGGGAGGATGTTTAAAAGGTTTTAGGGTCTCAGCTCCCTGATTCAAGGCAGGTCCTGAAAGACAGGGAACTGGTCATGGTTGGAGAGACTTTATGGGCTTCTGGTTGGTGGGCACAGTCAGGGGATCACCTAAAACAACCCCGAATAAGCCAGCTGCTAATCTTCATCAACAAGCTCTCGTATTGTTCATGTTGTCATCTTCCCAATGCAAGTACTTCCCAGAGCAATTAATCAAGTCACTTGTGTGGGTTCCCAGTACTGTGTTTAGCACAGAAAAAGGAAAAAACACTTGCTCTCAGTATTATTTATCAGACAGAGAAAAGTGTGATATCTTAGTTCTCAAGCAGAAGAGGTCCTTTATGCATCAGTGCTTTTGGGATCCCAAATGGGCCCTCCTGGCAGAAGCCTGACCATGTCCCTGAAATCCAGACTGGTGATAGCACAGGGCACCATACTCCAAAGGCCATCTCTCCCACAACCCAGTGGCATTCCTGGATTTAAGTCTAGTCTGTGCTTTTTCCAGGTGGGTTTCCTGGCTTTAGTGACACCAGGAATTTTTTTTTTTTTTTTTTGCTGTACGCGGGGCTCTCACTGTTGGGACCTCTCCCGTTGCAGAGCACAGGCTCCGGACGCGCAGGCTCAGCGGCCATGGCTCATGGGCCCAGCCGCTCCGCGGCACGTGGGATCCTCCCGTACTGGGGCACGAACCCGTGTCCCCTGCATCGGCAGGCGGACTCTCAACCACTGCGCCACCAGGGAAGCCCCACCAGGACTTTTTTTTTTTTTTTTTTAATAAATTCGTTTTATTTATTTATTTATTTGGCTGCGTTGGGTCTTCGTTTCTGTGCGAGGGCTTTCTCTGGTTGCGGCGAGCAGGGGCCACTCTTCATCAGTGTGTGTGGGCCTCTCACTGTCGCAGCCTCTCCTGTTGTGGAGCACAGGCTCCAGATGTGCAGGCTCAGTAGTTGTGGCTCATGGGCCCAGTTGCTCCGCGGCATGTGGGATCCTCCCAGACCAGGGCTCGAACCCGTGTTCCCTGCATTGGCAGGCAGATTCTCAACCACTGCGCCACCAGGGAAGCCCCCGCACCGGGACTTTTTGACAGGAGATTTTGTTCAACCACATAGAGCCCTTCAATATGTCTGGTCAACGTCCTCCCTCATAAGCCCACTGGGAAGATGTGCAAATAGGAACCCCGGTAACCTGCCAGCCTCACAGGGTTCTATCAGTGGACTTATAAATCAAATATTTCAGTTTTGTATTTCTTACTATGTGCATATGGCAGTTTTCTTCTTCCGAATTGTGATCATAATTTCCACAAGTGGGACCACGGGGTTAACAGGAAATGAACATTTTCATGCTCTTGATTTTCATTGCCAGCTTACTTTCTATAGAGGGTTGTGACGATTTATATTGCGAGTAGCAATATGACTCTACTGTTTTCACCACAATATGGCTAACATTGTTTTATGATTCAAAATTTATATACTATAATTTAATTATACTATTATTTCTTGTACTTAAATTTCAATTTCTAAGGAGGCTTAACATTTAAATACATGGTCTGTGTAACAATGATTAGAACTAAGAGATAGGCAAAAAGAAAATTTCAGAAGCATCTAAAGATGCTACCCCAAAGTAACCACTGTCAATAAAAGACCTTTAGGTTTCTTTCTTTCTATAAATATACTCTTCTTTTTTTCTGTGAAAACTGGGTCACACTGTTCAACATATTTTGTAACCTGTTTTTTTTTTTCACTCACTCACATATTCTAACACTTTTCCATGAAATAACGTCTCCCTAACACCAGTTGTGATGATGGAATATTATCTCATTGTTGTGAGGCAGTGTAAATGGAGATTAAGGATGTAGACCATGGTGCCCAAATGCTGGGTTCAAGTGCCAAGTTAGCCATTTAGGATCCATGTAACCTTGAGTAGGTTATTTACATCCTTGTGAGTCCATTTACTCAGTTGTGAAAAAGATATCATAATACTACTGCCTTATAGTGTTGTTTTAGAAATTAAATAAATTAAAACTTGTAATACTTAAAGAGTCTGGCACACTATGTGTTTGTTTGCTGGAAACAATGTTGGGTGTGCCATAATTAATTCACCAAACTATATCATTGGACATTTCAGTTGTTTTCTTTTTTCTTCTGATACAGAAAATGCTGTGATGAACATTTCTTAAGATAAACTCCTGAATATTACATTGCTTGATCGAAGAACACATACCTAGTTAAGGCTTTTGTTATGTATTGCTAACTTTTCCTCCAAAAAGTATATCCCATGAGCAGTATAGGAGAGTGTGATTTCTTCCCTGATGCTAGCAACCAATGTCCTTTAGATTCTTTGCCTGCCTGAGACAGGTGAAATCTGAAAGGTACACATGAACTGACCAGAGAGCCAGGGGCACAGTCTCCTGTGGCCTCTCTGTTCTGCTCATCATAATCTCCTCATTAGCTGGCCTAGGACTCTATCTAAAGCAGAGAACATTCACCATTTACGTGCTATTTTAAAGTGAGAAATGATAACTGGTAATATTGCATTTAGGGTTATCATTAACTTGAGCTAAATTACAAAGAGACAGCTCCAGAAATAAGTGGAAGAATTGGAGGAATAACAACCCAATTTATTACATCTTCATATGCCCACAGTGAGCACTGGGCAGGCTTATCACAATGGGGACTTCAGAGGGTGGGCTTCAGATCAGCCGAGTCTGACAAAGCCTGCTTGATGTGATAGCTGTGGTTTGTGTTATCTCAGGTATTAAGTCAGTTGTTAAATCAAGTTTACCATGATACTTTATTACTTGTCCAGATTAAAGAGGAAAAACTCATTGTGCAAGAGAATCAAACACTGGCTGCTTTATCATAATTAAGGACACATGCACAACTGAGAATTTCTTTAGGGAACATACATTATTGAATTTAAGGAGATTCTAGATGCTCATGTCCTGGGTAGAAAAGGTAGTTTTATTTTCTGAAAAGAAAAAAAACATTTTGTGGTATATTCATTCTTTCCTGCCTTACCTCCTTCTCCATTGGAATTTCAGTGAGACTTGTTCAGTCACTTCTGTGTGTGACTTCTTTTCCTGCCTTGACATGTACAAGTTGAATTGTAATATCAAAAAGACCATAAGCTTTTTCCCACTGTAACTTGATCAAGGAAAATAATAATGTATACCTAAAATAGGGGGAAAACAGTTGATATTTTTTTTGTTATTACCTGAGTTTTCCCACCAAAAGGAATTAAACTATGTTTATCACTTTTTGTATTCCAAGGAGTGGTTACCTAGTTCTTGTTTAAGATTGTTTGGATGTCAGCTCTCTTCATTTCTGCTTACCCGTTTCAGGTCACATGCCTGACTATTAACTTAATCCATGGGATAAAAAGTTAGAGCATGCATGTCATCATACTGTCCTTCTTAAGTTGCTCTGGAAAGAAGTTTGAAGAGGGGGGTTGAAGCTCTTGGGCATATGAGGTGATTGACTAATCTCCATACCTGACACACCACACAGATAGAGTGACTGTTAATGAGTGCCTGTCATTTACAATGTTCAGAGCGTATATTATTCACTCTTGTTTGTTATTCAAGAAGCGAAGACCTAGAAAATTGTGTGTTTTAAATAAGATTAGAAAGAGAAGAGATGAGACAAGACTGTAACTGACATACATCGAACGTCAATTACAGACTAGACATGCTAATTCATGACAAATGATTTAACCTCAGCCCACAGCAGTGAGATAAGGTAGGTACATATCCTAGCCTGGCAGATGTGAAATGCATCATCCAGGTCCATAAAGGCCACAGGTGATTTAGTTAATTGCAGTCAGTCCCCAGCTATACTGCAGAACTTATTAGGGTCTTCAATTTGCTGGTTAGTATTATGGATCTTCAAGAAGGGGATATAATATACAGAATTTTCCAGGTGACTTGGCACGCCCTCCTACCCACACACACATACACACAGATAACACACAAACAGACATAATTTCTTTTAAAAAGTATCTTTTCAGCTAATGTTTCATAAAGCACATTTGGAAAATACTCCTCATTGTACTGGTGAGATATGAGAGACCCAGAGTAGCTAAGCAACTCTCTCAAGCTCACACAGAGATTTTGAGATAGAATTGGCACTCAGATCCAGCCATTACAAATCTTAACCTTGAGCAGTCGTAGCTTTAACAATGATGCCTCACATGGTGGTAAAAACTGGTTGAACTCTAGCTGATAAATAGTTTCTCCTCTGGTTTCTTTTTTTCCTACATATTAATATTATTCAGTATTAATTCTCAACTTGAGTAACAAAAGTAAGTCATTCCTTGTTTGTCCTAAGCAAAAAAATCTTAAGGTACTGAACCTTAGCTGAGAATGAAATGTGGTGGAGAAGCTTATCAGTCTTTGATTTGACCAGACATGGTGCAGTGATGAAAGACACAGCCTTTGGTTGAGACGTGCAGCCCTGATCATATCTGGCTCTGTCACTTGACTGCTGGGATTTTTAAGTCAACGAGGGCAGTGTCTATGTTGGTTTTGCTCAATAGTGTATACCCACTTTTGGCTTACAAACTATTAAGGAATAATAATTAAGCATATATATATATATATATATATATATATATATATATATATATATATCTTTCCCCCATTCCAGCACTCCAATGTCTCTGCCCATCTCACTCAGAGTCAAAGTGTTTACAGTGACTGGCCTGCAGAGTCATACATCTCTCTAACTTGATGTAATTTTACCCTCCCCTTCACTCAGTCTGCTGCAGCCACAGTGGCCTCCTTGCCATTTGTTGAGCCCTCCAGGTCCATTCAGGTCCTTTGAAAGTCTGTTCCCTCTGCCTAGAATGCTCTTTCTAAAAGAGCTTGCTCCCTAACCCTCTTTGTGTCATTGCCCAAAAGTCACCTTTGTTCTGGTTATCAATTACTATGTAAGAAACAGCCCCCCCAAATTAGTGGTTTAAATAACAATGATTAATTACTGTTACATATTACGATTCTGTGGGTCAGGAAACAAGACAGAACACAGAGAGGAAACTTGTTTCTGAACCCCAGAGTCTGAGGCCTCAGGTGGGATGACTTGTACAGGAGAAGATAGGAACAGCTTGGGCATGGTTGGCTCTCCCTCTCTCTCACTGTCTCTCTCCCACGACATGTTGCTTGCTGTGCATAGCTTGGGCTTCCTCACAGCATGGCACCCTTAAAGTAGTAGCAGATCTTGCATAGCAGCTCAGAGCAAAAAAGGGACCAAAGTGGAGGCTGCCAGTCCTCTGGAAGCTGATCCAGCAACTAGGCACAGCATAACTTCTACCAAATGCTGAACAGCCCAGATTCTAGAGAAAGGTTGTAAATAGCATAGCTTCCTTCTTTTAATAAGAGGAGCAGCAAAGAATCCATACCCTCTTTAACCACCACATCTCAGTAAGTTCTTCTCAGTCTATCTTATTTAAAACTGCAATCCCCCAATGCTTTCTACACCCATTCTTGCTTTATTTTTCTCTATGACAGCATAATCACTTAATATATTTTATATCTTATGTATTTAGCTTGTTGTCTGTAACCCTCACTTGGGTATAAATTCCATGTGTCCAAGGACTTTTTCTGTTGTGCTTCCTGTTGTATCTTCATCAACTAGAATAGTGTGTGACATATAGTAGGGACTCTATAAATAGTTATAGAAAGGAAGGAAGGGAGGGAGGGAGGGAAGGAGGAAGGAAGGAAGGAAGAAAGGAATGAGGGAAGGAAGAAGGAAAGAGGTGGGGGAAGGGAAGGGGATAAACCTGAGGTAGATTAACTACTGTGATCCTAAGTTTCCTCATCTACAGAATGGGAATAACACTACCTTCATTCTGGAGCTCTTTTAAGGATTAAATGAGTTCAGGTATATAAAGTATTTAGTAGAGAGCCTGGTGAATAATTAGTAGATATTAGTTTGAGTGACCACTGGGTACACTTAAATGGATTTCAGAAAGACCATAAAATAGATTTAGACACTGTCTTCTTGGGCACCACTTAATCTTCTGACATATGGAAGAAACAGGCAACTTCAAGCCAACTAAAAGCTTCGCTCTGATAATTGAACTTAACCACAGAGGGAAAGTGAGGATTTAATGGAAGGGACAGGAGTCATTTATTTTTAAAATGGGGTCCCTTTTGAAGCGAACATCAAAGTTGCTAGAAAGACCCTTAACAAAATTGGCATCAGTATGGGTCACTATGTGTATTTCACTGAGGAGAGAAACCTCATTTGAGTGCTATCATTTTCTCCTTAATTGATTGTCTATAAATAGTAATTCAGTCATTTATTTCCACTCAAAAAAGGTCTCCTAATTTGTTCATTTGAGCATTAAAGCAATGCTAATGCAGAGTTTCATCTCCTCTCAGCTGGAGAATCATGGTTTGGTGGGCTTTGTTTTTGTTTCTGTTTTTGTTTTTTTTTGCTTTGTTTTGTTTTTTGAGAAATGTCCAGACATCCTACCTGCTTCCATTTCTGCATCTCTTTTTGCTTCCTCTTCTTCAGAGTGATGAAATTTAACTCAAGACATCATTGTGGGGTGGTGAGAGTCCCAGGGTCCTCAGAGAGGCAAATGGAATGAGAAAGCAAGAACACAGAGTTGTACAGGTGCTAATGCACCTGTTAGCTACCTTGGGCATCTGGTTGAACTTGACCCGAGATTTTCATGGCCTGTGGAAGCCACCTGCTGACCCCACCAGTAGATAATCCTCTCAGAACCCTACTTCTTTGTGGACTCTGCTTCCATGACCACCAGGTTTTTCCTGTAGCACCAATCTGTCACTAGAGACAATATGCCCAGGCATTTCATGATTTTTTGTTCCTTTTTTCAAGTGTTTTGTGACTTTGGTAACCTGATTAGAAATGAGGCTGGGAAATGTGGAAAATGAGCCCTTGCCTCATTTTCTTGGCCCTACACCCTTTTCCCTGTCTCCCTCTCCTTTACTGGCTCCTCCCTCTTTGGAGGAAAAAGCAAATCCTACCCCAAGTCTCAGGCTAAACAGTTTTATCCTCATTCTGGTCCTGAAGGCTCAGATTCTACCCCAAAATGGACTTACCTGGGCATCTACTCAACAAGGAAAGTGTGTCTCTTCCCACAGGGAGTCTTGGCTAACTTCCAAGAAAATGAAGTAGTCACCCTGAATCTCCTTCTTTTGTTTTGACCAAGCTTGTACCCCCATATGATCTGCTGTCCCTTTGGCCCAGTCACCACCCAAAAACATGAGAATGGACAGGACTGGTAGCCTCATTTGATGAAGAAGGCTGTTGTTAACCACATTTCCAAATTGCCCTTTTTAAAATAAAAATTCTCACAGAGTTAAAGTTCCCTGGGAATGAAGTATCTCATGGAGTATAAATGTGAGCTTCCAAAGCTTTGGTTGGTAAATCATCCTCAAGGGTAAAAGGATTTGTCCCATCCCATGAAATATGCAAATGGACATGCACCCTGCACCTCGAGGGTGACTCTGATTTGGGGGATGGAAATGGGGAAAAGTGCGGGCTTTCTGCTACATTTTGGGCGAGATTTAGGCCACCTGAAGTGAAATTTAGACACATATCACATGGGAACCTGGGTTTGATTAGTGAAAACGAACAGACAACAGTTTTTTGGTTTTTCTTTGTGTTTGTTAACAAACAATTCACTTTAAGAAAAGGGTTAGATTCAAATCTGCAACTTAACAGCTAGGCATCCTTGAGCCAGTTATAAACCCTCTCTGAGCCTCTTTTCCCTCATCTGTACAATAATGGAGAGGATTCCCACTTTACAGGGAAGTTATGAGGATTAAGTTCTATAAACACACAAAAAGGTCTGAAAAAATGTCAGGCTCATAATTTCCTCCCTTAAGTCAGACAAAATCCTATAGTCATAACTTAGATGGGCTTCATTGTCATACATTTCATTCATGGGTATTGTAGCAGGTCACAGTGACCAGGGCGTGTTCTTTGTAATGAAGGAAGTACTATTTCAGAAGTGGCAAAGCTGCTTGAGGTCGTTCCTGTAAAATGGGCACCTGACAAAGCCATAATATTGACAACTATCTGCAAGCCACAGCACCTAATGTACTAGAGTGCAGCCTTCAGAATACCTAGCAAGGTGCCTTATAGATTTATTCCCATTTGTAGGAGGGATGGTGCTGAAGTTTTCTCATTAATGCTAATCATTCCTTAAAGAAAAGCCCTGCAGATGTCTTTAGAAACCTATAAACATTCCTTAAGCCCTTATGCAATCTTCTATCCATTATTTTAGCAATGATGAAGCAGCTAACATAGCTTGTCAGTACCTGATCGTAGCTCTGTATTTTTCTCCCCCACCTCTCTTATTTTTGTCTTGTAAGATGACTTCTTTGCATTCGAATCCAGTTTCTTTCTCGCTTGGGCCAGTAGCCCTCTGTCCAATCACTAGTTTGAATGGCAGGTTGGTGCTACCATTAGATAAATATTAGGACCCTCACTTTATAAATTAGAGGTTGAGCTTTGGGGACAGAGAAGGAATTGGTAAACCTTGGCTTGGCCACAGTAAATAAGATAATGGAAGAAGTTTTCAAGAACTCAGATCTCTTGGCTTTTGGTGACTAGCTCCCTTAAGTCAGCTGTCTTTCTAGTGAGGATTCTGGTGAGAGCCCACCCTGACAGAGGAACATGGGATGTCACACCTTCCCTGATCTAGAAATGGGAGCCTCAGCCTATGGCTCCAAAGCCAACTTGTTGCTCCATGCCCTGCCAAGCTCAGCAGTTTTTAGCATCCATCTGAGCTGTTGCTTACTGCCCAGTGACCTGCGCTGACTCTGTTTCCTGACTTGTTCCTTCCTTCTTGTTTGCCTCCGTCCACTTTCTGCTGTTCCTGTCATCTGACTACAATCCCACTGGTGTCCCAACCTGCTTGGTTCTCTCTCTGAGTTAGACACACTTCAGCCCTCAATTCTGGGTCTCCAACTTAAGCCCTTTGCTAAATCCCAAAGAACTATAACTGATGGCCCAGTCCCACAAGGGGTCCCTTAAGGATCTGCCTTTTCCCTAAGATGACCCACTCCTGCCATCTCCTGGTCAAAGGTGAGCCGGCCAGCTGCCGTCCTCCACTCATCATTTCCACCCCAAGGCACAGCATGGATGGATGATAATGGAATTTAACCTTCTATGTGAAGGCACTTTGGGATAACAGGGTAGCAGCACAGTAGCATAAGCTCTACCCTATAATGGTACTCCCAGTGTTTGGCTCTGGATAGTGAAATCTTCCTCCTGGGTTCCTGTGTGGGTCTGGTGGACGTGAAGGTTTAGAATTTATGAGGTGAAAATTGAAGCCCTAGCTAAGAAGAAATACCCTTGAGAAAAACCTAGCTTTTTGTCAGCATCTGATGAGGGAAGACCGAGCAGGGGAAATATACAGCTGTTAATTTTATGAGGTCATTTTTACTTTAGCACTAATGAATATTTGCAGGTCTAATTACCAATATGTGTCAACACTTCTTGTGTTTGGCCAAAGAGATATCAAAATGTTTCGGACACCAAAGCTTTTTGGAATTTTTTGCCCCCTGTCCCTATAAAGAGAGAAAGCCTTATCATGACAGAAAACCCTAGCATGACACTTGGCACATACTTGGTCCTTGGATGTGTTCTTGGTGGTAGGATGATTATTGGATCAGGAGGACTTAGATGAGTTTACTCACCTTCTCTCAGGAGGGAATAGAGAATTTATGGAAGCACACTGTCAAGATTCCTTTGGGCCGTACCAGGGAAGTTTTGCTTTTCAAAATTGGTTTGCGGAGTCTCCCAGAAAACGCTTCACAATACTAACAAGTTGACAATCTCCAGAATAAGAATGCCTAATGTAAGGGGACAGATGATCCCAATATGATTTATTTAATAATGATATATAATAAGGTAGACATGCAGCCTTTGTATTTAACAAATCCCATTACAAAACACACAAAGGAAGTAATCAAACACTAGAATGTGCAAACTCAGAAGAGATCTGACACCTGGTTTCTGAATATTAAGAAACTTGTCAAACTTACTGTGTCTCCTGGAAAGGCAGTGCTCAGATTTATGGCTGTGAAAACCCAATGTAACAGTAATCAATTTGTAATTGTTTTGTATTCTTTCCTCCCTGCAGGTTGTAATGGAGGCAGTGGATGGAATAGCAATTAACTCTTTGGGGTAAATATGAGTAAAGTCAGTGGCAGCACATTTAGCATTAAAAATTTTTTTTTGCAAACTTACAAAAGGAGGAAGGGCTTTATTGCATTCATGTAATGGTCATCCATCCCAGGCCCATAGAGTGATTTCCATAGTAGTTGCAACCATTATCCCCTCCCTGTAGAGGTTTGAGTTGCCGTAGCTTTATCTGTATCATCCTGTAGCAGGTGATGCTCTCAACAGCTCTTTTAGTGGCTCAGTAATTTTCTTACAGAGTATCTAGGCTGAAAGAAATACTTACCAGTTCCATTTATTAAGTAATTAAGTCCAAACAACAGAACAAGGCATTTGAAAAATAATACACATGAATCGAAAGAAAAAATATTCAAAATTGTACCCTTTAGTAATCACAGTTACTCGATAACGGAATATGTGTGCCTGTTGCGCACTGCACATATTTTCAGAACTTGAAATGCTATTGGACCACGCCACTCTCATTTCCTCTTCCACATTTTGGCAACTGCCAAAAACCTGGTTTCACAAGGACATCACGATCTAATGTTGAAAATGTAAACTACTTCAAGTGTGCAAGATATCAAATATCCCTGTCCTTCTCTTGAAAATATCCAGTGTTGCCCATGAGCTCACTGTAATGCCCTGGGTGACATGGTGTACACAGTTTATAGCCAGAGCTCATAGCTTCATGTCACAGGAGTGCCTAGCTTATACAAATTCAACGATAGTAGCCCCCTCTTATCCATGGGGCCTATGTTCCAGGACCCCCAGTAGATGCCTGAAACTACAGATAGTACTGAACCCAATACATACTATGTTTTTTCCTATACATACATACCTATGGTAAAATTTAACTTATAAATTAGAGGTTTATAGAGATTTAAAAGATTAACAACAGTAACTGATAATAAAATAGAAGTTATAACAATATAGTATAATCAGTTATGTGAATGTGGTCTTTCTCTTTCTCAAAATATCTTACTGTACTGTACTCACCCCTCCTCTTGTGATGATGTGCGATGATAAAATGCCTACTTCATGAGCTGAAGTAAGGTGAATGGCATAGGCATTGTGACATAGCTTTAGACTACTACTGAAATTCTGCCAGTATGTCACAAAGAGGATCACAAGCTTAGGGTGATCCTACATTATGGAGCCATGAGTTGATGGCTGGATGTCAGGAGCAGATGATGTCAATGTTTGGGGATCCCAAGTGAGATGGAGCAGGATGGCATGAGATTTCATCACCCTGCTCAGAATGGCATAAAGCATGCAACTTAAAACTGATGAATTGTTTATTTCTGGAATTTTCCATTTAATATTTTTGGACCACAGTTGACAGTGGGTAACTGAAATTGTGGAAAGCAAAGCCACATGTAAGAGGGGACTACTGTACAGTCTCTTGCTGCTAAAAGCTATTCTTGTGTTCAAAGTTCCATATTTTTAAAATTTTATTTATTTTATTATTTATTTGGTTGTGCCGGGTCTTAGATGTGGCCGGCAGGCTCCTCAGTTGCATCTCGCCAGCTCCTTAGTTGTGGCATGCAAACTCTCAGTTGCGGCATGCATGCGGGATCCAGTACCCTGACCAGGGATCGAACCCGGGCCCCCTGCACTGGGAGCACGGAGTCCCAACCAGTGCACCACCAGGGAAGTCCCAAAGTTCCATATTTTTAACGCAACACGGCCTGCAAATGTAAGTCAACTAATACGACTTACCCTCATACAAAGAATCAGAATCTATTCCAACATAGGCAGAAAAGTTAATTGTTTTGGACATACTGAAAGATATTACATCTGTATTTTGCAGGTGATTTAGGTATTTTTAAAATTTATAAACTTTTTTCAAATACAGAATACTAATACACAAAAATGTATATATAATTTTATATAAATACATGAGCCTATCTTCACCTTTTAAGAGCAGTCTCTCTTTTTCTTGTACTTTTTTGCTTGATTTCACCATCATCTTCCTCAGTCTTTCAATGTATATTCTCACGCTAATATAAACAACTTAGAATATAACCTTTTAGATTTTTCTCTTTGTTCATGTAATCTTAAACGCCATATTGATAAACACACTGATATGGATACTAGTCATCGATTTACATGATGGAGACACATTATATATTGTTTCTTGTGTCTTGCATTTTTAAATAAAAAGTACCAAGTCAGTTGACAATTCATTCTTTCAAATGACTGCATGATATCCCATGGTGTGGATGAACCACAGTTTATCCACCCATGCTCTTGTTAATGGGCATTCATCATGTTTCCAGTTTATCTGGCCCCAAAACAGCTCTACAATCCACAATTTTGTTCATATTTTCTCACATACTCAGTGGTTTTATTTCTAAGGGTTACATTCTCAGGTATAGAATTGCTGTGCTGAAGGGCATATTCATATTATTTTTTTTTAAATAGATGTTGCTAAATAGCTCTTATTATTTATTTATTCTATCTAGATTTGATTTGCTTCTGGTTTTTTAAGTAGTTTCCAGCCATTCCTGTTTCACTTAGTAGCATTGTTTTCAGCGTCTATAGATCTGATAACATGGTTTCCCCCTTTGATGTATTAATATAATTAATTATATTGATAAAATTCTCGACACTTCATTTGCATCACAGGAATAAACTATATGGTCATAATGTATTTTTGTATACACTGCTGGAGTCTTTTGCCAATGTTTTATTTAGAATTTTCATATCTATATTCCAAATGAGGTTGGTATATACTTTTCTATTTTCCTGCTATTCCTTACCAGATTTTGGTATGAAATTAATGCTTGTTCCACGAAATTAATTGGGGAGCTGTCTATCTTTTTCTATGGCCTGGAAAAATTGAAGTAACATAGTAATTATTTTGTAAAATTAGCTAAATCTCAGCTGTGAACCCATCTGGTCCCAGCGCCCTTTTCAATGTCAGATCTCTAATCACCCTCATGAGCTTGTCTACAGTTGTTGGTCTATTCAAGTTTTCCATATCTTCTTGGATAGGTTTGGGTAATTTATATTTTGCTGTAAAATAATTTCCCCTTGGAAATATTTAATATTCTTTTAGTCCTTCCTGAATCTGTGATTGTTCTTGCTTTTTTATCTATAATCAGACTGCTAGGTGTTGGTCTGCTTTATTTTACATTATTTTTCAAAGAACCACCTCCCAAATTTGTTTATCCTTTCTAATATCTGTATTTCCTTATCTTTTATTTTGTTGTTATAAGCTCCTATCTTTATTAATTCCTTTTCCTAGTTTCTTCTGATTTATTTTATTGTTCTTCTAGTTTCTTAAGATGAGTACCAAGTGTCTATTTTTTTGTACCAGCCAATACCTCTATGGCCTTTTTTATTGTTTATCTAATAAGTCAGTCCTTTCTGAGATATGTGTATTGAAATGTCCAATGGTAATTGCATCTCTGCAGCATTCTCTTGCATAGGTTTTGTTTCATATATAGATGATCTTTATGTGTGTGTGTGCATTCAGGTTTATGACACATACATTTTTCACAAATTGTGCAACTTATAATTATACGGCACCTGTTTACCCTGTCCATCTTATTTGCTATTAATAGCACCAATCCTGCTTTCTTTAGATTTTTATTTTACTGAATTCATTCCTTGTGTTTAATCTTTATTATTTTCTCTAGCTGTGCTTCTTGTAAACTGCATTCAACTGGGTTTCTATTTAAGCCAGTAAGATGGTCTTTGTATTTTAATGGGAGAAATCAGTCTATTTACATTTATTCATTGACTATTGTGCTGTATTTTGTTTCTTCCATCTTATTTTGTTTATTATTTGTTTTACATTTTTATTTCCTTTTGTTCACGTTCCTTATTTTTGCTCACATTTTATAATAAGGTTGCCATTCTTTTCCCCTCATCAATTTGGTAAAATTGTTTTCTTATTTTTCTTAGAAAAATCAGGAGTAGTTATCAGGAACTCAGTTTTGACACGCAAAGTTTGAGAAGCCTGCAAAATGTTAAGTGGGGCTTAGAGACTGTCCATAGAGTTCAAGAAGCTTCAGTTTTGCCTCCTATTCAACCACAGGGCAGTTGCTCTGAGGCCATCTCTCCAGTGTGTCCTGAGAGTGCTCAGCCTTGGGTATGCACAGTTTCTCAGACCATCAGGGGTAAATGTGATTTTATTTTGAAAGCCTGGCTTCCTCAGAGTCATCCTGGGTCAGAGGAGCTTAACATTCAGCTAGCTTTGTCTAAATTTGTGCTTAATCCCCTGGAGCTACTAAGGCCCCTGTGTTTTGCTGATGGATTAGGTGTGGCTAGGAAGATGCTTTAGAGTTTGCCCCGTGTTCTGCTCTGACTGTTCCTGAGTAGGTGCAACCTAGGGAATGCCCATAGCCTTCCTGACCCCCAGAAGGATTTTTCTTGTCTGTCCTTTTCCCTGGTTCTCGCTGTTAAATTTATGGCTGTTCTGCCAGGTAGCTTGTTGCTACTATTGTGACTACTAGCCCTCTCGTAATTGCTCTCTACCAAGATCTCCATGGTTTTTGACATCAAGGCATTTAGACAGAACTTCTCCAGGCTTTGTTTCCAATAAAGTCAGCCCCCTCAGGCGGAGCTCTCTTCCTTAAGGCTTGCCTCCTCACTTGGGCAGAACCTCTGTGCCACTGTGCTGAGGCGGACTGGGGACAACGCAATTCGATGTGTGATGGTCAGGGAAGAAGGACATCTAGGCTTGAGATACCAATTTGGGAGTCATCAGTTTACCAATTTTATTTAAAACGATGAGGTTAGATTAGATGATCTAGAGACCTATGTAGAGGGAAAATAAAAGCAATCAAAGACTTAAGCCACTTGTAGGGCTGAGCTAAGGCATTTAGCTATGAATAGATGAGGAGTTTCTGCCTGAGACCAGGGCCCGGAAACACTTGGTCCATCAGTCACAGGCCAGCTCCATCTCAAGCCACAGGGGACAGACTGAGTTTCATACCTTGTATGTCTCATCCTGTACCCATATCACTTGGTTATAAACATGATTTTCCATCCACCAAGTCTAGCATATGTTGTTGTCTCAAGAATCCAACTGGCTCTACAGATAGACCTAAGTCATATAATGTAAGTACAGTAACATGCAGTAGGTGCTCAATAAATGTCAGCTTGTTTCCTTTATTGACCACAGAGGCTAGAGCAAAGCTACTTAAATCCATGAAGTCATCTCTAAATTTCCATTTTAGTTGTTCCTTCTTTATCAAACTGTCTACCTTCCTATAGCTACATTGTTTTAAGGGTACCTGAAGGATACTTTAAGAATTATTTCAATCATGCATGGTAAGACATGCAGATACAAAATGATTGCTATAAAGGAGAGAGTCTGTACTCACATTTTTCTAGAAATGGGAGATACCTTGTGACACACAGGGCACACGGGGCAGCATAGGGGTCAGTCAGGAGGCAGAGGGAGCAAAGGAAACACAGGCAGCAGCCTTTATTGTGGTTTTCATGGGAAATAATGGGCTAGGCAGGGTAAGCAGGTTTAGGATTGGCTGGTTTGAATAATTTCAGTGAGCTCCAGTGAATAAGGGATGTCCCTAGTTGTCTGATACCTGGCTCTGGGATGATCAGGGCAGGAGAGTCATGGTAGAGAGTGAAAGAGCTGGATAAAGGAGGTGATGGGGGTAGGGGTTAGGCTCTGGCTTGGTTGGTTTGCATATGAAAGGGCGCCCTACAGGTTTCTTACTCTCTCAGAATTGGCCAGCCCTGACAAGGATGGTCCCTTCAGGGTCAGCAAGGACCAAGATGTCAAAGCATAAAATATATAGAAAACAAAATGTCATGATTAATACACACATTCTGTTTTATGTTTGTGCATATTTGCTAGACCAAGAAAAAGAGGGCTCACATTGGATCAAGCAAAATCAGGAAGCTGGAAATGAGCCATAGAGAACCCATAACCACTAAATTATCCACTAGGTAATTAAAACTATCCAATCTCTGGCTATCAAAGCCAGTTTTTAAAAAATCCATATTTGGATTCAGGGATAGACTTAGAATTCCAGAGCTGGGGGCTTCCATGGTGGCACAGTAGTTGAGAATCCATCTGCCAAGGCAGAGGACACGGGTTCAAGCCCTGGTCCGGGAAGATCCCACGTGCCGCGGAGCAACTAAGCCCATGCGCCACAGCTACTGAGCCTGCGCTCCAGAGCCCACGAGCCACAATTACTGAGCCTGCGTGCCACAAATACGGAAGCCCACACACCTAGAGCCCGTGCTCTGCAACAAGAAAAACCACAGCAATGAGTAGCCCACGCACTGCAACGAAGAGTAGCCCCCGCTCACCACAACTAGAGAAAGCCCATGCACAGTGACAAAGTCCCAATGCAGCCATAAATAAATTTATTTAAAAAAATAAAAGGATTCCAGAGCTGGAAGAAACCTTCAGAATTAGTCTATTCCTCCCCCCGCAACCCCTCACATCTGTTGCTTAAATCTCTTCCTTATTCCTGCTAAGGTGGCATCTTACTCCTCCTTCAGGTTTTTCTGATTGTAAGTAAAGGTCCTCTCTTTATGGAGCCAAGATCTGCTTCATTTTGTCCTTGGCCTGTTAATTCCTGAAAGCCTGCTATCTTAATGTACAAATACAAAAAACACTCAGCCAAGCTCCCAGAATAACTGCCAGATCAGATAAACTATGTAAAATGGGCCTACAGAGCTGACAAAGAGACACTTGTATTTGTCACACCTATTGCACATTTAAAGATGTCACTTATGAGAATTTGTTTTCTGTCTCTTTCTCTGAGCTGGGTTAGGAAAGCCTCCACTTCAGGGCACCCCAGAGTGTTGCCAATAGCCACTGCCACACAAAATGACCTTTCCACAGAATGGATGGGGCTATGAGTAGGACATCTGTATTATAAATTTAAGTCTTGACTTTGGGAGTTATGGTATGTAACTCGTTTAATGCTGAATCCCTAGGGCCTAGCTCCGTGCTGAAAAAATCACAGGCACTCATTAAATCTTCACTGAGTGAATGAGAGGATGCATGGAAATGAATACAAAGTGCTAATTGGAAGGGTCTGCAAATAAGACATAAGAAAAGAAGGTTTGGGTTGCTAGCAGAAGAAAAAAGCAGTCCTCCAGGGACCAAAGTTAGGCACTGAAATCACTGATGCTATTACAAGAAAGCAATATATTCTGAATTAGGTTTTCTCACCTGTTGAGCAAGGGGCCAACATAGAAGGGTGTTGTGTAGGTTTAAAGAGAGAATGAGCATTAGGAACTTAGCACAGAACCCATGATGAGCAGTCAAAGCACTCCAGCTATTGTTGATTTGCTGCTTCTTTATACAGTTGACCCTTGAACAACTTGGGGGTTAGGTGTGCCGACCCCCTCATGCAGTCAAAAATTCACATATAACTTTTGACCAAAACTTAACTGCTAATAGCCTACTGTTGACCAAAAGCCTTACCAATAGCATGAACAGTCAATTAACACTGTTTATATTGTATTATATACTGTATTGTTATAATAAAGCAAGCTAGAGAAAAGAAAATGTTATTAAGAAAATTATAAAGGAGAGAAAATACATTTAAAGTACTGTATTTATCAATACTGTAAGCTTATGTCATCTGTTTACAAGATGAATCATCTGTCAGTACTTATATCTATATAGTCATACAATATAAAAGACTGTAGCTGTTGTATGTATTACTAACACTAGACATCAAAAATGAAAAGATAATGTGAAAAAGAAATTCATATTTTTTTACAGGTATAACGAATCATTCATTGATAACAGAGAAGCAGCAGTATGATTGCTTCATGGTAACCTAGCCTATACACTAAGGAATGAATTGTTGTAAAATGTCTGTGGCATAAAGTATTGCAGTCATATTCATAATACAGTACTGGAAACATTATTACTTTTTAAAAAATTGCCTACCTGTGATGATAGGCTGATATGCAGTTTCTCCAACTATGAGAGAGGAAGAGAGAGAGAGACAGGCATACTGCACAGTAATGTAATTCTTTGAAAGCAAAGTTATAAAACAGTAAGAAAACTAATACATTATTAACTTTATATTCCATATCACTCACCTTATGCCTACGTAAGGATAGGCTATCCACTTCAATACAAGTCTTGCACACAATGTTCTACACAGTAAACACTTAGGCAATGATGATGATATAAAAATGTTTACACAGTTCTTGCTGTACAGTTATTAGATTTTCACACGAAGACACATACATACTCCCAGAAGATAAGTTTATTAACCGTATGGCATGATGATTATTTAGTATTCATTAAGTGCAAGTGGATCATCATAAAGCTCTTCAACTCATGTCTCCACACTGAGTGAACTGAGGAAGAGGAGGAGGATTGGTCTTTCTGTCTTGGGTGGCAGAGATGGAGGAGGTGGAGGGGAGGCAGGAGAAGCAGTCACACTGAGTGTAAACTTATGGAAATATATCATAGTTTCTGACTTTTCTACTTTTTCATTTCTCTGAAAATGTTTGTATACCATAATCCTTCCATCATTTGCTTTACTTTCAGCACCCATATTATAGAAGGATCCATGTTGTAAAAGTAATCAAAAGCAGTCTTGAATGATTGGAACCCTTCTGCTGGATAGTCTGATGTCAACTTGTTTCCTGGCACTGTTTCTTCTATGTCTTCCTCATCCTCTGGCCCTGGCTTGGAAGCACTCATCTCCAACAAGTTGTCTTCTGTTGATCCCTCCGGTGTGGTGTCCATCAGCCCTTGAAGATCTGTAACTTGAAACCCTTCACCCCCCCCCCTCTTTTTTTGCCATATCCACATTCTCTTTCATGATTTCCTTTGATTGGCTCTGTCATAAATCTTTTGAAGTCATGCACAACATCTGGACACGGTTTTCTCCAGAAGGAATTTACTGTTTCGGGCCTGATGGCTTTTTAATAACAATGATGACATCTTCAGATATCTTTCTCCTCAGTGATTTTCTTAATGGTGTCTGGGAACTTATCTGCTGCTTCTTGGTCGGCAGAATCTCCTCCTGTCATGTTGACATATTTTAAGCCAAGGCTCTTTCTAAAATTATCAAACCATCGTTTGCTGGCTTTAAATTCTCCAGCTGTAGATCCTTCACCTTCCTTTTGCTTTAAGTTGTCATATAATGATTTTGCTTTATCTCGAATCATATTAGAGTGTATAGATATGCCTTTCTTAAAGCAGTCCTGCACCAACACAAAAGCTTCTTTTCCAAGTCAAAATAAAAGGCATTTCACAAAAAGTGCAGCTGCTGGTATAGCTGAAGCGATGGCTTCACAAATTTCCTTTTCTTTTTTTACAATGGTCCTTACGCTGGATTCTTTCACCTTGAAGTGGTGGTAACCACAGCTGCAGACCTCAATCTAGGGTACATATCAAGCAACTGAACTTTTTCTTGTAATGTCATGACTTTCTCTGCTTCTTGGGAGCACTGCAAGCCTCACCAGTAGCACTTCATGTGGGTCCCATAGGTGCCAAGGTTTATGGCATTGAACTTAAACATGATGAAAAATACTCAAGAACTGCAAGAGATCACTTTTTACTGCCATATCCTATTTACTTGAAAAAAACTGCTCACTTAGAGATGATTAGCATAACATGGCATCTTAAGTGGATACTCACAACACTTGAGCTCATCACAATAGCAACAGGAGACGACTACAAATTATTACAGTAGAACAGTATGTACTACAGTTAATTTTCTGCAGGTGTGATTTAATACTGCATCTTTACAGTTATTTACATTTCTCTCAACTGCAAATGGCACCATGTATGGTCTGTAAGTGTTTGTGTGCTTGTTTTGAAAAATTTTAACTTTTTAGACTAGATTTGTGTATGTTTTATGGTGATAAATGATAAAATAGACTAGAATCTACATATATTTTATGCATTAATGACATACCTAACTTTTACTTATATTTGTCGATATTTCTAGGCTATACAGTTTGCAAGTTTTTCAAATTGTCACAGATCTCCAAGACATTTTCCAATATACTTGTTGAAAAAATCCACATATAAGTGGACCCATTCAGTTCAAACCTGTGTTGTTCAAGGGCCAACTGTAATCATGAGAGTATCTAACCCTATGCTTATAAGTAGGCCTTCAAATTGTAATCACTGATGATCATTTGAATGATGCTGATGATGATGAGAGTGTGGTGGGAAATTTCACCACTTAGAAATATGGCCCCAGTCCTAATAATGCTTGTACCTAATGAAGGACCCAGCAATGTAAGCTCTTCAGTGTCAACAGAATTACTGACAAATGAGTAAGAGGAGCGTCACAGCATCAGTGGGAGATGCCTCTAAAAGAGACATATGCTTCGTAAAGAAGCCTTGTGTGCTGTATGTACATGCTTATTTAAAGACAGAGGAAGTGAGGATACGGGGAGGGGGAAGGGTAACCTGGGACAAAGGGAGAGAGTGGCATGGACATATATATACTACCAAATGTAAAATAGATAGCTAGTGGGAAGCAGCTGCATAACACAGGGAGATCACCTTGGTGCTTTGTGACCACCTAGAGGGGTGGGATAGGGAGGGTGGGAGTGAGGGAGATGCAAGAGGGAAGAGATATGGGGACATATGTATATGTATAGCTGATTCACTGTGTTATAAAGCAGAAACTAACACACCTTTGTAAAGCAATTATACTCCAATAAAGATGTAAAAAAAATCCCTATTAAAAAAATGTAAAAGACAGAGGAAGTAGAAGTTTGAGAACGGGAAAGATAAAAAGAAAGACAGAGAAGGATTTTTACCTCTTCTAATAAAAACGTTATCTTGTGACAGTCTTCGGGTAATTGCCATAAAGAATCCGTCTTCCCAAGTGGTTGGAAGTAAATTGAAAAATCCGTTGAGATTACTTTTCTGATTACCAGTCCTTCTCACAAGAAAATAAAGAGGAATAGGAGGAAAAATATATATACATTTGGAGAGCTTTTTGGTATGTGGAGTAACTGGAAACTTTTGGGGTGATGCCAGAGTTGCCATCATCTACAGTAGCCTAGAACATTCCAGAGCTCAGCCTGCCACCCCAGCCTGCTAGACTTGGGCCCAGACAATCAGGGCCCGGTGAGGAGAATGGGCCTCCTACACTCGGAGTGTCCATCTACCGTGTTCTCTCTCAGCCCTGTGTAAGCAGCTTCAACTTTTTAATTAGCAAATATAGTGAAAAGTTTTCAATTCCTTGGTTTCTAAAGGAAGTCTTTCAGGGAGTGGTAAAATGAAAAGTGAAATATGTGGACATGAGGCAAAAGTAAGGGGTGCTGGTTGTTGGCCCCCAGTGGAAGGAGAACCCAGGTGTGTGGCTGGACTGACAGACGGACATTCCCCAGACTTGTCACCAGGCGAGGACTGTGGTCTGTGGCTAAACAAAGCTGTTTGGTCTAAATTGACTATGGTGAGAAGGCAGGGGGCCTGTGGCACATGTCTGGATCCACCCCAGGCTGAGAAGAAACTCAGCTCTCTCTCTCTCTCTCCCACTGTCTTCTATCTTCTGAGCTAGAGTTTCATGGTGATAAGAATTTATGGTAACTTGGGTTTGGCTTCAGGTAGAAGCTCAACATTTTAATGAGGAGATCAGGGAGAAAAGATGGTCAAGAGAAAAGTCAGGGAAGATGAGAGGGAGGGCCCATGGAAATTGTGCAAAACATTGAACACACTCAGAGGCTTATCATGTGTCATTAATTTAGTAAATAAACACTGAACGAGCAGTTTGTGTTTGGCACTGTGCCAGGTGTGGAGTACGTAAATCAACGCATCCCACTTGTGTTTTAACTTCTTTGCTCTTAGAGAAAATAAAAGATATCTATTTTCTTAACACTTTAGTGCAAACTCCTTCAAGTGTGTTTTGATGGATATTAATATATGTATTTTGTGAGGGGGAAAAGGAGACTTAAATACATTTGGAAAATTTTAGACAAGCTAACACACTTATTGCTGCAGAACCCCTCAGGGGTCTGTAATGTACTATACTATGCATGACAGCTTTCTAAGAAAAAGGTACAGTGGGCAGGGCTTCCAAAACTCCTTTGACTGCATATGCTTTATTTCCAGGAGCTGCTTGTTGAGCTAGAATGTTGCAGAGCATACTTCAGGGATGCTGCTGTAAAGCACTGATCATCCCTTTCGGGGGACAGGCAGGATGTCTGACTGTGCACTGCTCTGTTAGCCGAGCATCCTGATCTGCCTGGCTGTGAGGTCCCCTCTGACTGATGCTTGTGTTGGGAGGCACATAGACTAGCCCATTTCCTAAGATCCCATTTCCTGGCATGGCCTGATTCCACAGTATTGCCCCCTTTAGGGAACTTTGTTTTTAGAATTTTGTTTCCAGTGTTGTGGGGGATTAGCTCTCGTTAACAAAACCACAAAAAGAAAGGCTGAATATGTGGATGTTTGATTTGAACTTTGAAGCTGAAACGCTGGGCCCTGGGTCCTGTAAGCACCTGTGTAGCTGTGTAGGCGATTGTGGAATAAGCAGTTTGGTGTGGGGAGTCCGTGCACTAAGCCAGAAGGCAGAGAACCTAGCTTATCCACATCTCTACTGTCAGTCTGTAGCTTCAGGAGTTTGAGAATGTTATCTTAATACCTGTGGGTCTCAGTTTCCTCTGTTACAAGTTGAGTCACCAGAGTAGAAGAAGAAAGACACACAAGTGACACCTGAGCCAATCCTGCCCTTCCTACACCCGGGGCAGACATTGCTAAGTGATCATTTTCCCCATAAATACAGAGGTGGCGTCAGGCACCTTTGCAATACCCTGTTCCCACCAACCACTCTTAACCGAGAGGCAGCATGGAGGCTGCCGTCATTCCCAGACTGGATGAACGCTAAGATCTGAGCTTATCACCACAAACAACATCTACTTTCTGGGAAAAGCCAAGTGTCAAGGAGAGGTGAGCACCCCCACTGAATGAGGGAGCACTGTGGGGAAGAGCCCCAGGCATAGGCTGCTGTGCTCCTCCCTGTCCAATGATATTTGGAGAAGATCCACTTGGATCATGTGACTAATTCACAATCTGGGCAGTTGTGAATTGACTTGTAAGCAGACTGGATGTTGGTTATTCTAAAGGAGTCAGGGGAAGGGGAACTGGAAGCTGGGAGGTTGACCCCAAGCTACGGGACCATCCCCATGGCTTCATCCATGCACGTGGGCACCTGTTGTGAGGAGGGTGAGGCAGCCTTGCGAGCCCACCTTCACACTCAGCTGGCTGGTGTGCTGGGTTGGACTTGGGATGTGTATGGAGCATCCTGCAGATGAGTTTCTTTTCACTATTTCAAACATCAACTAATAAGAAAACTAAGATTTTCCAGTCTTTTTTTTTAAATTTTATTTTACTTATTTTTTTCTATACAGCAGGTTCTTATTAGTTATCTCTTTTAAACATATTAATATATATATGTCAATCCCAATCTCTGAATTCATCCCACCACCCCCCAACCACCACTTTCCCCCCTTGGTGTCCATACTTTTGTTCTCTACATCTGTGTCTCTATTTCTGCCTTGCAAACCAGTTCGTCTGTACCATTTTTCTAGATTCCACATATATGCATTAATGTAAAATATTTGTTTTTCTCTTTCTGGCTTACTTCACTCTGTATGACAGTCTCTGGGTCCATCCACATCTCTACAAATGACCCAATTTCGTTCCTTTTTATGGCTGAGTAATATTCCATTGTATATATGTACCACATCTTTATCCATTCGTCTGTCGATGGGCATTTAAGTTGCTTCCATGACATAGCTATTGTAAATAGTGTTGCAATGGATATTGGGGTACATGTGTCTTTTTAATTATGTTTTTCTCTCAGTATATGCCCAGTAGTGGGATTGCTGGGTCATATGGTAGTTGTATTTTTAGTCTTCTAAGTAATATCCATACTGTTCTCCATAGTAGCTGTATCAATTTACATTCCCACCAACAGTGCAAGAGGGTTCCCTTTTCTCCACACCCTCTCCAGCATTTATTGTTTGTAGATTTTCTGATGATGCTCATTCTAACCAGTGTGAGGTGATACCTCATTGTAGTTTTGATTTGCATTTCTCTAATTATTAGTGATGTTGAGCAGCTTTTCATGTGCCTGATGGCCACCTGTATGTCTTCTTTGGAGAATGTCTATTTAGATCTTCTGCCTATTTTTTGATTTTTTTTTTAATATTGAGCTGCATGAGCTGTTTATGTATTGTGGAGATTAATCCTTTGTCCATTGATTCATTTGCAAATATTTTCTCCCATTCTGAGGGTTGTCTTTTCGTCTTTATAGTTTCCTTTGTTGTGTAAAAGCTTTTAAGTTTCATTAGGTCCCGTTTGTTCATTTTTGTTTTTATACCCATTACTCTAGGAGGTGGGTCAAAGAAGGTCTTGCTGTGATTTATGTCAAAGAGTTTTCTTCCTATGCTTTCCTCTAATACTTTTATACTCTCTGGTCTTACATTTAGGTCTTTAATCCATTTTGAGTTTATTTTTGTGTATGGTGCTACGGAGTATTCTAATTTCATTCTTTTACATGGAGCTGTCCAGTTTTCCCAGCACCACTTATTGAAGAGACTGGCTTTTCTCCATTGTATATCCTTGCCTCCTTTGTCATAAATTAGTTGACAATAGGTGCTTGGGTTTACCTCTGGGCTTTCTATCCCGCTCCATTGATCTATATTTCTGTTTTTGTACCAGTACCATATTGTCTTGATGACTGTAGCTTTGTAGTATAGTCTGAAGTCAGGGAGTATGATTCCTCTATCTCCATTTTTTTCCCCTCAAGATTGCTTTTGCTGTTTGGGGTCTCTTGTGCTTCCATACAAATTGTGAAATTTTTTGTTCTAGTACTGTAAAAAATGCCATTGGTAATTTGATAGGGATTACATTGAATCTGTAGACTGCTTTGGGTAGAATAGTCATTTTACAATATTGATTCTTCCAATCCAAGAACATGCTATATCTCTCCATCTGTTTGTGTCATCTCTGATTTCTTTCATCATTGTCATAGTTTTCTGAGTACAGATCTTTTACGTCCTTAGGTAGGTTTATTCCTAGGTGTTTTATTCTTTTTGTTTCAATGGTGAATGGGATTGTTTCCTTAATTTCTCTTTCTGATCTTTTGTTGTTAGTGTATGGGAATGCAAGAAATTTCTGTGCATTAATTTTGTATCCTGCAACTTTACCAAATTCATTATTTAGCTCTAGTAGTTTTCTGGTGGCATCTTTAGCATTATCTATGTCATCTGCCAACAGTGACAGTTTTACTTCTTCTTTTCCAATTTGGATTCTTTTTATTTCTTTTTCTTCTCTGATTACCGTGGCTAGGACTTCCAAAACTATGTTGAGTAATAGTGGTGAGAGTGGGCAACCTTGTCTTGTTCCTGATCTTAGAGGAAATGTTTTCAGTTTTTCACTATTGAGAATGATATTTGCTGTGGGTTTGTCGTATATGGCCTTTATTATGTTGAAGTAGATTCCCTCTATGCCCAGTTTCTGGAGAGTTTTTATCATCAATGAGTGTTGAATTTTGTCAAAAGCTTTTTCTGCATCTATTGAGTTGATCATATGTTTTTTATTCTTCAATTTGTTAATAGGGTGTATCACATTGATTGATTTGTGTATATTGAAGAATCCTTGCATCCCTGGAATAAATCCCACTTGATCATGGTGCATGATCCTTTTAATGTATTGTTGGATTCGGATTGCTAGTATTTTGTTGTGGATTTTTGCATCTATATTCATCAGTGATATTGGTCTGTAATTTTCTTTTTTTGTAGTATCTTTGTCTGGTTTTGGTATCAGGGTGATGGTGGCCTCGTAGAATTACTTTGGGAGTGTTCTTTCCTCTGAAAATTTTTGGAAGAGTTTGAGAAGGATGAGCGTCAGCTCTTCTCTAAATATTTGATAGAATTCACCTGTAAACCCATCTGATCCTGGACTTTTATTTGTTGGAAGATTTTTATCACAGTTTCAATTTCATTACTTGTGATTGGTCTGTTCATAATTTCTACTTCTTCGTAGTTCAGTCTTGGAAGGTTATACCTTTCTAAGGATTTGTCCATTTCTTCCACGTTGTCCATTTTACTGGCATAGAGTTGCTTGTAGTCGTCTCTTTATATTTCTGTGGTGTCCGTTGTAACTTCTCCTTTTTCACTTCTAATTTTATTGATTTCAGTCCTCTCCCTCTTTTTCTTGGTGAGTCTGGCTATCGGCTTATCAATTTTGTTTATCTTCTCAAAGAACCAGCTTTTAGTTTTATTGATCTCTGCTATTATTTTCTTTGTTTCTATTTGATTTATTTCTGCTCTGATCTTTATGATGTCTTCCATTCTACTAACTTTGGGTTTTGTTTGTTCTTCTTTCTCTATTTATTTTAGATGTAAGGTTAAATTGTTTATTTGAGATTGAGATTTTTCTTGTTTCTTGAGGTACGATTGTATTGCTATAAACTTTCCTCTTAGAACTGCTTTTGCTGAATCCCATAGCTTTTGGATTGTGGTGTTTTTGTTGTCAATTTTCTCTATGTATTTTTTGATTTCCTCTTTGGTTTCTTCAGTGATCTCTTGGTTATTTAGTAATGTATTGTTTAGCCTCCATGTGTTTGTGTTTTTTACGTTTTTTCCCCTGTAATTGATTTCTAATCTCATAGCATTGTGGTCAGATAAGATGATTGATATGATTTCAATTTTCTTAAATGTACCATGGCTTGATTTGTGACCCAAGATGTGATCTACCCTGCAGAATGTTCCATGTACCCTTAGAAGAAAGTATAATCTGCTGTTTTTGGATGGAATATAAATATCAATTAAATATATCTGGTCTATTGTGTCATTTAAAGCTTGTGTTTCCTTATTAATTTTCTGTCTGGATGATCTGTCCATTGGTATAAGTTAGGTGTTAAAGTCCCCCACTATTATTGTGTTACTCTCATCTTTCTCTTTTATAGCTGTTAGCATTTGCCTTATGTATTGAGGTGCTCCTATGTTGGGTACATATATATTTATAATTGTTATATCTTCTTCTTGGATTGATCCCTTGATCATTATGTAGTGTCTTTTCTCTTGTAACATTCTTTATTTTAAAGTCTATTTTATCTTATATGTGTATTGCTGCTCCAGCTTTGATTTCCATTTGCATGAAATATCTTTTTCCATCCCATCACTCTCAGTCTGTATGTGTCCGTAGGTCTGAAGTGGGTCTCTTGTAGACAGCATATATATTGTTCTTGTTTCTGTATCCATTCAGCGAGCCTGTGTCTTTTGGTTGGAGCATTTAATCCACTCACGTTTAAGGTAATTATTGATATGTATGTTCCTATTACTATTTTCTTTCTTTCTTTTTTTTTTTTTTTGCGGTACACGGGCCTCTCACTGTTGTAGCCTCTCCCGTTGCGGAGCACAGGCTCCAGATGTGCAGGCTCAGCGGCCATGGCTCATGGGCCCAGCTGCTCCATGGCATGTGGGATCTTCCTGGACCAGGGCATGAATCCGTGTCCCCTGCATTGGCAGGCAGACTCTCAACCACTGCACCACCAGGGAAGCCCTACCATTCTTTTAATTGTTTTGGGTTTGTTTTTATAGGTCATCTTGTATTTCCCACTTAGTGAAGTGCCTTTAGCATTTGTTGTAGAGCTGCTTTGATGGTGCTGAATTCTCTTAGCTTTTGCTTGTCTGTAAAGCTTTTGACTTCTCAGTCGAGTCTGAATGAGATCCTTGCTGGGTAGAGTAATCTTGGTTGTAGGTTCTTCCCTTTCATCACTTTAGATATATTGTGCCACTCCCTTCTGGCTTGTAGAGTTTCTGCTGAGAAATCAGCTGTTAACCTTATGGGAATTCTCTTGTATGTTATTTGTCATTATACCCTTGTTGCTTTTAATAAATTTTCTTTGTCTTTAATTTTTTTCAATTTGATTATTCCATGTCTTGGCGTGTTTCTCCTTGGGTTTATCCTGCCTGGAACTCTCTGTGCTTCCTAGACTTGGGTGGCTATTTCCTTTCCCATATTAGGGAAGTTTCCAACTATAATCTCTTCAAATATTTTCTGGGGTCCTTTCTCTCTCTCTTCTCCTCTGGAAGCCCTATAATGCGAATGTTGGTGTGTTTAATGTCCCAGAGGTCTCTTAGACTGTCTTCATTTCTTTTCATTCTTTTCTCTTTATTCTGTTCTGCGGCAGTGAATTCCGCCATTCTGTCTTCCAGGTCACTTATCCATTCTTCTGCCTCAGTTTTCTGGTATTGATTCCTTCTAGTGTATTTTTCATTTCCATTTTTGTATTCATCTCTGTTTGTTTGTTCTTTAATTCGTCTAGGTGTTTGTTCTTTAATTCTTCTATGTCTTTGTTAAACATTTATTGCATCTTCTTGATCCATTCTTTCTCCATGGTTCTGGATCATCTTCACTATTATTATTCCAAATTATTTTTCTGAATGATTGCCTATCTCCACTTCATTTAATTGTTTTTCTGGGGTTTTATCCTGTTCCTTCATCTGGTACATAATCCGCTGCCTTTTCATTTTGTCTATCTTTCTGTGAATGTGTTTTTTGTTCCACAGGCTGCAGGACTGTAGTTCTTCTTGCTTCTCTTTTCTGTCCTCTGGTGGATGAGGCTATCTAAGAGGCTTGTGCAAGCTTCCTGATGGGAGGGACTGGTGGTGGGTAGAACGGGGTGTTCCTCTGGTGGGCAGAGCCCAATTAAACTTTAATCTGCTTGTCTGCTGATGGGTGGGGCTGTGTTCCCTCCCTGTTGGTTGTTTGGCCTGAGGCAACCCAACACTGGAGGTTACAGGCTCTTTGGTGGGGCTAATGGTGGACTTCTGGAGGGCTCATGCGAAGGAGTACTTCCCAGAACTTCTGTTGCCAGTGTCCTTGCCCCTGCCATGAGCCACAGCCACCCTTGCCTTTGCGGGACACCCTCCAACACTAGCTGGTAGGTCTGGTTCAGTCTCCTATGGGGTTACTGCTCCTTCCCCCTGAATCCTATGCACACACTGCTTTGTGTGTGCCCTCCAAGAGTGGAGTCTCTGTTTCCCCCAGTCCTGTCAAATTCCTGCAATCAAATCCTGATAGCCTGCAAAGTCTGATTCTTTAGGATTTCGTCCTCCTGTTGTCAGACCCCCTGGTTGGGAAGACTGACGTGGGGCTCAGAACCTTCACTCCAGTGGGTGGTCTTCTGTGGTATAAGTGTTCTCCAATTTGTGAGTCACTCACCCAGGCTTTATGGGATTTGATTTTATTGTGTTTGTGCCCATCCTACTGTCTCATTGCAGCTTCTCCTTTGTCTTTGAATGTGTGGTATCTTTTTTGGTGAGTTCCAGTGTCTTCCTGTCGATGATTATTCAGCAATTAGTTGTGATTCCAGTGCTCTCACCAGAGGGAGTGAAATTGTCAAGGCTCTCAAGTCTTGGATGACCTTTCCCGAGCACTCTACAGCTGTGACAGAGAGATGAGGTGGTGGGACCATCCTGTTAATAACCAGCATCTGAGTGAAGTGCAAACTGCTTTACAGTTGTGTGGGATTAGCCTCCAAGCTCCCTCATGAGGAGGATCTGACAGGAGCTACAACTCAGAGTGACCTGTCATGCAGTCCCTTCCCACCCCCACGTTGGCAGGCTCTGACTTCCTTCAGCAGATGGGCATGAGTTTTTTCAGGCAGTTTCTGATCATTTGATGTTCATGTGCCAGCTTACAGCTGGAGTCTGGTAGAAGGAAGTTGATTTAGGATTGAAAACACCATTTATGTTTTAGACTCTTCTTATGTCCTCTCTGCTTAGAGCATCCATATTTCTCCTGATCTATCCCAAAAGGGAACAAGCTAACTGGAAGAAACTTGAAGAGAAAAATATAAAGAAGGGGGGAAAGAAGGTGTGAAGACAGAAAGAGGCATGCTGGACCCTCACAGTCACATCAAAAAGCCTTTTCAGGGTGTGTCACCCAGCTGAAGACATAAAGATTGTTTTCCTGTCAAAGAACATTTGGAGTCTTGAGTGTTGAGAAGGGCTCTGCTTGAAACCATTATATGCAGAAGGTACCTGAAGAGATGTGTCCTCTTCAAGAGAGATGGTCATGTCTCAGGCAAGAGCTTTAATGGGAATCCCAAGTGGCCCCATCACTAGAGCTGAGTGACCTTGGGCACATTAACCCCTTTGACCCTATGTTTTCTCATGTATAAAATAGTGATAATGGGATGGTTTATTGGGATGATTGAGTGGGACAGTACATGTGAAGTGGTTAGAATAATGCCTGGGGCATTTTAAGTGTTCAGTAAATGTTCCTTATGATCTATTACTGAACACAGTTGATGAATAGATGTTGAGGCTAAGACGAAGTTACCACATGAAGATGGTAACCAGTTTTCAGACTCTTAAAAGACCATATAATTCATTCATCATGAGCCACCAGACTGGACACAATTTTGCCTGCCCTTGGGATTCTGAAGTCTCTTCCAGAAGAAATGTTAATGACACAGGTAGAGTTGTGTGGGCAAAGTTCAAGGGATCAGCAAGGGATGATGAGATGCTCTGGGAGTAGCAACAGTGGGAAGGTACCACTGGACTTAATGGGCAGGTGGAAATGGCAGTGTTACTGGAATCCAGTGAGAGCTGGAGGCTTGCAGGAAGTGTTACTAGGAGAGGACTGTGGGGGTGAGGGGACATAGTCACTGCCTAAAACTGCAGCATGGAGCAGGAAGGGGGCAAGCAAAACACACTGAGTTCTCTTTCTTCCCACTTTCTGATCTCCTACTGATGCCTCCTATTGGTTGAAGAGGCAAGTTGGCAAAGAAACCCTAATAAAGCAATTCATGCAGCCAGTCTCCTGGGGAACAGAGCAGAACAGAAAGATCTACAGATGCAAAGGAGACTAATCACCACATTCACTAACTCTCATTTCACATTTTGAGAATGTGGCAGTTAATGGAGTGCTCAGTTGGATAATCCATCTAGTAAATCAGCTCACAACTTTGTTATTTCCTTTAGTCTTCCTATCCTGTAACAAGATGAGCAGCAGTCAAAATGGCAGCTCCCAAGGAAGAAGAAACTTTCCAACACACAGTCTGACCAGGAGGTGGGGGTGCTCAGAGTAGATCACATGGTCCTTCTGGTCGCCATGCACCTTGGGGCTGAGCCATAGCAGCTGGTAATATAATATTACTGGTCCTCAAACTGAACTGTGCATTCGTTAAGATTTCTAAACCACGTAGTTTAAAAATCTTAGTCTGTTAAGGCTGCTATAACAAAATACTATAGACTGGGTGGTTTATAAACAGAAGAAATGTATTCCTCACAGTTCCGGAGGCTGGAAGTCCAAGATCAAGGCATTGGCAGATTCAGTGTCTGGTGAGAGCCTGCTTTCTGGTTAATAAACACTTAGCCGTCTTCTTGCTGTGTCCTCACATGGCAGAAGGGGCAAGAGGGCTCTCTGGGGTCTCTTTTATAAGGGCACTAATCCCATTCGTAAGCACTCCACCCTCATGACTTAATCACCTTCCCAAAGCCCCACCTCCTAATACCATTACACTGGGGCTTAGGTTTCAGCATAGGAATTTTGGACCATGGGAATTAAGCCACACATAGACACTCATGTTGGGGAAGAGGAACACCTAAGGAGGATGCAGAGGTTCATACTTGAGACCCCTGCCAACAGGGGCTGAGGAGGGCAACAAAGGAAGAAGAAGACCCAGGACCCATCCCTGTGGCCCTTGAGAACTCTGAAGGTACTTCTAGGTGATGCTCATTTAATTCGCTTCTGAGCCCCACTCTTGGGCGAGGTGATGTGGCTCTGCTGTTTACTCTGAACAGCACAAGCCAGGGCTGAGTCCAGTGGTTAAAGGACTGTCTCACTCCAGGTCCTCCAGTAGGTTAATCCCCAGGGCTCCGTAAACAGAGCCCAGCTCACACAAGAGGCCCTGTTCCTTGACAGCCAAGTGAAGTGCATAGCAGAAAGATAAGGCAGGGGTGTTGGGGGCTGGTCAATGGATTGACTTTTGTAACCCTGGATCACTCGTTCAATTTAATCTATAGAGCATTTGAAGATTTTGCCATGGGGTGGGTGAGGAGTGCCTTTTCAGAGGTGAAACTGGATGCTTCTTGAGAGAGGTAGAATGATGTGTAGTTTACTAGGACTGCCGTAAGAAACTACCACAGACTGGTGGCTTAGATGACAGAAATTTATTGTCTCACAGTTCTGGAGGCTAGAAGTCCAAGATCAAGGTGTTGCCAGGTTTTGCTCCTTCTGAGGGCACTAGGGAGAATCTGTTCCACACCTCTCTTCTGGCTTCTGTTGGTTTTCTGGTCATCTTTGGTGTCTCATGGGTTGTAAGTGCATCACTCCAATCTCTTCCTTCATGTCCAAATGGCAACTCCCTGTGTACATGTCTGTGTCCAATATCCCCTATTCATAGGACACTGGTCATATCAGATCAGGGATCCACCTCACTCTAGTATGACTTCATCCTTACTTCTAACTTCTGTAACAGCTGTATCTCCAAATAATATCACATTCTTATATACTCAACATATGAACTTTGAGGGACATAATTCAACCCATAATAAATCATAAAGTAGAAAGAGCATATATTTTGAAATTGGGAGACTGAGTTTGATCCTTTCTTTTGCCACTGCTTTTCTGATGAAGTTTTATTTTATCATTTACAAAATAAGGATGATATATTTAATAGACTTATTGGTAAAATGATAAGTCATTGGTAAACTGAAGTACTATTTTATGTATCACCAGTTAACAAAAATATACTTTCAGTTAAACAATGGCATGTCATTGATTATAACATGCATCCCAATTTTTAAAATGTTACATTGTGAAAGAAAGTTTGTTTTAAAGTTAATGAAGATAAGGACTGAAAATAACACGTAAAATACCTTCTACAGGAACGTAAGAAGGTGAATGATAAAGGTACATCATTTTTCCTCTCACCCCTTTCCAGGAGAAATTTAAATAATTTACTAGGCAAGGGTAAAAATTCCTAAGGAGGTGACTTCTGTGAAGTGTGTTATTCATAATACAACTATTATGATTGCTTCAAGTAGGGATGTCTTCTGGAGCTTCTCTCTTAAGGATCCCACTCTTTATTCATATCTTGGCTAGTAAGTCCACTAGCACGGTCTAAGACCCAAAGACCCTTGGAGAAGTTTCTCTATTTGTTTAGCTGGGATTGAATGTGGATTAGACAAATAGGGGACACCACTAGCTTTGAAGAGTGTTCAGTTCTGTGTTGATTAGGACTAACCTCCACATTGTAGGGTATTTAGCATCAAGGGATGTCACCCCATCGTTGTGACAACCCAGACGCCCCTACACATTTCCACATGTCCCCTGTGAAAGTGAGTATTGCCCCCATTGAGGATCACATGTGTCCAGGTGAGAGATCAGCTTCAGCCCAGGATGTTATAATAAGAGAAGGAGAAGCAAAGGTTGCTGAATACTCAGGCATATTTTCACTCTTAGGACCTGGTGAGCAGGAACCGACTGTGAGGCACACCAGTCAGGCAGCCAGAAATGATGCAAGCATGAAGACATAGCACAAAAATGGCATCAGGAATCTCAGGTTCCCACAGGTGACTTCTTTTTACATAACCAGCAAAATGTTACAGTGTTAGTCCTATTCAAGTAGAGAATCCACTTACAATGAAAATAAAAGCCATATTTCACTAGCACCAACCTCTCTCCCCCTGTTGAGTGATTTTAAGGCCAGCGACTTGTTTGTTGCAGCTGTAGGGCAAACCTGCCAACCCCATGGCCAGGCACTTGAAATCAGCAGCCACAAGCAGCTGAAATTGAATAATGCTAATTCTGGTGACTCAGTGACTTATTATGTAAATTTTATGTGGTTTAATATGTCCCTTTGGAAGTTACATGGTTTGAAAAATTGTCTGTAATCAATCCTTTATTTTTGATCATAACGTTATCCATTATTTATTCAGAGAAAATTAGTTTCTCCTCACCCTCACTAAATAAATATTGAGCAAATATTTAAAGAATATCAGTTTGAAATAATATCTAATTATACGCCTGCCCTGGGGGCCTTTACGTCTCTCTCTGACACATGATGTCACTCTTCTCCAGCCCTGTTATCCTCGGGATAGGGGCCTGTACTTCTCTAGGAAACCTTAGACCATTCAGTGACTGACATCAGTTTTGGCTCCTGACTTTACCTTCTCCCCACTTCTCCATCACATTGTTTAACACTCACCTCCCAATCACCTCACCTCCTTTGCCTATGTCAATCCCAGCCCTTGGGAGCCTCTGGGAACAGATGGCCATTCTGTGCATAGTCTTGAACTCTTTTTGATGACACAGTGACCTTGTCCCCTACACAGTTCAATCTCCATGGGCAGTGTTCAAGGCCCCCATTGTATCTCCAGTATGCCCAGTGGACAAACCAGATCTCTAGAGACACAACTACAGCCTCATTCACTGACTTTCCCCAACAGTTCCATATCTTATGCCTGTTGTCTGGTTTGTGCATTACTTTGAGCAAGAGGATTTAGGTGAAAAAGCTTCAAATTTGCATGACTATATAGCATAAAGATGAAAAATCCTACCTCTTGCAAGCTGTATGATATTGGGAAAGTTATAGGGTCTCTCTACCTCCCAGTAAAGGGAGTAATAATAGTACCTACCTCACAGTGTTGTCATAAGGATGAAAAGAGAGTGCCTGTCAGAAGATTTGACCATACACTTCACCAAAGAAGATAGATGGCAAATAAGCACGTGAAAAGATGCTCCACATCATTAGTTATTAGGAAAACACAAATTAAAACCACAATGAGATACCACTACACACCTATTAGAATTTTAAAAGTTAAGCATATACCTATTTCACTCCTGGAGAGAAGAAATATATGTCCATACAATTGCTTGTACACGAATATTCATGGAAGCTTTATGTGTAACAGCCAAACTGGAAACAGTCCATCAATGAAATATTACTCAGAAATAAAAAAGATGAACTGTTAATGCACAAACAATGAATAAATCTCAAAATAATTACACTGAATGAAAGAATAAAGACAAAAAGACTACATAGTGTGTACAATTAATTATATGTCATTATAGAGGATACAAACTGATTACGGTGACAGAGAACAGGCTGGTAGTTGCTTGGGAACAAGGGCAGGAAGGGGTGAGAGGAAGAATTACAAGGGGGCATAAACAAACCGTAGGGGGTAATGGGTGCCTTTACTTGATTGTGGGGATGGTTTCACAAGTCTATACACATACCAAAACTTACTGAATGGTACACTTTAAATAGATGTGGTTTATTTTATGTAAATTATACTTCAATAATGCATTTTTAAAAGTGAGTGCCTGTGACACACCAGGCCTTCCATAAGCATTAACTATTATAAACTTTACTGTTCTACTGAAAAATGTTTTAGATGAAATTCTTTAAAAGAGCATCTCATCCAAAGCAATATTCAATGATTGATTCTATCATCATATCATAACCCAGCTAAATTTTTTTCTTTCTGTCTAGGGATGCTCATGAAGAAACATGAATTAAGAAAAATAGTCCTTGAGGATATGAGGAGGGGGAAGGGTGAGCTGTGACAGGGTGAGAGAGAGTCATGGACATATATACACTAACAAACGTAAGGTAGATAGCTAGTGGGAAGCAGCCGCATGGCACAGGGATATCGGCTCGGTGCTTTGTGACCGCCTGGAGGGGTGGGATAGGGAGGGTGGGTGGCAGGGAGACGCAAGAGGGAAAAGATATGGGAACATATGTATATGTATAACTGATTCACTTTGTTATAAAGCAGAAACTAACACACCATTGTAAAGCAATTATACCCCAATAAAGATGTTAAAATAAATAAATAAAAATGTGTTCCTGGGAATGTAAAAAAAAAAAAGAAAAGAAAGAAAAATAGTCCAGACTTTGAGGTCAAAAAGCCTGAGCTCACTGCCTACTCTGTCATCCAGTACTTTGTACTGGCATCTGACCTTGATTTTACTCATATATAAAATAGTATAAAGCTGCATCACATGATTGCTATAAGAACCAAATAAAAAAATGTGTGTGAGTATGTTCTGCAAACCATAAGCAACACTGGCGTATCAGTCATTACAACTGCAGAGGAGAGAAGTGTTGACAGTTTTGCAGACTGGGTAACAGAAAGAAAGCAAGATTTTTTAAAACCTTGACCAAAAAAAAACCTCACACAAGAGCAAGAGCTAGACCCTCCATCTCTTCAGTTCCTTTACTCTGATATTCCCATATTCGAATTGCCTAGAACACCCTTAAAAATACAGATTTTGGGGATTCCCTTACTCCTATTGAATCAGAACCTGGAGTATAGGGATCAGGAATCTCAGTGTTAAGGAAAGCTGCCCCATTGATTCTTTTTTATTATTATTAATTTTTATTGGAGTATGGTTGCTTTACAATGTTGTGTTAGCCTCCACTGCACAACAAAATGAATCAGCCATACACATACAGATAATCCCCTCCCTTTTAGACTTCCCTCCCATTTAAGTTACCACAGTGCATTAAATAGAGTTCCCTGTGCTATGCAGTATGTTCCCATCAGTTGTCTATTTTATACATAGTATCAATAATGTATACGTGTCAATGGAATATTACTGAGCCATAAAAAGAAATGAAATTGAGTTATTTGTAGTGAGGTGGATGGACCTACAGTCTGTCATACAGAGTGAAGTCAGTCAGAAAGAGAAAAACAAATACCGTATGCTAACACATGTATATATATAGAATTTTCAAAAAAAAAGGTTCTGAAGAACCTAGGGGCAGGACAGGAATAAAGACGCAGACATAGAGAATGGGCTTGAGGACATGGGGAGAGGGAAGGGTAAGCTGGGATGAAGTGAGAGAGTGGCATGGACTTATATATACTACCAAATGTAAAATAGATAGCTAGTGAGAAGCAGCCGCATAGCACAGGGAGATCAGCTTGGTGCTTTGTGACCACCTAGAGGGGTGGAATAGGGAGGGTGGGAGGGAGGGACATGCAAGAGGGAAGAGATATGGGAACATATGTATATGTATAACTGATTCACTTTGCTATAAAGCAGCAACTAACACACCATTGTAAAGCAATTATACTCCAATAAAGATTTTTTTTAAAATGCAAAAGAAAAAAAAATTTTAAATAGCTACACAAATAAATAAAGAAAGAAAGAATGTACATGTGTCAATCCTAGTCTCCCAGTTCTTCACACCCCACCCCTTTCCGCCTTGGTATCCATACATTTGCTGTCTACATCTGTGTCTCTATTTCTGCTTTGCAAATAAGATCACCTATACCATTTTCTAGATTCCACATATATGCGTTATTATACGATATTTGCTTTTCTCTTTCTGACTTACTTCACTCTGTATGACACTCTCTAGGTCCATCCACGTCTCTACAAATGACCCAATTTCATTCCTTTTTATGGCTGTGAGCCAGCAATCCCACTACTGGACCTATACCCAGAGAAAACCATAATTTAAAAATCACATGCACCCCAATCTTCATAGCAGCACTATTTACAGTAGCCAAGTCATGGAAGCAACCTAAATGTCCATCAACAGATGAATGGATAAAGAAGATGTGGTACATATATACAGTGGAATATTACTGTTGCCCCATGATTCTGATGCAACCAGCAGCACCAGTCAATGGCTGGTCCTTTGGAAACAACTACCTTGACCTTGACACCTTTCAGTGAGAAACACCAGCCATCCTAGGCTCTATTGCTCAGGTTAAACCTGTCTTCAGTCTCCAGAAAAGGAGGCATCTCCCATACTGACTGGGAATGCAGAACGTTTTGAAACATCTGCGAGTGTTACGAGCATTTCCCCATCACCATTCTCCTCCTAGTCCTGAGCATCCATACTCAAGGGTCTCAATGGCCCTGAGATTATCCTTGGAATTATCTATCTTGGTAATGCAAATGTTTGTTACTTAACTTCTTTCCAAGCCAATCCTCTCCCTCACAAAACAAAGTCATTCAGTGTTGCCTTGGATGGTCCACCTGAGGTGTGGTGTGATGTCTATGTGGGATGAGCATTTGAAAATCAAGAAGTGAGAAGAAAGTCAGCAGGATTGATGCACATCAGCCATTTGCGCCCTTTGGGGTGGTTAAAGCAGAGAAACAAAGACTAGAGTTTCCATCTTCTGTCTCTTATCATCTAAACCTGGCTAGGACTCTGTTCTTCTAGACCTGAGGAAAGAACCTTTTCTGTTTCTTGAGAATCCACCTATAAGTTACTTCTTGGGGATTATTTCAAAATCTTCTACCAAAAGGCACCACATGAATATAATTAAATCTCTTATCATATGGCTCATGATGCTATGAATTTGGACCAAGTGTTGCAAAAATGCCTCTAGAAGTCAGGCGGGGGAATTCATTGAGGGTGAAGAGCTTGGAGAATGGAGAATGAATGCCCATCTGAATGGGGCAGCCCCCAATGGTTGCCATGTATGAATGTAGTCCCAGGTTGCCAGATAATCTGATTTTTTTCCAAAGGGAGGGCAATAGAAATAGCATCTCTTTTCTGTTGGCAAATTAAGAGAAAACTACATTTAAGTAGGATGAATAAAACACCTCTAGGTCAGTATGAACTGCAGACTACCAGTTTGTGACCTCTGATTTTTACTATTACTCAAAAGCATAATCTCTTAATAAACTGAAAAAAAACTATGCCAATACAGTAAATCCTTGTACCCACACAGTTAACCAATAACATATGCAATCCTTCCCCACCAGAATGAACATTTTAAAGGATATAAAACTCAGCTCAAATAGAAGCTGAGTCTTCACTGGAACAGTCAAATAACCATTGGTCTGTACAGTAGCTTGTTGTCAACTGCTAATCAGCAGTGGGTTGGGGTTTGGTTTTTCTGTCTCTTGCACAGGGACATAAAAGGACCATATTCTCCTCCTCACAACCTGGATCATTCATCCCGCCAGGAATAGCAGATGGTGTTCCTTACAGGGTAACCCTCTCTCACACAGGGCCCTGCATAGGAAGGGACAGGGACATGGACCAAGCCCTGAACTCAAGAGTGTATCCAATTTTCTTTGCTGGATAACATGTACACACATGATATGGTCAAAAATGGTTTCCCTCATTTTACTGAGAAATTTTCCTTGTACTCTAATGAAAGTGGGGAGATGTTTTTCACAGTTTGTGCTAATGAATGACTTTTGGGAAGTATCCAATAAACTGTCGACTGAAAAAAATTGCACAGCCTAAAAGTTGAGAATTATGTTTTATTCAGAGGACATTCTGAGCACTTCAAGCCTGGGAGACAGCATCTCAAATAACCCTGAGAGACTGCTCCCAAGAAGCAAGGTGGGGAGCCAGGATATATAGGAGTTTTTGCAACAAAGACCAGGTAGTGGAACATCAAAAGATTATTCTTAATTAAAGAAAACCATATATCTCAAGTTAATGAAATTTAGTGCTTTTCTATGTATGGGAAGATGCAAGAGTCTGGGCTCACTGAAATCATTACTTTGATATGCACCTCAGCTACCTGGGGCCAGTATCCTGCTTCTCTCCATCCTGAGTCCCCTCAGGGTGCCCCGTCGGGGTGGCTGCAGTGGCTGAGGGCTTGACAGCCGGCAGCACATTTGTCTCCATCCTGAGTTCCCTCAGAGCTCACCATCAGGGTGGCTATAATGTGATGGCTTGGTGGCTGCAGCATCCTTTGTTTACTGATATGGCAGGCAATACTTTTCATTCACAAAATGATGTATCTATTTGAAAGCTGACAGTTCATGTAGGCTCCAATTGACCTATAAAATATGAGTGATGGATATCTCCCATTGAGAGATACTGTAGGATCTTGGGTTATCTGTAACTTGGTCCTCTAAGACTTCACAGAATATAAATGGTGTTGAGTATTCTTACTTGGGACAGACGTGGAAGAGAAGAACTTTAGTGGTGGGAGTACGAGCAGAAAGCAGATGGCATACCCAGAGTTTCACTCAAAGAGCTAAACTCTTCACACAAGGACTCTTTGCATGTGCCTGGGCAGGCGTAAGGGAGCTGACAAAGGATGGCGAGGCAGCAGCAGAAAGCCATTACCACCCCTCTGTCTGAGGGTCAGGACTGTGTCACCAGATCCTGGCGGCAGCTCCCTCTTGGATGGGAGTCCCTAGCAGAGTTGTGTGTGTAGAGGGGCGGAGACACTGCCCATGTCCTTCTGATCTCCTGCCAAGTCTCCCCTCTGGCTGCCTCCACCCAGAGCCCAGAGGTCAAGGGAGCCCAGGAAAGTCAGTCCATAAAAGTCAGCCTCCAGGGGCACAGAGTGTGGGAGAAAGTGAGAGAGAAATGGAGAGTTACTACCATAGAAGGCCTGGGAAATCTTCGCTCCTGGAACATTAGAGCACAAAGGGACTTTTCATCCTCTAACCCTCACTGGTTGATGAGGAAACTGAGGCCCGGGGGACTGAAATGACTGAGTCAACATGTGTAAACCCAACAAAAGGCACACTTGAGACCACAGGCAGTTATCTTCATATCCCTTCTCATGCCTTTCCCCTTCAATATGCTGGGATTCATGAACTATGACACTCATACTAGAGTAGTGTTGGCTAAAATGGGGCTTCTACATGGTCATTTGCCCTGACTGTGCCCCTCAGACTTCAGGAATTGAACACAGATTTCTTTTCTCCTGAACCCAAACGTGCCCTCAGACTCTTTCTTATCCTGAGGCTCCAGGCAGCCCCTAATAATCAATCCATCTTGTTGCCCTGTTACTTAACAATACAAGGTGCTCTAAACCCTTAAATACAAAGCTCAGATTATTCTATGATTTGCCTCCTTGAAACATGGCTTATTCTCTGAAGATGCATCCTTGAAGACATCCAAACTGCTCACCCTGTTGACTTGGTGGAGGGCATTGACGGTTTGGAAGGAGACAGAGCACCGTAAGATGAATCCTCATGAAGGATAATGATACGAAGCCCTGATCCCTGATGGGTTTTCTCTTTCTGTCTTCTGCAGGTTGACAGAACAGAGGTGATTCGCACCTGCATCAACCCAGTGTATTCAAAACTGTTTACCGTGGACTTTTATTTTGAGGAGGTGCAGCGCCTGCGGTTTGAGGTCCACGACATCAGCAGCAACCACGATGAGCTGAAGGAGGCTGACTTCTTGGGTGGCATGGAGTGCACACTTGGCCAGGTGAGTCCATGGTGTCCTTCCTCCCTTTTTGCCTTCTGAGGGCCTTTCTCCCTCCTTTTGTCCTCTCTCCTCTCATTCAACCCTTGCTTTCTTTCTGCTGTTGATTTTATTTTCTTTAAACATGCAGCATTTCGTGATGTTCCATGCACTGCCATGTCCATTATATTCAACATTATACTTACATCTGGATGATGCTGCAAATATATTGTGTTACTTATCTTGCAAAGTTAATCATTTTTGCTTTCTGAATTCATTCATTCTGTCAGTCATTTATTTAACAACTATTTATGGAACACCTGCTTTGCTCCGGTTGAGTGTCTGCTATAGCCTTATCCTGATACATCATAACCTTCCATCTCCCAACTCAACTATGGGAACAGCCACACAGGGAGTATCCCTGAGTCATGTGTATTCCAAGCCTCTGGTGCCAAAAATAGCCCAAGAGAGGGCTAAATAGGTATTTGGTAAATGAGTAAATGCTTTACTTAATCCTCACAACAACCATGGGAAATAAACATCATTATTATATCCATTTGTCAGTGAGAAATGAAGACTTAGAGAGGTAAGTGACTTGCCTGAGGTCCTGCACTAATGAGGGCAGAGTTACAACCAGGTGAGCCTCACTCCACACCCCATCATCTTGCCTTTATTACACCTTTCCTTTTTCCCTTCCCTTACTGCTGTACCCAGAACTTGAGTAGGTGCTGAGGAGAAATCTAAATGAAGAAATAGTCCCTGTGCCCAAGACTAATTGGAGAAGGCACAGTATATGCCCCTCAGATAGAGCCATTCATGATGCCCTCTAAGCCACCATGAGACAGCATATCCTGGGCTCTGTACATAGGGTTGTGGGCCTGCAGGGAAGGGAGAGCTTTCTGCTGGGGAGAATCAGAGAAAGCATTGTGGGGCCAAACTTTGAAAAAATATGGTCCGGGGATTGAAGAGAAGGAGGAGGGAAGTCTTTCAGGCAAAAAAACAACAAAAAGCATAGAGGTCAGAGTAACCATGCAGGGCTAAGGGGCGGGAGGACCAGCCAGTCTTAATCATGGTCAGATGCTGATTTACTAGGAAACCAGTGCAGCTTAAAATTCAGAGCCCCTCACTTGTCTGGACCCTTCCAAAGCTCTGTGTCACGTTTTTATTTGTAGTTTTGTACTTTTTTAACGAAGAAGGATTCCAAATTATATAAACCTCACAAAACCTGAATTAATCCCATGCAGAGGTAAGGGTCTTGTTTAGGGATTAGTAAGAAAGAGTCTGCCTGGCAGAGAGATGGCAAGCATGCATGTTTGTTTGCTATTTTCACCCTGCCTCATGCCACTTGTCACTAAAGGAAATTCCTCCCATGTGAGCACTGACAAAATAGACAAGCCCTCAGGTACCCTTTTCCAGCAAATATAGTGATTGATTTCATAAGATTGTTTCTTGCTCCTTCAGTAAAAGCCAAAAGCCTACTGCGGAAGTAGAGCTGAGGGGAGGCAGACAGAAAACCTGGAATGTTCTTCCTCACATATTATATGATGGTTATTGTATGTCTCTCTCATGGCTTTTGGAAAGAGTCGAGAGCAGATAGTTCTAGAGTCTTGCCAGGTACAGTGTCCTATAAGTAGGCATTGAATGAATGAATGAACGAAAGAATAGTGGATTTGAGATGGAATTCAGCAATGTATAAATAAAATTAAAAGGTGACTAAAATGGCAGTTTTATAGATATAAAGGAACCATTCTAAGATTCTCCCTTAGACAATGGGCATCCCTTCTATGTATAAAAGTTATATTCTGTCCCAAGAAATAAATGTAGATCCATTAAGAGTCATGTAAATAAAATATCTTTTATCTAAAGCTTTCATAATTTTTTCTCTGTGAATGACTCTCAAACTTACATCTTTCATAAGGTTCATCTTCCCATATCCAGCCAGTCCTTGACCCTCTACTTTGTGCCAGGCAGTGTGCCAGGAGCCAACGATAGAGTGGGAGGCCAGAAGCATTGTCTTTGCCCTCAAGCAGCTCACAATCTAGTTGGGGATAAAGCTGTAAAAAAAAATAATTAAACAAACAACTAATTAAATCACAACCATTCTTAAGGAGAAATACAGAAGAGGAGAGCAAACAATGAGAGGATGGCCTCAGGTGGACAAGGGCTCAAACAAGGCTTCCAGAGGGAAGTGATATTTCCACTGTAACTGGAAGGGAGCGTGAGCATGAGCAGGGAGAGGAAACACATTCTGAGCAGATGGGAACGCTGTGTACAGAGTCTCTGAATTCAGGAAGGAATTTGGCATATGGTATCTTCATTTGGACTTCCCAAGAAGCCAACTCTGAGATAGGAAGTCAAAGAAGGTGTAGGAAGCACCACGGTGGAGTGGAGAGGTGAGGCAGGAAGAGGAGGGCAGCCTGGGAGGGTGTGTTGTCCAGCCAGCTACTGGACATGGGTAGCTGGAATGTAACTGGGCTACGACATTCTGGAGACCAGTGCAGAGCAAACACCACAGAGTGATCCCACCCTCGGGATGAGGGAACTGGAGCTTTTATACATGTGGGAGTGTATATACTCTCAACAGTCATTGAGGGCTGTTCCCAGCATGGAAATAGTAATCCCCTAGTATTTTTGGCTTATTGCATGGGTGGGAAAGACCAGAAGAAGTTTTCAAGCAAAGAAACACAAGTGCTAGTGGTCAGAAGTCAGTGCTGTGCACTCAGGTCATAGGGCCTGGGGATAAAAGCAGGTCACTGAGAGCATCTGCTATATAGACTCTGGTTGTCTCCCACCCAGTAGCCAATCTCCTCCCTCTCCTCATTCTTTCAGCTGTCAGACCCTGATCATTTTCAGACCATTTTCCACCATTCGGCCATGTAGAAAATAGCTCTATCCTTAGCTCAAAAAGTGAATCCTGAGGAATCTCCACCAGTCATATGAATCCCATCCCCCTCTGCCAGACATTGGTTTAGGGGTGGGCTTGTGATCAGTTCTAACCAATAAGACATAAGAAATTTTCTTGGAAAGGTTTCCTAGCCTTAGAAAAAGAGACACACATGAAGATTCCTGGAACCACTGCAGTTGTCTTGCAGGAGACTGTGGATGAGAGCAGCCCTTGGGGAGTTCAGAGCCAAGAGATATGGCAGGACAGTCCTGATACCCCGTACCTGGAGCCCACCTACCTGTGGACTCCTCATTAGGAGGGAGTAAGGTGTCCTGCCGTCAAAGCCCTTTGGGGTGAGGTTTCCCATTACTCAAGTATAAAGCATCAGGGTTGATATGGAGTAATGAGGAACTGAGAGATGGCCAGATGGCCTGGAGTGGAGGGAACAGAGAAACTGAGGGGTGCATTGGCATAATCGTCTTAATCTCTCAAGATGAGGAATATGTAGACGTGAGCACTGAGGGTGAATTACCAATAGTCCTCCTTAGTATATTTTGATGCTTTTGAAAGGACTTTCAAACTGATCATTTCACCTGGCTTTTTTTTTTATTTATTTTTTTGAAGTATAGTTGATTTATAATGTTGTGTTAATTTCTGCTGTACAGCAAAGTGACTCAGTTATACATATATACATTTTTTTCATATTCTTTTCCATTATAGTTTATCACAGGATATTGAATATAGTTCCCTGTGATATACAGTAGGACCTTGTTGTTTATCCATCTCACATATGCTAGTTTGCATCTGTTAATTTCAAACTCCCATTTCACTTGACTTTCCTGATGACACTGGGAGGACAGGTGTCATTATCCACATTTCATAGTAAAAAAACTGAGAAACAGAAAGATTCAGTGCCTTGACAGAGCCAAGACAGAAGTCAAGAGTTCTTGATCTTTAATTCAGAGCTCTTTCTTCTGCCATTATTTAGGAAAAGATAATGTGGGGAGGCCCCCTGTTGTGAGAAATTTTTTTGACATTGTGGCTTAGGGAGGGAAAAAGACATGAGAAGCAAGTCAGCAATGCTTCCTGAGCCACACTACTTCACCCCCAGGTGACTTGCTGGCCTTACTGGGTATCCTGCGTATACTTAGACAACCACCCTCTCATAGTATAGGCCATGTGACTGGTGCCGTTGACCTTTCCCACACTTTGGAGAGCCACTCATTGGCTTAAATCAATCAGGATGTCTTAATTTTGTGGCAACAGTGATTGATTCAAGGAAGGTATGTAACTAATTGGGTATAATGAGATGTAAACATATATTTGCTGGAGGCTTCTGGGAAAGAAAGGGTAGGGTTGTGAGGTGGAAACGGATCCTGCAAGAGAAGAATGTGGAGCTACTGGGGAAAAAGAGAGAAATTGAGTGATGTTCTTTACACTCTAGATAGAGTCTTGTCTGAAGCCAGCCTGTCCTGGGAATTTCAGCCAATAGCTTCTCTTTGGACTTCCCTGGTGGTCCAGTGGTTAAGAATCTGTCTTGCAATACAGAGGATGCCAGTTTGATCCCTGGTCAGGGAACTAAGATCCCACATGCCTTGGGGCAACTAAGCCTGTGTGCCGCAACTACTGAGCCTGCATGCCGCAACTAAGACATGACACAGCCAAAAATTAATTAATTAATTAATTTAAAAAAATAGCTTCCCTTTGCTGTTTAAACCGCTATAGGCTAATTCTTTTTTTTTTTTTTTTTTTTTTGCGTTACGTGGGCCTCTCACTGCTGTGGCCTCTCCCGTTGTGGAGCACAGGCTCCGGACGCCCAGGCTCAGTGGCCATGGCTTACGGGACCAGCCACTCCGCGGCATGTGGGATCTTCCCAGACCGGGGCACAAACCCGTGTCCCCTGCATCGGCAGGCGGACTCTCAACCACTGCGCCACCAGGGAAGCCCTAGGCTAATTCTTTTTGGTACTTGTAACGTGAAGTCTAACTGATTGAATCATACTCCATAGAACCCCTTTCCCAGACCATAGAGACTTCTTTAAATTCCAAGCTCCTGTAACCCATCTCCATTTCATTCATGCAGCTTATTCTACATTGCCTTGAGAAGTTCCTTTTTATCAGTTCATTAAAATAAATTCTCTCTATAATTAGCACCTATTTTTATATTTATCTGGTTCCCAGATTACAAGTTTCTGAAACCAGAGGCCACATTCAGCACTTCTTTGTGTCTAAGGCAACGTCATGCTTTATATATCACATGTGCTCAACTCAAATTTATTGATTAGTTAATTTTGAAAATTTCAGATCAGTATGAACTTTTATTTTGACATGATAAGTTTCATTCTTTCATTTATTCGTTTTTTCAACAAGCATTTAGCGAGTGCCCCGGGTACACCAAATACTGTGCTAGGTGCTAGAGGCACAAAGATGAAAAAGAAAGGGGCCCTGCACCAGAAGAGCTTATAATTAGCTGAGAGACACAGACCAGTAAATAAATCATCAAAATGCATATTACTAAGTGCTATAATGAGTTGTGTTCCAAGGGCTACGGTGGAAAGACTTGCCTCTGCCTGAAGTTAAGCATTGAGGAGGTCTCATAAGAAAAGTGTCTCACTCTGGACCTGAATCTCAAAGAGTGGGTAGGGATTCACAAGCAGAGAAAAGAAATGACTCTCCAAGCAAAATGACTGGTACACACCAAGGCACAGCAGCATGAGAACGTTAGAGAACTCTAAGTAACCCAGCATGGAGGGATGGGCAAGTGAGTTGGGAAAGGGATAAAAGAGACTAGGCAGGAGAGGGGGAGCTGACCATGTGCTTTTATGAGCCTTTCACTAAAGTTTGGAGAGCTTGGACTTGATGCACTGAAGGCCCTGAGGGGCTTTAACAAAGGCAGGGCCAAGACTGGATGTGTGTATTAGAAAGATCACTTGGGCATTCCTGTAAATGGTGGATGGGTGAGGACGGATGTGGAGGCAGGGAAACCAGTTAGGAGGCTGTTAAAATAATAGAAAACAGCTGAGGAGGGCAGTGGTGATGAAAGTTGAGAAGAGGAGATGCAGAGGGGAGTTTGTTCAAGAGCACAACCAGCAAGTCTTAGAGACTGGGTGTGGGATGAGAGGTCCACTGGCATCTGGCTTAGGTTACTGGAGGAGTGACTTGGCTGTCTTGAGGGTAATTGGACTGAGGTGTGGGATGGAGAGTAGGATGTAATGCTGATGCCTTAAGCTCAGGATGTCTGGGAAGAGCCCAGAGGAGATTGCCACTTGGTGGCTTGACCACGTGGATCTGAAGATGACACAGATTCGGGAGCTGACTCCCTATAGATGGTAGTTGGTAGCAGGAAAGTGATTAGATCTTTCAAAGAGGCTGTTTTATTTTTACTTTTGGAAGAAAATTCATTGAACACACCATGTATGAACAACTCATAAAGGGTTTTTAAAAAAATCGTTGAGTATGTAAAAACATTTCATTTTCTTAGGTGAAAGTGTGAACTTGATGTATTGAAATCAAAATCCTTTACTATGTGTAGAGTAACACACAGACAAATGCAGTTGTCATGAGAGCTCTGTGAAGGGGAGCAGACTTCTTCACTCCATAGTTTGACAAGTTGTGACCCTTTGGCGATGATGGAAGTTTTTCTTGTTTTTTTCAAATTTATCTCTCTACTATGATCAAGCAAAAAAAAAATCATTTTTCTTCTTCAGCATTTTCTAACTTCAGAAATGAAAGAAGATTCCTTTTCCTTGCACTGTTCAGTTGGGCAGGGGATGGTGGACTTGGGAGCTGTAGGAATGGCATGATCGGGTCCGAGGTGCTGTTTCATGATGCTACACCATGAAGCTGGGTGGACTAGGGTCATATCCCAGCTCAGCTGTGCTCAGGTGTATGTCCGGAGGCAAATTCCTGCAGCTACTTAAACCTCAGTCTCTTCATTTGAAAAATGGATATAATAATGCTGCCCTCAAGAAATAGTGTGACAGGGGAGGAGCTTCAAGATGGCGGAAGAGTAAGACGCGGAGCTCACCTTCTTCCCCACAAATACATCAGAAATACATCTACACCTGGAACAACCCCTACAGAACACCTACTGAACACTGACAGAAGACCTCAGACCTCCTAAAAGGCAAGAAACTCCCCACATACCTGGGTAGGGCAAATGAAAAAAGAATAAACATTGACAAAAGGATAGGGACGGGACCTGCACCAGTGGGAGGGAGCTGTGAAGGAAAGCTTTCCACACACTAGGAAGGGCTTTCGCGGGCAGAGACTGCGGGTGGCGGAGGCGGGGAGCTCCGGAGCCATGGAGGAGAGCAAACCAACAGGGGTGCGGAGGACAAAGCAAAGAGATTCCCACACAGAGGATCGGTGCCGACCGGCACTCACCAGCTCGACAGGCTGGTCTGCTCACCCGCCAGGGCGGGCGGGGCTGGGAGCTGAGGCTCCGGCTTTGGTCGGATCGCAGGGAGAGGACTGGTGTTGGCGGCGTGAACACAGCCTGAAGGGGTTAGTGCACCACAGCTAGCCGGGAGGGAGTCCGGGAAAATGTCTGGAGCTGCCGAAGAGACAAGAGACTTTTTCTTGCCTCTTTGTTTCCTGGTGCGCGAGGAGAGGGGATTAAGAGCGCCACTTAAAGGAGCTCCAGAGATGGGCGTGAGCCGCGGCGATCAGTGTGGACCCCAGAGATGGGCATGAGAAGCTAAGGCTGCTGCTGCCGCCACCAAGAAGCCTGTGAGCAAGCACAGGTCACTGTTCACACCTCCTCTCTTGGGAGCCTGTGCAGCCCACCACTGCCAGGGTCCCAAGATCCAGGGACAACTTCCCCAGGAGAATGAACGGCATGCCTCAGGCTGGTGCACGGTCATGCCGGCCTCTGCCACCACAGGCTCGCCCCGCATCCGTAACCCTCCCTCCGCCCCAGCCTGAGTGAGCCAGAGCCACCGAATCAGCTGCTCCTTTAACCCCGTCCTGTCTGAGCGAAGAACAGACGCCCTCCGGCGACCTATACGCAGAGTGAGTCCAAATCCAAAGCTGAACCCTGGGAGCTGTACGAAGAAAAAAGAGAAAGGGAAATTTCTCCCAGCAGCCTCCAGAGCAGCAGATTAAATCTCCACAATCAACTTGATGTACCCTGCATCTGTGGAATACATGAATAGACAACGAATCATCCCAAATTGAGGAGGTGGACTTTGAGAGCAACATTTATGATTTTTTCCCCTTTTTCTCTTTTTGTGAGTGTGTATGCATATGCTTCTGTGTGTGATTTTGTCTGTATAGCTTTGCTTTTACCATTTGTCCTAGGGTTCTGCCTCTCCATTTTTTTTTATTACTTAAAAAAATATTTTTTCTTAATAATTATCTTTTATTTTAATAACTTTATTTTATTTTACTTTATTTTATTTTATCTTCTCTCTTTCTTTCTTTATTTTCTCCCTTTTATTATGAGCCATGTGGAGGACAGGCTCTTGGTGCTCCAGCCAGGTGTCAGGATGGTGCCACTGAGGTGGGAGAGCCAAGTTCAGGACACTGGTCCACAAGAGACCTCCCAGCTCCATATAATATCAAACAGAGAAAATCTCCCAGAGATCTCCATCTCAACGCCAAGACCCAGCTCCACTAAATGACCAGGTAGCTACAGTGTAGGACACCTTATGCCAAACAACTAGCAAGACAGGAACACAACCCCATCCATTAGCACAGAGGCTGCCTAAAATCATAATAAGGCCACAGACACCTCAAAACACACCACCAGACGTGGACCTGCCCACCAGAAAGACAAGATCCAGCCTCATCCACCAGAACACTGGGAATAGTCCCCTCCACCAGGAAGCCTACACAACCCACTGAACCAACCTTAGCCATTCGGGAGAGACACCAAAAACAATGGAAACTATGAAGCTGCAGCCTGTGTAAAGGAGACCCAAAACAGGAGACGCTTAACAGTAAGTTAAGCAAAATGAGAAGACAGAGAAACACACAGCAGATGAAGGAGCAAGATAAAAACTCACCAGACCTAAAAAATGAGGAGGAAATAGGCAGTCTACTAGAAAAAGAATTCAGAATAATGATAGTAAAGATGATCCAAAAACTTGGAAATAGAATGGAGAAAATACAAGAAACGTTTAACAAGGACCTAGAAGAACTAAAGAGCAAACAAACAGTGATGAACAACACAATAAATGAAATTTAAAATTCTCTCGAAGTGATCAATAGCAGAATAACTGAAGCAGAAGAACGGAAAGTAACCTGGAAGATACAATAGTGGAAATAACTACTGCAGAGCAGAATAAAGAAAAAAGAATGTAAAGAATTGAGGACAGTCTCAGAGACCCCTGGGACAACATTAAACACACCAACATTCGAATTATAGGGGTCCCAGAAGAAGAAGAGAAAAACAAAGGGACTGAGAATATTTGAAAAGATTGTAGTTGAAAACTTCCCTAATATGGGAAAGGAAATGGTAAATCAAGTCCAGGAAGCATAGAGAGTCCCATACAGGATAAATCCAAGGAGAAACACATGGAGACACATATTAATCAACCTATAAAAAGTTAAATACAAAGAACAAATATTAAAAGCAGCAAGGGAAAAACAACAAGTAACACATAAGGGAATCCCCATAAGGTTAACAGCTGATCTTTCAGCAGAAACTCTGCAAGCAGAAGAGAGTGGCAGGACATATTTAAAGTGATGAAGGATAAAAACCTACAACCAAGATTACTCTACCCAGCAAGGATCTCATTCAGATTTCACAGAGAAATTAAAAGCTTTAGAGACAAGCAAAAGCTAAGAGAATTCAGCACCATCAAACCAGCTTTGCAACAAATTCTAAAGGAACTTCTCTAGGCAGGAAACAAAAGAGAAGGAAAAGACCTACAATAATAAACCCCAAACAATTAAGAAAATGGTAATAGGAACATACATATCGATAATTACCTTAAATATAAATGGATTAAATGCTCCAAGCAAAAGACATAGACTGGCTGAATGGGTACAAAAACAAGACCCATATATATGCTGTCTACAAGAGACCCACTTCAGACCTAGCAACACATACAGACTGAAAGTGAGGGGATAGAAAAAGATATTCCATGCAAATGGAAATCAAAAGAAAACTGGAGTAGCAATTCTCATATCAGACAAAATAGACATTAGAACAAAGACTATTACAAGAGACAAAGAAGGACACTACATAATGATCAAGGGATCAATCCAAGAAGAAGATATAACAATTGTAAATATTTATGCACCCAACAGCGGAGCACCTCAATACATAAGGGAAATACTAACAGCCATAAAAGGGGAAATCGACAGTAACACAATCACAGTAGGTGACTAAACACCCCACTTTCACCAATGGACAGATGATCCAAAATGAAAATAAATAAGGAAACACAAGCTTTAAATGATACATTAAACTAGATGGACTTAATTGCTATGTATAGAACATTCCACCTGAAAACAACAGAATACACATTCTTCTCAAGTGCTCATGGAACATTCTCCAGGATAGATCATATCTCGGGTCACAAATCAAGCCTTGGTAAATTTAAGAAAATTGAAATTGTATCAAGTATCTTTTCTGACCACAACTCTATGAGACTACATATCAATTACAGGAAAAAATCTCTAGGAAATACAAACACATTGAGGCTAAACAACACAGTACTTAATAACCAAGAGATGACTGAAGAAATCAAAGAGGAAGTCAAAAAATACCTAGAAACAAATGACAATGAAAACACAATGACCCAAAACCTATGGGATGCAGCAAAAGCAGTTCTAAGAGGAAAGTTTATAGCAGTACAATCCTACCTCAAGAAACAAGAGGGGCTTCCCTGGTGGTGCAGTGGTTAAGAATCTGCCTGCCAATGCAAGGGACCCGGTTCTGGCCCTGGTCCAGGAAGATCCCACATGCCGCGGAGCGGCTAGGCCCATGAGCCGCAACTACTGAGCCTGCGCATCTAGAGCCTGTTATCCACAACGGGAGAGGCTGTGATAGTGAGAGGCCCGTGCACTGCAATGAAGACTGGACTCCCATTCGCACAACTGGAGAAAGCCCTCACACAGAATCAAAGACCCAACACAGCCAAAAATAAATGTATTAAAAAAAAAAGAAGCAAGAAACATCTCAAATAAACAACCTAATCTTACACCTAGAGCAACTAGAGAAAGAAGAACAAAGAAAAACCCAAAGTTAGCAGAAGGAAAGAAATCATAAAGATCAGATCAGAAATAAATGGAAAAGAAATGAAGGAAACAATAGCAAAGATCAATAAAACTTAAAGCTGGTTCTTGAGAAGATAAACAAAATTGATAAACCATTAGCCAGACTTATCAAGAAATAAAAGTAGAAGACTCAAATAAATAGAATTAGAAATGAAAAAGGAAAAGTAACAAGTGATACTGCAGATATACAAAGGATCATGAGAGATTACTACAAGCAATTCTATGCCAATAAAATGGACAACCTGGAAGAAATGGACAAAACCTTAGAAATGCACAACCTTCCGAGACAGATCCAGGAAGAAACAGAAAAAGTAAACAGACCAATCACAAGCACTGAAATTGGAACTGTGATTAAAAATCTTCCAACAAACAAAAGCCCAGGATCAGAGGACTTCACAGGCGAATTCTATCAAACATTTAGAGAAGAGCTAACACCTGTCTTTTCTCAAACTCTTCCAAAACAGAGCAGAGGGAGGAACACTCCCTAACTCATTCTACAGGGCCACCATCACTCAGACAAAGATGTCACAAAGAAAGAAAACTACAGGCCAATATCACTCATGAACATAGATGCAAAAACCCTCAACAAAACAGTAGCAAACAGAATGCAACAGCACATTAAAAGGATCATACACTATAATCAAGTGGGGTTTATCCCAGGAATGCAAGGATTCTTCAGCATACGCAAATCAATCAACATGATACACCATATTAACAAATTGAAGGAGAAAAACCATATGATCATCTCAGTAGATGCAGAGAAAGCTTTTGACAAAATTCAACTCCCACTTATGATAAAAACCCTCCAGAACGTAGGCATAGGTGGAACTTTCCTCAACATAATAAAGGCCATATATGACAAACCCACAGCCAACATCATCCTCAATGGTGCAAAACTGAAAGCATTTTCACTAAGATCAGGAACAATACACGATTGCCCATTCTAACCACTATTGTTCAACATAGTTTTGCAAGTTTTGGCCATAGCAATCAGAGAAGAAAAAGAAAGAAAAGGAATCTTTTCTCTGTTTGCAGATGACTGTTTGCAGATGACATGATACTATACATAGAGAATCCTGAACATGCTACCAGAAAACTACTAGAGCTAATCAATGAATTTGATACAGCACCAGGATAGAAAATTAATGCACAGAAATCTCTTGCATTGCTATACACTAATGATGTAAAATCTGAAAGTCAAATTAAGAAAACACTCCCATTTACCATTGCAACTAAAAGAATAAAATACCTAGGAATAAAGCTACCTAAAGAGACAAAGGACCTGTATGCAGAAAATTATAAGACACTGATGAAAGAAATTAAAGATGATACAAATAGATGGAGAGATATACCATGTTCTGGATTCGAAGAATAAACATTGTAAAAATGACTCTGCTACCCAAAGGAATCTACAGAATCAATGCAATCCCTATCAAACTACCAGTGGCAGTTTTCACAGAACTAGAAAAAAATTTTCACAATTTGTATGGAAACACAAAAGATCCCGAATAGCCAAAGCAATCTTGAGGATGAAAAACGGAGCTGGAGGAATCAGGCTCTCTGACTTCAGACTATACTACAAAGCTACAGTAATCAAGACAGTGTGGTACTAGCACAAACACAGAAATATAGATCAATGGAACAGGATAGAAAGCCCAGAGATAAACCCATGCACATATGGTCACCTTATCTTTGATAAAGGAGGCAAGAATATACAGTGGAGAAAAGACAGCCTCCTCAATAAGTGGTGCTGAGAAAACTGGAAAGCTACATGTAGAAGAATGAATTTAGGTCACTCCCTAAGACCATACATGAAAGTAAACTCAAAATGGATTAACGACCTAAATGTAAGGCCAGACACCATCAAACTGTTAGAGGAAAACCTAGGCAGAGCACTCTATGACATAAATCACAGCAAGATCCTTTTTGACCCACCTCGTAGAGAAACTGAAATAAAAACAAAAATAAACAAATGGGACCTAATGAAACTTTGAAGCTTTTGCACAGCAAAGGAAACCATAAACAAGACCAAAAGACAACCCTCAGAATGGGAGAAAATATTTGCAAATGAAGCAACTGACAAAGGATTCATCTCCAAATCATACAAGCCACACATGCAGCTCAATATCATAAAAACAAACAACCCAATCCAAAAATGGGCAGAACAACTAAATAGACATTCCTCCAAAGAAGGTATACAGATTGCCAACAAACACATGAAAGAATGCTCAACATCATTAATCATTAGAGAATGCAAATCAAAACTACAATGAGATATCATCTCACACTGGTCAGAATGGCCCTCATCAAAAAATCTACAAACAATAAATGCTGGAGTAGGTGTGGAGAAAAGGCAACCCTCTTGCACTGTTGGTGGGAATGTAAGTTGATACAGCCACTATGGAGAACAGTATGGATGTTCCTTAAAAAACTAAAAATAGAACTACCATATGATCCAGCAATCCCACTATTTGGCATATACCCTGAGAAAACCATAATTCAAAAAGATTCATGTACCAAAATGTTCACTGCAGCTCTATTTACCATAGCCAGGACATGGAAGCCACCTAAGTGTCCATCAACAGATGAATAGATAAAGAAGATGTGGCACATATATTCAGTGGAATATTAGCCATAAAAAGGAACAAAATTGAGTTATTTGTAGTGAGGTGGATGGACCTGGAGACTGTCATACAGAGTGAAGTAAGTCAGAAAGTGAAAATCAAATACCGTATGCTAACGCAAATATATGGAATCTAAAAAAAAAGAAAAAGAAAAAAAATTGGTCAGAAGAACCCAGGGGCAAGACGGGAATAAAGATGCAGACCTACTAGGGAATGGGCTTGAGGATACTGGGAGGGGGAGGGGTAAGCTGTGACAAAGTGAGAGAGTGGTATGGACATATATACACTACTAAATGTAAAATAGAAAGCTAGTGGGAAGCAGCCGCATAGCACAGGGAGATTAGCTTGGTACTTTTTGGCCAACTAGAGGGGTAGAATAGGGACGGTGGGAGGGAGGGAGATGCAAGAGGGAAGAGATATGGCGACATGTGTATAACTGATTCACTTTGTTATAAAGCATAAACTAACACACCATTGTAAAGCAATTATACTCCAATAAAGTTGTTTGTTAAAAAAAAAAAGAAAGAAATAGTGTGACGATCAAGTGAGAAAATACTTACAAGGTGCTTAGCAGGTCCCTGGCACAGAAAGAGCACTCAGGGTCTAGAACCTGTTATTAAGGAGATACCACTACAGACACCTGTAGGGACCAACATTGTTTCAGAAGTGAATGTGGAAGGAAAATGGGTGAAAACCTTATGATAGAACCCATGTCCCGGGCAATTAGTATAACTGAACTTATAATTTTGCCTTAGGTTTGTTGCATGCTTAAACAGTCAAAGATTCAGTTTGTGTATAATATTTACTCTTATGGGGCAATTTTTAGTAAAAATAGTTTCAAGTAAGATGTCTGAAATAATTTGGGACAGATGTTCCGATTCTTATCTTCCACAACTGAAGCCCAAAGGGAAATATAAAATGACTTCCCAAAACCCATCCAGAAAGTCACACATTCAGAGCCTCTCTCCTCAAGGCTGTCTACAGGTACTTGCTCTACCTGTCTGAGTTTGTCACAGTCTCATTCTGCCATGTGAACCAGCAGGACTCATGGGCTTTTGCAAGGGAAAATAGCAGCCCTCAGCATGCTAGAAACTGGCATTGCCCATGACGTTGGGTACCAGCACAGCAAGTGACTTACCACTGAGCGGTGATGCCAGATGAAGGTTCACATCCTCCAAGAGCACTCAAGGCAAAACTGTGCGTTCTCAGCAGATGGATGAGGGGGGCGAATCACAGAGATGCAGGGTGCTCGGAAAGCTGTGTAAGCCTTTTCGGTGACTGTGGAGACCATCCTTGGGTTTCTGTTGGCTGAAAGAAGGCCAGGAACTAAACCCCATTCCTGCTGCACCCAACAGAGGGTATGCCAGGGAGAAATGCGACCCCTTACTATCTCGAACAGCAAGCAGACCTTCTTTAATGTGATGCCTTCATTTTCTGTCACTGCTTATTAACTCATTCATTCATCCCCATATTTTTCTACTCCATCATGCACCAATCCAGTGGACAGTGAGTCCGAAATAATAAAAATAATAAATATAGCAGCTACTTTTCTCTAGGCACTTTTATTTACCAGCCACTGGGCTGGGCACTCACTAGACCTCAACTCATTTAATCAGCACAGCATCCCTGGAGGCTAAGCACTACCATTATCTCTACTTCCTTTTGAGAATACTGAGACTGAATAAGGCTAGGTAGCTTCCTCAAGGTCACATAGCTGGTGAGGGGTTGAGCTGGATCTTGAGTACAGAGCTCTTTGGCTCCTAAGCCTCTCATGCTCTTTTCCTTTTGCTCTAATAGTTTATCACTAACTAGTGTAAATTATGATGTAGCAGCTATTAATGCAAATCTGGGTTGGAGTTTACCTTGCTAGTTTGTGTTTTTTTAAATTTGTCTTGTACAAAGCTGATAGAGGCAACATAGGAATTCTCTTGGGGAAAAAATAGCTTTGGTTATCTCTCCTCAAGGTTTGCACACTGAATTCACTTTAAATATAACACAGCTTCTTAAATAGTGTGTTAACCTCCCAAAACAAGAACCTTACAAATTCACCATCCAGAAGGTGTTCCCTCCTGGTCTTTTCACCCTAAACCATGCTGCATAAACCCATTATCCAAATTCATGGTTGCCCTGGGTTTCATCATTGCTTTTCTTGCAGGCATTTTCTCTCCTCCGTGGCTTGGAGGACTGTTACACTGTGTGAAGTCCTCTCCTCTCTGTCATGTGGCTGCTCTTCAGTGTATTTCTTCCCCCAAAGGTCAGAAGATACCTGTTATAACCAAGAACTCCTGCTTCCTGTCATCATAAGTGATCAGGGAAATCTTTAACACCTCAAAGGATTTCAAGGCTCTCTGGGGGGCTCTGACTCTCATTCATGAGAGAAGAATCATGTGCCATCTTCCCACAGAGCAGATGTTCTCAAACTTGAACTTAACAAAGCCAGGTGGAGGCTTATTAAAACATGTAGTACAGACCCCACCCCCAGAGTTTCTGATTCAGAAGATTTAGTAAGAACACAGATAATTTGCCTCTCTGAGTTCCCAGGTGATGGAGATGCTGCTGGCCACACTTTGAGAACCACTGTCAGACCACTGTCACAGAGTCTTGGGGGAGGAATGCCAATGAATCTTGGACAGTGTATCACTAGTTTTAATAACAAAAGAACAAATGTTTGGGGTAATTATCTAGAGAAACTAAGGAGGACAACAAAAACATCTGGAGAGCAGGAAAAAAAAATTGCCTCATAAAGTTTACAGTCCCACAAAGGACCATGCACATGGCTTTGAGTTTATATTCTTGGTGAGCATCTTGACTTCCAAAGTTTGTTTCTCCTATCCACTCAATATAGTTGAATGGACCTATTACCTAGACTGTTGGTTCTTCTCCTGACACAGGTGAATGTTAGCATTAGATAAGCCACAGTGAGCCCTGAAAGGATGGCTGACCACAAGCTTTCAGTGACCTACGTGCATTTGGTCTCAGGCTGGGATGGACCCAATCAGTGGGGACTGGGGCTTTGATGGTGCAAAGGGTGCTATCCAAACTCAATATAAAGCCCACAGTGAGATTCCCAAGGTTGGTTTTTTGTTGCATAACATCAGTATCCTCATGGCATAAAATTGATGGCCCAGGGGAGTCAAATTTACACATTACAGCAGGCAACTCATTTTCCTTCTGCTGCTCACATGAAAAGCTTTCCCTAACTTTGCAGAATTACTGCAGGCAGAAGCCACATTAGTAATGAATGATGTCATCAATAAATGTCATTATCTCAGCTGCCATGGACAGGCTGAGAAATCCTGGGAAGCAGTGCTGTTTCCATGTTGACTGTTCTGCTCATAGGCAGGTGGGATTCACACAGGGCAATTGTGGGTGAGCACACCTCAACTCTCCAAGGAGAAGAAAATTAGTTATTGCCTTTTTCTTTGCTATCTTTGTCCAGCAAATAATCTTCTTGCATTTGGGTACTAGGAAAACCCCTCTACTTCCTCTAGAGTCTCCTTTTGTACCTTTAAATCTCCTCTATGGTGTCCTAGACTGGCATCAAGAGCCCTGGGGCCTGGATCAGCCACCAAGTCCCTGTGGGATCTTGGTGATGTAGTGACCTCATCTGTAGAGGGAAGGTTTTGTATTGATTAACCTCCAAGTTCCTTCCAATTCTAATAGTTAATGATTCTCACTCATCTCTTTCCTTCCCCTTTTCTCTGAAAGTAAAGCATCCCTCCCTGCATCCTCATCCCTTTGCAGGATGTTCTCTGCCCACCTCCCCTCAACTCCCCCACCCCACCCCTTCTCTTCTCATCCAGGACTGAGCCTGCCAGTCATAGATGTCATTCAGCCACAGATTGTACCTCCCGACTGAGGTGCCCCCTGGGAAAGCAGCTCCTCGTGTCTACTTAATTTCAAAGATAGTTTTCAAACGATCTATTTAGTGGCAATTAAAATGGGCCTGTGTTTACAGGCCCTGTTCCACATACATTCACAGGAATATGGTACCTCTCCTAGCTCCATATGTGTACAAGGGAGGAGGGCAAGTGACCTGAAACTGGGTGAGAATTTGCAAGGACTGACATGTTACTACTGAAAAGCAGCTCTAGGTGTTTGACCTGGTCAACTCTTTAAGGCAGGCTGGTGCAGGCACTCAGCCTTCAGCCTACCTGGCCAGGGCACCCTGGACCTGTCTACCCATATGGAGAGACATGTTTTTCTATATTTTGCCAGCTGGGTTTGAAGGCAGCTACTGGTACCTCTACCAGATCTACCACTTTTGCTTGTTGTCAGCCAGCCTTCATTCCAATCACTCTTCCACCCAACAAAGAACTACTCGCTGTAAAAACCCACTCTAATCCTGTCTTCTTGGGGTTAACACAGGCTCTCTCCACCATCTGGTCCTGGCCTATTCCCAGCCTCATCTGGTTATACCTTCTCAATTATCAGCATTCTGAGTGCCTTAAACAAAAATGTCCTAGGCTTGTCTCAGCCCTTAAGCATGAGACACTACAACACTGTGAACCAAATCCTCAATATGTCAAATGACCAATTTGCTGAAGTCAAATGATCAGAAAGTCAATTCACCAAATAATATAGTAGCCCCAAATTAATTCTCTACCAAATATTTTTATTTACCAAAAATATTTTTTAAACATATTTATGTTTTACTGCCATTATTTTAAAACCTGAGAAGATTACTGCATTTTTTTAGCTTGGCAACTTATGAAATTTAGTTACCAATTACCATACAATTTTCTGAACATCACATGTAGCCATCAGAAACTAACCTCTTCTTGGTCTTCTCTCTCAAAGGTGGGGAAAAAATATTACTAACGCTTCAAGTACTCATTTCTTAGTAGACCAAAGGACTAGGAGGAAATATTTTTAAATGACAAGAATGAAGACATGTAGAGTGTGGGGTTATGGGTGATTTTTCGTGTCGCCTCCATGTTTTTCTATATTTTCTAAAAGGAATATATATCACCTCTATAATCAGGAAAAAGTTACTATGAATGTTAGTTTTACATTTTAACATCATAATTTTTTAAAAAAATCAGGCCTGTATCCTGACTTAGAAGAACTCATATTCACATAGAAGTATATGATACCTAGTATTGTACAGATCTTAAACTTTTGAAGAACTTTAAAACATGTAAAGATGTCTAATTTGGGGAATTAGTGAAAAATGATTTTGAGTGAGGTATCTGCTGTGGCTGTGCTTTCTTTATATATATATCTATATATAGATATGTAGATATATACAGATATATATTTTTTATTGAAGTATAGTTGGTTTACAATGTTGTGTTAACTTCAGGTATATAGCACGATTCAGTGTATACACACACACACACACATATATATATAATCTTTTTCAGATTCTTTTCCCTTATAAGTTATTATAAAATATTGAGTATAGTGCCCTGTGCTATGCATAGGTCCTTGTTGGTTATCTATTTTATATATAGTAGTGTGTATATGTTAATCCCAATCTCCTAATTTATCCTTCCCTCACCCCTTTCCCCTATGGTAACCATACGTTTGTTTTCTATGTCTGAGGGTCTATTTCTGTTTTTATATATATATATATTTTGTTTGTTTGTTTGTTTATTTTTGGCTGTGTTGGGTCTTCATTGCTGCCCGCGGGCTTTCTCTAGTTACAGTGAGCGGGAGCTACTCTTTGTTGTGGTGCATGGGCTTCTCATCGTGGTGGCTTCTCTTCTTGTGGAGCACAGGCTCTAGGTGCGCAGGCTTCACTAGTTGTGGCTCGCGGGCTCTAGAGTGCAGGCTCAATAGTTGTGGCACACGAGCTTAGTTGCTTCACGGCATGTGGGATCTTCCCAGACCAGGGCTCGAACCTGTGTCCCCTGCATTGGCAGGTGGATTCTTAACCACTGCACCACCAGGGAAGCCCTCTATTTCTGTTTTGCAAATAAGTTCATTTGTACCTTTTTTTATTTAGATTCCACATATAAGCAATATCATATGATATTTGTCTTTCTCTGGTTTACTTCACTTAGTATGATAATCTTTAGGTCCATCCATGTTGCTGCAAATGGCATTATTTCATTCTTTCTTACAGCTGAGTAGTATTCCATTTGTATATATGTACCACATCTTCTTTATCCATCCATCTCTCAATGGACATTTAGGTTGCTTCCATGTCTTGGCTATTGTAAATAGTGCTGCTATGAACATTTAGGTGCATGTATCTTTTCAAATTAGAGTTTTCTCCAGATATATACCCAGGAGTGTGATTGCAGAATCATATGGTAATTCTATTTTTAGGGGACCTCCATACAGTTCTCCATAGTGACTGCACCAATTTACATTCCCACCAACAGTGTAAGAGGGTTCCTTTTTCTCCACACCCTCTCCAGCATTTATTATTTGTGAACTTTTTGATGATGAGGCTGTGCTTTCTGTTAGGTTTTTGAGAAAGAACTTTGCAGATGCTGCAGGTAAAGCCTTGATTCCCACCTCACTGCCCACAGGGAGGAAGTTTTCCTTGGGTAATCTGATTCTGATCCTTTGTTATACTGATTTGATTACAGAAGATACCCTGGAGAGCTTGGAGCACTAATAACGAATAAGTTAAGGAAACTTCACTGGAACTGCAAAGAGGTTCTGACATTCCTCCAAAGTCCAGAATCTCCAGTTCAAGCCTAATTTGAGAAAGAGAATATTTTTATTTTGAATTAAACTAATGAAGTTTAAAAGGAGAAAAAACAATAACTGCTTGGGTTACAAAATCATTCCCAAAAGTCTTGGTTTCAGATTCAAGGGCAAAATGAGGCCGAGTGTGAATTCATTAACTTTGTTTTGGATGGAAGGTGAGCCTTTGAGGCTCCTCTGTCCACCTGGGCAGATCGGGCAAGGCCCAGAGTGAGCTGATTATAGTGCTTACCCACTCTTCCCTGGTGTCTGCCCACCAGGGGGCTGAGGTCAGCACACACTCCCAATGCAGTTATCAGCAACAAAGGAATGGAAATCCTCCAGACCTCTCTCCCCACAATGAGACTCGAACCAGGAAAACTAATATTACAGTGAACTTGCAGACAGGGTTCCAGTGGAATATGAAACGCTTGAAATGGGGAGAAAGACAAAAGTCCAGCTGAGTTCAGCCAGCACAGTGCAGGAGTCAGCTTTCGGTGCTCCCGGCCTCTGCTTAAATACTTCCAAGGAGGGGGAATTCATCTTTGCATGTGAGGTACCCTCATAAAGATACCATAACCTAGACTCCATTTGCCCCAGTTCACACGTGTTGTCATGGTTTAATTATTAACACTGTTCCCTTTCATTTTCAAGTGTCCCAATTAGGACAATATATTTTACAGTCCCTTCATGATAATAAATCATTTTCATAGCTGACATTTACCAAGTGCTGATCATATGCCAGACATTTGTGAGCTTGGTGCTATCAATATCATCATCACAATTATCATCATCATCAACACCAGACCAAGATCCACACCTCCTAAGTGGCAGAGCCAAGATGCAACAACAGGCATTTGGATTCAGAGTCAGAGCACTAAGCTCTTCCTCCCTCACCCCCAGGCTGCACTATCTCTGGGATTCTGTTTCATATACCTAATAAGAAAAAGATCCATATCCCTTTACAAATCTCCCCCTACTGACTTTCTTATAAGTGCTCAGTTGAAGGGAGGAGACTGATATTTGGGGACCTTGTTGTATCCCAGGTACTGAGTTACCTGAGGCCAGTATCACCCCCACTTCTACAACCCTTTGCAGATTGGAAAAATTGGAGAGTAATTCTCCCTAAGTGCTATCACTGTAAACTGCTCAACAAGGTCAAGAAGGAAGTGACCTTTTCCACACGTTGATAAATTGACTCCTGTATCTTTCTCCCAGCTCAGGAAGACCTGTGACAGCCATCTGCAAATAGACACCTCATTTGTGAGTGTTTATCTGCAATACTCCTGGACCACAGAGTCTGAACAGCTTACAGTATTCAGGCCTCACCCTTCCATGGGCACGGACCTATTGCTTATGTACCAGTTAAGGATAACAATCAGATAAAAATAACTGACATGTACTCATTCATTTATTCATTCATTCAGTGAATAAACACATCAATGCCAACAATGATAATAAAAAGCTAATATACATTTATTCACTCATTCAAATAAATATGTATGTACTCATTCATTTATTGAGCACTTACTGTAAGCCAGACACTCTTCTAGACCCTGGGGCGTCAGCTGTGAAAAAAGGGGACAAAGCCCTGTTATCATGGAGCTTACCTGTTCCTACATAAAATAATGACAGTGATAGTCCTGTGAAGGAAAATCCCAATGGGGTAAGGGATAGAGAGTGATGGGAAGGGGGTAGGTGCTCATTTAGATAGGAATGTCTGGGAGGCCCTTTATGAGCAGAGACCAGAAAAAAGTGTGGGCATGAGCCATGCAGAGAAATCCAGGAAAGCAGTCTAGGCAGAGGGCAGAGTGACTGCTCTTATATACTGCCAGACCTTATGCTGAAAACTGCACCAAACATCTCATTTCATTCTCACAGAACCCCTGAGGGGAAAGTACCATATTTCCACATTTCCTGCTAAGCACCTGAACCTTGAAGTGACTTGCTTAAGTGCAAGCCATTTTCAAGTCGGGGAGTTAAACCCAGGCCTCCCGACTCCCAGATGATGTCCCCACTGCAGCTCCTGGGCACTTCTGTGCCTTGGCCTGTGGGTAACAAGCACCAGCACTTTCAACACAAGATTTAGAGGACAACTAGGAAATGACCTCTATAAAGCCTGCCTCACCCATCCTATTCTGCATGTGGTTCTGACATTTTGTAACATTATTTTTGATTACAGAAGAGACCTGAGAGGGCTTGGAGTGCTAGTAATCAATAAGTTAAGAACCCTCATGGGCCCATGAGGATGAGAAGTTTAAATCTCTGTGTCCCAGAGTTCACTAATCAAGCCACAGGCAAGCAGGGATCCTTGATCTGGGCCCAGGCCTGGAGTAAGTGGGATAGGAAGGAGCACACCACAATCGGGTGAGTGGGTTCTAAGACAGTACAGGTGCAGAACAAGACAACAGCCCCAGTGGAAATGGGACCACTCAGCGGATATTGGGCTCTGACAACTGCTGGAGGTCTTTGACCCCCAGACCCTCCCTCTGCTCTGCTGGAGGACCATGAGGCCCACATCCCAACATTGACAGATAGCTTTTAAATATTCTGGTGCATGTTATTCTAGATTTTTTTTTTATGTATGCATATACATACAGTTCTTTTTTAAAAAACAACCATCTGGTGACTTATACATGCTTTTTGTAACTTGCTTTTTTCACATAAAAAATATATCTTCCCATGTTAATGCAACCCTCTCCAACATGTATTTGTAGACTTTTTAATGATTGCCATTCTGACTGGTGTGAGTGATACCTCATTGTAGTTTTGATTTGCATATCTCTAGTAATTAGCGATGTTGAGCATCTTTTCATGTACCTGTTAGCCATCTATATGTCTTCTTTGGAGAAATATCTATTTGTTTAGATCTTCTGCCCATTTATTCTATTGGGTTGTTTAGAGTTTTGTTTTGTTTTTTGATATTGAGCAGTATGAGCTGTTTGTATATTTTGGAAATTAATCCCTTGTTGCTTGCATCATTTGTAAATATTCTCTTCCATTCCATAGGTTGTCTTTTTGTTTTGTTTATGGTTTCTTTTTATTTTTAAACTTCTTTATATTGGAGCATAATTGCTTTACAATGGTGTGTTAGTTTCTGCTTTATAACAAGGTGAATCAGCTATACGTATACATATATCCCCATATCCCCTCCCTCTTGCATCTCCCTCCCGTCCTACCTATCCCACCCCTCTAGGTGGTCACAAAGCACCAAGCTGATCTCCCTGTGCTATGCAGCTGCTTCCCACTAGCTATCTATTTTACATTTGGTAGTGTATATATGTCCATGTCACTCTCTCACTTCATCCCAGCTTACCCTTTCCCCTCCCCGTGTCCTCAAGTCCATTCTCTACATCTGCGTCTTTATTCCTGTCCTGCCCCTAGGTTCTTCAGAACCTTTTTTTTTCTTTTTTTAAGATTCCATATATATGTGTTAGCATACAGTATTTCTTTTTCTGACTTACTTCACTTGTTTATGGTTTATTTTGCTGTGCAAAAGTTTTAAAGTTTAATTAGGTCCCATTTGTTTATTTTTACTTTTGTTTCCATTACTCTGGGAGATGGATTCAAAAAGTATTGCTGCGAGCTATGTCAACAAGTGTCCTGCCTATGTTTTCCTCCAGGAGTTGTGTTGTATCCTGTCTTACATTTAGATCTTTAGTCCACTTTGAGCTTATTTTTGTATATGGTGTTAGAGAATGTCCTAATTTCATTCTTTTACACGAAGCTGTCCAGTTTTTCCAGCACCACTTATTGAAGAAACTATCTTTTCTCCACTGTATATTTTCACCTCCCTTATTGTAGATTAATTGACCATAAGTGCATGGGTTTACCTCTGGGATTTCTATCCTGTTCTATTGATCTATGTGTCTGTTTCCATGCCAGTACCATAGTGTTTTGATTACTGTAACTTTGTAGTATAGTCTGAAGTCAAGGAGAGTGATTTCTCAAGCTCCATTCTTTTTTCTCAAGATTGTTTTGGCTATTCAGTGTTTTTTGTGTTTCCATAAATATTTAAATTTTTTTCCAGTTCTGGGAAAAAATGTGATTGGTAATTTGATAGGAAATGCATGAAATACATTGAATGTAGATTACCTTGGGTAGTATAGTCATTTTAACAATATTGATTCTTCCAATCCAAGAACATGGTATATCTTTCCAACTGTGTCATGTTCAATTTCTTTCATCAGTGTCTTATAATTTCCAGAGTACAGGTCTTTTGCCCCCTTAGACAAGTTTATTCCTAGATATTTTCTTCTTTTTATGCAATGGTAAATGGGATTGTTTCCTTAATTTCTCTTCAGAGGCTGCAGGTAGTGAGAAGACATTGCTGTGGTTCTCAGCCGGGGAAGGTTGCCTCACTCTCAGACCACTCCTTTCTTTCCTTCATATATTTCCTCCTCAGCTCCTGCCCTTCCATTTACCATCCACATGTTGGAGACTCCCAGCTCAGGCCTCTCTTCCATGCCCCAGATTCATGTATCCAACAGTATCTAGATACTGACTCCACTCGGATGACCACAGGCACCTCAGACTCAACAACCCCACATCAAACTCACCATGTCTTCTTGCTCTCCCTGCCCACAGCCTCCATCTGCCCCATTCAGAGAATGACAGCTCTGTCCTCCCAGATGCAGAGACCCAAAACCGAGGAGCCTTCCCTTGCACCACTCACTCACTCCCTCTGCTCCACAGCCCACCCATCAGCCTTTCCCAAAGCCCCATCAACTCAGTGTCTTAAATATCTTTACTCTCTACCTCTCTTTCCACTCCACTGCCAGAACCCCAGTCCAAGCCAATCAATGACTATAATCATCTCTCTTTGGGAATTGATTAGATAGGAGAGAAGAGAAGAGGAAGGAGCATTTCATAAGCATCTCTGTGGGCCTGATGCTGGGATTTTGTTCCTACTCATTATGCACATGATAAACCAGTGGGGTGGATAGTATCATCACCATTTCAGAGAAGACAAAACTGAGGCTTGGAGAGGTTACCCTGCCTGGTCCTACACCATGCTCAGCATTTGGACCCTCATGTGTGACCTTTTTCTTTTTATTAATTTATTTATTTTAATTTTTTAATTGAAACATAGTTGATTAAGACTGTTGTATTAGCTTCAGTTATACAGCAAAGTGATTCATTATGTATCTATTCTTTTTCAGATTATTTTCCCTTATAGATTATTGCAAGATATTGAATATAGTTCCCTGTGCTATACAGTAGGACCTTGTTGGTTAACTATTTTATATATAGTAGTGTGTATATGTTAATCTCAAACTCCTAATTTATCCCTCCCCTCCCTTTCCCCTTCGGTAACCATAAGTTTTTTAAAAAATTTATTTGGCTGTGTCAGGTCTTAGTTGTGGCACACGGGATCTTTATTGCGGCATGTGGGATCTTTCATTGAGGCGAGCGGGCTCTTCGTTGCAGTGCGTGGGCTTCTCTCTAGTTGTGGCATGCAGGTTCCAGAGCACATGGGCTTAGTTGCCCTGTGGCACGTGGGATCTTAGTTCCCAAACCAGGGGTCAAATCTGCATCCCCTACATTGGAAGGCAGATTCTTAACCACTGGACCACCAGGGAAGTCTCCCATAAGTTTGTTTTTTATGTCTGTAAGTCTATTTCTGTTTTGTAAATAAGTTCATTTGTATCATTTTTTTAGATTCCACATATAAGTGATGTCATATGGTATTTGTCTTTCTCTGTCTGACTTGCTTCAGTTAGTATGATAATCTCTAGGTCCCTCCATGTTGCTGCAAATTACATTATTTCATTTTTTTTCATGGCTGAGTGATATTCCGTTATACACACACACACACACACACCACATCTTCTTTATCATCATGTGTGGCTCTTACTTTATATTATGTAGCAAGAGTGAATCTAGGGGACCAGTTAAGTGGCCCCTGCAGTGGTCTGAGGGAGAGGGAATGACCCTCTGAGGTCAGCTCCCCCAGGGCGAGGAGTGAGTGTGAATCACTGCATACATCTGGCAGGGTTTAGCACAGGATCAAGTCCAGCCTCTGTCATTTATGGGAGGCAGCAGAGAGGGGATGGATTCTGGGCTGGACTGACTGGGTTCAAATCTCAGCTCTGCTACTTCCTGGCTGTGGAACCTTGAGAAAGTCACCTAGCTTCTCTGTAGTGGACCTAATGGTGGCCCCCCAAAATATGTCTACATCCTCAGCCCCACAATCTGTGAATGTGACCTTATTTGGACAAAAAGTCTCTGCAGGTCTAATGAAGGATCTCAAGATGAAGAGCTCATCCTGGATTATCCAGGTGGGGTAAATCCAGCGACAACTGTCCTTATAAAGGAACCACAGAGGAGGGACACAGACAGGAGAGGGTCTCGTGAAGGAGGTGGAGTGATGCGGCCACAGGCCAGGGGACAGTGGCAGGCACCAGACACTGAGGAGACTAGATATGGAAATCACCCTTAGAGCCTCCAGAGGGAGCACGACCCCCACAGATGCCTTGATTTCAAACTCTGCCCTCTGCAGCCATGAAAGAATATGGTTCTGTTGTTTTATGTAAATTTGTGGTAATTTGTTATGGCAGCCCTAGCAAACCAATACACTCTCTATACTTCATTTTCTTATCTGTAAATGGGCATAATACTTACTCCATAGGGCTGTCATGAGAATTAAATTAATTAGTACACACAAGGCACTTCAGAGCAGTAGCTGGCCCACAGTAAGTGCTCTTCCTGCAGTAGTATCATGACTCTTCAGTAGCTTTATTACCTTAGTTATCTTTGAGCTTCTGGTCTCTTCACCTGTTAACAACCTAGTTAACCTAATCTAACAACCTGAAAGCTGGAATTTGCATACTTCGCTTAAAAATGGTCAGGGGCTTTCTCCCATCCTCCTCTATCCTGTGGACTATTAGTGTTTGGTTGCCAGCCTCACTGAAGACAAGTCACAGCCTGCCAAGGCAATGGTTGAAAAGCTGCCTTGTGCCCTTGACCTGACACAGTGCCCTACCCTAGGCAGCAGCCGCTTGGAGACGCAGCTCTTTCTCTTTCTCCTGATCACCATGTGGTACAGCTTAACTGAGTGTGGGGAGGTGGCCTCTGGACCAGGTCATTTGTGATGAGGAGGCAAAGGTGCATAATTAATACACAGGCAGTCCGTAAATCTCTCTCCGAAACTCTTTCCGTCCCTTACTAATGAAGTCAGAGAAAGGGTAAAAGCCTGTAATTACACTTGAAGTAATTAGAACCCTGCTTAATAGAAATCTCAAGACAGGAAGCCCAAGGAAGCAGATTACCCATCACTCCTGTCACTTGGAATCATTCGCTCTAGGCTGGTCCTTGTGTAGGTCTCCACTGGGGAGCTGAGGACCAGACTGAGTTTACATAAAACATACGTACACATGTGTGTCACCATTCTCTCCCCCGAATGGCTGAGAAAGCTTCTTAGCTCCTACAGCTTTACCTTTAATGAAAGTCTAAATCAGCAGAACAGATTCATCTTAAAGCCCTTTTCTAGAAATCCTTTAAATCTGATCATACTGTACTGAAATTGTCAATGTGCAATTCTTACTTTTTAGCTCAGTGCTTCTCACTTTTAATGTACATGCAGGTCACCTGGGGACCTCATCAAAATGCAGATTCTGATTCAGCAGGTCTGCGGTGGGCCCTGAAAGCCTGCATTTCTAGCAACCCAGGCCATGCTGCTGCTGCTGCTGCTGCTGCTGCTGCAGGGAACCAGCTAGGATGAGGAGGGGAGGACACGCGTGAGGGCAGAAGGAATAGTTCTCCATCCCACAGGTGACTTCACATCCCTCCTAGCACAGCAACCATTCCAAACTTCTAATGAAGATCTTAAAAATGAATAAATTTGCCAGTTGAGGGGAGAAGGTATGAGTCATCCTAGGCAAAGGGAACAGCATAAGAAAAAGCATAGCTCTTAAAGGCTATTTTTTTAATGATGTTTAAAACCATTTTAAGGCTTCCCTTTATTGGTAGTGCACACAAGATGCTGAGGTTCTCAGCGGTTATTCTGTGCTCAGATAGGATTGTGGCTCCTTTCGGTCAGTGGTGGAAGCAAGATATGACCAGGAGAAAGAGGAAGAGTGTCAAGGCCAGGGTCTTCAGGTATATTTATCCTGAGAGGGTCTGACTTCTATCAGGTGAAGTAATATTGCCCAGCAGTCTTGGGAGGGAAATGGGAAGGTAGGGATTTCCCTAAAATCAGTCATCACTGAAGCCATCATGGCATCTTTTCCTGGAACTTTGAACCTGGTCAAGGGCTAAGTCAGTCTATTAGTTTCCTGTGTTTACTGTTACAAATTATCACAAACTTGGTGGCTTGAAACAACACAGATTTATTCTCTCATAGTTCTGGGGGCAGAAGTCTGAAATCAAGGTGTCAGCAGGGCCGTGCTCCCTCTGGAGGCTCTAGGGGAGAATCCATTCCTTGTCATGTCAAACATCTTCAAGTGTTTCTCTGCTCTGTCTTCATATTTTCATCCTTTCTGAGTGTATGTCATAAATTATATCTCCCTCTGATTCCCTCTTATAAGGACACTTGAGATTACATTTAGGGTCTACCCAAATAATCCAGGATAAATTACCTATTTTAAGATCCTTAACTTAATTATACTGTGAAGACTGTTTTTTTTCGCCATATAAGGTAATACACACAGATTTCAGCGATTTAGGGTATGGATATATTTAGGGAGTCATTTTTTACCTACCATAGCCAACGTTGCTAAAGTACCTAGTGTGAATCAGAGGACAACATGGCCAAGAACCTGGTCTCCAGGGATAAATTAAAAGTCTTCTTTTCTGTCCCTCATATTCAGCCTGCTCCTCATACTCATATATACCCTTGTACCTACTATTCCTTCTCCTCTTTGACTACTCAGTTATCATCCATGAGCCTTCAGGTCAGGGGCAGTTTCTTCAGAAATGCCTTACCTGACCTCCTGGATCTGGTGAGCCCCCCTCTCACGGCATGACGTTACTTCTCCTTGCAGAGTCGGAATTTGACATGGGTTTTGTGTGACTACATCTGGAAGGGCAATTGTGTGCCTGTCTTTGTGCCATCATTTTATTCTCAATACCCAGCACATAATAGATGCTCAATAAATATGATACTCAGTGAAGGAATGAATCCTGGCTTCAACTCTTACAAGCTATGTGTATTAACCTGTTAGGGCTGCCATAACAAAATATCACACACTAGTGTCTTAAACAATGGCAATTTTATCATAGTTCTGGAAGCTGGAATTCCAAGATCAAGGTGACAGCGGGGTTAGTTTGTGGTGAGACCTCTCCTGCTGGCCTGTAGACAGCTACCTTCTCATGGTGTCCTCACATACCCTTTCCTTGGTGTACATATTGCAGAGAGAGAGCGAGAGAGAGAGAGAGAGAGAGAGAGACTGACTTCTGATGGATCTTCATTTTTTTATAAGAATACTAGTCCTGTTGGATTAGGGTCCCACCCTTATGACTTCATTTAACCTCAGTTATCTCCATTATAGACCCTGTCTCCAAATACAGTCACATTGTGGGTCAGAGCTTCAAGATATAAAGGGGAGGAGGGGTGGGAAGGTTCACAATTCAGTCCATAATGCTATGTGACCTTAGATAAACTCAGTTTCTCAAAGCCTTGCTTCCCTCATCCCAGTTGCTTGGGGCAAGAGAGAGTTTTGCTCATTAAATGACAGTAAATGAGATAATATATGTGAAATGCTCAATACATTATCTGACACAGAGTTGAATTTTGGTAGTGTCGCCCAGAAGCAGACAAGGATTGGAAAGTAGATTATTTGGAAAGTGAAGGAAACACTAGAAAGGGAGTGGAGAAGTGGCAGGAAAGGGGGAGTGGCCAATAAAGCAAAGGCTCTGATGTCTAAGGAATCACCACTGGGAGTAACTGGAGCTCCATCCACTGGGAAAACTCAGCTTCTGTGCAGAACAAACACCGCAGAGTTACCCCATCCCTGGGCTAAAGGAGCTGGGAGATTTCTGTGCCAAAGCCCATCGGTTGGTTGACTCCACTCCCAAGGGTGTTAATCCCCCCCACTTTCAGCTTACTGTTCCTGTGGACAGTGGGCACAGACTCCAGAAGAACCTGTAGGCAAAGAGATGCCAATGCTGGCTGTTGGGAGCCCACAAGAGTCAGGCCTGAGAGGACCTGGACCTGTCCCCCTCTGTTGCTACAGGAGTCATCAGGAGCCCTTGGTTGTACCCTGTAGTGATGGGAGTAGTAATTGCTAGTTTTCAGAACACCAGGGATGCTCCTTGACAAAAGGTTCTGGGGTCAAAAAAGTATAAAGAATGCTCCTTCCATGGCTGTGCTCAGGGTGATTCACAACTAAAGCTCTGTTAATATCCTGCAGTTAAAGATGTCAAACTTTTTCTAATCGTGTGATTTCCAGACTTATCTACACAAAGACTTTTTCATACAATATTTACTTACCTTTTAATAAACGAAAGTTCTCTGACACATGCTTTGGGCATTATCAATTCTGGCTAACAGAGGTATGAATGTCAAGTATTGTAATTATGTTTTCATCTGTCCACCACTGTTATCTCAGAACAGTGCCTGGCACAGAAAAGATGTTCAATAAATGTTTGTTTTTGCAATAGAGTCTTAAAGCAATTTCCAGAAATAATCTGAAGATATTTTCAGTAAAAGAGATCTCATGAAGGACGAATGTCTAGTTCCCAAAATGACTGTTTTGAAAGTCTTTGTAAGCAAGTCCAGATGAACAAACATTTGTTGAAATATTGACCAAAATGTTTTTTATTCTCCTGGTTTTGTTCCCATTTATCTAAATGAAACAGTGGACTTCCCTGAAAATGAGGATCCCTACTGTTAGAATACCGCCCACTTCACAGGGAGAGAAGCACTTCCTCCCCAGATCCACGTGTGAATGCAGATCAGGGACTTGATGGTGCTAATGTCCCTCTGATTGGACTTTGCTAATAAGAGTGTTTCCTCCCCCTATATTTCATCCTTCCATTGAAGTCTAAGGGTTGCAACTGTGACCCCACTATAGGGTGAGAAGAATCAAATTAGAGGACTTCTGACAAGTGCATCCCCTTTAGCCCAGTGTTAAATGCTCCCTATTTGTTGGCCTCAGTATCAGCTGGGACAAGTGTAAGTCCTTGTCACTCTAAACCCCTCATCCTCTGACATGACCTAAGGCTGTTTTTGAGTATGATGCAGTTGCTTCAGCTGCAACAAAGCCTGTGTGAGAAGGGAATTGGCAACAAATAGACTTTTCTCTATAGATCGCTGCTTCAGCTGGGCATCCTACTATTTTTGCTCGAAGTCCTAAGAATGGCAATGCCAATGGCAACTCATTATCAATCATTATTACAATGAAAGGTTTGAAACCTTGATTATTACTCATTCTTTGGAGCTGAGTTGGAGGCCTGGGGCTGTAGAATGTTTGTTTGAATGCCTGCTTGATTAGCCACTTATTTACCCATATGACCATTTCTTAAGAAGGAATATTTCCTGGGAAATTGCTTGTCTTCCTAGCATTTGTAAAAGGCAGGAGGTGGTACGTGGTAGCATTCTCTTCAGACCCTACAAATGGAAACATTGGCATTTCTAAAAAAGAATGAGAAAGGCCTGGTACCATCCTTGGTCTTCCTTGAAGAAAGAGAATGTGGATCTTGGAAGACACAGTCTGTAATGACAGTCTACCAATACCTGGTAACCCAATGCATGGATCATCTCAGGGCTGACAAGGTTGTTGGGGTCACTTGGAGTTATTGGGGTAGGTAACCAATGTGGATGAAACGCAGCAACAGTGGACCAAAGTATTTCTGAGACCAGATTTATTTGGGAACAGGGTATAATGTTCCCAAATAAATCTGTTACCTTTCTTTAGAGAGATACTGACCTGGCTACTGCTTATCAGTGACCCTTGTTTTGTCATCTATTCATGTGTCTTCCCTTCCACTCCCCACTGAAAAACCCCTGGAGAGAAACCACAAAGTCTTCTAATGTCCTTTTGCTGTTTGTCTTCTGTGTTTCCTGTGTTTTGGTTTATCTCAAGTTAAAAAATAATATCTACATTATTCTAGGAAATGGTAGCTTTTCTAGAACAAGTGACAATCTGAGAATTGGGGGGGGGTGGGATAATGATTTTGCCAATAGGACTAAAAGCACTGGAACATTCTTAATGAGTAGGGTGGGAAAGGTGAGTTCAGAATTCAGAATTAACTATGGAAAGGAAAGCCAATTCCTTTATCATCTGAATTTTTTCATGTCATTTTATTGATAGTCAACTATAAATAAAAAACCTATGTTCTTAATCATTATGCTACACTGCACTTAATCAAAGCCAGTGTCTCCAGATTAGTTCATTCTTAAGCTTTAACTTGATTATTTCTTTACCATCTTCTCCATGATCACACATTGAGGCTTAAGCACTAACATGAGATCTAGGGCTTAAAAGCAAACACATGTAGTACAAATCCAGCTGTGCACATTTTCTGAACCTGTTTTAGGAGTTCGCTTACCAGTCATAATGTAACTGGAGATCAGTTTCTGGAGTCAGACCTATGTTCAAATCCCAGCCACACTCCCTCCTAGCTCTATGGCCTTAGGAAAGTTACTTAAACTCCCTGTGTCTAACTTTGCTTCTCTATGAAAGGAAATTAATAATACCAAATTTGTGGGGCTGTAAAGTTAGCAACAAAATAACCACTAAGACAAAAAACTTACTGAATTTCTCCTTCCCCTCAGGGTCTATTCTCTCTCCCCCACTATATAGCCAAACTCATTGAAAGAATTTTCTTCTTGTCCATTTTCTTCCTCTTTCTCTCCTCTTCAACCTACTCCAGTCTGTTTTCTGCCCCAGACTTTGTTCTTTGCCTTCCAATTTAATGTCCCCTTCTTGTGACTCTTAACTCACTGAAGGGCATAACTCTCTGATCCAGTGATGCTTTAGGATGCCTCCCACTCTCTCTGTATTCAATCCATTTCCAAATTCTGACTATTTTACACCTAACTATATCATAAATCCAGTCTTTTCTCTCCATCTCCATAGCCACTATTACCTCTCACCTGTACTGCTGCCAGAGATTCATAAGTGGTCCACTCTCAGTCACCCCATTCATCGTCCCCACCATGGCCAGTGCATGTCACCTTTGTGACAAGTTATATTTGTTTGACCATTTGGTTTATTACTATCTCCTCCACTAAAATGTAAGCTCCATGCGGTCAGCTATTGCATCTGACTATGCTTACCACTCTATTCTTAGTGCCTAACACCAAGTTTGTTATATTTTGGGGACTAGATAATTATTTTTGGAATGAATAAGGCATCTCCCACATGACCTGTATACTTACATGGGAGTTCCCATTGCTCTCATTGATGTCATCAACATCATCATCATCACCTGGTGATTCTTTATAGAAGCACTCCTTCTTCAGATGACAGCCGACTGAACATTAGGATCTTTATCTGCTTGGCCTAGGGAAGGTCTCTGAACTTTTTGCATTTGATGTTAGCACACTCCTAATATTTTTATTGCTCTAACACAGAGACAAAATATATAAGGATTTCAGAGAATGGGTTTATGTCCCCACTCTTCACAGTGATCTCCTTCCCTTTCTTATGTGTACTTTTACCGATTGCTGCATTAAAAATTACTGCAAAAGTTGAAAGCTTAAAAACAAACACTTATTATCTCACAACTTCTGTGTGTCAGGGGTTGGGGCGGCGTGGCTGGGTCCTCTGGACCAGGGTCTCTCACAAGGCTGCTGTCGAGGTGCAGTTATCTCAAGACTCACCTTGTGGGAGAACCTGCTCCAGGCTGTTGTGTGGCTGCTGGCTAGCCTCTGGTTCTCACTGGCTGTTGAGTGGCGACATCAATTCCTGGCCACGTGGGCTGCTCCTACAGGGCTGTTCACAACCTAGCAGCCTGCTTCCCCCAGAGCAAAGGCTCTAAGAGAGAGAATGAGAGATGATGAGCAAGAAGGAAGTCAGTGATTTTGGAACCTAATCCCTGAAGTGATATCCCATCACTTTTGTAGTATTCTGTTCATTGAAAGCAAATCACTGGATCCACCCAACACTCAAGGGGAGGGAATTACACAATGGCAAGAACACCAGGAAGCGGGGATCACTGGGGCCATCCAGATAGAAGCTGCCGCCCACAGCAGAGGACTATGCTCTCCCTCTGCTGAGAGCAGAGCATGGCTTTCACTTTAGTCTTTTAAGCCTTGTCTCCTTTGGGAATCATGGGGAATCATGGGGTGCAGGCCCATCAGAGCCTCACTGCCTTGCCACCTTTCCCTCTCAGAAAAGAAAACAAGAAGGGATGGGGCAGGTTCTGCTGAGAATAGCTCCCAGTGGAGAGGACCCCAGTTACTCTTTTTGGCTTGTCTGAGCATCAGTCTCCTCATGACTTACTTTATTGCTTCCTATTGAATATAGTAAAAATAGAACTCTAGACGTTATCGATACAGGAAGTGTATATTTAGACCTTGAGTTTCCTTCCTCCCTTCACTCCATCCTCCACTCTGCACATTTTAGTGTAGAGGTTTTAGTGCTAATTTGAGATCATTCTGAAACTTCATCTCCTTTATGTTAATGTACATATCCAACATGTTTTGTCTAATTTTAATATAAATGTCTCAGCAATGATTAAGCCACCTCCATTAGTACTGAATTATCTGTAATCCCTTACACACTCACACTTACAGCACAAGCCATAAGAGGAAAGAAGGGAATGACCTGTATTTAGGAGAGGTTTGTCGAAGAACCTTGGAAAATAAATGAACATTGATGTCATAATTTCAAGGAGAGCTGTAAGTGCAAAATTTTGTAAGGGAAATACTAAAGAGTATACCTGCAAGTATATGACTAGTATCTCCACCTTGTGTTTCCTTTTGTACAGATTGTTTCCCAGAGAAAGCTGTCCAAATCCTTGTTGAAGCACGGGAACACGGCAGGGAAATCCTCCATCACGGTGAGCCCTCCCTAAGCAGCCACCTGCCCAGGTGCCCAAAATGGAACTGGCTGGTCCGACCCAGCCATGTGGGAAGCTGACCCTCTGGATGTTGGGAGTTGAACCCACAACTGCTCAACTGTCCCAGTTGCCCTTTCTTTTTTCCATCTTTCTCCTTCCTGACAATACAATTTTGACCTTTCCATTGTACGAAAAAAGATTTGAAAGTGAGGCCATTCACTTCAACTAAGCACTTCTGTAATTAAATGTAGGTTTTAGCAGGGGACAAAGATGGAGTTATTGAGCACAGTAAGAATACAGAATTGCCTGGAGTTTTCAAATCATCAGAGCTACCTATCCCCCCCAGCCCCCTGCCAAAAAAAGCTACCTGTCCCTGTTTCTCAGTTTCTTGAGAAAAAAAAAATGCTCTAATATCATTTAGTCCAAGGTTTGGTCTGTTGCCTAAGGATGAGAGAGCCCAGCATTTAACTCTCCTCTCTAATATAATAGTTTGGAACTGCACTGTTCTATTTGGTAGCAATGTGATTATTTGAACTTAAAATTAAATAAAAGCAAATAGTCATTCCTTCCACTATCCATGTATCAAGTGCTCAGTAGTTCCATGTGGCTGGCCACTGCTATATTGAACAGTGCAGATTACAGAACATTTCTGTCATTGCAGAATGTTCTATAAGGTAATACTGGAAGTATTTATAAATAAAATATTAAATGTTCAAGTAGAACTCCAGTATTTGAAACTTTGGCATCTTGTTTTAGCGCCCTTAAGAAAGATAGTCTAACCATTTAGCTGTGTGGACAAAAAATAATAGTAATAGGTAGAAAAAAGTACCAGGAGAATCTGAATTGATTGCAAGGCAGATTGTCTCGGGAGGAAAACCTCCTAAGTTCCTCTGAACATTCCTTTTTAACTAGAAAGTGACTGATTCATTTTTTAAAAATTTAAGCCATTTTTTAAAGGAAAAATTCAAAAATATTTTATTTCCACTGGTGAAAGTTTAGGACCATTCTCACAAGCACTTAGCTGAGTTTGTTGGCTTGAATATTAAATTTTAAAATGACACAGTCATGTCAGAGCTTATTCTTGACTGCCATGTTCAATCATGAACAAATGGTTCAAACGGTCTTTAAAGATGCCATTGGTGCTCTAAAAATCCATGGACCCACGGGCTCACTACCAAAGCCCACAATCCTAGATAAGACTTGGGATGGTGAACCCAGGTGTGAGATCTGCCACGGTTCTTTCGCAGGTGAACAAAAGCTCATTTTGTCACTTTTCTCTAAGACTTCTTGGGAATTTCCTTTCTCTACAAAGCCCAGAAAAACTTAATCTCCTTCCTAATTTTAAATATTTAAATACTCCTCTGTATCCTGTGTCCTTGGATCAGAACAATGGCTTCCATAACTTCTGGAAAACACTTAAAAGTATGTGCAAAATTTTCTAGGCTTTGCAAATGGAGGTCATAACTTTCATCATCTTTCCAAAGGTGTCTGTAACCACAAAATAGTTAAAGACCTCAGCTCAAGTGGAGTGTAAGAGGCATTAAGATGATATGGGACAAAAGAGAATTGAATGAAAAATGTAAATGTGATGATTTCTGGTTTATCAAGTAGTTCTTCAGTTTTCACTATGTATCTGGACCCATGTTCCCTACTCTTCAGGTGCTCACACGTTTGGAAGGATCCTTCCCTCTTTAGACAACTCTTTTAGCTTTAATATTATGCATAAAATAAAAATTTCCAGAGGCTACCAATGTATACTCAGAACAGATGAACCCAACTCATAATGGAAAAGTTGATCTCAGATAGAATGGAGATAAAATTGAATTAAAGCTCAGTGTCCCCACATAACAAATTTGATAAGGGTGTCCACACATTACGGCCTCCGAATGCATGGTGAAGTCCTAACATGATTTAGCAGTGGTTTAACCTATATGCAGCTACATTGGGCCTTATATTTTTGTTGTTGTTGTTGTTTTTCTACTGACTTCTTTTTTTTTAACATCTTTATTGGAGTATAATTGCTTTACAATGGTGTGCCAGTTTCTGCTCTATAACAAAGTGAATCGGCTATACATACACATACGTCCCCATATATACTCCCCCTTGCATATCTCTCCTCCCACCCTCCCTATCCTACCCCTCTAGGTGGTCACAAAGCACCGAGCTGATCTCCCTGTGCTATGCGGCTGCCTCCCACCAGCCATCGATCTTCGCTTGGTAATGCACATATGTCCATGCCACTCTCCCACTCCTTCCCAACTTCCCCCTCCCCCTCCCCATATCCTCAAGTCCATCCTCTAGTAGGTCTGCATCTTTATTCCCGTCTGGCCCCTAGGTTCTTCTGACCGTTTTTCTTCATTTTCTTTTTAGATTCCATATATATGTGTTAGCATACGGTATTTGCTTTTCTCTTTCTGACTTACTTCGCTCTGTATGACAGTCTCCAGGTCCATCCACCTCACTACAAATAACTCAGTTTTGTTCCATTTTAAGGATGAGTAATACTCCATTGTATATATGTGCCACATCTTCTTTATCCATTCATCTGTTGATGGACACTTAGGTGGCTTCCGTGTCCTGGCTATTGTAAATAGAGCTGCAGTGAACATTTTCGTACATGAATCTTTTTGAGTTATAGTTTTCTCAGGGTATATGCCCAGTAGTGGGATTGCTGGGTCATATGGTAGTTCTATTTTTAGTTTTTTAAGGAATATCCATACTGTTCTCCATAGTGGCTGTATCAATTTTCTTTCCCACCAACAGTACAAGAGGGTTGCCTTTTCTCCACACCCACTCCAGCATTTATTTTGTAGAGTTTTTGAAGATGGCCATTCTGACTGGTGTGAGATGATATCTCATTGTAGTTTTGATTTTCATTTCTCTAATGATTAATGATGTTTAGCATTCTTTCATGTGTTTTTTGGCAGTCTGTATACCTTCTTTGGAGAAATGTCTATTTAGGTGTTCTGCCCATTTTTGGATTGGGTTGTTTGTTTTTTTGATATTGAGCTGCATGGGTTGCTTGTATGTTTTGGTGATTAATCCTTTGTCAGTTGCTTCATTTGCAAATATTTTCTCCCATTCTGAGGGTTGTCTTTTGGTCTTGTTTATGGTTTCCTTTGCTGTGCAAAAGCTTTTAAGTTTCATTAGGTCCCATTTGTTTATTTTTGTTTTTATTTCAGTTTCTCTAGGAGGTGGGTCAAAAAGGGTCTTGCTGTGATTTATGTCATAGAGTGTTCTGCCTATATTTTCCTCTATGAGTTTGATAGTGTCTGTCCTTACATTTAGGTTTTTAATCCATTTTGAGTTTATATTTGTGTATGGTGTTAGGGAGTGTTCTAATTTCATTCTTTTACATGTAGCTGTCCAGTTTTCCCAGCACCACTTATTGAAGAGACTGTCTTTTCTCCACTGTATATTCTTTCCTCCTTTATCAAAGATAAGTTGACCATATGTGCATGGGTTTATCTGTGGGCTTTCTATCCTGTTCCATTGATCTATGTTTCTGTTTTTGTGCCAGTATCATACTGTCTTGATTACTGTGGCTTTGTAGTATAATCTGAAGTCAGGGAGATTGATTCCTCCAGCCCTGTTTTTCTTTCTCAGGATTGCTTTGGCTATTTGGGGTCTTTTGTGTTTCCATACAAATTGTGAAATTTTTGGTTCTAGTTCTGTGAAAAATGCCAGTGGTAGTTTGATAGGGATTGAATTGAATCTGTAGATTGCTTTGGGTAATAGAGTCATTTCACAAGGCTGATTCTTCCAATCCAAGAACATGGTCTATCTCTCCATCTCTTTGTATCATCTTTAATTTCTTTCATCAGTGTCTTATAATTTTCTGCATACAGGTCTTTTGTCTTCTTAGATAGGTTTATTCCTAGATATTTTATTTTTTTTGTTGCAATGGTAAATGGGAGTGTTTTCTGATTTCACTTTCAGATTTTTCATCATTAGTGTATATGAATGCAACAGACTTCTGTGCATTAATTTTGCATCTTGCTACTTTACCAAGTTCATTGATTAGCTCTAGTAGTTTTCTGGTAACATCTTTAGGATTCTTTATGTATAGTATCATGTCCTCTGCAAATAGTGACAGCTTTACTTCTTCTTTTCCAATTTGGATTCCTTTTCTTTCTTTTTCTTCTCTGATTGCTGTGGCTAAAACTTCCAAAACAATGTTGAATAATAGTGGTGAGAGTGGGCTACCTTGTCTTGTTCCTGATCTTAGTGGAAATAATTTCGGTTTTTCACCATTGAGGACAATGTTGGCTGTGGGTTTGTCATATATGGCCTTTATTATGTTGAGGAAAGTTTCCTCTATGCCTATTTTCTGGAGGGTTTTTATCATAAGTGGGAGTTGAATTTTGTCAAAAGCTTTCTCTGCATCTATTGAGATGATCATATGGTTTTTCTCCTTCAATTTGTTAATATGGTGTATCACATTGATTGATTTGCGTATATTGAAGAATGCTTGCATTCCTAGGATAAACCCCACTTGATCATAGTGTATGATCCTTTTAATGTGCTGTTGGATTCTGTTTGCTACTATTTTGTTGAGGATTTTTGCATCTAAGTTCATGAGTGACATTAGCCTGTAGTTTTCTTTCTTTGTGATATCTTTGTCTGGTATTGGTATCAGAGTGATGGTGGCCTCGTAGAATGAGTTTGGGAATGTCCCTCTCTCTGCTCTATTTTGGAAGAGTTTGAGAAAAGATAGGTGTTAGCTCTTCTCTAAATGTTTGATAGAATTCGCCTGTGAAGCCATCTGGTCCTGGGCTTTTGTTTGTTGGAAGATTTTAAATCACAGTTTCAATTTCACAGCTTGTGTTTGGTCTGTTTATATTTTCTATTTCTCCCTGGTTCCATCTCAGAAGGTTGTGCATTTCTAAGAATTTTTCCATTTCTTCCAGGTTGTCCATTTTATTGGCCTAGAGTTGCTTGTAGTAATCTCTCATGATCCTTTGTATTTCTGCAGTGTCAGTTGTTACTTCTCCTTTTTCATTTCTAATTCTATTGATTTGAGTCTTCTTCCTTTTTTTCTTGATAAGTCTGGCTAATGGTTTATCAATTTTGTTTATCTTCTTAAAGAACCAGCTTTTCGTTTTATTGATCTTTGCTATCATTTCCATCATTTCCTTTTCATTTACTTCTGATCTGATCTATATGATTTCTTCTGCTAACTTTGGAGTATTTTTGTTCTTCTTTCTCTAATGGCTTTAGGTATAAAGTTAGGTTGTTTATTTCAGTTGTTTCTTGTTTCTTAAGGTAGGATTGTATTGCTCTAAACTTCCCTGTTAGAACTGCTTTTGCTGCATCGCATAGGTTTTGGGTCATCGTGTTTTCATTGTCATTTGTTTCTAGGTATTTTTTGATTTCCTTTTTGATTTCTTCAGTTATCACTTGGTTATTTAAGCATATTGTTTAGCCTCCATGTTTTTGAATTTTTGACAGATTTTTTCCTATAATTGATATCTAGTCTCATCACATTGCGGTCATAAAAGATACTTGATATGATTTCAGTTTTCTTAAATTTACCAAGGTTTGATTTTTTACCCAAGATATGATCTATCCTGGAGAATGTTCCATGGGCACTTGTGAAGAATGTGTATTCTTTTGTTTTAGGATCAGTGCCCTACAAATATCAATTAAGTCCATCTTGTTTAACGTATCATTTAAAGCTTGTGTTTTCTTATTTATTTTCATTTTGGATCATCTGTCCCTTGGTGAAAGTGGGGTGTTAATGTCCCCTACAATGAGTGTGTTACTGTCGATTTCCCCTTTTATGGCTGTTAGTATTTGCCTTATATATTGAGGTGCTCCTATGTTGGGTGCATAAATATTTACATTTGCTATATCTTCTTGGATTGATCCCTTGATCATTATGTAGTGTCCTTCTTTGTCTCTTGTACTAGTCTTTGTTTTACAGTCTATTTTGTCTGATATGAGAATTGCTACTCCAGCTTTCTTTTGATTTCGATTTGCATGGAATATCTTTTTCCATCCCCTCACTTGCAGTCTGTATGTGTCCCTAGGTCTCATGTAGACAGCATATATATGGGTCTTGTTTTTGTATTCATTCAGCCAGTCTGTGTCTTTTTGTTGGAGTATTTAATCCATTTACATTTAAGGTAATTATCGATATGTATGTTCCTATTACCGTTTTCTTAACTGTTTTGGGTTTATTATTGTAGGTCTTTTCCTTCTCTTGTGTTTCCTGCCTATAGAAGTTCCTTTAGCATTTCTTGTAAAGCTGGTTTGGTGGTGCTGAGTTCTCTTAGCTTTTGCTTGTCTGTAAATGTTTTAGTTTCTCCATCAAATCTGAATGAGATCCTTGCTGGGTAGAATAATCTTGGTTGTAGGTTTTTCTCCTTCATCACTTTAAATATGTCCTGCCAGTCCCTTCTGGATTGCAGAGTTTCTGCTGAAATATCAGCTGTTAACCTTATGGGGATTCCCTTATGTGTTACTTGTTGTTTTTTCCTTGCTGCTTTTAATATTTGTTCTTTGTATTTAATTTTTGATAGTTTGATTAATATGTGTCTTGGTGTGTTTCTCCTTGGATTTATCCTGTATGGGACTTTTTGTGCTTCCTGGACTTGATTAACTATTTCCTTTCCCATATTAGGGAAGTTTTCAACTATAATCTTTTCAAATATTTTCTCAGTCCCTTTGTTTTTCTCTTCTTCTTCTGGGACCCCTATAATTCAAATGTTGGTTTGTTTAATGTTGTCCTAGTGGTCTCTGAGGCTGTCCTAATTCCTTTCATTCTTTTTTCTTTTTTCTGTTCTGCAGTAATTATTTCCACTATTCTATCTTCCAGGTCACTTTTCTGTTCTTCTGCCTCAGTTATTCTGCTATTGATCCCTTCGAGAGAATTTTAAATTTCATTTATTGTGTTGTTCATCACTGTTTGTTTACTCTTTAGTTCTTCTAGGTCCTTGTTAAAGGTTTCTTGTATATTCTCTATTCTATTTCCAAGATTTTGGATCATCTTTGCTATCATTATTCTGAATTCTTTTTCAGGTAGACTGCCTATTTCCTCTTCATTTGTTAGGTCTGGTGGGTTTTTGCCTTGCTTCTTCATCTGCTGTGTGTTTCTCTGTCTTCTCATTTTGCTTAACCTTCTGTTTTTTGGATCTCCTTTTCGCAGGCTGCAGGTTCGTAGTTTCCATTGTTTTTGGTGTCTGTCCCCAGTGGCTAAGGTTGGTTCATTGGGTTGTGTAGGCTTCCTGGTGGAGGGGACTAGTGTCTATGTTCTGGTGGATGAGGCTGGTTCTTGTCTTTCTGGTGGTCAAGTCCACGTGTGGTAGTGTGTTTTGGGGTGTCTGTGGCCTTATTATGATTTTAAGCAGCCTCTGTGCTAATGGATGGGGTTGTGTTCCTGTCTTGCTAGTTGTTTGGCATAGGGTGTCCTGCACTGCAGCTTACTGTTCATTGAGTGGAGCTGGGTCTTGGCATTGAGATGGAGATCTCTGGGAGATTTTTGCCATTTGATATTACGTGGAGCTGGTAGGTCTCTTGTGGGCCAGTGTCCTGAACTTGGCTCTTCCACCTCAGTGGCATAGCCCTGACACCTGGCTAGAGCCCCAAGATCCTGTCCTCCACATGGCTCTCACACCACCTTAGTCTCGAACCTCCTGCCCCTGCTCCTCAGGCCTGTCTCCTCACTTCTTTTCCACCAGTTTCTGTTCCAAGGTTTTGAGAGTCACTATTCAATATTGGGAAGTGATATTTTATGAAAAAAGATGATAGGTTATTATCTCTTCACTTATGTCAAAGTCTTTGTCAGAAATTCTCTGTTCTTGAGAGTTAAGGGTATAGTTCCTTATTCTCTCTCTCTCTCCCTCTCTCTCTCTCTCTCACTCAAAGCCCAAGGACAGTCTTTTTGAAACAGTGGAATTAGAATATTTCTTTGGTGACCTTATGATCGTTGGTCTGGAAAGGATGTAGAGACCAGTTTATTCCCCATCCCTTGTTGGTGTGATTCAAAACAGTGAAGAAATATTGCTGCCTACTCCTCCTTTTTTGTCACTTCCCAAAGAAGAAAATGTATATAATTATATGGACGTGCCATTCAGTGCTGTGTGACCTTTGAAGGAAGAAGCTCTTCCTAATTGCTCCTCCAAAACCTCTTCCCTTAGCTTACACCCCATATCTCATGTTCTCATGCTCAGCACAGATGAGATCTAGTTATCTTCTGTGGTCTGTTCTAGGGAGTTCCCTGTACACCTGTTGATGCTGTACCATCTTTACTGTGTTGTGGGAAACTCCATGCCAAATGTCAGTCTTTGTTGATTTTTGGATCAAACATGAGCTAAATTGTTCATGAATTCCTGGGCTTAGTTGTCCAACTGCCACTGCACCTGATGTGTCCTTTTTCCTTTAGGTGATTGCTGAGGAATTATCTGGCAATGATGACTACGTTGAACTTGCCTTCAACGCACGGAAACTGGATGACAAGGTAAAGTGTTTGGCATCAGCTTTATCGAAGGTAGTAATAAAACTAGCACACAAAGTTAATAAGGTTCTCCCTCACAGCTATTTTTTCCCTTTCAACTCCCATTATTAAACACATCAAACATTTCAGAGAGGTCTGCAAAGTTAAGCTTCCCCCAAATTGAGAAGCAGTTAATGAAAAGTGGGAAGGACTATAATTAAAACAGGACCACTTTATTACACTAAGACTTCATTTCTTTCCAAATGCCACAGGTCATATGTGCATAAGTAAATGCAATTTAACCCCAGTGCCAGGAACTTTTCAAAGGAAAAGAGGAGATGTGAAAGGGAAGAAAAGTGACATTTATTAAGCATCTATATTTGCCAGGTACCTGGTTAAGAGCCTTTCAAGTATGATCACAGTTAGTCATTCTTATAGCACCCATGTAACAGGTATTATTAACCCTGTTTAGACATTAATGAAGAAACAGATTCAAAGATGAAGTAATTGTCTAAGGTCACACCATGTGTTATCCAGATAGTCCAAGAAAGAGACAACAAGACAGGGTTAACAATGCAAGGATTTTATTAGAAGAAATGCGTGTGTAGGGAACATTGGGAGGAAATCTGGGAGAGCTGACAGACCACAATGTAAGTCTGAATATAAGTAAAGGAGAGCAGGAGAGAAGTGGCAGCTCCTGCAATGCCATGTAGTCTAAGGAAGGTTCCACAAGGCCATCAAGGAGTCCTAGAGCAAAAATTAGACAGCAAGAGAGCCTTTTGTCTCCCATGAGTGCCTTTATATCCCCTACACACACAGCACTGGCTGGGAGCAGCCCACAGGCAGCCTGGCCTCGGACTGAGGGCAGGGCTGGATTTCGGAGCACAGCAGCTGGGGTCCATGGTAGGTTACACTCCCTGGAGTAGGAGGTCTGCAAAGCACGTGGTCATGGCCACCATACCCTGCTAGTTGGTGGTAAAACTGAGGACTGAGTCCCATGTCAGTCTGACTCCCATCTGTACTCTTTCTGTTGTATCTCACAACTTCCACCCTATCACAGGCCGTATTAATCTTGTATATACAGAAAAAGTTCTACAGTCTCCACCCCTTTAAAAAAAAGTTTCCTCTCCAACCTCACCATATATTTATTATTTCCTTCCAACCATATCCTTGAGTCAAAAAGCACATCATATCCATAAATGTATTCACAAAGGACTCCATTTTCCAAGCATACAACTAAGGAAGAGGCAATACGGGGATGTGGGACTGCTTTTTCAAACAATTGCTTACAGGCATTAGGCTGAAAAAAGGTAAAGCACTCAAGCAAATTCCCCATAGCCTTAAGCAGCAGTTTATATCCTGGCATAGTTCATTTTCACCTACAAAAAGTACTCAGTCCATTTATGCATTCATTAATTCACTCTCTTATTTGTTCATTTATCCACTCGTTCATCATTCATTTACCAAACCTTTGTTGTATGCTTGTTATGCATCAGTTGGCGGGAAAAGGGCACACTTTGAACTACTCTTACACTCACAACCTGGAATTCACCATCTAAGTGACACATCAATTTAAACAACAAGTGATATAATGATACTAGAGCCATAAGAGGATGATACACAATCAGAGAATCCTGAAAAGGTTAATCCATTTTGCCTGGGGACATTAAGAAAGACTTTGTTCTTAAGAAAGAATTATATTTGGATTTTTTTTTGTCCTGAGGGGATTGTGTGACACTTTCACAAACTGCTACCTTTTGACATTAGTTGAGCGAGGTGCTGGGAACTGTAGAGTGCGTTGATGTCTGTGGGGTGTAAGCTCTTATCCCTCACTTCCTGTGATCACCGTGCTCTTTCTCTCCCGTCATCTTCAAGTTTCAGAATAACTCACCAGACTGCTTTGTAGCATCTTTCCTGGTGACAATTATAAGCCATTGGGTCAGTGTGTTGCAGTTTTAAGCTACTCACTTAATGGCTTATAAAGGCTTCTTTCCACTTAGTCATGTCCTCTAGCTGACTTATGTTATAATGCAAGGGGCTATGGGGGTTTGTTAGTGGGTACATTGGCTCTAAGGTGTTTGAGCAGTTTCCCTTCATTCAAATGAGTGCTTGCTTGCTCACAGAACTGAAAGAGCCCCATGCAGCACTTACCGTGGTTCTCGATGGCCGTTCCCACCCTCAGCTGTGCTGATTGTCCAGGGCCCTCAATTGCTCATTGCTGAGACCCCAATATCATGGAGCTGGAGACGCCAGGTCTTCCATAATATGGTGGTATCTCTCCCAGACTCAGTCACCCAGAGGGGAGCGGACCCTGTTCAGACCAAAACAGAGGCCACTGCTCCAGTAGACTGGGGGGTGAATGGTCTCAAGTGGAGAGAGGGCAAAGTTGTAGAGTTGAGGAGCAAGATGGTACCATGAAGATCATCTCACACAACCTCTTCAGGAAACAGAGGCTCAGCAAGGCCAGATTACTTACACAAAGACACTGCTGCCTGGTTATGTATTGCTGCATCACAAACCACCTCAAAACCGGGCAAAATATACCAACAACTACTTTATTATATGTCATAATTTTGAGGTTAGAAATTCAGGCAGGTTTCAACTGGGCAATTCTTCAGTTATACTCAGCTGGTGGAGGAGCTTTACTCACATGCCTGGCACATGGGATGGCTGGAAGTCTTGGCTCCACCAGCTCGGTCAGCTAGATTGTCTTCACGGTGGTCTTAGGTTTGTCACACTTTCTACATTGTGGCTGACTTTTCCCAAAGAGAACATCCCAAGAGAAGCAAGGAAAAGCTGTGTGGCCTTTTCTGACCTAGGCTTCAAAGTCATGCAAGTGAGTCATAAGGCAGCCCAGAGTTGAGGGGAGGAGAGCGACTCCATGCCTTGATGGGGGAGTCATAATGTAGAAAAGCGTGTGGACAGTGGACGTTGTAGTAGAAAATCAACCTGCCACAGTATTTTTGTGATAGAATCAGAATATATATGAGAGATATGAGAATACAAAGATATGAGATATGAGAATACAACAGATATGAGAATCCGGCTGCTTTCAATTATTTCATGTCACAGCTGGTAAAAGCGTTCCCAGAGGTTCCCAAGGAGGACCTCCTTCTAGCCTTTAGCACTAAATGAGGGTGTAGCTACCTGCATGTTAACAGTTAATCTTATATTAATTGAGAAAATAGACCATGACTAAAAGCCACTGAAATAAACAAATCTCTTAATTTAAAACATTTTCCAATTAGTATTATGAGAGCAACTAATTTCTATATACATTTGAAAAATTGCAGTATGAATATGTGGGAAAAATACACTATATCCAATTCAGACAATAGTTATGGAGATCTGGAACCCCACTCCCCTTGCAGTAACTCTGGTAACCTCCAGGTATCCACATGCCTCTGGTAGAAAGCTCTGCCTAATACAATTGCTCTCTTTTATGTATGAGAACATCGAGGTTCAGAGATGTGAAATGACTTACCAAAGGCCACACACACACACACACACACACTCACAGATAATCAGTAACAGAGAGGGACTCAATCAGGTTGCCTAACTACAATCTAAATCTTCTTCAGGGAAGAGGGTTAATGAATACAAGTTGGACTGGTCTTGGGCTGTGGAGAACTTGGTTATGTTCCCGTGTATTTTGGGGAAGTGGGGAGCCAGAGAAGAGGAAGGTGAGGGTACATATACTACAAGGCAGCACTCCTCAAGGTGTGGTCCCAGGTCCCAAGACCCTTTCAGAAGAATGCATGAGGTCAAAACCATTTTCATAGTAATACTAGGACATTATTTTCTTTCTTCACTCTCATTCTGTCACATGTGTACAGTGGTTTTCCAGAAGCTACATGATGCCTAGTATCACAACAGATTGAATGCAACAACAGATATGAGAATCCGGCTGCTTTCTATTGATTCAGTCATTAAATTGATTTACAAAGATGTAAAATGATATCATTCTCCTGACAGTTTTATACATTTTGAAAATATAATTATTTTCCATTAAAATGTTATTTTTTATTATGATGTCATAGGTTTATCTTTACTACTTTTAAAATGATATAACAAATGAATATTTTTTAAACTTCTCAGTTTTAATTTATAATATGGTAAAATATTGACAGATATAATCCACATAACAAAAGCTCCTTGGTGTCCTCAGTAATTTTTAAGTGTAAAAGGGTCCTGAGACCAAAAAGTTTGAGAACTGCTATTGTGGAGTATAATAGTAATTTTGCAAACCACAATGACAGATAATGTCCCTTTTTTGTCATTTTCTGTCATTTTAAACTCCTCTTTCCAATGCTGTCCAGGAAACCAGCAGCTATCTATTCAGGACGGAAACCCAGAGTCCTTGAAATCTGAGAAGTAGGCTTCATGAGAGCCACATATAAAATAGACGAGGCTTGCAAGAAATAACTTATTTGTCTACTGTTAATGCAATTCACTTTGTGGAGAGATAGGCTTTTTAACTCCTAAATCACATTTATTACATTAGCAGCTAGTTGGTGATTAATCTAACAAGTAGAGATATGAATGTAATCCCTTTGGAACATTCAAGCTGACAAAGTGTTCTTTCTCCTCCCTTTCCTAAGAAAGTATTCACGACAGCGTGTTGGAACTGATTCTCACGTGGTGCTCTTCATATATGTAATCATGATCATTATAAGCTGTATTTTTTAATATTGCCATAATGCTAGTTCGATGGGGTGCTGTATAAGCAGTTGAATCTGTCTCTGAAGGAGAGGTTGGGAAACATTTCCTATAAAGGTCAGATGGTGAATAGTTTAGACTTGCAGGTTGTATGGTCTCTGTCCCAACTATGCATCTTTGCCTTTGCAGCATGAAAACAGCCATAGACAATACGTAAATGAATGAGCATGGCGATGTTCTAATAAAACTTTATTCACAAAAGCAGGCAGTATGGGACTTCCCTGCTGGCACAGTGGTTAAGAATCTGCCTGCTAATGCAGGGGACACGGGTTCAAGTCTTGGTCCAGGAAGATCCCACATGCCACAGAGCAACTAAGCCCGTGCACTACAACTACCAAGTCTGTGCTCTAGAGCCTGCAAGCCACAACTACTGAGCCCACACACCACAACTACTGAACTCTGTGTGCTCTAGGGCCCATGCTTTGCAACAAGAGAAGCCACCACAATGAGAAGCCCATGCACTGCAATAAAGAGTAACCCCCACTCCCTGCAACTAGAGAAAGCCCACATACAGCAACAAAGACTCAACACAGCCAAAAAGTAAATAAATAAATTTTTAAAAACTAAAAAAAACCTCAAACGAACAGGCAGTGGGCTGAATTTGGGCCACCTACCATACTTTGCTGACCCCTGTTCTATAGCAACATTAACTCTCTCGTGCTGCGCTGTGATTTTACTATGTTCAGGTATGCCTGCCTTAAAACTAATCCAGCCTGCATTAATGAAAGCAAATTATCATTCATGAGCATCTACAATGTACCAGGTGTCAGGTATCTAACTACATTACCTCCCAAACTCACCATATTCTTAAAAATGGGTCTTATTATTTCCAGTCTACAGATGATGCATAGTGAGGTCAAAGAATTTGCCCAAAGTTGCAAGGCAAGGAAGCTATAGAATCTGGATATGACCCCATATCATTCAAACAGTCTTTTCTAGTTCCAATATTCTGTTTTCATGATCACTGTCATGGCTATGCACTGCTTCCTTTTCTCTTTCAAACCTCTGCTGATTGCTTACTGACCTCTCACCTGACTAAATTTCTTTCATATTGGACTAAAAGAGCAGGGACATAGCCTCCAAGTTATTAAAACATTTTACCATAGCAAAACTTCAGTAAAATGCCTATATCATTAATTTTCATTGTACTGAACTGTCCCAAGGGCCATCTTAATGCTGATGATCAAGCAAAGGAAGCTGAAAATTCCAGATTGTGGTCAAGTAACCAAACAATTAGACACAGATTTGTTTTTTTTGTTTTTTTTTTGCGGTATGCGGGCCTCTCACTGTTGTGGCCTCTCCCGTTGTGGAGCACAGGTGCCGGACACGCAGGCTCAGCGGCCATGGCTCACGGGCTTAACCACCTCGCGGCATGTGGGATCTTCCCGAACTGGGGCACGAACCCGTTTCCCCTGCATTGGCAGGCGGACTCTCAACCACTGCGCCACCAGGGAAGCCCAGATTTGTTGTTTTTAACTATGAATCTCTGAGTGTACATTTTAGATGTATTTGAGCTGCTTATGAGTTGTTTTATTTTCAGAACTCAGACGCCTTCTTAATATTAATCATCCCTGGGGCTTCCCTGATGGCACAGGGGTTAAAAATCCACTTGCCAATGCAGGGGACACAGGTTCAAGCCCTGGTCCAGGAGGATCCCACATGCCGTGGACCAAATAAGCCTGTGTACAACAACTCCTGAGCTTGTGCTCTAGAGCCCATGAGCCACAACTACTGAGCCAGCATGCCACAACTACTGAAACCCATGTGCCTAGAGCCTGTGCTCCACAACAAGAGAAGCCACCGCAATGAGAAGCCTGTGCACCACAATGAAGAGTAACCCCTGCTTTCTCTGAGTAGCCCCAGAGAAAGCCCATGTGCAGCAACGAAGACGCAATGCAGCCAAAAATAAATAAATTTATATTAAAAAAAGAGCTCTTACTAACATTTTAAAAAAATAGTAATCATCCCTGATATTTGTATAGTGCTTTACTAAGTGTCCTCAAGCATTCTCTCTTTTATTGGTAATAATTAATAGCAGTAGTGCTTTCTGAGTGCTGACCATGTGCCAGGCACTGGACTCAACACTTAGATGTATCAGCAACTATAATCCTTCTGCATTGCTATGAGGAAAAGGTGATACCCTCTCCATTTATGGATAAAGAAACTGAGACATGGAAAAATTAAACATCCTGTCGAGCTCACCCAGACTGTACATGGTGGAATCAGGATTTGAAAGCCAATGTGCTACATGTTAGATTTTTTATTTACTTGAAGACAAAGATTATATCCTGATCTTTCTTTTCTTGATTTATAGTACTGTTACCAAGTCCAAGCTCACTCTGCTCGCCACACAACAGACCAATAAATCGGGAGATGAGATGTTGAGGCAAGGAATAGCGACTTTATTCGGAAAGCTGGAAGACCAAGAAGATGGCAGACTAGTGTCCCCCAAACCATCTTACCGGGCTCTGGATGCCAGCTTCTTTTATAGAATAGAGATGGGGAGGAGGTGAGGAAGTAAAGTAAAAGGGCCGTTAGTTTTCCCTGGCTTGGCCAGCATTGGGGAGGGTATGTGAGAATTTCTTCCTTTCTACAGCCATTCATAGGTGGGCAGGGTCAGATTGTCTCCCTGTGAGCTGAACAAAGGCCCATTAGTTTAACGTTTAGGCAGGGGGGCAGGGTTCCCTGACACAGACCATTATGTATGATTATACTAACAAAAGCAATGAAAAGCAAAGGTTAAAGTCAAAGAAACAGATCCAACATGGAGTCAGATTTTGCTCTTCCCTGTTACAGTACATCCTCCCGACAACTCCATGCCAATCCTAAACATCATGTGAAATAAAGCAGAAAAAACATTGCAATATACTTCCAAGAGGAAAAAATAGGGTACCAAAGTGTATATAGTGTACAATTACAAATATTTTTAATTTATTTAATTTATTTTATTTTTTTGCGGTACACGGGCCTCTCACTGTTGTGGCCTCTCCCATTGCAGAGCACAGGCTCCGGATGCACAGGCTCAGTGACCATGGCTCACGGGCCTAGCTACTCCATGGCATGTGGGATCTTCCTGGACCGGGGCACGAACCTGTGTCCCCTGCATCGGCAGGCAGACTCTCAACCACTGAGCCACCAGGGAAGACCCACAAATATTTTTTAAAAGAAAGAAAGAAAATTATGTCTAGATTCTAGAAAAAATTTATCAAAATGTTATTGATAGTTGTGGTATTATGGGTGGGATTATGGGCTACATTTTTCTTCTTTCTATATTTTCTATTTTTTGAAAAAACGATAGCAAACATTTAAAATTATCAATAAAAGGAAGAAGAAAAATAACTGATAGCATTCCTCAAGTGTGTTGAGCAATTCTTAAGTACAATTGATATATACATTTCCTGAGGGACCAACAATCTATCTCAGGGGTCAAAGCCTGCGGATCCTGGAGAAGGGCCCCAAGGGCACGCAGAACAAGCTAAAGTGCCCACACTAGGAATTGGGGAGGGAGGCTCTTCTTCTCTAACATGAGTATTGAAACAGAAATAGGTTCCAGGGGCAAATGTCTTGAGCAGATATGTACGTTAGTGCAAGTACGTGTGCCCGATGAACAGTGAGTCCAAACAAACTGAAACATCGGAGTTTGGAGCAGAGAAAGATTTATTGCAGCGTCATGCAAGGAGACGGGTGGCTTATGCTCTAAAATTCAGCAAAGCTTTTTTTTTTGGCCACATCATTTGACTTTCAGGATCTTAGTTTCCTGACCAGGGATTGAACCCGCACCCTCTCCAGTGAAAGGTGGTGAAAGTTCAGAACCCTAACCACTGCAACACCAGGGAATTCCCTCCACAAAGCATTTTTTAAATGCCTGGGGAGAGAAGGGGTTGCAGGGTATGTAATCAGCTCATGCACAATTCTCTGACTGGCTGATGGAGAGGTAACAGGGTGGTGTCACAGGGGTTAACATTATGAATCCTTAGGCTCCAGGAGGCTCCAGGTCATCAAGTAGTTAACATCTTCCATTTAGTGGGAGGTTTTCACATCTGTAAAACAACTCAGGAAATGTGCCTCAAATACTGTTATCTGGGTACTTCAGAGAGAAGCTAAAGCAGAGGATATGGGTGAAGTGCCTGTCCTGGGGAGGCCCCATAAAATTCCGCTCAGCTACACATAGTGGTAACAATCAGATAGAAGTGTGTCTGGGAGGAAAGCAGGGGCCATTTTTGTGGAGAGACAAGTTTTGCAGGGCAGACTTACTGACAAACTCTGTGTTGTCAATCAGGCACCTTCAGAAATAGGGCAGAGGGGTATTTTTCAGACTCTGGGTGTTTGATCCTGGTTGGGTAGGGAGGACAGCCAAAGGGAAGACAGATATCCCCATCTCCCTCCTCCTTCTAAGGTATTCTACAAAGTTTTCACTACAGAGCCAACCATGTTATTTTTTCCTGGTCAAAATCCTTCAGTGGCTCCCAACTGCCTCTCAGGTAAGTGCAAACACCAGATGTGCATTTAAGGCCCTTCACCTCATGGAGCCACCTCCACCAGTACTGCCTCAGATTCCTCCCCTACACATCCTGAGGCTGCAGGGTAATTCAGCTACTTGGTGTGTCCTTTCCATGTTTACTCTTTTACACCTTCACTCACACCATTCCCTACCTAGAAACATCCTCCTCACAACCATATTATGCAGTCAAAATCCATTGATTTCCCTCTTCTCTGTTATTCATTCATTCATTCATTCATTAATACTTAACCCTTTGTTATGTTTATGGCCCTTTGGAGGGATGAGAAAAGGTTTTCTCCTTCCTTGTATCTTAATATCAAGCATAAGGGCTCCATGATCAGCATATCCCCTGAGAGTATTTTGTCGAGCTAAAGACTAGGATGGCTATAGACTTTATTCTGCTTTGCTGCTGCCTAGATTTCTGGGGCAGGGAATTACCTAGTGAAATACATAGTAAGAATGTGATGACCAAAGCTGTTGCTGAGATAGCCTCCTATTCTGTACCTGGTTTTCTTGTCATTCGCTCATCCATTTATGTGTTTATTCATACATTCAGTAAACACTGTGTGCCACTAAAAGCTAGATGCTATGGAAGATGTGCTATGGTAGAAATATAAAGGAAAATAAGATATAATTACTCCTGTCTGAGAGTTTATAATCTATCAGTGTAAAAAGCCAAGTTTAAAAGAAGGATATGGACAGGTCTGCTTCCAGTATTAAAGTGCCTGTTTGTTTTACATTACTCTACCACTGAAAACAACTATAAACACTGGACAAGATACAAGAGACATCTGTTTGAGGGTCTTAAGGCAGTCAAGATTCAGGGTCAGAGAAATTGGAGAGAAGAGAAATCCACTGAGGTGATTCAGACATTCTATGCAGATTTTCCACTTAAGGCAATTCCATAAGGCTGATTCATAAAACCCAGGGATAGAGAAGCTGGGAAGCCTAGCAGAAAATAGCTACTAAGAAACAGAGAAACTGAGCAGTGCTTTTAATAGTATCATGGAGTTGGGGAAGTAAAACTGGAGTTCAGGACTTCAGGGAGAGCTTGGGTTAGTTGTAGAGAAGGGAAGCAGCCCAACCCTTGGAGTGACTTATCCCCTCAAGGCATTCACTAATTAGCAAGTAGCAGCATAGACAGAAACTGAACCAATAACTATAGAACCAAGAGATTATGGAAGTAAACAGAGTCTTTCAGAGTCTCACAAACAGAAATGAGCCTTGAGGGCTTGTCAAGAAGAAACAGTCCTCATAAACAGTGAGTTTTTGAGTGAGAGCCATTTAAGGATTATACCCAAGGAATAAAGGAATCAGAAATAGGTCGGGCCTTTAAAGACTTTTGAAGAAACCAGGCTCTAAAGAGCTCAATCCTAATTGGATTCAGGTGACTGCTCCCATTCTAATTGCTTGCCAGAAGCTGAAGACTCATCTATAGCCTTTATAATTTTTTTTACACAGTGTCTAGTATTTAATCAACAATTAACAAGCATAACAAGAGGCAGAGTGGAGAAACATAATAAAAACAGACCCACAGTGATCCAGATACTGTAGTCATCAGACATAGACTTTACAATAACTAGAATTAACATGTTTAAGACAGCAGATACACTGCTTCTTAGAGAACCAGCATTTGGGTGGATCTTTGAAGACTACTTGGGATTTCAGTCAACCAATCCTTACTTCTCAAAGGACTCGGCGTTAAGATACAGCTCATTCTAGCCAAAGGTGGGTCTCAGGGAGGAAGAATAAAGCAAGGAAGGGTCAAATTCAGGGGTATTTTATCCAGGGCTGGATCAAATGTGTTTGTGCAGGGGGTAGGGAAGCAACTCATTTCTGCTTATTTATTGTAGGATTTCTTCAGTAAGTCTGACCCATTTCTGGAAATTTTTCGAATGAATGATGATGCAACTCAGCAGCTTGTGCACCGAACTGAGGTGAGAAGAGCCGTCTTCAGCTGTGCCATCTCGTCTCTTTAAGATGAAACACTGACCTGTTTTGAGAAACCCCTTCCCTTTCTTAATGTCTGTAGCTAAACCTCAAGACCTGAAGTCTTCCCAGTCCTTAACAGGGCTCTTTATTCTCAATGTGGGTGTTATAAAAGGAGACCCTTTCTCACCCAGATTTTCCATTATTGACCTTTAATGCAGAAAGCCAGCAACTTATTAATAATAAAAAGATGAATACTAGCTAATATTTAATAAACATGACTAGGTACCAAGCATTTGACTGACTGATCTCATATGCATCATTTTATTTACTTCTCACAACTATGCATTGACATGATTATTATTACCCCATTTTACAGCTGAAGAAACTGAACTTTGAGGAGGTCAAGTCACCTTCCCAGTGAGCAAGGGGTAGAGCTGAGGTTTGAATTGAGTTTGACCCTGAGCTTTGCTGCAATTTGAGAAGCCAATGTGCCTCCCCAGGGAAAGTCCATACACGGGACTGATGTCAGATCTGTCGTACGAATGGCTGTCCTGTATCAGCAGGCATTTGGTCTGGCTGCATCTCCCTCTCACCCTCCTACATTCTCTCCACGTGACTCTGAATCTTATCCTTCACTATCCCACCCCCACTACCCACCACCACACACCCACTTAACAACCAACCCTAGTCTCCACTTTTTATTTTATTTTATATACAAGCCAGTTCAAGAGAGACTGTGTGGGGGTGAGAAGTGCATTGATAAGGAGGAATGGCTTGGAGCTGAGAGAAAAATGTGCTTCCAGTGTGGGGTAAAGGAAGAAGGAACTCTTATGACTCTCTCAGGATGATAGTGGGGTGCTGTGTTCCCATACCCTACACTGGAAATCCACTTCCTTTTTCCTGAAGTAGCAGAGTTGCAGGTAGCATTAGGGGAACTTTTCATGTCATATTTAAGGTAAACAAGAATCAAATAGTCTTGGACGGGCTAGTTCTGTGGATGTCATCTGGTACATGGTTAGCATTTAATAAAGTGTGTCTACTAAAGAATGAATACATGAATGGAGTTGAATATTGATAGTTATGTCCACTCCCTGTGATAGTATAATGTGATTCTTTGGACAGTCACAAACTATTCCCTGGGGAATAGTTTCACATGCAACTGGGATGGTTTCCCTGAGTGGCACCCCATCACCATCACCAAATAGAACTTTTTCCCACATAAAGATTCCTTTGGTGGGACAAAGTTCTCTCAGGAGAAGTAACTAAATGTTGGGGAGAATCAGAAGTCGTACCCATTCATGACTTTTCTCGAGCCAGTGCACGGGGACTTGAATGTGCAGGGAGAAAGAAGAGGGATGGCATATTGTTAGACTTCTTCTTCACTCCTGACGGCATCCCTCCAAGAAGAGGTAAATTCCCCTGTTCCTCTCTAACTCTTCCCCATACCCCATTGTGAGGGGCTCCTGGAATCTCATAAGAATTGTGATTGTGAAGTTTTCCAATGAGTCAATCAACATAACATTGATTTTTCCTCTTTCTTACTCAATAGATACAAAAAAAATACCAGGCAATACCTTTCTTTCTGGGTAAGCACATGTGTGTGTGTGCATACACACACACACAGAGATTTTAATTTCAGCGGAAATTTCTAGTTGAAATTTTGATCTGCTATTGAGTTTTATGAAACTGTTGTAATGAAACATCTTCACTTTTTAGTATTTCTATACAAGGGTGAGAAATTTAAATTAACCAAAACAATTTTATCTAACTTTTCTTCTCTCTATCACTTTGCTCATTCAGCGAATGAGAGCAAAAAGCAGTCACATAGGAACATTATTTTTCTACTTTTTAATGCATTAAAGGAAATGTAATAATGAGCCTACAGTATAATCAATAATTCATCATTATATTAAGGAATTCAGGAGAAGAGGGAATCACTTATAAAATAATTGTTATGTAGATAGAGAATTAATTTTTTTACAATTCTAAGGCTCTGCTAACTAAAAACTTCATAGGAAGAAAAGTCAATATGACAGAACTCCATTTAACTTCGTTTGTATGTCCCCTAGAGCAGTGGTTCTCAAATATCATGCATCAGAATCACCTAACGGCCCACCTCGAGAGTTTCTGTCAGTAGGTCTCGGTGGAATCTAGACATTTGCATTTTTAACAAGTTCCTGCTGGTCCAGGAACCACACTTTGGTAGCCCCTGCCCTAGAGTACACAGTACAATCTTAGGCACAGAGCAAATACTCATACGCTAAACCAAATTGAATTACTGAATCATCTGATGGCAGAATAAGACTTGACTCGAATAGACTCTCAGGCAGGATTTAGCCAAGTTCATGATTAGTAAACTGCTTTTAAAAGGGTTTCACAATATTGCAGTCTTAGTTTGTGATCCTGAAGATCTGCCCTGTTATGCCTTCCGAGCATACCTAGTATAAATGTATTCCTGGGATTTATCTTCTAGAAACTTTTCTTCTGACTTGCAATCTGATCTAACCAAGGTCACAGGTCACCAAAGACTGCTCAGTTCTTCAGCAGCAGAATTGTCCTGCCACACACCCCACACACACACCAATAGGCTTTACGTATGCTGACCTCATTAGAAGAGAATTTATGCCATAGGACTGACAGTCCTACAGAACTGGCGATACTTTATCAGAGGCAGAGGCAGCCCATCTCCTTAATCCCAACCCCTTTTGATATAGAAGGGGTCTTCTCCAGCATCCACATACTGGACAATATTATTGTCATTATTCATGAAATAACAGCCAGGCCAGTGACCGCAAGAGTTCTGCCCATAACGATCCACCTAGTGGGCACCCTTGAAAGGTTTACTACTCCAAGTTTTCATTAAGGCACCTTTTCCAGACAATTGTCCTTATCATAAGCACCACAGTGTCTCTCAAGCAGTTTTTATGTTGAAATGTGAAAATGTCAAGCACTTACTCTCCCACCCACCACTCCTCTCTTTTTTTCCTCAGGTTGTGATGAATAACTTAAGCCCAGCCTGGAAATCATTCAAAGTATCAGTAAATTCTCTATGCAGTGGAGATCCCGACCGCCGGCTGAAGGTCAGAAATCTGTCTGTCTGAGAAATGTAATTTTACATATTTACCCCTCCTCTTTCTCTTCAAGTGAATGTTGGCAAACCCAAAATCTTCTGTATCATTTACCCAAATCTCTTAGCATCTTGATGGAAGAAACAAGGGCTCTCCTTTCTGCTGGAGCCATTGAAGCTCCTGAGATAACATGAGATAAATCTCAATCATGTTACGTTAAGTGGCAAATCCCATGGCCTCTAGGAGAGAAACTGTGGCAATAAGTTCAGGGTATATTTGGGAGTTATTAAAAACACAAATACTGTTGTTATCAGTTATCTACCGCTGCATGACAGACTACTCCAAAATTTAATGCTTAAAACAATAGCCATTTATTTAGCTTATGATTCTGTACATTGTCAAGTTGAGTTCATCTAGGAGGCTCTTTTCTTGGTCTTGCATGGACTTCCTCATGTATTTGCAGTCAGCTGTACCTGAGCAGGACACCTCTGCTTCTGGAGTTTGTCTGGCTGTCATCTGGAATGATCAGGGTGGCGGGGCCATTTGTCTCTCATCGATCAGCAGACTAGCTTGACTTACACACTCAGCAACCTTAGGGTCCAAAAGAGCCAGGACAAAACATGCACGTCTCGAGGCCCAGTCTCAGACTCACATGAGGTCACTTCCTCTGCGTTCTATTGGCCAGTCACACAGCCATCCCAGATTCAGGGATGAGGAAATAGAACATGGACTCTACCTCTTGGCGGGAGGAGCTGCAGAGTATGGTGGCCACTTTTTTCAGTCTACCACACAGGCTTTTTGAGTATCATGGGAATGTAGAAGTTGGAAGAAAAGACTCATTATAAAAGTCAGGACGATCAAAGGAGGACAATAGGCTAAGTGCCTGAAGCAGACTCCCAGAGTCATTCCTTATGGTCCCTTGTCTGGCCCTCTCTCTACCTTTGGAAGTCCAGAAGCTCCATGTTGTCAGTGTCCCAGAGGTGACTCTACCAACTCAGGACGACTGAGTAAATTCAATAGAGGCCAGAGCTATAAATCAAAAGGCCAACAGGTTCATGTTCAGTGAGAAACATGACCCTCAAGCAGACTCAACATTCATATCAGCTTTACCAGAGCATTTTCTCCATGTGGGCAAACCATGGGGAAGACAGTTTTCAGAAGGTTGTGTGACAGCCTAAAAGCAGAGCCAGGGAATCTGGATAATGGAGGTGGTTAATGGCTTGAGACCTTAAAAGCCTGGGACACCTACCACCCAAATGGGATTATATGTCTGTTAGGCAGACTAAACATTCATGTTGGGGGCACCGACTCCCCTGGAAAGTGTTAGATGGGCACTGCCAATGTTTGTCTTTGTAACTTTACACTTTCCTCACTCTTTTTGCCCTGTAAACCTTCTTCTAATGGATATAATTATTTGCATTTGTCAATGTCATCCATCAGTTTAGAATCCTATCCATTGGTTAGTCCCAAACTCTTAATGTGACTTTACATCTTTGTTTAAAACCATTTTGTTTGGACTTTGTACTATCTGTGGACATGCTTACTTCTGTGGTCTGGAGGAGCTGCTCAGAGTTGTCCCTAATATCTCCTGTGGGAGCCTCCACTCCCACTGGAATTGTCTTTCATGCCAAAATCAGGACTCCTGGCTGTTTGGGCCTCATGTATAAGCTCATATTCACAGTTGCCAAGACCTACGGCTTCAGTCCTGGGTTGGGGATTGTCACCTATACTCTGAGCCACCCCATCCCAGTCCCGGGGAGATAAATGGACCCTTTGGGGCAGAAATAAGATAATGCCTACATTAGCCATAGGTCAACTTAGTCATGGTGAGTTATCAGATAAAAGGGGAGGGTTATCTGTAACTGAATAAATTAAAATGCAGAAAAGGAGCATTTTGTGGCCTTTTGAGTGCTCTGCTGTCTGTAGAGGACAAGTGGGAATAAAGGAGAGAGAGAGAAAGAGAGAGAGGGAGAGAGGGAGGAAGGAAAAGGAAAGGAATGAAGGAAGGAAGGAGAGAGAGACAGAGAAAGGGAGGATCAGGATTTCTCAACAGCTGTACCATTGACATTTGGACTTTGTTGTGGGGACCTGTCCTGTGCATTGTAGGATGTTTAGCAGCATCCCAGGCTACTAAACACTTGTAGTAATACTTCACCCCCATCAGTCTTACAGCCAAAAGTGTATTCAGACATTATGAAATGTCCCCTGGAGGGTAAAATCATTTAGACCAATGCATCAGAATCACCTAGAAGGCTTGTTAAAATGCAGATTGTTAGGTGTTATCCCCAGGGTTTCTGATTAGGTGGGTCTGGAGTGAGCCTGAGAATTTGCATTCTACAATTCCTGAGTGACGCTAATGCTGCTGGTCCCAGTCCACACTGAGAACTCCTGGTACAGATATTTGCTCCTTCATTACAGTCCTTCCGCGGCTCAGTGCCCCCCACCACTTTCCACCACCCAGCCTCCCCTCCACCACCTTTTCTCTGCCCAGCACTCATACCCACCCTGCCCTCTCCAAGCCTTCAGGGCTTGGCACATGCCTCTCTCTGCCTGATGCCTTCTTCATTCTTCTGCTTTTCTTGGATTATCATCATTTGCTACTTTCCTTCAGGTCTCTCCAATATCCCTCCACTTCCAGAAACCTTCCCTGATCTCTTTAGCTTCTATGGGTGCCCTCTAGCCCTCTGTACCCACCTCATAGAGATACTTCACTTGTTTGGAACATTTCCGTTTCCATCTCTTTCCCCAGCAGGTGACTCTTTCTTCCCAGTTTGCCCCTTCAGGGTGAGAACCATGTTTTTTCCCCTGTGTATCCAGGCATCCAGCCCAGCACTCGGCACAGAGCAGATACTCAGTAACTGTTTCTGGAGTGAATGGACAGAGGAGCAGGGAGGTGCTAAGAGGTCAGCAGCGCGTCACTGGCGGGTGCAGTGTGGGGGAAGGGGGAATCCCCCCACACAGGTGTGCTGAGCTCACTAGGTGACAAACCCAATATCATCACTCACCTGCTCACAATCACCAAAAGCAGCTTTTCTGAAAAGCTGGAGAGACTTCCTGTATTGCCCTTTATTTGTATTGATTATTTCATCACAAAGGCCACTGAGAAATGCTCATAATGTTGTTCCCATTCAGCTTTCTTTGAAATAAAATGGTACCATATTGGCAGGCAGCAACTCCTCACCACCAAAAAAACCCAGAAAGTGAACTTTTAAATTAAAAAATTTGGGGACTTCCCAGGTGGTCCAGTGGTTAAGGATCTGCCTTCCAATGCAGGGGGTGTGGGTTTTATCCCTGGTCAGGGAGCTAAGATCCCACATGGCTCACGGCCAAAAAAACAAAACATAAAACAAAAGCAATATTGTAACAAATTCAATAAAGACTTTAAAAATGGTCCACATCAAAAAAAAAAAAAAAAAAAGACCAGAAAAGAAGACATTTTAAAACCCTCTGTCCATTTAGATTCTCAGTCTTGGCAAAACTCTAATAATGAGGTCTTTGTCCCAAATGAGACTTGATATATATATATATTTTTTTTAAGAAGATGTTGAGGGTAGGAGTTTATTAATTAATTAATTCATTTTTGCTGTGTGTTGGGTCTTCGTTTCTGTACGAGGGCTATCTCTAGTTGTGGCAAGCGGGGGCCACTCTTCATCGTGGTGTGCAGGCCTCTCACTGTCGCGGCCTCTATTGTTGCGGAGCACAGGCTCCAGACGTGCAGGCTCAGTAGTTGTGGCTCACGGGCCTAGTTACTCCGCGGCATGTGGGATCCTCCCAGACCAGGGCTCGAACCCGTGTCCCCTGCATTAGCAGGCAGAGTCTCAACCACTGCGCCACCAGGGAAGCCCCGAGACTTGATATCTTTAAATCTCTTTTATTCAAGGGTCCACACTAGCACCAAGTTTAAATAAAACCAGGTTTTTCTTTTGGTTTTATTTATTTTTTTCCTCCTTTATGGGAAAAATTTTTTAAAAGCATTCAAATAAGTACTTTTCAGAAATTGATGCTTTAATTTATTTATTATGAAAAATTTTAAACATCCATAAAAGTAGTGGGTTATGATAACCCACCCCCCTCCCCACACCCATCACACAGCCTCAACCATTATTAACTTGTGGCCAATTTTATTTCATCTATACTCCCAATACCCATTTTCTGTCACCCCGCCCCCCCCAACTACCACTAGATCGTTTTGAAGCCAATCTCAGACCAGGGCTCACTCATTCATTAGGTAAAGCAAGCGTAGTGCCAGAACACATGAAACTTTTAAGAACCTACAAGAACGTTTTAATTTCTTTTAAAGTCAGAAGGAAAAATGAAATCGTAAGGTTGAATAAAATGTTTCCATTTTTTTCTCACATCAGAAAACAATAACATTTTTAGGATCCCCAAAATCTGTTATGGTGAGAGGGGGTCCATGAAGGCAAAAGGGCCTGGGGCCAATGTAAGTCCCTATGGGGTCCTCTCCCAAACACCATACCATTTCATCTGAAAATACTGCAATATGTATCTCTAAAGGACAAGGAATCTTTCTATAAACATAACCACAAACCTATTTCTATACCTAGAATATTATCTAAGCTTCCTTAATGCCAGCAAATGTTCTGCCACTATTCATATGTGACCATCTAATTTACTTAATAGTTTTTTTTTCAAATTGGAATCTAAACAAGGTCCAAGCATTGCATTTGACTGAAATGTCTCTGAAGTCTCTTTCAATCTGTTAGTTCTCTCTCCCTCTTTTTTTTTTCTTTTTCCTTGCAATTTAATTAAAGAAACTTGAAGAAACTTCTTTTACTTGAAGAAATCAGGCTGGTTTGTTCTGTCACATTTCCCCCACTCTGTGTTCCCTGTAAACAGCTAGTTGGGACTTGATCAGATTCAGTGGCTGTTTTGTAGCAAGAACGTTTTACAAGGGATGGTGCTCTTTTATGGTCTTAAAAGTTATTGAGGAGCATTGCCTAGATTCATTATTTCATTAGAATTTCCAAAATGGTAATTTTCTAATTCTATTATTCCTTCTTTATCTGTTATTTAGAGTTCTTCTATAAAGAAGAGCTCCCTTTAACAGCTGTTTGGTTCCCTGAGGTGTGATTTGTGCAAGAAAGGCTGGAAAATGCTTTATTCTTTCTTTTTTTCAAACAATTTTCAGAATAACAAGTTACTTCTCTAGCATCCTTCATAGGTGACTAATGGGGTCCCTCACTATTATTAAGAATTCATGGATTTTTAAATATATCCCAGTGTTTCAATCTATTTCAGTTATAATTATTCCTTTGAAATCTTGTATCGTCCCTTGTTTAACCAGTTAAAACCACTTCAAGTTGGCTCTTGAGTTCTTAATAGTTTCTTTGCTTTCTGGTATGAATTTTTTTAATTCATGAATTCTGAAATTTTGAAATTCTTTTTTTCTGTAAGATATGTATCTCTCTATAGATGCTAACTCATACTTTAAAGTCTAGAGACAATTCCTCTCTATAGTTGAAGCTCTAACCCATAGAACGGTTGGGTTCCTTTGTTTCATTTTGCTTTCAGCATTTAGAATTTATTTTTTCAAGTTTAATTTTGTCTTATAATTATATAAAATGTTTACATGATTCTAAAGGCAAAACTACAAAACAAAGTATATTCAGAAAAGTTTAGCTCCCATTCCTGTTTCTCTAGTTTTTACTCTCTTCCCTTACAGGTAATCATTTTGTAGCACATTTTAATACCTGATAGAACCAGCCTCTCTCACTTCTGTATTCTTTGTATTTTTAAGGGTCTTCAGGTCTGCTTGGATATTTTGCTTGTTGTTCTTTCCATTAAGCTTTATAAGCAACTAGTACCAGAATAAAAAAAACACTGATAGTATTTTTATTGAGATTGCAAAGGAAATCTCTTCTTTTTTATTTTTTACATCTTTATTGGAGTATAATTGCTTTACAATGGTGTGTTAGTTTCTGCTTTATAACAAAGTGAATCAGTTATACATATACATATGTTCCTATATCTCTTCCCTCTTGCAGAAATCTCTTCTAATATTGTCTTTCCAGCCCAGAACATGGCTCGTCTTTCAGTTCATTCAAGTCTCCTTTTGTGTTTGCAGGAGCACTTACTGTTCCTCTTAGAGGTTTGGAATGTTTGTTTTTAAGTTTATGCCTAGTTTGTTTGTTTCTTTCTTTCTCTTCCATTACACCTTCTAACAACTATTGTTTGTATACATAAAAGCTATTGAATTGTTTTCTTAAATAACTATTTGATTAAATTTTATTATTGTTTATACTAATTTTCTGTTAATTTTTTGGAGTTTTTAAAATATAGATCATATGGAAATAGAGATAGTTTTGCCCCTACTTACTTAACTAGTCGTTCTCCTTATTTCTTTTCTTTATTTGTGTGTACCAGTGCTCCCAACACAATGTTAAATAGTAGTAGAGATGGAGGGCATCCTCTGGTCTTATTCACCAGTATGATGGAAAATGCTCTGGTGTTTCTCCATTAATTCTGACAGAGGTTAATTTTTTAAAGTAATTGTGAAGGTGTCAGAGGCTTAGAGTTTTCTCAGCCACATCTACTGAGCCTTAAGTACCTATGGTAGGATTCAGAGAGGATTCTTTCTCGGTAACTCAAGAGACAACCCTGCAACAAGCTGAAATGTCTTCTGAACTATGTAAAAGACATTGCATTACTTCCTAAGTAGATTTAGGGTTACATTTAATATTAACTATTTAAAGAAATATATGTATTTAATATTTAATATTTAATACTAGCTGTTTAATGACATATATTTAATATTTAATGTTAGCTATTTAATGGAATATATATTTAATATTTAATAGTAGCTACTTAATGAAATGTATTTAATATTTAGCTATTGAATGAAATTATCCATGATTTCTATGGCATATTAGAGTCCTTATCAAAATCACAACTTCATTTACTTCTAACCATACTGTGAGGTAGATTCCATTGTGTTCATTTTACAGATGAAGAAACTGAGGCTCAAAACCCCATGCAGTCAAATGTCAAATTTCATGCTTTTTGTTGAATCGTACTGCCTCTATTTTGTTGTATTCTTAGAAAATAAATCATCCTGATAAAGGATGATTTATCCCATTACTCTCACTCAACCAAAATGCTTATCATCATTCAAACATTTAACAGAAAGAAGACTTGTCTCTATGTAACATATTTCATAAAGTCTGAGAAACTATCAACTCTTCACCATACCACTAAAGGGGAAAAAACACTCTCAATGAAATTATAACACAGTGTTTTCTATCAATTTGTGGTTGTTAAGAAAATAAATATGTGCGTCTTTGATTCTATGAAATATGGTATTAATAATTTCCTTTGATTTTTATCAACACATTATTAATACCCAGTACATATTTGTTAGGAGACAGTGCTGGTATTCAGAATAGATTCTTCCAGATGGGGATCTTAGAAAGAAAGAGGAGAAGGGACCACCAGCAAGTATTATTAACACCCTAATTGTGCCTAGTACTGGGGGAAAGGTCATGCCAGAACAATCAAGACAAATACCATGTAAGCACCTTGAGGTCATTTCCTGTCCCTTTCTCTGGTGCTCAAACTGCACAGGTAACTTGGAGACTTTCCCCTAGAGTTTATCGGACATCCTCTGAGGATAATTGATAGAAGCCACTTGCCTTGAAGAGGGATCTAGGGTGAGGAGGACCAGTTGCTTCTGTATCAACTTGCCCCCAGGCCTTATTCTGGAGAGAGGCCCAGGTTATTAGCTGAGGTCTTAGTGGGGTGGACACAAGCAAGACAGAACCAGGAGAAGGAAATAGCAGAAAAGAAGGAGAAGCAAGTCCCCAAAATCAAAGCAGAGGTGATGAAACTCAGGAGGCCATGAGGATTGAGAGGAGGCCCGGACACAAGTCTAAAGCAACCATAAATGGCATTTTTACCCACCTAATATCTTGCTCATTCTTCATGCCCTCCCTTCTTCTGTAGTGCTTCCTGGGTGATTTAAAACAGCATGTTCACAAGCTCCCTCCTGACACCCCAAAGTTGGATTCCCGGCAGGTCAGAAAAGTGCTCTGTTGAATAAGAATCCCAGTGGTCCCGGAATCTTCAGTTTAATGGTTTTCCTAAACAATTCTTGTGCAGGCCATTTGCCAAGAGCACATGGAGAAACAGTGTCTTCCCACTGATTATGCAAACCTAGCTGACTTCTTGGCACCTCTCTTAGGTAGCTCAGTGTTTTTCCTGCCACCTCACTGCAAAGCTAATGTGTGTATATATTTGCTCTTCCTCCTGTATGAAATCCTAACATTCGTTCATCCTTGGCTTCTATCCAGCTATTCCCATCCTCCCTTCTCAGGTGTGACCAAGCCATCTTCTCCACAAATTCACTGTCTTTGCTTACTCTCTGAGCCAGACTGGCTCACAACTGCCAAACAGATTGGACTCCTGGAGTGTGTTCTTGGAGTTTGCCCTGGACATTCCCCCTTTATTCCTAACCCCTTATGACTCCTAAATCCTGGACCCCTAAGTACCTCTTATTTGGCCTCAGATCCTTTGGACTTAGTTCCATACTTGTTTCATCCTGATTTTCTCTAACAAACCTCTGGCTCTTACTGCTTAGAAAGGAAGAAACCCCACCCCAGTTCCAACCCCCAGATCTCAATCCTTGACAGTGGCCTCAGTTCAGCCCCATAGTTCCCCCAAATTCATGGAAAGGGCTTCAATCATTAGAGAGCCCACGGCTTACACCAGCATTTCCTGATTCTTGCTACAAAACATGGAAATTTGGAATTTAGGGGTTCATTGCTATGTTCAGTGTGGCTGGAAACACCTGTAGTAAAGAATCTGACATTCCCAGGTGGGTGGAAGCAAGTTTACTTCCTTCTCTACCTACCTTATAATGGAAAGGGAAAAATTTGGGTGTGGCTTATGGTCCGATGAAGCTTTGTTGAGATCTGTTAAAATGTAAGTGCTTTCTTGATGTCCTCTGGACTCGAGGGTTGCTGGTTTTATGACTCTCGATATCCCACTCAGCCTAGATGCCCTGCAATTACCAGAGGACTGCAAACTCACCAAGGTGTCTCTGTGTTGGATCAGCTCTGACACAGGAATTCTCAATGCCACTTAAGTAAATGGCACCTGAGCCCAGCAGCCTGCCTCTACTGAGATCTGTAATCTATACAGTACTGCAGCAAGGAAAAGCAACAGCCAGCTTAAATACTGTTAAATCGTGCAGGAATAGAGAAACTTCTGAATAAGAGAAAAACTACATATTCTCTTAAGTTTAATATTTTTCCTTTTCATTAATATTATCCCCCTTTTTACAGATGAGGAATTCAAAACTCTTTGTTTAAGGAAATTGTTGAAGATTAAACAGTGAAGTAGTGCAGGCTTAGTTTAAACCCAGCTCTCTCATGCTCCATCGTTCTTGTCCTTAACTATTGAAGGACAGCTAACATTCACCGAGCATTCACCCACCAGCTCCCAGTTGCTTCGCTGGACACTGCTTAAGTGACTTCATTTAACCCTATAATTATCCTAGGTTATACAATACTGTGGTAACAAAGTGCCCCCATGAAATATTAGTTTCTCACTCACATAACAATCAGAACTAAAGATTTCTAATCAGTGTCTGCCTCTCCTGTGTGCAGTGATTCAGAACCCAAGTTGCTTCTATCTTGTGGCTCCTCCATACCTTAGAGCCTCACTGTTATTTGTATCCACAGGTAAAAGGGTAAAAAATGTGGAGAGGGATGCGCGGCCCATGAAGAAGCCGGTAGCTTAGTTGTGCCTGTATAGAACTAGGAGTGCCTCAGCTTTTTCTTATCTCCAATCACTTTTCCCTACTTTCCCCACAACCAAGCTTTATCCCAAAAACATCTCGAGCTCGTCAACTTTGCCAACAGGGATTTGAGATTTGTTCACCCGTCTCCTCACTTGGCTGCCTCATGAATAAAGCCTTTCTCTGATGCAAACTTTGGCATCGCAGGTTCTGGCTTGCTGCACCCTGGCCAATCACGGCTTGTCCTTCAAGATTCCACCTGGTTCTTACCTCCCTAAGAAGGCTCGTTTGATGCCTCGACCTAGGGTACATAGGAGGTGTATTTGCTGAAGCCCTGTATAATCAAAGAAAATCTACTGAAGGCTCTACAGGTAAAAGGCAATGGATTTAACAGTAGACTTTTCTTCAATGTTGTCTGACATCCAATATTACATAGAAGTTTGAGTGAGGCTAATGGCAGACTCTGGGAAGGCTCATGCCAAGGAGTACTTCCCAGACTTCCACTGCCAGTGTCCTTATCCCTGCGGTGAGTCACAGCCACCCCCCACTTTTGCAGGAGACCCTCCAACACTAGCAGCCATATGGCTAACAGGGTCTTACTGCTCCAGCCGGGTGTCAGACCTGAGTCTCTAAGGTGGGAGAGCCGAGCTCGGGACATTGGATCACCAGAGACCTCCTGTCCCCACATGGTATCAGTTGGCGAGAGCTTTCCCAGATATCTCCATCTCAACACTAAGACCCAGCTCCACTCAACGACCAGGAAGCTCCAGTGCTAGAAACCCCATGCCAAATAACTAGCAAGACAGGAAAACAACCCCATCCATTAGCAGAGAGGCTGCCTAAAATCATACTAAATTCACAGAAACCCCAAAACACACCACCAGATGTGGTCCTGCCCCCCACAAAGACAAGATGCAGCCTCAGCCACCAGAACACAGGCACCAGTCCCCTCCACCAGGAAGCCTACACAACCCACTAAACTAACCTTACCCACTGGGGGTAGACACAAAAACAATGGGAACTATGAACCTGCAGCCTGCAAAAAGGAGACATCAAACACAGTAAGTTAAGCAAAATGAGAAGACAGAAATATGCAGCAGATGAAGGAGCACAGTAAAAACCCACCAGACCAAACAAATGAAGAGGAAATAGGCAGTCTACCTGGAAAATAATTCAGAGTAATGATAGTAAAGATGATCAAAAATCTTGAAAATAGAATGGAAAAAATACAAGAAAAGTTTAGCAAGGACCTAGAAGAACTAAAGAGCAAACAAAAAATGATGAAAAAAATAAATGAAATTAAAAATTCTCTAGAAGGAATCAGTAGCAGAATAACTGAGATAGAAGAAAGGATAAGAGACCTGGAAGATAAAACACTGAAAATAACTACCACAGAGCAGAATAAAGAAAAAAGAATGAAAATAAGTGAGGACAGTCTCAGAGACATCTGGGACAACATTAAACTCACCAACATTTGAATTATAGGGGTCCCAGAAGAAGAAGAGAAAAACAAAGGGACTGAGAAAATATTTGAAGAGATTATAGTTGAAAACATCCCTAATATGGGAAAGGAAATAGTCGATCAACTCCAAGAAGTGCAGAGAGTCTCATACAGGATAAATCCAAGGAGAAACATGCCAAAACACATATTAGTCAAACTATCAAAAATTAAATACAGAGATACCCTCATCCACCAGAGGGCAGACAGCAGAAGCAAGAAGAACTACAATCCTGCATCCTGTGGAACAAAAACCATATTCACAGAAAGATAGACAAGATGAAAAGGCAGAGGGCTATATACCAGATGAAGGAATAAGATAAAACCCCAGAAAAACAACTAAATGAAGTGGAGATAGGCAACCTCCCAGAAAAAGAATTCAGAATAATGATAGTGAAGATGATCCAGGACCTCGGAAAAAGAATGGAGGCAAAGATTGAGAAGATGCAAGAAATGTTTAACAAAGACCTAGAAGAATTAAAGAACAAATGAAAAGAGGTGAACAATACAATAACTGAAATGAAAACTACACTAGAAGGAATTAATAGCAGAATAACTGAGGCAGAAGAATGGATAAGTGACCTGGAAGACAGAATGGTGGAATTCACTGCTGTGGAACAGACTAAAGAAAAAAGAATGAAAAGAAATGAAGACAGCCAAACAGACCTACGGGACAACATTAAATGCAACAACATTCGCATTATAGGGGTCCCAGAAGGAGTACAGAGAGAGAAAGGACCATAGAAAATATTTGAAGAGATTATAGTCGAAAACTTCCCTAACATGGGAAAGGAAATAGCCACCCAAGTCCAGGAAGTGCAGCGAGTCTCATATAAGGTAAACCCAAGGAGAAACACACCGAGACACATAGTAATCAAATTGGCAAAAATTAAAGACAAAGAAAAATTATTGAAAGCAGGAAGGGAAAAATGACAGACAACATACAAGGGAACTCCCATAAGGTTAACAGCCGATTTCTCAGCAGAAACTGAGAAACAGGCCAGAAGGGAGTGGCATGATAAAGTGATGAAAGGGAACAACCTACAACGAAGATTATTCTACCCAGCAAGGATCTCATTCAGATTCGATGGAAAACTCAAAAGCTTTACAGACAAGCAAAAGCTAAGAGAATTCAGCACCACCAACCAGCTCTACAATGCTAAAGGAACTTCTCTAAGTAGGAAACACTTAGAGAAAGAAAAGAATCTACAAAAACAAACGCAAAACAATTAAGAAAATGGTCATAGGAACATACATATCGATAATTACATTAAACGTGAATGGATTAAATGCTCCAACTAAAAGACACAGGGTTGCTGAATGGATACAAAAACAAGACCCATGTATATGCTGTCTACAAGAGACCCACTTCAGACGTAGGGACACGTACAGACTGAAAGTGAGGAGATGGAAAAAGATATTCCATGCAAATAGAAATCAAAAGAAAGCTGGAGTAGCTATACTCATATCAGATAAAATAGACTTTAAAGTAAAGAATATTACAAGAGACAAGGAAGTAAATTACATAATGACCAAGGGATCAATCCAAGAAGAAGATATAACAATTATATATACACCCAACATAGGAGCACCTCAATACATAAGGCAAGTGCTAACAGCTATAAAAGTGGAAATTGACAGTAACACTATAATAGTGGGGGATTTTAACAACTCACTTACACCAATGGACAGATCATCCAAAATGAAAATAAAGAAGGAAACAGAAGCTTTAAATGACACAATAGACCAGATAGATTTAATTGATATTTATAGGACATTCCATCCAAAAACAGCAGATTACACTTTCTTCTTAAGTGCACATGGAACATTCTCCATAATAGATCACATCTTGGGTCACAAATCAAGCCTCAGTAAATTTAAGAAAATTGAAATCATATCAAGCATCTTCTCTGACCACACCGCTATGAGATTAGAAATGAATTACAGGGAAAAAAATGTAAAAAACATAGACACATGGAAGCTAAACAATACGTTACTAAATAAGCAAGAGATCACTGAAGAAATCAAAGAAGAAATCAAAAAACACCTAGAGACAAATGACAATGAAAACACGGTGATCCAAAAACTATGGGATATGGCAAAAGCAGTTCTAAGAGGGAAGTTTATAGCTATACAAGCCTACCTCAAGAAACAAGAAAAATCTCAAGTAAACAATCTAACCTTACACCTAAAGGAACTAGAGAAAGAAGAACAAACAAAACCCAAAGTTAGCAGAAGGAAAGAAATCATAAAGATCAGAGCAGAAATAAATGAAATAGAAACAAAGAAAACAATAGCAAAGATCAATAAAACTAAAAGCTGGTTCTTTGAGAAGATAAACAAAATTGATAAACCATTAGCCAGACTCATCTAGAAAAAGAGGGAGAGGACTCAAATCAATAAAATTAGAAATGAAAAAGGAGAAGTTACAGCAGACACCGCAGAAATACAAAGCATCCTAAGAGGCTACTACAAGCAACTCTAGGCCAATAAAATGGACAACCTGGAAGAAATGGACAAATTCTTAGAAAGGTATAACCTTGCAAGACTGAACAAAGAAGAAACAGAAAATATGAATAGACCAATCACAAGTAATGAAATAGAAACTGTGATTTAAAATCTTCCAACAAATGAAAGTCCAGGACCAGATGGTTTCACAGGTGAATTCTATCAAACATTTAGAGAAGAGCTAACCCCCATCGTACTCAAACTCTACCAAAATTGCAGAGGAAGGAACACTCCCAAACTCATTCTATGAGGCCACAATCTCCCTGATACCAAAACCAGACAACGATACAACAAAAATAGAAAATTACAAACCAATATCACTGATGAATATGGGTGCAAAAATCCTTAACAAAATACTAGCAAACAGAATCCAACAACACATTAAAAGGATCATACGCCACGATCATGTGGGAATTTTCCCAGAGATGCAAGGATTCTTCAATATACACAAATCAATCAATGTGATACACTGTATTAACAAATTGAAGAATAAAACAGTATGATCATATCAATAGATGCAGAAAAAAGCTTTTGACAAAATTCAACACCCATTTATGATAAAAACACTCCAGAAAGTGGGCATAGAGGGAACCTACCTCAACATAATAAGGCCATATAAGAAAAAGACACAGCAAACATCATTCTCAAAGGTGAAAAACTGAAAGCATTTCCTCTAAGATCAGGAATGAGACAAGGATGTCCACTCTCACTATTATTCAACATAGTTTTGGAAGTCATAGCCACAGCAGTCAGAGAAGAAAAAGAAATAAAAGGAATAGAATTTGGAAAAGAAGCAGTAAAACTGTCACTGTTTGCAGATGACATGATACTATACATAGAGATCCTAAAAATGCCACCAGACAACTATGAGAGCTAATCAATGAATCTTGTAAAGTTGGAGGATACAAAATTAATGCACAGAAATCTCTTGCATTCCTATACACTAATGATGAAAAATCTGAAAGAGAAATTATGGAAACACTCCCATTTACCATTGCAACAAAAAGAATAAAATACCTAGGAATAAACCTACCTAGGGAGACAAAATACTTCTATGCAGAAAACTATAAGACATTAATGAAAGAAATTAAAGATGATACCAACAGATGGGGAGATGTACCATGTTCTTGGACTGGAAGAAACAATATTGTGAAAATGACTATACTACCCAAAGCAATCTACAGATTCAATGCAATCCCTATCAAAATACCAATGGCATTTTTCACAGAACTAGAACAAAAAATTTCACAATTTGTATGGAAACACCAAAGACTCTGAATAGCCGAAACAATCTTGACAAAGAAAAACGGAGCTGGAGGAATCAGGTTCCTGGACTTCAGACTATACTACAAAGCTACAGTGATCAAGACAGTATGGTACTGGCACAAAAACACAAATATTGATCAATGGAGCAGGATAGAAAGCCCAGAGATAAACCCACACACATATGGTCACCTTATCTTTGATAAAGGAGGCATGAATATACAATGGAGAAAAGACAGCCTCTTCAATAAGTGGTGCTGGGAAAACTGGACAGCTATATGTAAAAGAATGAAATTAGAACACTCCCTAACACCATACACAAAAATAAACTCAAAATGCATTAAAGACTTAAATGTAAGGTCAGACACTATAAAACTCTTAGAGGAAAACATAGGCAGAACACACTCTATGACATAAATCAGAGCAAGATCCTTTTTGACCCACCTCCTAGAGGAATGGAAATAAAAACAAAAATAAACAACTGGGACCTAATGAAACTTAAAAGCTTTTGCACAGCAAAGGAAACCATAAACAAGACGAAAAGACAACCCTCAGAATGGGATAAAATATTTGCAAATGAATCAACGGACGAAGGATTAATCTCCAAAATATACAAGGAGCTCAAGCATCTCCATATCAAAAAAACAAACAACCCAATCCAAAAATGGGCAGAAGATCTAAATAGACATTTCTCCAAAGAAGATATACAGATTGCCAACAAACACAAAGGATGCTCAACATCATTAATCATTAGAGAAATGCAAATCAAAACTACAATATGGTATCACCTCACACTGGTCAGAATGTCCATCATCCAAAAATCTACAAACAATAAATGCTGGAGAAGGTGTGGAGAAAAGGGAACCTTCTTGCACTGTTGTTGGGATTATAAATTGATACACCCACTATGGAGAGTAGTATGGACGTTCCTAAAAAACTAAAAATAGAACTACTATACAACCCAGTAATCCCACCACTGGGCATATACACTGAGAAAACCATAATTCAAAAAGAGTCATGTACCACAATGTTCTTTGAAGCACTATTTACAATAGCTAGAACATGGAACAACCTAAATGTCCATCAACAGATGAATGGATAAAGGAGATGTGGCACATATATACGATGGATTATTACTCAGCCATAAAAGGAAACAAAATTGAGGTTTTTGTAGTGAGGTGGATGGACTTAGAGTCTGTCATACAGAGTGAAGTAAGTCAGAAAGAGAAAAACAAATACCATATGCTAACACATGTATATGTGATCTAAAAGAAAATGGTTCTGAAGAATCTTGGGGCAGGGGAAGAATAAAGACACAGATGTAGAGAATAGACTTGAGGACACAGTGAGGGGAAAGAGTAAGCTGAGACGAAGTGAGAGAGTGGCATTGACCTATATACACTACCAAATATAAAATAGATAGCTAGTGGGAAGCAGCTGCATAGCACATGTAGGTCAGCTCGGTGCTTTGTGACCACCGAGAGGAATGAGATAGGGAGAGTGGGAGGGAGACACAAGAGGGAGGGGATATGGGGATATATGTATACGAATAGCTAGCTGATTCACTTTGTTATACAACGGCAAGCAACACAACAATGTAAAATAATTATACTCCAATAAAGACGTTAAAAAAAATGTGAAGAGAGCTTCCCTGGTGGCGCAGTGGTTGAGAGTCCGCCTGCCGATGCAGGAGACGCGGGTTTGTGCCCTGGTCCTGGAGGATCCCACATGCCGCGAGGCGGCTAGGCCCATGAGCCATGGCCATTGAGCCTGTGCGTCCAGAGCCTGTGCTCCGCAGCAGAAGAGGTCACAAGAGTGAGAGGCCCACCTACCGCAAAAAAAAAAAAAAATGTGAAGAATGTTCTCTCTAGAAGTTTCAGCTGAAAACAGCACTTGACATTGCTCCCTATATTTCAATGACTAGAACTCAGTCATACAGCCACACTGAATTGCAAGAGCGGCTGAGAAATGTGGTCTAGTTGGATTTTAAGTCGTTTTTGGTGGAGACACTGTTAATATTCCATTTTGCAGATGAGAAAACTGAAATCACTTGACTAAATCCATGGAACTTGCAAGTGACATAACCAGAGTCATGTCTGTCTGACTCTATCCAGTAAAACTCTCTGTGATGGTGGAATATTCTGTATCTGTGATGTTCAAGAGAGTAACCCACTGCCCATATGTGGCCAAAGTCATCCTTGCCCACACTCTCCTCTCTTTCTCTTCAGGAAGCCTTCCTATTTTCATTCATCCCATGCTGGGAACACATTCCTTCTTCTCCAATAAACACCATCCCAGGAGAAAATTTCACCCCTTCATGTGTCAAGCCTCCACTGCTCATGGGAGTCCTCCTCTGCCAAGTTCCAAAGGGGGAGGAATGGGTGTCCTGAAAATGAGGTCAAAAGTAGGTACTGCCATGAAGAGATAATCTTTTCATCAGTGAGAATCAAGTCTAATTTCCTCAATATCTAAGAAGAGAGAACACCTTGTCAAAGCAAGTGCTATGTTTTTTCTCCCCAGGAAACTATATAATCTGGTCTTACATAAAAAAAGAACTTTGCAAGTTAGTGCTTGATGGGTATACATTTTCAGTGGGGAAGATGGGAAAGTTCCAGATGTGGATGGTGGTGATGGGTGCACAGCAATGTGAATGTACTTAATACCACAGAGCTGTGCACTTAAAATGGTTAAAAGTAGACTTTATGTTATGTATCTTTTTCCACAAAAAAAAAAAAAGTGTGTGAAAAAAGAATCTCCTTCCTGTTTGATGTGACTTTGAACTTGCCCCTCATGGAACACCTGCTTGGCGTTACTGTACTAACGAGCGTTTGAGTGCTGCCCATACCTGGCAAACCTCACCTAGGATGGCTCTTGCTCTCACTGCAGCCTGGGATGAGGGTGTGGCAGCTCTGCAGATGCCCAGACTCCTCCCGTTCCCTCTCAGAAACCCTTGTGGGGTACAGGGGAGGTCCTTCATTGCACCGTTATGAGTGAAAAGCATAGAAGAGTTGGCATGATCTGGTACAACTGTTTTTTGGGGAAAATGGTCAATCTCTGTCTGGTCAAGCTCTGTCTGATTAACTCAAAAAAGATTTTTGAGGAAATTACCTTTGGAAAATACTTTGAAATTCTGAACTAAAAGAACCAAATAAACACTAATCAGTGCCCTGGTGAGATCTCTCGTGTAAAGTGAAGAGGGAGCCGTGTTGTCTTCCAAGGTGGACATTTTCCTGCTAGAGAGAACATCTATTCCAATAAATCGTGATTTATTGTTGTGAGGAGAAGCAATTTCCTCGCATTATTTAACCCTTCTATGCCTGCATCTGCACTGAAAATTAAGATAGCTAACCAGCTCCTGGGAAGATGCTTGGGGAGAACTAGGCAGCTGGACCAAGTTGCTGAATGATGATGGGGAGGGAATGTTCTAAGGAAAGTATGAGGATGCTCTGTGCATCATTGAGGCATAATTCAACCCGATGGGGCTCCCTGTCCCATCTGAATAATGCTGTGTGTGGGCAACATGGACATTCTCTTATGCCGGTTGCTCTTATTTGCTTGTGTGTTTGGGTTTATTTATGCCACTTTTCATCGTTCATTGCACCACTTTGTTAACGTTGAAGCTGAAAATGTTGCCTCAAGATCTCAATTTTCATTTTTGCACTTTTGGAAATGTTTTGAAATGTAGCCTTGTCAATAGGAAGGTTTTCACAAATTGGGTTGACATCCCGAGAGGCCATTGTACTGAGTCCGTTTCTGTAGGGAATTCAGCTACTCTCCCACATTTTAAACATTAAAGAGGAATGTAGGTTTTTTGGAAAAAGTATTGCAATCTGCAGCCATCCTGGACATTTCTTGTGGAAAGTCTTTTCAATAGAATTTTCAAATAAAACGTTAAGAGAGCTCTCTCTTAGGAAGAAGGACAGCTTTTATAGAGTTCTTGAGGCCAAGAGAAATGACCCTTTCTTAGGTGCTGGGCAGAACAGTCCCACAGGCCCTCCTCCTCAGGAGCTGGGGGAGGTGTCAGCATATTTTCATGACCACGGTGCTCATGAAACCCCAGCTGCTATAAGGTGCTCAGACTTCCAAAAAGTGTTCGGAAAGGCCAAGATTTTGTCTCTGGGGACCACATGAAACCACTGTCAGGGGAGAACAGACTGACTGACATTATAAGAAATAAAGTATTTGTCCCCTGGGAGCATGTGAGGACCTTCCTTCCTGTGACCTTAAACTCACGGCAGAGGATGCAGATGCCTTTGAGCCATCCCAATAAGGAGAAGAAAGCTAGAATGATCATTACCCTGGTCTCTACCCAATGAGTTAGAAACAAGTGAGATGCCTCCTTGTGTTACCTAGCGTGGCCACTCAGCTAGACAGCTCCAGCCCAGGTCCTGTCCACCAGCTGTGGTCTCCAGCTTCTTTGATTAGACAGCCACTCACACTTGATGGGTCCTGGAAAAAGTGACTCATGTAAGAGTCAGATGTATACATCAGGAGGCCAATATATGAATTTATAAAAATTTTAATATAATTTATTATTTATTTAATAAAAACTATAAGCATGCTCCACCATACTCCTTCCCTGATGTCTAAACTTTTGTGAAGCAGAGTTAGCCATCAGAACATTGCTTGGTGAGCATGGAAAAATCAAGGCCAGGGCATATGAGGAGTCTTCAGAGATTGTACTGTGGTCAGCAGTTGGACACAAAGACCCTTTGGAGAGTTTGATTAAGTTAATAGGATATTTACCTTTTAAAAGGCAGAATACATGAACTCATTAAGGCTGATCTCTGGACTTCAGAGCCCTGGGATCAGCCATGGTGAGTCTTGTCAAAATATAATTTCCAAAAAGTTAAAAGCATAACCCATCCAACTATCAATGATCATGTGTCAAAGATTTTAATCAACTCATTCATGAATGAGGAAACCAATACGATGATAAGCTATTTTCTAAGACGGATAGGTTTTACACAGTCTTTTTCTTTAAACATGACTAAGATTTCTAAACACAAAATTGATCAGTGTCCTTCACAGCAATAAATCATAAACTTCAGGGTTATCTTTGCTACTAGATAGAAATCATTGCATCATATGTAAGTTTAACATATATAACTTCACAGAGTCTGAGCTCTTAATTAATAAATAATAAAGAGCAAAATCATGCAATGGTACATTCTTGTAGGAAAAGCAATCATCCTTGGGCCTGTTAAGCAAAGCTTCAGTATGCCATTGAAAGGACTTGCAGTCACACGCTTGACTTGTTTCCAGGTTATGGATATTTTTTCTTAAACTCATTGGCCCCCTAGTTCATATTTCTAGAAAGTGATACATGCCTGAAATTCCTGTCTGTCCTCCTTTGCTCCCTCTCCATCTCTGAATGGCTGGCACATTGTTAAATTTCAGATGTCAGCTCAGAACCCAACTGCTCAGAGATGGCTTCCCAGAGCTCATGGTTCATACATACCTTCCTCCAAGTACTCTCCATCTCATCACCCCATTAATCTCTCTGATGGCACTTATCATCATCTGTCATCATCATGTTTATTTCTTTACATGTTTATTGTCTGTCTGCTATACTGAAATGCAAGTACCAAAGTCCAAGGGAAAAGAATTGGCCTATCTAATTCACCTCTATATCCTCAGCTCCTAAAACAGTGCTGGGCATATAGTGGATGCCTAATGGATGGATGCATGCATGGGTACATGGATGGATGCATGCATGCATGGATGGTTGGATGAATACATGCATGGATGCATGGGTGGATGGTGTGTATGCATGCCTAGTTACATTAGCGACATCTTTTGGAAGACTTCCTGCCAAGTTTTTGCTATTTGGTCTGCCCTTTTAAAGTCTCCAAGAAAAACACTCCTCTCATCTACTTATTCTTACCCTCACATATATTGACACTGCTGATTAACTTATTATTGCCACCTCATCACTTTTGAACTAGGGTTCAAAAGTAAGGCAAAGATAAATGCATTATAGAAATGTCCCTTCCTCATTGTCAGTGTCTTGGAGAACACCCCACTACAGCACATTTACAATCATACTCTCTCCTAATAGTTTTCTCCCTCAAATTAAAGCACATCTTTCCTTGCACCAGCCCTGTAGGGTTGCAAGAAGGAAAGAAAGGAAGGGAGGAGTCTGGATGAGGGAGAAACCAATAGGGAAAGACACTTCTTCAGAATGAGGGCCTGGAATGAAAGCCACAAAGATGATAAACAAGATCTTGGCCTCACCTGGATCTCACAGCATACCTTTTGGAGGCCAAAGGGACCTAAATTCCTCTCAGAAAAGGAAAGGGAAGGAAAGCAGCCTTAAGGATTTTCCAAATGTCAAGGATCTCATTTCACAGCATATTTCCTGCTCAGGTATTTACCTCCTTTAGACAATCTCTGAAATAGCTAGAACCAAGTCTAGGACTAAGAATGATAAATTCTAGCTCATCTGTAAGCTGTGAGATTTTCAATGGAAAAAATCAGGAGACGGAGGTAGGGTGAGTAAGACAAGCAGGATTCAATTAAGTCCCAGAGTAGGTGAAAAAAGGAAGGACTATCTTCTATATTCTGATCCTCAGAACGTTTTCTATAATTTCCTTGTCTTTTTGTTCTTGTCTTTCCCTTGGCAATTAAACATCTACCCAAATTTTATTGTTGTTGACCATCCAGCATGGCTGGTTGCACTCTCATTTAAAATATGTTATGACAGCTATCTCACGAAAGAGTAAAATCACTAAATGGACTTGCCAGGAAGTGTTACCTCCAGCTCATCTCCCCTGGAAACCAGCTGGCCCTCTTCATACACTCTCTTAAAATTCACTCATCCCTGCTGCTCCCAATAATGAAACCAACTCTTGGAGGTGTACAACGTACCAAACCTCAACAGACCTTTTCACAGGTCAACATATCTAGAACAATGTTGTCAAACTTGAGCATGCATCAGAATCTCCTGGAGGGCTTGTTAAAACACACATATATGGGCTCTAACCCCAGAGTTTCTGATTCAGTCCGTACAGGGTAGAGCTGGAGAATTTCCATTTCTCACAGTTCCCACGGGATGCTGATGCTGCTGGTCCAGAGTTCACATGCAGAGAATCACTGATACTGAAGAAGCAGTCAAGAGACAACCTCAACAACATCTTTCCTTCAATTCACCCATCTCCACCTTAAAATTTCTCAGTATCTGCATCTATTGTTTCCCTCTTGCCAAAACTAAGTTATTTATTCATTCACTCCAGTTCCTCATAATACTCAGACTCTTCCATGGCTAGTCACTGACACAATTACTTTTTTTTTTAACATCTTTATTGGAGTATAATTGCTTTACAATTGTGTGTTAGTTTCTGCTTTATAACAAAGTGAATCAGCTATACATATACATATATCCCCATACCTCTTCCCTCCTGTGTCTCCCTCCCTCCCACCCTCCGTATCCCACCCCTCTAGTTGGTCACAAAGCACCGAGCTGATCTCCCTATGCTATGCGGCTGCTTCTCACTAGCTATTTTACGTTTGGTAGTGTATATATGTCCATACCACTCTCTCACTTCGTCCCAGCTTACCCTTCTCCCTTCCTGTGTCCTCAAGTCGATTCTATGGCAGGTCTGTGTCTTTATTCCCATCTTGCTCATAGGTTCTTCATGACCTTTTTTTTTTTTTTAGATTCCACATATGTGTTAGCATACAGTATTTGTTTTTCTCTTTCTGACTTACATCACTCTGTATGACAGACTCTAGGTCCATCCACCTCAATAAAAATAACTCAATTTCATTTTTTTATGGCTAAGTAATATTCCACTGTATATATGTGCCACATCTTCTTCCTCCATTCATCTGTCAATGGACACTTAGGTTGCTTCCACGTCCTGGCTATTGAAAATAGAGCTGCACTGAACATTGTGGTACATGATTCTTTTTGAATTATGGTTTTCTCAGGGTATATGCCCAGTGGTGGGATTGCAGGGTAGTATGGTAGTTCTATTTTTAGTTTTTTAAGGAACGTCCATACTGTTCTCCATAGTGGCTGTATCAATTTATATTCCCACCAACAGTGCAAGAGAGTTCCCTTTTCTCCACACCCTCTCCAGCATTTATTGTTTGTAGATTTTTTGATGAGGACCATTCTGACCAGTGTGAGATGATATCTCATTGTAGTTTTGATTTGCATTTCTCTAATGATTAGTGATGTTGAGCATTTTTTCATGTCTTTGTTGGCAATCTGTATATCTTCTTGGAGAAATGTCTGTTTAGGGTTTCTTCCCATTTTTAGATTGGGTTCCTTGTTTTTTTGATATTGAGCTGCATTAGTTGCTTTTATGTTTTGGTGATTAATCCTTTGTCAGTTGCTTCATTTGCAAATAATTTCTCCCATTCTTAGGGTAATCTTTTCGTCTTGTTTATGGTTTCCTTTGCAGTGCAAAAGCTTCGAAGTTTCATTAGGTCACATTTTTTTATTTTTGTTTTTATTTACATTACTCTAGGAGGTGGACCAAAAAAGACCTTGCTGTGATTTATGTCATAGAGTGTTCTGCCTATGTTTTCCTCTAAGAGTTTTATATTGTCTGGCCTTACATTTAGGTCTTAAATCCATTTTGAGTTTATTTATGTGTAGGATGTGAGGGAGTGTTCTAATTTCATTCTTTTACAGGTAGCTGTCCAGTTTTCCCAGCACCACTTATTGAAGAGGCTGCTTTTCTCCATTGTATATTCATGTCTCCTTTATCAAATATAAGGTGACCATATGTGCGTGGGTTTATCTCTGAGCTTTCCATCCTGTTCCATTGATCTATATTTCTGTGTTTGTAACAGTACCATACTGTCTTGATTACTGTAGCTTTGTAGTATAATCTGAAGGCAGGGAGCCTGATTCATCCAGCTCCATTTTTCTTTCTCAAGATTGCTTTGGGGCTTCCCTGGTGGTGCAGTGGTTGAGAGTCCACCTGCTGATTCAGGGGACATGGGTTCATTCCCCGGTCCAGGAAGATCCCACATGCCGCAGAGCAGCTGGGCCCATGAGCCATGGCCGCTGAGCCTGCGCATCCGGAGCCTGTGCTCTGCAATGGGAGAGGCCACAACAGTGAGAGGCCCGCGTACAGCAAAAAAATAAAAAAGATTGATTTGGCTATTTGGGGTCTTTTGTGTTTCTAACAAATTGTGAAATATTTTATTCTAGTTCTGTGAAAAATGCCATTGGTAATTTGATAGGGATTGCATTGAATCTGTAGATGGCTTTGGGTAGTAGAGTCATTTTCAAAATGTTGATTCTTCCAATCCAAAAACATGGTATATCTCTCCATCTATTTGTATCACCTTTAATTTCTTTCATCAGTGTCTTTCATCAGTGTCTTATAGTTTTCTGCATACAGGTCTTTTGTCTCCTTAGGTAGCTTTATTCCTAGGTATTTTATTCTTTTTGTTGCAATGGTAAATAGGAGTGTTTCCTTAATTTCACTTTCATATTTTTTTACATGAGTGTATAGGAATGCAAGAGATTTCTGTGCATTAATTTTGTATCCTGCTACTTTACCAAATGCATTGAATAGCTCTAGTAGTATTCTGGTAGCATCTTTAGGATTCTCTATGTATAATATCATGTCATCTGCAAACAGTGACAGCTTTACTTCTTTTTTTCTGATTTGTATTCCTTTCGTTTCCTTTTCTTCTCTGATTGCTGTGGCTAAAACTTCCAAGACAATGTTGAATAATAGTGGTGAGAGTGGGCAACCTTGTCTTCTTCCTGATCTTAGTGGAAATGGTTTCAGTTTTTCACCATTGAGGACAATGTTGGCTGTGGGTTTGTCGTATATGGCCTTTATTATGCTGAGGTAAGTTCCCTCTATACCTAGTTTCTGGAGGGTTTTTATCATAAATAGCTGTTGAATTTTCTCGAAAGCTTTTTTGCATCTATTGAAATGATCATATGGTTTTTATTCTTCAATTTGCTAGTATGGTGTATCACATTGATTGATTTGTGTATATTGAAGAATCCTTGCATTCCTGGGATAAATGTCACTTGATCATAATGTAAGATCCTTTCAATGTGTTGCTGGATTCTGTTTACTAATATTTTGTTGAGGATTTTTGCATCTATGTTCATCAGTGATATTGACCTGTAGTTTTCTTTCTTTGAGATATCTTTGTCTGATTTTGGTATCAGGGTGATGGTGACCTCGTAGAATGAGTTTGGAATTTTCCTCCCTCTGCTATATTTTGGAATAGTTTGAGAAGGATAGGTGTTAGCTCTTCTCTAAATGTTTGATATAATTCGCCTATGAAGATATCTGGTCCTGAGCTTTTGTTTGTTGGAAGATTTTTAATCACAGTTTCAATTTCAGTACTTATGATTCGTCTGTTTATATTTTCTATTTCTTCCTGGTTCAGTCCCAGAAGGTTGCACTTTTCTAAGAATGTGTTGATTTCTTCCAGGTTGTCCATCTTATTGGCATATAGTTACATGTAGTAATCTTTCATGATCCTTTGTATTTCTGCAGTGTCAGTTGTTACTTCCCCTTTTTCATTTCTAATTTTATTGATTTGAGTCTTCTCCCTTTTTTTCATGGTAAGTCTGCCTAATGGTTTATCAATTTTGTTTATCTTCTCAAAGAATCAGCTTTTAGTTTTATTGATCTTTGCTCTTGCTTCCTTCATTTCTTTTTCATTTGTTTCTGATATGATCTTTATGATTTCTTTCTGTCTGCTAAATTTGAGGAGTTTTTTGTTTTTCTTTCTGTAATTGCTTTAGGTGTAAGGATAGGCTGTTTATTTGAGATGTTTCTTGTTTCTTAAGGTAGGATTGTATTGCTATAAAGTTCCCTCTTAGAACTGCTTTTGCTGCATCCCATAGGTTTCGGTTCATTGTCTTTTCATTGTCATTTGTTTCTAGGTATTTTTTGATCTCCTCTTTGATTTCCTCAGTTATCTCTTGGTTATTAAGTAGTGTATTGTTTAGCCTCCATGTGTTTGTATTTCTTGCAGATTTTTTCCTGTAATTGATATCTAGTCTCATAACGTTGTGGTCAGAAAAGATACTTGATACGATTTCAATTTTCTTAAATTTACCAAGGCTTGATATGTGACCCAAGATATGATCTATCCTGGAGAATGTTCCATGAGCACTTGAGAAGAAATTGTATTCTGTTATTTTTGGATGGAATGTCCTATAAATATCAATTAAGTCTATCTTGTTTAATGTATCATTTAAAGCTCATGTTTTCTTATTTATTTTTAGTTTGGATCATCTGTCCATTGGTGAATGTGGGGTATTAAAGTCCCCTACTATGGTTGTGTTACTGTCAACTTCCCCTTTTATGGCTGTTAGTATTTCCCTTATGTATTGAGGTGCTCCCATGTTGGGTGCATAAATATTTACAATTGTTGTATCTTCTTCTTGGATTGATACCTTAATCATTATGTAGTGTCCTTCTTTGTCTCTTGTAATAGTCTTTGTTTTACAGTCTATTTTGTGTGATATGAGAATTGCTACTTCAGCTTTCTTTTGATTTCCATTTGCATGGAATATCTTTTTCTATCCCCTCACTTTCAGTCTGTATGTGTCCCTAAGTCTGAAGTGGGTCTCTTGTAGCCAGCATATATACGGGTCTTATTTTTGTATCCATCCAGCCAGTCTGTGTCTTTTGGTGGGAGCATTTAATCCATTTACATTTAACATAATTATCGATATGTATGTTCCTATTACCATTTTCTTAATTGTTTTGGGTTTGTTATTGTAGGTCTTTTCCTTCTCTTGTATTTCCTGCCAGAGTAGTTCCTTTAGGTTTTGCTGTAAAGCTGGTTCGGCGGTGCTGAATTCTTTTAGCTTTTGCTTGTCTGTAAAGGTTTTAATTTCTTCATGAAATCTGAACGAGTTCTTTGCTGGGTAGAGTAATCTTGGTTGTAGGTTTTTTCCTTTCATCACTTTAGATATGTCCTGCCACACCCTTCTGGTTTGCAGTGTTTCTTCTGAAAAATCAGGTCTTAACCCTATGGGGATTTTCCTGTATGTTTTTTTTTCCCTTGCTGCTTTTTACATTTTTTCTTTGTATTTAATTTTTGACAATTTGATTAATATGTGGCTTGGCATATTTCTTCTTGGATTTATCCTGTATGGGACTGTCTGCACTTCCTGGACTTGATTAACTACGTAGGGAAGTTTTCAACTATAATCTCTGCACGTATTTTCTCAGTCCCTTTCTTTTTCTCTTCTTCTTCTTGGGACCCCAATAATTTGAATGTTGGTGTGTTTAATGTTCTCCCAGAGGTCTCTGAGACTGTCCTCATTTGTTTTTTTGTTTGTTTGTTTGTTTGTTTTTGGTATGCGGGCCTCTCACCGCTGCAACCTCTCCCGTTGCGGAGCACAGGCTCCGGATGCGCAGGCTCAGCGGCCATGGCTCACGGGCTCAGCCGCTCTGCGGCATGTGGGATCTTCCTGGACCGGGGCACGAACCCGCGTCCCCTGCATCAGCAGGCGGACTCTCAACCACTGCGCCACCAGGGAAGCCCCCTCATTTGTTTTTATTCTTGTTTCTTTATTCTGCTCTGCAGTAGTTATTTCCACTGTTGTGTCTTCCAGGTCATTTATCCGTTCTTCTGCCTCAGTTATTCTGCTATTGATTCCTTCTAGAGAATTTTTAATTTCATTTATTGTGTTTTCCATCACTGTTTGTTTCCTCTTTAGTTCTTCTAGGTCTTTGTTAAACGTTTCTTGTATATTCTCTATTCTAGTTCCAAGATTTTGGATCATCTTTACTATCATTATCCTGAATTCTTTTTAGGTAGACTGCCTATTTCCTCTTCATTAGTTAGGTCTGGTGGGTTTTTACCTTGCTCCTTCATCTGTTGAATGTTTCTCTGTCTTCTCATTTTGCTTAACTTACTGTGTTTGGGGTCTCCTTTTCATAGGCTGCATGTTCATAGTTCCCATTGTTTTTGGTGTCTGCCCCCAGTGACTAAGGTTGGTTCAGTGGGTTGTGTAGGCTTCCTGGTGGAGGGGAGTAGTGCTTGTGTTCTGGTGGATGAGGCTGGATCTAGTCTTTCTGGTGGGCAGATATACATCTGGTGTTGTGTTTTGGGGTTTCTGTGACCTTATTATGATTTGAGGCAGCCTCTCTGGTAATGGATGTGGTTGTGTTCCTGTCTTTCTATTTCTTTGGCATAGGGTGTCCAGCACTGTACCTTGCTGGTCGTTGAGTGGAGCTGGGTCTTGGCATTGACATGGAGATATCTGGGAGATTTTCGCCACTTGATATTACATGGAGCTGGGAGGTCTCCAGTGGACCAATATCCTGAACTTGGCTCTCCCACATCAGCAGCACAGCCCTGATGCCCAGCTGGAGCACCAAGACCCTGTCATCTGCACAGCTCAGAATAAAAGGGAGATAAAAAGAAAGAAAGAAAGACAATAAATAAATAAATAAAACATAATAAACTTATTAAAATAAAAAATAATTATTAAAAGTAAAATAAAACATTTAAAAAGTAATAAAAAAAAAGAAAGAAGGAAAGAAAGAAAGAAGAGAGCAACCAAACCAAAAAACAAATCCACCAATTATAACAACCACTAAACACTATCCTAAAAAAAAAAATACGGACAGACAGAACCCTAGAACAAATGGTAAAAGCAAAGCTATACAGACAAAATCACACACTGAATCTTACACATACACACTCACAAAAAGATAAAAAGGGAAAAATATATGTGTATTGTTGATCCCAAAGTCCACTGCCTCAATTTGGGATGATTCATTGTCTATTCAGGTATTCCACAGATGCAGGATACATCAAGTTGATTGTGGAGATTTAGTCCACTGCCCCTGAGGCTGCTGGGAGAGATTTCTCTTTCTCTACTTTGTTTGCGCAGCTCCCAGCATTCAGCTTTGGATTTGGCCCCACCTCTGAGTGTAGGTCTCCTGAAGGCATCCATGTAGGTGGGGAGTTTCTTGCCTTTTGGGAGGTCTGACATCTTCTGCCAGCCTTCAGTAGGTGTTCTGTAGGGGTTGTTCCACATATAGATGTATTTCTGATGTATTTGTGGGGAGGAAGGTGATCTCCACTTCTCAGTTTCCCACCAACTTGAAGCTCCTCCACAAATACTTTTTAAATTTATTTTATTGAAGTACAGTTGATTTACAATGTTCTGTTAATTTCTGCTGTACAGCAAAGTGATTCAGTTGTACAAATATATACATTCTTTTTCATATTCTTTTCCATTATGGTTTATCACAGGATATTGAATATAATTCCCTGTGATCTACAGTAGGACCTTGTTGTTTATCCATTCTATATACAGTAGTTTGCATATGCTAACCCCAAGCCCCCAATCCACCCCTCTGCCACCCCCCTCCCCTTTGGCAACCACAAGTCTGTTCTCTATGTCTGTGAGTCTGTTTCTGTTTCATAGATCAGTCCATTTGTATCATATTTTAGATTCACATATAAGTGATATCATATGGTCTTTCTCTGTCTGACTTCACTTAGAATGATAATCTCTAGGTCCATTCATGTTGCTGCAAATGGCATTATTTCATTCTTTTTTATGGCTGAGTAATATTCTAATATATATATATATATATATAAAACATCTTTTTCATCCATTCATCTGTTGATGGACATTTAGGTTGATTCCATGTCTTGGCTATATTAAATAGTTCTGCTATGAACATAGGGATGCATGTATTTTTTTTAACATCTTTATTGGAGTATAATTGCTTTACAATGGTGTGTTAGTTTCTACTTTATAAGAAAGTGATTCAGCTATACATATACATAAATCCCAATATCTCCTCCCTCTTGTGTCTCCTTTCCACCCTCCCCATCCCACTCCTCTATGTTGTCACAAAGCACAGAGCTGATCTTTTTGAATTATAGTTTTGTCTAGATATATGCCCAGTAATGAGATTACTGGATCATATGGAAACTCTATTTTCAGTTTTTTGAGGGACCTGCATATGGTTTTATATAGTGGCTTCACCAATTTGATACAAGTATTTGAAAGCTAGAAAGAAGCTTTGTAGTCATCTCATCTATCAATCAGGGATTCTCAACTTTAACACTACTGACATTTGGAGCCAAATAAATCTTCACTGTAGGGGGCTGACCTGTGCATTGTATATTTAGCAGCATCCCTAGCCTGTATCAACTAGATGCCAGTAATATACTCCCCATTGTGACAACCAAAACCATCTCCAAACATTGCCAAATGTACCCTGAGGGACAAAATTATCCCGGTTGAGAACCACTCCTCTAGTCAATTGTATCTTTACTATCTTCCTCACTGTTGGGGTTTAAGGGTGAAAATGCATTGCATCGCTTCCTGAGTTTGTTCCAATTGAGAAATCAGGACAGATTTCAGAAGCATGGAGATCAAAATATCACTTCATTGCTGCTAAAACTGACTCCTGCTAGAGAGGTTTGTAAGTAACAATAGGCAAGGAAGCCCATAGTTAAACTCAGGATGAGCAGAAAATAATTGTGTAGCAACACCAGGGGACACTGCAGTGGCATGACTAAGGCAGTGGTTCTCAACCTTGGATACATACTGGAATCACCTGGAGACCTTTAAAAAGTATTGATCCCACTTCAGACCAATTAAATAATTTCTGGGTATGAGCCCAAAACATCAGAAATTTTGAAAAGTTGCCGAAGTGATTCTAATGTGCACCCAAGGTGGAGAACCTCTACTTTAACCAAATAGTCAAAGGAAATAGTCCCTGGTTGGATATTTCTTAAGGGTACTGAGGAGACAACATTCTGATACAAGATCTCTCAGGAAGTTTTGTAAGTCTTTTTCAGTCAACTAGTCTTCAAAATTATGCTGACATGTAACTTAAATTTATTATAAAGAACATAAAATATTTACAGCCTTCAGAGCAGGCTTCCTGTGAAAATAGAGCATCTAAGTCAGGACCTTGGAGATACGTAAAAAGACCCAGAAGTTCATGATTAATAGGCCCAGTGCTGCAGGCTTTTAATGTGTTGGGGAAGAGGCCCCAGGGATGGATTAGAGGTGGGTAAACAGAACCCTGTGGGCCACTTTAAGGAATTTGGATTTTTATCCTGAGAACAATGGGAGGCACTGGAGTTTCTATGCAGGAGAGTGACATGGTCATACTTGAATTCTTGGGATCAATACTCTGCCTCTTTGTGGAAGTTGGATTGAAGGAGAGCAAGGCTTGAAGTGGGAGATCTGATTAGAAGTCAGGGCAGTCATCCAGGTAAGGGTTACTTACCAGACAGGGATGATGAGACTTGTTACCAGATTGGCTGTTGGATGGAGAGACAGGAAGAGGAATGCCTCAAGCATCAGTCCCTAACTCCTGACTTGGTCCCATGGGTGGAAAATGGTACCATTCCTTAAGACCAGACCATCAAAGGGGCAGGAGTTTTGGGGCGAGAATGATGAGTTCAGTTTTTTACCTGCTAAGTTGAAGGTGTATGGGTCATCCAGTGGCAGTTGGCCCAGGGTTGTCTCAGTTTTAGCACAGAAAGTCCTGCATCCCAGGAAACCATCAGTCTTGGGCAAACCAGGACAATAGTCTGACCCTCAGAAGAGAGAGCTTTGCTGGAGCATGAATGTAAGTGTTGTCAATGAATATATGGCGTGTGTGTGTGTGTGTTTGAACATGTGTGCAAGTGCATATGTGCATGAGATTAGAAGAAAACACACCAAAATGATGTTAACAGTACACATTTCTCAGTGGCTAAGCAATAAAACTATTTTTAAAGAATTTTAAAAAAATTTCTACCTTAAGAATGTGTTACTTTTGCAACAAGGAAAAAGAAAAGACCAGTTTAAAATACACATACAATTTTTAGTATCCATGCCAACGTTCTCTATTTGCTTAGTCCTTTTTAGTTCCTATTGAAAAAGTAAAAATTGAAGTAATTATTTTTAAAAGTCCCGGTGTGTTTTCCTGGTGATAGGCAAACATACCTTATTTTTGTATCCAAAAAATGTTTTGTCTACAGAAATTATTTTTGGATACATACCTTATTTTGGTAAAATTTGGAATACCTTATACAAAATTAGGAAATAGACTATAGATCAATTTGGCTTACCTCCTCTTAAATTCCAGTGTCTTAAAGGCTTAAAGTAATTTTATGCTTAAAGTAACCTGGCAATAGAGTGATTGGTGATAACAAACTTACACAAGTAGAAATACTGTCCTTCTATACTTGTGTTAGTTTTCTGAAATGGGTTTGTCTTTTACCCCATTTCTGCATTGTTCATTCTTTTTTTTTCTTATTTATTTTTTTTAACATCTTTATTGGGGTATAATTGCTTTACAATGGTGTGTTAGTTTCTGCTTACAACAAAGTGAATCAGCCATACATATACACATGTTGCCACATCTCCTCCCTCTTGCGTCTCCCTCCCTCCCACCCTCCCCATTCCACCCCTCAGGCGGTCACAAAGCACCTAGCTGATATCCCTGTGCTATGCGGCTGCTTCCCACCAGCTATCCACCTCATGCTTGGTAGTGTATACATGTCCATGCCTCTACCCCGCTCCGTCACAGCTCCCCCTTCCCCCTCCCCACATCCTCAAGTCCGTTCTCCAGTAGGTCTGTGTCTTTATTCCTGTCTTACCCCTAGGTTCTTCATGACATTTTTTTCTTAAATTCCATTTATATGTGTTAGCATACGGTATTTTTCTTTCTCTTTCTGACTTACTTCACTCTGTATGACAGACTCTAGGTCTATCCACCTCATTACAAATAGCTCAATTTCATTTATTTTTATGGCTGAGTAATATTCCATTGTATATATGTGCCACATCTTTATCCATTCATCCAATGATGGGCGCTTACATTGTTTCCATTTCTGGGCTATTGTAAATAGAGCTGCAGTGGACATTTTGGTACATGACTCTTTTTGAATTTTGGTTTTCTCAGGGTATATGCCAAATAGTGGGATTGCTGGGTCATATGGTAGTTCTATTTGTAGTCTTTTAAGGAACCTCCATACTGTTCTCCATAGTGGCTGAACCAATTCACATTCCCACCAGCAGTGCAAGAGTGTTCCCTTTTCTCCACATCCTCGCCAGCATTTATTGTTTCTAGATTTTTTGATGATGGCCATTCTGACTGGTGTGAGATGATATCTCATTGTAGTTTTGATTTGCATTTCCCTAATGATTAATGATGTTGAGCATTCTTTCATGTGTTTGTTGGCAGTCTGTATATCTTCTTTTGAGAAATGTCTATTTAGGTCATCTGCCCATTTATGGATTGGGTTTTTTTTTTTTTTGTTATTGAGCTACATGAGATGCTTGTAAATTTTGGAAATTAATCCTTTGTCAGTTGCTTCATTTGCAAATATTTTCTCCCATTCTGAGGGTTGTCTTCTGGTCTTGTTTATGGTTTCCTTTGCTGTGCAAAAGCTGTTAAGTTTCATTAGGTCCCATTTGTTTATTTTTGTTTTTATTTCCATTTCTCTAGGAGGTGGGTCAGAAAGGATCTTGCTGTGATTTATGTCATAGAGTGTTCTGCCTATGTTTTCCTCTAAGAGTTTGATAGTTTCTGGCCTTACATTTAGGTCTTTAATCCATTTTGAGCTTTTTTTTTTTGTATGGTGTCAGGGAGTGATCTAATCTCATACTTTTACATGTATCTGTCCAGTTTTCCCAGCACCACTTATTGAAGAGGCTGTCCTTTCTCCACTGTACATTCCTGCCTCCTTTATCAAAGATAAGGTGACCATACGTGCGTGGGTTTATCTCTGGGCTTTCTATCCTGTTCCATTGATCCATCTTTCTGTTTTTGTGCCAGTACCACCCCTCTTGATTACTGTAGCTTTGTATTATAGTCTGAAGTCAGGGAGCCTGATTCCTCCAGCTCCGTTTTTCACTCTCAAGATTGCTTTGAATATTCGGGGTCTTTTGTGTTTCCATACAAATTATGAAGCTTTTTGTTCTAATTCTGTGAAAAATGCCAGTGGTAGTTTGATAGGGATTGCATTGAATCTGTAGATTGCTCTGGGTAGTAGAGTCATTTTCACAATATTGATTCTTCCAATCTAAGAACATGGTATATCTCTCCATCTATTTGTATCATCTTTAATTTCTTTCATCAGTGTCTTATAATTTTCTGCATACAGGTCTTTTGTCTCCTTAGGTAGGTTTATTCCTAGATATTTTATTCTTTTTGTTCCAATGGTAAATGGGAGTGTTATCTTGATTTCACTTTCAGATTTTTCATCATTAGTGTATAGGAATGCAAGAGATTTCTGTGCATTAATTTTGTATCCTGCAACTTTACCAAATTCATTGATTAGCTCTAATAGTTTTCTGGTAGCATCTTTAGGATTCTTTATGTATAGTATCATGTCCTCTGCAAATAGTGACAGCTTTACTTCTTCTTTTCCAATTTGGATTCCTTTTATTTCCTTTTCTTCTCTGATTGCTGTGGCTAAAGCTTCCAAAACTGTATTGAATAATAGTGGTGAGAGTGGGCAACCTTGTCTTGTTCCTGATCTTAGTGGAAATGCTTTCAGTTTTTCACCATTGAGGATGATGTTGGCTGTGGGTTTGTCATTTATGGCCTTCATTATGTTGAGGAAAGTTCCCTCTATGCCTACTTTCTGCAGGGTTTTTATCATAAATGGGTGTTGAATTTTGTCAAAAGCTTTCTCTGCATCTATTGAAATGATCATATGGTTTTTCTCCTTCAATTTTTTAATATGGTTTATCACACTGATAGATTTGTGTATATTGCAGAATCCTTGCATTTCTGGAATAATCCCCACTTGATCATGGTGTATGAACCTTTTAATGTGCTGTTGGATCCTGTTTGCTAGTATTTTGTTGAGGAATTTTACATCTATGTTCATCAGTGATATTGGCCTGTAGTTTTCTTTCTATGTGACATCCTTGTCTGGTTTTGGTATCAAGGTGATGGTGGCCTCGTAGAATGAATTTGGGAGTGTTCCTCCCTCTGCTATATTTTGGTAGAGTTTGAGAAGGATAGGTGTTAGCTCTTCTCTAAATATTTGATAGAATTCACCTGTGAAGCCATCTGGTCCTGGGCTTTTGTTTGTTGGAAGATTTTAAATCACAGTTTCAATTTCAGTGCTTGTGATTGGTCTCTTCATATTTTCTATTTCTTCCTGTTTCAGTCTTGGCAAGTTGTACATTTCTAAGAATTTGTCCATTTCTTCCAGGTTGTCCATTTTATTGGCATAGAGTTGCTTGTAGTAATCTCTCATGATCTTTTGTATTTCTGCAGTGTCAGTTGTTACTTCTCCTTTTTCATTTCTAATTCTATTGATTTGAGTCTTCTCCCTTTTTTTCTTGATGAGTCTGGCTAATGGTTTATCAGTTTTGTTTATCTTCTCAAAGAACCAGTTTTTAGTTTTATTGATCTTTGCTATTGTTTCCTTCATTTCTTTTTCATTTATTTCTTGTCTGATCTTTATGATTACTTTCCTTCTGCTAACTTTGGGGGGTTTTTTGTTCTTCTTTCTCTAATTGCTTTAGGTGCAAGGTTAGGTTGTTTTTTCGAGATGTTTCCTGTTTCTTAAGGTGGGCTTGTATTGCTATAAACTTCCCTGTTAGAACTTGTTTTCCTGCATCCCATAGGTTTTGGGTCGTCGTGTCTCCATTGTGATTTGTTTCTAAGTATTTTTTTATTTCCTGTTTGATTTCTTCAGTGATCACTTCATTATTAAGTAGTGTATTGTTTAGCCTCCATGTGTTTGTATTTTTTACAGATCTTTTCCTGTAATTGATATCTAGTTTCATGGCATTGTGGTCGGAAAAGATACTTGATACAATTTCAATTTTCTTAAATTTACCAAAGCTTGATTTATGACCCAAGATATAATCTATCCTGGAGAATGTTCCATGAGCACTTGAGAAGAATGTGTATTCTGTTGTTTTTGGATGGAGTGTCCTATAAATATCAATTAAGTCTATCTTGTTTAATGTATCATTTAAAGCTTGTGTTTCCTTATTTATTTTCATTTTGGATGATCTGTCCATTGGTGAAAGTGGGGTGTTAAAGTCCCCTACTATGATTGTGTTACTGTTGATTTCCCCTTTTATGGCTGTTAGTATTTGCCTTATGTATTGAGGTGCTCCCATGTTGGGTGCATAAATATTTACAATTGTTATATCTTCTTCTTTGTTCGATCCCTTGATCATTATGTAGTGTCCTTCTTTGTCTCTTGTAATAGTCTTTGTTTTACAGTCTATTTTGTGTGATATGAGAATTGCTACTCCAGCTTTCTTTTGATTTCCATTTGCATGGAATATCTTTCTCCATCCCCTTACTTTCAGTCTGTATGTGTCTCTAGGTCTGAAATGGGTCTCTTGTAGATGCATTGTTCATTCTTTATCACAACCTATTATACACAGAGCTGAGTGTATTATTTGAGACTGTAGCTGCAGCATCTAACTTCTTTACAAAATGTGTGAGCACAGAAATAATCAACTGTTCTTTAAAATCAATGGACTGAGATTGATGACACTGGAATGAGGAGTACAACATGGAGGACACTTCTATGACTTGTCCCAGGTCCCATGGGATCTTGTGCAGCAGTGCTGGGGTTTGAACCTAGGGGTCCTTAGAATCATGGAATAGAGGCCCAGAGAGGAGAAAGGACTCATGGACCTGGACCACATGGCTCATTAGAAACCAAATCATGACTTGAACCTGGACTTACAGAAGGGAAAAAAGCATTAAGCCCCTACTGTTCACCTACTGTATGCCAGGTACTTTCCCACCTTCTGTCCCCTCTAATCCACGCAACAAAATTGCAGGGCTAACAAAGAAGGAAACTGAAGCTTAGAGAATTGAATAAACCCCTAAAATTTCAAGACCTCTTAAGGACAGAACCTGAGCCGAGGTCTGGTTGACTCCAAAGTCCATTGATACCTCCTGAAGGTTTCCTTCTCATAGAAGGGTCTCATAGAGACCCTTCTCTGTGTCTCGAATTCTGTTGCCTGGGGGAAATGGGAAAATGGGTTCAATTGCTGTCTCCAAGGTAGGAGGAAAAAACAAAATAGCAGGTTTGTTTATCCATCATTGTCAATGATTTAAGGATGAGGGAAGAGGAGAAATACCAAGGACTCTCCTGAAACTTAATATCACCCATCACATTTCAGGTGAAGTGCCCTTGCAGTGAACAGCCAGGAAACAAGAACCTCAAGGGTTATTTTAAGCTTGTAAAATCCCAGAGAGCCCTATAGTATTTTAAATCTCTTGGGAGGATCTTGCATATATGTTGGAGAAATCAAGTATAGGCAGAAAGGAGATGGCGTCTTGAACAATTCTTTCTCACTTTTCTTAGTGTAAAATCAGAGATGATAAACTCTCCTTTGATTTTCTGCCTACTTTGTATGTATTGTGTCTATTTCCAAATGCTCCCCAACATTTTCTCTTTAGAACCTCATCTAGGAGGTAGACAGGGCAGGAATTATTATTCCCATTTTTGCAGATAAAAAAGCTGAGTCATAGAATAAATCATTTGCACAGGATATCACAGATAATTAGCAAAAGTGAGAAGAGAAAGTAGGGGAAAGAGCTGTTGCTTGAAATCACAGTTTTTTATGATGCATTTCTATCAATAAAAGCACTTTGAACATATACATATTTTATTAATTATACACCTTTAATCTTATACTAATACAGTATGTATATTTTAAATTTTATACAACAATAAAATTGTAAGGGCTGTGATAAAAATGAATATAAATGCAAGTGCTAATATTCCCCTTTCACTCCAGTTGTTCACGCACCCATGGTGTTGTGATTCCCACCCCCTAGTATCCATGTCTTTGTATATTTTCCTCCCCTTTAGTGTGGGCAGGACCTGTGACCTTTTAACCAGTAGATACATGAAACGTGGTGGCACATATTCTTGTGGTTATGTTACATTATATGGCAAAGGTGAAGATGTCATTAAGAGCCCTAATCAGTTGACATTTAATTGCTCAAAGGGAGATTATCCTGGTGGACCTGACCTAACTATAGGCCCTTTAAGAGAGTACCTATGCCTTCCCTGAAGTCAGAGACTTCAAGGAGCAGAGACCCTGTCTCTGTTTCTGGCTTTCAAGAAAAAGCTGCCATGAATTCTACAGCCACAAATTCTGCCAACGACCTGAGGGAGGTTGGAAGCAGATCCTTCCTTAATCCAGCATCCAGATGATAATGCAGCCCAGCCCACACTTAGATCTCAGCCTGTGAGAGCCTGAGCAAGGATGCAGTTAAGGTGTGTCTGGATTCCTGACCCATGGAAATCGTGAGATAACAAGTGTGTGTTCTTCTAAGCCACTGTGTTGTAGTAACTTGTTACACAACAACATAAAATGAATATAGCAGGGATTTCCCTGGTGGCACAGTGGTTAAGAACCCACCTGCCAAATGCAGGGGACATGGGTTTAAACCCTGGTCCTGGAAGATCCCACAGGCTGTGGAGCAACTAAGCCCATGCACCACAACTACTGAACCTGTGCTCTAGAGCTCACGAGCCACAACTACTGAGCCCACGTGCCACAACTATTGAAGCCTGCATGCCTAGAACCCATGCTCTGCAACAAGAGAAGCCATCACAGTAAGCCTGTACACCACAATGAAGAGTAGCCCCCACTCACCGCAACTAGAGAAAGCCCTCATGCAGCAAAGAAGACCCAATGCAGCCAAAAATAAATAAATAAATTTATAAATAAATAAAATAAAATAAAATGAATACACCAGAGGGTGGTCTCTGCACCCCTTTGGTTTTGCAGACCTTATTTTCTAGTCAAAAATCTGAGCACCAAGCACTAGGCACTCTGCTCAGCACTTTACCTGTAAGATGTCATTTAGTCATCCCTACCTTATGGTGTTGGTATTTTTCTACCTATTTGGAGGTAATAAAACTGAGATCATCAAGATTAAGCAACTTTCCACAGGCCCCACAGTCAGAAATGAAAGGCAAGGGTCTTGACCCTCAGCTTGGAGCTGAGAATAAAGCCAGTTACTCTCTTCACTTCCTCTGTTGGATCCAGATGACCTTACAGAAGACAACAGGAAACATTCCCCATGCCTTTTTCTACTCGTGAAATGCTTACTGACTGTGTACAAGGTACTCTGATAAGTCTTAAAAAGTAACACATATCAGGATGCCCTACTCTTGCAAACAATTTGGCTAAGAGAATGACAACAAATATCCTCTACTTAAGGGAATCTAGTCCACACAGTGTGTTTTCTTCCCACATTTTTCTAGGACAGCTAACAACCTGCTGTCTTAAGGAGAAAGTTGAGAAATTATTTTCTCCTCTATACCAATCAGGATCCTGACAGGGCATTTAATGAAGGACTGTTTTACAGATGTAAAATGAGAAATGGTTAAGTGCCCAGGAATAACAATAGCAGGAAGCTTTTACCACCCAGGTCGAAAGGGAAAAGACAAGGAATTATGTTACCAGAGAGTAAAGCTGTAGAACCCATCTCTTTCCCCCAGGAGCTGTGTTGACAAAGGAACACAGGTACTGCCAGAACCTCAGCATGGCAGGGAGGGAGCAGAGGTAGATAACCTGATGCTCCCCTCTCCTGCTGGTGCTTCCTATAATAGGAAGGAAGTCAGCCCTTAACTAGCCTTTCTACTGGGTTTCCATTTATGCTATTCACACTGTCCTGAATGCATTTACTTTAGCGATGATGCATCTTATGGCCTATATCTCTTAAGTGACAACAGTGGGTTCTGTAGTTATACATGAGAAGTAGTCTATGTGAGAACCATCTATCAGGGCCAAAAAATATATTGTGTATTAGGCTGGACAGTTCAAACTGTTGAATGATTCGGTATCAGTGGAGCTTGGAGCTCTTGGAAGCAATTTGATATGACCTCCCTTTCATTCTACTGTGATGTGCTAATAAAGTAGAACAATGTGCCCCCAACTGCTGCTTTTTGCAAATCAGTTTTTCACCTGGCAACAGCTATTCTAGCAGCTGCTCTTCCTGCATTTCCATGTTCCCGGCCCTGCAAATCCATCACTAATCAACCCTAAGAAAATAGAGCAAAGTAGGAAAAATTCTTGGTTTCCACACTTGGTTTCCCAGCTGGTTGCATTGTGTTCTGGTGAGGAAGGACTTTTGCAGAACTGATATGGCAGGCAAACCACCAGCACTTACTTCTGGCCCTGCCACCTACTTCCAGGTGATTGACCTCCTTTGGCATGTCCCAGAGCTTAGTAGCAACTTCTCTAAGCCTTATTTTCTTCCTTAGTCAAATGGAGATAATAGTACCTGCCCTTATTCTATAGGAGTCATTCATTCATCCATTCATTCATTCGGTCAACAAATCTTGGATCACCTACTATATACCAAGACAGCCTTAACAATCCACACCAAGAAATGTCATCAAGGAGCAAAACCAGAATTTTCAGAACCGTCTCAATTTCAAATATTTAAACCATTTATTCCTTGAAACTGATAATCATTTGCTGAATATCTTTTAAGTGCCAGCTTCCTTATTACATTAAACATGTAATCTTTCACTCAATTATATATAAATCTCCATTCAAGACCTATAAAGAAGATGTGGTGTATATATACACCACATACACACACACACACACACACACACACTGGAATATTACTCAGCCATAAAAAGAGTGAAATATTGCCATTTTCAGCAACATGGATGGACCTAGAGATTATCATAAGTGAAATAAACCAAATAAAGACAAATATCATGTGATATTACTCATATGTGGAATCTTAAAAAAAATGATACCAATGAACTTATATACAAAACAGAAATAGACCCAGAGACACAGAAAACAAACTTATGGTTACCAAAGGGAAAGGGTGGAGGGAGGGATAAATTAGGGATTTGGGATTAACATATACACGCTACTATATATAAAATAGATAACCAAAAAGGACTAACTGTATAGCACAGGGAAATATACTCAATATTTTATAATAACCTATAAAGGAAAATAATCTGAAAAAGAATATATATATGTACTATAACTGAATCACTTTGCTGTAAACCTGAAACTAACACAACATTGCAAATTAATTATACTTCAATTAAAAAAACAAGGCCTACTCTCTGTGAAGCACCATGATAGTTTCTGGAGGTACAGAGATGAATGTCTCCACCATCAGGACATTCAAAGTGTGATGAGGAAACCTGATCTCAATGTATAAGCAGACAGATATTTTTTAAAGTGCAGGAATACCAGGGAAAGAAAAATCTATAGGACACCCATCCTGGGCTATGTGACATGAAAGCTATGGTCAGACTTGCATTTCTGACAGTTAATCTGACTCCCTGAACTTGAACAAGAAAAAAGGCAGTTAAGGTGCTTCTGTGGTCCAGACAAGAGATAATGACGTCCTGAAGTGCAGGGACGTTGAGTGTAAGAGAGCAAAGGAGTCGTTTGGAGACTATTTAGGCAGTACATTTTACAGGAAATAGTGATGGCCTAGATATCAGGTGGAGAAGAGGAGAAAGGAACGGGGGATTAATATTCCTCTCCAATTTCTCGCTTAAGTAATCTTAATTCCTCTAGTCAGCCCTGCAGGGTAGGTATTATTATTGACATTTTACTCAGAGCCTCAAGATCAAGTAGCTAGTAAGGTCAAGGCCAAGATTCACACCCACAGCCTGATTCCAAAGCCCATGCTTTTCTACTACAAACCCAGCCCCCTCCAGGATCTTCATATTAGTCTTTCTATGGATCCCTCTTCTTTTTTTTTTCTTTTTTTTCTTCTTGGTTGCATTAGGTCTTTGTTGCTGCACGCGGGCTTTCTCTAGTTGCCGTGAGCGGGGGCTACTCTTCGTTGCAGTGCACGGGCTTCTCACTGTGGTGGCTTCTCTTGTTGCAGAGCATGGGCTCTAGGTGCACGGGCTTCAGTAGTTGCAGCCTGCGAGCTCAGTAGTTACATAACACGGGACCTAGACCACGCAGGCTTCAATAGTTGTGGCCCATGGGCTTAGTAGTTGTGGTGCACGGGCTCTAGGGAACACGGGCTTCACTGGTTGTGGCACACGGGCTCAGTAGTTGTGGCACATGGCCTGTACAGTGCAGGCTCAGTAGTTGTGGTGCAGGGACTTAGTTGCTCCGTAACATGTGTGATCTTTGTGGACCAGGGATTGAACCCGTGTCCCCTGCATTGGCAGGCGGATTCTTAACCACTGTGCCACCAGAAAGTCCTAAACCCCTCTTCTTAGATTCAAAAATCTGCTTCCTGGACCATTACATGGGACAAGGGAAAAGAAAAGGTACGACAGGATTGGAGATGATGGAGGGCAGGAAAAGGGTGAGTCTGCTAACTAGTCTTCTCTCTCTTCCATCATCTGCATCCCTTCCCCACCTCTCTTCTCCACCAGCAGGTGCATGGTTCTAGGGGCTCAGGGCCCTCCTCATAACCTGGTCCTCTCTATAGGAATTAGCACAGGCAGTCTCTGCTGTGGCTCCTGGCAGTCAGATTTGCTGGGATTTCTCACAGCATCTCCAGGTTTGGGGACATATCTAATGTGCTCCAAAGAGAATCGTTTAAGAGATGAGAATCAGGAAACTCTAATTTGCTGTTTGCTTACCAGCATTCTCAGGCTGCATCCTCACTCCAGCTGTCATTTGCAAGGCAGAACTTTCTTTCTGGCCAAAGCAGTATCTTGACAGTAGGTGGGAGCTATTTTGCCATTCAGAGTTTCCTCTGGATCTGCACAGCAGTCTTAAGACAGCTGGGGGTAGAGTAGAAAGCCCCTCTTCCCCCATCTTTTCCTTGAGGCTCTGCTCCCAAAGACTGGAGGTTAGTGGTTCCGATGACAGAATGGTGCCATCTGTGGACCAAAGTTCTGTATCATCAATGATCTCCAAGGTAGCAAAGATGTTACCTAGCAGCAGCGGAGCCCAGAGATGATAACTGTCATCACTGGCTGCCCAGCCCTTTTCCTCATCCTGACGTGCTTGCATTTCTCTTCTTCTTCAACTTGACTATTTACTGCTGCTCCAGATTGCCAAAGAAAATGTCAAAGAATGCTAATAGCCCAGAGTTGAGATGGTTTCCTAATACTACACACTGTAGCTATCCTCAGCAGGACTCACTCTCCGAATTTACCCTGTGACATTCGTTGGGCCTTGGAGACCTGGGAGAGGTTTTATGAGATTTCCTGAACACAGAATTCTGCCTCGTGAGTTCTGCTATCATAATATGTAGGGGAAGAATTTTCCTTGTTTCACAGAATAGGTGGTTTCAGTGAAAGTTATCAATAAAATTATCTAAAGCATTTAGATAATTTCATTCCATTTTATAATAAGAAATATGTTGCTGTGGATGGGGGAAAAACACTTTGACCTGACTCAATTCTTGGGGCATCGTATGTTTTAAGAGAAATATAACCTGAACTCTTCAGTATCTTAGCCTGATATACAATGAACGATTTTCTGTTATTTTCCTTCTATCTGTGTATACTTTGTCACCTTTTTGCAGCAGAGTTTGTGTTCTTAAGCAATCACAAAGAGTGAGATTCTGATTGCTTTCTGCACAAAGTAACCTCCTACGTTAGAAATTGGATATTCTGCAGCTGTTGAAAAGAGAGGTCTTTTATGGGCTGGTTCTTCAGCTTCCTGAGTCCTCTCCAAGGTCAAGGTCTGAGTTCCTCTCATGATTCTGAAACTCTCCTTACTGACTTCAGATAAATAACCTTCTTGTTCTTAAATTGCATCACCTACAAAATAAAGATTGTAATGTCTGCCCCCACCCACTTCCCAGTGACATTTTTTTAGTCAATGAGAATGTCTGAAAAGCACTTGGATTGCTCTACAGGACCTGTTATTTTAGAAATGCCTTCTTAGCAGAGTAGCCAGACAGATGCCACAAAGGCTTTGAATGCTGAGACTTCAAAGAATGAAAACCCAGCTCATAGTTCACTTTATCCAGACTCTATACTTGAAACTTTGGACTTGTTTTAATTTATGATTAAGTGAGATACTTCGCTCGACCTCCATCATGGGCATAAATAGTACTTACTTTATAGAGCTGTTGTCAGGATTAAAGAAAGAAGTGCAAACAACTCGTTCAGCATATAATAAGTGCTCAGAAAGCATGGGCTATGTTACCTGTATTAGAGGTTATAATAGATCATTCATTAAGATGTTTTATTGGCCAGGGACCAAATGAAATCAAATGTACATGTGTTCCCTGAGGCACCAGCCATCACGATATACAGTGTCAGGATTTCCAGGAAAAAATGGCTAAATCGGAAAGATGTGGAGATACTATCTGTAATTGGTAACCAAGAGGGTGTCTGCATAGATAACTCCAGCTCTTAGTGGTGAAGGCCTCGTTTCATCTCAAGGTATGTGCAGTATTAGTTTGGACATCACAGATGGACAGTGGCTGGATAGCAACACAGCAGTGTGATTTAAGACATCTGTGTCCTTTCGGTTTGGAGAACTTTTCCCCAAGGTGATTTCAGCCTTCCAGCTTTTACCTGTTTCCTCTTCCGGGCAGTGATTATGGTTTGGTATCTCGAGCATCTCTCTTGGCAATAGATTCCCAGGCCTGGTTCATCAGAGGCGAATTGTTAGTGCAATATCACTTTCCATCTCTTCCCTCCTTATCTGAAACCTGTTTTTTTATTGAGCTGCTGTTGGATTATCTAAAGCTAGAATAAATTGTTTGCTGTTTTTTTGCTTCTGTCCACTACTAGAAAGCCATTTAAACTTTAAATTGTGCCCAACTTTTCTTGACTTTCCTTGATTATGCCCCTCTTATATTCCTGCTAATTTTATCTGGAGTCCATATCATGCTTAGACCTTTCCCATTCTCCTAAGGCCCAGAGGGTTGTATGACTTGCTTGAAGTTGTAGATTCAATCCACAGGCTGAGACAAGAAGCAAAGTCTCCTAACTCTTCATTCTAGAATCGTTTTACTTTCTATATGGATGAGCTCTTCTCCCATAAACATAAATGTGACTCAGAGCTACAAACTGGATGTGGAAAATGGCCTAAGCTGAAAAGAATGATTGGCAAATACTTAAACTAGTATTTCTCAAAGTGTGATCCTCTAACCAGTAGCACCAGCATCACTGGGGGAACTTGTTAGAAATTCAGAATCCCAGGCTCCACCCAAGACCTACAGAAGCAGAAATTCAGGCCCTGCAGGTGATTCTGATGCATGCTAAAGTTTGAGAACCTATGGTACAGGCTGTGTTAAAATCGTATACTTTGATCACATAAGGCCATTAAATGGCCACTGATGCATGAAATTGTGTTTGGATTTCAGAGGTATGTTTGAATTTCAAGTCTGTTATTTTACCTGAAAGACAAGATAAACTAATACATTTCAAGGTCCAAAGTTTTACTGAAATTAGCGGAAGTGTTTTCAGGGCCCTGTGGGATCACAAACATGGCTGAAAAAAATCAGGATCCAGGGTAGACACTGCTAGATGCAAGCAGTTATTTCTCTGAATAGAACATGTCCTCTGCACTGTCCAATTCAACAGAGATATTAAATCGCTCTCTAGTGTTACACTGTGTTGCTCTACCCACCTATTTTACCTTCCTGGTCTCTGAAGACATTTGAGTTTACTACTCAGCCTAAGTGCTATTTACTCTTTTTTTTTAAAATTGAAGTATAGTTGATTTAAAATATCTTGTTAGTTTCAGATGTACAACACAGCGATTCAGTTTTACATACACACATGTATATATTCTTCAGATTCCTTTCCCTTATAGGTTATTACAAAATATCGAGTATAGTTCCCTGTGCTACACTGTAGGTCCTTGTTGGTTGTCTATTTTATATATAGTAGTGTGTATATGTTAATCCCAATCTCCTAATTTTTCCCTCTCACCACCCCCTTTTCCCCTTGGTAACTGATAAGTTTGTTTTCATGTCTGTGCATCTTTTTCTGTTTTGGAAATAAGTTCATTGTATCATTTTTTTTAGATTCCACATATAAGCAATATCATGTGATATTTATCTTTCTCTGTCTGGCTTACTTCACTTATTATGATAATCTCTAGGTCCATCCATGTTGCTGCAAATGGCACTGTTTCATTCTTTTTATGGCTGAGTAATATTCCATTATATTATATCTTCTTTATCCATTCATCTGTCAATGGACATTTAGGTTGCTTCCATGTCTTGGCTGTTGTAAATAGTGCTGCAATGAACATTGGAATACATGTATCTTTTCGAATTATGGTTTTCCTATTTACTCTTTATGCAGGATATCAGATAAATGTGTCTCAGCTAGCACTGTCCAGTAGGACTTTCTGGGCTGTTCTATTCTGTGTTCAGTGTCAGTGTTGTCCAGTAGGGTAGTGAGTAGACATGTATAATTAGATTATTTAGAAAATTGACAAATTGATAATCTAAGACAGTCTTTTCTTAAGTAAGTGGACAGCTTTTAGGGTCAATCCAAAAGTGATTATGTCTAATCGTTTATTAATATAGTTAGACAAAGTTAGGAGCCTTCCATTCATGATGGGGTTGAATAATTCTAGGACCAATGGGTTTCTGAGACTTTTTATAACTTCACTTCTTTGATGTCTATTTTAAATGGCAAAAGGTTGCTGGATCCAACTTTGAAAGAAATCATAGAATGTGCAATAACAGTTCTTCAACAGAAACCATACAAAAATTGTTCCAAAAATTTGAATTCACTTTTGATCCTGAGTGATGTCACCCATTAAAAAGTTGTGATTATCAGGTTTTGCAAAAGAATAAACTCTCAATAAAAGAATTTGAAGTTTAGAAGTTCATATGTGACTGAATCTGAGTAATATTTGATGTATTGTCAAGTTGATGGTGCCAGATGTTTTTAAGTGTCCAGTAATTTTCTTGGCCAAGAGGAACAATGCCCGCTCCCTTCATTTTACACTTAGGACGATTTCAGTTTACAAAATAATGATTAAAAAAACAAGGAATAGTCTCTCTTAAAACATAGCTAGAGATTCTTTAAACTTAAGTTTCTCACATCTGTTCAGAAAGGACGTTGCATCCACATAATCTTCCTATCCTCTCATCTCCCTTCCAGTTATAAGATATTGTCAGGCTCAAGAACAACAATCCTGGAGGTCAGAGTAGGTTTCAGGTAGAAGTAATCATATTTACCCAACCTGAAACATTCACCTCAAGAATGGAGATGAGCAGAAAAAGACTGACTGTGAAATAATTGACTATAATTATTGACCTGGCCCCTTCATTGGAGACCCAGGTTTAATTGTCCCTAGAATTGCTTTGCTGGCTGAAGTTCAGACAAATTGGATTGTGATAATAGGTGAGTTTGATTATTTACTTTCTTCATTGATTCTGACAGCTCTACCTGGGGAAATTATCCAAAGTGAATCACTCTTTCTAATCTACATTTCCTATGGATAAGGCTTTGGCAAAACATTTGCTAACCTTGGCATTCGTGTCTTCTAAACTTATTGAGTTAGTGGATGTTCGGAGTATGGAAAGTTCAGGAGACTATTGGATGTGTTTCCAGTAACTGAGGGATAAACATACCTGTTGGTAGGGAGGATGCATTGTTGTTTTTTTGTTGTTTTTTTCCTTTTTTGTTACCACTCCCAACCCCCGCCACTTTCCCCCCTTGGTTTCCATACGTTTGTTCTCTACATCTGTGTCTCAATTTCTGCCCTGCAAACAGATTCATCTGTACCATTTTTGTAGGTTCCACATTTATGCATTAATATACGATATTTCTTTTTCTCTTTCTGACTTACTTCACTCTGTATGACAGTCTCTAGAGCCATCCACGTCTCTACAAATGACCCAATTTCGTTCTTTTTTTTTTTTTGTGGTACGCGGGCCTCTTCACTGTTGTGGCCTCTCCCGTTGTGGAGCACAGGCTCTGGACGCGCAGGCTCAGCGGCCATGGCTCACGGGCCCAGCCAATCCGCGGCATGCGGGATCTTCCCGGACCGGGGCACGAACCCATGTCCCCCACATCGGCAGGCGGACTCACAACCACTGCGCCACCAGGGAAGCCCCTCGTTCCTTTTTATGGCTGAGTAATATTCCATTGTATATATGTAACACAACTTCTTTATCCAATCATCTGTCGATAAGCATTTAGGTTGTTTCCATGACCTGGCTATTGTAAATAGTGCTGCAATGAACATTGGGGTGCATGTGTCTTTTTGAATTATGGTTTTCTCTGGGTATATGTCCAGTAGTGGGACTGCTGGGTCATATGGTAATTCTATTTTTAGTTTTTGAAGGAACCTCCATACTGTTCTCCATAGGGACTGTATCAATTTACATTCCCACCAAAAGTGCAAGAGGATTCCCTTTTCTCCACACCCCCTCCAGCACTTGTTGTTTGTAGATTTTGATGATGCCAATTCTAACTGGTGTGAGGTGATACCTCATTGTAGTTTTGATTTGAATTTCTCTAATAATTAGTGATGTTGAGCAGCTTTTCATGTGTTTCATGGACATCTGTATGTCTTCTTTGGAGAAATGTCTATTTAGTTCTTCTTCCCATTTTTGGATTGGGTTGTTTGTTCTTTTAATATTGAGTTGCATGAGCTGTTTATATATTTTGGAGTTTAATCCTTTGTCCGTTGATTTGTTTGCAAATATTTTCTCCCATTTTGAAGGTTGTCTTTTCCTCTTGTTTATGGTTTCCTTTGCTGTGCAAAAGCTTTTAAGTTTCATTAGGTGCCATTTGTTTATTTTTATTTCCATTACTCTAGGAGGTGGATCAAAAAAGATGTTGCTGTAATTTATGTCAAAGTGTGTTCTTCCTATGTTTTCCTCTAAGAGCTTTATAGTGTCTGGTCTTATATTTCGGTCTTTATTCCATTTTGAGTTTATTTTTGTGTATGGTGTTAGGGAGTGTTCTAATTTCATTCTTTTACATGTAGCTGTCCAGTTTTCCCAGCACTTCTTGTTGAAGAGACTGTCTTTTCTCCATTGAATATCCTTGCCTCCTTTGTCATAGATTAGTTGATTATAGGTGCATGGGTTTATCTCTGGGCTTTCTATCTTGCTCCATTGATCTATATTTCTGTTTTTGTTCCAGTACCATATTGTCTTGATTACTGTGGCTTTGTAGTATAGTCTGAAATCAGGGAGTCTGATTTCTCCAACTCTGCTTTTTCCCCTCAAGACAGCTTTGGATATTCGGTGTGTTTGGTGTTTCTATACAAATTTTAATATTTTTTGTTCTAGTTCCGTAAAAAATGCCATTGGTAATTTGATAGGGATTGTATTGAATCTGTAGATTGCTTTGGGTAGTACAGTCATTTTCACAATATTGATTCTTCCAATCCAAGAACATGGTACATCTCTCCATCTGTTGGTATCATATTTAATTTCTTTCATCAGTGTCTTATTATAGTTTTCTGCATACAGGTCTTTTGTCTCCTTAGGTAATTTTATTCCTAGGAATTTTATTCTTTTTGTTGCAGTCATAAATGGGAGTATTTCCTTAATTTCTCTTTCAGATTTTTCATGATTAGTGTATAGGAATGCAAGAGATTTCTGTGCATTAATTTAGTATCCTGCAACTTTACCAAATTCATTGATTAGCTCTAGTAGTTTTCTGACAGCATCTTCAGGATTCTTTGTGTAGAGTATCATGTCATCTGCAAACAGTGACAGTTTTACTTCTTTTCCAATTTGTATTCCTTTTATTTCTTTTTCTTCTCTGATTGCCATGGCTAGGATTTCCAAAACTACATTGAATAATAGTGGTGAGAGTGGATATCCTTGTCTTGTTTCTGATCTTAGGGGAAATGCTTTCAGTTTTTCACCATCGAGAATGACGTTTGCTGTGGTTTTGTCATATATGACCTTTATTGTGCTGAGGTAGTTTCCCTCTAGGCCCACTTTCTGGAGAGCTTTTATCATAAATGCTGTTGAATTTTGTGAAAAGCTTTTTCTGCATCTATTGAGATAATCATATGGTTTTTATTCTTCAGTTTGTTAAAATGGTGTATCACATTGATTGATTTGCATATATTGAAGAATCCTTGCATCCCAAGGATAAATCCCACTTGATCATGGTGTATGATCCTTTTAATGTGTTGTTGGATTCTGTTTGCTAGTATTTTGTTGAGAATTTTTGCATCTATATTCATCAGTGATATTGGTTTGTAATTTTCTTTTTTTGTAGTATCTTTGTCTGGTTTTGGCATCAGGGTGATGGTAACCTCATAGAATGAGTTTGGGAGTATTCCTTCCTCTGCAGTTTTCTGGAAGATTTTGAGAAGGATGGGTGTTAGCTCTTCTCTAAATGTTTGATAGAATTCACCTGTGAAGCCATCTGGTCCTGGACTTTTGTTTGTTGGAAGATATTTAAACACAGTTTCAATTTCATTACTTGTGATTAGTCTGTTCATTTTTTCTATTTCTTCCTGGTTCAGTCTTGCAAGGTTATACCTTTCTAAGAATTTGTCCATTTCTTCCAGTTTGACCATTTTTTTGGCATACAATTGCTTGTAGTAGTCTCTTAGGATGCTTTGTATTTCTGAGATGTCCTTTGTAACTTCTCCTTTTTCATTTCTAATTTTATTGATTTGAGTCCTCTCCCTCTTTTTGTTGATGAGTCTGCCTGATGGTTTATCAATTTTGTTTATCTTCTCAAAGAACCAGCTTTTAGTTTTATTGACCTTTGCTATTGTTTTCTTTGTTTCTATTTCATTTATTTCTGCTCTGATCTTTATGATTGATTT